>NC_064263.1:32297289-33674164 GCF_003254725.2 Canis lupus dingo
GACGTGGGACTCGATCCCAGGTCTCCAGGATCAGGCCCTGGGCCGAAGGTGGCGCTAAATCACTGAGCCACCCGGGCTGCCCTGTCTTGAGGATTAAGTGAGTTAATACAGACAACATGCTTAGAGCAGTGCCTTATGCTTGTATCCATGTAACTTTTGGGCCAGGCTCTGCACTGGGTGCTGAGAGTCTCAAGAAGAAATTCAGTGATGGTACTTGGAGAGCTCCCAGTCTGAGGCCAAGTGACGGGAAGGCTGTCAGGAGCTCTGTTGGGTTGGGGGAATGGGAATGTCCTCAGCCTTGATGGCGCCTGAAGCAGACAGCTTCAAATTCTCACTCAGCTCTGCATCCTTGGGCAAGTTATTGACTCCTCTGAGCCCCAGTCTCCTCCGCAAAATGGGCCTCAGGGTTAGGTGTCCAGCTGAGGGCAGGGAAATGTCCTGAGGCCCAGGGAATGGACATCTGGCATCTGTGGGAATGTCCCCGCTCAGAGGAAAGAGGCCAGACATGCTCCTCAGTTCTGGGAGACCACTAGCCCCACCTGGAAGCAGCCCTCAGCCCCTGTACCCCTAAAAAGAGAGTTCAAGAAGGACCCTAGAGGGAACAAGGGCAGAGGCTTGAAGAATGAGAACTGACTATGCCCTTGGGAAGATGGGCTGACTCTAGAGAGCATGACCCAGGAGATTTGGATTTGCATCCTGAAGAGGCCTCTTAGTCTCTGTTTGCCAAGGGCGAGTCAACAACATGGCCCTGTCCCACCATCCTTGGGTGGGTGAAGGCTGGAGGGGACAGTATCCAAGGGCCCATTTCCCAGGCATCAGGCCAGAAGGAGCCTCTCTCTCTCCAAAGGAGACCTTCGCCTTCAGGACCATGAGAGTTTCTCTCAGCCTCTTGGACCCCGTGTCTGGTTCAAAAGCATTGCCTTCATGGGATGCATTATCTTCAAAATATGTGCAGAATTCAGTTGTTTCTCACCATGGATGTTCTAATCTAAAACTCCATCATCCCTTGCCTGGATCATTGCAGTAGTCCTCTTCCTGCTGGTCTCTCCTGCAGACCATTTCTGTCTCAGCAGCCAGTAACCTTGAAAAATATACACCAGATCATGCCATCCCCTAATGGCTCCTCACATCACATGATCAGTCCCATGCCTCCTCGCCCCTCTACTTACCCCTCCAACCTGGTCTCCTTCCTATTCTCTTACTAGATAATTCGATTCCCATGCATGAGACTCCTTGCTGTTCCCCAGATATGCCAAGCATCCTCATAGCTCAGGGCCATTGGGCTTTCTGTTCCTCTGCCTAGAATGCTTTCCCCAGATAGGTGCATTCATTCCATGATCTATCACTACATCTGGGTCTCTACCCTCCGGCCCCTTATCCATGAGCCCTCCCTCCTGGTTACTATCTTCCTCCCCTGCTAAATGTATTTATTGTACTTATTATCCAAATGTTACATAGTAGTACTAGTGTGTGTGTTTCTCCCATTAAGTGTAGGATCCATGGGAAGAACTCTGTTTTTGTGACTGAGGCATCTCCAGCCAATAGGACAGGTTCTCACTAAACACTTGTTGGTTACTTTGAATATGGATACGAGTTCGTTGGGGCCAACTCCCAGGGGTGTCAGGGAAGGTTAAGGGAGAAAGGGCCTGAGCTGGGCTTATTTGTGCTGATTCTTTCCCACAAAATAAGACTGTGTTCATATAAAATCCGGGGAGCAGCAGGCCACTTTCCAGATGTCTCACGGCAGGGCCCAAGGAGCTCCTGGTCTGGAGATGCAGCCACTCAGCTATGGTCTCACCTGTTGTGAGGTAGGAGGAGCATACTCAGGTTCTCAGTTCCTTCTCTGAGCTACGGGATAAGGGCTAGGTACCAGTTAGACCCCCAGAGAAGCTGGAACTATGCAGGTGGCTGGTGGCAAAAAGGAGCTGAGGGCCTGACATCCCACTGAAGCATAGGTTCTGGTTAGGGTGCTGGTCCTGCCTTTGTCACTAACTCATCCTGTGACCTAGGTAAGGCTTTGCCCACTCTAGGCCTCAGTTTGCCTACCTCTAAAATGGGACTCAAGCTGACTTTGGCTATGCTCTGCCTTACAGAGGGGGGAAAAGACATGCAGAGAGGTTCAATGACTGGTCTGAGGTCACACACCAGCAGTATTAGTAGAACTGGCCCCACGTCTTTCACCCCCACATTCTCATCTCCCTGCACCCCCTGTGCTCAAATCCTGACAGAGAGCCGGCCTTTTCTCATATCTAGACTTGTTTCCCAATTAGACTTCAAGCCCCTCAGGGCAGAACCACATCTGGTTCCTGCTTCTCCCAGTTCTTCAAGATTGGGCAACCAGCAGGTGCTGAATGAAGGCTTGGTGAATGAGATGAAGCCGAGTTGCTCAAGGCCGCAGAGGGAGATGGCAACAAAGCCAGGATTCCCACCATGTCCACTGGTTCCCCTGGAGCCTCTAGATGCTAGGATTCAAGCCACTCATTCATTCATTCATGCATTCATTCATTCATCCACACGATATTTGCCAAGCAGCTACCATGTGCCAGTTACCACTATAGTACTGGGAAGAAACGCAGTGTCCACGCCACTGCCTTCAGGTGCTTCCATTCCAGCAGGAAGCAGCAAATAGCAAGGAACAAATCCATCCACAAGACGATTTTTCATCTGGACAAGACCGAGGACAGAAACCAAAGAGGCAGACAGTGACTGGGGTGGAGCTGATTTGGGGTGGGTCGGGGTGGGCCTCTCTGAGGACAAGAGGGAAAACCACAGCAGGTAGAGCGAATGGCAAGTACAACGGCCTCCAGGCCGGCCTGGGAGGGTCTCTGGTGGGGGGGGTAGGTCTTGGCCCTAAACTCCTTGCTCAGGAGTTTGCATTTTCCTGGAAGCAGGATGGGAAGTCACTGGGGTTTCAGCCCATGATTGAAAGATGCGAAGCGTGTTTCTAAAGGATCCCTCTGACTTTGAAACTTCTTGCTGTTGCCGGTAGAGGGGCCATGGGGGTCTTGGGTCCCCTGCCCGAGGGGAAGGCAGCTTGGCTCCCAGGCAGGCAGGGGGAGGCTGTGGGTGGCTGGCACAGTTCAGGGCGTCTCGGGAAAACCATGCCTGTGAGGTTCTGGTCCAGGGGAGCGCAGCCGCGTCCCACCCCGCCCCCTAGGATCCCACCAACCCCCCTCCAACATCCCAGGGGTGTTACAGAAAACCGTGCCTGCAAGATGTCTAGGCCCCCGCTCCTTGATTATATTAATGCCAAAATGTATTAAAGAAGCGTGGTAGAGATGCCATTCTAATTGTTTCGTACACACGCCACTGGGAGGGAACTGATTGGACACAGCTCACAGGCAGTATGTTAATACGGTATTTTCATATGATGATAGCTTTGCATAATCTTCCCTTCTCCCAGCTTTGCGGGGACCTGTTGTTAACCAAGCCCCAGGAGAGAGGGGGGAAGGCAATTTGACTTCAAGTCCACTCCCCGCCACATTAATTAGTCATGTGGCTGGGGAAAGGTGTGCTCACTCAGTACAAAGTAGACTTTATAATTTATACACCAGCTGTTTCCGTCCATTCTCCTCCCTGCCTGCCTCTAAATGAAATCGTGTTACCAGAGAACTGACTGGCGTGAATTGAGCCTTTAATCCCATTGACCCTGGCCTGGCTGGTGGGGCCCAGGGGAGGGGGGGGTGGCTTTCAGCTTGAAGCCACCCCCCCAGCTCCCCCACCCCCCCTACAAGCCCACACAATGGTGTGGCTTGGCACAGGAAGGGGGCTGCTGGGAGCGAGGGGGGCCTGCCTGGCTGAGCAGCCCTCGTGGGGATCCCTGGAGGCTGGGATGGCTCACATTTATTGCCTCATCTTCTGAGATCTAGTGAAGCACAACATTCTCATCTAGGTTGTTCCTTTACTTAGAGAACAGGCCAGGCCAGACTGCACAACCAATGAGCTAACACTTGCTTTTTCTGGCCGTGGGGGTTGCTGGGAAAACAGACGTGATTCCCAGGGAGGGAAATGCTGCCCCAGCACCCCCAGTCCCACGCGCCCCTCCCCACCCCCACCCCCCCACTACCACGACAGCAAACTTAAATTCTCCTGACCCAGGAGGCCAAACTGGGAGACCAGGGCCCCTTCCCTGGAGAGGAGGGGTGGAGGTGGACAAGGGGACAGGCCCTGGTACTGGCTCTGGCCTGTGGTCCCAGAAAGGCAGTGCTGAGAAGGATGCTTCTCTTTCCTTCCCGCACCACCACACTCCCCCCCCCCCGCCCCCCGCAAAAAAAAGAAAACCAAGCAAGACCAGGCATCCAGAACCACTCAAGCAAATGCCTGCAAAACAGAGCGCATTTGGTGAGCAGGAATAAACACAGCAATTAGCACCATGGCAGCCTCTTAAACAAACACATGGGACCAAGTCATGGGGTGGGGGAGGTTCAGATGCATCTGTCAGAGGGGCCAGAGGCTACATAGGCTGGGGTTGAGCGAAGCTGAAAATAAGGATGATCAGGCGAAAATGTGGAGGTGGGACAGATCTGAGGGTGGGGACAGAGAGGTAGGATCAGTGTTTGGGGTGGGGGCTGAGTGCGGCAGGAACAGTGAATAGGGAAGGGTGGGAGCAGGGCATGATGTGTCAGTGGAATGGGCTTTGGTGGACAGAGGCGGTGGTCAGAGTAGCTTCCAGGCTGCCATCTTCAATTTATTGGGAATTACAGTGAGGTGAGAAAGAGGGTCCCCAGGTCTCATTTCCCATCCTCTACCTATGTCCAGAGAGACTCCTGAGTCTCCTGCCCATTGCCTGGCCTTGGTTGTTATCTTCTCCTCCACCTAGAATGGCAGCCTTCTCTTCTTCCTCCAGCTAAGTCCTAGAACCTTCAGAACTCAGATCTGATGTCACCTCCACCTTTCCTGACTCCCCAGGCTGGTCTGCGACAGCCCACATCTCTATCTCCCCGACTCCTTGATGGCAGGGGCCATGTCTGCATGCCTGGCAGCTGGCCTGGGGCATGACAAGGTGACCTTGAATGGGTCGCTACTTTTGGCTGGTCCTCAGTTTACTCATCTGTAAAATGGGTTTGATGATCTCTTAGAGCCACTCTGGCCACTTGAGAGCCCCAACTGGAGTGTCTCAGGCCGAACACCACATGTCCTGCTCTGCTAAGAGGAAGGAAACCTTTCAAAGCTGAACTCTGTGTGGGCATCCAAGCTGATTTATTAGCTCTGAAATAGCCAAAGTACTGTTTTTGCTTAATGGCATTAAAAACAACAACAACACACACACACACACACCAAAAAACAACAACAAAAAACCCTGCGACCAGTCCTCTTTTTAATGAAAAGTATGGGGACCATCAGGGGAACCTATCCAGGGAGGGAAAATGAAGTTGTCATTTTTCAACATAATTAAACTTGGTTTTCAGAAATCTCCTGATCTGAAATGTGAATTACGCTAATTACTTCTGGTGGCTGCAACATTGATTTCAGTGTTAAAGTTAATGGACTTAATGGACGTCGCTTCTCCCTCAGACGCGGCTTGGGGCTCCCTGCTGAGGTACCACGAGGGGCTTCCACTGGGCCCTCTGAATCCTCTGTCATCAGCCTCTGCTGCCTGAAGCCCCCACCAGGTTGGTTCCTCTCTGGTAAGCCCTGGGCTTGGGCTTGGGGCCCCAGGGGACCACTGTGGGTGTGGATCAGGGTACCTACTTCCGGCTCCCACTAGGTTAGGTCCCATGAGGGGACACAGAGAAGGCAAAGACTGGTGGGCCCTGTTCCTGGAGGGCTCATGGCCTGGAGGGCGCCTGATAGGCATCTGTGGAAGGCCTCAGGCAAGCAGGGCTGGCGTTTGGAGCATGAGGTGCTCTTGGCCTAGGGGGCTTTCAGTGATGGAGGTTATCAAACGTGGTGGCTTCTGGAGCAAAGAGGTGAGGGAGGCAGAGATGGGTGAAGGGATTCAGGGAGCCTTGCTCCCTGGAAAGGGTGCAGGAGATGGCTAGGAAGGTGGAGGACAGGAGTGAGCAGGGCAGGGAGGTTAGCCTGCTGGGGTAGGAGGAGCAGTAGGGCAGGGCCGGGCCACAGAGTTCTCCATGGGCAATGGTGGCGTGGCAGGGAAGCTTGGAGGCCAGGAGGAGACATTTGGATATGGTTTTGTGTCTTGGCCAGAATGAGGTGGAGTCGTGGAGTGACAGCAGAGTCTGGCGGCTGGAGGACCCTTTCTCTCTGCAGGAAAGAACGGCTTCCAGGTGTCCTGGGGCCGGTGAGGCTGGCTGCCTCTGCTGGTTGGCTTGGCTGCCTCCAGAGGGCCTCAAGTTGCCTATTAAGGAACTGGAAGTTTGAGGGCCTTTCCTGAACCTCTGTCTCCCCAGGAGAAACCTTTGGGGTTTCCCTGAGCGAAAGGTGACCAGGCATGGGGCCTGATGGTAGAGTCCTGAGCACACATCTGCCTCCTTTACAAATGGGCCCTGGCTGGGCCAGCTAGAGGTGCTGGGGGGCAGGGGCATGCTCCCTCCAAGATGCAGCCACTGAGGACACCGGGCACAGGTCAACAATCACTCATGAAGCCATGCTGGCCAGAGAGCCCTTTACTGAAGCAGAGATGCACAGGAGCCACTGCCCTGTTGAGGGGCCTGTGGCCGCCAGGAGGCAGACTTGAGTCTCTGGCAAGGAATCTGGCTCCTGGGGAGCTGGCTCCGAGGTGTGGGGAGGTGGTAGGGTGGGGATGTGCGTGTGTGTGTGGGGGGGGGGGCGGTTGGTGCTGAACCAGAGGATCCAGCAAAAGGATGCAGGGCCAGAGGTGTAGAAAGAGCACAGAGGGGCTTGGAGAGGCAGTGAGCAATGGAGCCAGCCTGGGTCAGAGGGGAAAGGGCCTTAGCAAGCAGCCCAAGGAAACTGGACTGGACCCTGTCAGGCTAGGGGTGCAGTGGGACAGGCAGCTCAGGCAGGGGAGGGAGAGGCCTGCCTGAATAGACCCCGCTGGGAGCAGAGGGGACTGAGCAATGGGGCTTCAGCAGTGGGGTGATTAGAAGGCTGCTGCAGGGCCCCCAGCAGTGATGAGGAAGGCCTGACTCCCTCTACATCCCCCCTCTGACCATCACCACGTTTCCCTCTTACCTCTCTCTCAAACCCTCCCAGTTCTGACTAATGGTCCTCCAGGCCTCGCCTAGACCCCTCAGTGCAGGCCATCGGGACCTCTCCCGGGGACTATAGCAAAAGCCACTGTCCCAGCCTACAGGCTTGCCCCCACATCCCACCTCCTCACACCAGCCCAGGTGAGCTTTATGAGATGGAGATGTGATCTGTCTGTATTCCCTTTGAAACCCTGGTGGCTGACAGTCACGCAGCACTTGCTACAAGCCCGGTACTTCCTTAACCATTTTAGGTGAAGTAGCTATTTTTGGCCTCGTAACAATCCTATGAAGTTGACACTGTTATCAACCCCTGGGTAGCATTTGAGAAACTGAGGTGTAGAAAAGTGAAGTCATTTGCCTGAGTTACACAGCCAGTAGGAGGACCAAGCCAAGATTTGACCCCAGACCATGTCCACTTCGGCCCTTGACCCCTTTCAACCTGTTCTCAAAGATGTAGTCAGAAAGACCTTGATCATGTTGAAGTCCTTACGATTCTCCCCAAGGCCCTCGGTAACCTAGCGTCCTTACTTCTCTGCCCCCTCTGCGTCCCCCTCCTCACTCCACAGTGCCTTCGTGGCTGTTCCTGGAACATGCCAGACCTCAGGGCTTTTGCACTGCCTCTTCCTGCTGCTTAGAATGCTCTTCAGTCTGTCTGCTTGTCTTGCTCCTTCACCTCTTTCATGTCTTGGCTCAAATATCTCACCTTCCCAGGAAGGTCCCTGAGCATTCTATTTAAAATTGCAAGTCCTCCACAATGCTATTTCTCTTCCCTGCTCTATTTATTTATGTATTTGTTTATAAAAAAGATTTATTTATTTGAGAGAGAGAGAGAGAGAGAGCAGGGGAGAGGGAGAGAGAAACTCAAGCAAACTCCACCCTGAGCACAGAGCTGGACGCTGGGCTCCATCTCACGACCCTGAGATGATAAACTGAGCCGAAACCAAGAGTCAGTCGCTTGACTGACTGTGTCACCAGGTGCTCCTCTGCCTTATTTTTCTATGTAGCACTTAATGGCCTGCTGACCTATTGCATAATGCATTTATTATGGTTATTTATTAATCTTCTCCTCCACTGGAATGGAAACTTCACGAGAACAAGGATTATTATCTGCTTTGTCCATTGGCGCACACCTAGTGCCTGGAGTAGTGCCTGGCACACGGCAGGTGAAATAAATATTTTTTTAATGAATTAAAAACATCTTTACCCTTCTGCATCTTGGCTTAGTTTGTTCCATCTCCTCTGGATGGATTTCCCCAGAGGCACCTATAAAACTCCAATGCGCTCTCCCTGTGGCCCTCCAAGGCAGTGCTTCTTCGGGGGAAGCCAGTTCTCACAGGTAGAGCCAGTGCTCCTGGATGGTCACAGCCCGGAAAGTTGGTCCTATGTCACTGACCACACACGCTGCCCTATGTGTGGGTGATCCTGCATTTGACTCATTACTTCTAGCGATGAGGATTTTCTGTTGGGGCGGGGGCGGGGGGGGTGGCTAGTGTCCGACTCAGCATTTCTGTCGGATGCCATGCTTCCCTGCCGTCTGGGAGACTGGGCTGAGGCAAACCGCATGGAGCAGAGGTAACCAGGGGAGAAGTGTCATCAGCCTGGCCTTCCCTGCAGACAGGCCTCTGCAGTTCTCTGGGACTTTGCTCCTCTGGTTTCTGCTCCCCTCCTAGGGCCTTTGACTCTTCGCTCCATTTCAAGTCCTCATCTGCAAACTGCTCTGCACCTCTCTTTAATCTGACTCTCATCTCTCTATCAATCTAGCTCCATCTTAGAGCCCAGAGACTAGCTTCATTATGTTCGGATCTAGAGGTTGTACACTGCACAATTTGAGATGGGGCATTCATATTGTGGTCTTTGTAAATAGCCTTCCCTGGAGCTTGTGCAGTGCAAAATCACACAACCAGACCAGCAGACCTGCGGGGCCCTCATTCACAGTACCTCCTTGGGCAACATTTCCACTGAGATGGCAGTCTTCGGGCCTTTCTTGGGGCCTTGCTCTGTTCTACTGGTGTCAGACTTCATTCGCCCTTCTGCCCACAACCTAGCTGAATTATCTGAAGAGAGAGAAAGACTTCAGAAAGAAGGATCTCCTGGTTCTGAAGGATCTCCTGGTTCTTCCTGTCTCCTGTGGGATAAGCTAAGCCTGCAGGAGGGCAAAGGGAATCCCAGCTGAGAACAGCAGCCCTCATGAACCAGTAGCCAACCAATTTCTGGGCCCTATGAACTTATGGAGAGACAAGAAGATCCTATGGGCAGATTACTTTGAGGATGATTTCTGGGCCTGCAAGGACTTTTTTTTTTTTTTTTTAAGATTTTATTTATTTTTCATGAGAGATAGACAGGCAGAGGGAGAAGCAGGCTCCATGCGGGGAACCCGATGTGGGACTCGATCCTGGGACCCCAAGACCACACCCTGGGCCAAAGGCAAACGCTCAACCGCTGAGCCACCCAGGTGTCCCAACAAAGACTTCTTGACATGGTTTGATCATTCCTCCTTACTATGTAGGGTGGCAACAAAGTGCCCCTGCTCACTGCTCACCACTTCCACGCCCCACATCCACCACTGATTGCATTGGCTCAGCCCCATCTACTCGGGCTGCCCACATTAATCAAGATAGCCCATCAGTTTCCCCATCTTCCTCTTTGGCACAACACAGACTCAGGCCATAATGACCATTATAATCGCTTCCATGTATGATTGCTAACCAGGTACCAGACAGGATGGAGACTATCATGATGCCCATTTTACAAATGAGCAAATGGAGGCTAGGGAGGTTATGTGACTTAGTCCAACTCCCGGTAAGTGACAGAACTGGATCTGAACCCAGGCTTGTCTGGCAGCATGTCCTACATTCTCAGCCACTCTGCTCTCTCACCTCTCGAGCCTCAGGACACCGGACATCTGGTTGGATAAACATACAAAGCCCCCAGCGCCCAGGTACGAGATGTGGATGTTGCGCCCGTGCCCAGTCAGAGGTGCACCCTGGGTAAAGCGTGACCCATAGGTGGGTGGGTTGTGTGGGGGCTGTTCCCATAAAAAATTAGGGAGGGTGCTGTGAGGAACAGAACATGGAAGCCTGGGCCTCTCTTCTGACAGAAGCAAGGCCCTGGACAGATTTCTCATGGAGCTGAAGCCAGGCCAAATCCGCTTCCTCACAGGTGTTAGGTTGCTCCCTTGTTGGCTGGAAATTCAACTGTGGCTGATTTAAAAGCTGACACCTGTGTCCATCACTGCAGCCTCCACGGTGATTACCATCCCTATAAAGTTCCTAATCCCTGTACTTATGCACTGTCCTTACCCTTCGACGGGCCGGACCTATGTGAGCAGGGAGATTGGGTTATTATGTAGAAGAGTTATAATAAGAAATATGACTGCAAAAGCCAAGTCAGTTGAAATTGGACTATAATTAAATGCTTAGAAAATTCTATGCTTGGCTCATTTTAAAATCAAGTGCTTCTTTGTAGCAATTTCCTTTCTTTAATTACAATTTCCTGTCTAGTTTGACATTTACAATGCAATCTTGGGGGACATGTTTGTGATTTATTATTCCTGCTCCTATCAGGATATCACTGTGCAGAAATGAGTTTATAAAATAAGAGCTCAAATTATTATGGCCTTTGACCAATAAAGCAGGCTCATAATTTCAGGCCTGAGAGAAGATTACCATTTTTGACAATCCAAGGCAGAAATACTGGAGAGGGGGAGGGCACAGTTTAGGAATTTGCTCCATGTTCAAAAACATTGCATCATCTCCTCAGGGAAGGCCAGCTTGGGAGGCAGAAGAACATATTAATAACCCCTCAAAAATATACAAGGTTTCACAGCTTTGAAGAACTTTCACTGTCATTGATTCATCTCATTCCTAGCAATAGATAGGCAGGTTTCATTATCCCTATCTAATAGATGGGGACATTGATGCCCAGAGAAGTTAAGTGACTTGCTTAAGGTCACACAGCCTATAAGAGGGGTCTTAGAAAACAACACCCAGGTCTGACCTAGTGAGTTCTTTTCCCACATTATAGTAGCTGTCCCAAAGACAGAGAGGTGACCTGAGACATGGGAGATGCCCTCAGGGCACCTTCTACCTCCCATGGCAGGAGCTCTGAACTAACCTCAGAGGATTATGTGCCTATGACCCACAGGTATGCGGTCAACATCAGTTACTGTGGCCCCAGTTCATGAAAGAGGTACCATCATTTCCTTCCCTCTTTTTCTTCCAGCTCAGGGTTTTACCCAGAAATTTGGGAGTTTCGTTCACTGATTGGCCTGTATCATACCCTTTTATCCCTGGGCCTCAAAGTAGGACCCATGGACATACAATTGCTCAGCTACATGCGTGGCTAGATGTCTACATGTTTGGGGTCGTGGTGTGGTCCCCTGTGCACAACGTGGTGTGTACGTGTGCTGAACACAGTAGGTACTGGATACTTTGCCCCAAAGTATGCGTTGTTACCCCAGCCCATCGGATGGAATCTAAAGAGCAGAAGGCCAAAGCAAATACACAAAGTGATGTGTACTCAAATCATGAAAGATTCACTTTCAGTCCCTCCGGGAAGGCCTTGAAGAGAATGGGAAGGACAGAGGAAAGCCTGGTCCCCTGGGGGCTGTCTGTGGACCCTTCATCATCCTATTCCTGGAACTCTCTGTGGTAAAGGCTCCCATTAGCCTGGTCCCCAGAGGGGGCTGGGCATTGACTTCTGGTCAGGTTAAGTACACCAATTGGCCCCTCTCTGAAGCTGAAGAGTCTCTGGGGAATGAGCATCTCCTATGCCACTCTCTTCCAGAATGCGAGTCGGCTCCGTGCCCTGGTCAGGGAGAAGGTGACACGATCTTGAGGATGGTGAACACAGGAGGTAGAGCAGGCCTGGGTGTTGGGGATGAGTCTAGGTGTGGACGCAATGAGTCAGAGGCATTATGAGACATCCAGACCTTTATATGTGCAGGTCTGGAGCCTGGGGAGAAGGTCTGAGCTGGGCCTATGGTTTCTGGCCCTCTTCCATGTGCCCTCAATGTCCATGCCATGGCTTTCAGCCTCAGTGTCCTTCCAGGCTTTGACTGTGGCCATGCAGCCAGGATCAGAACAGATTGGGGCACATGGAACAGACCTCTGAGGTAGGTGAGGCAGGCAGTCTATGGCCAAGGTAGCTCCCTGCAGCTGGTTAAAGTGGGGTTCCTGGAGCTGCTGGCCTGGGTGTGCTCAAAAACAAGGCTTCTAGGCCTGAAGCAGGGGTTTCTGGGGCGCTCCTTCCTGCCTCTCTGTGGATCCCCTTCAGGAGTGGAAGTCAGGCTTCCGCTTTGTCTCACTTGAAAGGAGCCGTTATGGGAGGTAAATCCCCGTCTCTGGCTTTTGGCCTCAGATTAAGTCTGTCCAGAGACTCATTTGTTGCCTGTGAAAATCCCTTTATTACTTCAAAAAAATTTTAAAGCAGAATGCATTAAGATTTTTGAAGAAAGAGAAAGAATCATATCCCTACACCAGGATGCTGGTTATGAAATTCAAATGGATGGGACAAAGCAATCCTCTTAGAGCACCTCCCTCACGTCAAAGTGGGAGAGGAAGAGGGGGCTTGGGCCCACCCCTCAGAGTATTGAGTCTTTGGAGAACTGGACCACTGAGCAAAGCGCGACTCTCCTGGAAGCCACCACACCGGCCTTGCCTGAGCTCATCCACCTTCGCTTTCCTCCCCACCATGCATATACACATTCATGTAAACATGCACACACATGCACTCATGTACACACTGGTCCTTCCTTGTCTACAATTACTTCTTTGAATCATTATATTGTTCAGGGAGGAAGGAAATGACTATTTAATCGCTATTGTTGAAAAGAGAAAAAGGAAACTCAGATGTTGGGCGGTGGGAGTGATCCTTCCAGGGTCCTCCAGGACCAGATCTTTCAAGGTCAGGACTCTCCCCTTAGAATGTCTCAGACTTCCAAGCGCAGGTCTGAGGCTCCTTGCCAGGTTCCTGACTCCATGAGGAAGGCTCATGAGGAAGGTAATCCCAGGACCCCAGCTCCCCTCTTGCTGAGTCTATAGGGCTTCCTGCCCCAAGAGACAAAGAAGTAGGCCATGTAAATGTTACTCTTACCCCTACACCATCCTTCTGTACTGGCACCATCAGGTCCCAGGATCAAGCAGGAAGAAAGCCTGGAAGGGAGGAGATGGATTCCAGAACCTATAGAAATCCATCCTTCCATCCACCCAGCAGTTCAGCTGCACTGTGGCTAGGGCAGGAAGTAAAGTTACCACAATTTTACCCTCCAGTTGCTCAGGGGTCTGTAAGAAGACAGGAAAATCATGTCAACCCAATGTTAAGTGTAGTGACAGGAAAAGTACGGGGAGCTGGGGTAGCAGTGAGATGCCACTTATTCAGCTCCTGAGCCACAACAGATGGAAGAGCCAGCCATGGGTTCCAGGAGAGGAAGGAGTTTGGACCATGTGTGACCTTTCCAAACATTTGGTGGGAGGGAAAAGAGAGAGAGGTGGGGGTCTGGGGTCCAGGATTGCCTCTATTGAGTGTCCATAGAGTCTCCATAAAGCCTTTGCCTGGCCTCACCTGGAGCCCACAGGCTCTGATTCTACTGCACATCCATTGCAACTTCTCCACTGCACATTGACCAATTGGGGTGAGAGGACCCTTCTCAAAGCACTGCTTAAAATATAACTAGCTCTGGCACAAGCACTCCAAAGACATGTGCCACAATTTATACTCCCTTGGGGGTGATGAAGCAAGCACAGAGCCCTCTGTGACACTCAGGATGCAAGCAATGGCACACTTTTAATGTTTTCTAACACAAGTCTGATGCCTGCCCAAGCTTACCAAGGTTGGTGAGAGATCCCATGTCCACTATTTGTAATGGGCTCTCTCTTCTCCTTTTTATCTTATAAGCACCTCAGGGATTACACATCCCAGAGACTCAGGGAAGCCCTCATCCTCAGACATGGCTGCCTCTGCTCCTGACCTGGGCCCATTCCCTCAGCTGGGACCTTCTCCCAAGCATTGGGTCCTGCTGTTCAGCCTACACCCACTCCTCTAGGTAGACCCAAAAACATTGTCTCCAAGGTCTTCCTGGAGTCTGAGGATGTATCCCGTGGACTAGACCTCTTGGAGGACCCACCTGAGGTTCATATGTTGGCTCAGTGCCCAAGGATCTCCTTTGGCCACCCAAGGTCTTGGCTTTCAGCAAGCCTCACCCTGTGTCCTCACTGGCCACTGGAAGAGTCTGGCTGCAGTCCCTTCATTGTCCCGCTCAAGGCCCTTCCAGCCTCTCCCTTCCCTGCAAGCTGACCCAGCTCTGTGACAATTCAGAAATTGTACATTTGGTGGGAAGATTAGGCCTTATTAAGAAATTTGTGCTAACGCACTGTGCTTAATTGGATTTGGAGAAGGACACAACATGGGCTGCTTGACATTCCAGGGTCCTCAGCAAAGTCTTGGGACCTCCTTGGCTCCTCCCCCAAAGCTGGCCAGAGCCCCAGCCCCATCGCCCCAAGCACCACAGCCTTCGGCCTCTCAGCCCAGTAACGGGGAAGTTAGCTGCCTAATCAGACTAATTAGCACTGGGGACACAAAGTCATAATCTACAAAGAATGCAAATGCCAGTTTTACAAAATGAAAACGCCATATGTGCAGTAATTAGCAAACCACGGGCACATTTTATAAATCATATTTATTAGTTTGTAAACAAATCAAGCTCTAAATGAAATGAAAGATGCCATTAACTGTGACTGCAGCAGTGGCAGTGCTGAGCAGGCCTGGAAATGGGGGCCTGGGGGTGCAGGGTAGAAGCTGACCCAGCAGCCCTGCCTAGGAACCCACCCATCCCCAGCTGACCTCGCTCCTACCCCAGGCTGGAGCTCTCCTGTGGGAGACTGGGTCTGTGCCTTGGCTAGCCAAGGCGCATGGCCACTTGTCCTCCTGCCAGAGCCCCTGGGGGGAATGACCAACTGCCCAACATCCCATGACTCTGGGCTGGTTACTAAGGCTAGGGTTTAAGCAAATGATTGTTCCCCCCATGATGGCAAGATGGCATCTGAATGCCAGCTCAGTACCAGACTTCTCTTAATTTTGGAGCTATGGGCCTCTTTGCCCACTTACATACTTCTGGGGCTTGAGGAAGAATAAAGCCAATGTCTCAAATGAAGGAACATCCTACACTGACCAAGCCTGCTTCCCTGCTTCTCAGGCCCTGCCATTCTCAGAGAAGAGCCTGGGGGAAGGAGGGCTTTCCCAGCTTGGTTCTCTCCTGTGCTGCACTAACATCAGTGGGGTCCTGCTTTGCACTCAGCCCTCTGCTGGGCACTGGAAGTGTTGAGGTGAAAGCATAAAGGTAAGTCTAAGCTCTCCAGGTGCTCCATACCCTGAGAAGGGCTCCCAGGGTGGATTGTAGTAGCGATGATTGTGTTCTGCTTAGCACATTATTTCATCTCCCATCTTTGGAGAACTGTTTTTTTTCTTTTTCTTTTATTCTTTCTTTCTTTTTTCTTTTTGTTTTGACAGAAAGAACACCTCTTTCTGTCCCATGTGGCCATAATGAGGTTCTCAGTCCAGGTATCTGGTACCACGTTCTCCACAAGGTAAGCATGTAATACAACGGGAGCAGTCATTGCATTGTACATCCTAGACCCCATGACATAGCTGGGCCCATCACTCTCTTTATCCAGATTTTCTCAATTGAGGTGGAGGGGTTGTCAACTTCAGAATGATTTGATTGCCAAATTTGGCCTATACAAGGAGCAATGACTATAAATCTTATAGAAAGAAACCCAAAAGTTCATCGGCAGTTTCAAAAATAAGATTAACATCTCCATGAACCAGAAATGGAATAGAAATCTAAAATGGTAAATGGAACCAAAGCCATAATTTTGCTGGGTTCTGGGTCTGGCATCAAGCAATGCAGTTGACAGTTCAACCCTTGTAGGTTAAGGGGATGCAAATGGTCCTTTAGGGGTAGGAAGCAGCGTTGTGGTCAGGAATGAAGGCCAGATGACTGGCTGACTCTGTGATTATGTTTGGGACACACCATTACACCCATGCAAACTACTATTATAAGAGTTGGTTTGGGATAAGAATGGGTAAACATGGATAGGGAGAGAGAGGGAGAAAAGGAGGAGGAAGAGAAAGGGAAAGACAAAAAGAAATCCCCACTTAAAGTGAATCTATGAATCAATATTCCAAGATATATGAAGAGATTTATTACCAGAAAAAAAATCCATAATCTGAACAGAAATTCACTCTAGATAAAATTCACTAGACAGAAGTATCTGTAAGTACATTTAGAAGTTCAAGGAGATAAACTCTTAATAAAAGAAAACTATATATATATATATATATATATATATATATATATATATATATATATAATAAAAACAAGTACAAATTACAAGTGGATATGAAATGAACCAATTAGAAATCTAGGAAATGAAAGATAGAGTCACTGATATTAAAAGTTCCAATAGACAAAATAAATGCGATACTGGGCATAGTTAAAGAGAGAACCAGAGGATTGAATTGGAAGTTAGAACTGGAGAAATTCACCGAAAATGCATCAGAAAGTGATAGAGTTAAAAAAAAAAATATATATATATATATAACAATGGAGAAACATGGAAGTTAGATTGAAGAGCTCCAACGTGTGTCTAATAAAAGCAACATATGAAGAAAATGAAAGCAATAGTAGAAAAGCAATATTTAAGTGTAATTGTCAAGAATTTTCCAAAATTGAAGAAAGCTAAGAGTTTTCAGATTTAAAAATCTGCTCATTGTACTGAATTGGAAAAATAAAAATAGATCCACATCCAGATACATCATAGTGCAACTTCAGAACATCAAGGGTCAAGAGATCATTTAAAAGCTACTAGAAAGTAGAAACAGATCATGACAAAAATCCAGCTAGACCAAAGCAGGATTCTCTTCAGCAATAGTGGATGCCAGAGGAAAATGAAATAATATCTTCAAGGTGCTGAGGAAAAATGACAATCGATCTAAAAATTTATGCCCTGCTAACCTTATCTGAAAGTGCAGGCAAAATAAAACTTTTAGAGGGGGAGGGGCAGAGAGGGAGAGAGACTCTTAAGCAGACTCCACCCCCAGTGCAGAGCCTGACATCGGGCTCCATCTCACAACCCTGAGATCATGACCTGAGTCAAAATCAAGACATGTAACCGACTGAGCTACCCAGGCGCCTTGACAAAATAAAACTTCTTATAGACATGCAAAGACTATAGCCTCTTACTGAAATAAATATGTCCCCTAGTAAGAAGAAAAGTGGACACAAAGTAAAAGCAAATGGGGTGTAGAAACCATGGATGGCCACAAGAAATAATAAGCGTGTGTTGGAAAATTCAATTCAGTGTTGACTACAAAAATTAATAATGATACCCATAGTATGAATATTTAAAATAGGTGAAACTCAACTTCTAAATGAAGATTACTGAACGGATAGGGATGCTCAATACAGCATCACATGAAAAAGAAAGAAGGAAAGAAGGAAAAGCAAAGCAAAGAAAAAAGAAAGGTCTCCAGGATGAGAAAGAATGTATTTATTGCTAGGACAGTAAGCAGGAAGTGATGTTGTAGTGTCCCATGGTGGTGGTCGTAGGGTTTTAACACCCAAGCAGGGACAGGAGATTTAGCCTCTTGCCCATGAAAAGCACAGAGCTGGAACTAAGTCCCTTGTAAATGGCTGGAAGCACTGAAACGCTGCCATCTATATGAAAATGGAAGTAGAAAAAAAACTGAACTCACAAGCTGAGGAAGCAGCAAGCAAGCATATTATATGCCTGGGGTGGTGGATGAGAGGGGGAAAGAGCCCATGAGAAGGTAAAGACTTGGGAATAAAACGGAAGCAGGTATGAAGTCCCCAGTGCATACTGCCTGTGGGGTGTAAGATCCATGAGCTAAGAGAATAAATGGGTCTGGGGGGCCAGAAACAGGAACCATGAAACTGCTTAGGAGGAATATTTTGACAACTATGACACAAGAGATTCCAAGAGAAACAAAACCCCTTCTAAAGATAAGCACAGAAAAGTTACCAACTACATGGGGAAATGAGGCACCATGAGGGAGAAACAGGACAAATAAGATCATCTAAAGATTCCTGATAGGTCTCAGAGAAAAAAGCAGAAAGAATGGTGAGGCCATATGAGAAAAGAAAATGGTTAAGAATTTTCCATGGCTGAAGAAAGAGATGAGTCCCCAAACTGACCCCTTATGTCCTGAGAAGGACAAATAACACATATCTACCCCTAGATACAATATCAGGAAACTTTAAAATGCTAAATGAAAGAGAAAAGCAACTAGAGGACAAGAGACAGCAGAATCTCTGGAAAAGAACAACAGTTGGGCTCACAGCTGATTTCTCAGCAGCCAGATTGATTTCAGAAGACAATGGAAGGACATCTTTAAAGTACTAAAAGAAAAATAACCAGCAATGTATAATTCACCCTGAATCAAGACAAAATAAAACACGTCAGGAAAAGTCAGAGAGTTTATACTCACAATCTTCTCTGAACTAACAAATAAAGATTGTACCTTAGAAGGAAATCAAGACCAAAAAGTAGTAATGATGAGCAAATATAGTAGAAAACATGGTTGGCTAATCTAAACAAGCATCACCTACAAAAAATAAAGATTAGCCTCTGAGAGGAGTTAAAAACAGCATAGAAATGGGGTGCCTGGGTGGCTCAGGCAGTTAAGCGTCTGCCTTTGGCTCAGATCATGATCCTAGCATCCTGGGATTGCCCAGTGTCCAGCTCCCTGCTCAGTGGGGAGCCTGCTTCTCCCTGTCCCTCTGTCCCTACCCCCCCACTTGTGCTCTCTCGTGCTCTCTCTCTGTCAAATAAATAAAATCTTAAAAAAAAAAAAGAACAGAGTAGAACTAAAGTACTTTATAACAATAACACGGAGATGGGAGCAGGTACTGGAGTTAAAACATTTAAAGATCTTTGTATTGTAGGAGGCAATTAAAGATATTAATTATATTTAGACTTAAAAAAAAAGTGTAACATCCAAACGACTATAGAGGAAAAAAAAAAGGTAATAAAAAGAACTCAGTAAATTCAGTTGAAAGCAGGAAAGGAAAAGAAACAAAGAAAAAAATACATGGTGAAATTTTTACAAGATGGTATAAAAAACACCAAGTTTATCAGTAATCACAATTCATTTCAATGGATTAAGCTCACTTATTGCCAGATAGTCTGAGATTTTTAAATTCCAGTTATAAGTTGTTTATAAGAGATATAACAACTAAAACATAACAGTGCAGAAAACTTGATAGTAAAAGGATAGGAGAACATATAAATACTAACTAAGGAGATATAGTAATAGTATAATGTTATAAGATTATAATAATTATTATAATATTACACATATAATTCTATATTATATATGTAATATAATTATATATTATAGTGTAACAGAAGTGAAAGAGATTTTAAGGCAAAAATTTTTTTTGAGTTTTTTTTTAAGATTTTATTTATTTATTTGAGAAAGAGAGAGTGCAGGACAGCACAAGCAGGAGGAGGGGCTGAGGGCGAGGGAGAAGCAGGCTCCCTGCTGAGCAGGAAGCCTAACATGAGGCTCCATCCCAGGATTCTGGGATCACAACCTGAGCTGAAGGCAGATGCTTAAGTGACTGAACCACCCAGGCACCCAGAGATTGTAAAAAGGTGAATATTTACTGATAAGAGAAACAATTCAATAGGAATCTACAGTGATACTGAACCTGATTGTTTTTAATGACGTAACTATTAAAATGACAGAATTTTGAGGGAAAAATGAACAATATATTAAACAAAATTATATAGTAAAATGTGGGAGAAACTGATAAACCTACAATCATCATGGGAAATTTTAACACTGCTCCTTCAGAAACTGATGGAACAAATGATTAATAAGAACATATACAGCCGAATACCTGTGATCAAACTACACAATTAACTCCTCCTTAATGTATGTATGTAAAACCCCATATCCAATAAAGAGTATACTTTTTTTTAAGTACACATGGAACATTAACAAGATTGACCATATAATAAGCCACAAAGGACGTCTTAACAGATATTAGAAATCTGATATAATTAATGACACATGTTCTATGACTCCAGTTCAATAAAATTAGAAAACAATAAAAAAAGTTAGGTCCAAAAATATCTCACTTTTTTGTTGTTGTAGTGAATTATACTATATGTATAAAAAAGTATACATATTTTACACAGAATGTAAAGAAATACAATGAAGTAAACATCTATGTACCATCACTCAAATTTATAAACAGTGTATTTCCAGAATCTCAGAAATCTGTGCACTCCTCTCCATCTGCATTCTCTTTCTGCTCCACAGCGGCAACTGCCATCCTGACTTTTAGGAAGATAATTTTCTTATTTTTTCTTACTGTTTTGTTACTTATATGTACATCCCTAAACAATATTGGTTCTTTGCCTGTTCTTTTTCTATTAAAAAGATCTATATTCTGCATGGTATCTGCATGTCTCCCTTGTATCTAATCATACGCTGGGCAAAAGGAATATAGAGGTGGATTATGCATGGATCCTGTCATCTAAAGGACCGCGTTTGGTTGTGTGATGGGTCCTTGTGACACAGGATGAAGTAACTATGGGAGCACGAAGAAGGGGTATCATCACAATCAGACTAAAGAAAAGAGATTTTTAAAAATATTTTATTTATTCATGAGAGACACACACAGAGAGAGGCAGAGACACAGGCAGAGGGAGATGCAGGCTCCATGCAGGGAGCCCGATATGGGACTCGATCCCGGGACCCCAGGATCATGCCCTGAGCCAAGGCAGATGCTCAACTGCTGAGCCACCCAGGGGTCCTGGGAAAAGAGACTTCTTAAAGAAGTTGATATTTGAGATGAGTCTTGAAATTAGTAGTCTTATTTTCCAATATGACAAGGGAGGTGAGACCTGCTGACAGTTTAAACAGAGTGTGAAGCAATTCAGCTATTGTCTTAGTTAAGATTCAAACTAGGCAAACACACAAGATTTATATTTACATAACTGAAAACCAGGTGAGTGAGTTCAGGCATGGCTGGATCCAGGCACTTAATAGATTTTCAGACTACTTCTCTCGACATCTTTCAGATAGGCTTTCCCTACATAGGGAATCAGACGGTCCTCAAGAGCCCGGGACTCACTTCCTTTCAGCACAGTAATATCATTAGGAGGTGGTCTCTTTCATAAGTGCCAGCCAATACTCCCAGAGAAGACTCTTAATAGGACCTGTTTGGGTGATGTTCCCATTCTTGAATTAACCACCGAGCCTAAAAGGATGGGGTATTATTATCTTAGATCACCAACTTAGGTCACCAACCAGCTTCATTCCAACCACATAGACCTGTTTCCTCACAAGAGAGGATTCCATTCTCAGAATGAGAAGAAATCCTAAGGGAGCAAAAACAACCGGCATCACTCAAAGCATGAGAGACTGCTGTCCATTTGAGAACCTGCTAGCTGTCGGGTAGGAGTGGAGGGTCTGATGAAGGGGGACGTGGCCAGAAAGAGGCTGGGAGGTGAGGGTGGGGCACAACATGTGGACTACTGAGTTGTATCTTATCCTGAATGTAATGGGAGCTTCACAGTGGTTGAAGCAGAGGGCAAGGAGTTCGAATGTCCATTTTAGAAGGATCCCTCTGGGGCCTGTGAGAGGGAGGATTGTGACTATAATTCTGGTGAGGGGCATAAGGAAGCTGTGTAGGGCAGGGAGCAGGGAACAGTCAGTCGGAAGCTGATCAACAAGTGGAGACTATACATTGGGGTATAAGGAAGAAAGAGTCAAAGTGCAGCCACATTTCTCATCTGGGTATCGGGTATCTGGGTTGGGGTGCTCATCACCAAGGAGGGGGAGTCTGAGAGACATGGGTTCCTTATGTTATGACAGTTTGCTCTGCACCTCTACTCAGCGTCCTCTAGTCCAGTCCTCTAACCGGGTGCTGGGTACACTCTAGGCTCTGCTGCTGCCTTTCTTTTTTTTTCTTTTTTAAGATTTTATTTATTACTTTAGAGAGAGAGAGAGAATGCACAAATGGGGGGGGGAGGGGGAGGGAGCAGCAGACTCCCTGCTGAGCACAGAGCCCAACTGACCATACCGGGCTCAATCCCAGGACCCTGGGATCATGACCTTAGCAGAAGGCAGATGCTTAACCAACTGAGCCACCCAGGTGCCCCTAGGCTTCTGACAAATTTTTGTGGAGAGACCAATCAAGAGTTGCTTTGAATTGTAGGTTTAAGTGAGGCCTGCACTTCAAGGCATAAGTTTCCTTGGGACCCATTGACGAGTCCTTGACAGTCCCACTGAGGAGGGCTGAGGCTGAGCCAGTACATGTCTGTCTGTCTGTCTGTCTGTCTGTCTATCTGTGTGAGATGACCTTCCCACCTACTACACTCACCCCCCAACTTCCCCATCCCTGAGGGTCAGGTGCCCAGGGCCAGGCATTCTGCTGGCAGGGATAAGAGTGGGCTACTCCAGCTCTAATATCCAGCCTGGTGTGGGGGTGTCTCTTCTTACCCCAGTCAAACCTGCCAGAGGAAATCCCAGGGAAGGGAGTGATCGAACCCGTGTCCTAACTAACCCTAGCCAGGGAGAGTGCTTCCAGGAGGCACCAGGCTCCAGAGAGTTGTGCTCTACCCATGCCCCTGTCAGGTGCTCTGCAATATCTCTTCCCTGTTCACTCTCACAACATTCTACAAGGCAGATAGTAGCAGCACCCCCAATTTACCGTTGGGCTGTAAACTGAAGCCCAGCAAGGCAAATCAAGTTGCCTGAGCCCTCTCTTTGGTAAGTGGTGGATCAAAGCACAGGTCTGATCAGAATCTCAGGCCTGGCAACACTTTCCAGAACTGTGGTCAGGATGCAGGCACCCTGCAGTGGTAGGTAGGGACCACAGGGCTCTTGGAAGAAGATGCTGAGCTTGGATTTTCCTGGGCTCCAGAGGGAGCAGGCCCAGCTTTAAGGAGCACACTGGCCAGGCCCCCTGGGGCCTGGGGTCCTTGGGGCCCTCACAGCCCAGCTGGCGGTGGCAAGCAGAAGGCCAGGAGTGGTGGGGGTGGAGGTTGGGGGACGGCTGGAGGAGTGGGTGGCTAGGGGTGGGTTAATGCTGCTACCTTATGAAGGACATTTTTCAATTGAGCCAGTAACTAGAGGCCCTGGGAGCGTGTTCTATCTCAGCAACTCTACAATCGGAGGATATGAACTGGCTGTGAGAAAGCCATCAGGGGCTGGCTATTCCCGAACTCTTAGAA
Organism: Canis lupus dingo; assembly: GCF_003254725.2. Taxonomy (NCBI): domain Eukaryota; kingdom Metazoa; phylum Chordata; class Mammalia; order Carnivora; family Canidae; genus Canis; species Canis lupus. The sequence goes on from NC_064263.1 coordinate 32,320,670, forward strand.
GGCACAGAGCTAGATTTAATAAAAGGGGAAAATGAAACATTTTCATTAGCACCAAATTTTCCATTTAATTTGGACTTTTACAAAATAAGTGGCCTAATTACTGCCATGATTTGAGCTTCTCAATAGGTTTTTCCTCTAAGAAGTTGCAGACACCACACGGACGCTGTTCTCCAGAGCCTGCCCTATGTCAAAGTCCCCCACAGCCTCCCCTAGAAGCAGGAGGGCTTCTGAGGCCTGAGGGGGGTTCCAGGGCAAGCCACAGAGGGGAGCACTGGCCAGCTGGTTCACTGGGACCCACACAGCCCTCTTCTCCCCCACCCCCTGCAGCATCCAGTGGGGAAGCTGCCATTCTGGGGCCTGGGGACCCTCGACACCAGCCTAGACTGTGTCTGAGCCATGGCCCGAGCCTTACCTGAGTCCCAGCTCTGCGTCCGGGAGTTTGCTGAGCAGCAGTGAGTTGACTGTATCTTCTACCCCATGGTCTGGCTTTTGCCTTTGGTGCTGTGCACCCTGGCCCTCTGGTCTTCACCTATAAAAATGACTGCAGCCCAGCAGGATTGCCCGCCCCCCCCCCCCCCCCCCCCCCCCCCGGGCCACTCACACTGACCCGGCCAGTCCTTGGGAGGTCAAGGAAGAAGCAGTCTCTGCCCTGGTCCAGACCCTCGGGGGCCCTTGCTATCGCCACCCTGTATGGAGGCTGGGTGCCTGGGGCTGGAGCCACTTCCTTCACCTCTTTTCACCCCTCCCCCCCACTCCCCCTCAACAGGCCTTCAGCTTTTTCCTATTCCCTCTGCGCTTGAGAAGAATCAGGGATTAAAGAAACAGAGCAAGAAATTGCCAAGAACTAGCCTAGCAGAAGATCAGATAGAGTGATGGAGAGAAGGGACCCTTCCTCCCAAAACAGCTTGGAACATCCGGCCTGGTGGGGGCCCAAGAGAGATGGGGTAATCCAGTGGGCAGGGGCAGGGTCACCTCCCCATCATCCCCTACTGAGACTCCAGGTCCCCTCCTCTCCCAGAGAGCCAGTTGGAGTCAGGGCTTCATCACTGGGCCTCCGCTCTTTCTGGAGAGCTTCCCTTCCTGCCCAGAAGAGCAAACCCCACTCCGGCCCCTCTCCAAGCCAAAGCCAGCTGCTCCAACACCTCCTAGGACTCCTGCTCCTAATTTCCAGAGTCCAGGCCCCATTTTAGCCTCAGCACCCCAGTTCTGGTCCTCCTTTCCATGGGAGAGCCAGGCGACCCCAAGCCCCTTATGGAAGAGCAGCTAGAGGCACACAGGGCCTCACCAAAAATCACATTATAACCAGGAAGTTGGTAAAACAAGGTAAGATGCTTCCTAGGGAGCCACGGCTTCCCTCAGACCAACAGCCCTGGCCAACACTTGAGGAGGGTCTTCCTCTATTGGCAGTTTCTTAAAACGGTCCTTGAGTGGAGCCCAGAGAGTCACAGAGGGAAGTCTTTGCTGTCTACTGGAACATTCTCTGTGGCCCCTGTTCTCATGGAGCTCGAGGGCCAGTGGGAAAGAGGCAGGTGATCATCTCCCTGTTTACAGACAAAGAGACTAAGCCCTAACATCGGGTAAGGTGTCCTGTTGGTCCTTCAGCTGGGGAGTGGTAGAGCTGGGATCCAAGCTGATGCCCTTAGCTTGGACACTTCAAAAAAATAAAGTTTCGGGGGATCCCTGGGTGGTGCAGCGGTTTGGCGCCTGCCTTTGGCCCAGGGCGCGATCCTGGAGACCCGGGATCGAATCCCACGTCGGGCTCCCGGTGCATGGAGCCTGCTTCTCCCTCTGCCTATGTCTCTGCCTCTCTCTCTCTCTGTGTGACTATCATAAATAGATAAAAATTTAAAAAAAATAAATAAATAAAGTTTCACCCCCCCCCAAAAAAAAAACTGAGGCCCTTAAAGGATGAGCCTATGTTTGTTTGCTATCACTACAATTTTACCTTTACATACAGCAAAGGGTGTAACTCAATGATTTTTTTACACATGCTTATACCCGTGTAACCAACACCCAGCCCAAAGCCTAGATTTCCAGTGTTCCAGAAGGCTCCTTTGTGCCTCCTCCCAGTCAGTACCCTCCCGCAAAGGTAATCTCTATTCTGCAAATCTTGGCACTTGTTTGCAGGAGAATGGGGCTCTCCCAGGTGCCTATGACTAAGCTGTTACTGGAAAGATGGCATGACCCAGCACCATGCTGGTACATAGGAGGAAACCCTGGCAATTTGGGGAGTGAAGAGAGTTTAATAATGTGGGAACTACAGGTGTTAACAGGACTGTTAATTTGGACCTGCTGCCTCTCAGCCGGTGTCAGAGCTCAGAGACTCTGAGCCAAAGTCTTTGGTGGGAGCTGTGGGAGGGCCTCCCCTGTGGCAGAACCAGACCTGGCCCACAACCCCTTCTGGGGGTACACCAGCCTCAGGACACAGTGAGGGTGGGGCAGGTAGGTGGGAAGCTAAAACTCTCTAGGGGTCCGGCCTATACTTTCCTTGAGGTTGGACCACAGAGACGGCCAGTGGGGATTCAGTGTCTACCATCCACAGCAGTGAAGGCTGTCGGGAAGCAGGGAAGCAGGGTCTGGCCCCAAGAGGCCTTCGGGGTCTCAGAGCCCCCCAGGCCCCACCCCCACCCCACCCAGCCATCATCCATTGGCTGGGAAGGGACCACACCTGCTGATCCTCCTTAACCCCAGGCTGCCTCTTTGTCTCTGAGGCAGGCCAGCCTATTCAGTGTTAAAGTCGCTGGAGTGTCCAAGGAGACATAAAGAAAGTTTAGAGACTTTTAATTTGCCAGCTCGGCCTCTCCCACTGGCCAGCGGGTTGAGCATTTATGGAGGAGGGCAGCCGCAATAAAGGCTTATTGTTCTTCCTCTGAGCCACTGCTTGGTGACTCCTTTCTTAAGTGAGACAAAGGGAACCCAAGGCCCACAGGCTTCCCCAGGCCTGGGGAGTTGGGTCCACAATTAGCAGACAGCCACCCCAGAACCAGGCCTTGTGGGGAGGGTCCAACTCCACCTCCATCTGGGCTGCACCCATGGGAATGCTCAAGTGGGGTGTGGGAGGCACAGTCCATGGGGGACTCTGGAGGACCCCAGAGCACCAGGAGGCAGGACGCCGGCAGGGAGGGGCCCAGAAGTCGTGCTGTAGGGTTGCTATGCAGCCAGAAGAAAAGCAGGTGCGAGGGACGCAGGGGATGAGCCTCATTTTCAGAGTCCTCTGTGAAAAGTAGGGGAGTATCCCAGGAAAGGTTTCCAAAAGCCAGAGAGGCCACCTCAGGAGGGAGTGAATTCCCAACCACAGGAGGTGTGTGAGCAGAGGCCAGAAGCCCACCTGCCAGGAGGGGGCCCAGAACAAAGGCTGAATTCTGGCTGAGGAGGTCATCTCCAGTGCCCTAATGCCAGGCTCAGGATCTCCAAGCTGGCTCTTTGGTCAGACAGGAACGGGGGGAGCAGAGGGATGTGGTGACCTTTTTCAAAGACACTGCACTTGAGGCATCCACCAGGTGCTGTACCCCTGGGAGCAGGTGTCCCATGCCCCTGGAGAATAGAGATCCAAAGGAGGCACCATGTCCCAGAGCAGCTCTTGCGGGAAGTTCCTTGTATTATATCCCATGGCAGCATGGCTCAGCCCAGAAGGAGCCTGAACAGTTTATCTTTCTGCCTGCCCTCACCTACGAGAAGGCCTGATACCTGTGGGTATCCTGGTAGATAGTGATGATGGGAACGTCCTTTCTTGCTGTCCATTACCTCCTCTGGAGAGTCTCCTTACTTCTCTGCCCAGGACATCAATGGCTTTGGAGACATTGTGCAGGTAGTCAGTTGCTAAATAATGACATTTTAGGCCACAAGGCTGCGGGTAGAGGGGCAGGTACGGCCATCATGTACACTTGTGTAAGTTGTTCACTGCACAAGGGTTAAGGGGGCAAATGAGAGTTGGAATCCCGACTTTGCTCTGCTTTCCAAACCCTGGCCCTGTATGCTCACCCCTGCCTGGAGGAAGGGGAACCTTTTCCTAATTTTAATATGCACAGAGGCACAATAAGGGCCAGTAGAGACCCTGAAAATGCAGCCACTTGGTTCATGAGGGCTATTCTTGCCACTGTTCAGCTCTTCCCTCTTCAGGTCACTCTGACCAAGGGTCACGTTTCCAAAGCTTTGGTGACAGTCGCAGAGAGAGTTCTAGTGCATCCATGGGTCCATCCCCAGCATGTGGGGTCTTTCCTGGGATTGGCAGCGAGAACTGGTGCCTGCGACACCAGGCTTCAGCCCCAGTTCCGTCCTTGGGAGCTGCTACCTCGGTCCTCCCACCTCCCAGCGCCTCTCTTCCTCGGGTAATTGGATTGGGGAAAGGGAGTGTTATTTACTAGTCGCGTGGACCTGTTCCTCTCAGACCCATCTACCCTCCCTTTTCTCTGTCTTGCCAAAGAACAAAGATTGGGGATGAAATAAATTTGATAATAACCAATAAGGACCCCCAGAGAAAATAAAGCAGCTTTTATTAAACTTCTTCCAAGACCTTTTGTGCTGAGCCTCTGCAGGCTCTCTCGGTGGCGCCTTGGCGGGCCTGGCTCTGTCCCTGCCGGCAAGGGGAGCCCTCCGTGGGGCCCTCGTGGTCACCCCTGCAGAAGCCCTGCGATAACTCCGGCCATCATCCCGCCCAGGGCTGTCTGGAGCTGACTCCTGAAAGGCAGTCACAAGCACAGAAGAGCCTCTGGCTGGGTGTCGCCTGGCTCTGTGGTTTGGGCAGAGCGGCCTGTGGGCCAGGCCGAGGCTCCAGGTGGCTGGTGCCCCTGGGGCCGGCTCCGGAGGAGACCGCGTGGAGCCTGGGGGCCTGCTGCCATTCATCCCCGGAGTCATCTCTCCAGGTTGAGTATGGCACGATTTAATGCTCCCATTCCTCCATTCCTGCTCTGCATGACAAATTGTTTTAATAAACATAAACCGGGTAATAATAAAGTCATAATAAGCCCGCAACTCACCTTATATCACTGCAGTTAAATCCTCCCATAAGCCGGCGCTGGTTACAATGACAATTACGGCCGGGCCAATCCGCAGGCAGGCCTGCGTGCGGACAGATTTAATATCGTTTGTAAATATGATTAGTGGGCTGTCATGTTATTGCAGGCTGCTATTTACATTTCTCTCCGGGGTTATACACTCCGCCAAATCAACATTAAGTAGTGGGCCTCTCTTTCCTCCTTAAATCATACATTCCCTCTGCCTGAGCCAATCCCGCTTAATGAAGAAAGGGAACCTGACGGCAGGCGCTGGGCAGATCGGAGCCTCGGCATTTTTCTGAAGACAGATGGGCACCGGGAGCCCCCAGAAAGCTGCGCCGGAGACTCCAGTGGGTGTTCGGGCCCTGCCTGCTGAAGCCCCCTCCCCTCCCACCCACGGCCCCTGCCCCCTCCCTGCCTGCTCGCTTATGAAAAATGTTCAAATAATGAATGGTTGTTGTTTACAGAAGTAATTTCATGCTACATTTCCATTATTGCCTGGATTTGTTTAGCTCCGCACACTACCCCATTGCCTACGATGAACTTTTAAGGAAATATTGCTGGCGCTTCCCGCTCCGCCGTTCCGCTTCTAATGGAAGCCGCTTGCATTTGAGACATATTGTGACACTTCATAACTGTGTGCAAATAAGCATTCTTAAACTGCTAGGGTCAATTAATCATTGTTGCAGAGGCTGATCTGCTCCTGGGGCTCCGGAATCCACCCTACTGGGGAGGGAGGTGGGGTAGGGGGAGAGCTAAGTAGAGGGTGGAGGGTGCAGGGGACAGGGGAGCACCAGGCGCCAGGGCTGGGCTTTCCAGATCATCCCTCGCTGGAGGTAATACAAGTGTGCTCCTCTCTCGTCTTCAGAATAGTTGAGTGTGGGCCTGTGGAGCAGAGTGAGGGATGGCTAGGGCGGGGGCTGCACGGAAGAACGGAATAAAACACGAATACCATATGCCTCCTGTGCCTTCTTAAAGAAATCCTAGACAGGGCTTCGTCTTGAGATGGCCCCCATCCTGGTTACGTTTGCAAGCGTTTGCAAGCGTAATATATTGAAGCGCTCTGCTGCTGCGGTGGCTGCAGGGGTGTCAGTCCCTGCGCGGAGAGTCCAGCCTGGCCGGTGGCTGTAGCCTTCGGGGTGTCTGTCCAGAGCATCCTCACTTCCTAGTGTTGCTCTGAACTGTTGGTGAGCTTGGAGGCAAGAATCAACTCTGGAGCACGAGGACTAAGATAGCCAAACTTTGTGAATTCTTCGTGAAAAAAAGATAAAATAGACTAGCTAAGAGTGTGGGGGACCTCTCTTCAAAGTAAGAGTCGGGATGTGTATTTTACTCCGAGCTCTTTGTTTCCTTCCTGAGTCTCTGTTGAATTGGAGCCGGGGAAGGGCCCGAGGCTGGCTAGGAGGAGCTGTATCCTTATGCAGAAGCACATTCGCAAGTTCAGGCTACATGTCTACACCTGCTGTGGTCTAGGCACTTCTGAGCGCTGTGGATCAGTCTCCTTCCTTCTCTGAGGAGATGATGCTGGAGGGTGATAAACACATCCCCCTCTTGGTGCATACCTGCAAATCCTTACAGACCCCATATGCCTGCACACCTGTCTGCATTTTCTTCTTCATTAATGACTCCTGCATGAAATAATTTTTCCTCCTAATGGCCTATAGTTGCCAAACTTTGTATATAACAGATATTTATTATTTTAATAAAAAGAGATAAAGATACAGGTTTTATTTTTTTTTAATGTCAGGGGAGATTTGAGAACATTTGGGCAAGATTTTCATCCATAAGGGTTAAAATGATGAAGTGTTGGTGCTTCAATGGTCACATATTCCACCCTCTGAAAAATGTGGGTGATGAGTTAGGGTCGAGTGTGTGTGTGTGTGTGTGTGTGTGTGTGTGTGTGTGTGTTTAAGAAGGGCAGGGGTGGAGCTAAGGGTGGCAGGCCTGGGGATGGCCCCCAGGTTCTGAGGCAGTGTGAAACAGACCATGGGTCCTAGAGCCATGTGCTCACCAAGCTTGTCATCCTGTACAGAGATTAGGGCTGGGACCATGGCCAGAGAACCGTCTCAGTCCCCAGCAGCACAGAGGAAGCGTGAGACATAATGAAAATGAGTCGCCCAGCACAGAAAGTGGAAAACGATATTGATTTTCCAGTGCTTGGTTGCTCAGGGGAGCTCAGCAGGTACAACCTCACAAGCTCATCTGCCACCCTGGAGGGCTCCGTGGCGCCCCCTGCCTTGCTTCTCCTCTCCACTCCACTCAACTCCACCAAAGCCCACTCCCCAACCCAGCCTCTGCAAACCCCATGAAGTCCTTGACCTCTGTCCTAGCCATATAGCTCAGAGTGGAAGGGCAGGTCATGGAGGGGCAGAGGAGGCCTCGGAGGGTACAGCTCTTGGCTCTGATGTGTGTGAGAAATGAGACCACTGTCCACAGGCCAGGCTGTGGCCCCAGCTCTGGATCCCTACCACCCACCGCTACCAGCAGGCACTGGAGGAATCCAGAGCCATGATGAAGAAGAGCAAGCTACACCTGTGAGCATGAAGCAGGGAATGGAGGCAGAAACTCCAAAAAGTAGCCCTGGATGTAAGGCCAGGGCAGCCCCACAGAGCCTCACACCCCCAGGAAGGGGCCACTGCCTGCAGAGCTGCTGTTACAAGAGGGGGCTTTGGCGTCAGCCAGGCCTGGCCTGGCATCCTGGCTCCTTCATTTGCCACTCTGTAAGTGTAAGCAAATTATTGAGCTTTCTCGAGACTCAGTAGCCCGATCTGCAGAACAGGGATAATAATCCTCTCCTCAAGGGAGGCGAGAATTGTGAGAGTACCACTGCAGAAAGCAGGTAAACCTGCAAGGAGGATGCTCTGGACAGACACCCCAAAGGCTACAGCCACCGAGCCCGGCTGGGCTGTCCGCACAGGGACTGGCAGCCCTGCAGCCACCGCAGCCTGCAGGTAAACGACTTAGCACTTGCTTGGCTACAGTGTGCTCCTGACTGTTAGCTACAATAACGATGATAACAATGAAAAAAACCAAGGACCTAAGGCAGCTGGGGTCCACATCTGTTCCCCATGCCCTCTGTTTTCATTTCATGGATGGTACCACCATCCCATTCTTGCCTGAGGCAGAAACCTTGAAGTCATTCTAGAATCTTCTCTTGCACCCCATAGCGACTTAGTTGTATAGTTCTGTACATTCCACTTTCCGAACATCCCTCTATTCTCACTGCCTCCTCTTCCTTCCAGGCACTGCAGTTTCTCTCCTGGACCATCACAGTGGCTCCAGATCGGCTTCCCCAGGTCCACTCTCTCCTGATCCACTGCCTTCGATACCTGCGTCTAAAGCATGGCAGGATGTCATCACACTCTTCAGTTGTTCAGTTGCTCCTCTGTGTTCTGTACCTGCCCGCACCCCCCGCACCCCCCCCCCCCCCCCCCGCGCTGGGAGTCCAGGGCATGACCCTTGGACTCTCCCCACTCTCTCCCCAGTGCCTGGAACAGAACAGGCTCACTGAACGATTGCTGAGTGAGTACATGGTATATACCTGTGGCCCTTCTACCCTCCTCCATCCCAAGGCTACTGGTTCTGAAGTCAACACTTTGGACCTGGACCCAACTGCAACATGTTAGAGGCATGAAGTGGTGGCCTATGGCAGGTGGGTGGACACTGAGGAATGGGCTAATGGGGGCAGAGCTGCAGAGGCTGAGGAAGAAGAAACAGTGGGCAGAGACAAGGCTGTGAAGAGCTTGGGATGTCTAGTAAGGATTGTGCACTTTACTTTGTCGGCCTTGGGGAAGCCCTTGAGGGTTTCAGGAAGTTAGAGGACATGATCTGATTTCTTAGAAAGGTTGCTTTGGAATGAAGGAATGTGGTGTGGAGACCGGAAAACCAGATAGGAACCGCCTGCCAATCGGTTTACATAAGAATTGAGAGTGGCCAGCCAGGGTGGTGATGGTAGTGGAGAAGGGGACCAGGTTCAAGAGGCATTAAAGAGGTAATATGAGGGACATCTGGGTGGCTCAGTGGTTGGGCGGCTGCCTTTGGCTCAGGTCATGATCCTGGGGTCCTGGGATAGAGGCCTGTGTCTGGCTCCCTGCAGGGAGCCTGCTTCTCCCTCTGCCTATGTTTCTGCCTCTCTCTGTATGTCTTTCACGAATAAATAAAATCTTAATTTAAAAAAAGAGTTGAAATTAATAGCTTTGGTGACTGTTGAGTTTGAGGGAAGAGAAAAAGAGAAGTAGAGGACCTAGCAGGTTGCCAGGTTTCTGGAGAATTCCCAGGCCATTGTGTGATGGTAGTGCCATTCACCAGGATGCTAAATCCAGGAGGAAGGACAGTCTGGGCCAGGAGGGGTGGATGGGAGGAAAGTCTTGTCCTCCATTCTGAACACGGGACACCCAAGGGGAGATGTGTGGAATCTGCTGGCTGTGGGGGCCAGGAGCCTGCTTGGGGCAGGAGACAAAGATGCAGGGGCCGTGGTGTAAAATGCCACAGTGAAAGAAAGCACATCCTGGGCTGCAAGGAGGTATGTTCAGCAAGAGAAAGAGGACTGGTTCAAGGCCCTGGAGAGCACCAATATCCAGGGGGCCAGGGGAGGAAGGGGAGAAGGAAGGAAGTGAGGAGGGGCAGCTAGTGAGCTAGGGAGAAAGTAGAGGACTGTAGGTCCAGAGAAGACAGGAGTAAAAGGCTTCACAGAGGCTTGGCCAGTCCTGCGGCCCACAGAGACTAAGCAGGAAGAAGAGACGTTCAAGATGTCTTGGGAGGGAACCAGGGGGAAGGAAGGCTTGAATAAGATTCTTTTTTTGGCAACCACTGGGGAGACTTGAGTATATACAGTTACCTACAGGTTTAAACTTCTCTCCTGCCTCCTTTCCCAAACAATGTAAAGCAGTTGAGGAAAATGTGGTTGTATTTAGAGTCAGGGAAGAACACCTGAGTGGGGCTAGGCCTGCTTCTCCCATGATTCCCCACAGCACAGTTCACTCAGAAGAAGGGGCTGCCCTGAGGATGCCCCCTCAGCAGGGACTATGCAAGGGTCCCGGCCATGAGCTCAGAGCAAAATCAGGATTGGATGAGGTCGAGGTGGGGTCATGACATGTGGAGTCAGGGTGCAGTCACTGGGTGTGCAAGGTGAGGTCAGGATCAGAGGAAGACGAGGGGTGAGACTGGAGGGTCAGGCTACAGAGGTATCCAGTGCCTGAGATGCCAGTGGGAACTGGGTGTGGCAGGTGGGGTCAGGGTGGATGGGCCTCAGCCAGAGCAGGAGGGAGCGGCCACCCTGGGAGGTGACTGTGATGGGAGCTGCTCTACCCCTTGCCCCACCCCCATGTGTGTGCATAAGCGTGTGTGAGTGTGCACATGTGTGTGACATGTATGTGTGACACATGTGTGCGTATTTTGGATAATGTTATGTTTTCTAAAACCACAGAATGGACGGGGTATTTAATCAGAAACTAGGTTCACATCCCTCAAAGATACAACCAGACATCCCATCCCATTTCCCTGATTATTTCTCAAAGCCAAAGAACTCTGGAAGCAATGTAGAGAGGGAGGACCTCTGGTGCTTCATTGGCGGGAATGGGGCAGGGGAGTAATTGGTAAAAAGTGCTCCCTCCCCCGAGTCTGGAATGTTCTCACCCTGCAGCTCTAGTGCCCTGGCAGCTAACCTTACTGATTCCAAATTGTTCTCCTCCCACCTTTGTCAGCATCAGAGTGAATGGTACCATCTTGCCCCTCTCCCTCACACATGCCCAATCCATTCTATTCCTTCCTTCCCTCTCTTCCCCTACCTTCTTTAACTCAACAAATATTTATTTGGATCTGAATATACAAAGATGAACAGAACTCAGACAGTGACCTCTGGGGGTTGGTTATCCCTCAAAGCAGAGAGTCAGATGAAGAGAGGATCAGCCAGGCTGTCACTGAACATAATAGGTGCCCAATAAATATATACTGAATAAATGAGGGAACAAACTTAGTAGTGTGATAATGGATTATAACGGAGTAAGGCACAGTGATAGGAAAGAAAAGAAAACTTTCCTCTTCCTGAGATCAGGGAAGACTTCGTGAGGCTGGTGAAAACCTGATGAACCTGCAAGATTTGAATAGGAGCTTACAGGTGGTGCCAGGGAAGGACACTGAGCAAATGTCAGAACAGACGGAGGATAAGCAAAAGGGAGCAGTCGAGTGTGTGATTGGCACAGCCGGGGCACAGGGCATGGGGAGCAGGAGGTGGCAGACATGCCAGGGGGAAGCTGGCTCTTGTCACAGAATGCAGGAAGCAATGCTTCCCCCTGAAGGTGAATGGGGGCTCCTCCAACAGTCTGAGGGGAAATGACCAGGCAGATCCTGGTGAAAAGGAGCCATTTGGGTGCAGATCTGTGGGACCCAGTTGTCGAACAGAGGGCTGTGCCTGGGTGCAGTGGCCCATGCTCAGAAGGGCCCCGAGCTTACTTTTTTTTTTTTTTTTTTTTCAAGCTTACGGTTTAATGCTCCATTGTTACTTTCTAGAAATTCTTAAAATTTTATCTTGGAATTTGCATTTTGTAGGTGAAGCCCAAGGGGACAATGGAGCATGTGCCAAGGGTTGGAGCACAGTCCTATTTCCAAACTTCCTGGGGCTCCTGCTCCTACTCCTACTGCCCTGCTCATGGCCCCTTGCTGCCTCCCTCCACTCCAGGGGCAGAGGGGGATCCTCATTCTGCATGGGCCCTCACCCCAGCAGGGGTCTGGATACAGACCTGGGGAAGGCCAGGGACACACCCCACAGCTTCTTGGGCAGGGCAAGGCTGCAGCCATCCCTGCCCACCCTGGTCTGCCAGGGTCAAGAAGAGGCCTATAGTCCGCTCCATCGGGGCCTCTCACCCAGCCCCCATGCAGGGACAGGTTCTCAGCCTAAACATGCCCTCCCTGCGTTGTCACTTGGCAAAGGGCCTTTTCAGTTTGTGCAGGGATAACAGATGAGGCACGTGGGGTATAAAACAAGGCAGGCCCTTTCCTGACCATCCCACCATTTGTTCTGGCTTTATCTTCCTGGTGTGGCCGCCATGGGATGATCAAAAGACAAGATGTATCATTGCTACTTATTGCAGGTTTCAGGGGGGTTCTTTATAACTCCGTTTCTGTGGATTTGTTTGTTGACAAAGACAACTGAGCCTGCCCATGGCTTAGGTTGCTATAAGGATCTTCACCAAGGTACCCCTAGGAATTAAGAGTTGGGGCTTTGGCTCTGCTGCTTACCCCTTTTGGAAATGTGGACAAGTTACTTTTCCTCCCTGAACTTCAGATCCCTCATCTGTAAAAGGAGGACAGGAATATACCAACTTCATGGTACCATTGTGAGGATTAAATGGGATAAATCCAAAAAATTGCTGAGTAGAGTGTTTGACATTAACATGGCTATTAAACAATCAGAATAATAGTCTTACTATGATAAGAATAACGGACACTTGTATTGCACTTACTGTGTGCCAGGTACCACCTCAGGGCTTTACGCCTATCAGCTCAGTTCTCAGCACAACTTTGTAAGTCAGGTCCATTTTACAGTTGAAGAAACTGAGGCACAGAGAGATTAGAACTTGTCCCAAATCACACAGCTGGTGGAAGAAGCAGGCTTACAACCCCTGGTCCTCAACTGCAGGCTCCAGGGTCTGTGTTCATAGCCTCATAGCCACAGTGCTACTCAAGGCCTTGTTTGTTTAAATAAGTGCTCAATAAGATGATAGTTGCTATTTTTCTATTTCTTACAAGCATTTTTCCTCACACACAGGCATAGGCTCCTATCCTTATCAACATCACACACACACAGATGAGAACTTACCTGCTGGGGCAGTGGAAAATCGGGGCCCCAGGATCATCCCAGAAGGTCACTTTTGGGGAGCATGGATGGACCCTGTAGGGAAATCAGGACAGACAGAGCCAGACCAATGCAGCCGGAGGATGCCCACCGCCTCCCACCAGGCCAACCAAGGGCATGAACAGGAGCCAGAAAACAGAGGCTGGGGCCGGGCTCTCAGCCAAGCCCACTGAACATATTGAGTGGTATCACGTGAGTTCTGGCTCGGGCAGCCGGGTCTCCCATCCATGAGAAGTGGGTTTCCTAGTTCCAGGAAGACAAGAACAACCTAAGCCTGCATTACTCTGTGCTGTGATTCAGGGCAAAAGCACTGAGTATGGGCCCTGCAGAGGTAGTAAGAAAAGGAGGTGTCCCTGTGTCTCTTTGTGTCCCCACCAAGTGGTCCTCTGGCCCTGCTTTTATACCTCTGGACATAGGGGGAACTCACTGCCTCCTGAGATGAGCTCACCTGCCTGCCTCTAGCTCCCCCCTCTCTGAGCCTAACTGGGGTCCTTCTGTGACACACTGGGAGCTCAAGGACTCCACTGTCGGAGATTGAGCTCACTCCAGGCCAAGACCCTTGCTTGTTGCATCTGCTCAGACCACCTCAGGTCACTCCTACAGTAACCAGGCCTGGGATGGTCCCGAGACGCTGGTCTGTTTGTGTCAGTAAGAGTCAATTTGTTAAATATTCAGGAATTTTGCAAGTCTCTCGCTAAACTATTGGTAGCTTAAAGTCTGCCACAGTGGAAATATTTACATCAAGGAAATTGGTAAATCCTACAAATTAAGGCCTGTTTTCCCCCTGGAGAGTCAATTTACTAGCACACCCTGACATGGAGAGCCCGGATTCTCAGAGGCCAGAGGATTCCTGGCGTGTGTGTGTGTGTGTGTGTGTGTGTAAATATGAGCATGTATGTACATATATGCATGCATGTTGCACTTGTGGGTGCCCTTGTATGTGTCTGTAGAAACATGCATGTGTAGGCATGAGATGCATGTTGGCGTGGCCCTCTGTGTTTCTCTGGTAGTGCGTTCTCTGACAACCAAAGCTACCCATGGAACTAGAGTTTCCCATGGTAGGAAAAATGTCCCCCAGAAGTCTCAGAAGAGGCTCAGAACGTGACCATGCAGGCTCTTCCACCCAACCCCAGGGGCCTCAGGCCCACCTGCATTACAGCAAAGGGCTAATAAGCCCATTGGTGACCCCACAATCCCTGCAGCTGGTCGGCAGCCACTGGCTAGCTCTGTTCACACACTGCGTTCTGATTCATTTGGTGGTTCTTTTTTGTTTTAACACTCCCAGAAAACAAAGTTCGGTGACTTTGAAAACTCTTAAGTGTGAAGTAGTTAAAACAGCAACAACAATAACAAATTACCTGCGGTTAGTAAAGAGATCATCTTCAGCTTTTGGTGTCAAATACTGTTCACACCAAATCCAGAGGAGACCGGTTAGAGGGCAGAGCCGGAGGGGGCTGGTTACTAAGGCAACTCCAAACTGAGGGAAAAGGCAGGCTTCGGAAACAGGCGGTGGCTGAGCTGGGCTAGGCACTTGTGGAAGGAGTCGAAACTTCTCTCAATCGACAGAGGTCATCAGCCCAGACAGATGGGCGTGCACCCAAAATGAGAGGACTGACCACTAAGTGATACTGTCACTTTCCCCGTGTTGGCCATGCACCCGGGGTGCTCAGTAAGTGGTGTGTTTTTTCCTTTTATTTAGGGTCTTTCTTTCTTTCTTTCTTTCTTTCTTTCTTTCTTTCTTTCTTTCTTTCTTTCTTCCTTCCTTCCTTCCTTCCTTCCTTCCTTCCTTCCTTCCTTCCTTCTTTCCTTTCCTTTCCTTTCCTTTCCTTTCCTTTCCTTTCCTTTCCTTTCCTTTCCTTTCCTTTCCTTTCCTTTTCTTTTCTTTCTTTCTTCTCTCTCTCTCTCCTTCCTCCTACCCTTTTTTTCTAGGTAAGCACTAGAGATGTCTGCATAACCCCCTCTGGACACTGGTTAGAGACTAGGATGTGAAGATAATGATCCAGGCTCTTCCTCTCATCTTCCGTGAAGGTCTGAGAGGGAAGCACTTTGTTGCCACGTCCCTGAAGGGAGGAAGCCAGGGCAGAAGGCCTCTGCCTGCACCGGAGGTGCCAGGGTAAGGACCTCAGGACTCACTCACTCTAGTTGTAACTGGTCCCTCCTCCTGGGGAGCTCTCAGAGGCCTGGATGGTAAACTTTCTGAGTAAAAGAGAGAGACTGCAGTTCACCGCTGCTGGACAGGCCCTCCTGGCCACAGCGGCCGACGTCAGCAGCACCTGGAGGGGACTTGGTTCTGCCCCCAGTCCTGACCATCCCAAGCACGATAGCTACATTCAGCTGGCTGCACCCACTAAGGGGGATCCCCCCAAAGGAGCACCGAAGGAACCACAGACTAGAGGCTCAGCTTCCTGGTGCCTGGTTGGCTGCCCTCTGGTGGCATTCTAGGGGCTCCCTGGAGATGACTCAGAATGGGGGGGGGGGGGGCGGGGAGTGGCAAATGAAGATATTTAAGCCAAGCTCTGTTGTTATCTGCTTTGCATAATAGGCTTGTTTGTACAAAAGACTGAAGAAAAGGGTTCAGTTACTTTTTAAGAATTGCAAATCATTGCTTCGGGAGCAGTCATTTCATTGGGTAGGTTGGTGAATAACCCTGAGGGGATTCCACATGGTGGGTGGGGCAGGGAGTTGCATGTATTTTGTGAAAGATTCTTGGGGGTTCTGATTTGCTCTGCCTGAGAGCAGTAGTGCCTAGTGGGTGGGTCAGAGAAGGCCTAGCCAGGCAGACGCCATAGACGGGATGAATCATGTCCTTTCTGTGTCCCTCCTCTAACCGGACATGGGCCCAGAGGCCTGCCTATCCTGTGTTTACCTGCGGTGCTGTCTTGGTGGCCTGGGCCAGGCCTTCCTGTGATCACAGCCTCAGTATGTTGTGCCAGGGAGAGGTGTTTGCACACCTGCCACACCCCAGCCCCAGTGCCTTCAGGTGCCTCCAAGAAGCTGCAAGAGAGAAAAGGAGGCCCCCTTCACCCAAGGGGACAGGGAGTCTTTTCAGCATCACTTGAAGCATGGAGATTCCTCTGACAGAACAAGGGAAGAAGGGCGCCTCTGGAGAGGGTTCCCCAGCTTCCTCCAACTGTCCTCTCAGTGCTTCAGGAGTTGGAACCTGAATGAAAGGGGCTCCCTGAGAGAAAGGCAGGAGGCTGTGTCTCAGGTTGGTCCCACACCTGGAACTGGTACCCTGAGGGGTGAGGGGTGAAGGCCCTAGTCCCAGGACTGTCCTCCCTTCCCAGGGCTTCTGAGCTTTACCTGCCCCTCCCCACAGGCACACCCTGCTCCCCGGGCACGTCCTTCCACTTTCCCCGCTGGGCTCCCAGGATGGGCCCATGATCTTCTCCCCTCCACCCTGCACCCCTTCCATGGACAGACCAGCTCCCTCCTGGCCTGGGACTAGGGTTCCTCCCCTGTTCCCCACCAGCTATCTCAGATGAGCCTGTGCCCGAAGCCCGCATCCTCTAGGGGGCGACAGAGAGACTCCGGGCTAAGCAGCCACAGGGCCTTGTACTCCATGCATTTCCACCCTGACATGCTGGGTGCCCTGGGACAGTCCCTTGCCCTCTCTGGGCCTCCATTTCTCCACTCGCTTTTTGGGGAGATGACTCCCGGTCAGATATACTGCTGTGGCTGAGCTGCTGTAGAGAACCAAGGAGGAGGTAGAGAAGTGAGTGGACAAGCTGCCAGGAAGGAGTGCTGGAGGCTAAGGGGCGGGATGAGGGGTGCACCAGCTGTGTGCCTAGGGTAAGGGTGCATGGCTCCGAACCCCTCCACCTCCAGGACAGCAGACCAGCAACTACAGACAGGCCAGGGGAGCGTGGTGGTGGAGCAGGGTGGTCAGGGACCTACTCCAGGCCCTGTACCTAAGAACAGAGAGCATTGCGTGCCTGGAGGGGCCCTGCGTGCCCTCCAATCGCCTCTCCCTCCGCCACTTCTGGGCTCTCTCAGCTCTGTCTGACTTCAGGACTAATAGATTTGGGATTTCTCTTTGTAAAGACAAATCTAAGCCCAGCATATGGGGCGGGGAGGTTCCTCAGCCCACCCAGATGCCCAGGAATCCTACAGCCTGCTTCCCCGGGGAGGACTGGAGTTGGGCTTAGGGGACGTGGTTGGCCCTGCCCAGGAGGGCGGGAAGTCAAGGAGACTGGAGAGGCCTGGGCCCGACTCTGGCCTCTGCCAAACTGCACCGGTGAGGCCCAGAGGGGTTTATTTGGATTTTTTAATTATCATTTTTACTTTTTTTCTCCTCATGAAAAAGTTTTAATATACACAGTAAATTAAGCCCAGAAAAAGGGAGGGGGCACATTTCATCTTTAATCTATTTACTTCTGAATATTTAACATACAATTCTGGCACCAATCACCAAATTTAACTGGAAAATTACTCACTAATCTGTTTGCTTATTTGGAATAATTGGGTCGGCTGCCAGCGCGAGGATTTCCCCCCCTGTTTAATATCTCAGTTAGTAGTCCAATTTCAGCTTGGCGGCATAATTACTCTGACAGAGCTGTAGCCACGGGGCCTGGGAGTGGGGCTGCTTTTAAACCGTAAATTATGAAGGATTAGCATTTATGAATTTTAAATCAGGGCTGGGGTAGGAGACACTAAAGCTGCTTAACGCTGGGGAACAGCAGCCTCCACTCAGCAGCAGAAGCCGTAACCCTTCCGCTCCCAGGACGTGGGAACCTGGGACACAGGGACGGTGACCCAGGAGACACAAAGGCCAGGGGGCAGGGGAGCTGAAACAGTGCTGGAGCCCGGGGGTTAGAGGGCCTGGGAGGGAGGACAGCAGGGGGCTTTGGCCTCCTCCCCTTGTCTGGCCGCAAGGCCCAGCCTCCCTCTGATTAGCAAGAGTTCAACTCCCATCGCCCCAGAGGCGGGCGTGGAGCAAGGACCTAGGAGCTGAGGTCTGTCCCTGCAGCCCTTGCCTGCTCTCAGGCCAGCACCCTGGGCCGGAAGCATGTGAACGTGCTCAAGAATCCCCATGTGGCCCTGAGCCAGTCCGACCCAGAGCTCCCTGGCTCTCCGTGACTTCCTGTGCCAGTGAGCTGCAGAATGGCCCGCACCACTCCCCCAGGTCCGACACTCTTTGTTCTTGCCTTCCTTGCCTTCCTTCCCCCTCTTCCTCCATCCACATCCCAGTCCCCTCTCTCAAATGGGGTGGCCAAGGACCCAGCTTGGAAACCACATGGACCTGGGTTTGAAACCCAGGTATGCTCTTTGTGAGCTGTGTGACCACAGGCAAATTACTTAACCTTTCTGAGTATCTCCGCTAAATGAAGACAGCAATTCCTACCTCGTTAGGGCTGCCAGACTTTGGTCAGATACCATGGGTGAAGTGCCAGGCAAGGTGACTGGCACCTGGCAGGTGTATTGGGTCAGCTCCATGCTCTTTGGGGTCTCCCCAAACCTGAGTCCACGCCCTGCATTCACTGCCCATTCCCTGTGCCATATCCCTCATAGCACAGGGAAATCTCAGCCTCTGGCCATTCAGCCTGGCTTTATGGTGGGTGCCAGGGGTGGGTCTCAGGCTTCTGCTGGCCCAGGCACTGGTGGCCACTAGGGCAGCGACTCTGGAGCTGGGTTGGCTGTGTCCAAACTCTCACACTGTCATTCACTAGCCGAGTGATCTTGAACAAGTTATTTAGCCTCTCCATGCCTCAGTTTCCCAATCTGCAAAAATGGGAATAACAGCAATAGAATTTTATCATTGTGCTGTGAATAAGGTTTTGTGTGTTAATTAATGTAGCATGTTCAGAAACACACCTACGCACGGTGGGCGTTAGTGGTGGACATTATTTTTATCTGTCGTCCTTACAAGGAAGGGGACTGATGCCCTTTCTGTGGAATCTGCGTGTTGTAAGGCTGCAGATCAACTTTCCTGGGCTTGAGGGATTTCCAGGTTGCCCACAAAAATAGGAGGAAAAGAGGCAGGATCTGCGTGGGCAGAAGAAGGCCACCTAGAACCTCCCTGAGGACTATCTGGACTCCATCACTCTGATTGGGAGCAAGCCGTCCTGACAGTGATCAGACTTCTACTTGTCCCATCTGTGGGCCATGGGGCCTTCCTGTGACCTGCAGCTCTGGAAGGGCTCCTGAGGCACCTGAAGGGGCAGATCCCTGGGGACCAGGCCAGCCATGCAGGCAGCAGAGACGCGAGGAACAGGAGAGAGGGCACAGGGACACAGCAGCCCAGAGAGCCCCTCTGTGTGGGCCAGCCCTCCTTCCCAGGCCGGCCAAGATCCGTGTCCTCCACTGTCCCTAGATCTGAGCTAGACCAGAAGGGTGGGTGGCCAGGGAGGGGTGGGGGCCCCTCCAGGCATCCCGGGATGCGAGGCGAGCCCAGATGCCTCACTCTATGCCTCCAGAACTATGGCTCTGAGCCCACCTTCCCCACAGCCCTCAGCCAGACTCAATAGCACGGACTTTGGCCGTCATGTACATAGGTGACAAGCTGCATAATGGGAGTCCTCTGGCTCTTCACCTCCCCTTTCTGGACCTCATTTTGCACTTCTGAAAGACGAGCAGAAGGGTCTAGGGGCCTGTGATTCAAGTTCATGGCTTGTTATCTCAGCAAATGGACATAGCATGTCACTCACCTGTTCTCTGCAGAGGAGGTCCCACAGCCCGCTCACAGGTCCAGGCTGAGCGCAGTTTGGCTTGTGACATGCTGGATGGACTGGCTGCGACACCATCCATGACCTCAGGCTTAATGACAGACCAAGCATTGTTGCAGCCCACCTGGGGCTCCACAGGCCGTCACACGTATTAATGCTCTTTTAAAAAATGGCCTGCATGATAATTTTGCTTCAGCAAATAAATCCTTAAGGATTCCCCCTTTTACCTCCATGTACCCCACACCATCACCTCCAGCCACCTGGCCTTTAAGGGCCAATATCTACTGGCCTAGAGAAGGGGAAGGGGGCTTCTGGAAGTCCAGACAGACATCAGGCTAGATTCCCAGGGGCCCCCCCAAGATTCCCGGCCCGCTGGTCTGCAACCACGCTGGGATGCCTGATGGATGGGAAGTGCCCGGCTTGTCGAGTCCTTGCTGAGCTTTGTGATAACTCATTATATTTCTTTCTTTACAAATTGCCCCATTAGCACTCCCGAATTGAGCAGAATCATAAAGCCAGGAGCATCTCAGCCTGAGCTGAGCCTGGGCCATGAATTACCTGTTGGCTGGAAGGCCTGCATTTTGGGGAGGAAGCCGGGAGCTGCTGGCTTGGAGCAGGCCCTACATCCTGCAAGAGAAGTGGGTTTGTTTTCTTTAAACTCAAGAGAATAAAAGAGTTCTAACCAAGTCCCACTGGATTTAAATAGCAAGATCTGCCTCACTCTTCATTGGCTTTCAAGCTGGGGGCTCTGATCCCTGTTTGAGGGGTTAAACTCTAACCCCATTAAGCCATTTATGGAAAGCTGACCACCAGGGAGGGAGGCGGCCCCTCTTCCTGCAGCCTCCCTAAAGCCCGCAGCTTCTGAAATTGCTTGTCACTCTCAGTCAGAGGATTCTAAACAAGTAGGCGCTAATCCCCTCTGTTAAGGAGATACTTATTTTGTCTGAAAAACTTCAAAGAGCCCATGACAGACACTCAAAATCAAAATTAGCATTCCAATGAGGATTTAAAAAATAATAATTCTTACAGTTCTGCTGAGGAGAGAGGGGAAGTGACTGGCCAGGGGGCTGGGGGAGGAGGGGCAGCGCCTTTCATCTGCCCACCCTGAGGGGCTCTGGGGATCTGCCCCCACTGGCTGAGACGCTGACCTCCCTCCTCCACGAAGAGGCCAAGGCTGGACCTTAGCCTGAACCCTCCAGGGTAGACAGGAAGTGGCAGCTGCCCCCAGGGACCGCACAGAGGAGAAGCCCAAGGCTTAGGGAGAGGATATGGTGTCCCAGGCCATCAGTTTCTGAGCTGCTGCTGAAGCCAGCCATTTGGTCCAGGGACACCTCGGGGCTGCCCGCCTGAAGGCCACAATGATGTTCTCTGCTCACAGGACCTGCAGGAGTACAGAGAGGCTGCCAAGTGTCCTGGGGCAGCTCAGTGGGGCAGTAGGACGCGGAGCCCACAGCCTTGCCAACACACCTGCCCACATGGTGGCTGAAGCCATGCAGGATCCCAGCGCTCCCAGCAACCTCCCTTCTGGAACCCAGTGAGCCTCCTCTCACCTCCAGGCCTGACCTCTTGCTTTGCTGGGCCATTTTCCCCCAGCTCAGCCTCATGCTGTCCTGCCCCAGCAGTCCAGGAAGATTCTTTAGTCCTCTCGCACCTGACATTTGGGCATTTTCATCTCTCAAGAGACCTTTCTATTCCAGATTCCAAATTCCCAGGCCAAGGAGAGTCCTCATCTCCAGACAGGGCACCGCTCTCTCCCAGTCTCTGTAGCCTCTTCCTGTTTGAAGTCCCCCAGTGGCTCCCTTGGTTTCTGGGCCCAATCCCCCACTTGCTCTATTGGCTCCAGCTTCCCAGAAAGCAGGGGTGGGGTGGGGGTGGGGGGTAGGGGATGAGGGGGGCAATGACCTTTCCCCTCTTACTCACCTTCTCACCTTGTTTGGTGTGGCTCTCTGCAGGGAGGATCTCACACTTGAAGAGGGTTAGTGGGGGTCACAGGGTAGGTCATGGGAGTTCCCAGAAGCCCTCAATTCCTCTCCTCCCCTGCTGCACTACAGGCTGCTTTTCTGAGTCTCCCTCCTGAGCTCTGTCTTCATCCACCTAGTCCCCAGCAGCCCCTCCGCCCTGCTCCAGGGCTGATCCGGAACCACATTCTGCCCATTAGCTCACAGTCCCCCTCAGTATGTAGGCTTGCTCTGTGCCTGACACCACATGGGTACTGACACCCAGGGGCCAGATGCTGCTCTCAGGATGCTTCCAGCCAGATGAGAGGTCAAGCAGCAGGGCAGATCCATCAAAGTGTAAACGGTGTGAGCATTTGACAGGGAAGTCATGGAGTCCATCTGGAGACTTTCTGAGCAGCTAGGTGCCAGTGAGCTTCAGTAGGAAGTCTCCAGGGGATGGAAAGAACAGAGCCATCCAGAAGATAAAGCAGTGGGCAAGTGCAGGGAGGCCAGAGAAGCCTGGGAATGAGAGACTCTCAGTTCAACCAACTGGAGCACCCCTTCCGATCCCTAGCCCAGGTCCCCAGGCCCTCAATGAAGAGAGGGAGAGCTAACTTCTTCTCAGCTGGTTCTCTGCATCGTGAAGACACACTGAGAAGTTGGCAGTCTAACTCCTGAAGGAAGGCTCTCCCCGAACCCAACCATGCTGGCACCATGATCTTGAACTTCCAGCCTCCAGAACTGTAAGAAATAAATTTCTAATTTCTATTGCTTATGAGCCACCTAGCCTATGACACTCTATGGTAGCAGCCCAAACTGACTGAGACAGACTTAATTGGGGTCAAATGCAAACCAAACTTCAGGATGAAGTCCCCTGAATCCAGCCGCTGGCTGTCCCACAGCCTTACTGGGTCCTGGGGGTGCAGGCTGGGGCTGGGCCTGGGATCATGTGCTGGGTCCACTGGTAACCTCCCCATGCATGGCCTTAATGGGGAGGTCAGGATGGCACTGAACTTGGGGCCCCTACTGGCTCTGCCCTCTCATCCTGTCAACCATGCAAGAAGTTCAAGTGAAGACAGCAGAGCGGCAGATATTTCTGGCACCTGACGTGTGCCAGGAGCCATGCTGTGCATGGCGGGGAAGGGCGGTCTTTACCTGGAGGAGCTCACTGTCAGGATGTGACAAGGACAGCACAGTGTGGCAAGGCCTATAAGAGAGGAGCATATGGCACTGGGGAGCCATGGAGGACAGGGATTCACGGGGAGAAGGGAGAGGTGATACTTGAGTTGGAGCAGAAATCTGCTCAGAGGCGTCTTTCTGCAGCTGGGACCCACCTAGCTTCTTAAAACCCCAGGACCCCAGCTATCCCTGAACGGTGAGCAGCTCAGTGGGGGGAGCCCACTAAGGAAGCACAAAGTGGGTGGCCCAGCCCTGCCCACAGCCCGTCGCCGTGGAGGCCGCTGCTGCGTCCTCCTCAGCAGAGCCCCAAGGAGCCTCGCCTCAGTTCCCCCATTCCTTTGGGCATTCCTGGACTTCCTGGGGATGAACTGAGTCTGCCTGTGGGCCACGCTTGGGCAGGAGAGGCAGCCTGAGCCCTGCCTGCCGGAAGCCGGGGAGCCACAGCCCGAGGTGGGAGCTGGCCTGCCTCCCAGGCCAAGGTTGAGTTAGTTGTAGCTCTTAGGGCCTGTGGGGCCTGCACTCTGCAGCCAGGGTTTATCTGCCTCTTGCCCCCACCTGGCCACTAAGCCCGATGCTGGTAATGAGCATCTCCTGCACCACCGTGGCTCAGAGGAGGCCTCCTGGCAGCCCAGCCTTGTTCTCATTGTCCTGCTCCAGCCCAAATGCACCAGGCCCAGGCCTCAATCATGATCAATGGGCCGAGGATGTGCTGACAAGGCACTTTCATCTTTTCTCAAGGCCGGTGTTTGAACTCCTCCGAGCAAGCGGCCTTCCCAAACGGGCCTGTCTTCTAAGAAGGCGGCCAATCTCCTTTCCCTTGCTTCCTAAGCAGGCTGATCCTGAGAGTTATTGAGGCACAAAAAAGGAGACGTTCAAAGGCAAATCTAAATTACCGTCCTCTTCAAACTGGGGAAAAGTCTTATTAAGTCACCTGCGTGTGAATCCCGGCCTATTTCTGTCTGCAGACCTTTCTTCCTTTGTGCCACATAAATGGACACATCTTATTGATTTTCTTTCAACCTGGATCACCTCCATAGCTGTGAATATGGGCAGACAAATCCCACTTCTTCCTCGCCAGTGGGGCTGCGGAAGAATGGGGGCGGCGTGTCTGGGAGCTGCTGCACCCTCCTCACCACCCACTGTGTGCCTTCCCACAGGGCTGGAGCCAGCCCTGTCCCGGGGGAGGGAAGGCACCGTGAGCCTGCGGGGAGGCTTTGGGCTGGGGAGCTGGCAGCCGGGGCCTTGCCTGCCCTTCCTGGGTAGTAGGACAACTCCAGGGACCCTAGAATTTGTCCATCTCTGCCCTCAGCCTGTTCTCCCATTTCCTGTGCCTCCTGCCGCTCATCTGCTGCGATTGTCCCACCCTCAAGCCTTGCCACGTTGGTCACCCCATTCCAGCCTCGACTCCTTGCTCAATAGGCCACATATGCTTCTGCCTCAGGGCCTTAGCAGTGCTGTTCTCACACCCAGAAAGCTCTTCCCCCAAGCACCCTCCTTCAGTCCTCCACTCCTTTAAGTGGCTGGCCCACTGAAAATGGCACACTGCACTCCCCACTGCCTAGCCTCCTCCTGCATTTTATTTTTCTGCATAGCCCATATTATAACTGACATATTGTACATTTTACTTGCGTGTGTGGCTATCTCCCCCCAACTAAAATCTAAACACCCCATCAGCAGGAACATTTGCAGGACAGGCCCAGGTGTGAAGGTGTTTCACCGCGTCCGATCCAGCTGGCCAGGACAGTGCCACAGAAATGCTCTGGGTCCCCAGCTGCCCTCTACAAGCCGCACCCAGAGGATGGATCCTTCTGTGGGGACCCCAGGGCTGCTGCCCACCTCCCTCATTATGTTTCTAGGCTGGGAAGTAGGTACAGCAATTACTAAACACCATGGTCTTGAATGTTCACATCTCCCTACCACCCCACCGCAAACTCATATGTGGAAATCCTAATTCCCAAGGTGCTGGTATTAGGAAATGGGGCCTTTGGGAAATGATTATAAAAGAGGCTGCACAGAGCTCCCTGGCCCCTTCTAGCATGTGAGGGCATAGCAAGAAGTCAGCAGTCTAGAGCATGGAAGAGGGCCTTCCCAGGAACCTGACCATGCTGGCACCCCCATCCTGGCCTTCCAGCCTCCAGAATTGTGAGAAATAAATTTCTATGGATTATAAGCTCCTCAGTCTTTGGGTTTTGGTATACAGCCCTAGTGGTGTACAAACCACCCTGGATGGCTGACAGGAGCCCTGGAGCTAGGCCTGGCTCTCCCAGTGTGTGTCCCCAAGTGACTCTCCTTCCATCTCCTGACCTCAGTCTTCCCACATGCAACATGAAACCCAAGGACCCCACTGTAGGCCTGATAATCAGAGCCCCTGGCCCCTTCTGGGGGAAATCATAACCACCAGCTGGAGGTGCTGGGGTTGCAGGCAGGCAAGCCCAGCAGCTAGACTGATCTCATGTTAGTTCTCATCTTTGGGCTTCACTCAGCCAGGAGGGTGGTTTGAGAGCCTGGGATAGAGTGGAACCTTGGGGCCGGGCCCAGAAGAGACAGGTAAGAGGGTGGCAATGAGGGAAGCACCCCAAGTCATTACTTCATTCCCTCTGTTCTTGGGTCCAAAGTGAGCCACAGGCCAGGTGCCCAGCTATGAGGATCAGAAGGCCACCAAACCTGACCTCAGCCCCCAAGGAGACTACACTGATCAATTCTTCATGTTTGGGGTCAGGGTGAGGAGTTAGTAGCTAAGAGTCTCTGACTCAGGGTACATGACTCTGTCATCTCTGCTTCTCCCAGCTTAAATGTGCTGAGCAAAATCCTGGTCACTAGCTCAGCCTTGAGGCTGACCGTGACCTTGGCACCAGGCACAACCCAGACCTCTTGCCTCAGTGGACACACTATTCTCAGGGCTGCCAGTCTCCTTGCTGGGCTGCACCTGTCTCCACCACGTTCATCTGCAGTCCATGCAGGTGGCATCTCCACCCACAGGGACCCCTCCAGCCTCCAAGAGGCCAGTTTCTCTCCCTTAGTCTATGAACTTACCCAGTGAGGCCAATCAGTGATTCTTGCCTTTCTGGTGTGCCTAGCCATGATGCAAGATACAGCTCCTCCCCATCCTCCCCCAGTACTTACCTTGAGTGAAGTGTGGCCCTCCTCTCTCTAGGGTGCTTGCAGTCACTTCCCAACTGGCCTCTCTGACCCTGACCCTAAACCTTAGGCTGCACTGGGCTGGGAGGATGGGTTCTAGCATATAGCTGCCAATGAGCTTTCTTTAAAAATCTGGTCCCGTATCTACCTCTTGGAAAGCTTGCTTTGCCCTTGGGCCCAGACTAGGGCACAAAATTTAAGAAGGCACTCACTCCGAGAGTTGTGTGAGTGCAGAGTCATTCTTAAAAAAGCAGTGCTTCTGTAAATCTTGTGCCAAACCTTGTGGAAATCTGGGGCCCTGCTGGACTTGTCCCAGTCCCAGCCCTGCATCACCCTTAAATCCAGATAAACTCCATATTCCTTCACTTGGCTCAAGGTACCACCACACCTCAGCCCCAGCCCTCTCCTGCCTTGTCTCCTACCCAATCCCCAGTGCCCCTGTGCCTCCCCCCAACAAAGCACTTGGGGTCATTATTTTCCACGCCCCCCCTACTCCTGGGTTTCTGTACCCCCTCTCCTCCTGGGCCTGTCTCCTCTTGGTCTTCCCTTGGCTGTCACCTTTTCCAGGTAACAGGAAAGCGTGGGCCTTTGGCCAGCGTGGGCGAGGGGTCTCCTCTGCTCCCAGGGTCCCTGTGGGAGGAGGACACGGCACTAACCACATTGCACTACACCTGTCCATTTACCTGTCCCTCTCTCTCAATGGGCGGAGTCATCTTTGAGGGCCAGAGCCATGTCTGTTTTTTTCTCCTCTCCCAGCTCGGGCCTGGCAAGCTCCCCAGAGGTGTTAGATGGATGAAAGAAGAACCCACAAGTGCGCAGGCTCATCAAAGAACGGGCTGTTAGCCCCAGCCCCGACGCACGGGCCCCACTGAGAAACCCCATGCATCTGCTTGCTGGGGAGCAGACAGACAGATGGAAGCCAGCGAGGCCTAGGAATTCTTTGGGGGAAAGAAGCTCATTTCCAAACGGTAGGCATATAGGCCGTGGGAAGACAAAAAAATTTCTCAAAATTAAACCAAAGGAGGGGTTTGGGGAGCGATGGGGCTCCGAGGGATTTATTAATGCACGCCTCCGAGTGATTCTTCCTCCTGCAATCCAGGCACTGGGTTAGCACTGACTTCCAAATTATATTTAATTGGACAATTATTCAAACTGAAAAACCTGCACGGAAAACGAAGGCGGTCCTTAATAAACACCTTGTCTCCTCAGCCCCAAACAGGCAAGTCGTTTACTGACCCAAGAGGCACAATTTTGTCTTTGGTAAATTTATTTTGAAGTAATTGCCGACTCCAGGAGTAACCATTTTTCAAAGGGAAACTTGGCTCTAGCCAGCAGAATAATAAATTGTTCCCTGACCCGTGTGAAGCCTAATCCCATTAGAAGGATGCGCGCTCGGAGGGTGGAGGGTGGAGGGTGGAGGGTGGAGGGTGGGGCGCGGCGCACCCGGAGGCCGGCCCTGCGCACCCGCGCCTCCCCTGCCGCCGCCCCGCAGCCTCCCGCGCGCCCCGGGGCCGCAGCACCGCGGAGCCCACGCTCTCCCCGGGGCGGCCCGCGGCACCCCCGCCCCCCCCAGCCCTGCGCCCCCCCAGCCCTGCGCCCCGCCTGCCCGGCCCGCGGGGGCCCTGAGCGCAGCGCCGCGGCCCCTCCTACCCCCGGCCCCGTCGCCTCCCCCATCCCCGCCGGGACAGCCCTCTGCACCCCCCGCCCCCGGCCTGACCCCCCCCGTCCCCGGCCTGACCCCCCCACCCCGCCGGGCTGGTGCGGAGCTGCGCCCCGGGCAGCGGCCGTCCCGGCAAAGGCGCACGCGCGCCGCCGCACCTTGTCAAGCAGCCCAGGGCCCTGGGGAACCTGCTTTAATGAATAGAAGTACGTTTATAAATAGCTTATCCATATGCAAATGAGCACCTCCGACAGCCTGGAAACTGGCTGGTCTCTGATCGCTTCCTTTTAAGCAAACACACTTTATAAAACACAAAACAAAACTGGGGGCTTTTTTTCAGGACAGAAATGAAGGGACTTCCCGGGCTTTGCAAAGGGATCCTAGCTTTCCTGGAAGACAGGGGTCCGGGCTCCCAGGCGGAGTGTACCCCGGTGCCCTCCCGTCTCTCTCTGGCCTGCCTCTAACTCCCAGGGGGCTTGGTTTTTAATCACTGGTGAACCCAAGTGCCGGCTACCGTGCCTGCCCCGAGGTGGTGTCCGGTAGTGTGGTTCCTGGAGGACCCGTCCTCTGGGGAAGCCTCCTCAGTTGCTTCTTACCCACGATCTTTCTTCAGACCTTGAGTAAAGCTTACAGGACCTCAGTTGGAAAGACCCTCAACAGTGATCAATTATCCTCTTCCCTCTTTTTCCAGTTGGGGAGACAAGCACCGAGAGACCAGGCAGTGTGGCCCAACTACAAAGCACGTCCCAGGCTGAAGCAGAGGTGGCACCTGGGTCTCCCCTGAGTCCAGGCTGTCTCCCAACGTCAGGGGGGGCTCCAGCTCCAGTCTGAGAGGCAACGCATTCAGAAGAGCCCTGGCCGTGAGCAGGTCCTCAGAGAGCACCTTTGGCTACACATCTCCATTTTATAAAGAAACTGAGGCTCCCAGAGACCCCATGTAATACTTACAGGGGGCTTTTCCCAGGCTCTTAGGCATTAATAAGCAGCCTAGGAGTTAGGGCCAGGCACCCCATCACCACCTTTGGTCCTCTTGGGAGCCACAGGGCTTGGGGCTGCTGTTTCTGGCAAGGCCTCGTTGCCTTGGAGGCAGTGACGGTGAACCTCTGGGGCAGGGCAGTTGCCTCTGTGGGGTTCTAATTCCTCATTCACCTGCCCCCAACACATTGCAGGCAGTTTCTGGGCCTCCCAGGGGGGCCATTGCCACACCACTCCCATTGTCTCCCTGAAACCCTCCGCTTTGCTCCTATCCCTGGGCTCCCAGAGCAACTCTTCACAAGCCCACAGTCACCTCCCCACCCACTAACTTCCTTCTTGATTTCGTGACTGTGGCCTTGCCTTCTGCCTTAACGGGAGAAGAAATAATACCTCGTTGAGTAGTAACAATAACCTATAAGCTGGAAGAACTGGAGAAGGAAGGAGATGGAGAGGAATGTGTCCTGAGGGGCCAGGGGGAAGCAGAACATTTGGGGCTTGGGAGGGTGAGCCCCAAAGTCAGATTGGACTGTAACTGCTGCCCCTCTTTTAACCAACTATGTGGGGCCTGAAAGTCATACCACCTTCACAGACGGTTTCCTTGTCTGGAAAAATGGAACAACAGAGCCATTAAGTTGTATGATTATGAGACCTAACGCATTTGGATCACTTCTATAACTATTCTAAACACTTTACATCCACACACTCTTTTGATCTGCACTGCAAACCTGCGAGATATGTATCATTTCCCCATTTTACAGATCAGGAAAATGAGACACAGAGGTTAAGATAGTTGCTCAAGAGACGCCTGGGTGGTTCTGCAGTTGGGCGACTGCCTTAGGCTCTGGTTGTGATCTGGGGATCTGGGACCGAGACCCGCATCGGGCTCCTGAGAAGCTCCTGCTTCTCCCTCTGCCTGTGTTTCTACCTCTCTCTCTGTCTCTCATGAATAAATAAATAAATCTTAAAAAAACAAATACTTGCTAATACTTGCCACACAGCTAATAGGCATTCTTCCAATAGATATCACAGTCCTGGCATACGTGAGAACTCAATAAATATTGTCATTTCTGTTACTTAGACTCAATTTTCCCTGTGCTAGTCCAAAAAGCAGAATGAGGCCCACTGGGGGGAATCAAGGGGACAAGTTATGTGCCAGAGAGAGTGAATGGAGCAGGAATGTAGGGGCAAGGGCTACCTCCCATACTATTTTTTTAAAAGACTTATTTATTTTAGAGAACAAGTCGGGGGAAAGCCAGGAGCGGGGAGCAGGAGACAGAGAGAATCTCAAGCAGACTCCACACTGAGCGTGAGTCTGAGACTGTGACCTGAGCTGAAATCAAGAGTCGGATGCCTAACCGACTGAGCCACCCAGGCACCTCTGCCTGTGGTACTTCTGATGGAAACCTTAAGGCCCATCCCTATGCAACCATTTACATCCAAGATTTACATAAGAGCCAAGAAATATACTGGGAAAGGACTTGAACTTAGAACCATATACAATCCTTTAATATGGGTGCTAGGGCCCCATTGGACAACAGGCCCCAGGTGACAGCTCATCCAAAGGGTGATAATGGCTGAGATGGAGGGCGAACCCAGCCAGGTCAGAGCCCCTGCAGGAAAGTGGGGTATGGCCCTGCAACTGGAGGGGCTGGTCATCCTGGGAACACACGTTTGCAAGGAGGAAACCATCACAGATTGAGTCACTTTTACATGCATACTCTGAAGCCACCAAGCTGTGGGACCTCTAACTGGGCATGGCATGGAGGAGAGGCAGCCCCTCACTTTGAAAGGGGGACCCTGAAGACATGGGCTTCATGTGCTATGTGACTGGCAGTAGAGGCAGCAGCAAACGCCTTGTACAATGAGCTTCCAGGTGGTGGCGAAGGCAATAGCAGTGAAAGCTTGGCCAGGATTCTGGCTCAGTTGGCTGCCCCTGTGAGCATGAATCATAGAAGCTACTTCTGGTAATCACCCAAAACACTCGGGGAAAGAAGGCCTACAGAGACCTGAGCTGGGGTTGGAACCATGGAGGGTCAGTTGTTTTGCTAATGCCTGAGACACACAGGTCACATAAGGATGGACTTGCTAACTTCAGAGGGTCTAACAACAAACCAAGCAGGCTAGAGTGGGAATGAGCTCCCCATCCCTGTGAGGATGCAAGTCTCTAAATCCCTGCCTGCCAGGGATATTGCAGAAAGTCTGTGTCCTATCCTGAGAGGGGTGCGATGAGCCTTCCTGATTCATCTTTCTTTTTCTTCTTTGCTGCCTCCTCTCTTTTCCCCTTCCTGCTCAGATACGCCCAATTTCCACCTAATGCTCTTCTGTCCCAAGGTTCATTGCTCACACATCGTTGGGCACATGTAGGTCCTTGGAGCACAAAAAGATGATGGTAAAGATGAGCTAACACTTACATAGGGATGGCGTGTGCCACAACTTTGCAGATTAACCAGGTATTGCTATCCCCATTTTACAGCTGGCAAAGCTGAGGCCCAGCAAGGCTATTTTGCTCGGCATCACATTATCGGGAAACGGTGGTATCAGGCGGCTTACCCCAGGTCCACAGGCTGAGCCCCCATTCTGTGCTGCCTCCCACCACATAGGCCACTACACCCATGGTTTCTTTCATGGCTGGGCCCAGCCTGGAGGCGGGGCCATCAGGAATACCATCTTGGGCACAAGAAGGACCCTGCTGTCCTGACTAGACGGCCCCCTCCTATTGGACACAGGGTCCGTGGCCCTCTGTAAGATGGGTCAGGGGGGACAGTGGGTCAGAGAGGAGTGTCTCAGTAAGATGGGTCCCAACCTTTCTTGAGGGAAGCAGAAGCCAAACCCAAGCCACCAGCCCAGAGGGCGTCAGAGCCGTACCTGGGCACCTGCCCTGTCAGGGCTCTGGGAGCCTGTTTCCGCCTGGGCTGTGCTTTCTGCTGCCGTCTGCAGGACTCCTCAGGGTACACTGAGCCAGGGGCCTTGCTGGGGCCAGTGATGAGAGCCAAAGTTGAGGAAACAGATGGCCTGTCACTCTGCAAGCCTGGAAGGGATGAGTGCCCAGGCCCTTGAGGGACACCCTCCAGAGTGGGGGTGGAGTCCTGGGGCAGGCCCCGGACAAAGGGAGAAAACAAGGGGAGAGGAGAGAGGCCTGGGCACCCAGGCGCCCTCCAGATCAGAGCTCAGAGGCTGCATGCTTCGCTCACTCCTGGGCCTGCCCCCACTGAGTCTGGGAGTCATGCTTCCTAACTGGCCTCTCTGCTCCCCCCTCCTACTGAATGTCCCCACCACCCATGGCCCCATCCTCTCTGCTATTCCAGACTGATTCCAGAATACCATGGTACCCGCGCCTTGTCCCTGGTAACAGCCTTCTGGAGGCTTCTTAGCACCAGAGGACAGAGCCCAACACTCCCAGCCTTGGGAGATATGGTTTCATCTCCCACCACACACCCTCTTGCTGCCTGGGCCCCAATAACCACGCAGCCTTACCATCCCCCAAAGGCACCCCAATTACAAACTCAGGCAGTGTCCTCAGCTTTGAATACCCTTCCATGCTCTTCTCCTCCACAGGTCATTGTATTACTCCTTCAAAGCTGCAGTCCATGGCCCCGTCTTCCCTGCAGCCCATTGCAGTCCCCTTTCTTTCTCCCTTGAGCAACCAGGCAACACATATAAATACAGCAGCACCCCCCTTGACAGCATTAACTCTGTGCCCACACTATTGCAAGAGCTTTACACCTTTCACCCTTATGATGTGTGAGGTACGTACTGTGTCACCCCATTTCACTGACTAGAAGACTGAGTGCTGATAGGTTAAGAAACATGCCCGGGATCCCATAGCTAGTAAGGACTAGAGCTGGTATTCAAACCTCGACAGTCTGGTTCCAGAGTCTTAACCATTATTTTATTCTCACAGGTTTGTGGGTCAGTCATAGGCTTTGTTTCCTTCCAGGGTATGGACAGGAGTGCTCAGGCCGTAGGTCCACATTACTGCCTACCCCTTTGGCTTGGAGTCAAATCCCACAGCTGGCTGAGGCCTCTGGGGTTAGGGGCCTCTGCTCCTTCTCACCTAGCACCTGGCTTGTCACATCTCCCATGTACCTCTGGGCTGCCTGGTTGGACATGATAACCTCCCTAATCAGCTCAGGATCCACAGGAAAAGGGCCCATCTGGAGTCCTGCCCCTCCGAATCCCTCACTGCCCCACCTCCACCCTCCACCACAATTGGCTTCAGAGATGGGTGAGGGTAGAGCTGCAGGACTCTAGGCACCTCCAGAGCTTTCCTAAGAGAACCCGCAGAGTCCAAATTAAAATTGTCCTGCTAGCATCCAAATTCCAGCTGTTGACAATCCCAACCTTCTAATCTTAACATCACTTAGAAAGTTCTGGTCTGGGCAGCCCCGGTGGCTCAGCGGTTTAGTACTGCCTTCAGCCCAGGGCGTGATCCTGGGGTCCCGGGATTGAGTCCCACGTCAGGCTCCCTGCGTGGAGCCTGCTTCTCTCTGCCTGTGTCTCTGCCTCTCTCTCTGTGTGTGTCTCTCATGAATAAGTAAATAAAAATCTTTAAAAAAAAAAAAAAAAGAAAGTTCTGGTCTATATTAGTCATAAGACTACTGTGTCTGTGTTAGCACTATTAAAGGCTGGCAACTCTTATGCAAACAGAAGACAATGTGCCAGGGGCCTGGCACAGAAAAGAAGCTGCTAAACTTTCTTCTCTCTTTCTTTCTTCTTTCTTTCTTTCTTTCTTTCTTTCTTTCTCCCTTCCTTCCTTCCTTCCTTCCTTCCTTCCTTCCTTCCTTCCTTCCTTCCTTCCTTCCTCCCTTCCACAAATATGTTTTGAACACTTAATGGAGCAAATGCTGGATGCTGGGAAAATGTTGAAAGACACAATACTGATCTTCATAGAGTTAACAGTCTAGTGAGAGAGATGGCCCAGCAAACCCATCTGTGGACTGTGAGCATGGGCAGAGGGTGACCCAGCGAGTTGGGGACACAGTCCCTGCTGGGAGGGCTCATGTGTGTGTGACAGGCAGGGATGGCCAGGAAGGGCCTGTGGGTCAGGCTGAGCAGCCAGGGGCTGAAGGCTCTATATGAGGGTGTCGCAATGAGAGGGACCTCTGGCAGGTGAGGAAGAGGGTGAGACCGGAGCAGGTAGACAAAGAGGACGCCTCAGATGGTCAGGGGCGAGGTGACAGGAGCTGGCCTAGGAGAGTGGCAGTGGGGATGGAGATCAATGATGTCTCAGAGATACTTAGTAGGTCACAGTTAATCACAGTGTCTGAGTATGGAGTGACAACTGTCCTAGGTGCTGGATCTCTGTGCTTGACATCATTATTTCCATCCTTACAGAAATCCTCCCAGGCAGGTCCTGTTGGCCACATCTGGGCGGAAAGCAGGTGATGCCCTGGAACTGAGCACTGTGACAATAGCTTAACCTGATGGCTGTTTTCTGAGCAGGGGAACAGGGTCTGAAGAATGGTGTGTCCCCTAAGCTTGTAGCCGTGACCACCCCAGGCCAGAAAGGAGACAGGGAGGGAGAGGAGAGCAGTGAGGTGGCACCCAGGAGGTGTTGGGCTTCAGCTAAAGGACACAGTGAGCCTGTGGTGACCCTGTAGGGACTGGAGTAGGAGGAGAATGGTGAGGACATGAAGGTAGTCCATGCAGCCAGGGGCCGAGACACAGGGCTGGGGAGCATGGGGGGGTGGGGCTGGAGGGTCCAGCCCAGGGTGGGCCAGAGTGCAGGTGAGGAGGAGGAGTCAAGGGTGACACAGGTCTGGTGGCAGCGTTGGTGGCAGCTGGTGGCATGATGCTCTGAGATAGAGACAAGGGAGGGCAGGACACCAGTGAGGGAAGGCCCCTGCTTCCGCCTTGAGGCTCCCATGTGGCCAGCACTGGCTCCGTGCCCTGGGGGATGTGCCTCATCTTGTCCTTTATTTATTTCTTAAAGGACTTAACCAGCTCCGTGAAATGGCCTCCTCGGGTTCCCCTATCCCAGCTGCCATCTTCCTTGCCGCCACAACTCTAGGCCAGGCACACGGCCCCTTGGAGAACCTTCCCCCATGCGGGGCAGCACTTTAGGGAACCTGAGCTATTTGGGTCAGCCAGGGACAGGCCGGGTGCACAGAACCGAGTTAAGCAAGCACAAAACTGCAGGACGTTATACATTCGGATGTGCAAAATCACAGGCCTTTCGTTTCTGTCATCCATCTCACCTTGTTGTGCAGCCCGAACTCCCACAGACGATGAGGAGAGGAGGGTGGGGCATCCTTTGGCTTCCCAGTTAAAGATACCCCAGCCTTGTCCAGCTTGAAAGTCTCTTCAGGTTAATTCAATGATTTTTTTTCATAAATCCTCAGTTTTCCAGGATGAAGCCATCATGACGGTCTCTCTCCTCTTTCATGGACCTACTTCCTTCCTCCCAAGATGGCTGCTGGCTGCAGAGGGCCACTGGCAGCCCTCACGGTGGCATCGGGTCCCCGTGCTACAGAAGATGGATGCCACAGCTCAGGCAAGCGAGCAAAGGTGCCTGTCCTCTGCCTTTTTGTTCTACTCAGGCCCTAACACATTCAAAGATGCTCGCCCACGTTGGTGAGGGCAGGCTTCTTTCTCAGTCCACCAATTCAAACCCTTCCTCTTCTGGAAACACCCTCACAGACACACCCAGAAGTAATGTTTTACCTGCCTTCTGGACATCCATCAGCTCAGTCAAGGTGACCCATAAAATGAACCATCACATGGGCCTTGGCCCAGCAGGGGCTGGAGTATGAAAGCCCAGCTCCCCTGACCTGGGTCAGGACAACCAGAAGCAGCCTTTCACCCCAGAGTTCCCCCCACCCCCGCCCACAGACTGGACTGACACTGCCCTTTGGGGAATTGACACTGAAATTCTAGGCCTCATCCCCTGACACACCAGGTTTCCCCTTCCCCCTGCCACTCCTTACAGGCTTCTTCTGGAAGCA
The DNA here is from genome assembly GCF_003254725.2 of Canis lupus dingo. Taxonomy (NCBI): domain Eukaryota; kingdom Metazoa; phylum Chordata; class Mammalia; order Carnivora; family Canidae; genus Canis; species Canis lupus. Next base: position 32,356,014 of record NC_064263.1, read on the forward strand.
CCTCCTTAATAAACCATGTGAGCACACATCCTCATCCCGGGGGCTGCTGCCAAGAGCCCAGCCCTGAGGCGCCAGGTGCTCCACTCAAGCAGGTTAAGAGTGTCAGCTCTGCTGAGCGCCTGCCCTGTGCATGGCACTTCACATGCCTTGTCTCACTTAATCCTCAGATCCGAACTGCCAGAGAGGACACATTATTATTCCCACTTTACAGATGAGGACACCAAGGGTTACAGCGGTCATTTGACTCACTGAAGTCCTTCCAGCAGGTAAGTGGGATTTGGATCCAGGACTGTGCCACCCTCCCAATGCCCACCCTACCCCAGGATGTACAATGAGTGAATAGGGCCCAGATTTCCTATGGCAAGAGGCCAGGGAGTATGGGGGAAGAACAAAATCCTTTTAGGAGAAATCATGGAAAGAGCTCAAAGTGGGAATATGTGTAGAGAAGCAAACCCCTACCTGGGATTAGGACATGGGACTGGGAATGGGCTGGGCTGAGCCAGCCCACAGGCATGTGCACCTGCCACAGTGATGCACACATACCGGGGAAGCCCGGGGGTTACAGCTCACATCTCACCGTTTCCTGCGGGGACTCTGGTCTGCCCCATGCTGCTCTCCCGGCTATAAACACCTTATCTTATACCATAAGACTCCCAGCATGCTCCAGCCTTTAGGAAGAATGGAATAGGCCCATGTGGGATGCTGAGAGCAGGAGTGATCTGGTCACGGAGGGTCATGAGTCAAGCTGGGAGACACAACCATTAAGTGACAAGTTTTGATATCAATTCAGGGATCACCCTGTTCTAGTTACTGATGGGGGAGCTGGGGGGGTGGGCATGGGCCTCAGCTGGACGGTGTGGGAGGGTGTTGGGGGTGTCAGTAGGGGAGGGCAGACAGGAGCAGCATCTGGGACCTGTCACAGAGCAGCTTTTGCCTAAGTCCTGGGAGGCTGCAGGAGTGGCTTTAAGTCGAGTGTGGCCAACCAGGAGTCCAGACTTCCCCTTCCTGAGATCTGGAGCCAAACTTCCACTTGAGCTGGGGACAGGATTTGCAGCTAAATGGCAGGTGTGGGCTGGTGGTCATGGCTGTGTGCAGGAAAGGAGAGAGAAGAGGAAGCCCAAGAATCACTGTGCTTTGGAGATGGCACACACTGCCCACAATGGCAGCAGTATAAGTGACTGAGGACCCTCAGTTTCAGGGCTTATGGGCTACTACCCAGCCCCCTTTGTTCAAGAAATAGTTGAGATGGAGGAAGGGTTGGTACAAGGGAAGGAGAGACAGGACACTAGACTGGAAACCAGAGACGGAAATCCCTGGGTGTTCCCCAAGGGGAGCTGGACTGGACCCTGGGTTGACATGCCTGGTCTTATCCTCTGTCTGGGCCCCCAGATACTGACAAGTAAATAAGGATCTCTCGGATAAGGAACCCCCACAGTCTGATGCACATGTAACCCCCAACTGTACCCTCCATCTGGGACAAAATACCATCCCCCTGAAACCAAACTCCAATTCTATCCCTGGACCCTGAGCACTCTCCTAAACTCAGATGCAAGTCTCGCTTGACCCCGACTTAAATCCAGGCTTCCCTCAAACCTACCCTGACTGACCCCAGACTGCACTGTCAATCCCCCTCTCACCTTACCTCTACCGTTTTTTTTTTTTTTAAGATTTTATTTATTCATTCATGAGAGACACACACACACGCAGAGGCAGAGACGCAGGCAGAGGGAGAAGCAGGCTCCATGCAGGGACCCCGAAGCGGGACTCGATCCTGGGTCTCCAGGATCACACCCTAAGCTGAAGGCAGAGGCTTAACTGCTGAGCCACCCAGGTGTCCCTACCGCTACCTTTAACGCCTGCTGTGACCCTGCCACCTTGGCTGTGACCGGGCAGCATGACCTGTGTTGTGTGTTCAGGGCCACAGCTCTGTTCATTCAGAAGAACTCTGCTGGCCCCCTGGTGGCTGCAGCCCTCTACCCACCTTGCTCTGAGGGTCAGGGGGGACCTCTTAGAGCGCTGGGCTCTGCATGGCTCTCGCCATCGAGTGGTGACAGATGGGCTCTGGTGTTATCAGCACCATGGGAGGGACTCACCGACCTCCCTGCCTGTCACTTTACTATGATTTCTGAGGCCCAGTAAGCTGATTCCACCTCACAATACCATTTGACTCCATCCCTGTCTCTGAAGGCTTCCTTGGGGCCAGGACCCAGAAGAGATGGCCCGCGAGTGTGATTATTTCCAGACACTGAGAGGCACCATGCTTCAGCAGTCACACATTCTGTTGGCCTCCGAGACAGGCGCCACACTGGGCCCCCTCTGCTCTGGCCTTGGCACCCACTGCTGGCTCATCTGAGGCCTGATGCCACCAGGAGCACCTCCCTGGGGCCTGAAGGAGGCAGGTAGGGCAAATGCCACCAGGGCTCCCCGCCAAGCTGTGCCTTCAGCCGCTCTGGAAGACGACAGAAATCCTAAAACTCCAGAGGTGCTTGGGCAGGAAGGATGTAAGCAGGGCCTTGACCTTGACCATTGGCAACCGTCCCAACAGACTGAACACGAGCTGCCTCATGCTGTCGCTGGACCCCACGGGCAGGGACCCCACGGGCAGGGGCCAGGCTGGCGGGTGGCTGCTGGCTGAGCCGCCGCAGAGCAGAGCACTGGGGAGAAGTGGTTCAGGAAAAGCCTGCAGGTAACCAGGAGGGAGGCTGTGGCTGGAGCCTGGCAGGATTACCCCCAGGGAACTGCAACTGTTGAAGGCATGGCCCACCCAGAAGACTGATTTAACCACCAGCCGAGCCCTAGGGTCTGAGCCCCAGGCCAAGAGGAGAAGCAGAAGCATTTCCAGACCTGGAACCTCGTCCAGCGGTGCAGCCCTGAGATTGGAGGCGGGGGGGGGGGGGGGGGGGGTGAGTCCCCAGCCTCAAGAGGCTCTCCCCAGGCCTGGGGCTCCAGCCTGGCACAAGGAGAGAAGAGTAGGGTATTGATGGGAAAATTTAATCTCAACATAAGAACAACTTTCTAACCATCGCGGCATCTGACTTAAAAAAGAAAATCTAAGAAGACATCACATCAACGCTCTGATTATTTGTGGGCTGAGAAGACTGCCTGTAAAACCTCCCTGGTAATTAAGTAGAATGACTCCATTTTGCCACATAAGTATGGTTATTGCTCCTGGGTGGCTGCAATGAATATAAAAGCAGCTTAAGGAAGCCATCATCAAGGCGTAATGAGTTTTAAAATATTAATTAATATGTTAATAATCATTCTAGGTTGAGGGGGAGATTGTGGTACCATCAGAAAAGGTTTCTGCTAGGGACCCAGGAGCTCCCGCATCCTGCCCCGCACACCCCTCTTCCCGGAGGGCTTCCTGAGGGAGCAGAAGCAGAATGGAAGTCAGAGCCCCGCTTTGTTAATAGCTCTGTGAGGCCTCCCGCCCCAGCGCAGTGCTCTGAGCACCTGTTCTGGAGCACGATGGAACATGACCATCAGCGCAAGGTCCTCCGAGGGGTCCATCAATTCCCCTAAAGTAAATGTGGCATCAGCACCTCAGGAGGGCCTGTGGAGTGAGAAGGATGCCCCAGGAGAGGCCCTGGGTCCACCTCCCTCCTGGGACATGGAACCAGAAGGGATGAGTGGAGAGGTGGGATTCAGGGCTCATGCCCTGCCTGGGTTAGCAAGATGCCACGAACCTGAGTGGGGCCCACTAGGGTCCCGGGGATGCCTTAGGTTCTGACCAAGCAGGTGGGCAAAGCCCTCCTTTGGAAGGAGCTAGGAGGACAGTGCTCAGAGGAAGGTCTGGCCTGGAAGAGAGAAAGGGGAGTAAAGCACCTCCTTCTCCAGCCACCTAGTGTTTGTTCTCTTTCTGGTCTGCCTAGCAGGGTCAGGGCTGCCTCCACGGGGGGACAATCTGCAGCCCATCCCATAGATGCAGCCTATTCCTAGCTAGTTTGGCTCATCCATCAATACCTCCTGGAAAGCAGCCCTGTCCCCCACCCCCACCGCACCCAAGGCCTCTGAATAGGTTAGAACTAGCCTTTAAGTGGCTAAACCAAGGCTGGCCTACACACTTAGGCCCAAAATTCACCCTCCCTTCCATTTCCCCACCCTCAGTTATAACCAGGCACACTCACCAGCTAGTTCATCCGAGGACCACATAAGGAGTGCCACAGACAGCACAGGCCCAGGCAGCAATAGAAAAATCCCCCGAGTCTGAACCTCACACCCTGCTCCCATCATTAAGTTCGTAGAGAGAAATTAATGCCCCAAATGAAATCCCTTTCCATATGCTACTCCATGTCCAGAATTCTCCTTTCCCTGTTGCTTTTTGGCTGTCTCAGACAGAAGGGGCCTTCCTTGGAGGCCTCTGTGGCAGCAGGTGGGGATGTGGGGGGGCGGGGGTGGACCTAGGGTACTACTACTTCTTTATCCTTGTAGCCTGGACCAGATTCCTCTGGAGTGGTTTTCAAAGTTTCATACAGCTAATTTGAGCTCTCTCATCTGTGCCATTTTCCTTAAGACTCCAAATAAAACAGCCACAGCGCTACATCCAGGCCATTTGGAACCAAATGTGGCCACTTCAGCAATAAGTAACATTTCTAAACCAAGTGAAGTTCCGACATTTCTATGGGCAGCCAGAGACCACAGCCGGATGTTGTAGCCCTGGGCTAGGGAGTGAAAGGGCGAGGGTCAGGTTTCAACTCCACTGAGACCCTGTGTGACCTTAAGCAAATCAACTCCCCACTGTGAGCCTCAGTTTCTCCCTTCTGCAGAATGGGTATGATGGTCCTGCCCTGCTTGTTTCCCAGAACTGTGGGGATAAATGGAGAAGAAGCACTTTATAAGCTGTAGCTTGAGATGCCAAGGTGAGAGTGGTCTGTAACTGCGTCCGCTCCCTTCCTTGCCTTCCTCCACGTGGATCGGCTCCACGGACAAGGCGGACAAGGCGCACCAGTGAGGAAAACCCCCTGCCAGGCCCAGCCTGAGCTCTACGCCCTCCCCAGTGGACAATTTGCCTACCCCTGCCCCATCCTTCCTCCCCAAATAGAAGAGCCCAAGGCGCAGGCCTCAGGGTACCTATGTGTCCAGGTCTGAACTCAGGCACAGAGCACAGGCCCCGGGGGGTGCAGTCCTACCCGGCTCAGCACAGGTTGCGGGAACATTCCCTCCCAGCAATCTGCCTGGGGGTGCGAAGAGAGTCCAGAATGCTGTGAACGCGGGGCTGCCAACTTCTGTCCAGATGGTCTCAAACTTGGTGGGACAAAAGGCTGAGCCCCTTCCTGAGGAGCAGCAGCTGGGCCCGCGGAAGCAGGGGAGCGGCGCCGAGCAAGCCCCCGCCCTTCAGTTAGGCGCCCATGAGCGGGGAGGGGGCCAGGTGGGTGCCGGCTGGGCGCCGCCCCGTGGCCACAGCCTCGCTCCTCTAATTGGAAGCCGGCCTGGCAGGGCTGGGCGCGGGCGTCACGCCGAGCGAGGAGCGAGCCGGCACAGCCTGACCGCTTCTGTTTCTGATCTGTTCTTGCAGGTTTTTCCAAAGCCGCTGTGAGCTGCCCAGCTCCCGGGAGGAGGGGACAGCGGGTCTAAGCAGTGGCTGCCACCTGCTAATTGCAGCTTCTGATGCTTGAATGGGGCAGTGGAGGCAGGTGGGAAGGGGGCGCAGGTGGGAAGGGGGGCAGGTGGAAGGCGGGGCACTTCTCGCCCCAGCCCCTCCCCGCACTGCCCCCACTGGGCGTGCTTCACTGCTCTGAGGCCCTGAAGGGTGGCGCTGGGGGAGAAGATTCCGGAAGGTTTCCTGCAGGGACTGGGAAAGCCACTGGCACTTGGCATGGGGCGGCGCATGACAGCGGAGGCTAATACTCCACATCTGACTACTGAACACGGACGTGTGGCTGGCATGACTGAGGAGCTCAGCGTGTCATTTAATTGTAGTTCATATACATAGCACACGTAAGGGAAGCACAGATTCAGACGGAAGTGAGGCAAGCGTTACCCAGAGTGCCCCCAGGTCTCTGAGAGGAACCTGAGGAATGACATGACTCCCCTGATCCTGTTCCCTCACTCACCCAAACAGGCCTCCCTCCCCTCCTCCCCACATCGGGCCTGTGTCCTGGGAGCCCCAAGCCCCATATGCCTGGGCTTCCAGGAGCAGAGCCTTTGGGGCTGGAGTTCAAATCACCCCTGCTCTGGCCACTTACCAATAAGCCATGAGCTTTCCCGAACCTCCATTTCCTCATCTGTAAAACAGGGGGGAATACATACTATTACTCTCTTCTGGGGCCTTCTGTGCGGCCTTCTGTGAGGCGCTGAGGCCCGCCCCTGGCCCGCGGGAAGCGCTGGGGAAGCGGAGGATTTTGTTGCTGCCGCAGTCATCACCACTGCCCTCGCTAGCCTGTGGTTAGCAGCCGCTAGGTGTGGACCGAGGGCTGACAACTGTCCTCTGGAAGGAGGCTGCAGACCTGAAAACGCAGTCTAAGTCTGGAGCTTCTCAAGTGACGATAAAGGCCGCCAGCAGAGAAATCGCACAAGGCCCTACCCAAGCGTGGTGGGGCGCGGGAGGCAATAATACCTGTTGCTAGCTGAGGAAATGGGTCCTCTCAGAGTAGGGATCAGACCTAAGAATCCCTGCCCATCGGGTGGGGGCCAGGGCTGGGTACGCACATGATGGCTGGGATCTGTCAGTAGTTATGGGAACAGTCAGGCACGAAGCTCAGCCCAGGGGGAGCAGAGGCAGGACAATCATCCCGAAGCTCCCACGGCCACCGTTGACCATGGGCCTGGTCCTTTCCTGCCCACAGCTGAGTGGGGGGGGGTGGTGGACAGTAACTGGGGAGGTGGAGGAGTGGGGACCCCTCTGAGCTGCTCCAAAGTAAATGACCGATGTGAGGTGCTTGCACTAGGGTGGAAGGACAGACACAGGGCCAGCTATCCTGTCCTGCTGGTCATGGGCAAGGTTTCCTGAGAGCGGGGTGAAAGGGGGTGGCAGGTTTTAGGCAGAGAGGTTTGCAGGAGACCCATGGCAGGGCCGTGGCCTTATAGCTGGGGAAGCCGATGAGGAGTAGGGGAATACCCAGAAATCACCAGCTTCTACAAGGCCCTGAGGCCCAGGGTGACCTGGAAGTCCCCTACTTCCCCTGCTACTCTCTCCTGGCTCAGGGAAAGAACAACATGGTCTATCAGATGGCTGGACTGTGACCCACCCTTCTGGCCGCTGTCACTGGAGACCCGAGGCCCACGTTGGAGCTGGAGTGCCTGACAACCTGCCACCCCAGGGGAGCACTCTGCAGAGCCAGCGGCCAGGACCCTAAGCCCCCCAGGGGGAGGAAGCTGTCCCCGAACGGGGAGGCACCCATCCAGCAGGACAGCATTGAACAAAATACATCAAGGAGGTCCGGAGTTGGGGTGCGTGGGGCAGCTGCTCCTCCCTCCCTCCCCCTCACCGTCCCCACCACCCGGCCCTCCTGAGAGCGGGGCTGTCATCAGACTCATTGGCTCCCAAGTTCTGAAATGAACTCTGCTCCAAGTAATTACAGCTCTTCAAGTTTCCCGTCCTCTGTTTAAAGAATTCGTCCTCTCGCCCTCAATGCCCCATCAGCTCCCTAATTAGCAGCGCGCGGCGCGATTACACATTCTCCGCAGCTCGCTGGGTCCGGCCCCCTAATGAGTGTTTGTGGACAGCTGGGAGCCAGGCCCGCCACCGCGGCCCCGCCGAGCCAGGAGTCACGGCCCAGGAGTGCGAGCTGTCAGCTCCGTGATGGGGCTGGAGCTGGTCGCAGCCCCGCGGGCCTCCAGGAGGAAAGGCCTTGAAATATAAATGAAGATGAATATTCATATTTGGTTCAATAAGTGCCAACTATTAATATACATGTCTGTCGGGAAGAGGAGGCAGCGCCGAGCCAATTCTGCAGGGCATAATTGGGCTCCTAATTCACAATTAGCCTCGAGCTCCAGGCCTCTGCACAGCCAGACCCGGGCCTGGACCATGAGAGGGGGTAGGGGACGGCCCGCAGGGAAGGCCCCGCACATCTCAGGGTGCATCTGCCCTGAGACCCTTCCCCACCAGGAGAGGGCCAGGGAGAGGCGAGGGGCCGCAGTCCCCTCCAGGAAGCCCACAGGAATCATGGGGACCCATATCCTTCAGGGAGATCCCCAAGTCACATCGGAACCACCCACACGGGGCCTATCTGGGGCTTGGGTTCAGACGGCTCACGTGCAGTCTGTCAACAAACTTCATGCCACGAGATGTCTAGAGATACAGGGGATTGAAGCCAGAGAAGTGTAGGGACTCTGGCCTGCCTGGTGGCTCTCTACCCGAAGGCTGGCTTCCTAGGGCCCAGCCTCTGCGGCGGGAGGGACTCCAGCCCCTGCTCCAACCGGGCTCCTGGGGTCACTCGGCCTCTCTTCTGAGCCCTCCCTTGCCTCCCCGGACTCTGCCCAGATGTCGTCCATTATGACGCCGCTGCCACCAGACCTTCTCCATACCCTAAAAATCACGGACTGCCTGCCAGCAGCTGTAGGGCCATGCTGAGCACAGGCCCCTCCTGCTGTGCACTCTCATCTCAGAAACACGGGGAAAGACTTTAGGATTCAGAGACCAGGAGCCATAGCCCGGGGGTGGGGTGGGCACGTCTGGGCCTTGGCAATGAGCACACACCCAGGACACCTATATAGACTCCCTTTGAGCCAAAAGGGGCACCAGGAGGTCACTGGCTCAGTCCTCAGTCCTAGGTCTGCCCCAGCCAGGGGCAGGAGCCAGCATCTGCCACTGGGCAGAGGGGCTGCCTCTGCCCTCCAGCCAAGGCCCAAACCTGTCAGGACCTTGATGGCTCCAGTGGGGGGTGGGAAGTGGTCTGAGGGATGCTGAACAATGCCTGGAGGATGAAAGGGTGGACTGGAGGCTTGTCCAGGTACACTTCTGCTTGAGCAGTGGCCAGGAGCTGGGGGGACAGGGAGGGGAAGGCAGGAACTGGGACAAGGCAGTGGGCCAGTCCCCCCAGAAGGCCTGGTGCGTCCTGAGCCTCGGTCATCGCGTCCTCTTAACAGCATGTGAGGCTCTCTCCATTTCACAGAGGAGAAGGCTGAGGCCCAGAGAGGTTAAGTAGAGGGAATAGAGAGGGAGGCTGAGCACAAAGCCACTCCCCGATCTGCTGGGGAGTACCCAGGGTCTGCAAAATGGCACTGCCCCGTGGAACCTACAGGAAAGGGGGTGGCTTCCCATCATGGGCAAGGGAGAAGGATCATAGGAAGGTTTCCACTCTTTTTCTTCCTCTTCATCTCCCACCCCCCATCCTCCCCCTTCTTTTCATAGCAATTTTGTCTAAAGGCCACTAGGTGGGGCCAGACAAGGTCAGGGGAAGTCTCGGTGGCCCAGAGCAGGGGTGGGATGAACGGGACTCCCAGGAGGAAGGGGGGCTGCCACACGGGTCAGAACGTGGGGTGTGGGGCGCCTGGGTGGCTCAGCGGCTTAGTGCCTGCCTTCGGCTCAGGGTGTAATCCTGGGGTCCCGGCATCGAGTCCCACATTGGGCTCCCTGATTGGAGCCTGCTTCTCCCTCTGCCCATGTCTCTGCCTCTGTGTGTGTGTGTGTGTCTCTCGTGAATAAATAAATAAAAATCTTTTAAAAAAGTAACATGGGGTGGCAGAGGGGGCTGCCTGCATACAGGGGGGCTGACTGGGAAAGGGAGGTAAAAATTAGAAAAAGGGGTGAACTGGAACGAACCCTGGGATCGAATTGGAAGGATCAATGTGAATTTGCAGTTTTCAATAGAGACAGAGATGGAATCATCCACCTAAGTGAAGCACCGCTTCTTAGAGAAACGGCTGATTCCAGGGTGGGGGCGGGTTCCAAAGTACAGGGTGAACCTGGGGCACCCGGTTGGGCCAAAAAGCAAACGTGTGCTCAGATCGTGACAGGGATATAGCAACAGGAGCTGAGAAGCCAGCTTGGAGGGGCTCCCACTGGCCAAATCTGGGGCAATCATGAACATCAAAATAAATAATGATAGTAGCAGTTTATAACCCATTGAATAAAATAGGAAACCATGAATCCATACTGACATAAATGAATAAATTGGAAACTTAATGAGGAATGGGATATTTACATAGTCTCAGAGTACCTTCCCACACAGTTATTAATTATAAAGGGAAAAAGCAGTCATGTTACGGTGGAGGAGCCTGGCAGACGGCATCTTCAGCAAGGGACCCGAGTGAATATTGGTGATGGAACCAGTCAAAATTGGGCGCCACCCGCTTGGACACAAAGAGGGGAGCCCTGCCTCGCTCTGTCAGGTTCCTGCCAAAAGCGCCCAGCCTGAATGGGACTTTGAGAAACGTTGCACAAACCCAGATTGACGGACAGTCTGCCAAATGCCGGGCCTGTGGTCTCAAAAGCGACCAGGTGAGGAGAGGCTGGGGAAACCTCCCGGAAAAAAAAAAAAAAAAAAAAAAAGAAAAGAAACCTCCCAAAGGGGAGGAAATAAATGATGAAGTGAGACTCATGGTGGGAAACCCTGGATCCTTGTGCTATAAAGAGCATGACTGGGACAGCTGGTGAACTCAGGTGGGAGCGGAGGACTGAAAGGTGGTTATGTGTCCAGGTGACTTTGCTGGCTACACGGTGGACTGAAGGAGATAGATCCCCTTCTTTGCAGGAAATACAGTCTGACACATGGGGATGTGTGATGAGGTAGTATGTAGGCAACTTATTTTCAAGTGGTTCAGCAATAAAGATAGTTGTGTGTATGGTGCTTGCTGCTTTTCTGTAAAGTTCAAGTTACCTCAACGTAAAAAATAAGATTTAAAAGGCTAGGGGGAGGCCCTGATTTAGGGGGAGGTCCTGATTTAGGCAGAGGCCCAAAGCTGGGAAAAACCAGAGCACCGTCACCCATGTTCCATGGGAGGTGCTGGATGCTCCAGGCCAGGCTCATGAGGGGAAGGTCAGGGTGGCCCAGGCCCCTGAGCCAGTCACTTGCCTCCAGCTGGTGGAAGAGAGAAGCCAGGACTCCTCCAGAGAGATCGCACAGTGCTGCTCACCTCCTCTCCCTTCCCCAGTGGTGGGAAGGGCTGCCAGGGCATCACGGAGTTCTTTAAGGGAACATGGCCTGTGTCCCCAGAGTCTGGGGACAGCTGACGGACATCTTTCCAGGCAGTTTGAAGGCCAGAGGCCACCTGGAGTTGTCTGTGCTGCAGAGAGAAGGGAACCCACCAGTCCAGGTGCTCTGTGCTGGCAGTTTGAATGGGCAAAGTAAGGGTGTCTCTGGGAGCCAGGGAAAGGACACAGGGTTGCAGCTTTCTTGAAAGAACCCTATCCAAGGGGGCTGGCAGGGCATGGTGACTTCAGGAGGTGACCCTGACAAGACGGGCACACAGAAGCCCAGAGAGCTTGTAAAGACAAGTGAACAGACTGAGTGCTGGAGGCCCAGGCAGGGCAAAGCCAGCATGCACTGAGCTGTGTATGTGGACTGTGGAACTCGCCTCTGCACAGGGGGCCCGCGCAGGACCCCAGTACAGCCTCTGCCTCTTGTCCCAGCCTGTGCCCAGCTGCTGCTGAGCTGAAGACATGTGTAACAGTCAGCTATTGCTGTGACATGACTGTGTAACAAACCAGTCCGGCACTCCATGGCTTACAGCCACTCTCTCTCACACCCAGGTCTGCAGGGTGGTGGGTGACCACTTCAGGACACAGGCTGGCTGGGTCGGTTAGAGGTTTTTGTTGGGTTAGGGCCTGCCCCCCAGGTGCAGCTGGAAAAGCAGTGCCTCCCTGGGCATGTGCTTCTCACACCACCAAAGGCAAGAGGCTGAGCAGAATCACAACGTCTCGTCCCAGAGCCACACTCTGTCACTGCCACCATCCGGGCAAGTCATAAGACTTGTTAGTCCTCTGCTGCTGCATAACACATTACCATAGACCTAGCAACTTAAAACCACAGGCACCAATAGCTCACTGTCAGGAGGTCAGAGGTCAGGCTTGGGGTGATAGATTCTCCCCTCAGGCTGAAGTCAAGGCTGACAAGCTCACGGGCCTCGGGCTCCTCCCCCAAGCTCATGCCCACAGTTGCAGTTGTAGGATCATTCCTTGTGCCTTCGAACTGAAGGCCCTGCTTCCTGGGCCAGCTCTCAGCCAGAGTTGCTCTCAGCTTCTAGAAGCTGCTCGCTTTCCTAGTTATGAGGCCTCCTCCATCCTCAAGCTAGCAGTGGTGCCACAAATCCTTCTTATGCTTGGAATGTTCCTGGCTTCCGTTTCTGCTGCTAACGAGAGCAATCACTCAGCTTTTAAAGGGCTCACCTTTTAAAAGGCCCACCTGGATCATCTCTGCGTTTGAAGACCAGCTGACTGGGGCTTTAATTATATCTGCAGACCCCCTTCACAGCGGTACCTGGATTAGTGTTCATTGAATAACTCAGGGTCAGGAATTTGAGGGGCCACCTTTAGAATTCTGCTGACCGCACATGGCCAAGCACAGCGTGTACCGGTGGGAAGATATGCATCTCCCCAGAGAGGGGGCAGTGAAAAGTTACCAGACCATTATCGCAGTGTTTCCAGAAACCCTTCCTGACATCCATCCATCTCTCCACCAGATAATGTTCAGCAGTACCTGGACAGGGCCCAAGAGAAAAGGAGGACCCCGGGCCTGCTCCCACTCTCCAGCCTGGGCTCTCTGCACTGCCCTCCACTCTCTCACCCCTCACTCCCCAGGAGCCTGCTCCGGCCAACCTCTAGGCCTTCCATCACACTGGCCTTCCTCCCCACTGAGCTGCAGGCTTTTCCTCTCTGACACCTTTATTCATGTCCTCCTAATGCTTCAAGGCCTCCTTTGTCTACTGGCTCCTCTGGAAGCCCAACGAGACTACCCACTGGGCTCTGTCTTAGCTCTGCTGGGAGTTGAGCAGAACTCCCTCTGGAAGAGTCAGGATAAGGTGGAGGGAACCCTAGCTTGCTGTAGCACGGTTGTGTGTGGGAGTGTTCCACGGGAGGGAGGGAGCGCCCCAAAATACCAATGCTGCCCATGTGACTATGGGATACCCAGTCCTATGTGAAGGGGGTCTGGCAGGGGAAGCTGCCCCCAAGTCCACACAGCCCCAAAGCGCTCACAGGGTCCCATGGCACCCTCTTACATACCCACCCAGGCCACTTCACTCCCCTCCCACACTAGACACCCTCCCAGAATGGCTCAGTATCTGGGCTGCCTGTTTCCCCAGGTGTGACATCTTTTGGGATCGTATCTCTGCCTCGAAGGGCCCAGGAGCTGGACTCAGTTTGAACAGAGAGGGTCTGCTGGGTCCCCAGGCTCTAGCTCCAGCCATCCTCAGGCTGGCAGAGTGTCGGGGAGGGAGGGCCCCAGCAGGCAGCTGACGGGCTCTGGAGAACGAGGTCACATCTCGGCAACCAAAAACCAGTCAAGCTCCTTCCATCAAGTTTTTAACTAGAAAAATAGTGTGCCCATTTCTCTGTAATACACCTCTGGGCTTTTTTATTATGACTTCATTTCCCCTTGTAATATTGGAACGTCTCTATAATTGTAAAAGTGTAATAGAATCTAATAGAATTTCATTTGGCGCCTGGAATGCTCCATGCCATGGCCGCTCATTCAGAGTGAAATAATGATGTCTAATGCCCACACACGGCTCCCCGTGACCTTATTCAATCTTGGGGCTGATCAGGAAATATATTGATTCAATTATACACTGATGACAAATGAACTCAAAGAAAGAGGAAAAAAAGGTCAGCATATATTTGAAAATGTAAATCTTAGCCATGTCTTTGGGGTTCGCCCCAAAAAGAAAAAAGGCCATTTCAAAATGCCATTTGTGGCTAATAGTGTGGAGTTCCAGGCTCAATCAGGGAGACATGTCGGTGGCCAGGAAGGCATTAATGGGACATCACTTCTTTAGTGCTGGGATGAGGCTCAAATCCTTCCTGAGCAACTCCTGCTCCTTATGACTGCCCCCCACACTGCCTCTTACCCAGCAGCGAAGCCTATCTTCCTTCTCTCTCCTTCCTTCCTTCCTCCCTCCTTTCTTCCCTCCCTCCTTCCTTCCTTCCCTCTTTCCTTCCTTCCTTCCTCCTAGGAAAGGATGAGGAGTCAGTGGTGTCAGGGTTAAACCACTGACCACACTGGATGGAGAGAGGGCAAGGAGGGTTCTGGGTGTCCTTGAGCTCCAGGGTGGCAGGCAGTGCCCCTTGTGTAGCACAAGTGCAGCAGGTGATGAGCAGGGTGAGAGCTGGTGAAGAGCAGCACTTAGAAGCCAGGGAGTGGGCATGAAGGAGTGGCCAGGGAGAAAGGAGGAACACCAGGAGGGCTGGGGCACAGAAGTCAGGCAGAAAACACTGAGGAAGAGAAAATGATCAGTCGTGTCAAACACCATCACATTCTAGAAGATGGAGCCACAGAAAACTGCAAGGCACTCACAGAATTTCTCCAATAAAAAATTATTTCTTTAAAACTATCTTATGTTGTGTAAAGTACACAAATATTATGCATGTAGCTTAATGACATTCCTATCAATTTGTACATGCCTGTAATCCCCACCTAAATTGAGATATTTCCAGCACCCCGTGGCCTTCCTCATGACCTCTACAAGTTAACAGTCCCACCCGCCCCATAGGTAACCACTATTCTGACTTCTTTCTTTCTTTCTTTCTTTCTTTCTTTCTTTCTTTCTTTCTTTCTTTCTTTCTTTATTTATTTATTTATTTATTTATTTTTACTATTCTGACTTCTATCCTGTGGTTGAATTTGCCTACTTTTGTGCTTCATGTAAATGGAATTATAAAGTATGTACTTTCCTACATCTGGCTCCTTTCTCTTAACTTCGTGTCTGTGAGAGTCATCCATGTCACTGCGGGTGCCAGCAGGGCTTTGGCTTTGCACGGTAGTGAGCAACTGTTAATACTGTATAGGTCAAAATCATGGAAAGTGACCTTAATAATCAGTAGGGGAAATCACAATTGTTCTGTGACTTGAAATTTTGAAATCAAAACGGTAAAAACTCTTACTGTTGGTTTAATATGTATAGGGAAATTTAAAAACAGTAACACTAGGGGCACCTGGGTGACTCATTAGGTTAAGCATCCACCTCTTAGTTTTACGTCAGGTCATGATCTCAGAGTCATGAGATCAAGCCCTGCATCAGGCTCTGTGCTCAGTGGGGAGTCTGCTTGGGGTTCTATCTCTGCCCCTCTCCCTGCTCATGCTGCCTTTCTTTCTCAAATAAATAAATAAAATATTTAAAAAGTAGTAACACTAATATTCATTTAGCATACTGTAATTTAAAATATTAAGAATTCAAGAGTTTTATTTCTTTGTAAAAACATATAAAGGCAGTTGGAATAGTGCTTGCCTCTTTCCTCTCATAATATAACTTACAATACAGAATGAGCATCTTTTCTGGTCTTTTCTGTGCTGTGGTGAACTGTACATTTGGATCAGCTTCCAACATTTTATCCTTTGTGCTTTCAGTGTTGTGAAATATCTTTGAAAGTTCTTTTCATGGGAGGTTATTTTCTGAGCATCACTTTCTCTGAGATGTCTTCATCCTTTTTGTGACTACCTCATGCCTCATTCATGTTGATAAGTTCATGGTCACAAAGTGCCGGTTAGCTCTTCTGCAGTTCCATTTATATTGGATTTGAATTTCGATGTTATTGTTATTGATTTTTATTTCTTTGTTGCAGTCACATCTTCATTGACTACTTCCTTCTTTTTTTGCTTATCAATTTTGTAAAATGTCACACGGGTTTATAACTTGGAGATAAGGAGGCAACACAACTGCACCCTTTGCTGTCTGTGCCATGCATGGCATGAACAGCAGGTGCTCAGGGGCCAGTCACCAATGGACTTTGAAATAAGTGACATGATTGGTCACAGATCATGGTGTGCATCTGCTGTTTATGTAGTGACTTGTGGAAAAGCTGGTAGGTTAGTTTGAATTTTATGCGATTACAGTTAATATACCATGATAACTAAAATTTGAACAGCATTCTTGGGCAACTAGTATTATTTAACTAAACTGTGGTAACTGAAATCCATGCATGTCAGAACCATGTAAAATAAAGACTGTATAAGTAATCTGTTCTTTTTCATTGCTGTGTACTACTCCATTATATGATTATATCACAATTTATTTACCGTTTCTTCTGTTGATGGACACTTGGGTTGTTTCCAGTTTGCCTCTATTATGAATAGGGCTGCTATGGACATTCCTGTCAATATACACACTCATTTCAGCTGGTTAAAGATTTCTTTTTCTTTTTTTTATTAAGATTTATTTATTTAAAAAAATATTTATTTATTTTAGAGAGAAAGAGAAAGAGAGCATGAGTGGGAGGGGCAGAGGGAGAGAGAGAGAATCCTCAAACAGACTCCCCACTGAGCACAGAGCTCAACACAGGGCTCGATCTCATGACCCTGAGACTACGACCTGAGCTGAAACCAAGAGTCAGATGCTTAACTGACTGCACCACCTAGGTGCCCCTAAAGATTTTTTTATTCAGCTTCACTAATGATTCCACATGACCCAGGCAAGACCCCACCCTCAGAGGGCCACATCTGTAAAGAAGAGGATTCACAGGGTTATAAGTGGACTGAGATGGTAAGAAGGGCCCGCAGGGATCATCAAATTTACCTCTTTCCCCTTCCCCAGACCCATTTCACAGATAGGAAGATAGGCACTAGGCCCAGAGGGCCTTGCCTGAGGTCACACACAGACCGTTGGAGTCTGTGTACTCTGCAGAGGGCTGGCGTCCAGGGTACAGCCCCTCCCAGCTGTGAGGCTGGAACAGGCCTTATCCTGAGTCTGCTGGGCTCTCCCTCCCTCTCCATGGGCAAATGCCTCCAGCCTCTCCACACAGGAGCTGAGATCAAATCAGGCATGTGGGGCCAGGAGGCCAGTCCGGGGACCTTCCCTCCTCCTGATACTCCTGAAGCTTTCAGTATCAGCCTGGCCTGGCTGCCCCATTTAATTCTCATAATTAGCTGACAGCTCATTAGCAGCTCATTAGAAACCCTGGAAATGCAGTGACAGTAACAAATTCAGTGCAACCAGGCAGTCTGGGGTGTCCCTGGAGGCCTGACCCAGGCTGGGCTTCTGGGGGGCTACTGGGAATGAGCTCAAGCCTCACTGCCCAGGCCTGAGTCCTCAGAGTCTGAATCCCAGTCATCGGATCCCATTAAAATGCCCTCTGCCCCAGTGCACCCATGGCACCCCAGCCCCTCCCCCCAGCTGCAAGACCCGAGGCCACCCTCCTCTCCTTCAAGGTCCAGAGGAGGTAGCCTGGCTCCAAGATAACAAGGGGGACCCCAAAGCCTCTAGGGGCCCCAGGCCAGCCTGCGAGGTCCAATGTCAAACGTCCGAGGGCCTGCCTGTCCATCTGTGTGTCCTGGACTATCCCTGTCTGTCTCTCCAGCGCTGGTCTCAGCCTTTATGTCCGCCTGTCTCAGTATGTCTGCATTTATCCAACACTCATTAACATCTACTATTCGCCTATTCTGGACTAAGCCTGCAGTAGTTACAAACTAGGTCAGATAAAGTCCTTGAGTGGCTCATGCCACAGCAATGAACGAACTGGGTAGACGGACACATGTCCGTGAGATAAGGGATGGGATGGAGGGAAGACTGAGGAAGCAGCAGCAGAGGGGACCCCAGGACCTCAGACGTGGGGCACGTCAGGGGAGCTTCCTGGAGGAGGAAGCATCTTCGAGGAGGATTTTGAACAGCAGTTTGCTGGTCTGTTTGTCCTTCCAGCAGGCCAGGGTACCTCCGGGCAAGTCTCTAACCACCCCCTGGATTTCCATTTCCCTCCCCTCTGTGGGAATGGTGGGAACGGTGGGAATGGTGGGAACGGTGGCCTGGGTGGAGGGACAGGGATTCCTGGCATGGCCACCAAAGGTCAGGGCTCCGCAAGGGAGGCCTGGCCCCCAGTCCTGGGCTCCCAACTCCACCTGGGGGTGACCATACGTCTGCCACCGGGATCGATGGGAAGTCATTATCATCGCCACATGTTAATGACACCAATTAATTCCCCATCTGTGGGTCCCATGCAGCCTTCAGTGCTGAAGGTTAAAGGGAGGGGCGCTGGCTCAGGGCGGTTTGTCCCCAGGATGACAGTCACGGGCCTGTTTGTGTAGCTTGTGTGTGCATATAGTCCTTGCATTGCCTTGTGTCTAAAGAGCATGTTCATCCTTTGCTGGTATAGCCCTTGTGTACGTGTACCCATGTGTGCGTTCTGTGTACATCTGTGTTGTACATATGCACAACCTCACATGTACAGACTATAAACCTCGTATATATGTGAACAAAGTACTGTGTGCTCTCATTATGTGCCTTATATGTGTACAACATGTGTGCATATAAATTACGCCTGTATGTTTGTACACAGCGTAGAGCTTACGTCTATGTACACTGTGTGTGCACGCACAGATCATGTGCGTCCTATGTCTGTGAACACTGAGGACGCTAAGAATTTGTGCCTCCTGTACCCGCGTGGATTGCATGTGCATATGTGGGTGCACCATCCCGTGTCTACCTGCATCACGGCAGAGGGGTGCACAAGACACCCATAGGCGGAAGTGTGCTCACTTGTACACGTGTGCTGAGCGTGAGGAGCTCTGGCTAGCAGAGCCCTTTCTCTGCTGCATGGGTGTGGGGTAGTGAGCAGTCCCTCTGCCGTTCCAGGGACTGGCCTGCCCTTCAGCCCAGGGTTTTAAGAGTAGATCCCGCCCTTGACACGGACCTGATGCTGCCGGACCTTCATCCGTGTTTTGAAGGATGCATAGGAGTTCACCAAGCAATTGGAGAGGTAAAGGAGAGAAGGGCGTTCCAGGCTGAAGGTTCCAAGCGGGTTACACATTCATATAATCTTCCCAGCAAGCCCAAGAAGTGAGCACTATCATATTTTCATTTCATACATGGGGAAAGTGAGTCAGAGATGTTCAGCGGCTTGCCAGAGACTTGTAGCTTGAAAGTCGCACAATCAGGATTTGGACAGACAGGTACTCACGTTCACACACACGTCTGCACACACGATGATAGACGATGCACATGTAGACAAGGCAACTCACACACTCCTGATCACACAGGCATGTTGAGCACACACTTACACACCTACACACACATCCACATCCCTGGGCTGTCTCCAGGTGCCCCAGTTGTCAGGAGTGACCCACCCCAGCGCTCCAGCTCAGCCCCGGTTTGGTTCGGGTGGCGGTCGGAGGGAGGAGGGCGGTGGGCATGGGATGCAGGGGAGCCGGGAGCCGGGGCGGGCTCCACCTTGTAAGCACACCCCGCAGCCCCAGCAGGGCCGGAGCTCCCGTTTGCCACACCAAGCACGCACCACCGCTTCGTAGACGGTGCAGCCTCATGTCTCCATCTCCACGAGGGGGAATGCTGCCCCCCGGCCACCCCCTGAGCCTGTGAAAAGGACTCTCTGGGAAATGAGAGCACCCAAGCCCCCACCCAAGCCTCGTGTGTGCCCACCCAAGCCAGTCCTCCTAAGAGGGCTCAAAAGGGAACCTAAGGCTCAGCCTGCCCATGGACGATGCTGCCTGTCGCCCAAGGTGCTCCCTGAGGGCCAGGCTGCCCCGGGCTGGGGGCCGGTCTGCCTCGCTCTCCAGCCTCAGAGCCTCAAAGTCAAGCTGTGCCCCGGCCACCCCCACCCTCGAAGGCCCGGCTGGGCAGCCTGCCTGGCCCGCCTGTGCCAGGATGTCTGGCTGGCCGCCCCTCCCCTGGGCGCTCTCTCTGCTTAATTAACAGAAAGTCATCGTGAATACCAAAGAAGAAATTAGCACCTGCCAGTCAGTGCCGGGTGTTTATGGATTTCTCAAGCCCTCTTTAATTAACCCCTCCAGTTCTGAAGCCCTGTGTCCCCCATGGGAGCCTGGTCCCCGCCCTCGGGGGGCCCAGTCCAGCTCTTGCTGATCCCCCACCCCCAGCAGTTTCCCATTCATCTGAAGGGAAAACTCACCCTGGCCCCAGGGAGGCCCTGCCGCCCCAAGATGTCAGGCCATCAGGCTAAGACAGGAAGCGTCCACACCCTTTCACCTTCCATGCCACACTCGGGGATTTGTGGACAGGAGCCCTCTCCAGGAGGCTCAGCCCAGCTGCCCCCCAGGGGCAGGGAGTTGGACCTGGAGTCCTGGGGGAGCACAGCTCCAGTCCTGCGCTGGAGCCTCCCAGGCTGCTTCCCCCCGGGGGCTGGTTCTGGGGACTCTGCCTTGGGCTGCGGCTGCTCCGGGGGCCTGGGGGGTCCTCCTCTCACTCCCAGGCCCAGTGTAGCCCGGGCTTCCCCAGGTCGTTGCCCTTCCCGTCCACGCATCCTGTCTTCCTTCATCCCGGGGCCTCCCCACCAACCCTCTCTGCTGTGAGCCCCCTGCTTACTAAGGCTCATATTAGTGTGTGATCCCCACCCCCTGTCTCGGCCGGGACCCCTGCTGCTTTGACATCACTTACCCTCCTGTGGGGGTCCAGAGCCCTCAAAGGGTCTCCAGTTCTCGGGGCTTCTGGTGCTTCTCTGCCTCTCAGCTCGCACCAACTCTCACACTGCCCTGGGGCCCACCAAGGTCCCCACCAAGGGACAGCCAGAGCCCGGAGCCCAGCCCTGCCTGCCCCCTTGCCCTCAGGTGCTTGGAAGCTGGAAGGAGGGGGAGATTGGTAGAGTCAGGAGGCTTGAATGGCCAGCCCCAGCTGCCCTAACACAAACCACAGAGGGTGTGGCTCAAACAATAGATACTATTTTCTCACAATTCTGGAGGCTGGGCAGTCCGAGATCAAGGTCCGACAGGGCTGGCTGCTAGTGAGGACGCTCTTCCCGGCCTGCAGACAGCAGCCTACTACATCCCATGTCCTCACTCACTGGTGTCTCTTCTTCCTTTTTTTTTTTTTTTAATATTTTATTTATTTATTCATGAGAGACACAGAGAGGCAGAGGCATAGGCAGAGGGAGAAGCAGGCTCCATGCAGGGAGCTTGATGTGGGACTCGATCCCAGGACCTGAGCCAAAGGCAGACGCCCAACCACTGAGCCACCCAGGCGTCCCTGGTGTGTCTTCTTATTAGGGACACCAACACCACGCCAGGCCCCCACCCTTATGACCTCACTTAACCTAGTGACTTCCCTCAAGGCTTTGCTTCCAAATACAGTTACAGGAGCTGTGGAGCATTGAATATAGGAATCTGGGGAGGGGGTGTACAATGCAGGCCATAACAGGGATGTCGTCGCAGAGAGATCACACTGCAAATGGGGGATTTGGATCATCTGACTGCTCCTCCCTTGTCTCCTCTCCCAGACAGACGCTGTCACCCGCCCTATCTCTCCTCGGATGTTTCCACCTGGCTCAGGCCTGTTGGCCAGCTTGCCTTTTAAACTGGGGACCCACCAAAGGATGTTTTGCAAAGAAGTATGTTTCCCAGGAGGGATTTTAACCAATAACATTTCCCATCATGCATCACAAACTGAAGTCATCACTGTGCTTCCAGAGCCTATGGAGGATTCGGATGCCGAGCCTGGGTGAGAAGTCTGGTGACCGCCGAGGCTTCAAAACTCCCATAGGAGCACACACTTGCAGGGGCTGAAGAACACTATTCAGAGTAGTTTTAATTAGATGTTAGTCTTGCCACTAAGTACAGACTTCTATCAATTCAGCTTCATCATTGTTGGTTAACCCTACGATGCGCTGTGACACATATTTGCGACAACAGGGTTTCTAGAGTGGGACTTCCCACCACCTAAGAGCAAGGGTGGGCACTCCTGTTGGATCAGATGTGAAACGTTTCAATCCGTGGCTACCGTGGAGGTATAACTCACCACTCCCTCCCCACATTGCTGTTCCCAGAGAAACTCCTTACTGGTGAGAAAACCCTAGAATGTGTGCTCCTTGAATGGCTGAACCTGCACCATCAGGTAAGAATGATAGAACCACTGAAGGATTTTCTTTCTTTCTTTCTTCTTTCTTTCTTTCTTTCTTTCTTTCTTTCTTTCTTTCTTTCTTTCTTCTTTCTTCTTTCTTTTTTTTTAAAGACTTATTTATTTATTCATGAGAGACAGAGAGAGAGAGAGAGAGAGACAAAGACACAGGCAGAGGGAGAAGCAGGCTCCATGCAGGGAGCCTGATGTGGGACTCGATCCCGGGTCCCCAGGATGAGGCCCTGGGCTGAAGGCAGGCGTCAAACCATTGAGCCACCCAGGGATTCCCAAGGATTTTCAAGTATGCATAGAATTGTTTTATAATGTGTTCAAACTTATATTCATTAATATCAAAAAACAAAAAACAACAAAATGCCACAGTTCATACGCGGTGCCAACAGCGAGTTGTCTGCAACGTAATTTGTGAATTCTTTTTATCTAGAGAGTGGAAGCGGATCAGTGAGCCTTGGAGGGAAATTCAGCTTTCGGAACACAGTCCACTCTCTGGGCACTCGAGCCACTGGGATTTTCAGATTTCCAAAAGGACAGGTGCATCCCCTTGCTTCCTGCATTCTTTGCTTCTCATGCCAGCCACCCATGGAATGTTCCCAAGAGACCCCAGGAGGAGAAGCGAGGTTGGAGCTGTGGTTCCTGAGCGATACCCAGCAGAGGCAGGAGACCGGGGTATCTGGGTCCTGGGCAGGAGGGGCACAGAGCGACTCCAAGTTTTATATGTCTGGACATGTCATGCGGGCAAGCTCAGATCTGCCCCCTGCAGCAGTGAGGCTTGGAAGCTGCACATGAGTGTGTTCATGTGTGTATGTTATTTAGAGCCTTCGGCCGCAGCTGGGACAAGGGAGGACACTTGAGGCAGAGTCTGGGCTCCCGGAGCTCCCCTTCCTCCTGTCTCTCCTGGGCGCCTTCATTTTGCATTTCTTTGAAATCAGCACACCTTCCAGCTGCTGCACTTGGCTCCTGCCATCCCTGAAGCTCCCCACACTCTTCCCCAGGCAGGAAAGTGTCGTCCGTGGCCGAATCTGAAGCCATATCTGCCAGCATCTGAGCTCTCCTTCCAGGTGTCCTGTATCCTGCCTACTTGTCCATGCATCAGAGCCAGTAACCTGACTGTGCCTCTGTGCACCTTATAAAATAGACCCATTTCCCTTCAACTATGTCACAGCCCAAGCCAGCGCTAAAAGCTAGAGATCGTGCCCTTGTTAACCAAGAATGACCAATAAACATGCCCACGGTCGTGGATGGATGCAGTTCTTCTCATTACCTATGTGGGAGCAATGCAGAGCCCTCAATCTTCACCTTGGTCAACAAACCCCAGAAAAACTGTCCAATTAAAATACATCTCAAGCTCTCTTATCCCTCAGAGGCAGTGACAGGGACCCCTACATGATTGATAGAGGGTTTTCCGAGACATCAGGTGGCTGAGGGTCTCCTGCCTGGCCCTTCACCCTCACTGTGGCTTAGGGTTAGGCTCTTGCTGCCAACCCAGACAGAAGGACAGGGGGCCAGCTACTGGGTGAGGGCCCGCTAGGGCTGTGGGTGACTCGATCATGGAGCAGCACCCAACTGGCCCTCACACGGAATCCAGAAGATTTGTCCCACAGCGGGCATCCTGAGCACAGGGTCCCGAGAGACTACTCAGCATCCACCTCCTGGCTATCAGTCCAGTGGGCACTGAGTAGCCCAAACAGCCCTTTCGTCGGGCCCTGCTGTGCCGCGAGGGGTCGGGCTACATCCTGCCCTCTGCACTCCCAAAGATGCCTTTTAAAATTGCTCCTGTGGGGCAGCCCTGGGTGGCCCAGCGGTTTAGCTAGCGCTGCCTTCGGCCCAGGGCGTGATCCCAGAGACCTGGAATCGAGTCCCACGTCGGGCTCCCTGCATGGAGCCTGCTTCTCCCTCTGCTTGTGTCTCTGCCTCTTTCCGTCTATGTCGCTCATGAATAAATAAATAAAACCTTTAAAAAAATTTAAAAAATAAAATTGCTTCTGTGGGCTCTGTATTTTGAAAGATTTTGTCAACCAAAAACTTCAGGTATGTGGTCAGAGACATTCATCACGGACTCATATGCTCTTTCCATAACGTTCCTTGACATTCAAAAATTGCCTGCAAATCCCGTTACTTGCTTTGAGGCCCAGATAGGAAGCAGACTTCTATGTGTGTCAGGATTACCTGGGTGCTCTGAGACCTGGGAGCAGACCAGGGAAGATCTGAGGGATCCCCCAGGGGCCCTCCCACCCTTCCTCCAGTGCATATGACATTCCTTCCCACACACCCACTCACCCTCATCTCCCACCCTACATCTCATGCACCTAGCACCCCCTCACCACCCACAGCCACCCACAACACAAAGCTGAGCCCACTCAGGGGCCGGAAGAGGGGGTGCCCCGCAGAGAGGGACATTCCAGGACCCGAGGCCTAGCTGCTCTGTGTTTGCCGGGTGGACCCTGGGACCTGGGCCCAAGGCCTCATGGCTTTGGACACATGCACACCAGGCACCGTACAGAAGCTGGGGAAGCAGAAGCTCTGGGGATAAAGGTGGGAGGCGAGGACATCAAAAGTGACGCTTTGGTCTTACTTGTCATATCTGAGCCTCTGCTGGCTGGCGAGGAGCAGCACGGGAACAAGGATGCTTGTGAGCCCTCCTGGGAAGTCTAGAGAGCTTTGGGGAGGGAATCTGCTGACAAGACTCCAATGCTTAAATGGCTCAGAGCCATTTAGTGTAGGCCCAGATGCTGATGTGTCCCTGTGGCAGTGAGGCCAGGAGACATTTGGGTGCACAGACACAGAGGACACCTCATGCTCGTCCTGTTTGGAGGGTTGGGGACAGGCCTGGTCCGAGGGGCGCCAAGCCTGTGGCTCCTTCAGTGGCCCCCGGGCAGTAGCTAAGCCACTAGTACATTCTCTGGTGAGCAGGTTTGACTCCATTCGTGACTTCCCCGCTGTGTATCTCAGTGGTGGTGAGCAAGACAGATACTAAAGGAAAATGTGTCTGTCTCCCTGGGGGATCTCAGGCCTTGGGGCCTCAGATCCGACCCGGGCACCTTCTGCGGCTCGCTGCTGGCACCACACTGGGAGAGGCCTCTCTGGTGGTCCCTGAGAGTCTGCCACAAGGACATCGATAGGAAAATAAATGTGCTTCAGGGCTGCATAATTATTAAATGCTGTGCTAGTAAACTCAAACCAGACTGTCCACAAGTTCGGGCTAACAGGAACATGATGAGCCCCGGGGGACAGGGACCGGTGTCCGGAGGACAGGGGTGGCAGGCCACACTTGGGGGCTTAGGTTCATTTTGGAAAAAGACCCAGATGGACTAGAATGAAGGCCTGAGAAACATCTGAGGAGGGGTCGGAGAGAAGCAGAGATGTTTAAGCTGGGGAGGCTCACAGGGACGTGGGGGTCGCCTCCAGCTCCCCAAGGGCCATCACGTGGCAGGAGTAGACTTTAAATTGTTCCAGAGTGGCCAGCGAGGAGTAGGTGCCAGCTCACAGGGAGACTTTTCTAGTGAGCCCCCTGCCCTCGGGGAGTGTTTCATCAGCGGCTGCGTGGGGGGGGGGGGTCCTCTGCCGGGGGAGCGAGGCCGAAGGACCGCTGCGGACAGTCCACGATTCTGCAGATCTGGGCTGCGGGAAGGCATCTGGGCCACTGTTTCCCGGTCTGTGCTGAAGGGAGGCTGTGGAATTCTGAGTCAGTGAACGCCTGTTACCTGTCACTATTCAGATGTGATTAATCAACCAGAAGGAGGTCTGGCTGCATCTCCTAGGGACGCTTCTCCAAACGGCTTCTCACGTCATCCCGCACCACGTTCCTGCTAGTCCTGCCCGGATACGGCCATGCCCGGTCCCTGAGTGAGGGCGCAACCGAGACGATGCCGCGATGCCTCCGTCTCCCCAGGGCCCTGGATCTCTCTTCACATCCTTTCCCCTCCTCTCCGGACACCGTGACCCACTCTGGCCTTTAAATCCACCTCAAGAGGCCACCTCCACTTCAGAGTCCGATAGCACCGCGACTTAGGATGACCTGGAGGAGCTCTTCATTTCACTGCCAACCCCCCGCTAGGTTTTCCTCAGTGAGTAAAGCCACCATCAGTCTGGTTACCGAGGCTGAAAGTCATTCATGGTCTCCAGGCCACTTTTCTTCACCCTCCGTGTCTAATCCCTCACTGGATCCGATCGATCTGTCCCCAGACTGTTTTTCACCTCCAACCATCCCTCCCTATCTTCTCCGCCACCATCCTACTCAATGTCTCCTAACCAAACTCCCTGCTTCTCTTTTTGCTCCACTCGGCGTCATTTGTTCCGTAGAAGACAGAACGAAGCGTTCATCAGATGTCATTCCTCAGCTGGAAACCTGTCACTGGTTCCCTGTTGTGTTTAGAATAAACAGACTCCTTCCTGTGACCCCCAAGGCCCTGCAGGACCTGGCCCCAGCCTCTCCCCACCGTCCCACCCTCCTGGCCTGTGGTCAAGGTCCTGGAGTCCACCCAGCTGTGTCCCAGTTCCCTCGGCCTAAAGCAGCCCTCCCTTTAGCCTTCTAGCTAAAGCTCAGAAAGGCTCCCAAGAAGACTCCTATCCTGTCATGCTCCATTTTAGCTTTCTATTTACTTCCATCCTTGCTCTAATCACGGTACATAATTATTTTACATATTTGTATAGATCTTGGTCATCTGCCCCACATGAAGGTGGCAAGTTCCTCAAGGACAATGACCTTGGCTGTCTCTTACCTCCTCTTATGTCCAGCGCCCATCACTGTGCCTGGCAATAGTGGAGGGTCAGTCAGTATGTATTTTTCTTGAACGAACCAACTGAGTCTCTCAATTCAATTATTTTTTTTTAAGATTTTATTTATTCATGAGACAGAGAGAGAGAGAGAGAGAGAGGCAGAGGGAGAAGCAGGCTCCATGCAGGGAGCCCGACGTGGGACTCGATCCCGGGTCTCCAGGATCAGGCCCTGGGCTGAAGGCGGCGCTAAACTGCTGAGCCACCGGGGCTGCCCCTCACAATCCAATTCTATGTAGTGAAAATTTTGGGGGTAACTCCCGGTCTTTGCCGCAGAGTGTGGGGCTGGTCACCCTGGACGTGAATGGAGACATCAGCAGTGGAGAGAGACTGTCGCTCCCCTCCAGGCAAGCAGAGTGTACCATAGGTGAGATATCCCCCCAAGATTCCAGACTGGGGAGATGGGGCCCAGACAAGGTCCCAGAGGCTGAAGCACCAAGGTCCCATGACTGAGTCCCCACTGATGGGAGGAAGGGGCTTAAGCCAACTGGTTAACTCTTCTGGAGGGAAAACACTCTTGTCAAAAAAATCACCCGTGTCAGTGGGCTTTGGGAGCTTTTGCACTAGAAGCCTTTCTTCCAAAGCTCCGAGTAGCACCCAGGGTAAGAAGTGCCTCTCTTCTCCTGGGACCAAGCGGTGAGCAGCAGACCAGCTGGCAGCCGGGGCAGCAGGTGCCATCCTTGGCTGCTGGGCTTCTTTCCAGAGCAGAGGTCTGACCTTGTCCTGCACGAGAGAGTGGGCTCCAGCCTCCAGAAACAGTCTGTGCTCCCCAAACCAAGTGCTGTCAGTGTGAGGAGGAAAACAGAAGCTGAGAGCAGGAAGGATGGCAAAAGCTAAGAGTACGAGAGAGGGGGGGGCTGAAAGTGTGCCCGCGCTGACTTCCACACCTGCTTGCTGCACAGCTGCGCCCACTACCTGGTGACGCCATGCGGGCAAGTGGAAGAGTGGTAGGGAGCCCTAGCCCCACGGGTAAGGTGCCCCGGGAGTTACAGCTCCCAGCCCCCGCGACGTCTGTCTCTTATGTCTATACAGACAGGGCTGTCTGGGCGGCCATGGGGCCTCTTTTCTCTCTTCAGTCAAAAACACATTCAAAAGTTTCCAAAGACTGCTCCTGACAATGACTGGTCAAAGCACTCAGAATTGGTTTTCGCTCCACAAGGTCCTTCAGAATACAGCTCTCCCTGGGATGGTGTGGTTGCACCTTACTCAAATTCATCAACACGCCAAATAACCCGACTCCATTCTGAAACCTCAACCCCCAACTTGCCAACATGACTACTCTAGGCTTTGGCTGAGAGATGGACGTGATCATGAGCCACTGGCCTTTTGCAACTCTGAGATCAAACTTGACAGCAGCCTCAGCCTAAACTACAAAGACCTTGAGAGGCAGGTAGTGCAACAGTGACATACTTAGCCTGCTGGCTGAGTTCGAATCTCTGTTCTGCTTTTCCTAAGTGGGATGACCTTGGACACTGCCAACCTCTCTGTGCCTTAATGTACGAACAGTACATTGGAGATGTCAGGTGCCATCTATATTACCAGGTCACAGGCTGCTGTAAGGATTAAAAGAACACTTAAAGGAGTGTCTGGCATGTGGTAAGGGCTCTGTGAATGTTGCTACTTCTACATCATTACCCTGAAGATGGGCTTTGGTTAAAAGGCAAGATCCCTTCCACTAATTTGGTTCCTTCCAAGAGGACTCTGATTTCTAGTAAACTGGGTATAAATCAATGCAGGGACCTCCAAGCAAGGGCCTCTTCCTCAGGGTCCAGGGCAGGTGTCCGTTGGCTCATCTTCCACCTGCCTCACCCCAGGGCTGGACTGCAGATGCCGGCTCTGGGACCTTGCACTTGCCCGGGGGACAGAGATGACTTCCTGTCCCTATGAGAAAAATCTCTTCTAAACACAGCTTGATGTCAGGATCTCGTTGGCAGAGGCCGTCGTGGGTGAGGGTCAAAGATTGTGCATCTGTCCCCCAAGGGCAAGGTGCAATCTCTGCATCAGCCGCAGGGACGTGCGTGAATGCCCAAGAGGCCATAGAGCCTGTTAGGAGAGGGGAACACGGCGGCACTGGTCCAAGGCCCTGTCCTCTGGGCCAAGCCAGGCAGTGTTGCATATTTTGGGGAGGTCTTCACCCTGGGTTCACTGGGTCCTCCTAACGTGCCTGGGATGGCACAAGGCAACGGAGACGAGAGTCGCTGAGCTGGCAGGTGGTGACACCGGAGTGGCGCTGGGAGTCATCCCAACGTCCCGGTCCCGTGTGCGTCGCTGCTTGCAGTGAGGCGGCTGGGGCCGCGGCAGGAACCCCCAGGAATCCCCACCCCTCCGCTGCCACCGGCTGCTCCACTGTCTTTAGAGCCACGCACAGAAGTACTGGCACAGAAGGCACAGACTGGAGCTGATTATACTGGCTACTGAGGAAGGAAGCCGCGAAAATCCAAGGCAGACGCAGAATATGGCCTTCCTTTGAAGAACAAAAGCAAAGCAAATTGGCCCACCAATGAGAATGAAGTGATAACAATGTACCGCGCAGAAATCCAAACCGATTCTAAGCCAGCTCACTCAGACAAAATACAGGATCCTGAAGAGTAAAACTGAACTAGGTGAGACCTTTGAAGAGTGAAAATTTTACTTTCAAATGCTTTGTAAAGTGATTTGAGCGCTCGCGGAGATGAAACACAGGGGCCGGGGAGAAGGCTCGTCTTCAGGTTGCCGTGGCTTCCGGGCCGCCACCCGCCCCGCCCGGCCCCCCAGCCTCTGCCCGGCCCTCCTCCTGCGGGAGGCGGGAGGCGGCGGTGGCAGCGCTGGGCCGGGCCGGGCGACCCCCCCTTGGCGTCACAAGTGTTACTTTCTTTAGGCTTCAAAAGCCACAGGTGGAATTTAGACCTAATGTGGTTTTTGTCCCGAAGGGGTGGAGACAATTTCAGACCCAGCTGGGTAATGCTAGACTTCGCCTGCTCCGTCCAGGGCCACCCTGGGGAGTCGCCTCTGCTGTCCCCTCCCTCGACCCCTAGTAACCACCCAGGCGAACCACTTGGCTTCGGGAAGAACTCAGCCCGGCTTTCCACTCTTCACCTGACTGCTATTTGGCAGGAGGTTGGTAGCAACACAAAACTGCCCCAGGTCAAAGACCACTGCAGAACCCACAGGGAAAGAGTCTGGGTCACTCTGGGTCCCAGGAAGAGACAGATGGTCCATTCAAATGGGGTAGCTGAGAGTTTACCGAGGAGACTGTGAAAAAGGTACTTGAGAGAGTGAGGGGAACCCACAAAGGAAGACACAGTACCCAGGACAATAGCCCCTGGTCCTGGCCCAGAGGTGCTGCCGGCGGGAGCACATGAGAGACCACAGTGAATTCCCAGCTGCCCTGCCCGGAAGGCCCCGAGGGAGCGGGTGACCGGCCCTCAGCTCTCCCACCCCCTGATGTCCCGTGGGTGCCTCCCATGGACAGGAGCCCAACCTAGGCAGAGGCCCAGGGAGACGGTGAACGCAGTCCCCGAAGATCAGCCTCTCGGAGCAGGGAGGGCAGTGTGGGGCAGGGTGGCTCCGGAGGGGCAGATGGGAAATGGCCAGCCCAGGGTCATTTCCCAGAGGCCGCAGCTTCCTGGTCTCCAGCCAAGTGCAACCATTACAGGACACAACCTCCCTGGCCAATTTCAAAGCTCTGCTCACTGCTGGGAATGCATGTTTGAACAAAGCCTTTATTCTTTCTCTTCCAACAGCAGGGCTGGAATTGAAAAAGCTTCATTTTCAAGACTGGCTGCTTTTTGATGTGTCTAACCTGGAACTTACAATTTGGAGTCAAATAGAATTATTTAAACAAAGCAGTTCAGTGATAAGCACAACATGTTCTGGTCTTTTTCTCCTTTTCCCTCCCAACACCCCATAAGATTTGTGCTCAAGAGGTAGGGGCTGTCCTGTGGTCGCCAGCGCAGCTTCTCTCTCAGCCTCCATCCCCCACGCCCTCACCCAGGTCTTTGTCTCCTCAGCCTGGGTCCTCATCTGGTCTGGCTGTGTCTGGGCACAGGCCCTGGAGGGCAGGCTTTCCCTGGGCCGGGCCCAGGGCCAGCACTCTGCGGCGCTTCCCTCCTCTGACGCCGGGCCCCGGCTTGGCGGAACTGTGTGTTGGCGCCCCATGTTCTTTAGTAATTATACTTTGTTTTCTTTCTGCCCCCTCTCCTCAACCCATCTCCCTTTGTCCTCTGATTTCAGCCCTTCTCTAATAGCATCTTCTGTTCTCCTCAGCTGAACTCCTCAGCCCCAAGCCTGCATTTATCAATTTTATCTCCTGCCTCAACTTGTCTATTATTTCAGTTGGAGAGCGATAGCATCTGCGTGCCTTGGCAAGAACACCTGCTCTGTACTGTCCCAGTGTCCCTCTGGGCCATGCCAAGCCCATCCCTCCATGCAAGGCATCAGAGGTGTCAGGGCAATGGCCACTGATGCCCTGGAGTTGGCCTGTTAGTCACTGAAAACCCTTCTGAAGCAGGAGAGCTACTTTTTTCATAGCCATGGAAGCAAATGGAGGGAGCAAGGCCATATACCCCCAGATGGTAAAGAGGTACAACAGTTGGGAGGAAAAGCTCAGACATGGCCTGGCCCGGGTATTCCATACAAATAAATAACACATAAAAATAATTTGAAAATTATTTCAAAATTCCCAATTATTTGAAAATTCCCTTTAGAAAGAGTGAGCTAAGCTTCTATCAAAATGATTTTACATTAATAAAATGAAGGTGTGGACAGATGAGAGCTGACAGGATGAGGTGATGGCTGCCCAGAGAAAAGGTACAGACATGATCCCAACTTACTAGTCCACTTCACCTGTCACTAAGTGCTGAGTTCTGGACCTTTGGTCAAGTTTACAGAGCAGAGTCACTAATTCAGGACCAAAGAGAAGAAATGTGGACAGAAATTTGGATCATCTTAAATTTAACATTAGACTTCTCCAATGCATGATACTAAAGACTGTGTCACTATGAAAGTCAGAGCATTTTAGATACAGGGAATATTCCATTTTCCGGCTCAGGAATTGGACAGAATCAGAGCCACTGTCCCGGGTGGCTTTTAGGCAAGGAGACCAGGCCGCCAGCTCCTACCCCTGCCATGGGGAGGACCGCTAGGGAAGGGAAACCTCCACTTCGTCAATGAGGCCGGGCGTCTCACAGGTAAACAGGACATGATCCTCTAAGACTGACTCGCTAAACCCTGAGAGAAGGCATAAAGCTCAGGAGATGGTTTATGGACTCCTGACGGGACTGGAAGTAATAATCAGTAAGGGGAGAAAGAACTCGAAGGAGCTGTGCCAACTCCAGCTTGACAATAAAGTCTAGGCGATTTAAATCAGGTACACTTCAGCTCGCAGATCCCCCAGGGAAGCACACTGAAGGCCCTAGGAAGATGCCGACCGAGCTGCTCAGCCAGGGCCAAACCCTACCTACGAGTGCGGTCTTTGCCCGGTTCTCAAATACAACAGGGCCTTCACGTTAAGCCCGAGAAGCACTTCTATTACCCCCAGCCACTGAGTGGATTTATATGCCAGTAGTACAAGCCCAGCAGGCCAGGCGAGGGTCATTCTGGAGGTCTACAATGATCCCGTGGGGGAGGTGGGCTGAAGCTAGGTTATTGCTTGACACAGGTAAAAGCACATGTAGGGATCCCTGGGTGGCGCAGCGGTTTGGCGCCTGCCTTTGGCCCAGTGCGTGATCCTGGAGACCCGGGATCGAATCCCACATCGGGCTCCCGGTGCATGGAGCCTGCTTCTCTCTCTGCCTCTCTCTCTCTCTCTCTGTGACTATCATAAATAAATAAAATTAAAAAAAAAAAAAAAAAGCACATGTAAACTGTCTCTTTAGGATTTGTCTGAGGGCCAAGCAAAGCATCTATTCACCCGGTTTGACCTTGAATGGCAAGATGATTTGCCCAGGTGGAAAGGAGATACCTAATAACGCCCAGAGTAATGATGCACTCCCCGTGTCCAGCTGCACGACCTCTCCCAAAGATAGGTGCCTACCTTTGCAGAAGCAGCCCAAACTCATAATTTGCATAAGGGCTTAAAGGACCCTATTATAGCCACCTCTTGTTAACATAAAAATTAACGTGCATGGGTAACATCTGTTTTTTATTGATTCAATCAATATATTGGGAATTTAGCAGCAAGTTAATGGCAAGCGGTTACAAAATCTCCTATTTTTCTACATTTAAAATAAATGGTCTTAAATAATCTATAAGCAACCTCAAATCACAAGAACACATGTGAAGGGCTGAAGCACTTCTGCTGTTATGCCTACGGCAAGTTTATTAGTGATTTCCTAACAAAATCTTCTAGTGCAAAGTGCACATAATTATTTGGAACCTCCATCGCCATGCCTGGCTCTCATTTTCTCCTACAAATAATGGTGCCTAAATATAAGAATTTGAAGTAAAACTGAGCAAGTCTGCCCACCAGCTTGCTTTGAGGGCCCGGGCTCCTCTAAACAGTTCTCAGAAGCCTCTGGAGTTGACTGAGGCCGCAGCCGGCCATCAAGCAGGTGAGTGGCGGTCCTCCCACACCCTGAGCTGCCTTGGAGATACCAGGCTGCGGGTCTGAACCGGTGCCAACACAGGGCAGGGCTCAGCGGGGCTGAAAGGCTAAAAGAGCTGACAGTCCTGTCCTCTCCCCTCCCGGCCCCTCATCCAGTGCTAGGAAGAGCAGCTCTGGGTTGGTGCTATTCATCGGTAAAGGCGACTTAGAGTTTCTTCTTGGTTCTGGGGAGGGCATTGGACTTCGCAGTGGATTTGGTTGCCCCTCCTTGGCCTGCAGTCGTGGGGGGCTCTCCTTTGAGCCCAGGGAGAAGGTGTCTGCCAGAGGGGGAAGCTGTGCACTTCGCGTCCAAGTTGTCCACGTTTTCCTTCTTACTGGTCGCAGTGGGCTGGAAACAAAAGAAAAGGCCTGGATCACTTTTCAGACAGGAAGTGGTATGTAGCCATTCAAGGAAGCGAGGGACTGGGAAGTGGCCCAAGAGGCGCAAGCGGGAGCCCTCTCCGAGGGGGGCAGGCACTGAGGACGCTGCAGGGCGTCCGAAATGCCAGAGGAAGCTCTTCAGCGCCTCCAAGAAAAGAGGAGGGGGCAGCCCTGGTGGCTCAGCGGTTCAGCGCCAGGGTGTGATCCTGGGGTCCCGGGATCGAGTCCCATGTAGGGCTCCCTCTGCCCGTGTCTCTGCCTCTCTCTCTGTGTGTCTCATAAATAAATAAAATCTTTTTTAAAAAATATTTTATTTATTTATTCATAAGAGACACAGAGAGAGAGGCAGAGACACGGGCAGAGGGAGAAGCAGGCTCCATGCAGGGAGCCTGATGTGGGACTCCATCCCGGGACTCCAGGATC
Source organism: Canis lupus dingo (assembly GCF_003254725.2). Classification (NCBI taxonomy): domain Eukaryota; kingdom Metazoa; phylum Chordata; class Mammalia; order Carnivora; family Canidae; genus Canis; species Canis lupus. Next base: position 32,390,056 of record NC_064263.1, read on the forward strand.
ACACCCTGGGTCCAAGGCAGGTGCTAAACTGCTGCGCCACCCAGGGATCCCCAAATGAAATTAAAAAAAAAAGAAAGAAAAAGAAAGAAAGAAAGAAGAAAGAAAGAAAGAAAGAAAGAAAGAAAGAAAGAAAGAAAGAAGAAAGAAAGAAAGAAAGAAAGAAAAGAAAAGAAAGAAAGAAAGAAAAGAAAGAAAGAAAGAAAGAAAGAAAGAAAGAAAGAAAGAAAGAAAGAAAGAAAAGAAAAGAAAAGAAAAGAGGACCGTTCGGTGTCTGGTGTGGTGCAAACTACAGGCACAATTTCCCATTCTCTGCGGCGCAAAATGAAAATAAATGCCCGGCAGTGCAAAGTGGGCCAGGGCGTTCCCGCGCTCTTCACCTCTCGGGGCTGCGGCGCCCCGCCCAGTGCTCACCCCGGCCCTCCAGGGCGCCCCCCTCCCGAAGTAGCAGCGATCACTCCTGGAGGCCGGAGCTGAGCGCAGGATTCTAGAAGGGCAGAGCCCTTGGGAGGAGGGGGCGCCGCGGGGGGGGGGGGGGGGGCCACGGGAGGATGGATGCCGCGGGCCTCACGCACACAGAATGCTCTGGAAAGGGCTCATCGCAGAGTTACTCTACAGATGAGTTAATAATCAGGTTAACAATTTTCAAAGAAATGTGAAAAGATTACAGGTGACACGCTACAAATAAACCTGGCGTTTCTTTGATCACTCGGGCTCTTGTGATACCAGTGGCGGGTTTCATGCACCGTGGTAGGCGCTTAATGTATTCGCTGATGAACGAATGGCCTCCCTGGGCTGCAGCAGAACTTCCAGGCACTTAGGATTTTTGGTAGCTGTATTTAGGGAAAGAGAAAATTCACCTGACCTTTGCAGACAGCCGCTAAATATGTGTCTCTTCAGACGTCACTCACGTATGCCTTCATTAACTGTGTCTGCTAATTCTTGAGCTCCTAATTTTGTGCATTGAAAAGTTAATTTGTATACATCTGGAAATGTAGGAAAGTCCTTTCCTCCGTCAATTTTTTTTTCCAACAAAATTTCTAGGTTGCTTCTCTGTGGATTCTTTCACGAAATAGAAAATAGTGAAGATACATCAGCATTCTGTAATACAGCTGGTACCCTCTCACTGAGAACGCCCATGTGCAGCAGTGGGGTGAGCGCTGACTCCCTTGACGTTCAGGTCTCCGCCTGGAGAGAAGCTGCTTTGTTTAGTATAGTGCTGATCCCTAAGACAGGAAACCTATCTTGGAAATTTCAATTCATAAAAGTTTTAATTCATTTGACATACAAATCCTATTAAAAGGTGAATCTAAGTGTAACCTTCTCCCTTTTGACATTTCCACCTTTTGAGCTATCATCCAAGGAGTTGAGGAAATGTTTTTCAACATGCCCACTACAACTGCTGTTCTCTAGAATAGAAACAGAGACTCTGGCATTTTCTTTTTAAAGTGTGCATATTCATATCTGGTTTAACCCTTCCCGTCTTCTCCAGGGTTCCATTTGTTAATGGACTTGAGTCACTAAAGTAGACCAGAAGTTGCAGTCACCAGGAAAAAATACTCAAAAACAGTCTCTGTGGGCGGGGCTGGTGATGTAGGTCAGATTTTCCAAAATCATAAGACGCTCTGGTATTTTCTTCTTGGGTAAGATACCATAAGATAATCCTCAGAATTTTCTGGCAAAGGGGAAGGGAAGAGAAACCTAAACCAAAATGTTTGCTTCAGTGAATATTTCTCGGTTTCATTCTAGAGCAAGATGAGAAAATGATACTCTTCAGCTACATTATTTTATTTATTCATACCTAATTTTAGTGATGTATTTTTAAAATAGGTGGCACACCCCCATGATTTCATATTCGCAGTGTTAAAAATCTCTTACCTATCTCCCAGTTAACTCAGTTCTGCCCCACATTAAAGACAACCAATACTATCAACTTACAGTGTACATTTCCAGAGAGAGTTCATGCATCTTCGAGCAAATATTAAGTGGAACCAAATAGAATTGCTAGTCATTTCTGCAGGTCAAAAACAGCCTAATAATGGCGATTTCATATGGTTCAGTCTAATCCATGTATTGACATACTTTCTTCTCCCTTTTTTACACAATTGGTAGCTCACTGTAAGCACTCTTTCACACCTTGATTTTTTTTAAACTAATGATTGTCTTAAGGATCCTTCCATGTCCATATGTAAAAAGAATGCTCATTCTTCTTTTTGGTTATGCAACATTCTCTTGTCTGAAGGTACTACAATTTATTTAGTGGCTCCCTTCACAGTGGAGATTGTGGCTTCTTGCGTTTCTTTACAAGAGAGCTCAGGTTGTTTCCATTCTCTTCCCAGTACAAATAGTGAGGCTATGAATAATCTTGTACTTGTGTCATTTTGTGTATGTGTAATATATCTCCAGGATATATATTTTAGAGGTGGGACACCTGGGTCAAAATGTATATGGATCTGTAATTTTGAAAGCTATTGCCATATTGCCTTCCACTGCAGTTGTATCAACTTATACTCTTACCAGCAACGTATGAGTGCCTTCTCTTTCTCAATTTGGTATTTAATACATATTAAAACTAAAATAGTCAGCTAGATTTTAATTGAACTGCAAGCTGGCCTAAAACTGGCTACACTGACACAAATCTCAATATTTGTTCTTTTACTCTCTGGTAACATTAATGCAAATCTACACATATTTATGCAAATGTTTATTGCAAATGCTTAGAAGCTTCTGTGTTTATATGTGTACCTCGTAAAATGCTTTGTGTGTGTGTGTGTACCCGTGTACACCTTACCATTTCTCTTTGCTAATTTGCAGTTGCATTAAGTTTAGGATGCCACTGTTCAGGAGTCAGAATTGTAAGAGCTTTCCTGAAGACTCTGAGACTCCTCTCTGAAATATCACCTCTCATTGAAACTGTGTTCTGATGCTAACAAAACATGGATGCAGGCTGACCCTCATGGTATCCTTCAGATTGAGCTGTAGCTTTCTTCACCAAGAGCCATGCCTCTCATCTCCTTGAACACAAATGGCCAAGGCAAATTCCAGATTCCAACCTTTTCTCTAGGAATATAAACAAATCTTAATGTTTCAGGGATTTCCTTTGTAGGTTTATAGGGTTCTCTAAATTTTTAGGTTTCTCTTTTTCTTCTCTCATAGTTGAAGGGATTCCTCAGGGATCTATGCTGTCACTGATGCAATTTTACAGTTTTGTAAGTAACATGACAGAGAAATGAAAAGTGAAATTGCCAAGGCTATAGGAATTGCTAAGATCTTCTAGGTTATAAAACGCAAATAGAAGGTGATGATCTCCCACAAGATTATGTAGAGGGGGAGGAAGATGAGAGGGGAATTTCAATATTCAGTTCTAGGGGAAAAGAGTCTAAATGATCATTATGAGAGAGCTGGCCATCACTATCAGTCCAAGAAAGGATTTACAAATCATTATAGATTGTTCTCTGAAGATGCTGGCGCAACATACCATTGCACAGTGATCAAGAAAACCTGGCTATGATCAGAAAGCATCTTAGAAACAAAAAAAATTTCTTTTATCCTTATATAAAATCATGAAGAATTCATACCTGAAACACTGCAATCAGCTTGAACAGAGATAAAGGAACCAGAGAAGGTTTACAGACAGGTTACTAATATGATTAATGGGTGGAAGTTTCTTTACAAGAGAGATCTTCAGTCTAGAAATATAAAGAATAGAGGACATATATAATCTCACTCTGTAGAATGCAGAAGGGGAAAGATCTCAGCTCTGTGGAGCTAGACAGTGGCTGTGAGTGCTGCAATCAGGATGGTTACACCAGGGGCTGGCCCAAGCAGCATTTCAATTGTTTCTCATCCTTAACAGATTCTTACCGCTTGGGACGGTTGAAGAATAGTCAGTCCTACTGTAGGCGGGATGATGGAAAAGATGACCTTACAAGTTCCCTCCAGTTTCATTTTTTAGTAAGTCAACACCCTTGGCCTGATTTCCCCAGCTCATATTATTAATCTTGCAAAGGGGCTCCATGTGTGCAAGGGGAGATATGTAACAAGAAAATTGGGCTAAATATACATATTTCATTATTCACTGGCGTAACTTTAACCTGATGAACTCATCTGGTGATAATGGATGCAAAACCTGTAAGCTCTAGGCATATCCCTGCAAGTTAATACCAGTACATGATTACTAGAAACTGTTACCATTTCTCTGAATTTTGAGTAAAATACATGCTATTTAAGTAAAGTGGTTTATCACCATAGCAACCATTTCTAGAGTCACACATTCAAATTATAGGCCTGCACAAGGTCCAAGTGACAGAACATTCTGATACAAGTTTTCAGCTCCAGTTTTGCAATGGTCACCCACTTTCTCTCACATTCCTGTGGTTTTCAGAAGGAAGAAGGAAGGGAAAGAAAAACCAAAGGGAAGAAGGGTAATTAACTTCCAAATATATAGATTTCTTTTATAAGGCTACCTACATAAATAGCTGGGCCTTGTATGGAGTTAATGAAAATAAAATCTAACTTGCAAATTAGAGAGCGATATAAATTCCTCTTTTCTTTTTTAGTTAAACTACAATTTACATACAGTAGAATGTACAAATCTCAAATGTACAATTTGAAGAGTTTTGACAATGCATAGACCTGTATAAACAACAGCCCAATCAAGAAATAGAACAACTCCCCACAAATTTCCCTGGGGCCACATCCCACTCAACTCCCTCCCTTCCTGAGGTTACCAGTATTCTGATGTTTTTCAACATAATCACTTCTCTAAAATTTCATGTAAATGAAACAACATACAGCATGTGCTCTTGTTGTCTGACTTTTTTTGCTTAACCTGTTTTTAAATTGAAATTTGTATTGAGATTTAAAAAAAGAAACTTTTATTGAGATAATTAGAGTCTCGTGTTATCGCAACATATGTTTTTGAGATTCATCCATGTGTTAGTGGTTCATTCCTTTTTATTATCAAGTAGTATTCCATTGTATGGATATACCACAATTTGCTTATCCATTCTTCTATTCATGGATATTTCGGCTGTTTTCATTTTAGGGCTCTTTATATATAAAACTGCTATAAATATATTCTACCAGTACTTTTATGAACTCAAATTTGGGATTGCTGGATAAATGGTAAGTAAATGTTTAACCTTTTTTTTTTTAAAGATTTTATTTATTAATCCATAGACACAGAGAGAGAGGCAGAGACACAGGCAGAGGGAGAAGCAGGCTCCACGCAGGAAGCCCGATGTGGGACTCGATCCCAGGTCTCCAGGATCACACCCCAGGCTGCAGGAGGCGCCAAACCACTGCGCCACCCGGGCTGCCCAGTAAATGTTTAACCTTATGAGTAACTGCCCAACTCTATTCCAAAGAAATGGAGCCATTTTGCAATCTATAAGCAATGTAGGAAAATTCCGAATTGCTCTAATATTTGAGCTAAAATATGAACTTGCCTTTTTAAATTTTGGCCATTCTAGAAAGGATATAATCATATATTATTGTGGCTTTTCCTGTTATCATTTGCATTTTCTTGGTAAATAGTGATGTTGCATACTTTTTCATATGCTTATTGACTATTAGTGTATTTTCATACCTGAAATGTCTGTTCAAATCTTACGTGTATTTTAAAAGTGGGATTGCCTTATTATTATTGAGTTGTAGGAACTGTCTCAATATTTTGGAAACAAGCCCTTTGTTAGATGTATCTATTACAAATTTTTTCTCCTGTCTGTGGCTTTCCTATTCCTTTCCTTAAGATGAGAAGATACATTTGCTTTGAAGAAGTCCATTTGATCTGACTTTAAAATGCTGCCTGGTATTCTAAGTAATCTTTGACTACTCTCTGGTTGGAAGATATTGTCCTATGTTTTCTCCTATGAGCTTTACAGTTTAGCTTTTAGATTTAGGTCCACTACCATTTCAAACTATTTTTTGTGTACAATGTAACCTGGGGGTCAAGGTTCATTTCCCCCATAGAGATATCTAACATATTACTTCAGCACTATTTACTGAAAAAGACTATCTTTTCCCCTACTGAATGGCTTTGAAATCTCTGTCAAAAATCAACCTAAGGGTGGGTCTATTTCTAGACTATATTTTGTTTCCTTGATTTGTCTATTCTTACATCAATACCACATTGTATTAATTACTATAGCTATATAGTAAGTGCTGAAACTATGCCATATAAGTTCTCCAACTTTGTACTTTTGAGTTATTTTGGCTAGTCTACGTCTTATGTATTTCCAAGCAAATTTTAGAATCATTTTGTCAATTTCTAACAGAAAAGCAAAGCCCTGGATTTTAATTGGGATTGCTTTAAAGTTATAACTCAGTTTGGAGAGAACTGACATCTCAATAGTATCAAATCTTCCAGTCCATAAACATGGTATTTCTCGCCAAATATTTCAGTCTTCACAATTTCAGTGTGTCATGGGATATGGTATAAGTATTATACACATATTTTGTTAGAGTTAAGACAAAGTATTTTATGTTTTGTGATATTTTAATGGTATTTGAAGATTTTGTTTTCTAATTATTCATTCTTAGCATATAAAAATATACTTTATTTTTATACACAGATCTTGCACCCTGAGAATTGTTCAATTCACTTTTTGTAGATTCCATGGGATTTTTTTGGTACACAATCATGTCATCTGCAAATAGAGACCCTTTTATTCTTCTTTTCCAATCTATTATCTTTTATGTGCCCTGTTGCATTGACTAAGATCTCTAGTATGATATTAAAGATAAGTAGAAAAAAAATAAAGATAAGTAGAATGGGGCATTTTTGCCTTTCTCCTACCTTCAGTTGGAAAGTGTTCAATATGTCACCATTAAGAATGATATTTAGCGGGATCCCTGGGTGGCGCAGTGGTTTAGCGCCTGCCTTTGGCCCAGGGCGCGATCCTGGAGACCTGGGATCAAATCCCACGTCAGGCTCCCGGTGCATGGAGCCTGCTTCTCCCTCTGCCTGTGTCTCTGCCTCTCTCTCTCTCTCTCTGTGACTATCATAAATAAATTAAAAAAAAAAATTAAAAAAAAAAGAATGATATTTAGCATTAGAGGGGATTTTTTAAATATAAAAATCCCTTAATATGTCAAAAGGACTTACCATCTGTTCCTAGTCTACTACTCATGTTTGAATGTTGAATTTCATTAAATGCTTTTTATCACAATTATTGAGATAGGCTTTTCTCTTTTACTTATTAATATGGTAAATTATAGGCTTGATTTTTGGATGTTAATCCAAACACACATCTCTGGCATATACTGTATACTTGATCATGAATGTGCTCTTTTTTTAAATATTTCTGGAATCAGTTTGCCAATATTGAGTTTGGGATTTTTATATATATATTTATGAGAGATATTGTTAACAATCTTTTTTAACAATTTTCTTTCTTATAATATCCTTGTCATGTTTTGGTATTAAAGTTATACTTGCTTTATAAATGAATTGGTCAATATTCTCAAGAGTTTGTGTAACTAGCTTTCTTTTCTTCTGCAAATATTTACAGAATTAACTGAAGTCATTTGAAACTGAAATTTTTGTTACTGGAAAGTTCTTAATTACAGATTCAATTTTTAAAGGAAATATAGAATTATTCAGATTTTGTATTTTTGTCTATCTGCTTTGATGTTTTTTAAAGAAATCTGACCTTTTCATATAAATATTCTAACTTATTGGCACTAAGTTATTCACAATATCCTCTTATAGGAAGGGTGCTTAATTTGCTGTTCTTTTCCTAGTTTATTGAGATGAAAGCTTAGATTCATTATTATTGCTATTGTTTCAAGCAGTCAACATTATTTATATCTACTCATGTATTTACCCTTGCTGATGCCCTTCATGAACCTTCTTGTAGTCAGCATTTCCAACTGGGATCATTTTCTTTTACCTTGAGAATGTTCTCTTAGCATTTCTTACAGTAAGATACGCTGGTAACAAACTTTCTCATCTTTTACATACTTGAAAACATTTTTAAATTTTATCTTTATTTTTGAAGAAAATTATCACTACATATAGAATTCCAAGTTGGCAGTTTCTTAGTTTTGTTAATTTCCTCTTAGCACTTTAACAATCACTCCATTGTCTCCTGGTTTCCATTATTTCTGGTGGTAGATCAAATGTTACTCCTTCGATGGCAATGTGTTCCCCACTACTACCCTCCCAACCCTGGACACTTTTACAATTTTCTCTCTCTAGTCTAAAGAATTAGAGGGCAGACTTCAAAGCAATCAGACACAAGAAAGTAATGAGGGAATCCCTGGAAGGAGACAGCCAGAGAAGGGGCATCCTAAATTCTGCCCAGATAAAGAGAAATGAACTGACCTATGATTTGAACTGCTGGCTAAAAGACAATTTGCAATTCGTGTCCAACCAACTACTCACCTGCTAAACCAGAAACATCAACACTTTTTGTAGGAAAATAGTCAAATCTGAAGTCAGCACAACATCACACTTCCAATGTCCAGGATACAATCCTAAACTACGCAACAGAAATAATGACAACAGAGACAGACCCTGAGGTGACCCAGATGTTGGAATCAGCAAACAAGGATTTTAAAGCAGGTATCATAAATTACCAATGATATAAAGGAAAATATTCTTTGAGGAATAAAGGAGATCTCTGAAGAGAAACAGAAATAATAAAACAGAATCAAGTGGAAATTTTGGAATAAAATGCCTAAAATTCAAATATTCACCAGGTAAGTTTAACAGAGAAATGGAGACTGAATCAAGCTGAAGGGAAATGATACCAGATGGAAAACTAGATTTGCAGAAAAGAAAAAAGAACATCAGAAGTAGTAAATATCTGAGTATATATAAAAGACAAATTGTCCTCTTAATTTCTTGGAAATATATATGACTATTTAAAGCAAAAATTAAAACATTGTGTTTTGTTCTGTAGCTACAATACATGTAACAATTATAGCCTAAAGGCAGTATAACAGATGAGTAGATCCAAATTAATATATGTGGAACTAAAGCAATATTTATTATAACCCGAACCAATGTATTGGTTCTCCATATAGAAAAGATACATAGCATATCCTAACAGCTACAATCCCTAAGAGGAGCTGAGCAAAAGCCAGGCTTGGGAGAGGAGGGAAATGATTTGAAAGGATTCTCTAATACATCCCTTCAACTGTGGAAGTCTGGCTAAGCTTGTGGTGAAATCTAAGCCTTATATAGAACATTCTAGTGGGAATAGTAGGGACAAAATCCAATGAATCCAAACTAGCAAGTGGCACTATAATAGCATTGGGTCAAAGAACATGTCAAGATTCATATTAGCACGGTTATTTGTACCTATATTAGTCATCTATTGCTACAGTTATGCTACTGTGTTTGGGAGGTCCCCCAAACCACCCCCAGGTTCCATGAGTCACTCGGAAGACTCACAGGATTCAGCATATAGTTGTACTCATTGCTACAATTTATTACAAAGCACAATTAACAAAGGTAAAAGCACTTGAGATGAAGTCCAGTAGAAACCAGGCTCAAGCTTCCAAGGGTCCTCTCTCAGGAGTCACACAGAATGCACTTAATTCCCCCAGCAATGAGCTGTGACAACATGTGTCAAATGTTGCCAACCAGGGAAGGTCTTAGAGACGGCACCCTGGGTTTTTATTGGGAACTGGTCATGCAGGCATTCTCTGCCTAGCACCTACCAAAATCTCAGACCCCAAGAAGAAAAGCAGGTTTCAGCAAACACTGTATTGTTTGCACAGTTTAGGCAGAATAAATCATTCTTACCAGATAATGATAGCAACCAAATCTGAGTTCCCAGAGGCCAGCCAAGGGCCAAGCCTGCAAGCAGACCTTTTCAAGGACAGCAGCTTAGATTTGCCATGTTAACTCTTTTCTGTACAACTACATAACAAATAACTATAAAAGTCTCAGTTAGCTATAAGGGTTGGCCATGCCAAGCTAGACCAGACTTCAGGTTTTGTACTGGGTTCAGGTCTGCTCCACAAATCTTCATAGTTTCAAGAACTGCGGCTCCCCACAGGCATGTGCTTCTCAGAGCAGATAGCAGAAATACAAGAGAACGAGCTAAATCATGGAAACACTTTTAAGGTCTCTACTTACATCACACCTCTCAACATTGCATCAGCCAAAGTAAGTCATATAGTTAAAACCAACACTGAGTGGGATGAGAAAATATCCTTCATCTACTCTATTAGGGAGAACCACAATGTCACATGACATAGGATGTGAATGTACAAATCACTTACAGAGAGAAATTAAACAACTGGGAAAAAAAATCTAATCTATCACAGTATCCTAGGGGCCTCATGAAACTCAGAGGGCAAATTAGGTTGGAAGCATCACCTTATCACCTTTGAAAATGATTTTTCTTGGTTTGTTCATTAGTTTATTCAAAGACCTATACCCAAAGGAGATTTGAAGCTCACAGGACAAAAACATGGAATATTAGTAATAGTCTATGCAAGTTCTTTAGCAACATAATAATAGAAGTAATAAAAGCTAATATTATGAACTCTTAATGTATCAAGAGTGTCACATGCATTATTTCATTTAATCCCTGGTTGCTACCATCATTATTCCCATTTTACAGATGAGGAAACTGAGGCCAAGAGGTTTGTCCAAGGTCATAAAACTTATAAATAGTGAAGTCAGGATTTGAATACAGGCAGCCTCCATCGGAGCTTGTGCTTTTATTATTATTTTTTAAAGATTTTATTTCTTTTTTCATGAGAGACAGAGAGAGAGAGAGAGGCAGAGACACAGGCAGAAGGAAAAGTAGGCTCCACGCAGGGAGCCTGATGTGAGACTCGATCCTGGGACTCCAGGATCACACCCTGGGCCAAAGGCAGGTGCTAAACTGACTGAGCCACCCAGGGATGCCCTGGAGCTTGTGCTTTTAACCGTTATATTTTCAGTGCATGCCAGACTGCAAGGCTTCAGTATCAGACTGGAAAAATATGCCTATATAAAAGTTGTGGAAGCTCCACCAAATTTGCACATGATTCACATGGGCTCAGAAAGCTAAGGTTTAATTTGTCAAGAGAAGAAAATTTTTATCCTACTAAAATACCAAGACAACCTGACTCTTTCTCATAGAAATATATCAACATACCACAGTTCAACTGTTTAATTTCAATGTTATTTAAATTCAAACATTTCTTGTCTTTGAAGAACTGCTACATGAATACATTTCATTAATCAAAATAACTTTTTAAAATTTCTAAGCAACCTTGAATTTCTACTTTCTAGACTAAAGTATCTGCTACATGTACCATCTCCTGTGACACTGTAAAGGCCATATTTTCAGTCAAGAAAAATTATCATTAAAGAAGACAATCAGAAAAATCTTCCATTTTCACTAAACAAGTACATTCAAGACTGTGTTTGATAAATAATTTAACAATGAATAAGTATCTCCTTTATGAAACAAGAATTCTGTAATGCAAATATACATCCATAATATTTAGTCCCTTCCTCCATGGTTATGGGGGAATGCATTTTAATTATAGATATTCATTTCTCAATTGTTTTCTGAGCTTAACAAATAATGAAAGTATTGTACTACTTATCAGAAATCACTAAGGACATAATGTCAAAAGGCATGCTCCTGCAATAAGCAATGGTCTGCCAAGCATCTCATTTGAAGATGAGTAAATGCTGTCGTAGGAGTTGAAGTCTTGGGTCTACCTGATAGAAGGGATTAAGAACCCACTACGGGGAATTTAGATGGTTACTAAAAACACAAAACATTACCTAGATGTACTCAGCCTTATAAAACATGAGATATATACAAGAGGACATTTCTATCCTCGAAGAACATGATTACCCAAATTAGGCTAAAATTTGGAAATAAAAAGAAAAAAAAAAAAGGACATGGCCAAATGTCAACTATTTGAAGACAAGTCTGAAAAAGTATAGTGTGATAACTTAATCCAAACATGAACAATGAGGAGATGCATACTATATTTTTCCATGATGACCAGGGCATTTGGAACTAAGGATGGTTATTCAGTGAAAGAGAGTGCTTAGTTCAAGTGTTTTGATTTCACTTTCTCTGCTAATCTTCCAAGAGCTCTGCCACTTAACTAAAAAGCATGATTACCCTGGCTTATAAAAAATATAAAATCAGAGCTCTAAATGGATTTATGAGATTCCCCAAAAGAGAGAACAATGATACAACAGAAAACAGAAAACTGCTAGCAGATTTCCACTTAAATTAAAGCCAAATTTCAAAAATTTTAATGGAAAAAAGAATTTCCTTAATTTAGTAGGTATAAATTATTTATATTATCACATCAAACTGTTCATATAATCTAATTTTAACAAACAAAATTTTCCCCATGGGAACTATTTTAATATTCATAGAATAATTTTAATAAAATTAAAATTTCACTCTTAAGAATATTAATTATTATATGAATCCTGTGTGGACTCAAGAATAAATGGCAAGCTCTATTTTCAGTTATCACTTGAGAACTTTATACTCCACTATTTACTGTTGTTAATGAAGATTTGAAAGAAAGAAGTAATTTCTTAGCACAAGCTCAGCTTCAATATAATTAACAAAGTAATGTACTTTTTTCATAGAAGTCCAAGAAAAAACTTAATATGTTAAATATATGAGAAGTCTTTCATTTAAGGGGTAATATTTTTCAGAAAGCTCTCACACAAGGTAATGTATTCCTCCCAAGACATCACACCTAAAACCTAAGCATGGGAAAGTTCCTTAGAGGCCATGCAGGACAAACTCCTAACCATCTTGCAGGAATTCCTGCTACAGCATTTATAATAAGTAGCTTTCCAGAATCTCCATGAATATTTCCACTAACTGGGAGGTGAGGTTTACTATCCATGGTCCAGCACGTTTTATTGCAGGTGAGCTCTGACTATAGAAAAGTTCTTCCCGCTAATGAGTAGAAATCTATATTCTTAAAATTTCAACCTACCTGGTATAAAATTTATATACCACTGGTTATAGTTTTAGCATCCATAAGCACTTCAAATTCCAATTCTTCTGTTCCCTGGTTGGAAGTAGTAGCTGAGAACAGCATAGTAAGTCCCATCACTCTAAGACTCGCAAGGGGAAAGGGAGGGAGGGGGGAAAGGAGGGGTGTGACAGAGCCATGGAAAAGGAGATGGAAGACAACCAACCAAATACTTGGTTCACAAAGGTCAGATTTGGTGATAAACACAGATGTAATCCAAGACTACAAAATATAAAAGATAATGTGAATGTGTGGTGTATGTATAAGTATTTGTGTTTGTATATACATATGTAGATATAGATACATGTGAGTATATATGTGTAATACATATGTCTGAGTGTGTGAGTTGACCCTATATACAGTTGACCCTTGAACAACAGGGGTTTGAACTTTATAGGTCCACTTATACATGGATCTTTTGGGATAAGTACAGCACAGCACTGTAAATGTCTTTTCCTTATGGTTTTCTTAATAACATTTTCTTTTTTTCTAGCCTACTTTATTGTAAAAATACAGCATATAATACATATAACATGCAATATATGTGTTAATTGGGTACTAATGTTATTGGAAAGTTTTTGGTCAACAATAGGCTATTAGTAGTTGAGTTCTGGGGGAGTCAATAGTTATATGCAAATTTTCAACTGCATGGGGGTCAGTGCCCCTAAACCCACTCTGTTTTTCAAGGATCAACTGTATATACATATTTGGTGTAGGTGCATGTGTGTGAGAAGGTGTATATATATATGTGTATGTGTGCATATGAATATGTATGTATAATATGCCAAATTGGCTAACAGAAAAATCTTCAAACCGTATTCAATAAGGAAGGCAAACATGGGTTTTTAGGGTACTGTTTTTAACAATATAAAATATACACAGCTGCTAAGCACTTCAAGAGTCATGTACAGACCAAAGAGGAAGAAGGGAAGTCAACACATGTTTATATTATAGTAAAATATGATTATTTCAAAATTTCTGAGTCATTAAATGTTAAACATTATCTAGACATTTGCTATTAAATAGATGAAGTTCTCAACCAGTAAGTCAAAATCAACCAGTAGATCACTCTACTGAGTCTCTTTCTGTTGGTTTCTAGTGGCTCTATTAGCTTGGGAGGGAAAGGTCAGCACAGCACCTTCCCCTGGGTGCAGCTCAGAACCCAACCTGGCAGGCCACCTCTGCATTCTGCCTATGCTAAGCCTCAGAGAGCCAGAAAGTAACAGCTCCTCACAGGGTTCTGGGCTACCCTGAGGTGAACACAGCCCCCACTGGCAGGACATTTAATTACTGAGAAAGAATTCAAATATGTTCATTAGATTCAAGATAAGTAAGAGAACAAACCCATGGAAAAATGTCCCACAAACATAAAACAAAAGAGAAAAGGGTTTGGGTAAATTGTTAGGGTATCTGGTTAGTAGAACACTGTCTGGAATTAATCAAAATGTTACTAAATTTTATTCACCAAAAAGAATAAAGCTCTATTCAGATCTAATAAGGCAAAATGGTAAACCTATATAAACAGTTTTAGTTATCATAAAATTGGAAGCAAATAACTGGATAATGTAATAAATCTTTTTCTATGTAATACATAAACTCATTCCAAATTGTATAACCTGGTAAAGTACAAAAATTATTAATTTTGACCCATGGGCCAAATATTGCACACATCTGTTTTTGTAAATAAAGTTTTATTGGCACATGGCCATACTCATTCATTTGCTGCCTATGCCTATTTTCATATTATAACATCAGAGTTAAGACCTTGTGACACAGACTATTATGGCCCCAAAAAGCCTAACATATTTACTCTCTGTTCCTTTATGGGAACAGTTTGCAACCCCTGCCTACATAATCAGAGATCTTAAAATAAACATGTAGGCTACAGTGCTAAATCATGATAGTCTCAAGGGAGGAGAAGACTTTACTTGCTTTGTTGTGTAGGTCCTTCTTTAGAAACAAACCACCAACAAAAAAGACAGAGATGCAAAAACTGTAGAGTTGCAATAACTTCTAAGTGTTGTGAGGGTATTTTATAGTTTGGAAAAATGAAACAATTGGTCTCCCTTCTTGCTTTGTTGGTTCCTCCTACCTGTTTTTCCTCCTCTTCATCCGAAGTGCTACTATTATCCTGGACATTTCCGCTGGGCCCGCTGGATTGATAACCTTTGAACTTTTCTTGAATGGACCAGTTGTTCTTCTCATCTGCCATGTTTTCCTCATCACTTTCTGGGTTATTTTTCCATTCTTTCATCATTTCTAACACATTAGTTGGTCTTGCTGAGGAAAGCATATTGCCCTAATATTAACAATGAATTTTCAGTGTTAAAAACAGTTTAGAAAATTGAAAAGATTTTTACATCTTCTGGTAATATATTTTCCCAAATTCAGTAAATCATATGGAATGACTATAATGCTGAATAAGCAGCAAAACTTCTGACACCCTTTGGAGCATACTCCCTACACTGACATGGCTCATGCTTCTAGACTGAGATCATATATGACATGTTAGGGTTTTGGGGGAAATATTCAAATTTGAAAGAACAATGCAACATGCTCATGCAAAGGACACTAGACATGGGAATTCCCTGGAATCCAAAGACCCCCTTACAGACCCATTCTTAGAAAACCAACAGGGAAGCAGTAAGAATGAAAAAAGTCACCCCCAGTCTAGTGGGTCCAACACTAACGGCAAGCTTATATAATATCAAAATGTTTAAGTAGGAAAGCTAAACTCATTGAGTAGTTAAACATTGTGCCTAAGAAGATAGTTGATCTGAAAGTTTTTAGTCAACTGGAAAATTTAAATATAAAGTGATCATGATTATAACTGATTCAGCAATATTAATCCCAAATATTGATTTTTATATTAACAATATTTTTCTCAAATATAATATTCCATTAAATGCCAAAAGTACATGAATACAGTCTCAAATGGCTCCTCCTAGAGTAGGTATGCCTTAATATTTTTTCTCCTAATTCAGACTAGTAGAGAAAGTTTAGACAAGTTTAGATCACATTTAGATTAAAATGGGAAATTTAGGTGTGGGCACAGCTATGCAGTGATTCTACATTAATTTGGAATGTGGGTGGATTAAACCATTAAGCATCAGTGACATAGAATAGTATGAAACAGTGCACTTTAAGGGCAGCCATCTGAGTACACTGTTGAGGAGTTGTAGAGTTTAATATTTTTGTGGTTAAAGACATAGACACACATTAAGTATGGAAAGGTAATAACTGAGGCTCATTATGCAATTAATTCCTTGTGGTTCTTCTATTTCATCATGTTTTGAGAAGTTCTACATTCTTACCACTTTCATAACATCATGCTTTTGGTTACACTCTACTCATAGTATCCTCTACCAGTATACTCCCAGAATGCCCTTACCATGCCTTCTGCCAACCAATAGCATACATTTCCTCCAAGGCAGAATTTGAGAGTCATCTCTGTCAAGCATCTCAGAACTTCAAAAGTTGTTGTCAATTTAAACTTAGATGAAGTATAGATGGAGTCTCAGAGACCATAAAAGAATTGGAATTGTCTAGAATGGTAGAGTCTCTGATCTCTCATCTGAAAGAGTTCTAGCCTCCAGGACTTTGCCAATAGCCCTGCTTGATCCCTATGATCCATCTAGCCTCTATTACAACTTTCTGGTTTCATCCTGACCTTTAACCATAATTTTCATGTAATCACAATATCCAGGCTCCTCGAATGCTAGTACACAAAACTCTGCCTCAGCATGATTCTTTCACTAGCAGACAATCTGATATTATCTATGTCTGTATTTCCAGTCCACAAATGCTCTTCCCTAATAAACTTTCTATAATTCGTTGAAGACGGTAGTAGTCACTAGTGCTGCTCACCTAACACTCCTTTCTTCTAGGCATGTTATAGAATTCTGCATCTCTATCCCTTTTGGGATAGGATTATGTGACTTGTTTTGGCCTGTGAAATGTTATTGGAAATAGTATATATCACTTTTGGGTGGAAACTATAAGAGACAGCGTGCAATTTATCATGTTCCCAATTCCTACCTTAGTAACTATAGAAGCATAGAGATGGAGCCTCCCTCAGCCTGGGTCCCTGAGTGAGGACAAAGTAAAAAAAAGCCTCCTCCCCTCCTCCCAGCCAATGTCTGATGGAAAGCATCGAGACCACTGAGGTTTGGGGGTCATTTTTAATCAAAGCATAATTTGGCCTATCCTGATACAAACAGCAAATTAAACATTTGCATTCTTAAGTCACTTCCAGAAAGCCTTAAAATGAGTGAGCTTGGGCAGCCCCAGTGGCTAAGTGGTTTGGCATTGGCTTCGGCCCAGGGCGTGATCCTGGACACCAGGGATCGAGTCCCACGTCAGACTCCTTGCGAGCCTGCTTCTCCCTCTGCCTGTCTCTCTCTCTCTCTCTGTCTCTAATAAATAAATTTTAAAAACTTAAAGAAAAAAGAGTGAGCCCACTATACAACCAGCATACCCAACAAAATTGTACAGAAATCACACCCCATCAGTACCATCTGATAGCCCATTTATTTGGGCAGTCCTTACTTTGCACAGCATATATCAATATATGAATTTCAATCATCATAACTTAGATAAATAGTATCAGTCCCCAAACAACACAGTTCAAATTTCAGTCATCATGGTAAACTAACAATAATTACATAAAGTTCAAATTTCCCTGCTAGCTCTTCAAGCCACAATCACTATGTAAATTACAGATTGTATGGTGATCAGTGGCAAAACATGTCACTTCTTTCACAGTCTGTTGGTGATGGGACACTAGGCATCTGCTATTCAATTCACACACAGGCAGCAAACTATGCAGTTGTGTTGCCTCCTTGCCTCCCCAGGAATTTGCCAGCTAAGATGAAAGGGCAGCAAATAAGTTAAAAGTGATCATGCTGGAAGTGAAATATTTAAATCAAATGTCAATAGAGTAATAAAAGAAGTAGTTGACCTTGGAAACAGTGACACTGCCACCATTTGAGAGAACCTAGATGTTTAACCAAAGGAACTTGGCAAAGGCAAATTTATAAACATAAATGAGAAGTGGTGTGCAGAAAGGACAGAGGTGCTCCAGAGAAAGCCATGCTTGCAAAGAAGGTGACATTTGAATACTTTTCAAAGATAATTCATTACACTGAAAGCACAAAGGATAAAATGTTGGAAGCCGATCCAAACTTAGAAAATAGTATTATATAACTCAGCAAAGCATAAAAAAGATGCTCCTCTCCATATTGTAAGTTATGTGACAAGCAAAAGAAGGTAAGCACTGTTTAAGCTAATTTTGATTAAGTTTTTATTGAAAAAATAAGATACTTTCATTCTTGATATTTCTAATGTTTTAATTTACAACGTACTAAGAAAAATATGTTTTTCTTTTGTTTCATTTTCTAAGTATTATAACCAACAGTTAGTTTTCATCATTTAACAAAAAAAATTAGGGACACCTAGGTGGCTCAGTGGTTGAGCACCTGCCTTTGGCTCAGGTTGTGATCCCGGTGGTCCTGGGATAGGGTCCCACATTGAGCTCCCCACAAGGGACCTGCTTCTCCTTCTGCCTATGTTTCTGCCTGTCTCTCTGTGTCTCTCATGAATAAGTAGATAAAAAATCTAAAAAAAAATTTTAAGGGCATGGAACAATTCTAATTTCCCCCAATGATTATTAAGATCGCTTTGCAGTTTCAACCTGCATTGTTATTCTTTATGGTCTTGCACTACTATACAAAGCAAGGATTCTCTGTATTATCTTGAATCTGCATCTCTAGCGAGTTTTCAAATGCTTGTAATACACTAAGAGCTTGATGACTGATACTCTATATACCTAAAGTAGAGTGCCTTTGTACTCAAAGAAATGATCCTATTTCTCATTCAAAGAGACTGTGAAGAGGAGAAAGGATTCAGAATAGGACATTATCCCCTAAGAAATACCCTACTATTTAGAAATCCTTAACTCTTTGCTTCCTACATTCATGTGTGATATCAAACAGGGTACAAATGGTGATACCAATTTCAGACTTTCCCTGCTGTCTAAATCCAGTCAATAACTTACTAGACTACTCCCTTCTTGCTTGCCAGTGGCTGGAGGAGGAATTCCATCAAATGCTTGGACTGACCAATGAATAGGTGGCCCAGGACTATGTGACATGAGATTTCTAGGCTCAACAGAAATTACAAATGAACCAACCAACAAAAATGGGCAGAATTGTTAAGACAGACACTGCCATTTCACTATCTGAATTCTCTTTACTGGCTATAATCAGGGGTCAGACATTGAACTCAACAATTGTGAAGTAGTAAATGGCAAGAAGGCAGCAGTAACAGGCCAATAATCTGAGGCTTTCAATAGTAGAACAGCAACCTTGGTTACTAAACTCTTCCTCTTGTTTAACTAATGGATGGCTGAGGCTATTTTATTTTGAAAAATAGAAAAATGAATACTCATGGAGAAGCAGCATTGGCAAAAAATTAGATTTGGATGTAATACCTTAGTATTAAATGGAGACCACAATTGGAGACCTAAATATAGGTCCCTCTCTAGCATACTTTGCCTTTTCAAGGACTATGACTATCAGTATTTTATAAACAATATAAGTATTTAATGAGTATTTTTGAATGAACCAAAGAATGAATGATATTTATGAGCTGGAATGAGGTGGTATGACACATAAAATTGGCAGAGCTACAGGTGCTTGGGTGGCTCAGTTGGTTAAGCACCTGCCTCCATCTCAGGTCATGATCTCAGGGTCCTGGGATCGAACCCCATGTTGGGCTCCCTGCTCAGTGGGCAGCCTGCTTCTCCCTCTCCCTCTGTCCCTCCTCTCCCTCTGCTCTTCCTCTTGCTTGTGCTCTCTCTCTCTGTCAAATAAATATATAAATAAATATAAGTAAATAAATAAATAAGCAAAGCTAAAAGGAAACATTCTAGATCTTTAGCTTTTCGTTATTTCTACTTTTTGTAAATAGCCAGAACTCTTCATTTTGTAATGTTCCTCAGAGTAAGTTTGTTTTGTTTTTGTTTTTTCCCTTGAGTATAGTTGACACCTAGGAATAAAATTTTTCATTAGGAAAATGGAATAGTCACTTTATTTTTAAAAACATAAAAGGATGTTCAACTTCACAAAATTAAGAAAACCCAAATCAAAACAATGGGATGCCAATTTTCACTTAATAGATGGATGTAAATTTAAGTTAGAGAATACTGTGTGTTGGTGAGGGCGTGGGGAAATAAGCTTTCTCATTTACTTGCTTTTTATGAGAGGGTAAATTAGCAAAAACCTAACAAAATGTATAATGCATATTCTCTTTGACCAGTAAGAGTCCACTGTGAAGAATTTATCTGATAACACAGCATGCAAACATATATTTGTAAAACATTTGTTGCACCACTGCTGTAACAGAAACAATCTGAAACAATTTAAATGTTCCATATTCATAGGATATTTAGAAAATAATAGTGTATCCATAATTTGGGATACATTACTACTTTTTTAAAAATAAGAAAATATTTCCTAGACATATTAGGTAGAAAAGAACAGCTTGCATATGAACCCACTTGTGTAAGGTATATACATAAAAATGTATGGAGCTTTTTTGAAAGAATGTGTATAGGGGTGCCTGGGTGGCTCAGTTGGCTAAGCATCTGCCTTTGGTTCAGGTCATGACTCCAGGGTGCTGGGATGGAGCCCTGCATAGGGCTCTCTGCTCAGCAGGGAGCCTGCTTCCCCTGACCCTCTGCAGCTCTCCCTACTTGTGCTCTCTCACTATCTCTCTGTCAAGTTAATAAATAAAATCTTAAAAAAAAAAGAGAATGTATAGAGACTTAATGGCTATCTTTAGTAAGAGGGAATGAGGGAATGGAGGAAGAAAAGTTATTCTTCCTTTTTTGTTTACCATTTGAATTATTTACCATAGATAATCTCGGCTATTACCTTTACATGACTAGTAATTAATTGTAAATTACAGTAGGAAGAGAAATAATGTAGAGTGCAGGTCCCCACGTGAACTGATAGCACCCAGTAAAACCACCCAACTCACCCTACTGGGCCTTGATGAGTCCAAGGTGGCAGCATATCAAGGTAATAATGACCACTCAAGTAAACAACTGCATGCCACTTTAACATTTTTCCTACAAGTCATCTTGGTGATTTCCTTTTACAAGTGTAGCAACTATATGAATATACAACGTTAGTGTTGATATTCCTGTTCTTCAGGGGGAAGCAGGCTGAGAAATTTAGTAATTAACCCAATTCCAGAAGTATTTCCAATTGTCTGCCAAGAATTTCCAGCCAGAGGTGTTGTGGAGCCTTCTCAATACTGTATTCTATATTCAAAAGTTGCTAAGATAGTAGATCTCAAAAGTTTCCATCAAAAGAAAAAAAATTGTAACTATGTGAGCTGATGGATGCTTTAACTGTGCTACTCATCTCACAATATATATATATGTCAAACCATTATGTTTTATGCCTGAAATACAACATTATACAGTTATATCTTAATAAAGCTGGAAAAAGTTTTAAAAATTCAATATATTCCAAACCAACATTCTTCAAACTGTGTACATCTGGCTGTACATGAAGACTTTCAAAGGGATGTGTCGGCAAGGATAGAGTTTGCTGGGAATCCATTTCAAGATCCCCAATTTCCAATGATCTATTCTTTTTCAAAAGTCATCCCCTTGAGCAAAGATTTGCAGTAATCCTTTTGATGTTCTTTTTCTTAAGTCAGCTTTTTCTAATTCTTGTTATTGTATATATATTTATTTGTGTGTCACAGATGCTCACTGATCTAAAATAATGAACTCCTACATAGGGGGATCCCTGGGTGGCTCAGCGGTTTAAGCACCTGCCTTCAGCCCAGGGCATGATCCTGGAGTCCCGGGATCGAGTCCCACATCAGGCTCCCTGCATGGGGCTTGCTTCTCCCTCTGCCTATGTCTCTGCCTCTCTCTCCCTCTCTCTGTGTATCTCATGAATAAATAAATAAAATCTTTAAAAAAAAATGAACTCCTACATATCAATAAGTAAAAGACATAAAACCAAATAGAAAAATCAGGGGAAAAAAAAACTGAACAAGTGTTTCACAAAAGAAGATATCCAAAAGGCCAATAAGCATAAATAAAGGTGATCAATTTCATTTGTCATTCAGAAAACGCAGATTAAAACCACAGTGAGATGCTAAAACATATCCACCAGAGTATCCAAATTAAAAATACTGATAATAACAGACATTAGAGCAGATGAGGAGCCAAACTAGAACTCACACATTGGTGTCGAATGGTACAATCACTCTGGGAAAGGAAACAATGGAACTTTCTGGTTGGGATAGAAATGTTCCATATTTTGTTCTGGGTGGTAGTTACACAGATACATACACATACAAAGATTCATCAGGCTATATACTTAAAATCAGTGTATTTTATAGTGAGATTATATCTTAACAAAACTATGATGAGCTTAAAGATAAATTTCATAGCTTCATAGGTATTACTACATGTAGTTTAATCACTTTCACTGCTATATAATATTCCATTGTTAGACCATACTAGACTTTATTCATTTATTGAAGTCTTCTTCAATGTTTTCCAATAAAATGTCAAAACTTTACCCAAAGATGTCTTAGAAATCTTATGTTAGATTCATTCCTGGATATTCTATATTCTTGGATACTGCTTTACATGTCTTTATTTTTATTACATTTTCTGTTGTTGGTTGCTTGTGAATAGAAATGTAATTGACCTTTGTACACCAATCTTTTTTTCTAGCTTTATTGAGATAGAATTGACATGTGACAACACTGTGTAAGTTTAAGGCGTAGATGTGTTGATTGATACACTTCTATACTAATATACTGCTGACCCTTGAACAATGAGATTGAACTGTGTGGGTCCACTTATACGCAGATTTTTTTTTTTTTTGGTAAATACAGTACAGAACTATAAATGTATTTTCTCTTATTTATGATTTTCTCAATAACATTTTCTTTTCTCTAGCTTACTGTATTGAAAAATATAGCATATGGTACATATAACATAAAAAATATGTGTTAATTGACTACTCATGTTATCAGTGAGGCTTCGGTCAACAGCAGGCTATTATTAGTTAAGTTTCTGGGAAGTCAGTTATAAGTGGCCTTTCCACTGCACAGGAGGTCAATACCCCTAACCTCCATGTTGTTCAAGGATCAAATATATATCAATACTAAATCCAGCTATCTTACTCAAGTAGCTTTCTTATTATTTCCAATAATATGTCTAATAATCTGTATATTATAATAAAAAATAAAAGTTTTATTTCTGCTTTCCAATTTCCACACCTTTAATTTCTTTTCCTTGTTTCAAGTTAACTAAGAACAACAATGCTGGAAAAAAATATTGAAAGCTAACTTCCTTGACTAGCACTTTATTTTAAAGGAAGTTCTCATATTTCCTTTTTAGAATGATATTTGCTATAACCTTTATATCAGGTTAGAGAAATTTTCTTCTATTCCTAATTAAATTATGAATGTACATTGAGTCTTCTAAGTGTTTCCTTTGAAATCATCACATGCTTTTCCTCCTTTAATATGTTAATGTGGGAATTTATATTTATAGACGTTTTTCTTTCTTTTAATTTTTTTTTTATTTATGATAGTCACACACGCACAGAGAGAGAGAGAGAGGCAGAGACATAGGCAGAGGGAGAAGCAGGCTCCATGCACCGGGAGCCCGACGTGGGATTCAATCCCGGGTCTCCAGGATCGCGCCCTGGGCCAAAGGCAGGCGCTAAACCGCTGCGCCACCCAGGGATCCCTATAGACGTTTTTCTAAAATTAAACCATCATTGTATAGTTAGCAAAAATCCAAGTTGGTGATGATGTATTATCTTCTATATACAACATTGGATCCTGCTTTGCTAATATTTTGTTTAAGATTTTACATCTATATTAATAAGTGAAATGGGTCATTTTCCTTTATCAAAGGTTTAGTTTTCAGTGGTCTAATTTTGTTATACTATAGTATACAGAGTTATAATAGACTTTTTGAATAAGTTAAGAAAAACTCCCTCTTGGGGGTGGGAGGTGATTTAAAATTTGAGATGAAAATCTTGTAGGACTAATCTGTAAAATCATCTGGGCCTGGTGTTTTCCTTATGGAAGATCTTATTTTAATTATATATATATAATATATATATATAATTTTAACAACACAATCAAAACCTTATCCCAGTAGATGCATATACAATTCTACACCCAACATATAGTTTATATATATATAAATAAAGTTTTTTATACTTTATATAAAAAAACTATATATATATATATATATATATATATTAAAGTTTTTACTTTTAATTCCAGTATAGTTAACATACAGTGTTATATTAGTTTTAAGTGTACAATACAGTGATTCAGCACTTCCATACATTACCCGGTGCTCATCATAAGTGTACTCTTAATGCCCATCATCCCATCATCTTCCTTATGGAGGATTTTTAAACTACTACTTCAATTTCTTTAATAATTATAAGATCATTTCAAGTTTTCCACTTATCCTTGAGAGTTTTATGAAGCTGTAAGAAATTTTGTCCATTTGGCCAAAGTTTTCAGATTTATTACTATACAGTTGTTGGTAGGATTCCCTTGTCTTTTAAATTTCTTATCTTTTAAATCTTAACCCTTTTCTGTGCTTTATCTGTGGCTGTATTCTCTTTTTCATATATAATATTCTTTTTGTCTTCTTTCTTTCTTGATTACTTTTGCCAAAGTTTTCTCTATTTGTTGGTCTTTCCAAAGATTCAAATATTGGTCTTGTTATCTTCTCCTCTCTACTTTGCCTTCTATTTAGTTTATTTTCACTTAGATTTTTTTCTTATTCCTTTATTTTATATTCTGCTGGATTTCTTTCCTGAAGTTTTAAGTTGGATAGGTAGTTAATTAATTTTTAACCTTTTTTCTTTTCTAACATAAATATTTTAGGCTAAAAAATTCTGCTGAAATATACTTCCCAGCATCTTACAAGTTTTGACATGTTGTATTTTCTTTGTCATTCAGTTCTAGGGATTTTGGATTTTTTTTTCTTGTATTCATTCTCTAACCCAAGACTCCTCTAGAAGCATGTGATATGATTTCCAAACACATGCAGATGTTTAATCTAACTGCTATTGACTTCTAACGTGTTGTGTATTGTTAGAGAACATGATCTGTGTGGAATTCATTGAAGCTTGTTTGCTTCATGGACTAGCATAAGATCAATCTTGATAAATGTTCCACATGGGCTTAAGAAAACTATATGTCCTCCAATTGTTGGGTGTAGAATTATATATGCATCTACTAGGATAAGGTTTTGATTGTGTTGTTAAAATCTCCATACCTTTGTTTCTGTTTTCATTTGCTTTACATTATCAGCAGTTGAGAGCAGTGCATAAAAATCTCCCACTATGATGTGAATTTGCCAATTTCTCCATGTAATTTTGTCAACTTCTGATATACCATTTCTCAGGTTATTTTGGACTATCTATTCTAAATGCTCCTAATGGTGTCTGAAACTTGGCCTGTGATCTCATCTTCCCCAGGGAGTACTGGCTCCTTGGGAGGACGGGATACGGTTCTAAGGCCAGATCAAGGCCTTCAGCCCAGGAGTTCAAGGAAGAATAAAGGGTAAGAACCTCAGGCACCAAAAACCTGCCCCCTCCAAGTTACCCCTCAGCCCAGGGTTTCATCCTTATCAACCTTCTCTCAGGAGAAGGCATCTTAGGAGGAGGCACTCCTAAAAGTACAACCCACCAGTCCCAGTGTTTAGAGTTCAACAGGTAAAGAGTCAATGACAAAAACCAGTCAATTCCTATCCACTTTCCTTAGCTTCTCATTCATAATAGGACTTCAGTGCTACTCTGATTTTATTTCTTCAGACCCCTGTGAGGAGAAAGGCATCAATGTCCCAAGGCAAAAGAAGATAAGCAAAAGGGGAACTTTGGTTTTTTTGTCTTCCTATTTTAACATCCTGTCCTGGCTCCTGGCTGTCACCTCACCCACCATACGTGCCAACTCAAAATAAATCCTTTATCTTCCCAAAGATTTCTCATACTTTTATCTGAATCCTGGTATCATGAGATTTTTCTCTAAAGTTATTCTAGGTTTAATCATCAGAGACGATGCTGTAGTCTGTGCTAATTCAGCATCTTGGCAGGAACCAGAGTCTTCTCTAACAGGCCTTTCCCTCAGTGGTTTCTGACAATTAACTCAGACAGATTTAAAGAACTGAGCTTCAACGTGGATGGAACTGGAGGGTATTATGCTGAGTGAAGTAAGTCAGTCGGAGAAGGACAAACATTATATGTTCTCATTCATTTGGAGAATATAAATAATAGTGAAAGGGAATATAAGGGAAGGGAGAAGAAATGTGTGGGAAATATCAGAAAGGGAGACAGAACATAAAGACTCCTAACTCTGGGAAATGAACTAGGGGTGGTGGAAGGGGAGGGGGGTCGGGGGTGGGGGTGAATGGGTGACGGGCACTGGGGGTTATTCTGTATGTTAGTAAATTGAACACGAATAAAAAATAAATTAAAAAAAATAAATAAAAAATAAAGAACTGAAGGACACTGCTATGTTGAAACTCCTTCCCTTCTCATCTACTTATTTATTTAGGGTTCTCAGTGCCTATATCTTTAAAAACAAAAACATCAATATAATTGATGCTAAATGCTATCTCTTTCTAACAATAAGTAATATTCAATCATGGATGAATAAACTATTTGGGAGGGGGTGGGATGTAGCCCTATACATCCACTAAAGAGATGCATTTCCAATATAATTGTACTTGTGATACTTAATAATTATAACAAATTATAATAATGTTCTCTTGATCAATTACATACTAATAATCATAATGATAAGTCATTGTTAAATAATTTTTAAACATTTAGAATCTTAAAATCACAGGAAATAAAAACAAAATTTAAATATGTATTTGAGGGATCCCTGGGTGGCGCAGCGGTTTGGCGCCTGCCTTTGGCCCAGGGCGCGATCCTGGAGACCCGGGATCGAGTCCCACGTTGGGCTCCCGGTGCATGGAGCCTGCTTCTCCCTCTGCCTGTGTCTCTGCCTCTCTCTCTCTCTGTGACTATCATGAATAAATAAATAAAATCTTTAAAAAAATAAAAAAAATAAAAAAAATAAATATGTATTTGAACCTTTTTTTTTGCAATATGAGATAAATGATAGGATGATTAATAAAACCCTTTCAAGCAAAAATAAATATTAGGATAAAATTCTGTGAAAGATGTAAAATAGAAACAGAAATCCAAAGAAAAGAATGAATAACCTATAGTTTCTGTTAAAGAAGAGATTGTTCATAAGTTTTTACAAATAGATAATGTCCTATTCATGTAAAAACAATACTAATTTTATGTTTAATTATCAATATTTACAAAATATGGGAAATTATATCCTTTGCAATTAATTAAATTTAGGATGAAAAAATTTTAAACTTAATACACTAGGAGATTCACCATTTTTTAAAAATATTCTTTTTGGATTATTCAAGCATAAAAATGTAAATATAATGTTTACATTTATAAAAAAAAGTCACACTCTTTTTCTAATCTATGAAACCAGAAATTGTCTAGACTTTCTTTTTGTTTTATATCACTTCCCCAGGCACCTAAACAAACAGTTTGATTCCTTGTACTCTTTTATCTAACATTTCTACTTAGTTGAAAACTTGTGTTGATTCTCTTCTGAATGTCTGATTTGTCCCTTCCTCTCTGTTCCACTCTCTTTGCCCGAGTTCCAATCTTCATCATCTCACTCAAGTCCTATTTCAGTGCTCTAACTTTCTTTTTAGGATTCATTTATTTATTTGAGAGAGAGAGAGAGAGAGAGAGAGAGAGGGAGAGTGCACAAGTATGCATGTGCACATGGTGGGGAGGGGAGGAGGGAGAAGACAGAGAATCTCAAGCAGACTCCCCACTGGGTGTGGAGCCCAACTCAGGACTCAATCCCATGACCCTGAGATCATGTCCTGATCTAAAATCAAGAATCAGATGCTCAACTGACTGAGCTACCCAGGCACCCCAAAGCTCCGGCTGTTGTTTGCCACCAAGCAAGATGCACCACATACACTGTTGTCAGATTATTCTTCCTGAAGTTCTTTCTTGCCAGCAATACATCTACCAGGCTACTAACTGATGGAGCTGAGCTGCAAGGAGTCTCAGACACTTGCTACTTATCCCCAACCTGCTCCAGTACCCATCCTGCTTCCACTCAGACCCTGACTCCTAGTTTACTATCTCCCCAACAAGATCCTGTTTCTGCCATGTGTGTAAGGCTCCCTCAAGACCTTCAACTCAAATTTATTCCTAGGGGGCAGCCCGGCTGGCTCAGTGGTTTAGCACTGCCTTCAGCCCAGGGTGTGATCCTGGAGACCCCGGATCAAGTCCCTGCATGGAGCCTGCTTCTCCCTCTGCCTGTGTCTCTGCCTCTCTCTCTCTCTCTCTCTGTGTGTGTGTGTGTATGTGTCTCATGAATAAATAAATAAAATATTTTTTAAAAAATTTATTCTTAGGGCTTTTCCAGCTTCTTACTCTCTCAGCTAGGACACTCCATTAGAATAGGTGTTCTCTCCTCAGAATCTAACCCACAGAACTCATTCAAGTCTACCCAAATCACTCTGTAAGGGTCAGAGGGACAAAGGAAAAACTTGCATAGATTCACCTGTGATCAGGGTCCTTCAGTGCCTTCCAGTAGCATCATCGAACAAGCTGAATATAAAGTCTCCTCCAGATAAGTCAAGGTCTAGAGTAAGATAGTTCTAACCTGCCTTTACAGTTTAATTTTCTACTACTTCCCTACATGTCTTCTATGGTTCTAGAAAAACAGAATTACTAATATACTTCATATTCTCTGAATATATTGTACATTTTTAATCTATATATCTTTGTAAAGTTCTTCCAATCTAGAATCCCCATCCTTCTTACCATGACTGTAACACTGCTTTCAACTTTTATCCACTCTTTGAGCCAGATCACATATTACCTTCACTTTAAGTAGTTTTCATAATTCTCTAAAGGGAATGATAGCTCTCTTCTTGAAAATCTAGTACTATTGCTAAATTATACAGTACCACATTATATGGCACTATATAGTACACATTATCACACTGTATTATACCATATATCACTTTATATATAAAAATATATAAAATAGAGTATATTTGTATATTTATAGAACACATTATTATATATTATATATAGTGTATTTTATATATTATATTCACTGCCTATATTTTCACTTAAACCTTCTACTAGTCTATGCACAATCTGTGGGCAGGGACTATGCCAGACTCATTCCTGTGTCTTCCACAGCACATTGTAGTTATTCAGTAAATATTTATTGGATTATTAAGTCTATGAATCACTGAATATGGAATAAATCCCTAAGGTTCCTGGCTCTTGGGTTTCTTTGTAATATAATTTTTATAGAAACCTTCATTAAATAGGAACTTGATGTATTCATACACATATGATAATTCACAATTTAAGAATAACTATAATAAAATAAGAGTCTTAATATATTTAGGATGAAAATATACAGTTGGAAAAAGTGCCTAACAACTAGGCATCAGAAAAGTTTCATTCTCGGGCAGCCCCAGTGGCTCAGTGGTTTAGCACCGCCTTTGGCCCAGGGTGTGATCCTGGAGACCTGGGATTGAGTCCCATGTCGGGCTCGCTGCATGGAGCCTGCTTCTCCCTCTGCCTGTGTCTCTGCCTCTCTCTCTCTCTCTCTCTCTCTCTGTGTGTCTCATGAAAAAATAAATAAAATCTTTTAGAAAAAAAAAAGTTTCATTCTCTTGTATAGAAAGTGTATGTTAAGGTTAATGGTCAAAAGCTAACGAACAAAACTCAGATAATAACTTGTAAATTAAGGAAGAAGGGCCTTGTTCACACACTAGGAAAGACCGTTCTGAGATCAGACCCCATGCCTTGATGAAAAGTGCCTTCTAAAAGTGTGACCATAAACTAAAGTACCTTGTACTTTGTGGTAAATTACTTAAGGGGAAAGACCTTGTTTTATTCACTTTTTTGGACCACTAGAATGCCTGATGGATTAAAAATCCAAAGATACTTGTAAAATCAATAAAGATATTTAAATGACCGCTATCCCATTTAAAATAAGCCCCCTTGCAAGACTGATGCACTACAACAATAATTTCCTTCATTTCAAAGAGTGTATATTGTTCTATGACAGCAAGTTACAGCTTTTTAGCCTGGTATTCAGGTTCCTCACAATTCTCTTTCCATTTTTAAGGAAAAGGAATGTATTTTCCACCTCTTTCCTTCAAGCATTTTCTCTGTCAGTCAGATTGAACTTCCTGATGTTATACCTGCTTGCCTCCATCTCTCTGGTCATTTGGCAATTTCTTATGTCATTTATCATCTTCTCTGCATTGTATCTTCTACATAGCCTGTCTCCCTTACCAGGTCATAAGTTCCTTATATCAGAGACCATATCCTATATGTCTTTAATGATATTTTATTTATTACCTAGTACAACTTGGTAGGCACACACACAGACAAAATCTGTCAAAAGAATTACTGAATGTATGAATAGAACCAACAGAACTCAGATCTGGAAACTACTTTAGAACAGCCATAGAAGAAAAATGTTTCCTTAATTTATAGCTGGGTTCTTAAATATAAGAAGCATTAAAAATATCTAGGAAACTTGTTAAACATGCAAATTCTTGGTGTTAGTTGTCTTGAGGGGACCAAGAAGCAACTGTAATTGCCTAATAAGATAGAATAAGTTGGCAAATTGAATTTAAATTAAAAAATAATAATAGGATGAAGTAAGCTCCTGAGCCACTGTTGAGACGAAAGAGGACAGAAAGGAAGAAACAGACACAAGAGGATCACAGGCACACTCCTGGCAATGGGAGTCATCATCAAACTCTTCCTTTGTAGGAAAGTCACTTTTTGGCTGGTTTTCCTTACATCTAATCTTCAACTTTTGAAATCAGGATGACAAATGTGTTTATTTTAAGTTCCATTCACTTAAATGTACATAGAGGAACTCTATTTTTCTCAGAACACTTTTCAGGTATATACCATATTTCAAAATGCACAATACATAGGCTGAACCATAAAAACTTTTTATCCAATAAAGCTCTTTGAAAAAATGTCACTACATGTTAGATATCGCAAAAGATAAGCTCTAGTTATAAAGCAGCCAGGTACTGAGAGAAGTAACATATTCTTTTTAGATTATTTCAAACAGAGGATAGGAATTACAGGAAGACTTCAAGTGGTTAGGAAGAAAAGAGTTTTGCCTTTCAGAAGTTTATAAAATGCCAGTATTCTAAACTTCATACACTGAACTCCTTAGGGTAGTCCGATATAGTACACGCTATCTGTCACTTCTCTATCCATTTGGCAAAGACTACATAGAGACAAATGTTACAGAGGCTCAAAAATGGAGACTTCTGGAAAAATGACCAAAGCCAGAAATAAAGTTGTACTAATTAGAAAACAAATAATTAAATGGCCAAACCCGAATGTTGTGTGATGCTGAAAAGAGATAGATTTCTAAGGCACACCATCTGTTTTACAGTTTTTGATTTTGCTGTACTACAAATCTACTCAGAAAAGTTTTGCAATGATCTAGCTGCTAGCTCATTTGCACAATTACTTTAGGCCAGAAATACTTATTGCACAGAATCATTTCAGAGATCAACACATTCACAGAAGAGGGCAGATATAACCCAGCTTCCAGTGAAGACTGGTTTTTTAGCCCTTGAAGGAAAAAATATAATTCAGAAAAATGATTAGAAATTTCCAAAGTAAAACAAGAGACTTGAAAACAGGAGTGATATCACTATAAGTTTCTGATATGTATCTAAATTTACCTGGACCTTCAATGCCACCATCATCCTCCCTGTTGGCCCGTCTAATGGAAACTCTTCATTTCATCTTGACCTCTCAGCAGCATTTACCTGTGAGCTGATTGCTCTCACTTTCTCAAACATTCTTCTCACCTAACTTCACTGGTACCACTCCTCTGGTTTTCTTCTCTCCACATCGTCCATCCCTTCTCAGCCCCCACTGGTGGCTTCTCGTCTTCTGGGTGCTGGGGCCTCTTCTCCTTTCTGTCTGTATTTTCTTCCCATTGTATCTCTTCAGCACATTGACTTTACATGGCATCTATATGCTCATGATTCCCAAATTTATATCTCCAGCTTGGACTTCTCTAGTTGCAGACTCATATATTCAGTTATCTATTTAATATCTCCACTTGGATGCCACATAGGCATCTCAGACTTTGCATATCTAGTATGGAACTCTTAATCCACCACCCTCCACCCAGGAAAAAAACCCTGTTTTTCCCACAGCATTCCACATCTCAGTAAATGGCACCACCATGGCCTGACCAGGCATTACAGCAAAATCTGGAGGTCGTCCTTGATTCCTCCCTTATCCTCACTTATCATCTAAGCCACCACCAAGTCGATTGTACCTAAAAAACATACTGCATTTATTACTCTCCAATTCTGCTGCTACCACCCTGTCCAAGCCACCATTATCTTGCAACAATGCCACGCAATGTAAGCATATCAGATATCTCCAGTACCTAGCACAGTGTCTAGCAAATAATAGATGTACAACAATTTTTTCATAGATGAATAATGCTTAAAAATGTGTCTTTAGAAATATCCAATCTCAGCTCTTGGCCTTTTTTTTAAAGATTTTATTTATTTCAGAGAGAGAGAGAGAGAGACAGAGATACTGACAGAGATAGCATGAGAGAGAGAGCATGAGTAGGGAGGAGAGGAAGAAGCAGACCCCTTCTGAGCAGGGAGCCTGATGCAAGGCTCTATTCCAGTACGCTGTGATCTTGACCTGAGCTAAAGGCAGATGCTTAAGTGATTGAGCCCCTACAGGTGCCCCTCTTGGGCTTTTTTAAAGATACTTACAGATGTATTTATTTATTGAATCATTCATTCAGCAATTATTTGAGTATTAATTGGTATTAGGCTCAATATTATATTTTTACATGTCCTAAGGATGACAGAAGTTGTTTGCTATTCACTTGAAAAGGTCTGGAGGTAGGCAGTCAAGGGCTGGCATGGCAGCTCTGTGAGCTAAGAGCCCTGGATCTTCGCATCTTGTTGCTCTACCATCCTCAGTTTACGGATTCCACTTTATGGTCTAATATGGCTAATCAAACTCCAGCCATCACATCTACATTCCATTCACCAGGAAAGGAGATGGACCTGTGGAATGCCGTACTCTCTCCATTTAAGGGCACTTTCCAAAAATTGCTCCTATTTCTGCCATCATGATAATTAACAAAAACCGGGGCTAACCAGCAAGGAAGACTAAACAGCAGTGTTTCCAGCTACAAGCAAGGATCCTCATTACCAGAGAACAAAAAGAGGATAAGTATTGAAAGGTAAGTAGCAGCTTCTTCCAAGGGTCCTATGTGGCCAGGTAATGTTCTGGTACAGGAATACAAAGCTCAGTAAGACATAGGGTCTATGCTGAAGGCAGTTAGTCTGATGGGAGGAAGCAATATGTAAATGGGTAATTACTCAAGATTTCAGGCCAGGTCACAGCCACTTAGAAAATCTTGGTTTTTCTCAGTCCCCTAAGATTCCTTGCATCCAAAGAGTTGAAAGAGTAGTGGACTGTTCCAGGGCTTTACATCACTTAATATACAGACTGTTTCAATATTACAGTTTTCATAATGGGCATTTCTCAGCTCTCTTCTACCAGACTTGATACCCTCATGGCATGGAGCAAAACAGAGTTCATTCAAACCTCTATAAACATATATAAACAATTGTGGTAATAGTTTTAAAATACCCATTTCAGAAATGTGTTGACTCAATAATTTTTTTAACTTGTCAGAAGATGAAACTAATGGACTGTTTTAAAGACTGTATATAAACTATAAGACCAAATAAAAATAAAACAATGGTAGCATGTCAAAAAAGAAAAAAAAGAAGTAATCCTGTAACTTACCGTTATCCATTGGTTATCTAGTAGTTCCTTCGCTGTGATTCTGTGAGCAGGATCTACTTTCATAAGCTGTTTCAAAACACTTTTAGCTGCAAATAAGGGAAAATCCTGAAAATCTTAGCTATAATTAATACCATTTACTTTCCACTTTATTTAGGATTAGATCTATATGACATGAGGGGAAGATTCCAAC
Organism: Canis lupus dingo; assembly: GCF_003254725.2. Lineage (NCBI taxonomy): Eukaryota > Metazoa > Chordata > Mammalia > Carnivora > Canidae > Canis > Canis lupus. Next base: position 32,424,223 of record NC_064263.1, read on the forward strand.
TATATAATAAAAATCATCAGAAAAAAATGGCTAATAAAGTTTTGGACCTAAGGTGAGATCTCATTGCCTGGATTAGCTGGTTTATGTTCTACAGCAAAAATGAGCAGGATGATCAGAAATTTCCCCTTCAACTTTTACTATATATTTTTCTGTTTTTGTTGGAAGTTTTGACTACAACCATAGTGAAGAGATCACTATTTCTACAAGTAAATAGTGTTTATTTCTATGAGTAAATTTAATGACAAAATAGAGATTTAGAGTATTTAAATTACTGGCCAAGTTTCTTATGTACATTTGCCTTAGTAAATAATAATAGATCTATAATTACCACAATCACTTATGGAATCCCAGAGTGGATCTTCAAAATGTAGTTCTCCCTTTCTTATTAGCTCAAAAAGCTTCTCTTCTGAGGTTGCCAAAAAGGGTGGTTCTCCACATAATCTACAATAAAGGCAATCATTTTGTTTAGATTTTTTAATAATCAAAATGAGGCTATCAAAAATTAAGTTTCCTTAGAACTTGGAAGTAGTGGTGCTTCAAATTTAAGTAAAAGAGATCTAGAGGTGGGCATCTCTCTGGATGTAGAAATGGAAGCAGAAGGGTTTTGCAAGATCAGTGATAGGCCCTTATATACGTTGAAATCTCCAGATTTGCAAATGACCCAAAGGTCTTCCAGATGGGGAAAACTAAGCTTAAATAGGACTAAAATACAAGCTGGAGTATGATTTTAAGTACACAAATAATAGTGAAGATACACTTCAACATGAGCAAAGGTAAAGCAATGCTTAAGTTACATAATTCAAACTGAACTTAAGGGGAAATATACTGAGTTATCAGAGTCCAAGGAGAGTTTTCAGAGTCAAATGACCATGGAACGGCTTTATGTGTGGTAAAATATTACACCAATGTTAGTAAGAATAAACCAAGAATAACCCTGGGGACTAAAGGCTCTGATTCAAAACAAAAAATCCATTAAAATGGCCACAACTCTTAAAAAAATGGTATACAAAATGAAGACAATCTGCATGAAGAAAATCAGATGATGATGATGATTTGACCCTTCTGTCTGGAAGAAAAGCTGAGCATATGTAATGACCAACATCAGTAAAACCACTGGCAGTATATATAAAGTAAACACGGGCTTGATGTACATTCTATAAATCAGAGACTGCGTGTCTTGACAATCTTTTAAAAGGAAATATTGTATTGGGGTGCCTGGGTGGCTCAGTCCATTAAGTGTCTGACTTGATATCAGCTCAGGTGATGATGATCTCAGGGTCATGAGATTGAGCCCAGAGACTGGCTTCGCACTGAGTGTGGAGTTTGCTTGTCCCTCTCCCTCCCCCTCTGCCCCTACCCTACTCACTGTCTCTCAAATAAATAAATACACACTGTCTCTCAAATAAATAAATAAATAAATAAATAAATAAAATCTTTTTTTAGAGTAAGTATTGTACTATATTTTACAAAGAGCATGGCAAACCTCTCCTTCAGTAAGTAATCCAGTCTAAAACTACAAGAACTTACTTAAAAGTTGAGTTCAATTCCTTATAGTACATTCTCAACAAATGTTAGCCATCATCTTTATGTCAACCCCAACAGCTGAGTACAACCCTGTAGTCAACAATCAGATTTTCCCAATGACAACCAGACAGAAGCTGGACCTGGACTCATTACAGAGGCAACACTGTATGTCTGTTCTTCAACTCTCAGGATTCTATTTTTCCACTTTATTACTGAAAGAATAAATTGGCATAATTCCATTATACTTCCCAAAAGCCTATTATGTAAATAAGTATAATGACCTCCAAGTCTCCTAGCAGTTAGATTTTTTCCTGATTTTTAAAGTTCTATTTTTAAATTCTTTTAAAAATCTTTGCCATGAACATTTTTTGAATTAATTTAAATTTGATAAATATTTTACATGATAATGAGAATGACAATGCTAATTTCCTAGGGAAAAAAAGTTGTTTTCATCCTTGTCAAAGTAGGCTAGAAAACAGAGCTTTTCATTTGCAATAGCTTCTTGTTAAGAGATCAGTAGTTATCAACTTGTTCTGCAATCTCCTTTTTTAATACTTTTCATTTCTCCAGCTCATTCTGAACCTCCTCTCTGTGATCTTATTTGCCTGTAGTGTTCAGTTTTAAAATGCAATAGAAAAAAAACAGAAAAAATGGTCTTATGGACAATTACTATCTATTGTAACAAGTATGCACCAGCAAAAGTCCAGCTCATTGAGTCTGTTAACAACCAATGATATGCACATTCACCAATTTCTTAGCTGCTCCTGCATTGCCTGACAAGTATGCAACCATAGCTTAAGGGCTATGTTTTAAAAATCCCACTTTTTTTCTGTCCTTTGCAATTTTACTTACACAAAATGTATCTAATGGTTGGTCAATCAGCAGCATATGAAATTTTATGACAGCAATTTTCTTCACATCCAGAAAAGGGAATCCAAGACATGAAAAATGCCTTTTAAAGCCTTTCTATTATTTTCTGTTGCCTGTGTCATAGGAATCACAACAGCAGAGGATAGTACCCGTGAAGAGTATTTATGTTAATTTCACCTTGAGAAAGTATGTTATCATTGTTCAATTAAGCAGAAATGAATCAGGGGTAACTGATAAACAAGAAAATAACCCCCTTGGAGAAGGTAATATGTTTGTGCCCTTGGTGAAAGAAATTATCTATAAGAACACCAGGCTCAGGCAAATTAATGAATAGGCACTGATTAGCTAAGTAAGAGACTACTGTAAGGGAAAAAAGATGTCATTAGGATGATATGCAGCCACGCTCTGAAGCAGAAAAATTAAAATTATATCTTTAAGAAGGAGAAAAAATTTTAGATATGTACTACACTATCACTTTCTTTAACAACAAATTCAAACTAAGCAGGCAGCAGACACCACATGAATTGTGTAATAATAGATTACATATATTATGTCTGACTTGTCTGGAAATTCTTACAAGTATAAAACACTAATTTAAAATAGTGATATTTTTAATTAAAAACTAAGGCTCAGAATTTTTACAGTATGATGCTAATTAGCATAAAATAATGATCAAAAACTTTGTGACTACGTTTATACTTTATGCAATCTAAGCAGCAATGTGTGTTGGCCATCTGAGTTACAGCTACAATCACATCTTCCAATTTCTACTGCCTGTGTATTCCATTTCACAGCACTGTGAAAATGTAACTACTGTGATGTCAATATTTAGAAATGATCTGGAAGAGGTAGTGCACAGTGAAATCTTCAACATGACCATAAAACTAATGTTGCATCAGCATAAAAATGTTCATGCTCACCAAGAGGCAGAACAATAGCCACTAACTTTTCAGAACACCTCTTAGACAATTCGCTTTAATTCAATTTAACAAACATATATTGTGCACTGACTACATGTCTACTATTGTACCAGATACTAAGGATGGAGAGAGGAATAATATAAGATCTCTGTCCTTCATGGAATTTAGAACAAGGAAAACAAAAACAGAAAAAAAATACATACTCTAATAATTATATTACAATAGTATAATCTAGTTTTAAAAAGTGTTATGAGAATACAGGAAAATGAACAATTCTATCAAATTCACACAGGTGCACACTTTTCTGATGAAATACTATTGTTTTTCTTTCAATGTTATTGTTTTGCATGCATTTTTGTATGTTGCTTTAAATCCTCTGTGGAGTGTGGGAATGGATATACATAATGAATGCAGTAACTCTATTGGGGTAGATACAAGTTAGGGAAACAGAAGGCGTTGATGTTTGAGCTGAAGGACCCAGGAGAAAGGTTAGTAGAGATGTAAAAAAACATTGTAAGCACAAGGAACTGCATGGGCAAAGACCCAGAGACATGTGATGCTGCATATATGAATCATAAAGAGTGGCCTAGAGTGGCTACGGCATATGGTAGGCGCATGGGAATGCACAGCTAGCCCACGACTGGAAAGGCATTCTGGGGCTAGGGCATGAAAGATTTGCTGTCATGCCATGATGGGATGTTCTGATATTTTTCTATAACCAGGGAGAATTATCAGAGGTTGTGAATCAGAAAAGTAGTAGTACAATCAGATTTGTGATTTAGAAAGACAAACCTGACAGCAATGTGAAGGATGAACTGGGGAAGGAAACCAGAGGCAGGGGGAACAGTCAGACAGACATTGTAATGTTTTAGAAAATGGATCATAAGGAGAAATCATACAAGTGAAGAGAAATGAAGAAATAGGTGAGAACACTGCAAAGGAAAAATTAATAGGACATGGAGTTTGATGGAATCTTGAGAATGAGACAGGAGGAAGAGCCAGAAACAGCAATGTTTTCAGTAGCAATAAGAGGATTGGGAACTGTAGAGTATTTTCTGGATCGTGGGCTGAACACCTGTCTAGTTAGTGCTCACTCCTCACATATGTCCTGTCCACAGGGCAGCTAAGTGCCAGGTCCCAGCACTCTCTCTACCCGATGGGCTATAAGTGAATCATTCAAGAAAATACAAAAGCCTTTTTGGTCTGGAGCAAAGAATCAGAGAGGTGTTAAGCAAGTTTTTGCTCAGATTATACCATGTACTGCAGCATTTATAGGTCAATAAAATGCAAACCTTTATGTTATAAAATTTATAGTACTAAAAAATATCTAACGGAGGTAGCTGACGACTAACAAGAGAGATTTCAGAATGGCTTCCGAATTGTTTTTTCAGTCACTTTTTAAAAACAATATTGTCAAGTTTTAATTTAAAATTGGGGGCCCCTGGGTGGCTCAGGTTGTGATCCCAGGGTCCTGGAATGAGTCTCGCATCAGGCTCCCTGCAGGGAGCCGGCTTCTCCCTCTGCCTGTATCTCTCCTCTCTATCTCTGGTCTCTCATGAATAAATAAATAAAATCTTTTAAAAAAATAATAAAATAAAATAAAATAAATAATAATAATAATAAAATAAAATATATGTAATTCTGGTCTATTGTTAGAGACTACCCATTCATTTTAAACTGTACATTTAGCAGGCTACTTACAGAGTGTACATTATGACACCTATGCTCCAAATGTCACACTGTTGGCTATAGTCGTGGGCATTGATAACTTCAGGGGCTGCCAAATAAGCAGAAATGAAATAATATTAATAATACAATAAATGAAGTTTAAACGCTTAAACACAAAGCATGAAAAATGTGCTGATGTGTTGTAATTTATTCCCCCACAGGGAAAAAGAGAACCAACAGCAGATGTTAAATGAATAATGTACAGGCCTTAACAATTGATGTCACTGTACCCTCACTCTTGTCATTTAGCTTCTAATGGAACGATGGCATAAACTGTGTAACTAAATGGACTACTCTCCATTCCTTTGAAATTGTTAAGAAATGATTTTGCAAAGATTGTATAGTTATAGTAGAAGACAACAATATCTCAGTTCTTTTCCAAAAATAGAATTGAATACATGCCTTAAGTGGATATAATTTAAAGCAAGCCCAATATGTGGAAATCTGGATTCACAGAGAAACTAATATAAATGGTCATAAATCACTTTAGTAAAATAATAATAATAATAACAATAACACAGTACTCCTATGATGGAATACAAATTATTTTCCACATTTTCTAAATGAGAAAACTAAGACAAAAAGAGAGCTCCTACAACATACCTGGATCAAAAAACCAACTAGGACTAGGATCCAGGTACTCCTGACTCCCCAGCTCTGTGCTCCATACTTTACAATGTGTTCACAATGGGGTTCCTTTAAACAATCTTCTCTAAGTAGTTGTGTGGTACTTTTGTTTTTTGGTTTTGGCTTTTTTTTTTTTAAGGTAGCACATTTTAATGATTAGATTACTTTATAATGGCTGGCTTCTTAAATGGATTTTAAAATGTCACATATGATATTTCAGGAATAATCTATTGTGCCTCTGCAGCTAAGAATCAAATACCTTTCTTTAAGGAAAAAGAAAGAATAAAACAGATATAAATATAAAAGTGAAATCTAGGTGTGTGTGTATATATATATATATATGTATATATATATAGGTGTGTGTGTATATATATATATATATATATTTCAATAGAACTTTAATATTTACAAAGTACTTTTGTCTAAATTATGTTATTTGTGTAAATCCTGTGAAGAGTCTTGTGAGATGAGCATGTAGGCATTTGGCTCACTCTGCCAGTGAGGAGACTAAGGTTTGGGTATATGAAGTGACTTGCCTCAAGTTACACAGCTACAGAGTGCCTCCCACGTAAAAGGTGTTTTTGTTTAAGAAAAGTTTCATTCTCCCGCCGTACACACACACACACACACACAGCCCTTTTATAACTACTAAAAGCAAATGGAATTTCATTTCCTCTGCCTATTGTCAAAGGAACTATTGAGAAACAAAAAGGAACCAAAAAGTAGAGAGAAGAAAGAACAAGAAGGCTCAACCATACATAATTAACAAAACTGCATAATTCATTTCTATATCATTGAATATGAATCAGTATTTTCCTCTAAGCAACTATTCCTTACCTCTACTTAAACTCTTTAAATACTGAATCACTAGAGTTCAAGTGGCTCTGTGGCAGCGAGTCTCTGACAAGGGCAAGTCTGTGACTGGCTTCCACCCTGGGTGCCCCGCACAGCGGGGGCCCAGGATGGTGGCCTCCTCCGTCTCTCAGAGCCATCTTAATGACCCAGGGCATTTCCGCCTGCACTGCCATCACAGCTCTCACAGGGAGGCAGAGGCCAGAGTAACGGTGCCAGGGAGCCATTTAGGAAGTCAGCAAAGCTCTACAAACCATCTGTCTTCTCTCTTGTTCTCTCACTTGTTATCAGTGTAGACAGCTAATAAGCAGGCATAAAACTCAGGGTGCTTGGATATATTTTCCCCATGTAACTACAGACCAGATGTCTTTTGCCAACAGGAGGATATGAACAGAATCTAAAGTATCCTTTTCCCAAATAAGATAAAACAGTTTCAAAACTTTATACATCAAGTAGGAAAAAAAAACAAAACAAAAACAACCAGAACTAGGTATACTCCTTAGCAGTGAAAATGAATAAACTACTGATACAACATGGGTAAGTCTCAAAATCATGACACGGAACAGACAAAGACAGACACAAGAAGATACGCTGTCTGATTTAATTTAAATAAAGTTCTCAACAGGCAAAACTAAGCTTTGGTGATGAAAATCATCAGTGGTCTGGGTGGGAGACTGACAGAGGAACACAAAGGAATTTTCTAGGGCGATAGAGATGTTCTGTACCGTCATTGGAGTGGTAATTAGATAAGCATATGCACTTGTCAAAAGTCATCGAACTTTACACTTAAAATTTGTGCATTTTATTGTAAGCAAATTATATTTCAATAAAGTAAGATTTCTCTAAAGAAATTCATAAAGGGTGCAAAAAGATTTGTCAAAGCCCTATCTTGGTGGATGACTTTAATAACTCTTTCTCTTAGAAATCAACGGAAAAAAACAAATTTAACAATATGGAAAGTCTGAATCACAAAGGTATCGCATTTGATTTTATAAATACACACTGAGAGAAATTGCTGTGGTCAAAAAACCAGAAATATACTTCTAAACATTCAATGCAAGATTTGCAAAAACTAACCATGTGTTCAATCACAAAAAACAATTCCTAGAAGTTGAAAACCTTTAAGTCACAATTGCCTAGGACAATGAAGAAAACCAGACAGAAAAACCAAAAGGCTAGAAAAACTAACACATATTCATATAAACATCAAACGCATCTCAACCACTTGGAAAATTCTAAAAGCACTTCTAAATAATTCTTAGATTAAAGAGGACTAAAACTAAAATGATAGACTATTAAGAAATAAATAATAGAAAGAACACTGTCTAGTTAAAGAAATGGTCAAAGAGATACTCGGAGGAAAATACATAGAAAATAAAAAGACTGAACATAATAAATAAGCACTTAGCATAGGAAGCTCAAAAATAAGCCAAAAGAAAATGGAAGGAAGGAATTCAGAAAAATAAAAAAAGAAATTAATGAAAAAGTCAACAAAATAATATTTAACCTGAGCTGGTTCTTTGAAAGCCCAACAAATTTCCTAACCACTAACAAATTTGATCACACACACACACAAACAAAATGATTGATGTTATTATAAGAGCTTAAATTGTTGAGCACTAAATACTAGGTATTGTGCTAAGCATTTTACATATGTTTTCTCATTTAATTATCATGTCAACCAAGTAAGAAAGATCTTACTATTACCATCCTAAGTATATCCTCTCCCCTTCCCTGTTTTATTTTTCTTCCTTAGCACTTCTCTCTAACACCCCAGATAATACCATACATTTTACTTTTTTAATTTTGCTTAATGTTTGCACCAACATTACATTTTTATACTTTGTTCACAGTTGTATTCTCAATAACCCGGTCTAGTCCTTACACAAAGTAGATCCTCAAAAATTTTGCTAATCTTACATTATTACGACCATCTTTAAAAATATTAGTAATTAGTAGGGGGATAGAGTCACAGATACACAGGAGAATCAGAAAATTATAAGTTAATATGCATACTTATGCCAATAAAACTTAAAATCCCAATGTAATGAACAATTTTCTAGAAAAACATAAATTATCTATCAATTTTTGCTAGCCTTATTTAAAAAATAAAATGGTATGTTCATGAAGCACTTAAGTAACAGAAGTTATCTGTTATTACTAGTTTGATGAAATTTTCCCTTAAAATATTTTTGGCCCTGGTACCTTCTGATAGATTGTTTCTATTATATTTTAAATTTATACTGGATTATCCAAGTTTTCCACACCTTTTTGAATCATTTTGATAACTTTTTTGTCAAAAAAGACAAGGGCAGCACAAAAGAAAGCAAGCTACATTCAAAGCTCCTAAATAAAGTGATGACAAATTGAGTAAAGCAGTATATTAAATCAAGTGGAGCTTAATCTAAAAGAGCAAGGATGGTTCAACATTTTCAAAACCTATTAATGCAATTATTTCATTAATAAATTTAAAAAGAAAAATATATAATCATCTCATATGTCCAGGGTTGAACAGATTTTCAGCAAAGGAGTTTATGAATGATGAATAACCACATGAAAAGATGCTCAACATCATTGGTCATTAGGAAAATTAGCAAACTAAAAATCATTGGAGATCCTACTTCACACCCACTAGAATGGCTATAATTAAAAATAAAGGTGATTATCAAGACTCAGCAAGGATACAAAGAAACTGGAACCCTCACACATTGTTCAAAGAACAGTCAAATGCTACAGCCATTTTGAAAAAACATTTGGCAGTTTCTTAAAACTCAAACACAAAGGGTCACCTGGTGGCTCAGTTGGTTAAGCGTCTGCCTTCAGCCAGGTCATGGTCCTGGGGTCCTGCGATAGAGCCTCACATAGGGCTCCCTGCTCAGCGGGGAATCTGTTTTTCCCTCTGCCTCTCCCTCCCCTCGCTTGTGCTCTCTCTCTCTCCTTAATAAATAAATAAAATCTTTTTTTAAAAAGGAGTTAAATAGGGGATCCCTAGGTGGCTCAGCATTTCAGCGTCTGCCTTTGGCCCAGGGTGTGATCCAGTGGTCCTGGGATCGGGTCCCGCGTTGGGCTTCCGGCGTGGAGCCTGCTTCTCCCTCTTCCTGTGTCTCTGCCTCTCTCTCTCTTTCTCTATGTCTATCATGAATAAATAAACAAATAAATATTTAAAAATAATAATAATAATAAAATAAAAAGGAGTTAAATAGGGGATCCCTGGGTGGCTCAGCAGTTTAGCGCCTGCCTTCTGCCCAGGGCGTGATCCTGGAGTCCCAGGATCGAGTCCCACATCAGGCTCCCTGCATGGAGCCTGCTTCTCCCTCTGCCTGTGTCTCTGCTTCTCTGTGTATGTGTGTCTCTCATGTATAAATAAGTAAAATCTTTAAAAAAAAAAGGGAGTTAAATATAAATAGTCTATGACAGGGCAACTTCACTCCTAGATAGCTACCGAAGGAAAATGTGTTCATATTAAAATTTGCACACAAATGTTCACAGCAGCATTATTCATAATAGCCCCAAACTGGAAACAATCTAAATGTCCATCAGCTAACAAATAAACAAAATGTGGCATCTCCATACAACAGACAACTGTTCAGAAATATAAAGGGACAGACTACAGCTACAACAGGAAGGTACTTCAAAAATATTTCACTAAGTGAGAAGCCCAGCGTAAAAGACAACAACATAGGGTATGACTCCATTCAGATGAAATGTCCAGAAAAGGTAAATATAGATGAATGGTTGCCTGGAACTGGGATGGGAATGAGATGGAGTACAAGCAGGCATGAAGCAACTTTCTGGGGCAGAATTATTCTAAAACTGAATTGTGGTGATGGCTGCACAATTCCATGAATGTAGGAAAAATCACCGAATGCTACACTTCTTATGGCACTTAAATTGTACTTCAGTAAAGCTGTTAAAAGTCTCACTTAGAAAAATGGTAAACTGTTGCTTTACAAAATATATTTAATCAGTACTCCTTAGGATGTACCATTTGACGGTAATAAAATTGGGTAAGAAATGGAAAGAAGCAAAACACACACATGATTTCAGCATGAATTAACAAAACCAATAATTAAGTTATGGTTATGATTATGGTATGATTATCTAAGAGATATAAACAACTATAAGAAGAGTCCAGAAAACCAACAAAAACTACAATCTTTAAAGATAAGAACTGTGAGAAAAAATGCTAAAACAATGAAACTATTTGACATAAGAAAAGAGGAAGCAGCTTGATTAGGGCCATGAAGTAAAATTACGGCAAAATCAAATTGCTCAAGTTTTTTTTTTCTTTTGCTTTTTAAATTATAGTTGAATACAATATTATATTAGTTTCAGTTATAGGACATAGTGATTTGACATTTATATGCATTACTAAATAATCACCACAAAAAGTCTACTAACCATACAAAGCTATTACAGTATTATTGACTATATTCCATATGCTGTACTTTACAACCCCATGACTTGTTTATTTTATAGATGGAAGATTATACCCCTTATTCCCCTTCACCTGTTTTGCCCAATCTTCTCCCACCCACCAAAACTACCAGTTTGTATCTATGAGTCTGTTTCTGTTTTGTTTTGTTTTGTTTGTTCATTTGTTTTATTTTTTTTAGATTTCACATTTAAGTGAAGTCATATGGTATTTTCCTTTCTCTGTCTGATTTATTTAACTTAGCATAATACCCTCTAGGTCCATCTGTGTTGTTGCAAAAGGCAAGATTTCATTCTTTTTTATGGCTGAGTAGTAACATACACTCATACATCCCACACCTTCTTTATCCATTTCTCTACTGATGGACACTTTATCCATTTCTCTATTGCTAAGGACGCTTCCGTATCTCGGCTAGTAAATAATGCTGCAATGAACATGGAGGTACACATATCTTTCCAAATTAGTAGTCTTCGTTTTCTTCAGATAAATACTCAGAAGTGGAATTATTGTATCATATGGTATTCCTATTTTTAACTTTTTGAGGAATCACCACACTGTTTTCCATAGCGGTTGTGCCAATTTATATTTCCACCAACAGTGCACAAGGCTTCCCTTTTCTTCTCATTCTTGCCAACACTTACTATTTCTTGTGTTTTTTATTTTAGCCATCTGACAGGTGATATCTCCTTGTGGTTTTGATTTGCATTTCCCTGATAAGTGATGGTGAGCATCTTTTCATGTGTCTCTTAGCTATCTATGTGTCTTCTTCTTTTTTTTTTTTATTGGTGTTCAATTTACCAACATACAGAATAACCCCCAGTGCCCGTCACCCATTCACTCCCACCCCCTGCCCTCCTCCCCTTCTACCACCCCTAGTTCGTTTCCCAGAGTTAGCAGTCTTTACGTTCTGTCTCCCTTTCTGATATTTCCCACACATTTCTTCTCCCTTCCCTTATATTCCCTTTCACTATTATTTATATTCCCCAAATGAATGAGTCTTCTGTAGAGAAATGTCTATACATGTCATCTGCCCATTTTTTTAATTGAATTTTTCTTTTTTTTGGTATTGAGTTTTAGGAGTTCTTTCAAGCCACTCAAGTTTTAATCTACATTAGTTGTTCTACCTCTTTATATAGAGAGATCATTTTAAATCTACTAACTTACCCATATAGATAGGAGTCCCACACGTAGTCTGAAGCATGGCTTCACTCCTTCCATGCTTCTTCACTGCTAAGCCAAAATCAGTCACCTGGAAGAAAAAACACAGTGACCTGTTTTCCTGTCCCAGAGTTTACTCATTCTGAAGGTAGGAGTTCCACCACATTGTCATCCACTGTATTTAATTCAGAGATTCTCGCGGATGGAGGGGCTTAGCTTGTATTACTACTAAGGACCTTGCTTTCACTTCCCATCCACCCCCCTCTTTGTGAAGAAACAAATCAGTGGTAAAGAGAAGCATGGTTTCTCCTACCTGAAGCAAACACCCATGATATCAATTGCTCATTCCTTCTAATTAAACTTACCAGTTGAACACAAGAAGTTATATTTTGAAAGAAGGCATTTAGCTTTTTCAGATTAAAAAAAGTTATTTTTAAAAACCTCTTTCATCGTAAAATACATTCTGGCCTTAGTATGTTTATTACCTATTTTTTCTGACACCCAAGCTATGTTCCAGTTGAAAGAACTGTTATAAATGCAGTCATTATCCTTGTCAAAACTCACAGAAACTGCCCCTTTTTATAATTATTTATAAGACACTCTCTCTGGTAAATACTATCTTTTCTTTACTTAGACCTCCCTTTGTGTTTCTAGAATTTACTAATTAAAACAATTACTACACTATTAAAAACTACAAGAAGCAAGTTAACAGGGGAAAAAAGCGACTGTAGAGCTACAAATCCACTGGAGGCCTGCTGCTGCAACTGCACTCTTTCTGCTCAGTTCCAAATCGGGGCCAGTACACATTCAGTTATTAAATATTCAGTGTGTGCCCTTGGTGTTGTCTCCCAAGTTGGAACAGCCTTGGGCTGAAAGCAGAAAAACAGGCACATTTATTGATCATACAACCAAAGATAGGCTCTTGGTCCACAGACACTGAATGCAAAGTTTCCAGTGCTTTCTGGAATAAGAAAATGTTCCTATCAATATGTGATAGCACTATTTTTCTAAATAGAAAAATCAATTTCTCCAGAGTTTTCACAATTATCCCACTTGGAACATTGTAATATGTGTCTTTCTCCACAGAAAATCTACATAAATAGCAAATAAACAAAAGGTTTCACGGTCAATTCAGTTCTTTAGAGAGTAATTATTCCTTCATTTACCAAATATTAAGTGAGCACATACTATGTTTTCAGGCATTTCTGCAGATACCAACAGTGAATAAAACATATGTAATTCCTGCCCTCATAGAGTTTAAAATAAAAATATTCAAGAATATTTATTTACTTTGGTAAAACAACAATGCTGGTAAGCCAACTTACATTACATAGGGATTTAGCTTCTACAACAGAGCAAGTTATTCACAGACAACATTTTATTCCTAAATTAACACATTCATATATTTTGAAAGCAGCCGCTGTTAAAGTGCTAAGTAATAAATAATGTATCCTATCATTTATTTGACATTAAGGAACACTTAATTTGAATAAAATCTTGAAGAATAAACACTTGGCACATTAATTGTGCTTAGGACATAAATATTAATACCCAGGAAAATTTTCAATGAGAAATACAGACTTTAGCGTTAATTTAGTATCAAAGGCATAGCCAAGGTGTTTTTTTTTCTAAATCTGTAACACATTTACATCAAATTACCAGGCATAATTTTGAAATTAATTAGAATTCAGAGCATCTGTTTGCTTGCTATTAACTAATGATTTAGAACTATCCAAATGAATATGTACTTTAAAAAAGATTCAATAGCACCACTTAACTTGTAAAATTATTCTTGTCAGTTACAACCTCTTTTGTAAAATTTTAATTTTTTTTAGCACAAGCCACTTATTTTGCTGCTCAAAAGCTTCCAAAATGTATCTAAAAAGAGGATGTACTCTGCCACTTTGCTATCAAACTGTTTACAGGCAAATATTTACCACAATTTATGATACCTTACCTTTATGTTTAAGTTCATTTCATTGTTATCATCAGTAAAGCTGCTTTTAACCATTATGTTTTCCAGTTTTAGATCTCTATGTACTATATCTACCAAGAAAATAAACAACAGATCAAATGAATAGTGAATAATGGGAAAAATAGAGAGGACATAAAAAGAACAAATAAATATATTTAACAAATTAACATCCCACTGTTAAAAACTTCGAGGAGGGCCAAGCATAATTCTGCCCTGTTCCATTCCCTTATATTCCAATCCCTTTTCTTCATATGTTTATCCTTAAGGAGGCATTTTCTTTGGTTCCCCTCTCTCTCCCCATCTCCCTGCTGCCCCCAGAGGCTTCTCTTCCTGACTGGTGGCCTGGTGAGTGGGGAGGAGGATCTTGCCAAAGGTCAGGCATTCCCAGGTGGAGGGAGACAAAAGTAGTTACAAACACAGTAAGGTTTCCCATATCCTTACATCTTCAAACAGAGGATTATGTCTTTACTTCCATGCACATGTTATTGCCAATCTAAACATTTAACATACTGCAACTTGACAACATATATATAAACTACACTTATTTCAATATATTTTTCTACAACATGAGCCCATACTTTCTACATCATGAGCACATACTTTCCTATTCTTTATATGTTAAAACAAAACAAAACACAAGCAAACAAAAGCCTTGAGACACAGAATCTTCAGTTGAACATGTCAGACATCAGGTAGGATTTTGATGTGCATGCAAATAATCATCAACTTCCTTTGCAGTAACTATTCAGTTCATACCCATAGCAGTCATTTTCCCTGACTTAAACTGGTACATGTATAACTGCTGGGAAATTGCATTTGAAGAGCCCTGAACTGGAGGCCCCACCCAACCATTTACAGTTCCCTTATACAGCTCCAGGCCTGTGTTTGTGGACTGTGTGTTTCCCTCACTCCACTGACCCATTCTTACATAAATACAGCAGAGTGAGTCTCCCTTCTGCCTTCATTGTTCTTTCTCAATTTTTCTTTGCTATTCTCACCCACTTCAGAATATTTCTATGAAAGGGACGCCTGGGTGGCTCAGAGGTTGAGTGTCTACCTTCGGCTAAGGGCGTGAGCCTGGGGTCCAGGGATCAAGTCCCACATCGGGCTCCCTGAGAGCTCTCTGTTTGTGTCTCTGCATCTCTCTGTGTGTCTCTCATGATTAAATAAATAAAATCTTTAAAAAAAAAAAAAGAAGTTCCATGAAAAACCCTGCCGACATTATGGTTGGCATCATACTGAATTTATAGCTTAATGTGGGAGAACTGACATTAGCATAATAGGAAGCCCTTGGTCTCCTGCCCTTGCAAAAATTGCTGCCCCTGCGTGCAGGGCCCTCCTTTCTTTTTTGTCTGAGTTTGGGTTCCTCAGCTCAAATTTTATTTTCCTCTATGAATCCTTCCCTGACTTTCCAAATCAAATGAGGCACTTCTTTCAATGCTCCTTATGCTCCATATGGCTCTCCATTAGAGAAATTATCATGCCGAATTACAGTTTACTTTCTATTTTCCATCTCCCACCAGCCTGAATTCCTTGAGGGGTGGGGCCTGGTCTTTTTATCTTTCTAATTCTAAGACGGACCACAAACAGGAGGTGCTCAGGAAATATCTGTTGAGTAGACCGCTGGGTTCTAGTATAGCTCTGCTACACCTCCCTGTGTCACTTCAACTCTCTGGAAAAAACTTCTTTCTAGTATAAAATGAGAAGGTGCTGAAGTCCACAAGTAAGACAAACTAACCTTGAAGGAAAAAAAAGGAGTCTTGAGGAAAAGCAGCCATAGTTACACCAAAAAACAGAAAAGGAACTACAATAATTTTTCAATGTAGCTTTTACAGGAGTAAAACCATTCTGTATGATACTATAATGGTAGAAACATGTCATTAAACATTTGCCAAAACCCACAGAATATCCACCACCAAGAGTGAGCTCTCATGTGAACTATGGACTTTGAGTGATAACAATGTGTCAGTGTAGGCCCACTGGTTGTGGTTGTAACACATGTATCATTCTGCTGGGGATGATGGTAACAGGCAGAAGCTATGTGAGTATGGCACAGGGGTATATGGATATCTCTGTAATGGCTGCTCAATTTTGCTGCAAATTTAACTGCTCTAAAAATCAACTCTAAAAACAAACCAGGGATGCCTGGGTGGCTCAGTGGTTGAGCATCTGCCTTCGGCTCAGGACGTGATCCCAGAGTCCCAGGATCAGATCCCACATTGGGCTCCCTGCGTGGGCCCTGTTTCTCCCTCTGCCTGTGTCTTTGCCTCTCTCTCTGTGTCTCTCATGAATAAATAAATAAAATCCTTTTAAAAAAATAAAATAAAACAAAAACAAAAAAATGCCTAGAATATATAGATTTTTTTTTAGTTTTTATTTAAATTCCAGTCAGTTAATATACAGTGTAATATTAGTCTCAGGTGTACAATATAGTGATTCAACACTTCCATATAAGTGTTTTGAAATTCACTTTTATTATTGACTCATCTACTTTTGATTTGACAAGATGAGCTGTTCTTCAAACTGTTGAATAGAAATATTCATCCTCATCTGTGTACAATGTAATTGTATACCTGCCTTATTTCTAATTAAAATATATTTATTATATTTAATTAAAGTTTTAGAATAAAAAAATCTAAAAATTTTTCAATAAAATCTTCTATTTTAGTAGGGATTATTTCTGGGACTATGAATCCTGAATACAATCACCTTTCAACAAAAGTGCCTATCTGCATTCACAGAGTCAATGAGCTGGATGACCCTCTTCTTACCCTTACTGTGAAGATAGGCTATAGCTGATGCGAGACTTTGAATGATCCATCTTGTCTCATTCTCTGAAAAATGCCCTTTCCTATCCAGTATTTCTTTGAGTTCTCCATCCTCACAAAGCTCCATCACCAGGTACATTTTCTGATTTTACATATTTAAAAAGAGAAAGAGAGAGCAAATTATATAGTTGAGGATTTTTAAAATATATATTGCACATACATCGTAGAAATATGATCACAATCTAAATCATCAATCTACTTACTCAAATTATTATCTATCATGTACAAGATACCGTGCAGGATACTAGAGTAACAAGGAGGCATAAAGGCATAGTTCTTAGCCTCAAGGAGCTAAGATACAATACATAGTAGTTATAAATACAATATCATGTGGTGAGTGCTAATATAAGAGGTATAACCAAAATGGCATGAGGTTAGAGAGGAAAGGAGGCTCTGTCTAAAGCATGCTCACTGAGGAGGTGATATTAAGGGCATGTCTAGATAACTGAATAGGGATTTATGGGTAGAGGATGTGGGTAAGAATGGGCTTAACACATGGCATTAGCAAAGATTCCAAAGGCTGACATGGCTATTAAAAGAATAACAAATATCTCTGTGTTAACAGCATTGGGAGTTTGGTGGGGCAGAGAAGAGTGGAGTGCTGAGGGGTGAGGCTAGAAAAAACAGCTTGGTGCCAGGTTGTAAAGACCCTTGGATGTCATGCAGAGGAGTTTGGATTTTTTTTCCCTATATGCAATAAGGAACATATGAAGTTTCTTTAGCTGGTGTCTGGAGTGGGGGGAAAGGTGTGTGCTATGACCAATTTTGCATTTCTAAATGAACACTCTAACAGTAACATGCAGCAAGACCCAGCAAACTTTTTCTCTAAAGGTCAGATCCAGATAGTAAATATTCCTGCCTTTGTAGATCACACAGTCTCTTTTGCAACTACTCAGCTCCGCTGTTATAACAGCAGCCATAAACAACACAACAAAACTTTATCTATGTACTCTGATATTTTAGTTTCATATACTTTTTATATGTCATCAAATATTACTTTAAAATTTTTTTCAGCCATTTAAAAATGTAAAAGACTTAGCTTGTGGGCCATGAACATAAGCAGGACACCCTATTGGGCTTGCACGCTGTAGTATGCTGACCTCTGTTTGTGGAGGGTACATATGAAGTAAAGAATGAACAAAAGAAGGAGTATAAAAAGCTACGAGAAGAAACAGTGGGACTTAGCAACTAATTAGGTCTATGTGGGGAAAAGCCATGGATGAAATGCCTCTTCCAATATTTGCTGTTTTTGTTGATGTATATTAACATTACTTTAGATTTTCCAAGAGTCAAGTCATTTCTTGAGTCAAAAATATTCACAGTCGGGACACCTGGGTGGCTCAGTGGTTGGGGGTCTGCCTTTGGTTCAGGGCATGATCCCAGGATCTGGGATCGAGTCCCACATCAAGCCCCTTGCATGTAGCCTGTTTCTCCCTCTGCCTAGGTCTCTGCTTCTCTCTCTCTCTCTCTCTCTCTGTGTGTGTGTGTGTGTCTCATGTATAAGTAAATAAATAAATTCTTTAAAAAAAAGATTCATAGTCAACTAAAATACAAGCCTTTTTCATACCTATTTCATACCTTTCATAGACTACCCTCCACATACCATTTCATCCTCTGCTGATAAATTTTTGTAAATGTTTTTTTAAGATTTCGGGGTCTGATTCTATTCTATAGCCACTACTAATGCAACTTCTGTGTTCAATCAGAAAGCATGAAAAGAGGAATAGAAGATTAACACCCTTTCTTCCAACAATCAATATTCTGATTCACCAAACCTCAGGATACTTTGGAATTTCAAAAGTATCTAAAGGATTGTGCAAAGCCTAACACATAAATAAGCTTTTGAACTATGGCATATTTTTTCCACTGATAGCACTATAGGGATCATGGGTACATAAAATAGTCAATGAACTATTTGGAAAGAAAAGTGACTTTAGTAGTGCCTACAGTATAAATTGATGTCAATTTCAAATATGTAAGTTGATAAAAGTCATATCAATAAAAGTTTTTGAGAAGTATTTTTATAATTGTTAGAAATAATTGTGTAGATAGGAGAACATTTGGACTCACAAGAAACCATAACAAACTCTGACTAGATGACAGTACTAATACCAAGGCCTACCCATCAAGTAACAATTTCCATTCATCTTTAAGATGGCTTCTGTTGAAGGTCTAGTGAGTTAGGGATAGGAGGAGGTAGATCTGACCTGTGTAAATCAAGGGCCAGCAATACATTAAAAGAAAACCCAGGGACACCTGGGTGGCTCAGCAGTTGAGTGTTTGCCTTGGGCTCAGGGCATGGTCCCCGAGTCTTGGGATCGAGTCCCGCATCAGGCTCCCTGCGAGGAGTCTGCTTCTCCCTCTGCCTATGTCTCTGCCTCTCTCCGTGTGTCTCTCATGAATGAATAAATAAATGAATCTTTAAAAAACAAACAAACCAGGAAACCAATCACAGATGATGATTTCCTTTGCCTTCAAACTATTCAAGATTTGGACTCCCACTTGAAGTGCCAGATGAAGTAACAGAGACTAGCCTGACCCTCCTTCCTAAAACAACTTAAGAGACAAAACATATAAAACAACAATTTTCAGACATTAGACACCAGGCAGCAAAGGGCGATGATCCCTGAAAGAGGGGACACACATGAAGCAAGGCTCATAATCATTCTAGCTTACTGTACAGAGAAAGTTTCTAGGTCATGGGGCAGTGAGAAGGAATACTCCCAGCAGTCTTTGTGAACTGAGGAAATGGAGCTGAGAGTCCAGAAAGCACAAGACAACTTAAATTCACAGAGCAGAGTATCAAAGAGGAGAAAGCTGTACATAGAGAAAGCTCCAGAGATTTGCAGAGGCTCACCCTCCAGTCTTCAGCAGAGTACTTCTCAATTCATGTGTATGAGGGAACTGCCCAAACCTGGGTAAAGAACCATGCAAGAGGAACAGAGGGAACAATCACTGGAGCTTACACATGGCCAGAAAGAGCTTGTGTTCCCATTGGTCAGAGTAGAAAATCTCATAATTCAGGACATCATCAGGTAGAGTACTTTCAAAGGGTCTTATTTCTTTAGTAAGAAAAAAAGTAGTCCTAGACCACATGCTGCTCTGGTACCATATAACAAAGCTTAAACCAAGCTTCAGAAGTATCAAACTGTTTACAAATAACTATGTCCTACAATAAAGCTCAAGAGTAGTTACAAGAATATAAAAATACCTAGTGTCCAATCAAAAACTAATAGGCATATAAAGAAAATGGAAAATATAACTGGTAATGGAAAAAAACAACAACAGTTAATCAAAATTGAGCTAGCAATGACACACATGATAAATTAGTAGAAAAGAACATTAAAAGCTATTATAACTATATTTAAGAAGGAGGAGTAAATACTGAGCATGTTAAGTCAAAATGGAAAGACACACAAAAGAATCAAATCATATTTTCCATTGGAAAAGAGAAACAGCACACACACATCATGTTATAGGAAAAGACTGAATCTGAAGGCACTGCAACAAAAACTGTTAAATGAAACAAAGAGAGAAAAAATATTGATAAAAATGAATAGAGCATCAGTAAACTGTGGACAATATCAAGCAATCTAGCACGGGCACTTGGAGTCCTGACAGTGGGAGAAGGCAGAAAAAAATACTTGAACAAATAATGGCCAAATATTTCCTAAATTTGATAAAAACTATAAACTCACAGATCCAAGAGGCTTCATGAACCCCAAGCACCAGAAATATGAGGAAAACAATAGAAAGGTACATGAAACCAAATTGCTTAAAACTGACGATAAGGAACAAAACTATTCTAAGAAGATTTGGGGATTAAAAAAAATAACAACCCTATGACTGAACAGAGTAGACTTTTGGCCCCATTGCTGTCTATTGCTCCCATAAAGGATAATTGGTCTTTCAAAATTTTTAAACACTCCTAATTAATCAAGTGTAATACATAACCCAAATTGACTATTTCTGCCTTAGAGACTGGCAAAGGAAACAAAGAATAATAGCTTAAACTAAAGAGACAGATGCTTTATATCCATTTTCCCATTTAATCCTTCAACAACCAAAATGAGGTCGATACTATTATTAAACCCATTTTTCAGATGAGCAAACTCAAGCATAGAGAGGTAGAGTAACATCATCATCTCATGGCTAATGAGTAGTAGAGCCAGGATTTAAAGGCACGGGCAAATCTGATGTCAGAGTCCACATGCCTGACCACATATTTTACTGCCTCTGAGCAGAGAAACACCCAAACCCATGGGTACTAAATAATCTGGAGACAGAATGGCAAATAACTCAGGCTTCACAACAACTGAAAATGAAAATTAAAGGCATTTAAAGAGGAGAATGATGATATCTAGGGAAGAAGGAAAATTAAACACATTGGTAAAACACAGATGATAAATATCTTCTACACAGTGCTAAATATATCCATGCTAACTTTATTAGAAAGCTAACCTTGCAAAATGGTGAAATATTCCAAAAGACTGTAATGGAGAAACCAAAGACCAAAGCAAAAGGAAAGCCATCTCTAAGAAAGCTCTAATCACTATCTGGTGGTATACAAATTGTTTCAATTCCAAGCATTTGTTTGCAACAAGCCACCCAGAAATATCACTATAAATACATCAATCTAATCATCAGACACCTAATTATATAATCAATAATAAAAGTCCTCCAGAATGCCCTCATCAATCTCCAGTGACAGACACATGCCAAGGACAGGAGCAACTGTGCCCGACAGGGGTTACTTCAGACGAGAATAATGTTCATTTGTGACAATGACAACTTTCAAAATGCAGCACCTGATTAAGCCTTACCTTAGGCGTCTCAAACACTTGTTCCAGATGTATAATGTGTTCATGTTTCACACTTTTTAGGATGTTCACCTCCCGTTCAAGTAACTTCACAGCAGAGCTTCCAGCCTTTAATAATGAGGACACAGAGATTTCACATATGAATGTCACTACTACATCTCTCAATATAAAAGTTACAGTTAGTTTTACATTTTTTCCTACATTTTCTGGAGAATGTTCCTTTTTTCCTAACTTTTCTGGAGAAGTTCCTTTTTCAAAAGATCACATGCAACTTATTCCCATGATTAGATTAAATTATGGTCTTTCTCTCCTTTGTCCAATTATAAGTTATATATGATTTGGCCTCAAGCCACATCTGTTTCTTGGACTGTTTCTCTAAATTAACTACAACATGGTCTCTGTCCCCTGACAGAATTATTCCAATTTTGAATATGCCTCTTGGTATTTCTTTCAAACTCCTGTTAATCCTTTAATGTTAGCATAATAAAACCAAAATCTACTTTGCAGGGGCATCATTTGGAAAAGATAAAAACAAAATGTTTTTCTTTTGTTTTGATATACCTTATATATACTTATATATAAAGTATATATATTTATATATAAAAGAAATAATAGGCAGTGAGATTCTATACCTACCCATGCAATATATCACTGCCTGATACCCCCGGCTTCAAAATTACCTGAGAGAGAGAAAGAGAGAGAGATATCTTTCCTTCAGACCAATCTATCTCTAGCTTTATCTCCTTACATGTAACCCTTAACCATACCTGATGGCAAAAGGCAAAAGCAGGCACACCCCAGGGAGCACAAATCAGGGTGCGACTGATTTTCTATGAAGTCATCTAAAAAATTCTGGAAGTGTTTTTTGTTTTTTTTTCTACCCTCAGCACCACTCCAATCATCATCTCTATTGATACCTAAATTACTATCCTTATCTGAAGAAAAGTATTGCCATCCTCCACATAAAAATATCCCTGCTAAGCGAAATACATCAATCAGAGAAAGACAATTATATGATCTCACTCATATGTGGAATTTACGAAACAAAATAGAAGATCATAGCGGAAGAGAGGGAAAAATAAAATAAGACAAAATCAGCAAGAGAGACAAACCATAAGAGACTCTTAATCATAGGAAACAAACTGAGGGTTGCTGGAGGGGAGATGGGTCAGGGGATGGGATAACTGGGTGATGGACATTAAAGGGGGCACATGATGTAATGAGGACTGGGTATTATATAAGACTGATTTATCACTGAACTCTACATCTGAAACTAATAATACATTATATGTTAATTAATTGAATTTAAATTAAAAAAAGAAATTGATCTGAATATCGTAAAAAAAACATATATATATATATATATATATCATTGAAAAGGATAACAAAAATCTTATCCCACCCCTCCCCATGCCCCCAGCAAGCTTGGAGAATACATAATAGTTCTTAAAGTACGGGAAAGACCTGTATCTGACCTGTATCACAGGTCAAACTTTACCTAGTTAAAATTTTATCTAGGGCCATCCCTGCTTCCGATTGTCTCTACTCTTCAAACATTACTAATCTCAGGAGTGAATAGGAAACCACCTGCCCACTATGCCCTATCGAAGTAGGATGAAAATCACATTTTAAGTTTATCCTAGAGGTTCAAGAGAAAAAGTAACCATGAGGAGTGAATTCTTACCTAGACTAGATGTGGAAAATTACCACAATTTCTCCTAATATCAGTCTCAACTCTGCTTCACCTCCTTCCCCAAATGGCTTG
Organism: Canis lupus dingo; assembly: GCF_003254725.2. Taxonomy (NCBI): domain Eukaryota; kingdom Metazoa; phylum Chordata; class Mammalia; order Carnivora; family Canidae; genus Canis; species Canis lupus. Next base: position 32,447,725 of record NC_064263.1, read on the forward strand.
ACCTGTATATAATGCAGTAATATATTGTCCAATTCATATAATGACTATATAAATTTATTTTACTATATTGGTGTTTGTAAGTGTTCATCATCAATATGTGTGCACAAGATTATGACTATCTATAGGTAACTGGCTGCATAACCCTTAAAGAGAAGCCCACTCATTGTCCACTCCAGGAGAAACCTGGTGAGGAACAGAGTGACTACAAGTGAACAGTATAGTTCATAGTTGTTGAAAAAGTGGTTCAAACTGGAAGAGCAGGTAGGATGAACAACCACAGGAGGAAATAGGGAATCAAAGGAAAGGAAAGGATGGGAGAAAAGTCGTTCAGAACCGCATACATCAGGAGACAGTGCTGAGACTTACACCTAGCTAAGCCATCCCTAGCTCACAGGTCTACAACTACACACACTGAGAACCAGCCCTTACTTTCAACTCACACTGGAAAACTTTACCCTAAGGATCTATACCCTAAAAACTACAGAACACTTCTGAAAGAAATTGAGGAAGACACAAAGAGATGGAAAAATATTCCATGCTCATGGATTGGAAGAATTAATATTGTGAAAATGTCAATGTTACCCAGGACTATTTACACATTTAATGCAATCCCTATCAAAATACCATGGACTTTCTTCAGAGTAGGAACAAATCATCTTAAGATTTCTGTGGAATCATAAAAGACCCCAAATAGCCAGAGGAATTTTAAAAAAGAAAACCATAGCTGGGGGCATCACAATGCCAGATTTCAGGTTGTACTACAAAGCTGTGGTCATCAAGACAGTGTGGTACTGGCACAAAAACAGACACATAGATCAATGGATAGAGAATCCAGAAGTAGACCCTCAACTTTATGGTCAACTAATATTTGACAAAGGAGAAAAGACTATCCACTGGAAAAAAAGACAGTCTCTTCAATAAATGGTGCTGAGAAAATTGGACATCCACATGTAGAAGAATGAAACTAGACCATTCTCCTACACCATACACAAAGATAAACTCAAAATGGATGAAAGATCTAAATGTGAGACAAGATTCCATCAAAATCCTAGAGGAGAACACAGGCAACACCCTTTTTGAACTTGGCCACAGCAACTTCTTGAAGATACATCCATGAAGGCAAGAGAAACAAAAGCAAAAATGAATTATTGGGACTTCATCAAGATAAGAAGCTTTTGCACAGCAAAGGATACAGTCAACAAAACTAAAAGACAACCTACAGAATGGGAGAAGATATTTGCAAATGACCTATCAGATAAAGGGCTAGTTTCCAAGATCTATAAAGAACTTATTAAACTCAACAGCAAAGAAACAAACAATCCAATCATGAAATGGGCAAAAGACATGGACAGAAATTTCACAGAGGAAGACATAGACATGGCCAACATGCACATGAGAAAATGCTCCGCATCACTTGCCATCAGGGAAATACAAATCAAAACCACAATGAGATACCACCTCACACCAGTGAGAATGGGGAAAATTAACAAGGCAGGAAACCACAAATGTTGGAGAGGATGCGCAGAAAAGGGAACCCTCTTACACTGTTGGTGGGAATGTGAACTGGTGCAGCCACTCTGGAAAACTGTGTGGAGGTTCCTCAAAGAGTTAAAAAATAGAACTGCCCTACGACCCAGCAATTGCACTGCTGGGGATTTACCCCAAAGATACAGATGCAGTGAAACGCCGGGACACCTGCATCCCAATGTTTATAGCAGCAATGTCCACAATAGCCAAACTGTGGAAGGCGCCTCGGTGTCCATCGAAAGATGAGTGGATAAAGAAGATGTGGTCTATGTATACAATGGAATATTACTCAGCCATTAGAAATGACAAATACCCACCATTTGCTTCGACGTGGATGGACCTGAGGGTATTATGCTGAGTGAAATAAGTCAGTCGGAAAAGGACAAACATTATATGGTCTCATTCATTTGGGGAATACAAAAATTAGTGAGTGAAAGGGAATAAAGGGAAAGGAGAGAAAATGAGTGAAAATATCAGTGAGGGTGACAAAACATAATAGGCTCCTAACTCTAGGAAATGAACAAGGGGTAGTGGAAGGGGAGGTGGGCGGGGGTTTGGGGGTGACTGGGTGATGGGCACAGAGGGGGACACTTGGCGGGATGAGTACTGGGTGTTATGCTATATGTTGGCAAATTGAACTCCAATAAAAAAAAAATTAAAAAAAAAAAGAAAACTTTACCCTGATTTGGTTATATTGGTTATGTTAGTTAATCCTTCAGTTGCTTTTCTCAGATAGCACTTGTTTTCTTGAGTTCAAGAACTGGTCCCTTCCCAGAAGGCCATGGAAATGGCCACACTTCTCCAGGGCAATAGCCCAGGGCCTGCCCTTTGGGTCAGCTGTGTCAACTATACCACCCACCCCACCCTGCCCTGGCACTGTGTCCTCAGTGTCCTGCTGCTAATAATTCTTACCTTGTCTTTGTTCACTTTTTTAATTGCCCACTTAGTTTTTGTTTCCTTGTCTATAGCTTCAATGACCATTCCAAAGCTCCCCTGTCCCAATATTCTTCCAAAGGTATAGAATTCCTGGATAAAAAATAAGAGCTCCTTTGTCTCTTTCTGCCATTCATCAGGTGTTAAAAATGAACACATAATACTGACAGATATCTACCCAAGGGAAGAGAGTTTCTGCTCCAGGGTAAAATCAAATACAAGATACCACATATTTGCTTTAATATTAATAAACACATCTTAATTAACCAAAAATAAATTTTGACAAATTTCATTAAATGTCCTTTGGTGGAAAACCATAAAAATCCTAATGGAGAAATACGAAAAACCTCAAAAGTATAAAAATGAATTTCTTACAAACTATTATATTATGGAAACATCTTTGTAAGAAAAAGGAGGAATGGAATATTAATGTGTGTGTGTATAAAACACATACACTAGAGAAATTATCTCCAAATTCTGAGAGCTATACTATAAAATCAACACATATTAACCATTGAATACTGCTTTTCTGTTTGTCAAGTAATACTTTATCTTCATTATTTCTATCAAAAATTGCTTTTGTTGTTTTATTCCTTTTGTTTTGGAAAAAGCAATATATGACAGAAATTTTAATATAAGTCAGCACTGTGAAGAAAATAAAAACCATTCATAGTAACACTATCCGGACCAAGAATCCTTCTACTTATTATTTAACTTCTGATGGTAACTACACTTATCATCATGAGCACAGTGAAATGAGCAGAACGTTGAATCACCGAATTGTATGCCTGAAACTAATAAAATTGTATGTCAACTACAATTCAACTTTTTTTTAAAAAGCATAGTGCCTGACATAGTAAGCACTCAATAAAAGTTAGTATTATATGTAATATTATATGATATATAATATATATACATATATTTAAAAGAATGCACTGTTTTTGTGAACACCCAGCATCCTGGTTCACATTGTAAAATAACAAACAAGTAACTCATTTATATTTCCATTTCTTGTGAATTTGGTTGAGGGGGAAGTCAGTCTCCTTGATCTAAATCAGTATCAGGGCATTAAGAGTTTCTGGACATATCATGCCTGGGGATTAGAACATGACAAAACAGCTGAAGAAACGCCACTCAGTGAAGCCTCTGCTGGTTCAGCAGCCAGGTCCTTTTCTGGAGATGCTACTTTATCTCTCTGCAACCACTTTCACCTTTACCACACACCAGATAAATTAGCTGCTAGTCTTCACTTTCTGCTGCTTACATTCCTGTCTTACTTGTATAAGGAAAGATTCAATGCTCAACTAATTACTTACCTACTTCGTGAAGGGGTTCCCTGACTGACTGCACCATGGTGATTATTCCATTATTTTGACTTCCTTCAGCACATATGCACTGGTCCTTTCTTACTATTATTACTATTACTCTCTTTCTTACAAACACTTTGGTTCGTGTTTTTCTCCCAAAAAAGTCTAGAAACTTCTTAAGAAGCTGTTCCTTTTGATTCCTTTAAAAAGCCTACCCTGAAACTTTGTAGGTAAAATATTCATGCTTAGCACATAGGAGGAAAAGTGAAAGGAAGGAAGGACTGTTTAGCTTTAACATGTTAGACTTTGTTCAGATAGTTCTTTTGTGACACATATTTTAAACAAAAATGGGATAAAACACAATTCCTGTTTTCTCAGAATCTGTAATCTACTCAAGAGACAAGATTATCACTTAAATTGTAAAGTCTTAAATTAAAAAAGAAAAACAACAACAACAACAACAAAACAACATTGGGGCCAGAGACCAGAGCTAAAATACTGGGAGAATAAGGGAAAACATTATAAAAGAGGCAGCTTCTGAGATTGGCATGTGAGGGAACAAAGGCAAGTAATTGAGAACTTTTTTTCTATAATCCAAGCAAAGCAAGGAAGGCATTCCAAAGGAACAGTAGTGCAAATATGGAATGAATGAGTGAATTTGTTATGAATGAGTCAATCAATAAATCCAGTCAGCAAGCCAGCCAGTCAGAAACCTTCCACATATATACACCTGTAAGAGAAGTGACAGACAGCTATGTAGAGTTGAACTCTAGAGGAAAAGCTTTGGATTTATAGTCTCGAATGTCATGAATGGCAATTCCTAGACTCATACAGGGTATATTCTGCCCAAGGGATGGTCCCCAAAGCACTACTTTCAATGATTTGTAATTACTTTGGCTCTTCTTTCTTCCTACTGCCACTTAATAGTGAGAATCAGTCAGAAAACTAAGATGACTAAAATAAGACAAAACATTTTTTTATCATATTTATATGCAAGTCCCAACTACCTATTATGAAAATGAGTCAAATTTCAATTTAAATGGTCATTTATCCTTTTTGTTTTCCACAAACAAAATGATCTAAATTCTATAACCATTTCCCCAATTTTTCTTGCCCTTTAAAAACTGAACTTCCATTTGCTCTTTAAACATATAGAACTACAACCTGGACACAGTATTTTAATAATGTTTAAATGGGATTTTTTAAATGAGGAATCGATATAGAAGCAGCCCAACTGTCCAACTGGTTTCATAAACTAATCTTTTTCTTCAACTAACTGCTTTGACATCATTACATCTGTGAAAATAAGGAGAAAATGACTTCTTGTTGATAATAATTTTAAGAGGATGTTTTAAAAATGGTAATGTAGGTCTATTTTTATTGATATAGAAATCCATGATATAGTGTAGAGTGTGAAAAAGCACATATGATACGATCCCATTATGAAAATGTGTGCATGTGAGGGTGCCAATACTGGTATTTGGAGAGATGGTCATCTAAATATTAAGAGTAGTTATCTCCGGATAGTAGAATTTTGGATGAGTATAACTCTTTTTTTAAAATATACTCTTCTAAAGTGTTTAAAAACTTTAAAACGAACCTGTCCATTTAATGGGAGGAGAAAAACTTCAATTATACCAGTTAAGGTTATTTCTTAAAAATATGTATATATTTGAAATATTTCATAACTTAAAACAGGAAAAAACTGAAAATAAAAATAAAATAACACTTAATATATGCACAGAAAAAACTAAGATAATAAATGTTAACATTGGTTATATCTGGCTCATGATTTTTACTTTTTTTTCACTTTTCTATTTTTTCCTACTATTTTACAATGAATACATTTTGCTTTTATAAAAGCTCTTATGGCTAAATTTGAAACTCAGTAAATTTGTGGATTAAAAAAAATACAGGCCTTTTATTTAAAGCGGGAAAATTAAACTTTTCAAGTTAGAAGTACTCAGGAAGTTTTTCTGATTGCTTCAAGTAAAATGCCAAATACCTCCTGGAACAACATTTTTAAGTTATTTAACATCAATGCAATTTTCTTCTTGCAGTTGTTCTTATTGGTTCTGTTAATCTGATGTTAAAGGAACACATTTTAATTTCTAAAAGGGTAATAAGAATATCCAATCCATAATAATTAGAGTCCTTGGGAGAATCACAATGGTATCCATTCAATCACAAGCTAGAAAAAATGGAGGGGTCCACAAGGGAAATTCTGGCCTCACTACTAATCATCAAAGAAATGAACAGCCAAACCATCTCAAGTCATCTGGTCTCTCTGTCTTGAAGAGGTCTACATAAAGACTCCAAGATTGCTCTCAGCAACAGGCAACAGCTGAAGACCAAAATGTACTCATTTTAGCTAATAAAAATGCCCTCTGCTTTAATTAAAGGCTAGTTGGTCCTCTATAAACAGAAGAAATAATTAGTTTTCATATTCTTTTGTAAAGAGTTTGACATACTTGAAACGTAAATTTCCTCTTTTCTTTTTTTCCTTTCCTTAGAGACTAATTTTTAAATCATTTTTGCCATTAACTATTGACTTAGACATTCCTAGCAGTTTCATCTTGCTTTCTATATACCTGAATAGCAGCTCCATTGTCCATCCTAATGTGAGGAACTTTTCCTTCTGTATTGTTGCCCCGATTCCATTGTTGTTGAGATGTTTTTCTCTCCATATTTGAGGTTTTTGAGGGCTTACACCAAGAAGAATAAAAATATTAAGATATAATATGCTTTCAGTATAAATATAAAATGCTTGTATCTTGACAAAATAAGAACCCTAATTTAAATAATCACAAATCTTTAATGTGTGCTATGATATTTATCGTCTTTTTCAAATTCTAAGCCCTATATGATTCATTGGCTCATTATGCTAAGAGACCACATGAAGTCAGCCATTTAATCTAATCCCCTGAATCCAGGCAAGTCCATATGATAACCTGTGTCACAAATCTAACAGAACTTACCTGATGATTCTTTAAAATCACAAGAGAAGGAAACTTTAGAGCTTTCTCAATCACCCTTGTTTCAAAACATTAAAGTCACCTCCAGTAGGTTATATATAGAAAATTATTGACCAAACATTCACGAAACATCTTTTGAACGAAGGTTATATAGTAACAATACACTCAGCGATGCCTATATGGCAATGACTATACCATAACACAAATCAAAAATGACAGTTTAAGGAGAAAATCTGACAAAGGTGCAACTCTGAGGAGTGAGAACCTAACTTTTTTTAAACTTACCAAAGTTGTTCTGTATCAACTACAATCTTCCACACTGCTTCTTCTCTATAAAGGTAGAATACACCCAAAGCAGTCCAACCAGGTAGTCATTCATAGATTGTAATTAATGCAAATTGGTTTTACAAAGTATATTTGATATTCCATCTAGATAACCAGGAATTGTCTTAAATAATAATCACCCTATGTTTAACTACAACCATAAATCCCATTTTGCATCCATTGAAGAAAATGCCCCCAAATTCACATTTAATCCAACTTGAAAACTAATTCATTTCTGGATAAGCCATTAAAAAACAAAGAAGCTCGGGAACCCTGGGTGGCGCAGCGGTTTAGCGCCTGCCTTTGGAGACCCGGGATCGAGTCCCACATCGGGCTCCCGGTACATGGAGCCTGCTTCTCCCTCTGCCTGTGTCTCTGCCTCTCTCTCTCTCTGTGTGACTATCATGAATAAATAAAAATTTTTTTAAAAATTAAAAAAAAAAAAACGAAGCTGGAATAACATTCCAAATTATTAATGATCCTGGCAAATAACTAATTTGGCAGTGGATGGAAATACTATAAAAGAAATTATTAACCAATTCTGCTCACCTCTTATGTAAGAAAGAATGTCCCTTTAATAGTTAAGAAGCCAATTAATTAGCTGATGAGACCCCAAGGGATACAGCTGAAGCTAAGGATGGGATTAGGAAATGGAGTATCAATTTGTGTTGGGATAGAGAATCTTCAATATTTACCATATCTTTCCCAGAGGCCATATCTATGCTGGTTTGGTTTTCTTTTTTTCTCCCTGGTAAAACCATAAATTCTGAGCTGCCAATATTTGATGCTTGGGATATTTCCACCACAGAAATTGGAGAAAGCTTTGTTTTACAGGCACATACACAAAGTCCACCTTTCTTAGAAGCAGATGAACAGTTGGGGCACTGTGTGGATTTTCTGCCAAAGCCACTATTGGCCATTTGCTTTTGCAACAAAAGCAAGTTGAAAGAAAGGGGTTTCCACTCTTTGAGGAACAAAACCACACCAATAGGGATAAGGTCAGCTGATGGTGAAAACTGTAACTTCCTGTTGGTGAGGTCCTTAGAGTAATGATGCACTGCACTTACATTCACACATGAGAGCTGCAGAAAGAAAAGAAATCAAAATTTAGAAAGTTCTTTTTTATTCTACCCCCCTCCTATAAATCAGAGAAAAACAAGCAACAAGCACCAAAAGCATCCTGTCTATACAAGAAAAGTTACTATTTATGGCAAAATTAGGACATATTTCTAAAAACCAATGGATTGTCATCCTTCAAAATTTAATTCTTGAACTCCAGACATTTTATTTACCTAACAATTGAAAGAATCATCTCTGTTCAGAACCATAAAATTGCTGAAACGCACAGTCTAATAAGGAAATCAATTTGGTGGGCTGACATCAATTTTTTTTTAAATTCTAAGAGGATAGTATGAGTATTTTGTATAGATCCTTGGTAACTTCTATGAAACTTCTAATTATACAGATATATATGTAGAAAAGGTTTGTGTATGTATATGGACTCAGCCACAGAGTAAGACACATTTTTATTGAAGTATAATTGACATACAACATTGTATTAGTTTTAAATACATCACATAAGGGAATCCCTGGGTGGCTCAGTAGTTTAGCGCCTGCCTTCGGCCCAGGGCATGATCCTGGAGTTCGGAGTAGAGTCCCACATCAGGCTCCCTGCATGGAGCCTGCTTCTCTCTCAACCTGTGTCTCTGTCTCTCTCTCTCTCTCTCTCTCTGTCTTTCATGAATAAATAAAATCTTTTAAAAAAATAAATACATCACATAATGATTCACCATTTATATATATTACAAAATTATCATCATAAGTCTAGTTCACCTGTCACCATACAATGCTATTATAATACTATTAACTATATTTCTTTATCCTACACTTTTTATATCTCTGTGACTTATAACTGAAGTTTGTATTTTTTAATCTCTTTCACCTATTTCACCTATCCACCACCACCTCCCTTCTTGATGTGGTCTGTGGCAAAAAATAACAAATAAATAAATAAATAAATAAATAAATAAATAAATAAATAAATAAGGCTTAAAAATATTGGTGTAAAACATTTATTACTGTGGTTTCAAAATTTAAACCTCACTCTGATTATTATTAGAGTAAATTCATATTAACACCTTTGACAAAGGAGTAGATAATTTGATTTTTATAAAACTACTTATTCCTAAAATTTCAAAGTCAATATTAGAAGTATCTTCATTTTGGGGAACTATTGATTGCTATTTTTCCCTCAGCATAGAAACAGGTATGCCCAACATTCTGGCAAACTAGAGTTATTGGCAGCTATATGGTGGCAAGTTGGAAAGACATGAGCTGAGAAAGGAGAGAGAAATGTGTCCTGCAGTACATATAAGAGAATACCTTGACAAACTTATGGAAGTAACTAGGAGTACATTATGATGGTCTTTACTATAATATTTCAGATATTACATAAAAGTATATTATGCAGTCACAGACTGATAAGGCTAGGCACATATGGAACATACTTTTGCCTTTTGAATTGGAATAAATTTGACCAGAAGTGGAAGTTAGATATCTTTATGTCCTTAAAGAAATGTCTTTCTAGTTTTAGTTGTAGAAGACTAGTTTTCTAATCATAAACGAGTGCTACCTTTTATCAATTCTTAATCTATTGTGATTATCATATTTTCTCTTTTTTTAAAGATTTTATTTATTTATTCATGAGACAGACAGAGAGAGAGAGAGAGAGGCAGAGACACAGGCAGAAGGAGAAGCAGGCTCCATGCAGGGAGCCTGATGTGGGACTCGATCCCGGATCTCCAGGATCACGCCCTGGGCTGAAGGTGGCACTAAACTGCTGAGCCACCTGGGCTGCCCTATCATATTTTTTCTTATTGGATCTTTTGATACTTTGCATTGTTTAAAAAGGTTTCCCAATATTAAGGCATTCTTGCACTTACAGTATGAACCGTACATGATCATGATGGATGATTCTTTTAATGCTAGAAAATGGATACATTTGTATTTTGAGGTTTCAGTTATATTTCTAAGTTAAACTGGTCTGTAATTATCCTTTGTTAGGTTTTGATACAAGCTTCCGGCTGCTTTCATAAAACAAGTTGGATATCTTCCATCTTACAATGTTTGGTAACAATTTGCATAGCATAAAATCTACAGGAAAATCTTCAAGGCAATAGGACTTTAATAAATATATGACTAGTAGTTTATCTAATATTTATTCTTCCATTGTTCCTTACTTAACAGAATCCTAATTTTGACCAGGGCCACAATGTACTCATCAAAAATCCTCCATTTCCCAACCTCTTCTGTAGCTTAGAGATGGCCATGGGACTTATGACCATGAATCTTGTAGAGTGCAAGCAAAGCAGTACTTTAAAAAAATGTATATTCTTAAACCTTTATTAAAAAAACAAAAAAAGAATAAAAATATACATGAGCAGTCAAATCAAAAATGGAAAAGCATGATTAAAGAATAAAATTTAAGATGAATAGGACAAAGAACTGTACTTCTGTTGACTTTTGCCTATGGGGTCCCAAATACACGGACTCCTCACTGCCACTAAGATTTCACATCCTACATCATCTCTCTTGCTCTAGATATGCTAACATTCTTGCTATTCCTCAAATATGTCAACCATATTCCATTCTCATGGCTTTGGCTATTCTGTTTCCTTTGCCCAAAATGCTCTTCCTACAGACATCTGCATGACTTTCTCCCTCTCTTCTGGGTGGTTTCTGCTCATTTGAGTGAACTTTTCTAACCACCTCATCTGAAACTGCAGGCCCATTCACTCTGTCCTCTTACCTTGCTTCATTTTTATTCATAGTACTTATCATTTCATTCAAGAAGTTCTCTACCAGAGTTCTCTCCTACTTTTAGGGACCAGATGATTCCCATACAAACTATTTCAGAGTAATAAAAAGCCATCCAGTTCATTTTACTCAGCAAGAATAATCAAAACTTGACCAGGGCAGTGTTCTCAAGAAAGGGAAAGGCATTCTTACAAGCCAATCTTATTTGTGAATAAATGCAAAAATCCTAAATGCTATACTTATATTTATCCCAGGTAGTGTCGACAGCATATTCTAAGATTTTAGATAGAAAAAATGGGCAAGTCATCCCAATAAGTATGACCTTTCATCAAAGTTGTGTGAAAAAATTTTCCTGCTGTGATCAAAACTCGCAATAGCAAGCACTGGAAAAGATTTATAAAAAGTGCCTTCCAGACAGGTGGAGGGAAAAAGGAATTCAACTGAGGCCACTAAACACACACACACACACACACACACACCTCTTACAAATGTCAGATTCTGCTTTTCAAGTATAGGTAGCAAGACAAAGAAAATTCAGAATGTACCTACAAACACTTTGCAAAACAATTTAACTTTAGGCCTTAGAAGAAAACACTTTGCATTTCAAGTTAAATATAAAGCCTGTAACCATCAATGACTCAGAGCAGTCGAGTAGATCTGCAAATAACAGCCTTACTGTGTAGGAAAAATAATGTTTTCTCTCTGTGGGGGCAGAAAAGTCCCACACAAGATGTGTAAGGCATTATTTTATGCATGCATTAAGAATACTGATTTTATAGTACTTATAAGAAACTGAAAGAAGAGTTCATAATGTGAAGGTTTATTTCAAGTGTAGCTGAGTTCCTTCTTTATAAACAGTACTCCTAAAAGCATGCTTACCATATCATTCAAGTTTTACTATATGTCTATCTACAAACTTTCAACAGAATTGGTACATATTAAATTTCCCATTTTCAAGATGGTTTTTTTGGGGGATCCAAAAACAATTATCTTCTTTTTAACTCTGCTCAGAAAGCATTTCCTTAAATTTTCCATCAATTTCTCAAAATAAATCATATTTTCATCATATCACTGACACTGATGTAGACTTCTGAGTACTTTTTTGCTCCAGTTTCTGCTTTATCCATTACCTTAGATGTATTTAGGAGCTATACTCAGAATGCACAGAAGTTCCTATAACTCACTGAGTTTCTTTTCCACTCTCCAACCTACCAAATGCTACATCTGCCAAAGTAATGTTCTACTTTCTCACCACAGCGATTCTAAAACAATGGGTTGAATAGCTGCATGCAAAATTTCTTGACAAGAATTAGATTTCAAATTTAATTTCTTTTTGGCTGGCTGAATTCTAATCATTTTAGCTTAAAAACCAAAATAGAACAAATGTTTACTCACATTTATTTCTTTCTCATTTATGAATTGATCTGAAAGATTTGTTACAAAAATAAATCTACTATCTCACAGGCCAAATGATGTCATTCATATTTTAGAGGCATAAAATTAATCAAGCATTGCAAACCTATCTTTATGTAAACACAAAGATGAATAACTCTTTTTCTACAGAATCATGGAATTATGTTCAAACAGGACTTGAGGTATAAAGTGATGTATTAGAAAACCAAAGAAGCTTCTGCCAGTCGCCAAAGACTGGACAACACAGGCATTAGACATAACGTAAACAAATAAGTTCAAATTATGTCACTATTTAACTGAAGTATGAGCTGTCTTTTGACTAGAGGTTTTCGTTTTATTTTCAGAACTAAAACAAGTCAATGGAACAACTCTGATACAGAAAATCTCTGAGCTTTTATTTAAGCATAAAAAGGTCTCTTACATATTGGCCCTAGAAGATACACTCACGGCAATTTCCTCAAGAAAATGAACACAAGAATGGTTTTATGAGATATAACTAGCTACAATTTTCTTCCCCAAAAGCAATTTTTAGTTTTCTTTGCTAAGACTGTGTCTACAAGGAACCTAAACAGTCAGTCAATTCAGTCAAAAATGTGTTCTATTCAAGTGAAGAAAAAAAAAAACTGGATTGTCTGACATTATGCAGACCAAGCTGAATAACTGTATATTCACTTTCAACTACTTGTTTTCCCAACATGCTTACAGAGCCTAAAGAAGAGCCAAATGAGCTTCCTAGATCATAGTGTTATATTTTAAAGGAGACTAGCACTTGTTTACTATTCTAACCATTAAGGGCATGATTAGGGAAATGAGTCAATGTTGTCTTATAAGAGAATTTACAGTTGTTTAAAATTTACATCATTACAGAGATGTTTAAAAATGTTTAATAGTTGATGTGTGCTATTACATTTTTTCCTATTTTAATTTGCATAATATACCTCACTGATTGAGCCATAATCTGGAGGGACGGTCTTAAATGTGGTCTCACTGACAGTTTAAGATATGAACAGAGATTTCACTAAAAAAGTTTGGCTTAAAGAGACTGGAGAAAACCAAGAAACCTCTCCCTGATTTTTCTCCTGTTGTTATCCAGTGTCTTTTTTCCCTATACATTATAAGCAACCTCAAGTCAGGTACCTTTCTGCCAGCACGGACCCATCCTTGTACAAAATGAAAATTTCTGAGCATTCACTTTGTGGGAAAGAGCCAGAATCACAAATCACTTATGCAGAAAAATAGGCAGATGTATAGGAAGAGTCGTCAAAGTAAAGAGATGGGTCATATGAAAGAGAGATATCTCTAAAAGAAGGTGAGGGCTCTCTTCATAAATATGAAGAGGATTGACTACCCATAAGAAATAGGCTTCTGTGTGATTCAAAAAGGGAGTACACATCAATCTATTATAAAAGGGCTTCCTAACATTTAGAACTGTCAAAGATAAAAGGAAAGACTATCTCTCAGTCACTAGAAATGTCCAGGCAGAGACCAGAAGGTCAGTTGGCAGAAACCCATTTAAGGTCTTTAAGCATAGACTAGGATGCTTCAGGTTCCTTCTAGCCCTAAAACTCTACAAAGATGAATCGCTCCTAATGATCCACTGAGGTGAAGTAGACATTTAAAGGAATTGAGAGGCAGTTGACCTCACCTCCACTGTGGAGTTTCAATATTATAATGGGGATCTGGTTTTCCTACCTCACACCAGGACAAACTAGTTACAGCCTCAAAATTCACCTTAGCCAATCTGAATTTCACCTGTAACAAAGCATCATTGTTAGAATTTACCATGGGTGCAGGATGATAATGAAAAAGAAGGGTATAAGCTGGAAGGCTGGATGTGCTAAGGCGTAGTGGCTCTGGCTAAAAAAGAAAAAGCTAAATAAAGTATAGAAGAAAAGGCATTGTAAGAAAAAGGAAATAAGACTTCCTTCTCACTCAGGAAATCAGAGAATAACAGGTGAAGAGTGAGCAATTGGGCCCACATGTAGCTAAAGCAGTCAAAATATACAACACTGCCAATAGACTCCAGAAGAGAAGTAGAACCACACTGAGGATTGGGACATGAACACCCAGCTAGCTGTGCTCCATCCAGCATGCTTAAAAGAAAATAGTCTTCTGGTACTCAGGAATGTTTTCTTCCAGCTTTTCTGAGGTACAATTGACAAAACTGTAAGATATTTAAAGTGTACAATGTGATAATTTGATAGACCTATACATTATGAAAGGGTTCTCCCATCAAGTTAATTAACACATCCATCACCTCACATATTGGATACAGACTTTCACTGAGAAGATGAATAAGGTCTGAAAATCTAATGTATAACATGGTGACTAGAGTTGATAATGTTGTATTATATAATTGAAATTTCCTGAGAGTAGAGCTTTAAAAAAAAAGGTAAATATGTATTCAGCAGTCTTAATCCAATTAACAATGGAGCAATAAGATTAAGAATTTTTTAAAAGATTTTATTTATTTATTCATGAGAGACAGAGAGAGAGAGAGGCAGAGACACAGGCAGAGGGAGAAGCAGGCTCCATGCAGGGAGCCTGACGTGGGACTTGATCCCAGGTCTCCAGGACCACGCCCTGGGCTGAAGGTGGCGCTAAACCACTGAACTACCTGGGCTGCCCAAGATTAAGAGTTTGATGGTAAATGTGAAAGGTTTGCTAGCTTCATTTATCAAGCACTAATTAATAATTTTGCATTAATAGAATATATTAATATAAATAAAATTGTGTGGTTAGAGTGCCTTTCTTGTGTCAAATAGTTTCATAAGTATTAAAAAAGAGGAATTTTCCAAAGCCATCAATTTTCCATGAAACTATTCAGTTAGCTAAGAAAATGTATGATATAATGCTCCAACCCAGATGTTTCATACAATATTAGAAAAGATATTCTGACCCTCAAGATCACGTTCAAACACCGGAAGCACAATTTAGATGTATCCAGGAAATTTTCCTCCTGTGGCCAGATCTCTGCAAACTCAGCAACTCCAAACAGTCTACAACAAAACACCAACAGCAGATTCTATGATCCCTATTTTCAAGTTTCTGCAGAAATAATTTGATAACAGAAAACAACAACAAAGGCTACCTCTCTTAGGTGTGAACCCCTTCAGGGTAGGAACTACATTCTATTCACCTCATCATTTTGTGTCCGAATGAAGGTATTCATTAAAAAAGGATTATTGATTGATTTACTAATTGATGGAGACAACGTCTTAGAGCAAAGTCTTAAATGGAATATCCAATGTAGTTACCTAGTGTAAGAGAACCAGTGGCTTGTCATGTAAACAAAATTAGAAAAACTTGGTGGAAGTCTCCTGGCCAAAAAAATGCATTACAACCAAACCCTCACTCTACGTTGAAGCTCTCTTTCTGGAGAATGCCAAAACCCCCACAGCAGTCTGGACCCAATCCTCTATAAATTTCCACCTGTTTCTGAAAGGTTCCCCATCAGACAAGAAGTTATAACTGTACTCCCATATTTATGTTCTACTCAAGACTGTGGTTTTCAGGAGTCTGAAAGGATATAAGCACACAGTTTATTTGGGGGATGGACCATATTACCTAATTCAAAGGGTTTCTGGTGGCTAAGGCCAGTTCCCAACAACTATAAGCCTTGGTCATAATAAACCTTATTATTACTAAGATCCTCATATTCAACAAAAGATCATTCTATTTGGCAGATAGTATAAACAGCAATAACTGACTCATTCTTTCCTTTATATTAAAATACGTATGTCACAGTCAAACAAACAAATTATATGAAATATGTTAACCTTCTCAGGATCCCTAGCCAAATGACCTCAAGTAAGGATACTTATTTTTTGGAAGAATATCTTTTCTTCACTCCTAGTGATGAGCCACTTATCTGCAACACGCAAACCTCAGATTCATAACCAGACAAAAGCATTTAGAATATCATTATCTCAGGAATCAATGTGTCATGGCTATTAATTTCAGCAAGGTAGGAAAGGTTGGGGAAATAAGACCTAAAAGGTACTTAATTGCCAGGGTTCTGTAAGTCTGGCCAAAAGAGTGACCAGAGGTCAGTAAGCAAAGAGCACCAGAGTTCTAAGTAGGAGAACCGGCCAACTGAGAATCTAGTCATCTAATAGTCTATGTATGTATTCAGCAAACATTTTTTGAATATCTGTTACATAGTGCTGGAAATAAAGATATTATCAAGACCTAGACCTAACAATTATTATGATAAAGATAATGATAGATATGTACAAAGTACAAAAGTGATACAAAAGAGGGAATGAGGGGATCCCTGGGTGGCTCAGTGGCTTGGTGCCTGCCTTTGGCCCAGGGCACGATCCTGGAGTCCTGGGATCGAGTCCCGCCTTGGGCTCCTGGCATGGAGCCTGCTTCTCCCTCCTCCTGTGTCTCTGCCTCTCTCTCTCTCTATGTCTATCATAAATAATAAATAAATAAATAAATAAATAAATAAATAAATAAATAAATATTTTTAAAAAAATTAAAAAAAAAGAGGGAGTGATCAAGGAAGTAACATGTGGGAAACAAAAAAATTTAGAACGAGAGAGACCAGAATTCAAACTCTACTTTCTACCACTTACTCCTCAGTTCTTTCACATGTAAAGTGGAAAAAATAGTGGTTAGCTATCTTAAATGACTTTTGTGAGGAATAATTAGATAACACTTATAAAATGCTTAGTACTTTGCCTAGTAAGTATATCATATCAGAAATATCAGCAGTGGAGGGGACACATATATTTTCAGTGTATGCTGAAAATATAAACTATAAAGCTCCAAAGTATAAAGAATAGACTCCAGCCAGTATAATCAATCAAAATCTACTGCCATATGAACAAATTAGAATTTAGTGACAAATTCACTAGAGTCAATGTTGCAACGTAATGGCATAGTTCTAATTAGTTCCAAAGTAACAAAAGATACCAAAGAAAGTTTCCCACTATAAATCCCACATAAAATATTATTTATTTTATACACACATAAACCCACACACCCACATACACACACCCACATACATACACACACACACATACACCTCTACTCCTATCTTAACACTATTACAAACAAAGCTGTATCAGAACAAAAAAAAAAAAAAAAAGATAGCGGTATTCTACCATTCTACCAAATTTCTAAACAATTTATGAGCATTAAAATATCATAAGCTGGGCAGCCCCCAGTGGCTTAGCGGTTTAGCACCGCCTTTGGCCCGGGGCGTGATCCTGGAGACCCAGAATCGAGTCCCACGTCAGGCTCCCTGCATGGAGCCTGCTTCTCCCTCTGCCTGTGTCTCTGCCCCGCGCCCACATCTCTAATAAATAAATAAAATCTTTTAAAAAAATAAAAAATAAAATAAAATCTCATAAGTCTTATCAGAATGGTTCCATTTTACAGGTACAGAACAGTTCACATGAAATGTGTTTGCCCTTAGTAATGAAAAAGAACCCAAGCTTTACTGCTAGACCAATGTTCAAATTCCCCACCAGTGACTTAACCCATCTGGTCTCAGCTTCCTCTTATGCGAAGCATATACATAGATGATGTCTGTACACCCACAAGGCAGAACTGTTATAAGGATAGGATATAATGTATGTAAATACTGATACTTTGTAAGCTCTAAATAAATGGAAGTTTTTATTATTATTATGAAACTCTGTCAAAACCCAATGGATGGTAGCATCAGAAAATTATTTTATCTGTCAGTAACAATCTCTCAGTCTAATGCTCCAAATATTGTTCTACATGGGTTCCAAGATACAAACTGTCATCTAATTAGCTCATAGCTAGTTAGAATATAATTACAAGAGCTTGCTCTAGATGTGTGCAGCTGAGTTGTTGAGTGAGTGGCTTGCTGGAGTAGCCCATATGCAACTTGTTATATGTAAATTCTGAATGCTAGAGATGCTTGGGTGGCTCAGTGGTTGAGTGTCTGCCTCTGGCTCAGGGCATGATCCCAGGGCCTGGGATCGAGTCCCACATCGGGCTCCCCTCAAGGAGACTGCTTCTCCCACTGCCTATGTCTCTGCCTCTCTGTGTGTGTGTCTCTCATGGATAAATAAAATCTTTAAAAAAATTCTGAATGCTACAGGCACTCAAATATCACCTTTATAAGAATTTTATTTTTTAAATTCTAAACAATGCTGAATATCAAGAATGTTTTAGACCAGCAAAGTCCAAATACTCTCTCAAAGTATTACTAGTTTATAGATTATCTTAACAACTGATCAAAAAGGAATAATATGTAAATGGTTAGATTTTCAGAGAAAGGAGGTGTTTGTAGCCACAGATTTATTTACTTGGTGAGCTTTCAAAACCTTGCAATGGAACTGTAAAAACAATGTGATTAAAATCGATAGAGCACATCATTTGCTGATACTGTGTTGCCCAAGAAAAGGCAATAAGCCTTAGGCATGTTATTACTAGATTACACAATTTCACTGACAGGTTCAAGATTTTAAAAAGCAGCTGAGACCAGAGAGGATTTCTTTTTGGGGGAGAAGAAATTTTTCTCTTCAATAAAAAGAAATTTTTTATGATGAAGATTTAAAATGTCCTCTATAATACATATAAAAAGTAATACTAACATTAAATTTTTCTTTATTTCCTAAAATAAAGCTACTTTTTGTTTAACAATACTATATCCAACCACATATCAATTTAACAAATACTAGAAATAATTCAGGAAACAGTGATTGTAAGATTATTATTTTTGCAAAGTCCATATAAAAGAATATGAAAGCCCAAAAATATGAGCTTCCAACCTCTTCTGCAAAAATGAGCAATGATTTTCTTTTCATGTCTTAGTAAAGAAATGATAAACTTTTAAACAGATCTTCAAGTTCAAAGAATGCTGTATTTCACAGTATGCTTTTTAGTCAGATAGCAAACTTAGTCATGTAGATATAAATTCTTTTGACAAAAAGTGACCAAAATCAGCAAGTCCTTTTACCCTAGTGAGATCTTCTACTACACTACAAACAGAAAATGCAAAAGTTTTGAATTGCTTTGTAGTGCAAATTCCACAGTAGAAATATCCTTATGTAGCTAGGTAGCTAAGGAAAGCTGATAGAATCAACCATATAGCTTTATGCTTAGGATAGAAAAAAAAATGTTGACTAGAAGAAGTAAGATATTTTAATCATGAATCCCAGTAGGAAATAAGAAGTTAGGCTCATAGAAGAAATAAATGGACCCAGGCACTAGGTCTACATTTACTAGCTTTTACCAAATGAACAGTAAAGTCTGTTTAGGGGAGTTTAGATCTTTAGACCTACATCAGATGTAGGTCATTAAAAAAAACCTACAAAACACCATATACTTTCTTGTAATTAATGTACATACATACTTACATAAATACATAATAGCTTTATGTTCTAAAGGGATAACTACTGAAATAGATAATTTAATTAACTGAATAATACAAAATTTTCCCCAGTTCTTTCCTCTCCCTCCATATTCAACAATGACAAGTCCATTCTACTTCCAAAATAATTCTCAAATCCATCCAATTTTCTCCATTCCAAATGCCCACATCAATATTATCTCTTACCTGGATTAATACAAGAGCTTGCTCACTAGTCACCCTGATTCCAAGTCAGCCATCTCAACCAAAGCATTCCCCCCACTATAACCAGGGTGCTCTTTCTCATATGTAAATCTGTTCATGTTTCTTCCAACAAAAATCACTTCAGTGGTTCCCAACAGCACAGAGTCCTTAACATGACAAACAAGCCTGGGTGATGTGGCCCTGGTGTACATTTTCAGTCTTATCTTACACTACTTCCTCAACATAAAGTTTTCCAACCTACAGAATTTCTTTCATTTCCTACAATCCTATGCCTTCTTTACATCCTCCTTCATGCACTCTCAGCCAGGAACTCTCTTTCCCATTCTTCCCTTCATCATTATAATTCCTACTCTTCCTGCAGATCTCAATTCAGACATCATCTCCTCTCAAATTTTCTTGATATTTTGAGTCAAGTTCACTTGAGTGTCTGCCAATCTCCTTAGTGTACTATACTTGCTCTATCACACTCTGAATTGTACATGGTCATTTATTTATCTGTATCCCTCACTATACCCAAGTTCCCTGAATGCAGGGATGAAATCTATATTCCTAGCTATTGCTTACCTGCAAGGGAATGACAAAAGGAAATGAGCTTTTTAGAAAGCATATTCTTCCTGTAGTATAGAAAAATGTATAAAAGGCAAGACAAGACTAGAGATGGAAACACAAGAAAGTATTATAATAGTTTAGGCAAGGATATAAATGTGGGGCTTTTTTAAGATTTATTATTCATGAGAGACAGAGAAAGAAGCAGAGACATAGGCAGAGGGAGAAGCAGGCTCCTCACAGGGAGCCTGATGTGGGCCTCGATCCTGGGACCCCAGAATCACCCTGAGACGAAGGCAGACACTCGAGGCATCCCTAAGTGTGGTCTTAATTAGAAAAGCAGCATAAGGAATGGGGGAAATAGCCAGATTCTGGAGATATTTAGGAAATGGAGTGACAGAAATTGGTAAATGATTAGCTATGACCATAGTGAGAGAAAGAGAAAAGATGGGGCACCTGGGTGGCTTAGTCATTTAAGCATCCAACTCTTGATTTTGCCTCAGGTCATGATCTCAGAGTCGAGACTGAGCCCTGCATTGGCATCTGCACTCACCGGTGAGTCTGCTTGAAAATTCTCTCTTCCTCTGTCCCTTCTCCCCACTGGTGCTCTCTCTCTATCTCTCTCTGTCTCTCTGTCTCTCTCTCTTTCTCTAAAATAAATAAATCTTCAAAAGTAAAGAAAGAAGTCAAGAATACCTTGAATACTGATGTGGATGATGATCAAATTATTGAGATAGTAAAGAGAGGAAAAAGAATAGATTTGGAGTAAGATGGTAAGTTTGGTTTGGGATATGCTAAATTAGTTTTGCCTTTAGGACACTGAAAGGGAGATGCTGAGGAGGTAGTGGATATATATAAGTCCAGAAATAAAGAGAAACCTAGGTTAGAAACTTGGATTTAAGACTTACATCATAGAAGAGGAAACTGAAATCATGAAATCATGGGTGTAGGTGAGATCACCCAAGAAGGATGTGTGGAATGAAAACACAGGAGAACCAAGGACAGAAAACAGCAGGAAGAGGGGCTGGGAAGATGGTAGAGGAGGACCCTAAGCTCACCTCATACCCCACATGCAACTAGATAACACTCACAGCAGTGTAACTAACCCAGAAAATGACCCAAAGACTGGCAGAACAAACTCTTAGAGAAAAGAGGGTAGGAGACATGGGGGGAGGAGAGCTAAATAAACATAGGACTATGGCTGCTCACAGGAGGGAGGGAGCCAAGGGTGTGAAGAAGGGAAAGAAAAAGACTCTTACAACAGGGAGCTCAGACACGGAAGATGAATCCTCAAAACATTTGGCTTTGAAAGCAACAGAGGCCAAATTTCACGAGTTCTTACAAGTAGCAGGACTTAAAGCCTGGAATTTTAAAAATCGGCAAAGTTGGTTCTGGGAGAGCCAGAAGGTGACAGGTAGCTGAGTCTCCACCCTTAAAAAGACAGCATGACAAACAGCCTATGGAGATACAATATAGAAGCCGCAGTTTGAAAACTGGCTGGGGGGCAGCCTGGGTGGCTCAGCAATTTAGCGCCGCCTTCAGCCCAGGGTGTGATCCTGGAGACCCGGGATTGAGTCCCACATCAGGCTCCCTGCATGGAGCTTGCTTCTCCCTCTGCCTGTATCCCTGCCTCTCTCAATCTCTCTCTGTGTCTCTCATGAATAAATAAATAAATAAAATATTTTTTTTAAAAAAAGAAGAAAATTGGCTGGGGCATACAGGAGGGACCGTTATTTACTCAGCTTAGAGCATGCCCTGAAAGGGCAGTTTTTGCAGGGAGATCCCTCTAGGAACAAAGAGGCTGGCAGGTGTTATCTCCCTCCCCTACCCACCCCAACACAAACACACAGCCATCTACAGGAAGCAGTGGGGCATAGAACTCACGACCTAACCTGCTTACACCAAGATCTGCCTTTTCCAGTCACTTTTGCCTCAGTCCTGGTGCTGTGGGTCCCCTCCCCGAGAAGCAAAACTTGCCAATACCACATCTCCCAACCCACACACCTTAGGGGCTTCAGTCCCGGTGAGGACAGTGGCCCTGCAGAAGATGGAGGCAAATCTTGTTAAAACGGTGCATCCTACCCCAGCTGAGGACCAAAAACTGCCCAGAACAGGCAAACAGAGCCACTGCAAATGATTGGCCTAAAGGAAAGTAGCCAGTACCCAACAGCTGGGTGCACACAACACACATGGGAGACATTCCTGAAGTGCCAGGTTCTGATAAGCAAGGAACATGGAGCTGTAGGGCCCTATAAGACCTCTTCTTCATAAGGCATTATCTTCAAGAGCAGGAGAGGCAGGTGACTTTCCTAACACAGAGAAACAGACACAGAGTTAGACAAAGTGAGGAAACAGAGGGATATTTTCCAAATGAAAGAATAGGACATAACCACAGTAAAATGGATAAAGATAATATGCCTGTAGAGAATTTAAAGTAATGATCATAAAGATACTCACTGGACTTGAAAAGAGTGGAAGACATCAGTGAGACCCTTAACAAAGAGGTAAAAAAAGAACCAATCAGAAATGAAGAACACAAGAAATGAAATTTAAAACATACTAGATGGGGAAAAAATACACTAGATTGTATAAAAATCAGGCTAGAGAAAGCAGAAGAACAAAATTAGTGACCTGAAGGATACAGTAATGGAAAGTAATCAAGCTGAGCAGATGAGAAAAAAAAAATTACACAAAATGAAAAGAGACTTAGGAAACTCAGTAATTCCATCAAGGCTAATAACATTGCATTATAGGTAGCCCAGAATAAGAGAAAAAAGGGCAGAAAATTCATGTGAAGATGTAATAGCTGAAAACTTCCCTCATCAGGGGGAAGGAAACAGTTATCTAGATCCTGAGAGCACAGAGATAACCCCCCCTTTCAAATCAATCCAAGGAGGTCTACACCAAGACATATAGTAATTAAGATGCCAAAAGTAATGATAAAGAAGGAAATTTTAATGCATCAAGAAAAAAGACAGTTATATTCAGGGAACCCAATAAGGCTTCAGCAGATTTTATCAGCAGAAATGTTGCAAGCCACAAGAAAGTGGCATGATTTATTCAAAGTGCCGCAAGGAAAAAATCTGCAGTCAAGAATACTCTACTCAGCAAGGCTATTCTTCAGAATAGAAAGAGAGATAAAGAGTTTACAAGACAAACAAAAGCTAAAGCAGTTAATGACCACTAAACAAGCCCTACTAGAAATGTTAAAGGTGACTCTCTGAGTGGAAAGGAAAGACTATAAGTAAGAGAAGAAAAGTAGGAAGCATAAAAGCAGTAAAAATAAGCATATCTGTAAAAATCAGTCAAGGCATTCACAAAATAAAAGGATGCAAAGTTTGACACCATATACCTAAAATATGGGGGTGGGGAGAGAGGACTAAGAACAGGTTGACACTTAAGCAACCATCAACTTAATATAGACTTCTATATGCAGAAGATGTTATATTATAAACCTAATGGTAACCACAAAACAAAAAACAAAAATTGATATGTTAAAAATAAAGAGAAAGGAATCCAAGTATATCATTAAAGAAAGCCAGCAAACCATGAGAGAACAGAGCAAGAGAAGAAAGGATCAGAGAAGAACTATAAAAACAACCACAAAACAAGTAACAAAATGGCTTTAAATATATACCTATCAATAATTCCTTTGAATATATATGGGCTAAACATTCCAATCAAAAGACATAAGGTGACAAAATGGATTAAAAGAACAAGACCTACTGGGATGCCTGGGTGGCTCAGTCAGTTAAGCACCAACTCCTGATTTCAGCTCAGGTCATGACCTCAGGGTCACGAGATTGAACCCCGTACTGAGCTCCATGTTCAGCATGGAGTCTACTTGTCCCTCTCCCTCTGCTCCTCTTCTTGCTCTCTCTCTTTCTCTATCTCCCTCAAATAAATAAATAAATAAACAAACTCTTAAAAAGAAAAAAAACACACAAGACCTATCTATGTGTTATCTACAAGAGACTCATTTCAGACCAAAAGACACATGCAGATTGAAAGTAATGGAATGGAGAAACATTTATCATGCAAATAGCTGTCAAAAGAAAGCCAGCATAGAAATATTTATACCGAACAAAATAGACTTTAAAACAAAGACCATAACAAAAGACAAAGAAGGAGCACCCAAATATATAAACCAGTTAATACAAACATAAAGGAACTAATCAACAGTAATACAATAAGAATAGGGGACTTTAACACTCCCACTTACATCAATGAACAAATCAAATAGAAAATCAACAAGGAAACAATGGCTTTGAATGACATACTGGACCAGATCTAGTCAGAACATTCCATCCTAAAACAGCAGAATACACATTTTTTTCTTTTTTTTTTTTACACATTTTTTCAAGTGCACATGGAAAATTCTTCAGAATAGATCACATATTAAGCCACAAGTCTCAACAAATTAAAAAAAACCAAAGTCATAACATGTATCTCTTCTGACCACAATACTATGAAACTAGAATCAACCACAAGAAAAAAATGTGGTGAAAGCACAAATACATGGAAGTTAAATAACATGCTACAAAACAATTAATGGGTCAACCAAGAAAACAAATAAATAAAAAAAATTACATGGAGACAAATGAAAATGAAAACACAATGGTTCATTATCTTTGGGATGTAGCAAAATCAGTTCTAAGAGGGAGGTTTATAGCAATACAGACCTACCTCAAAAAGCAAGAAAAATCACAAATAACCTAATCTTACACCTAAAAAAGTTAGAAAAAGAACAAACAAAACCCAAAACCAGCAGAAGGAAGGAAATAATAAAGATTAGAGCAGAAATAAATTACATAGAAACTAGAAGAAAAATGGAACAGATCAATGAAACCAGGAGCTGGTTCTTTCAAAATATCAACAACCTCTAGCCAAACTCTTTAAAAACACTTGGAGGTGGGGGGTGCTCAAACAAAATTAGAAAAGAAAGTGGTGAAATAACAATTGACACCACAGAAATAGAGCTTGTAAGAGAATACTATGAAAAATTATATGCCAACAAAGTGGACAACCTAGAAGAAATGGATATATTCCTAGAAACACAAAACCTACCAAAACTTAAGCAGGAACAAATAGAAAATTTGAACAGACTGATCACCAGCAACAAGATTGAATCAGTAATCAAAAGAATCCCAACAAACAAGTTCAGGACCAGACAGTTTTACAAGTGATTCTGCCTATTATTCTTAAACTTTTCCAAAAAAGTAGAACAGGAAGGAAAACTTCCAAATTCATTCTGTAAGGTCAGCATTACCTTGATAACAAAAGCAGATAAAGACACTAAAAAAGAGAAAAGGCCAATATCTCTGGTGAACATAGATGCAAAAATCCTCAACAAAGTATTAGCAAACTGAATGCAATAATACATTTAAAAATCATTAACTACAATCAAGTGGGACTTATTCCCAGGATGCAAGGGTAGTTCAGTATTTGCAAATCAATCAATGTAATATATCACAACAATAAGATAAATGATAAAAACCAAATGATTATTTCAATAGATGCACAAAAAGCAACTGACAAAATACAACATCCATTCATGATTTAAAAAAAAAAAAACCTTCAACAAAGTAGGTTTAGAGGGAATATACTTCAACATAATCAAGGCCTTATAGGAAAAACGCACAGCTAACATCATACTCAATGAGGAAAAACTGAGAACTTTTCCCCTAAGATCAGAAAAGAGAAAAGATGTCCACTGTCACCACTTTTATTCAATGCAGTACTAGAAGTCCTAGCCAAAGCAATCAGGTAACAAAAAGAAATAAAAGACATCCAAATTGATAAGGAAGAAATAAAACTTTCAGATGCAGATGACAGGATACTCTATATAGAAAACCATAAAGACTCCTCCAAAAAACTACTAGAGCTGATAAATAAATTCAGTAAGGTCACAGGATACAAAATCAACGTATAGAAATCCACTGCATTTCTACACACTAGAAATGAAGCATCAGAAAGAGAAATTGAGAAAACAATCCCATTTACAACTGCACTATAAATAATACCTAACCAAAAAAGGTAAAAAACATGTACTCGGAAAACTATAAAATTGGTGAAAGAAATCAAAGACAATACAAACAGAAAGACATTCCATGCTCATGAATTGGAAGAACAAATACTGTTAAAATGTTTATACTATCTAAAGCAAACTACAGATTTAATGCAATCTCTATCAAAATACCAACAGCCTTTTCCACAGAACTAGAAAAAACAATCCTAAAATTTGTATGGAACCACAAAAGATCTCAAATAGCTAAAGCAACCCTGAAAATGAAAAACAAAACTAGATGTAACACAACTCCAAACTTCAAGTTACATTGCAAAGGCATAATAATCAAAACAGTCTGATACTAGCACAAAATAGACATACAGATCAATGGAATAGAATAGAAAGCCCAGAAATAAATGCACAATTATATGGTAAATTAATCTCCCACAAGAGGCCAGAATATGCAATGGGAAAGTCTTTTCAACTAATGGTATTGGGAAAAATGGATAGCTACATACAAAAGAATAAAACTGGACCACTTTCTTATACCATACACAAAAATAAAATCAAGGTGGATTAAGGACCTAAATGTGAGACCTGAAATCATAAAATTCCTACAAGAAAACAGAAATAGCAATTTCTCCTATTGTCCATAACAACATCTTTCTAGATACATCCCCTAAGGTAAGGGAAACAAAAGCAAAAATGAACTATTGGGACTACATCAAAATAAAAAGCTTCTACACAGCAAAGAAAACAATCACAAAACTAAAGGCAACCTACTGATATTGTAAATGACCTATCCAATAAAGGGTTAGTATCCAAAATATATAGAGGACTTATAAAACTCAACACCCAAAAATCAAAGAATCCAATTTAAAAATGGACAGAAGACTTGAATGGACATTTTTTCAAAGACATACAGATGGCAAATAGACACATGAAAAGATGCTCAATTTCACTTATCATCAAGGACATGCAAATCAAAATTAAAATGAGATACCACTTCATACCAGTCAGAATGACTAAAATCAAGAAAACAGGTGTTGGCAAGGATATGGAGAAAAGGGAACCCTTCTACACTATTGGTTAGAATGCAAACTGGTGCAGCCACTCTGGAAAACAGTATGGAGGTTGCTCAAAAAGTTAAATATGGAACTATCCTATGATCCAATGCGCTACTAGGTATTTACCCAAAGAATACAAAAATACTAATTCAAAGGGATACATGCACCCTGATATTTATAGCAGCATTATCAACAATAGCCAAATTATGGAAACAGCCAAGTATTCATCAATTAATGAATGGATAAAGAAGATGTGGGTGTGTGTGTGTGTGTGTGTAATGGAATATTACTCAACCATAAAAAGAACGAAACCGGGATCCCTGGGTGGCGTAGCGGTTTGGCGCCTGCCTTTGGCCCAGGGCGCGATCCTGGAGACCCGGGATCGAATCCCACATCAGGCTCCCGGTGCATGGAGCCTGCTTCTCCCTCTGCCTGTGTCTCTGCCTCTCTCTCTCTCTCTCTCTCTCTCTCTCTGTGACTATCATAAATAAATAAAAATTAAAAAAAAAAAAAAGAACAAAACCTTGTCATTTGCAACAACATGGATGGAGCTAGAGAGTATTATGCTAAGTGAAAAAAGTCAGAGAAAGACAAAGACCGTATGATTTTACTCATATGTGGACTTTAAGAAAAAAAACAGGAGTGACTGGTTGGCTCAGTTGGTACACATGCAACTCTTGATCTCAAGGTTGTGAGTTTTTACACCCCCATTGCGTGTAAAGATTACTTTAAAAAAATAAATAAAATCTAAGGAACAAAATAAATGAGCAAAGGGAAAGAAAGAAAGAGAGGCAAACCAAAAAAACAGACTCTTAACTATCAAGAAAAAGTTGATGGCTACCAGAATGGAGGGAAGTGGGAGGATAGGTTAAATAGGCAATGATTATTGAGGATGATCGGCATCAGGTGATGTATGGAAGTGTTGAATCACTATATTGTATACCTGAAATGAATATTACACTGTTTTTTAACTAACCATATATAATAGGATATTATTTAGCCATAAAAAAAGAATGAAAGCTTGCCATTTGCAACAATATGGATAGATCTGGAAAGTATAATGCTAAGCAAAAAAGCCAGTAAGAGAAAGACAAATACCATATGATTTCACTCAAATGTGGAATTTAAGAAACAAAAACAAATTAACAAAAGGGTAAAAAAGGAGGCAAAGCAAAACAAGGCTCTTAACTATAAAGAACAAACAGATGGTTACTAGAGGGGATGCTGTTGGGGGATGGGTGATATAGGTGAAAAAAATAAGAGTACACTTGTCTTGATGAGCATTGAGTAATACATGGAATTACTGAATCACTATATTGTACATCCAAAACTAATATAACTTTGTATATTGACTACACTGGAATTAAAATTTTAAAAAGAGCCAAGGAGAGAACATTCAGGAACATCAACTTCTAAAGGATAATCAGGGGAAGACAGTACACTAAACAATGGAAAAGAGTGTCCACAGAGGCAGCAAGGAGGGTATTTAATGAAGGAAAGACTGGTCAAAAGTCAAATGGCTCAAGATTTTCAAGAGAGAATGAGGGCTGAAAAAATTATATTTAAAATGTAATGTATGGGGGTATTGTTGGCAAAATGGCAGATTAGGGGCTCCCAAATTTGTTCTTGCATAAAAACAATGAGAAAGCTGACCAAAATTATTAGAATAAACTTTTTCAGCGATATGGAAATTAACCAAAGGCTTCCAACAACACAGGAAACATTTACTTTTAAATAAATAAACAGTTTTATATAAGCAAGAACAGGAAGCTTTGTCATATTTTAACTTCCCTTAGTTCCATCCCCCACTCTATATTTGCAATAGCCTTCCAAAATACTAGCCTACATTCCAGGGACAGCCCAGTGGTTGCTGGAGAGAGCAGTGAAATGAAGTGCTGTGGGATGGAGCTAGAGCTTTTTTGAATCCTCATTACCAAGGAATTCTCACTACTTGATCTTTCTGACAGATTCTGAGGAGACATCACTTATAAGTTAGTCTGTACTTGGCCTGAATCAGGGCTCATCTTGCACAGAGTGTCTTCTTCCACAGGGCATTTGTTGAAAACAATTACAATCAAGTTTGTAACTTCACAGCTGCCTGATGCAGTGGTTAATATTTGGAGCAATAATAGGCAAAAAGCTAACCAAAAAGCTGGGAAATAAGATGTCCATAAGTGATTTGAAAAACTCCAACATATTCTTGGGGACCTAGGAGGCCACACAAACACATAGGGCTGTATTATGCACAGGAAAGACCTGAGAAGCCCCTAAGCTCTCATCTCTGGCTGACCTTGAGGCCAGAATGTTGGACAAAGACTTTATACAAGCTATTTTTTTTTAAGATTTATTTATTTATTCATGAGAGACACAGACTGAGAGAGAGGCAGAGACATAGGCAGAGGGAGAAGCAGGCTCCTCAACAGGGAGTCCAATGTGGGACTCCATTCCAGATCCCAGGATCACGACCTGAGCCGAAGGCAGGCGCCCAACCACTGAGCCACCCAGGCGTCCCTATACGAGCTATTTTAAATATGTTCAAAGAGCTAAAGGAAACCATGTCTAAGGAACTAAAGTATAAGGATATCTCACCAAACAGAGATTATCAAAAAGATGCATAAACTATTTGTTTAAATACAAATTCTGGAGTTGAAAAGTATAATAATTAAAATCAATATTTCATTAGAGATGGTCAATAGCAGATATGAGCAGAGAGAAGGAAGAAAAAGTGAAACAAAGATAAGTTAATTGAGATTTTCTAGTCCAAGGAACAAAATGACTAAAAAGAATGAACAAAAATTAACATAGCCTTAGATACCTGTGAAGACACCATCAAATGTACAATATATGCATAATGGGAGTCTCAGAAAAAAGAAGAGAAACAGAAAAGGGGCAAAAAGAATATTTGAAGAAATAATGGCCAAAAACTTTCAAATATGATGAAAAACATTAATCTTCATATCCAACAAGCTCAAAAAACTCTAAGTAGGATAACTTTAAAAAGATCTACACATGGACACATATTAATCAAACTGTCAAAAGAAAAAGACAAAAAGAATCTTGAAAGCGGTTAGAGGAATGATTTATCACATTCAAAGGATGTTCAATATGATTAACAGCTGAATTCTCATCAGAAACTATGGAATCAGAAGGAACAGAGATGACGCATTCAAATTTCTGAAAGAAAAAAGAGCCTGTCAACCAAGGTTTCTAAATCCAGCAAACACTATCCTTCAAAAATGAAGTGACTACTCTGAGGCCAGTATTACATGGATATCAAACCCACACACATATACACACCACACCCTTACTACTACTATTACTAATTACTAACTACTACTAGTAGTAGTACTACTACTACAGCTCAATATTCCTTATGAGTTACTATAAATTCAAATATCCTCAACAAAATGACTAGCAGCAAATACTAGCAAAACAATCAATCTAGAAGCATATAAAAAGGCTTACACAATATGACAAAGGGAGACATCCTAGGAACACAAGGTTGTTTCTGCATTTAATACCAATGTAATGCACTATATTAGTAGAACATAGGAAAAATAAACATACAATCATCTCAATACAGAAAAAATATTTGACAAAATCCAACATCTTCTATAATAAAAGCACTCAACAAACTAGCAATAGAAGGGAATTTCCTCAAACTGACAAAAGGCATCTACAAAATATCCATAGCTAACATCATATTTAATGGTAAAAGACTGAAGGCTTTCTCCCTAAGATCAGGAATATGACAAGCTATCTGCTCTCATCACTTCAATTTAACATTGCGCTAAAAGTTCTAGCCTGGATTCTACCATTAAATTTGAAAATAAAATTAAAAGCATCAAATTAGAATGGAAGAAGTATGAAATTATCCCTATTTGCAATGACATGATCCTAGAAATAGAAAATCCTAAAGGGGGAATCCCTGGGTGGCTCAGCAGTTTAGCACCTGCCTTCAGCCCAGGGCGTGATCCTGGAGTCCCAGGATCAAGTCCCATGTCAGGCTCCCTGCATGGAGCCTGCTTCTCCCTCTGCCTCTCTGCCTCTCTGCCTCTCTCTCTCTCTTTCTCTGTGTGTGTGTGTGTGTGTGTCCTTCATGAATAAAGAAATAAAATCTTAAAAAAAAAAAAAGAAAGAAAATCCTAAAGGAATACACATACCCACATGCTAAAAAACAAGCTCAGAAAGGTTGCGGGATACAAGATTAATATACAAAAATCAGTTGTATTTCTATACACCAGTAATGAACAATCTGAAAATGAACTTAAGAAAGCAATTCAATCTAATAGAATCAAAAAACAAGAGTGACGGGATCCCTGGGTGGCGCAGCGGTTTGGCGCCTGCCTTTGGCCCAGGGCGCGATCCTGGAGACGCAGGATGGAATCCCACGTCCGGCTCCCAATGCATGGAGCCTGCTTCTCCCTCTGCCTATGTCTCTGCCTCTCTCTCTCTCTCTCTCTCTGTGTGTGTGACTATCATAAATGAATTTAAAAAATTAAAAAAAAAAACAAGAGTGACAAAATAAATACAAAACTTGTATACTAAAAACTATAAAAACTGTTAAAATTAAAGAAACAAATGAAAATAAGCTTTGTCTTCATGTTTCAGAAGACCTATTAATATTAACATGGAGTATTCTCCAAATTTATCTACAGTTCAATATCAAAATTCCATCATCCAATTTTGCAGAAATTGACAATCCTAAAATTCATATGTAAATTCAAGGGATCCAGAACAGCTAAAACAATTTTGAAAATAAAGAGCAAAGTTGGAGGATTTGTACTTCAAAATTTCAAAGCTTATTTTTATACTACACTAAACAAAATAGTGTGTTACTGGCCTACAATAAACATATAAATCAGTAGAATTTAATTGAGAGTCCAGAAATAAACTTATACATCTGTAATTGAGTCATTTTTGACAAGGGTACTAAGATAATTCAATGGGGAAAGAACAGTCTTCTCAATAAATGGTACTCTATGCACAAAAGAATAAATGTGGACACTTACATCACACTACATACAAAATTAACTCAAAAGAGATCAAAAACCTAAATGTAAGAGCTAAAACTGTAAAACACTTAGAAGAAAACACAGTGATAATAAATTTCTGTGACCTTGGATTAGGCAACAGTTTCTTAGACATGATACCTAAAGCACAAGCAACCAAAATAAAAAATAGTTGAATTTCATAAAAATTAAAAACACTTTTAATTCAAAGGGCATTATCTAGGAAGTGAAAAAATGACCCACAGACTTGGAGGAACTATTTGCAAATCATATAGCTAGTGAAAATCTAATATCCAGAATATATAAAGAATTCTTACAATTTGAGAATAAAAAGACAACCCAACCAAAAGTGGACAGGGGAGTCTAGGTGACTCAATCAGTTAAGTGTCTGACTTCTGATCTCCACTCAGGTCATGATCTCAGGGTCCTGGGATCCAGCCTTGCATCAGGCTCCATGCTCAGCACAGAGTCTGCTTGTCCCTCTCCCTCTGCTCCTCCTCCCTTCCCCCCATGCTCTCTCTCTCTTAAATAAAATCTTAAAAAAAAAAAAGTGGACAAAGGATTTGCATAAAAATTTCTCCAAAGAAGATATACAAATGCCAATAAACAAATGAACATAAGCATAATTTCTTTAGTCATTATAGTAATATAAATCAAAACCATGATGAGACATCACTTCACACTCACCAGGGATGGCTACAGTAAAACAAACAAACAAAAACAAAAAGTAATAAGTGTGGGGGAGGTTGTGTAGTAATTGGAACTTAGAACTCCCATCCATACATTGCCAGTGGGAACATAAAATGGTGTGGCTGTTTTGGAAAACAATTTGGCAGTTCCTCAAAAAGTTAAACATAAAGTTACTATATGACCCAGTAATGTCTAGGTATAGACCTAAGAGAATTGAAAACATATATTCACACAAAAACTTACACATAAATGAACATGGAAGCATTATTTACAGTAGCCAAAAAGTTGGAAATAATCTAAATTTTCAGCAACCAATAAATGGATAAACAAAATGTGGCATGTGTATTAGAATATTATTTGGCCACTGATATATATACAATGTGAATTAACTTTGAAAATACCATGATAAGTAAAAGAAGCCAGATGAAAGGCCACATACTGTATGATTCTATTGCTAAGAAGTGTCCAGAATAAGCAAATCCATAAAGACAGAAAGTAAGTTTGTATACAACAGAGGCTGGAGGGAAGGGGCAAAAGGGACATGGCTACTAATTTACAGGGTTTCTTTTTTGGGAGAAGAAATGTTCTCAAGTTAGAAGGTAGTGATGATTGTACAACCTTGGAGTTACACACTTCAAAGTAGTAACTTTGATAGTATGCAAATTATATTTAAATTTAAAAAAATTAAGTTGTCCCTGAAAATTTGCCAATTAACTTAAGTAAATTGGAGGAGCACACTAAATATGGATTTGTCTCACATGGCAAGGCATCTGCTACCTATCTCAAAGTCTGTCCACAAAGCCTCAAAATATTAACTGAAGAGACAACTTTAAAAAAAAAAGAAAAGAAAAGCGAGACTTCAGTCTATCTTTCACTTTACATAATTTCAGAGCCCAGTCATACCAAGAAGGAAACAAACAAACCCTCTGAGGCCTTTTGTCTAGCAGCCTTGCCCCAACAGTCTTGACTGAGAAATCTCCGAGCCAACTAGTGCGCTAGCCGAGTTCTCTGCCCTGCAACAGTGCTAGATTCTTTCCATTACACCCACAGATTGCCTAGATTCAAATCTCAGCCACTTACAAATCTGTGATTTTAATCTATTCAATCTACTTCTAAGCTTTAATTTTCTCATCATGAAATTGAGGATAACAAAGCACCTTCCATAGGGTTACTATAAGTAAATAAATTAATACATGTAAAGTGCTTACACTAATGCCTGATCAATTGTATGCACTCAGTACATGTTGTGGGATGATAGAAGGGGAAATGAGTCTAAGTCATGACCACACCCCTCACATTATGCCCCAGCAAAGATTCTTTGATGAGTCCTGTGCTAAAGGTAAAGGAGGAAAGACAGTATATACCCTTGTCAAACTCCTTTAACTAAAGGAGACTAACAGGTGGTAGACTTAAAGGCACTCCTGATATAAAATCTCTACATTCATAAAAGCCAAATCAGAAATTGAGTGAGTAAACAAGTCCTTCTTCTTTGTTAACACAGTGACTACTGGGACAAATACCATAAACATTCCAGGAGCATTTAGTGAGTACTCATAATATAAAATTAATTGAATGCAAAGATCAATCAGACTCCTAATACAAGAATTTTTCAGTCTAGTCAAGAATTTTTTCAGAAAGGTTTTACCTTATCCACAATAACAAATACATTTTTACATACATATATACATATACTGAAATAAATGTTTCATAAAAAATATCATTAGGAAAAAAATATCCTTAGTATTTATAATACACCTTATTTGCTATTCCTATCTATTCTATTCCCAACAACAACAAAAAAAAATTCTTGTCTCAACACCCTATCACCACTCCACTAAATTGATTTCACTACCCAGGAATGGTCTTGGCCCCAAGTCTGACCAAAATGGTATTGAAAAATGCCAATCTGGATATGTGACCAACTAACTGTAACACAAGGCAGAATAATTAAATGCTCAGTAGAGGTTGATACTGTGGAAACACAGAAAAAGTTAATCCTTTTGACTAGGGTATCCAGGATCCAGTGCATACAACTATATAAACATGAATGGAAATTCAAACAGCACGATTTAAGAATTGGTCATAGGGGATCCCTGGGTGGCGCAGCGGTTTAGCGCCTGCCTTTGGCCCAGGGCGCGATCCTGGAGACCCGGGATCGAATCCCACGTCGGGCTCCCGGTGCATGGAGCCTGCTTCTCCCTCTGCCTGTGTCTCTGCCTCTCTCTCTCTCTGTGTGTGACTATCATAAATAAATAAAAATTAAAAAAAAAAACACTTTGTTAATTAAAAAAAAAAAAAAAGAATTGGTCATAGTTCTCTTCCTTGTCACTGCCTTCAGAGGTGGTAGCCATCTCCTAATTGGCAGTACGGCCACCCTCAGACCTCTGGTGCAGCCCAAGATTGTGAAAAAGAGGACCAAGGAGTTCATTTAGCACCAATCAGACCAGTATGTCAAAATTAAGTGCAACTGGCAGAAACTCAGAGGCACTGACAGTAGGGTGCATAGAAGATTCAAGGGCCAGATTTTGATGCCCAACATTTGTTACAGGAGCAACAAGAAAACAAAGCCCATGCTGCCCGGTGGCTTCCAGAAGTTCCCAGGCCACAAGGTCAAGGAGTTTGAAGTGCTGCTGATGTGCAACAAATCTCATGGTACAGAGATTGCTCACAAGATCTCTCAGAACCACAAAGCCATTGTGTAAAGAGCAGCCCCACTGGCCATCTGAGTCACCAATCCCAATGCCAGGCTGTGCAGCAAAAAAATAAATAGCTTATATAAATATAGTATTTATGTTAATAAAACCATAAAACTACAAAGAAGAAGGAGGAAGAGAATTATTATTATTATTATTATTATTATTATTATTATTATTAATTAGTCATAGTTTCCTTTTTACTACTATTTACCCAGTGTGGGTCAAAGACAAGCTGCCGAAACATTTGATACACCTACTAACAACAAAGCTTAGACATAAACTCAAAAGTTATCCGGTTTGTTACTACAGATATTATTCTCTTGTCTTTGTTTGCTCCCTTCCTCTGCGATGAACAGTCAGTCCCACAGAATCTCCAGTCACTAAATCCACTTATTGTCCAAAATGCCTGCCTCTGCCTCTGTTCAGATTTCCAAGGTACCTGAGTGCTCTCCAGTCTCCAGTTTTGCCCGATGTCTGTCATAAAATTTCCCCACTTCCCCAACACTATATGTATGGCATTGATAGGCATTATCAAAACTTGGTCAAAATCAGCTCTAAATGCTTTGGAGAGGTAAAAGAAGTAGTAGTATATCACATATGCATGTTTCATCTGCACTGAATAGCTAAATTACTGCTCAACTCATTTATCTTGCCACATCCAGATAGTAGAAGAATGAACCATCAAGTATCTAAAGACTTTGAGATCCATATATGAACAGGCTTTCCAGAATTTTGCCTTCTATGTATATGTGCTATGTACTATATTTTGATTATATACAGAAAATAATTTTGCTGCAACAGGATATTCCATTTAATAATAAAAAAGTTACCATGGCAAAATTATAGGACAATTACTAAAATCACTTTACTATTATCACAATGGCATTTACTGGTTTTGATTCAGTCATTTATTTAATAATATTGATCAAGCTCCTACTATGTGTAAGGAATTGTGGAACCTATGAAGGAAACAAATAGTAAAGTCCTTGATCCCTTAAGTAAAAGGAAATAATGTAGCACAAATACAAATAATTTTAATGCAAAGCAGAAAAAGGTATAAAGTACAAAACAAAAAGAACAAGCTTTTCCAAATTAGGTAAGAAAAAACACTATTAATCCCAAATTTTGGTTTACCAAAATTTAGATCATGTTCAATTAAAATTATTGATGCAAAGGCACCAAAATTGTTGATATACCTTTGAAATTGGATAACAAAATGTCTCAGCAGGTTACTTAAGGAAAAATATTATAAGACATGGGAAAGCATGATAGCCCAAGGAAGCAGGAAGAAAATCCATTTAACTCCATAAAAGGGCAGAAGTTATTACACAGGAGTTGGGAAATGTGGAGAATGGATTTCTCCCCAAATAGGAGCTTAAAATGAGTGACCATCAAGATCCCAAACAATTCTACATGGCACTTACCACAACATATTCAAGCATTAAATAGTATAATCCAATCTACATTAGGTATACTTCTCATTTAAAGGACAAGGGTTCAGTTATTAAATCTTTACTTTTTTGAAGTATATAGGAAGAGACATTTTTAATGAAAACCTTCCATGTAACTGTAGTTGATTTCCATTCTGTAACTTTGTATGTGAACAATATTTGTGAAATCAACACATTTGGGTTATGAAAATACACCCAACTAAATTAGGAGTAGAATTAAAATAAGCATATTATTTATTAAGCATGTTCCAGTAGGTTTTGAGGCTGGTGGGAGTGGGGGACGAAAAGGTGTCCTAAATCCTGCCTGTTTCTTAGATTCCAAGAAAGCCTTTACATTTATGGAGGGAAGAAGGGGGGGGGGGGCGCATCACACAGTACCTTGAAATGGAATGAGAACGTACACCATCAGAGCTAAATAATGAATAAGAATCTAATCATAGTCTGAAACAAGTATTCCTAAAGTATTGGGGGGAAAACCAGGCACAGGGAAACAGCAGAAGCAAAAAATATTTAAAGCACTCACAAGGCAAGTAAAAAAAAAAAAAAAAAAACAATAATAATAATAATAATAATAATAGCTAACTTTCATTGAACTCATTATGTGCCAGGTACTATTCAAAGCATGCATTTTATAGAAGAGGAAGCTGACACACAAAAAAGGTAAGTAGTTTTTTTGTTTTGTTTTGTTTTTTATTTATTTATTTATGATAGTCACAGAGAGAGAGAGAGGCAGAGACACAGGCAGAGGGAGAAGCAGGCTCCATGCCAGGAGCCCGACATGGGACTTGATCCCAGGACTCCAGGATCGCACACCTGGGCCAAAGGCAGGCGCCAAACCGCTGAGTTACCCAGGGATCCCCAAAAGGTAAGTAGTTTTCCCAAAGTCATCCAGCCAGCAGTAGGCAGAGCCAGGATTCAAACTCCAGTCTGGCAGTAAAAAGCACTCCAAAGCATAAAGCAAACTTACTGGTAAGGGAAGAAGAGAGAGTCTTGCTGGGGAAAATAGTTGGAATTTTGTTTTCTTATAGTAGAGAAATATGTGCTTATTATAGATGTTGGAAAAAACGGAGATCCTCCCCCTACCCTAGAAACAAGAAAAACTTGACTACTTAGGAATTTAGAAACACTTTTTAAAATGCTTTGATAAAAAGAAAATCAAAATTGAAATTATAAACTCTCCAGAAAACTATGAAGAGAAAAATATTTCCTGCCAAACTTATGGGACACAGGTGAAAACTATACCCAGGAAGAAATCTTACAGCTTCAATGCAGTTCTTATGAAAGAAGAAAAAGGAAAAAGGAAATTAACCTCATATTCACCTTTAGCAACTAGGAAAAGGACAATTAAATAAACAAAGAATAGGAATAAAGAAATGAATAGAGGTAAAACTTCAATTAATGAAACAGAAATATCTCAATAGAATAAAAAATTTAAAACTTAATTCTTTGACATGATTAATAAAATAAAACCCCTTCAACTCTATAAAGAAAACTGAGAGCAAAATATATATGTAAGATGAAGAGTATGAAAGAAATCATAAGCACAGATAAGAAAGACATGAAGATAATTTTATAAAACAATAATACCTACAATTCTAGGGAACTCTCTCAGCTACAATTGCTGCATAACAACTACCCCAAAACTTAGTGGCTTAAAACAACAGGTATTATGCTCACAGGTTTTATCAGTCAGGAAGTCAGGAAGGGCTCATCTGGGCTAACATCTTCCATGTGACCTCACTCAGATGCCAGCAGGGCTGCAGCCATCTTAAGGTTTAATTAGACAGTGTGTCCAGGATGGCTCACTCAACTGTGCTAGCTGATAGCTGGGAGCTTACATGTGGCCTCTCCAGCAGGGTGGAGTCAGAGAGATCATCAGACTTCTTACCTGGCAGCAGACTTCCCCCACAGTGAGCATCTCTGAGAAGTGTAAAAGCTGCGTGGCCTTTTCTGAATCAGCCTTGGAAGTCACATAGCATCACTTAGGCCAGAATTCTATTGGTTGAAGCCGTCATAAGCCTGCCTAGATCCAAGGGGAGTGAACAGAAACCCATGTCTTGATAGGAATGTCAAAAGTTCCACAGAAATGTTTTAAAACCACCAGCAGCAACAAATTTGAAGCCAAGAGGAAACTGATCAATCTCTAGCAAAGTGTAGGTTCCTATAAAATAACCCAAAACGTGGAAAGCTTGAATAGATCAAATGTCATAGAAGAGACAGGAAAAGTGGTTAAAGATCTAAATGCATGAGGTGGTTTCACGGCTGAGTTCTACGAAGATTTTAAAGAAGAGAAGTGCCATGTTATTTGAACTAGGGGCTCTTTAGTGGGCATCACAATCACCTTGCCAGGTAGTAAACATGCAGATTCCTGGGTCCCATCCCCAGAGATTCTGATCCAGTAAGTCTAGAGCACAGAAGGATCTGCATTTCTAACAAGCATACAGATCGTGCTAATAATACCTCTTGTCTGCAGAATACACTTTGAGTAGCAGTGATTTAAACCAGAGACTAGCAAGCTATGATTTGTGGGCTAAATCCAGCTTGCCACCTATTCCCATAAATAAAGTTTCACTGGAATACAGCCCTACCCATTCATATACATATTGTCTATGTCTGCTTTGGCACTACAATGGCAGAGCTGAACAGGTGCAACAGAGACCAAATGACCCACAAAGCCTAACATACTTACTGTTCTGGCCTTCTGCCCCCCACATTTGCCAACCCTCACCTTCAGCAGACATTTTAGTACTCTGCTGATTTTGATGGTTAGGGTGCAAAATTGATATGACAAATAGCTCTCATCTCACTATTTCACCTTACTATTTTCACTTAGTTAGCAATAACCTGGATCACTACATTGAAAGGGATGCAAGACTGTCTAAGCTCAGTGAGAAAAAACATCGTGATCAATCAGAGATGTCTACCATGGGCATTGAAAGAAGTAACCTGAAGCACAGATGGTGTCTATTTGCCAAGCCTGATTGTAAAACATAGAGGGTTTAAGAATCTTTTCAAAAAACTGTTGGAAAACTGCCACAAAATATGGATGTAATGCACACATTTTTAACTACACCATTAACAATGTATCAGATTTCATTCCAACTGCTCTGGAAGTTATTGTAATAATATGCAAATATTTCACATTCATAAACAAGTGAAGAAAATAAAATCATTTCGTGATTTTATCAGAGTGTAATACAGACCAATTTTGTCATGTTTGTACACAAGATTTCTGAGATTGATGTCTGCTCTTGAAAGAATACTAATAATGTTTCAAATGCTATGAGCTTATATTTTATCAGTTGAAAATGCCCCCATTATTAAGACATCTTTCAAAGATCCTAACTCTCAACCCAGGGGGTGATTTTTGCACATTAACACCATATTCCCATGATGTTACTTCCAAAATAGTGACCCATAACATATTAATAACAGAAATATTTTAAGATTTCCATGTTTACATAATTATTTAAAAGGAAAAGATGCATTTGTTGTGCTAGGCAAAAGAAAAACTGCCTAAGAAAAAATATATATATATGTTTATTGTTATAGACAGGAGAAAACTTGGATATGAAAATCTCCAGTGTGAGCAGGAAATGGTTAAATGCCAAACCCCAGTAAAGCAGGAAGCAAGGAGCAGGGGCACCATGCTGTCCAAGAATGGTGGCACAAGAGAATGAACCACCGGAGAATGAGGCAAGGGTCAGCTGAGCACACCCAGCCATGGAGATTTTCTAACCATTGTATTATTCCTCACATTAACAAAACCTGGCACATAGAAAGAACTCAAAACATACTTGTGGAAGGAAGGATAGAAAGCATGAAAGGTGAAAGGGAGAGAAGGCAGTTGACACCACAAAGACGTGGCTCCATTCTAATGACCAGATGGTGGTTATAAAGAACAGTTGGGGAAGGTGACTGGTAGTAAATAAGTTTCTCCACCAGAAATGAAGATGGCCAGAAATGAGCCTGCCATTGCTAGGGGACTGCTAGGCTAAGTTCCTAGCGAAGGAACAGCTCTGTAGAGGACACAATGGCTCCTGACTTATCAGATACCAGTGTGTGCCCTGGTGCCCTGACTCTAAATACTATAAAGACAACTAACTCTGTGCCCAGGAAGAATAAGGCTCCTCGGAGACTTTTAACCTTGATATGCAAGAGGAAGTTTTATTTGTCACATAGTTTCTCTGGTCTACAAGCCTATATTAATAATATTTAGAAAGAGGAAGGGAGGAAGTACAGAATACCAGCTGTGCAGTTGATATTTGTCCAGGCATGCTGGGTAAAATCTATCAGATAAGTAAGATAATTCCAAATTTTGGGCTCAGCGGTTTAGCGCAGCCTTCAGCCCAGGGCGTGATCCTGGAGACCCGGGATCGAGTTCCACATCGGGCTTCCTGCCCAGGGCCTGCTTCTCCCTCTGCTTGTGTCTCTGCCTCTCTTTCTCTGTGTGTGTGTGTCTCTCATGAAAGACAGTCTCTTCAATAAATGGTGCTGGGAAAATTGGACATCCACATGCAGAAGAATGAAACTAGACCACTCTCTTTCACCATACACAAAGATAAACTCAAAATGGATAAAAGATCTAAATGTGAGACAAGATTCCATCAAAATCCTAGAGGAGAACACAGGCAACACCCTTTTTGAACTCGGCCACAGTAACTTCTTGCAAGATACATCCACGAAGGCAAAAGAAACAAAAGCAAAAATGAACTATTGGGACTTCATCAAGATAAGAAGCTTTTGCACAGCAAAGGATACAGTCAACAAAACTAAAAGACAACCTACAGAATGGGAGAAGATATTTGCAAATGACGTATCAGATAAAGGGCTAGTTTCCAAGATCTATAAAGAACTTATTCAACTCAACACCAAAGAAACCAACAATCCAATCATGAAATGGGCAAAAGACATGAAGAGAAATCTCACAGAGGAAGACATAGACATGGCCAACATGCACATGAGAAAATGCTCTGCATCACTTGCCATCAGGGAAATACAAATCAAAACCACAATGAGATCCCACCTCACACCAGTGAGAATGGGGAAAATTAACAAGGCAGGAAACAACAAATGTTGGAGAGGATGCGGAGAAAGGGGAACCCTCTTACACTGTTGGTGGGAATGTGAACTGGTGCAGCCACTCTGGAAAACTGTGTGGAGGTTCCTCAAACAGTTAAAAATAGACCTGCCCTACGACCCAGCAATGGCACTGTTGGGGATTTACCCCAAAGATTCAGATGCAATGAAACGCCGGGACACCTGCACCCCGATGTTTATAGCAGCAATGGCCACAATAGCCAAACTGTGGAAGGAGCCTCGGTGTCCATCGAAAGATGAGTGGATAAAGGAGATGTGGTTTATGTATACAATGGAATATTACTCAGCTATTAGAAATGACAAATACCCACCATTTTCTTCAACGTGGATGGAACTGGAGGGTATTATGCTGAGTGAAGTAAGTCAGTCGGAGAAGGACAAACATTATATGTTCTCATTCATGTGGGGAATATAAATAATAGTGAAAGGGAATATAAGGGAAGGGAGAAGAAATGTGTGGGAAATATCAGAAAGGGAGACAGAACGTAAAGACTGCTAACTCTGGGAAACGAACTAGGGGTGGTAGAAGGGGAGGAGGGCGGGGGGTGGGAGTGAATGGGTGATGGGCACTGGGGTTGGTAAATTGAACACCAATAAAAAATAAATTAAAAAAAAAAGATAATTCCAAATTTTACCCAGCATAGAAGCTTCTAGAACTAGGGAGTCCATGTTTATGCCTAAACACTGTGAGTCTCCTGAAAATGTATGCAAAAAAAATGTGTGTTTGTGCATTTTTCTGAGAAGAGATACCAATGCTTACATCAAAGTGCCAAAAAGGTCCACAATCTGTCATCCCCCTCTCATATCTTAAGAACCACAAGTACAGTGATTTCAAATTGTAAGTCATTTGTGTGGCACAACATTCCAAAATTAAATAGAATTGAAAAATGTGAGAGTATAACACTTGTCATAAAGGTACGATTTCTTCGAACTGGCTTCAGGTGTATGTGTTAATGTGTATGTGTGTCTGTGTGTGTGGAGCAAGGTAAATTTTTTTCTTACTGAGGTCAGGGTTAAAAATGTTTGAAAGCCACCGCTCTAAGGCATGAGAAATGGCTATACACAATTTTGTAACATATTAAATCATCCATTGAAAACAATTAGGTGATCTATGGTTCCAGTGGGCATTCTACTGTTTTGAGTGACACCTGATCCACCAAAATGAAATTGCTATTATTAAAGAACTGCAATCTGCAATACTCAGAAATAAAA
Source organism: Canis lupus dingo (assembly GCF_003254725.2). Classification (NCBI taxonomy): domain Eukaryota; kingdom Metazoa; phylum Chordata; class Mammalia; order Carnivora; family Canidae; genus Canis; species Canis lupus. The sequence continues at coordinate 32,491,365 of NC_064263.1, forward strand.
GTATGTCTCTGTAAGGTCCTATTGATCTTAAGACCAACAACTAGGAAGAAGTTGCCTTTGAAAGGACCCTGCACACTGGGCGTCTTGGAGAAAATGTAAAATACTGAACAAAAATATTTTTTTGAAAGGAAGAGTACAAATATTTCCCTGGGAGGATAGAATCCTCTAAGCACCTTAGAAAGATATTCAGGAAAGGAAGAGTGTGGAAATTCACCCCCAAACCTGGTATAGCAATAAGTTTTAGAAAAAAATATTATTTCTTTTACACAAAAGAAACAGAAAAATATAGTAAATTTGCCAAGACTGCTTGGGTGTGAGGGTGTCACTTTAGTCCCATTCAGAGACTCAACCAGTCTCTGGTACTGTTCTCTATTCTCTTCTAGGCCTCAATACTTAGAAGGCCCAGGGACTGAATTATTTGGCTTATTGTCTAAAATGTTGCTAAAACACTTTACAGATTTGAGTTGTCCCAATCAATGCAAAATTTTCAAAAGTATTCCTAGATTCTACACAGCCAGACCACTATTGCTCCCCAACCTACAAAAGACCAGAAGTTACCCTCCCAGGCACGTACCTTCTCTGGCTTGGGATGCAAGTATATCTGAGATCAAAAGTGAAGCACCATACTGAGTTTCCCCAGTCGTCATGCCCTGCTACTGTCCCAGAGTGCCGGGAGCCAGGCTTACAGCTACCACACAGGAGACCAGAGCCGCCTCACTGGAGAAACTGCCTGACCCCCACACACAAAAGATGCACAGATACTGACATACGAGGATTCCTTTCCTGCAGCCCCCAGAAAAAAGGCTTAGATCCTCACCAGGTCGCCGTGACTAGCTGACACAGAGCCTGTCATGCAATTTTGATAACCACATTCTTAAATAGGAAAACACAGGCAAGGATAGCTAGACATCTTATGAAAGACACAAAAGTGAAAGAGAACAAAAACAAATGAAGGAAAAGGAACTCAAAGAAAACAGAGGGAAGGCCAGGAGCAGAATTATGCCATATTATAATATTCCCCATGAGTTAAAAGATATCATATCCATGAAATAAGAAGCTACAACAAAAGAACATTCAGAAATCAGAGGGAGTTCTTAAAAACCTTTAAAAAAAATTAGAAGAGTTAGAAGGTAAATTTCAGAAATGCCTTAGAAAATAGACCAAATGACAAAAAGATGGAAAATGAGAGTGAATAGATGAGAAAATTAAATGATACGTCCAGGAGGTCCAACACTTGAATAATGAGTTCAAGTGAAAAAGGATAAAGAAAATCAAAGAGAAGGAATTATCAAAGAAATAATACAAATAAACTTCTCAGGAGTAAAGAACATGAATTTCAAAATTGAAAGGCTCCACAGAGTTCACAGCAAAATTAATGAAAAATGATCCACATCAATAATCATAAAATTTCAGAACACCAAGAATACTAAAAAAAGGCTGGTAAAGGGACTCCACAATGGTGGCGGGGAGAGTCAGGCTGATGCCACCTGAGACCACTGATCAGTACTAGCCTCACCAAAAGTGGGACAACCAGACACTATGTGTCTGACAATGTGGTGTGATGCTCATTATGTGATACAATAGGAAATACAGCACTGCCTGTGAAGTATTACTATTCAACAGTTGAACTAGAATTTAATTAAGCCTAGGTCTAACCACTAGTGATTTTTTTTCAATTGTTTTATTTTTCAGGACTAAAATTTCATTCAGTTTTCTTTATGTCCTCTATGCTGAGATATTCTATTAAGGGAAATATTAAAGGTGAATTTTGGCATTTTAGTAATCATAATTTTAACGATTTCTTTGTTGCCACTAACTAAATAAATAAGCCAATAGCAGGAATTTTTCTGGATAAATGAGTTGCTCAGGAACATAGGCAATTTCCCATGAATTTTGCTGAGTGACCAAACAGACAAGATGTGTCCTACATTAGCATCTGGTGTTCAACAAATGCAGAATGAATGAATGAACAAATACACATGTATGCATGTCTCTACAAACTCTGAACAAGAAGAATGTCTACTCTTTTCAAAGGTGCTAAAGAGGGGAAGAATCTAGAGCTACAATCTCCTAACAGAAGAACCTGTAAAAGTCAGAAGTCGGGAGCTATTTCAGGTGATTATGGGACAATAAACCACTGCTGTCTGGCCAATTAACCATTCTGACTGGAGGACAGTACATGAAAACTAAAAACAATGTTTCCAAATACAATGATGATATAAACTGAGATGTGTAAGTTTAAGAGTTGTCTAGAATCAGTTCTCCCTTTGATGTTCAGCCTATCCAAGAAATGTCTGTAGTTAGGGGGATCCCTGGGTGGCTCAGCAGTTTAGTGCCTGCCTTTGGCCCAGGGGCATGATCCTAGAGTCCCGGGATCGAGTCCTGCATCGGGCTCCCTGCGTGGAGCCTGCTTCTCCCTCTGCCTGTGTCTCTGCCTCTCTCTCTCTCTCTGTGTGTGTGTGTGTTTCTCATGAATAAATAAAATCTTAAAAAAAAAAAGAAAGAAATGTCTCTAGTTAAAAGGATTTTGCTACTGAATGATTTGCAAAGTTTACAGAAAAGACTTTTTTTTTTTTTTTTTTTTAGAGAGAGAAAGAGCAAGGGGGGGTGCATGCAAGCGGTGGGAATTGGTGGTGGTGGGGTGGGGAGAGGGAGAGAGAGAGTCCTAAGCAGGCTCCACGCTCAGGGCTCCACTCAGAACTCAATCTCACAACCCTGAGATCATGACCTGAGCTGAAATTACGAGTCAGACGCTTAGCAGATGAGCCTGAGAAAAGGTGCCCTGCGAAAAGACATTCATATATTGATACTAAGGCCAATCTTCCAGGGGCAGGGGGCGGGGGGGGTGTTATGAGCCATCTCGGGACACTGCACTGCACCTTAACAGTTGTTCTCTTGGCAGGAGCAATAGCTCTTTCTTGCCCTGGTCTGACGAGGCCATGAGTAATCATTTGGGAGATAGTGTATCTGAATAAGGTGAAGGAGTAAGATGGAGACTAAACATTGACCTGGAGTCTCGGTAAACCATCTCTCAGCAAAAAAAAAACAGACTATATATCCTACGAACAGGCAGGAATCTTTTCACCTTTAGCCTAAAGCAATGTTGCACCCATAAAACATCAATACCAATAAGGGTAAACTACTCTAATTTTGGACTGTAACAGGACAACAAGAGATTTGGGGAATTTACCTGCAATTGCTTCTTTACATTAAAGAATGCCTCCTAGCAACTCGTGGAATAATTACTTGGCATTAATATAATCATGTAATTTATTTGGCATTTAACTAGCACGAGTATGTGTAAAAGGAACTCAGAGAGGTTATCATATCCTCTTAATAGCTAACTCAGAACTAAAGTAACACACAAACAGAAAGTAAAATAAATTTTAAGCTTCTATAGATTAATAAAGAATATTTGATGTATCATCCTTCAGTGAGTCACAAACTAAAGAAAAGATTATATGATCAATTTAGGTTCTAAACAACATTTCACAATGGAAAATAGACGAAGCAATTAAGAGCCCCTAAAGAATTCAGTTTTATACCTTAAGATATGAATTGGATTAAATTATATCAATTACTTGAGAAATGTGTACATTTTTCAATGAGTGTATTATTTAAAAACTGACCTAATTTACTAATGAAAGAACAAGAGGCTTTTCATCTCTCCTTTTCCATAGAGGTTTTTTTTTTTTTCTTAAATAGTTCTCGGTTTCTTGACTCCATAGTATAATACAGTTTTACATTTTCTGCTTTATCTGCTGAAGCAAGATAACTCAGTAGCTATTGTCCAAGTAGATTTTCATTTCACCCAGACCATAGTTTTATACAAAGTAAATTTCCTAACTTCAGAGAACTTAACAACTATTCCTAATGAGAAACTCTTTAGGCAATGCCAAGAAAAAAACCCGTGAAAGAAATTCTGCTCAAGTACAGTATGAACAATCCCTTACTAAATAGCTTTTTTTTTTCACCAACTTCAGTGCATTAAGTATATTCCATACATATCTTTCTATCATTGTATATTTTGGAATAAAAAATACATAAAATTATACAGGCCTAAGTCACTTGCTATTTTACTTTCATTTGTTTCAAATGTTTCACGACTTAAGTCTGTGATACTACAAGCCCCTCCAGAAGACTTAAATCGTATTAAAATACTGCTTTCAATTTAAAGGGCAGAATATCTGGAAAATTAAGGTCACAATGTTAGGGAACCTAATGGAGTATGGATTTCTACTTGAAGCACCTCAACCAGAAACCTCAGCAATCTTAAATCTGTCTCTCCTGGATATAATAAGTTTTAAAGCTTTGAATGAATTTTCAGAATATGTTTCACATCTCTCATAACTTCAGAAAAGGATGCAGCAGAGAAGCAAAGAGAACAGTCTCTATAATAATGTAATTTTTATGCAGTACCAATAAGTTACAGAGCCTTTAAAACAAAAGATGAATAGGATCATTCTTAAAGGAGGAAAAATAACAGGCATTAGAAGGTTTCTTTATAAAAAATTTGTTCTTAGGCTCCAAAGTACTTTTCAAAAGATCAAGAAATAGGAGACTCTTTGATCCAGGATGTCATAAATGCTATAGAATCATGGTTAAATCAACTGTTAATTTTCAAATGTACAGTTTTTCAGTATTTCTATAGCTAATATGGCTAGTTACATATTCTATTATAACACCTAAGCCATTTTTTCAGGTAGCGCACTACCTGGAATATCTTGAAAGAGCAAATCACATGGAACATACAACATTTGAATTAGGGAAACAATGTGAAATACATTTTTTTAAAAAATGCTTTTACAATGTTCATCTAAAACATGTGGTTCTCAACCAGAGGTGATTTTGCCCCCTAGGGGACATTTGGCGATGTCTGGGGACATTTGTAATTGTCACACCTGGGGAGCACTATTGACATCTGCAAATAGAAGCCAAGGGTGCTCTTAAACACCTACAATGCATAGGACAACCCCTCAAAAAGAACTGTCCCATCCAAAATATCAATAGTGCCAAGTGCTGAGAAACCCTAAAACAATATCAAGTACATAATCAAATGAAATCAAATTTCTGAATGAATGAATCTTAATGAACGAAATGATTTATACTTCCTGTAGCTTATTACCTCCTTCAATTTGATGCTGCCTAATACAGATGCTATGTCTAGTCACAAGATCTTTATCTAGTCATTCACCTCGTTCACCAGATTTTGCCATGGTGTCAAACTTGACCAAGTGAAAATCACATGTTTACCAAGGATCTTGCCCTATGAGATGGTTCCAAGGAACCCAAGAGAGGGACACTACACTGATCATTTAACTGTCACTCAAATTAGCATATGAAAACATTTTCAAATGCCTTCAGGGATATATGGCTTTGAACTATGGGAATTAAAACACTATTATTTTACTTGGTCACATTTGTTGATAAACCAATTATTTGTTGATAATTCACATATACCCATTAATTTGTACAAGATCATATACTATTCCAGAGCTAAATTTTAAGAACAGAGCTAATTATAAAGATGTGGAATTCCTAAGTGATTTCTCTTTTAAAAACTACCACTTATAAAAAAAAAAAAAAAACTACCACTTATAAAAGGGGAAAAATGAATATAATTGAGACTTATGAAGAAATGCTTCTAGCCAAAATAATAATGTTAATTACAAATACTATATCAATTATTAATGTTTACACATTATTTTGCAACTATACTTTGTTTTAATTGTCCTCAGAGACAAATGTTTCTATGATAAATATATGATCATCCTGTATACTTAAATATCACCTGAGATAATGTTATTTCAATTAAAAAAATACTCTAAGAATTACATTAACTAAAGCCATTGACATGGGTCTTATAGTCATATGTTGAAGAGCAGCCTAAAAGCTGTTCAAATGTTTATTCAGATAGAAGTGAAGGGCACAACTTCTCAAAGGTAAATGGGTTTTAATAAAAAAGTTATAAATAGGAAGTTGTTTACCAGAGATATAGGTCCAAATGAACCAATGAATAACAAAATTCTATATGGGACTATTCCAAACTCATTTAAAGCCACATTCACTCGGAAAACTCAAAACAATCAAAATAAATACATTACATAGACATGCTTTCAAATCTATTTCTCCCCGCTGGGTATCAACAACCAGAGAGGGTGCTGATTTGTTCTTTTCATTCTTTTTTACGGCTAAATGAGCATGTAAGCCTTCAAAAGGGAGGCAAAAATGGAAATGACAGCACCACTTATGAATCTAAAATAATCTCTGTGAATCAATGTCACTGAAATGGGCAAAAAGACATATAAACATCCCAAACAAGTGGCATCCTTCTGTAAGAAAATCTGAATTTAGGACTACTAACATTACAAAAATTCATATATTCATATATATCAGTCCCCGGATGCATCTGCCCTTCAAAAAGTAGTTAATGATTTCTAAACAATCTAGCAACCAACAATTAACTTACAAACTCCTTCCAAAAATTTTATTGGGAGCCTACATTTGCAAGGGACTGTGTCAGGCACAGCAAGAAAAGCAAAGGCTTATCCATCACAGACTTTGGCCTCAAGAAGCTTAACAGTCTAGCTGGGAAGATAAGACATGGCTAGAAATGACTCCAAAACAAAGTAAGAAGGGAGAAGTGCCTCAACGTGCAGTAAAAATAAAATGTCATAAGAAGTAAGAAGAGAAAGAAGTGACATAGACGGGTGATCAGAGAAAAATGCTGAGATTAGATGATAACATTTGAGATGAGCCTAGAAATATGCCTGGGACTTGGACCAGCTTGGAAGAAGGTAAGCTCATTGGAAGGAAAGAGAAAAAACACAAGTGAAGGTGGATAGATAAGAAAACATCCTTGCTCATCCAGAAATTCTATTGGCTAACACAGAGTACTGCCCAAAGAGGAACAATTAAAGATGAAGAAGAACATTGAGACTAGGACCAATTTGGAATAGCTTGGCCATAAGGCTGAGAAGTCTGGACTTTATTGGGTAATTGGGGAGCTGGTAGAGATTTCTGAGCAGGAAAAGCATCATCAAAGTTGCGCTTTAGAAAGATCAATCTAGCAGTAATTGAAGTAACTGAACATCAATCAAATGCAGATGATATAGCACAGTGAGTATAATGTAAGCCTGCAGGAATTCAGGAATTCATTTATAAAAATGTAATTTATATGCATCTTTTCAGTAACACAGCTCTATAAACTGTCTTGCTCATAGACTAGTACCTAATTATATAAGCATCTAAAAAGGTCATAAGTACTATAAAATGATATCACAAAACCTCTTGCCTCTGCCTGGAAATCCTTCCACCCCCTTTCCCTTCCGGTAAACTCCTTATCCTGTAGGTCTCAGTTTAAATGTCACTTCCACGGAAAGGCCTTTTTTAATCACTTATCCAAATTAGGTCCCCTGGATTTTTTTCTCTTCCAAAGGAACTTGTACTTTTCTCTTCATTGCACTTATCACAATCTGTAATTACATATTTTGGTCAGTAATTAACGTTTATCTCTCCCACTTGATTAGGGAGGAAGGGTAATACTATTTTTACTCATATTCTCTAGATATAAAAGAGTTACAACACATAGTAGGCACTTAACAAATATTTGTTCTCTGAAGAATGAATGAAGAAGAGATTTTAAGGTCATGATTGTAATGCCCCTCTGCTAAACTGGCAAAGATACTTTCTTTCAAAGAGAAAATGAAAAGAATTCTTAAATTTCAACTTAAGGCCACATTCTTATCTTCTAAAATTAGAGTAAAAGTCTATACTTCAACAAAGTAAATCTTAAACCAAGTATTCAAGCCAAAATATACATTCCTACTTCTCATATTTTTACAGAAACAATTCATAAGGCAACTACTGAGTGAACTAGAATAAGGAACAGCATCTGAGTACAGGGTAAGATGTCAAGAAGTCAGATGTCAAGAAGGTCACTATACACTTGCTGTGACTCCTTGGATCTATGCATATCATGTTACAACCTCAAAAATAACTTCCAACATTCAACATGAAGATTTTATGTTAACTTAAATCATCATTGAAGTAGACAAAACACTCAAAGGAAGATGGCTAAGCTTCTTCACAAATAATTCATTTCCAAATAATAAATATGTGGCTTTCAATTACATGCTACTTATACCTTTGTATTTCATACCACAAACGTGGTATGGTAGTTTTTTCATATAATAATAAATGTATGGAAAATAATCAGGATAATGAAACTTAAGTTATGGAGGTCTAAAGAAGTCCTTTGGTTCATTTGAGATCTTATTCCAAGATGAAGCCCTTTGAAAATTTTAATTTAGAAAAGTTACCTAAATCCTTAGTGTATGTGAACTATGAAGGCCTAACCAATTGTCAGTAAGGAATTAGAGAAGTTGGCTTAACCCTGGAAATGCTGAGCTAACTAGGTACAATGGAACACCTGCAACAAAAGAAAAAATACAATTTCCATCACCCATTAGGAGGTGTTTGTGCAAGTAAATTTTACAAATCAGATGTACTATATAAACTTAAAATGAAAAGGAAAAAAGATCAGCATTGATTTGTTCAAGGAGGTAGTCATTTTTGCTATAAAAAGACATCTATGTTCCTAAAAATCACTACACTGTAAAAATTGCACAATAGAAAACACAGGACTTATGAGGGAAATGTAGTTAGAGACGCAATACTCAAAAATTTTGTCAGTGACACACACATACAAAAGATGGGGACCTAAGGAAGATGGTAGCACGGCTTTATACATGTTAAAAGGTTAAGAAATACAGAAATATGTTACCTTAAAAAAGACCTAGGCTGGTCCGAGTGCAGTGGTGCTTACAATTAATTGATCAAAAAGACCTGAAGTTTGCTTGTGAATGTGTGTCTGGAAAGGCTGTAGATTATGAGCTAATTGCTAAGTCGTCAAAAGAAGGTTATCAGAAATCAGAGTGTAACACCAGCTGCAGGTGGGTGTGGCTCATAACACTCTAAGGAGATAGCTGGTAGATATCCTAGGCTTGTGCATGAGCTGTTCTGTGTATTCCTATATTTGTGTATTCCTATACTAGGTGCAGTATTCTGTGTTCACATGGTGTTTCCTGCTGACAAAATTGTGTATAAGCAAATACAAAATTCATTTACGCTCAGATTGTTTCTTAATATATCAACGGCACTGGAGCAAATTCAGGTTTTCAAAACAAGTGTTAATAGCAGAACTATGGATTTCACTCATATGTAATATTTAAGAAACAAAACAGAAGATCATAGGGGAAGGAAGGGAAAAATAAAATAAGATGAAATTAAAGAGGGAAACAAACCATAAGAGACTCCTAAATATAGGAAACAAACTGAAGGTTGCTAGAGGGGAGAGGGTGGGAGATACGGTAATTGGATGATGGGCATTAAGGAGGACACTTGATGTAATGAGCACTGGATATTATATGCAACTGATGAAATCACTGAACTCTATCTCTGAAACTAATAATACACTATATGTTAATTAATTGAATTTATATAAAATTAAAAATTTAAAAATAGCAGAACTATGTGGGTATTAGAATCAAATAGCCAATGTCAACTGAATAATGCAATCATTTACCATTGTTTAAATGTCTTGAGCTCAATGGAGTCATGAGATTTTGAAAAACCACAGATTCTCTAATAGAAAAGAGTCACAATTTCTAAATAGATTTGTATAAATTATATGGCCAAACTCTGGGAAATGCTGGGATCTGCTTGGCTTCATAAAATCATTGCCTTTATAACAGTAAGTATATAGTGACATAAAATCTAACATCATAACATCACTGGTAAATAAAGGATTTAATCAAACCTAGTTTTTGCTCAGGAATACTGGATCTTCTTTTCCTATCATCATTGGTATTATCATTAGCATACCTGCTCACATTTTTTCTACCCCATCAGCAGCCATTATGATAACTAAAACCCAAAGCCAACATACTGGCATACTTGAATTCACAAAGCTTAGCAATAGTACTGCTTTTGTCCTTGGTGCTACTTTCTACGTTGGAATCACAACAACGGTCATGTAGCAAAAATAGTGTTTGTGAACAGATCTCATTTCATCTGGTTTTAATTGGGAAAACACAACCTCTAGGAGAAATGTCTGAATCTCTATTTATAGCATTTATCAAGCATTATCTATTCCACAGGATTGTAAGCATCAAGGAAAGTCAGTTCAGTGCTTAATGCAAAGTTGGGACTTACTTAATTTTTGTTTTGTTGAATAAATGTTAGTTCACTTTACTTGATGTGTTTTGCTATTTACCCCCACATAATTGTATTCCCAAAATATTTCTCCATTTTCAAAATCCATTTGTATGAATAAATTAGGTATTATTTTTAGTAAATAAGATAATACTGTATCTAACCTCATGTTACTTACCTTTTTTCCTAAACACTATAGCCTGGTTACTTTTCCATTATCAGTACATATATTTATTTATCTTTTGCTTTAATGGCTATATAATATCCCAAGGTCTATAAGCACCTTAAGTTACTTAACAAACTCCTATCAGTAGTCCAGTAAATTGTTCCCAAATCATTTCTCTTAAAGCAATGCTATAAAACAATATCATTTTACATATATCCTTGTACTCTAAAATAAATACATTTGTAGAATATATTCTTAAAAGTAGCACTGCAGAGATAAAAGGTCTGAACATTTCTAATTTCAATAAACGTCAAATTGCCCTCAAAAAAGGATATGATAATGCCCATCTCACCATACTCTATCATTAAATATTTTCAAACTTTCTCATCATTGTCAATTTGATAAATGAAAAATGGCATCTCATTTTAATTTCTACCTCTTTAATTTTAAGTGAGACTAAGTAATTTTTCAAATTTTTATCATTTTTATTTTTCCATAAAACATTCATTTAGATTATCCATTTTTACACTGCGTTGTTCATATTTTCTTGTTGACTTCTCAATGAACCTGAATATTAACAATATCATTCCTTTGTCTGTCAAATATATTGCAATTATTCTTCCCTACTTGAGTATTTGTTCACTGATTCTTATCATAGTGATATTGCCATGCAAAAGCTTTTACATTTTGTAAGGTCAAATTATTTAATCTTTTCCTGGTCTCTGAGCTTAGAGTTATACTTAGAAAGACCCCTTCTGTCCTAAGATCATAAAACTATCTGTATTTTCTCCTTGGAATAATAATAATGAATAATAGTCATTTTTATTGACTGCTCACTCTGGGCTGGGCACCAGTTGTAGTACTTCACATACATTATTGCCTTTAATCCTCTCCACAACCTCAGTAGGTTGGTAGTGTTATTATCTCCATGACACAGATGAAGATTCTGTGACTACAGATGAGGTTTAAACTTATCTAAAGTTACACAGCTGGTATGTGGCAGTGCCAAGATTTCACCTCAGACCAGTAAATTCATCAACTTTAGGATGGATCTACTGACTCTCCACTAGGAAAAATGAATTCACACACTTATATATACCTTTACCTCTTCTATCTTTCCCCACCTTATACTTGTTATAAATCCTTTCTCACTACTAATTGTATAGCCCTTACATTTTCTTCTGTTTTTGTAAAATACATTTAGATTTGACTTAATTCAATATTTAAGTGGATTTCACATATCCTGCCAATCCTTTCAAAGAGTATCTGCTTCTCTACTCCTAAGTTATTTTTCCTTATTTGTCACATAGATGATTAATTTGACTCAAGAGGTAGTTTTTCAGGAACTAGGTTCTTGAATGTTTGAGAATATTGATATCTTTAAACATAAACCATAGCTTGACTAGGTATCAAGACTTCCCACACATACCCCACCAAAGCTCTAGAAACCCTAATCCACTGCCCCCTGGCTTTGACTGTTGCCATGACATTTGAGGCCTTTCTACCTTTTGAGTGACTTGCTTTTTCTGCCCAGATGCCCATTAGATTCTTTTCTTAAACCACACTAACTTTACTATCATGTGCTTACTTGGTATTAATCATCCTGTTGCAGTTTCTCCTAGAACCATGTGTCTTTTTTATTCTATGTATTACAAATTTCCTTGACTTCTAAAGGTTTTCTCCCCCCATTACCTGTCTAAATTTTTTCTGTCCATTTGTTCTGCTCTCTTTATCAGGCACACCAATAATGCATATGTTGGATCTTCTCTGCCTGTCTTTATTATCTATATTATATTTTACAAAACTCTTAGTTGCAAGCATATGATAGAAGACTAACTTGAGCTAGCTCAGATAAAAGAAATGTATTGGAAAGATACTAGAGTCCTTCATCTATCTTTAGAAAATGTATAAAGAGCATCAGGACCGCAGGGATAACACTTGAATGTCACTATCACCATGCCTTTTTAGCTTAACCAGCATGGTTTCTCTCTTGTCTTTTATTTCTGCTTATATGTGTTGACTTGCTCTTTCTATCACAGACAGAACAACTTCCTTCATGAGGCAGGGATGCAACTGACAACAGCTCCAAAGCCTCACATCCCATGATTCTCACCACTAGAAGGGAATTGCCTTCCTTCTCTTAATTTCAATTTTTAAAAATCCTATGTTCCCTTCATATTATTAGAGTGAACATAGATATATTTTTCTGGAGTTTCTATTTCCTGAAATAATCTTTTTTTTCCTGAAATAATTTTTAACCTGAAATGCACTTCATAAGGGACGCCTGGGTGGCTCAGTGGTTGAATACCTGCCTTCAGTGAAATGTACTTCATCTCTATAATTTAGAGTAAAGCAATTTAGCCAGTTTTGGTTTGCTAATTTGTTTGTTCATTTCTATTCACTTGATTCTGGTCAACTTCTACAAAGCTCATTTCTTCCTCTTTCTTCCCCCTCATTTCATTATAGTTTAGAAGCTGAGTATAAAAAAAAAAAAAATGTTCCCTTATCCTCACCTCTCCTGCTATTCTGAAATAGGGAACTGACTTCCTTAGAGATTTTCCAATTTTTCACATAGCCTGCTCCAACTCCTAAGCTTCGTAAGATGGGCACTCAAAGCCTTCCACTTCCTTGCAGTAAAATTCACACTCTGTTTACAATCCACAGAAATGTGTATCAGCTTTTAGCATTCTTCCTAGATTTGATCCATACTTCACTATGGATCATATTTCACTACTTCTTAAATACCAGTGCACAACCTAGAACTGAGCCATTTCCTAGTTTCATTGAATTTTTCTTTGTGTTGCACTATATTTGTTGAGTTTTAGTTAGTTCCATGATGGGGAATGTGGTTAACATGACTTTGCTTTTTTAAATATCTCCTGAATCTTTAGAAGTCATTGTTATTATTAAAATCTACTTTGAAAAACTCACAATCCATTCACTCATCATTGAATATTTACTGTGTGCAAGGCACTTTGAAAGGCACTGAGGATATGTCAATGAAGAAGGCAGAAATAGTTCCTACTTTCTAGGAACTTATATTATAATGAGGAAGACAGGTTTTAAACAAATAATCACAAGGATAACAAATCAATACGTGAGTAAAGGGATGGTTGTTAAAGCAGAGATTAAACAGAGTGCCCAAGAGGTATGGATTAAATTATTTTAGCCAGAAATTTCTGTGGTACTTCTCAGTATGGGAAGAGGCAAAAGTGTCTTTGAGGCTAATTTTCTTTATTTTGTAAGGAGTCGCTTAGGCTTGCCTCCCTTAGTAACAGACTGCAAGATAAGTACCCTATATCTGGATGTAATAGATTTTTTTTTAGCTGTAGAACCTAAAAATAACAACCTTTTTTCTTGGAATGCAAAGCCCATAGGCCTTGTTAGAGTATTCCTTGGGATTCAAAGTTAGGAAAACCTGTTGGGGTAAACCTCACACAGCCGTGACCCAAGTCTTCTGGCAAGAAGGGATGTAAATGTCACTGAATGAGTACTTGCTAGGCAGGAGGTATCTGAGTTGCTGATTCAAGCTCAACCCAACCCAAGTGCTCATAAAGGAAGAGTGATAAGTGACTCTAGCCCAGCCCATAACCACCATAACACAAGATTATGTTTTGAAGAATGATGACTTAGAGTCTAAGTATCAACTAATGACATCTTCTGTGGTTTGGGCAAGTCATCACAATGTAATAGATAATTTGCCCCTTTGGGCTATGCAGCATCAGTCTTTAACAGCAAATCTATATACAGCTATATTGTACTTACCAGATTTCCAGCCCACTCTCTACCTGACATGAAACTAACACTCCTTTGGAGTGACATGATCTGATTTGTATTTGTAAAATATGACTTTAGTTGTAGGATATAAAAGAATCAAGAATGGAAATGAGTAGGAAAGAGAGTTGGGAACCTTTCTGAGGAAGAGTGGATGGGTGCAAGCAGGTTCATAGATTTGGTTGGTAGGGAAATTCCCCATCAAATGTCTTCTTTCTCTATGAAATAGCAAGTAGGAGGGAGAACTCACTTTGGGTATTTATGGATTGAAAAAGGATGAGGAAATTCTGTCCCAAAAGCCTCTTGGAAGAAAGTAGGCACTTTGGCCTTATAGAATTCTGCTCAAGACTTAGAAGGGAATCCGGCTCTTGTGGGTCCAGTGTTACATTAGACTGCTAGGTTAAGAATTCTATATTATTTTGTCAAAATAAATCAAAGTTTTAACCAAGAGATTAAAAGCTATATAAAGAGATATAGCTTTTGCTTGCCCTTGTACAGTATGTGGATGTACTCTTCCTAAGTATCACCTTCAAGCAACTTCAGATGAAAAAAGTGAGAGAACTTGGGGAATACTTTTTGCGGTTGACCATACATAGACCCTGGCTAGGCCACAAAAAAGAGGGCCTTATTAAAAGCATTCTTAGCTGATGGCCCTTTCACCATTAACCAGTCACTTGGGTCAAAAAACAAAAGATAAACGCTATTCCCCAGGTCTAGTGCCACCATCAACATGGAAGAAATGATGAAAGCCCCAGATTATAGGGGAAATTCAGCAACGGGTGCCTTTGGGAGAAGAAAGCTGACATTCTGTCCTCAGCCCTTCAAAAACATATCCCAAGCAGAAAGAGATCTAGGATCAAAGCTATCTTTAAAGGACCAAAAGATCTCAGAAGCACTGCTGCCTGCAGGTGTAAAAATAAAGTGACAAAAGTATACTGACAGACCAAATTAGTGATCCCTAAACTTCCTTTTAGGTTGGCCCACTACTCTTCCTATTAAGACTCTAGAAAGTCCTTGAGAGGGCACCTCCAGTAGTGTCATTTATGAAAAACCAAGCCAACAGAGAGAACACCTAGTAAGATAATTAGTGGATTTTAGGAGAGGGAAAAAAAACAACAAAGTAGTGAGAAGTACAAGGGATAGATTCACCACCACCTAATCACTGCTACATGGAGAATATAGGTCTTTACTGTGAATATAGGCAGAGGTGAAGAAACTTCACATTTTTAACAAAAATATCCCCACTCCCGCCTCCCTGAAAGTTATAACCCCTTACTTTTGCTGTAATTGGGGTTTACCTATGGGGTTAATTTCCCATTGGATGTAAGCCTATAACTATCCCTACCCTGCAGGCAGCATAAAACTGAGGCAGAAAAGAAATACCTTCTGCATTAGGAAGCACAGCTTCATAGGTGGAGTCACAATGCCCTGGGTTCAAATCTTAGACCAGCCATTCATAAACTATACGACACCAGGCAAGTTACTGAAACTGTTTGGGCCCCAGTTATTTTGTCTGTAAAAGGGGATTACAATCTGCCTTATAAGATAAGAGGAAAAGGAGATAATATACACAAAGTGTCTTAGCAAATTGCCCAGCATGTGTTAAATACATAGCAAGGGAAAGGCACTGTTTAGGAATCACCAGTTCTTACCCTCATGCCCAGTAGTTCTCTGTTGCCCTTGAAGCATCTCAGGTCCTAGATGTGACTAGTCTCCCTGGAAGCCCAATACCCTGTCTGATTCTGCCTATCTCTCTCTACATATAGGACTCTCTCGTTCCTCTCTCTTCCAACAGTCCTCCAGATTTAACTTTTTCCCTATCCAGACCTACAAATTCTGTTGACCCACCTTCCTGTGTGCTTTCCTCACTGGCCTGGCCTCCTCTGTGTGTTGCCATTCATTACCAGTGCGACAAATCTGAAGTCAAGTCAGATTGTTTCCATTCATTTGAAGGCTGCCTAAAAGATTTTATTTAACCTACAGGAGCCAGGACCGTTTCTTATGTATAACTAACATTGCTGGTTAAATTCCTGTACTCAGGACTGTTCCAGAATCTCCAAATAACTATGTGGATACCTCTAAAATATGATGCTCCTCTTTTACAACCACAGAAGTTGCCTCAAAGTGTTGTTTCTAAATGAAGACTCTTGGTTTCTGCATCATAATTCAATACCTTGTTATTTCTAAAACTTGAAATCTGCAAAATAAGTCTCTAGGCTACTTAAAAAAATTCTCAGACCCACATTGTGTTAAAATTACCAGAGAGTATCTATTAGTGAACACTAAATAATTTCATTATTTCATTACTCTCAGGGTATATTCTACTTCCTTGAATGAATTAAATGAGATCTGGAGTACCAGCAACCCAAAATTGGTTTAATATTTAATGTTTGGTTAGTTGAGAGGCAGTAAAGAAAGGTCAAGGTCGTTAGTCTTTTCTACATCAGTTACCATCTCCCAGGATATATATATATATTTGGTATCTTGATTAAATTCTGCAAATATAATCTATTGAGCCAATACTGGGTCTTATAATAGTTATATATGCCTTAACTACGATAAGGATCACTCTCTGATTATGTTTCTAATTCAAAAATGATTCTGCTACCCAAGACTCTCATTGTATGCTTCTTTAACTCAGTATACTTGAAATTGTGCACTTCCAAAGAAGGGGAAGCAGACAATATTGACATTGCCAGGTGATAGACTGACCTCTAGTGGAAATTAAGAGAAATTACAAACAAGCTTTTTGGAGTGGTATCTAATACAAAGTTGGAGCTGTCAAATTTAGGACATTGTTAATAATATGAAAAACAGTGATAATACAAATTTACTTGGGATTTCTTAATAAATTCGAGCTATACAGAAAAGAAGAGGCTAGAATCAGAGAATCTGGTTGATATCTCACTTCTATCACTTTCTAGCTGACAGTGTTTTGTCTTAGTTTCCATCTGTAAAATAGCAAAAAGTAATATTACCCTATCTCATAGAATTGATATGAGGATCAAATGAGTCAATATATGGAAAATATCTAGAACACTGGGTGGTACATAGTTCGATGACATAAAATTATTGCGTATTATAGTCTGTAACTGGAACAAGGTATGGTTGGAGGCATAGCATAATTTCAGAGGATATAAAGAAAATCAAGAGTCCTGGCTGGAGCACATTCCTTTAGGGTTTAGGCTATAACAAACCAATATACCCCCAGTTCCATTATCCCTCCCATTTGCAGAAATGTGTGTTACGCCTGTATATAGCAGAACAAGGGAGGGGGATCAGAAGTAAGGGAACTACACCTGCTTAACATTTTGTGGTCTCAATATGGACATGATGAAGAACACCAAATACTATCTTTTAAAACAAAAACCAAGTCTATCAGGATCTTTCAGGCTTTGAACTCTTTTTTATCCAATGTCTATAGGACATACAGTTAGCACCTTGCTGCATTCTAAATCATCGGCCTCAGATTCTCTGAATCACATATGTAGCACTTTTCTGCAGCTGGCTTATTCTTTTATTGGGCTTCTATTACAGAATTCTAAACTTCTAAAAAAACAATATTCCACTGCTTCCAGAGTAATATATCTAATTAATGACTAAAAGATGCCTCCGTACAAAGTTAATAAAATAATTTCCACCTCTTGCTCCAAGGAAAGCCCAAATCAGCAATTATTTTCAGCTGACAGAAATGCCCATAAAACTGAAAAATGATCTATAATTCCAAGGTACTTCTTTACCGCAAATAATTGCCATCCAGAGCAAAATGGCTTGTTTTCTCATAAAACAATATGATCACTCTAATAAAATGAATATAGTTCTTAGTTCCTTCCATCACTGTTCTGAGGTACCCTAATTCATTTCAGTTAATTCAAATATTTTATTCTGTGAACACTCTAAATTGAAATTAAAAGTTGCAATTCAGTTATTCAATACAAACATGAACCCATTAAAATGACATAAAAGTTCCTGTAGGATCTTATTCATAACATCTACATGTATTTACTACAAGAGACTAAAAGGACCAATTTATGTAACTGGAATCATAAATTGTGGATAATGTTTCATAAATGTAAAACCACAACTCAGAAATAATTGTGAAAATGAATACTGCAATTTGGTTAGGTAAATTCTAGAAAAAAATCATTTAAAGTAACCAAGAAATGTAATGTTATTAAAGCATACATTGCAAGATAGTAGCAAAAACAAATAGCTTATTTGAAGTTTTTGGAAAACTCAAGCTTATTTGGAAATATAAAAAGCAATAATGTCACTTTGTTGTAGTATTGATATTTCATTAAGTACAGTATCATAAAAACTATGTCCCTGAATATTTCCCTAATATCTGTCTAGAAACTATAACATAGCAGAAGGAAGATCAATTCTGATACTACAGAGGAAAAAGCTCAATTCTCTTACACATCCTTTGTTGACAGATTTAATCAACGATGTGCTATGTTCGTTTCTTGTTTTTCTTGTACTTAATCAACACTTATATTCTTAAAATTGAAACAATAACAATTCAGTACTACCAAAGACACTAAAATAGACAAGGCAACAAATATACCCAGGCAAAGACCTAAAGAAAAGTATTTATTAGTATATATAATAATAATATACTATAGTATATATACTGCAGTAATTTTTAGAAATTACAAGATATGTAAGTTCAAGTTGAATGAAGCCTAGACTTCATAAGGAGTGTTTTCTAGAGAAGGCCCACAAAACAATTTCTAAGAAATATCAGAAGGCATGGATTTTGCCAAGATCTATTTTGTGATTCTCAACTTCACTGCACATTTTATAGAAATTGACAAACTGATTCCAGAGTGTATTTATAAAGGGAAAAGTTCCCAGAAAAGACAAAACAACTTAAAAAAGAAAAAAAAATTGGAGGATTCACAGTACCTGGCTTCAAGACCCAATATAAAGGTACAATAATCAAGGTACTGTGGTACTGGGGCAAGGAACAAATCAATAGAACAGAACAGAGGTCAACTGGTTTTCAACAAAGGTGGCAAAGTAATTCAACAAATTATAAAACTCTTTCCAACAAATGCTGTGCAAACAAACGACTGCCCTAACTAAGCTTAAAAGCAAGTCTCAAAAGGCTTCAAATGACTCCAAACAACTTAACTGCATGCCAGAACAAAATCTAACACTATGTAAAGAAAGTCAATTTAATCCATCAACCAACAACATGAAAGTCACAATGTCTGACATCCAGTTAAAAGCTGCCAGACATATGGCCTCCAAATGACAGAGATGATAGACCTAGCAGTCAAGAATGTTAAAACAACTATTATAAATATGCTCTACATGTTTAAAAGGAGAGAGAAATACATGAACGTGATTAAGAGAGAACAGAAGGTTTTCTCAACAATCCAAATGGAATTTCCACAGATGAAAAATACATTATCTGAAATGAAAAATAGAGTAGATAGGATTAACAGCATATTAGACACTTCCAAAGAAAAGATCAGTTAATTTGAACGCATAGCAATAGGAACTATCCAAAATGGAGCACAGAGAGGAAAAAAAAGCTGCATAAATGTAAACAGGGCTGCAGTGACCTATAGGACAATAGCAAGCATCTAGTATACATATAAACGGTATCAAAAGGAAAGTAGAAAAAAATAAAGAAATAATGACTGGAGTTAATTTTTAAGATTTTATTTTTGCAAGAGAGAAAGAGTGAGAACACACAAGTAGGGGAGGGTCAAAGGGAGAAGGAGAAGCGTCTCCCCACTGAGCAAAAAACCCAACACAGGACCCTGGGATCATGACCTGAGCTGAAGGCATACACTTGACTGAGCCATCCAGGTGCCCCTAATGGCTGGAATTTTTATAAACATGATGACAACTACAAGCCCACAGATCCAAGAATTTCAATAAATTCCAAATTGCATGCCAGGGTTTTTTTTTTTTTTTCAAAACAAAATAGATAAAAAGGGAAAATTGATAAGTTAACTTCATCAAAATTAAAAATGTTTGCTCTGTGAAAGGTCTTGTTAGGGGTTAAAAAGGCAAAATACAGACTGGGAAAAAATATTTGCAAATTACACATCTGACAACTTAAATTTAAAAAAGTAAAGAACTCTCAAAATTCAACATTAAAAAAATCCAATCAGAAAATGGGCCAAACACATGAACAGACATTTCACCAAAGAAGATACACAAATGACAAGCACATGAAAAGATGATCAACATCACTGGTGATTAGGGAAATGTGGATTAAAATCACAATGATGTATCGCCATCATAACAGCTAAAATAAAAAATAGTGACACTACCAAATAATAGTGAGGATATGAAAAATTAGATCACTCATAGAGGTGCCTGGCTGGCTCATTTGGAAAAACATGTGACTCTTGGTCTTAGGATTATGAGTTCTAGCCCCATGCTGTGTGTAGAGATTACTTAAATAAGTAAGTAAAATTTTAAAAAGAAAGAAAAATTAGATGCTTCATAAAGTGTTAGTGGAAAATATAAAATGATACAGCCACTCTGGTAAATAGCTTGACAGCTTCTTTTAAAACTAAAAAATGGATTGACCATAAAACCTAGCTGTTGTACCCTTGAGCTTTTTTTCCCAAAGAAATGATAATGTGTGTTCACACAGAAATCTGTATATGAATGTTCACAGCAGCTTTATTAGTACCACTAAAAAGCTGGAAACATTCTCCAACAGGTGAGTAGTTAAACAAACTGATGCAACCACACCAAGGAATACTGCTCAAAAATAAAAAGGAAACAAACTCTTAATGCATGCAACAAATTTGATAGACAAACCTCAAGGAAATTAAGCTGAGTGGGAAAAGCCAATCTCAAAAAGTAACATACTTTATGATTTGATTTACATAATATTCTTAGAATAACAAAACTATAAAAAGGAGAACAAATTGTCAGGGATTACAGACAGGGGGAGGGATGGGTATAGCCATAAAGGAGTAGCACAGTGAGCCTTATGGTGATGGTACAGTTCATCATCTTGACTGTAGTGATGGTTACACAAAACTACACAGGTGATTAAAAAAAAATTCACAAACCAGAAACACACATACACAAATAAATGTATAGAATAAGCCTTGTGGATTGTACCCATGTCAATTTCCTTGTATTGACATTTTAGTACAGTTACTCTAGATATTACTATTAGGGGAGGATGCATAAAAGGTAAATGGAACCTCCCTGTCCATTTCTTTGCAACTTCTTGTAAACTTATTGTTACAGGGACTAACTCAGTCTAAGGAGTTAGCCAATCAGTAGCAAACTTACATTCATAGATGGTACAGAAAAGGTTTATAGGATGGTGTGCAGAGGGCAGCAAGCACGGACCAGGCTTTGAGACAAAAAGAACAAAGAGAGCTCTAAGAGGAGTGAAGATGAGCTAAAAACAAACAGCAGCAGCTTTCTAATCTTCTCATGACTGCCTCTCGCTACCAGCATTTAACCAATGTCTGGGAAACTCGTATTAGTGATCATAATTTGCATGGACAGCAAAAGAACAGTCTATGTTCTGAGGTGACCTCTCTCATTCAAAGCAAGAATTACAACCAACAATCAAGAGAATATGTTTCCAGGCCTCTCAGATTTCATTTCCTTTCAGCACTTTCCAAACTATTTGATGTTCACAAAACCATCTAATGTAATAAGAGGAAATAAATAAACCTGAAATCCATTTTCTGATTATAGATAAAACTCTTATGATACACTACTATCTGATTAGATGTATGCCATAAATTGTGTTATTTCAACTGCTTGATGTGTGAATAAAACAGCTACTAACTCTCTCACACTGAATAATAATAGCCAGCATTTATTAAACATCTCTTATGTGCCAGGAAGTGGTCTAAGTACTTTTAGGGACACAGTCTCACTTAATTCTTATAACAACTCTATAAAATACATCCTATCCTATTAATATCCTTATCTAACAGATTATGAAACCAAGATACAGAGAGGTTAGGTAATTTGCACACGGCTACACAGCTAATAAATGATAGAGACGGGCTTCAATCCTGGGAAATCTACTATTGGACCAAACCCATAACAGTAACGCTATGAAAGGAAGCAAGTGATAGATGTTCTAGTGTCCTGTCAATTCACAGAAGACTACTGGATGCCTTCAAACAGTCCTGAATAGGGAATGCAAGAATTGTTCTACCTCCCTGGGATGTAATGTTCCCAAACAAGTCACTAGCTGACTAAACTGTAGGAAAATGACCCAAACATTTTAGCACTATATATCAAAATTCAGGCACAGTTTGAGGCACCATTAAAAATTAAAATTTATCATCAAAGTAAACAAACAAACAAACATGGGCTTAGAAGATACGTTTTCAGACCTATGAAATGCATTTCATGAAACATTTTATGAAAAAAAAAAAACATTTTATGCAGAGGCACCACTCTAGGCACTGGAAATTTCAGATGAAAAACACAAATAAGGTCCCTACCCTCATAGAGCTTATGTTTTAAGAGGGTAAAGAGGGAGAGACAGACAAATAAATCATAAAATGCCCATGTGCTATCATGAAAATAGATGACAATGAGGTTGAGAGTTACTTGGAAACTGCTGTGGTTTGGATCATCAAAACAATCTCTGAAAAGGTGATCTTTAAGGGGAAGGCTGAATTGCAAGCATTTTTGAATATGTCAACTACACAGGTTTAGTAACTCAGCATTTTAGTATCTGGAAATTATTATTTATGCTCAGGGAAAATAATTTACCTAGTGAACATTAAGGTGATAACTTCGCCTTTCTTTCAAAGAAAACCTTACAAGACCTAGTAATATAGACACAAACATTAAGAATTCTTTGTCCTTTTTCTTGTAGTTGTCCTTACTTTCAGCATATGGAGGGGAAAAGGTAAGATGCATGTATATAACATTTTTGAAATGATAAAACTATACGGACATGGAGACGAGCCCAGTGGTTAGGTAAGCAGAGAGGGAGGCAGTTGTGGCATGAGAGATCCTACAAACACACGCGCGCGCGCGCATAAGTAGAAATTGGTGAAATCTGCATAAGGTATACAGATTGTGCTTATGGCAATTCCTGGTTGTGACACTGAACTATAGTTATGTAAGATGTTACCACTGGGGGAAACTGAATGAAGAGTCCAACAGGATCTCTATTATTTATGACTGCATGTGATTCTACAATTATCTCAAAATAAAAAGTTATTTTCAAAATGTAGGGTGAACACCAGATACTTATTTAGGAAGCATCAGAATATTGCAAAGAAACAGCTTTCAACAAATTTCATGCTCTAATCCATTGGTTTAATTTAAGAACTAGTCCTCATCAAAGAGTAAAATAGACTTTGAAGCTTATAAACCAAAAAATTAGAAAATATGCATTTTTCATAGAAGAAGCATCTGTAATCTCAAATTGTGACTTAACTGTAAATGTAATTCAACATTCACCACTTTCAAACTAGTACCCAGGAAATAAATGTATACTATTTAAAGGAAGCAAGTCACAGATACTAAGTAAATACAAGCAATCCAGAAGTGGACCCTGAACTTTATGGGCAACTAATATTCAATAAAGGAGGAAAGACTATCCATTGGAAGAAAGACAGTCTCTTCAATAAATGGTGCTGGGAAAATTGGACATCCACATGCAGAAGAATGAAACTAGACCACTCTCTTTCACCATACACAAAGATAAACTCAAAATGGATGAAAGATCTAAATGTGAGACAAGATTCCATCAAAATCCTAGAGGAGAACACAGGCAACACCCTTTTTGAACTCGGCCACAGTAACTTCTTGCAAGATACATCCACGAAGGCAAAAGAAACAAAAGCAAAAATGAACTATTGGGACTTCATCAAGATAAGAAGCTTTTGCACAGCAAAGGATACAGTCAACAAAACTCAAAAACAACCTACAGAATGGGAGAAGATATTTGCAAATGACATATCAGATAAAGGCCTAGTTTCCAAGATCTATAAAGAACTTATTAAACTCAACACCAAAGAAACAAACAATCCAATCATGAAATGGGCAAAAGACATGAAGAGAAATCTCACAGAGGAAGACATAGACATGGCCAACATGCACATGAGAAAATGCTCTGCATCACTTGCCATCAGGGAAATACAAATCAAAACCACAATGAGATCCCACCTCACATCAGTGAGAATGGGGAAAATTAACAAGGCAGGAAACAACAAATGTTGGAGAGGATGCGGAGAAAAGGGAACCCTCATACACTGTTGGTGGGAATGTGAACTGGTGCAGCCACTCTGGAAAACTGTGTGGAGGTTCCTCAAACAGTTAAAAATATACCTGCCCTACGACCCAGCAATTGCACTGTTGGGGATTTACCCCAAAGATACAAATGCAATGAAACGCCGGGACACCTGCACCCCGATGTTTATAGCAGCAATGGCCACGATAGCCAAACTGTGGAAGGAGCCTCGGTGTCCATCAAAAGATGAATGGATAAAGTAGATGTGGTCTATGTATACAATGGAATATTACTCAGCTATTAGAAATGACAAATACCCTCCATTTGCTTCAACGTGGATGGAACTGGAGGGTATTATGCTGAGTGAAGTAAGTCAGTTGGAGAAGGACAAACATTATATGTTCTCATTCATTTGGGGAATATAAATAATAGTGAAAGGGAATATAAGGGAAGGGAGAAGAAATGTGTGGGAAATATCAGAAAGGGAGACAGAACGTAAAGACTGCTAACTCTGGGAAACGAACTAGGGGTGGTGGAAGGGGAGGAGGGCGGGGGGTGGGAGTGAATGGGTGACGGGCACTGGGGGTTATTCTGTATGTTAGTAAATTGAACACCAATAAAAAATAAATTAAAAAAAAAAGAATTTCAGTGTTTCTGTATGTATTTTGTAATTAAACAATGTTAATAATATGTTTGGGGGGATACATTTTTGAAACCAGAAATCAAAGATGCTAATTTAACTGTAAAATGAAAATATTTCCTGGGCTTCAGAATGTATAAACTATCACTCTACATTAGTAGTTCATTTTTGCCTTTGTTTCCCTTGCCTTTGGAGATGTGTCTAGCAATAATTTGCTGTGGCTGAGGTCAAAGAAGTTGCTGCCTGTGTTCTCCTCTAGGGTTTTGGTAGATTCTTGTCTCACATTTAGGTCTTTCATTCATTTTGAGTCGATTTATATGTAAAAATAGTGTAAAAAAATATTGGGGGGGGGAAACAGAAATTAAACAAGCCTAGAATCTCTTGTTTTTAAAATAATTCTACCACACTATTTTGACAAATTTATGAGAAATGATCAAAGTAAACTGTACCATATGGTATAACTAAATGATCAACTATTTTTATACATCACTATGATCCCTTCCCACTCCTTGATGATCACAAAGAACAGACTGCCTTAATATTATCTGAAACTACTTAATCAGAGAGACTCCGAGGAGTAATGATCCCATGAGTGGAATAATGCTCAGATCCCACTCCTACACTACTACTGAACATCCAGCATTCCCATGCAAGCTATTTAACCTCCACATCTCAATCTTCTGGGCTGTAAAATAAGAATCATGGTTCCTACCAACTACCACGCGAGGATGCTGAAGCTTCGTGTAAGATGCTGCCTCTAGGCTACTACAACACAACTGATTCTAAGCAGTTCTTGGTCAAGCAAAACTCCCCAAAGGGCTAAAGTAAACCCCAAATTCTTACTGCTTTCAACTTTATATCCAAGTCTATGGGTGAACACCATCAGAAGTTCTGACAAACCCATCACAATATTATCACTAGAACATGTAAAAGTGATGCCTGACTCAGAGGCATGGTAACTTTGTGAAAGTAGTTGGTTTAATGGTGCTTTCATAAATGGATTAATTTGAGATATCAAACTAAATATAAACATAAACATTTCATAAAATATCACAACCCGTGAATGAATGAACTAGTAATGAGCTACATGCAGGATCCCATCATAAAAACTGTTGATTTTGTTTCTTTTTTCTCCAGCAGAGAGAACGCACAGAACAAAGTTAGAAGTGAAGATGCAAACAAACAAGGTAGGACCAAAAAAAAGGATGTAGCCACTCTGGGCCCAGCTGATCTAGATTAAATGCTAAAGAAAGGTGCAGATGTAACCCCAGAGTCTATCAGCAAACTGAAAACCTGCGGGAAACAGGAGTTTCTAGACACTGACAGCCAAGTGTTACACATATGAGAACAAGTCAAGCAATATGAGTGAGTGACAAATTGATGAAAAGCCCACCTATCAATTAGCCAAATTTGGTGTAATCAGACTTGGAGGGAGAGCCTCAAACTGGCCATGGGAGGAGCTGTGCCAGAACAGATTTATTCAGGAGAAAATGCAGGACAGGAGTCCCAAAACGTACCCAGTACAGAGTACAGAGTGGTACTTAGTAGCTAACATGACACAACTACCAATATAGGGCAGTATCACCCTTTGACATGTAATGATTATGTTCCAAATACTATACCAATAAACTAAGAAGCTATATTTCTGGGTAAGAGATTTCACATTTTTGGGAATTAAAGTGACTTTAGTCTGCATTTCATTATTGTCCATTAACTATAGATTCTAGAGCTAATAACTATGAAACAGAAAATAGAAAGAAAAACCAACAAAGATATTCTAAGAACGCATAATTAATAAATTAGGATATTAGGACAACAAATCTTTTTTTTTTTAAGATCTTATTTATTTATTTGTGAGAGACACAGAGTGAGAGGCAGAGACACAGGCAGAGGGAGAAGCAGGCTCCAAGCAGGGAGCCCGACTGTGGGACTCAATCCCAGGACCCCAGGGTCACGCCCTGGGCTGAAGGCAGGGCTAAACTGCTGAGCCACCCGTGTGTCCCTAGGACAGCAAATCAAACTTGACCGTGACTCCAATTTCAAAAGCTCATGTGGCTTTTCGCAAACTTCATTTATTATTCGCTAGTTATGTAATGTGCTATATCTGCAGAATAATCTTAAACGTTCCTTGAGTCTGCCATTTCACTCTCCTTAAATTTGTTGATCCAGACACATATTGTTTTTCTATACGCTTCAGGTACACTTTAGAAAATCTAAACCACTCCTGAAAATAATAATCGCCCATTCAATGATGCAGAAAAACACGAAGTACTATGTAATTGTATTATGGTGGACCTCCATGTTTATTGTGTATTTTGCCAAGGCCCAAGCTATGAAGATGTAAGTGTGTAAAGCACTTGCACTCCACTCCACCCAGAGCTCTGCAGTTCTTTATGTACAAACTTACTTCGGTTTTCTTCACTTTACATATACATCTTAAAAATTCCCTTTTGCCCATTTTCTGGATTTAGTCAATGGCAACAGAGCCATTACAGCCATTTTTATATGGCAACTTTCTTAAACAAGAATCGTACTGTGATCCTACCCAGGGCCAAATGCATCCGTGCATCTCCAGGGAAGTTCTTCCATGCAGTAATGAGTCATTTTTCTTTAGGAATGAAATTTTCACTCTGTTGAGTAAATGTCTGCTCATATGCAGGCATCACTCACTCTGAGTCAGTCAACTATGCCATAACCACCTTTTTTCTCATTTTTGAAGTCTACAAGCCCTTACATTTATATGATTACAGTGCTTGTTGTGGAGTCCTGCTGACAGAAAAGCACTTACATATTTGTTGATTATCACACACCTGTATGCTTGGAATAAAAAACACCTACTAAATAAAATAGAACGCTTCCTATCGTGAATTTCACCATACTCGGAGCAACCCCCTAGGCTCCTGTTTAGCATATACAGTGGATTCACACATGCACAAAATAACTCAAATTCATTTATTAGACATTATTTTTAATAGCAAAATATTGGCAAACTTTCAAATGCTCTTCAGTAGGGGACTGGTGGTATACAGTAGAATATTATACAGCAACTTTAAAGATGAAGAGACTTTTTTTTAACCTAAATAATCTCCTAGATATCATTAGGCAAAAAGAAAAAAAAATCAAGGTGCAGGCCTACAGTATATTGTGTAAAATAGGTGAAATTCTATTTGTGTATAATATGCTGCACAGTTATTATACGTGTGTATTTTAATTTACAATTACACACACATACATACAGAACATTTCTGAAAGGACTCTCATTTTAGGGAAGTGAGAACCAAGAGGACAGGGACAAAAGGAAGACTTTTTCACTGTATGCCCTTCTGTTTTTAAATTATACCATGTATAAGTATAATCTAGTCAAAAAATAATTAAACTTTAAACCAAAAGAATATATAATGTGACAGTTACATGCAGAGGCCCTGTGGATTGAAGACCTGGGCTTGCATCCCAGTTCTGCCATTTACCAGTGTGTGACCTTAGGCAAATTCTCTACATCCCAGTTTGCTCATCTATAAAATGGAGTAATGGTAGTTAACTGTGATAATTAAGTCAAATCAAGTATATAAATCACTTAGCATAGTTCCTGGAAATTATTATTATATAATGTTCTCTTTCAAATGGTACTGTGGACTTGGAAACCACAAAGTTACAGCCATCACCAATCTCTTTTTCTCTTTCCTATTTTCAGTGGGCAAATTTTGCTAGTTCTTCTTTCAAAAAAGATATGACATTCAATCATCTCTGTTCTTTTTATAGCCACCAGAGATAGGCCCAGACCCCAAGGAATCAGCTAACGAGTTTGAATTTCACAAGCAAGACAATCAAGAGCCATTGCACATTTGCCACTATCTATAGACTCATGTACATAATCTCTACAAAATACCAAGCACCACTAATTCATATTTGTACTCTTACTTTATCATTTAAAAAGAATGTTTAAACACTTGAATTCAATTCCTGGAATAAGAGCCTCAGAGACAGAAGGTCCATTTAAGGACATTCTAATTTTCAACAACTCTGAGGCAAGCAAAGCAGATATTTTTATTCTTTTGTAGATGAACATTTTCAATTGAAGGGCACCTATGAATTTAAATATTTTAGGGGCACCTGGGTGGCTCAGTTATTGAGCGTCTGCCTTTGGCTCAGGTCGTGATCTTGGAGTCCTAGGATAAAAAACCCACATCGGGCTCTCCGCAGGGAGCCTGCTTCTCCCTCTGCCTCTCTCTGTGTGTCTCTCATGAATAAATAAATAAAATATTTTTTAAAAGAATTTAAAGATTTTAAAATAATAAAATAAATAAATGAAATGAAAGCCAAAGAAGAGTAGTGATTTGCCAAAGATTAAATGCTTTACAAGAAAAAAAAAAAAAGCCTAGAATTCTAGAATTCAGATCTTCTCATTTCACCCACATTCTTACCAGGAAGTCATCAAGTATACTGTGCTTCCCTCACCTAGAAGGCTCCTACCTATTTAAACCAAGACTTGGTTCACAGAAATTGTCCTGGATCTGGGATTCACAGGTGTCTCTCTCTCTCTCTCTCTCTCTCTCTCTCTCTCTCTCTCTCTCTCTCTCAATTCTAGTTACTGTGATAGCAAACAACCAGATCCATACAACTGCCCCCTCAGCATATCTACAAGGATGGCCACCAGCTCCTCAAGTCCAACATGTTTATAGCAGCAATAATTACCTCCCCTTGCTCCTCCTTCACACTCAACCCTTTCCTGGACTTGCTCTTCCACTCTTCCACAACAGATTCCTGTTTCCCTGAATGGTCCTATGGTCACCCAAGAGGCCAAACCACAAATCTAAGAGTCAATCTACTCTCCTCCCTCTCTCTAAATTCATAAATCCTGCTTCTACCTCTAACTGTTTTTGGAATTAATCTGCTTCTCTTCAGGATGGATACAGAATAACAGAGTTGGAGAAGAGGTCTCATATCTGATACTCCAAACTCTCAGGAACAGGGAACAGTGATTAAGAGTACTGACCCTGGCCCCAAACTGGCATGGTTTAAATCCCAGCTTAGACACTTACTAGCTATCTGACCTTGGGCATATTACATAACCTACATAATACCTCAGTTTTATCATCTGTCCAATTGAGATAAAACTAGTAGTTATCTCATAGGATTGCTGTAAAGTGGAAATCAATTAATAGTAATGTAAAGTGCTTAAAATAATGTGATTCACTTTATAATATGTGCTACTATTTTAACAGTAACATGATTTTTTAAACGGTGTAAGAGATTTGTTCTAAAACAGTTTAAAATCCAGAAGTTTTTCCAAACAAGCAGAGGGAAAAAATACGAGAAAGAGAGGCAAGCTAAGAAACAGAATCTTAACTATACAGGACAAACTGATGGTTACTAGAATGGGGTGGGGGTGGGGGTTGAAACAGGTGATAAGATTAAGGAGTGCACTTGTGATGAGAACCAAGTGATGTAGGGAAGTGTTAAATCACTATACTGTACACCTAAAACTAATAGTACATTGAATGTTAACTGGGATTTAAATAAAAACTTAAAATTAAAAAATACATTTAAAAATCCAGAACTTCTTCACCAAGACAGGAAATCAAAGCATAGTCCAATGTCCAGGTAAGCTGAGCCTCCATCTCACTTAAGTTTTAGTCATGTTATAATGCCTGTGGCTATTTCACCTCTGCCACTCCAATATCTCGTACTTGAATTACTATCCCAGCCTCCACTTAACCAGTCTCTTCATCTTGAGCTCTTTCCAGTATATTCACCAAATGGCAACCAAATTATTTTTCTAAAACATGTATCTAGTTACACCATCCCCCTACTCAAAGCCCATCCATCACTCCCTCTTACCTTGAATTAAAGTCAATTCTTTAATATGGCTCACCAAACCCAGCATGATATGTATGATATGGTCTCTAGCCTCATTCTTATCCATTCCCTCCACCTTGTACTTTAGGCTCCCTATATCTTTCAGGTCCACCCAGACTCCACATGTCATTTCCTCCGCTTGAAATACCACTATTACTGTACCTGTTACCGGGATGGTTTCTACTCATTCCTAAGTCTTTTTTTTTTTTTTTTAAGGATTTTATTTATTTATTTGAGAGAGAGAGAGCAAGAGCAGGGGAGGGGCAGAGGGAGAAGGAGACTCCCCCACTGAACAGGGAACTAGATGTGGGACTCAATCCTGGGACTCCAGGATCATGACCTGAGCCAAAAGCAGAGATTTAACCGACTGAGCCACCCAGGTGCCCCAACTCATCCTTAAGTCTTAATGTAGCTGTCCCTCTATTCAAAGACACATCTCCAGGGGTGCCTGGAGTGGTAAAGTCCCACAGAAACGGAAAAGAATGCTGAAAGAGGTGAAATTGCTGAGCATTAACATTCAGATAATTCAGCATACTTTTTAAGTCATTACTAGGAATAACAGCAATAATGACTACTCAGTCTCACCCCATTGGCATGCTACGAATAAGTTTATGAAATAAGGACCTCCGTAGAGAATTCTTTATATATCTTGTGTAAAAGTATGGAGGCGATAAAAAGGGGGCAGGCCAACAAGGGAAGAGGAAAAGAAAAAAGCTGCTTCGTGCCCCAGCTTGGTGTCTAAAAAACCACAGTGATTTGAATACTTCAAAAATGGTTGATCATGGCCAATATTACTAATAATATTTTGAGAAAGACGCATGAGGATATTTTGCAATTAAGGGGAGAAAAAATGTTGGATATTTTCAATGAAATTCCTTAGTAACATGACTCTAAAATGTTCAAAACATAAAAGGATAAATTCATTTGCTCACTATTTGTATCAGATATCCAAATATTTGAAAAATCATGATTTTGATATTAAATATCACTATATTGCACAATATTCAGGCTAAAGTTAGAAGAAGAGGCTACCCTCTGGAAGATTTGGATTTAGCAGAGTCAGAGGATTTGTTCACTCTCCAGGACTGCAGAGGCTCTACCTTGGTCTCCAATGAACTTAAGGACATTCCTCATATTCTCTAATATCAATGGCCTGGGCTACATAGGAGTTCATGGAAGAGAGAGATGTATTTGTGCATAATAATATGCTTTAGGCTTTTTAAATAAAAAGTATTAAAGAATTCTAAAAGTCCAGGAAGCCTGGGTGGCTCAGTCAGTTAAGCACCAGCCTTAGCTGATGATCAGCTCAGATCATGATCCTGGCATCCTGGAATGGAGCCCCACATTGGACTCCCTGCTTAGCAATGAGTCAGCCTGTCCCTCTCGCTCTGCCCTTCCCCACTGCTCAAGCACTCTCTCTCAGATACATTAATAAAATATTAAAAGAATTATAAAAGTCCTATAAAATGTAAGTCTTTGGGGCTCCTGGGTGGCTCAGCTGGTTAAGTGTCTGCTTCAGGTCAGGTCATGATCTCAGGGTCCTGGGATCAAGTTCTGAGTTGGAAGCAGCAGGGAGCCTGCTTCTCCTTCTGCCTCTCTTCACACTCATGCGCTCGCGCTCTCTCTCTCTCTCTCAGATAAATAAAATCTTTTTTAAAATGTAAATATTTCTGAGTGGGTAAATTCTCCCAGTATTATGACTTCCTTTTGCACAATATCAAGTCAAAGCTTTAATAGCACCCACAATGAGCTTAAGTTCCTGCAGAAAGCGGACTTCTCTAATGCCTTACCACTTCAGAAGAAAATGTAGTCTGAAAGAGAACCATCTGTCCCCAGCGAATGGGCTCATTCCAAAGAGAAAATATGTATCTTCTCATAGTTTATTAATTTATTGGCATGATAACTTGCATCAACTTAAGGGCATTTCATCTACAATGAGCAAACTGTTTGAAAGCTAAATGCACTAAATCTTCTTTCATGGGACCCATAAGTATTTTTTGAACTCTTAGTGGTTTGCACTTAATGCTTTATTTTAAAATCAGATTTAATCATTTCATAAAACCAGTAGTTCTTAAGGAAAATGGATTTCATTTTATCTTTATATTTATTACCCCAGGTCAGAACTGTAATGAATTGTGGTGCCCTTTGAAACCACTAATACTGCACTCAACAATCCAATTAATAAGTGAGTCTAAAAACACAATTTTCCAAAATGACTGTAGTGTTCTTACTTCCTATTCTTACAATTCTAGCACACTAATTGAATGTCTATACTGTTTTATTTATAGATCTTTCTCAAATGGTCTCACAATAAAATCACCAGTTTTTAATTCCTACTCCCACAAAGGCTCTTTGTTGCTTCTATTTTGAAAACTTAACAAAGCTATATTCTTTAAAATCAATGTCAAAATAAAAAAAATTCTTATGAGACTCAGAAGTATTTAAAGCCACATGATATTTTATAACAACAGAAACAGAAGACAAAACCCTGAAAGTATAATAACTCTCCATTATACATATACATGCTTATGTGTATAAGTATACATGTGCACATGGTATGTGTTCACTTTGTGAATTATCTACAGAAAGGTTTCATATCAGGCAGTTTTTACCAACCACACATAGCCTTCTGTGCTGTGATTGTTCAGGAATATAAACACAACCACATAAACCAGTAAAGCAAAACCTAGAATGAAGTAGCCACATTATAGTATCAGGAGTAGGGAAGCAACCACAGAATCCAGGAATTAGAAAGAACACCAAAGGATATCTGGTACATGGAATTTTCTTTTCCATGGAAAATCTGATGTATGCTGATTATGGACACTGTTAAAAGTTTTCCAACAACATGGAACCCATGCTTTACTTTTCCCCCAAAAGCTCATTTCATCGGACACCCATGATGGAATGCTTTTCCTCATATTGAGCCAAAATGGTTTCCATATAAATATTTCTACATATCATTCCTGGTCTGTCTTTCCTACAGATATATTTTGTCCCTGTTTAATAGGTCTCAGTCTTCTAGACAGGAAGAAAAAGAGCACATGTCCCTTTGATCATGTTTCTTAGAGGCAAGCCATCTTTTCTATATTTCCAATATCCTCAGCTGCCCTTCATATCATGTAAAGATATGAACCACCTCAGACCCTCACCTTCCTCTAGGTGAAACATGGCATCTAGAACTAAAAGCCATACTCTACAAATTATTACCAAATTTATTCACTAGGAAAGAGATGTTTCAGAAAGAGTCAAACCCAAGAACCCTCTACTCCCTCGGGAGCAAGTCTTGACATAAACTAGGGAAATGGCTAAATGAATAGAAAATATAAATCCACACTATCCAAAGACAGTGAT
Organism: Canis lupus dingo; assembly: GCF_003254725.2. Classification (NCBI taxonomy): domain Eukaryota; kingdom Metazoa; phylum Chordata; class Mammalia; order Carnivora; family Canidae; genus Canis; species Canis lupus. Next base: position 32,525,574 of record NC_064263.1, read on the forward strand.
GAGAAAAGTGGGAGAAGGGTAGTGAAAAAAATAGTGTCATCAAGCTTATTGTTCTGAAAGAAGTTAACTACCCTATATACTAGTCCACAACCTAAATTATCTGCTATACTGGCAATGCTAATGTAATATGGCCAAAGCTTTCTAAATCTGCAATAAGCATAGGTACACAGAGAGTAGTCATAGCCTTTAAAATAAATTACTTTTAATCTCATCTAAAGAATCAAATGAAATCAAAACACTAGATGTAATTAAGACCGTCTAGTTTCCCTGGAGATTATACCAATCAGACGTGTTAAGCATTCTAGGAATGAAACATTTGATACAATTAAGGAAATCCTATTGAAAAAAATTAGTCTGTAAAACAGAGATAATATGGGGCTAAGGAATGGTTTATTAATAACTCATTCAATTCGGGGTATAATAAATACAGCTATTACAACTTCAATTCACTAGTGGCTGAGCTCAAAATGCTAAAATGCTGCCACTCAATCTGCCTCAAGAATCCAGATCTAATCAGTAGAGGCAGTGCCTGCTACATTTATTAAATCGTAGAATTATTTTAGGCTTAAAAGAATTTAGATTAAAAAAAAAACAAAGCTAGTAAGAGGTAGTGCCAGAATTCTAGACCAAAATCTGGCACCTTGTTCACGATACTTAAACAACCCTTCTGAGATTTGAAAAGTTAGCATACCCTCCCTTCTCCCTTCCCACCCCTAACCAATCTTTCCATGATTTATAATGTAGAGAAGACCTCTGAACAGTCCTACATAAGTGATCTCTGGAAATTCAGACAGGGTCTCTCATGTTGGAAAAGCCAGCTTAGACTGTGTCTTGAGGGGATAGGTGTTTGGATGTGTAGAGGATGGCTGCCACTAACAAAGCTATGATTCCTGAGTGTTGGGGCCACTCCTCAATCCCTCAAGGCAAAGCAAAAGAGGCCCAAGAGACACAGCCCTGGAGCAGTCAGTCCATCAGTGACAATGGGAGAAGAACAGGAGAGAGGCTACAGCTCTGCCGACATCAGAAACGCCAGCTGACGGTACCTCTGGTTCAAGAGCCTTCCCCATACACCTGGCCCTCCTCCAACAGCCCTCTCTCTACCAGGTCGCAGCCAACGTGATGGGTCTTTCCCATTACTGACTGAGTCCTGGGGCAAACAGGAAATAGACTCTTCCAGAGAAAGTATACAGACACAGAGGGAGCTCTCTATGAGCTATAACCCCAAAGTAGATAAGCTAGTAACCCAGGATGATTAAAAAAGTGGCCAGATGTTTATATGAAGAGAATCACCAAGGCAAAAGCCTAAAATAGCAGATGCTTGGGGAAAATGCTAAAAACAAAAGATAAAGAAAAGATTTTTTTAAAGCTAGGCTTAGAATAAGAATAAAGCTAAGACAGATGTTAATTCTTAATTACAAATTGTGCTTCTGTTTTCTCCATCAAAACGGACTCAAGTCTCAGCCCAGTATAACAGGCTCTTTGTAAGCTGAGCACTACTATCCTATCTAGTTATTGTCTCTCTGATTATTTCCCTCGGTATCAACCTCCTTAAAGAATACTCTTTCCCATCCCTGAGGCTTTGGGTCTGCTATCCTCCTGCCTCAGACTCCTTTCCCCTTTTGCTCATCCTTCCCTGACCCCCCTAAGCATACTGGGGAGCGCTCTTCTCCAACTTCCATAGCAACTACCCATGTGCCTCTGAGAGTACCTCCCACAGGATATTGTAATTTCTTGGTTTACTTCCCCCCACAAGAGACCATGAGCTCTCTTGCATTCCAAGAATCTACGATAGTGTCTGGCTCATCATTTCATAAGTGAATGAATCAAATTAGAGAAGTGAGGATGAATGAAGTGACAACCATGCATCAGGCTTGTGTCATGTATGTCTGTCATTTCTCCTCCACTGACTGATGACAGACACCTAGACAATAATGTCTGAAATACAGCAAGTAATCAATGCTAAGTGAACAAATCAATAAACATGAAAAGAGCTCTGACAGGTTTAACAAAGTGTTATAGTCACAAGTATGAAGGCCCCTTCCAACTCTAAGATTCTATGGAGTTTTTTTTTTTTTAAACTGTATTCATACAGATATTTCCCAGAAATTTTGGAAAAGAGAGAAGGGAAACTAGTATTTACTTGAGGGCTACCAATTTGTTAGGTATTTTACACATGATATTCTATTTGTTTTTCATAATCATCCTGGGAAATTGGGATTATAGACCCCATTTTATAAATAAAGAAACCCAAGTTTGAGATGCAGAACCAAAATTTGAACTCAGGTGAGCATGACCCCAAGCCTAAGCTTTTTCCACAGTACCACTTGAATCTCTGGGAGGAACACAAACCTATCTTCCTTATCATTCTGTTTCAAGGAAAAGGAGTTCTGAAATCAGCCGATGCTCAATTAGGTCATAATTCCAGAGAGAGGAGCTTGCAAGAGGAGGCACAAAGAGGTGACAAGCTCTGTCTTCCCTTGGGATCACCCCCTTTCTTTGAAGAAAGGTTCACATGGCTTTTCTGTTTCTCCCATGAGGCTGGAAGGACAACTGTAGGGCCTTTCCAAAGAAGGGAGGAAGCAACTTCTCCTTGACTCTTCTCTTTTCCCCAGAAGGGCAAATGGGAATCAGGTTATGATTCAGGGAAAAATATGGCAAAGAAGCAGCGACATAGGTCCACTTAGAGGCTTGAAGGTAGATTAGAGAGGGAAGAAGCCCTGAAGCTTATTACATCTTCTGCAAACCAACTCACCAAATGATAAGCCTACATAGAAATGTGAGGCTAAAGTCCTACTTCCTAGCTAGCAATACAGATGTTCCTTTGTCTCAAATGTCCGATGTATAGAATGTGTCACCTAATTGAGATGACAAGAAATCACCCAAATTTTGTTTCCCCAAAACATGACTCACAAGTTGACTCAAAAAAAGTGGGATGTACAACAAACAGTGCTGGGACAACTGGATAGCCACAAACAGAAGAATGGATTTGGACACCTACCTCACATATATACAAAAATTAACTCAAAATGAATCAAAGACCTAAATGTAAGAGCTAAAACTACAAAGCTCTTAAAAGAAAACATACAGGTAAATCTTTGTGACCTTGAGTTGGGCATTCGTTTTTTAGATATGACATCTAAAACTAAGCAACCAAAGAAAAAACAGATATACTAGACTTGATAAAATTAAAAACTTTTGTTCCTCAAAGGCTACTATGAAGAATATAAAAGACTATATACATAATGTCATATTTGTAAAACATCTATCTAATAAGGGTCTAGTATGCAGAATATGTAAAAAACACAACTCAACAGTAAAATGACAATCCAAATAAAAAATAAACAAAGGATTCCTTTATTTTTTTTAAGCAAAGGATTTAAATAGATATCTCTTCAAAGAAGATATACAAATGGCAACAAACACATGGAAAGATGTTCAACATCATTAGTCATCAGGAAAACACAAATCAAAACTATAATGAAGTACCTCTTCATACCTACTGGATGGCTATAATCAAAAAGACACAATTGGGGTGCCTATGGCTCAGCTGGCTAAGCAACTGCCTTCGGCTCAGGTCATGATCCCAGAGGTCTGGGATGGATCCCTGCATGGGGCTCCCTGCTCAGCGGGGAGCCTGCTTCTCCCTCTCCCTCTGCCTGCTGCTCCCCTACTCATGCTCTGTCAAATAAACTTAAAAATCTTGAAAAAAAAAGACAATAAACAAGCACTGGTGATGATATGGAGACATGAGAACCCTTACACACTGCCGGCAAGAATGCAAAATGGTGCAACTACTTTGGAAAACACCTTGGCACTCTTCAAAAAGTTAAACAGAGGCATTATACGATGAGCAATTTTACTTTCAGGTATATATACTCAAGAGAAATGAAAACATGTTCACACAAAAACTCGTATGTAAATATTCACAGCAGCTTTATTCATGATGGCCAAAAACTGAAACAACCCAAATGGCCATCTACAGATGAATGTATAAACAAAGTGTGGTAATACAATGGAATTGTACTCAGTCATATAAAAGGGAATGAAGGGGTGCCTGAGTAGCTCAATAGGTCAAGTGTTCGACTCTTAATATTGGCTCGGGTCATGTTCTCAGGGTTGTGGGATTGAGCCCCACATCAGGCTCTATGCAGAACATGGAGGCTTGCTTGGGATTCTCTCTCTCCCTCTGCCTCTCTCCCCTTCTTGCCCCCCCCCCTCACTAAAAAGATAAACAAGTAAATAAAGGAATGAAGTACCGACTTGTACTACAACAGAAATGATTCTGAAAAACACTGTGTTATGTGAAAGAAGCCAAATGCAAAAGGCCTCATATCATATGATTCCATTTGTGCAATAGGCAAACTAGAGAGGAAAGATTAGATTAGTGTTTGCCAGGTGCTGGGGGAGGAAGAATGGGGGCTGACCACTAGTGGATGTGGGATTTCTCTTTTTAGGTGATGAAACAGTCTGGAATTAGATAGTGGTGATGGCTGCAAACCCTAGTGATACAGACAACACTTGACTGTACACTGTAAAGGGGTGAATTTTATAGTATGTTAATTATATCTCAATAAAAAAGGCACAACTATAAAAATGAGTTAAGTGTACACACTATAACATATGTACCATCAAAGAGATAAAACAGAGAAGCAATTAAGTTAACTTGAAAATCACTGCTGCACGTTGGTGTTTATTTTCATAATAACAAATATGAAAAACATTGAATTTTATTGCCATAAACTGAACACCAACATAAAGAAGGCTGAGAGGAAAAATTAATTTGATTTCTGTGAAAAACGTCCAAGGATAAATATTTGCTTTCTTCCCAATATCTCAGCTGGTTGCAAGCTGAGCTCCCTCGAGCAGATAGAAGAGCCTCTATGTTAGATCTGCTAACAGCAAACAGACTTGAAAGAATTCAGGTAGAAGAACCCAAGCCTCAGATGCACTGCCTTTGGTAAACGGTAAACGGATTCTCTCCCGGCAAGCTCTGCTGCCACAGATGACCATTCCACTGTGGTATCGACTATGGAACACAGTAGCCCTTTCAATTACCAGCATCGCCACCTCACAGAGGGGATGAACATTTTCTATAAGGCTTTTCCTAGATTCCCTGAACGAATAGGTGTGAGTCCAAATGGCCAATTTTTCCAAATAAGCACAGCTCATCTGAGGAATATTGAATCACAAGCAAACTTTGTACACACACTATGTAAAAGTGAAAATATAGTGCAATATTCCAGAACTGTGCCTGGAACGTCATACACCCCCAATAAATACTGTTGAATGAACGTTTTATTATAAGAGTTAGTAATGTTTACCAAATAGTCTAGATCAGAAAGTAAGGCAAATGGTAAAAGTATTTCTAAATTAACTTATCTTCATCAATACAAAGCTGCTTATTTTTGCTTTCTATTTCTCATGTCATACCACATTCTCACTGATACTCAAACTGACACATCAATGGCTATTAAGAAAGATAATCAGGGGATCCCTGGGTGGCGCAGCGGTTTGGCGCCTGCCTTTGGCCCAGGGCGCGATCCTGGAGACCCTGGATCGAATCCATGTCGGGCTCCCGGTGCATGGAGCCTGCTTCTCCCTCTGCCTGTGTCTCTGCCTCTCTCTCTCTCTCTCTCTCTCTCTCTGTGACCATCATAAATAAATAAAAATTTAAAAAAAAGAAAGATAATCAGTTCACTGTCTGACACATCAATGGCTATTAAGAAAGATAATCAGTTCACTGTAAGTAGAAAAGATATTCTGATTAGTTATAAAAGTTGCTGCCCCTCACCTTATAAACTTCTCTCAAATAATTTCAGATGGGAAAAATTGCAGGAGTTTTTGTGAGGTGATTAGTTTCTCATACTCTCTGGTTTATTTTCGTTAATAAATTAAGGAAAGATGTATCAATAAGGTGTAACAATAAGTTGTCCACTCTTCATATTCTGGAACCCTAAAACAGATCCAAGCAAGCCACAATTTGCCTCACCAATCCATACTGAAGCTCAGCAGGAAGGAAAATTCTTTCTGAAACACATCTTAAAACATATTAATTTACCAGCACCAAGAAGGTCAGCAATTAGTTTTACATGACATTTTCCCTTTTTTTAAGCCTCTTTTAAAAACGGGGAAATGATTTCTCAGCATCTAATAACTATAAGTGCTTGAAATATTGGATCACATATAGGACAAAAGAAGTAGAAAGAATCTTCAGAGATCACACTTTCTTTCAGAACACTTCTAAAAGTATCTAGGATATGATTCTCTAAGTTCACAATGTGTGACAGATCCCATCAGAAAAAGTCTTCCTCAGCTCACCTGGAGCTGTGTAAGCTCTTCTTCAAGGAGACATGAAGATGACATGAGTATCTTCCTTTGTATCAGTATCTTCTAGGTAGGTATTGGTTGGAAATCACACACTCAACTCTATTTTACTTACTTGCATTGACTCTTCCTTGATACGCTGATATCACAAACTAGCATTTTTTAAGAAAATGCAGAGAGTTATTTGGTCTCTGCATGGAAAGGACTTTCAAAACACAAAAGCAATGAATCAAAAAGGAAAAGATTAATAGGTCGACAACACTTTTTTTGAAATTTCTAGAAATCAAAAACCATCATAAATTAAATAAAATGGCAATTGTGGGGGAGGGGATGTCCTCATATGACAAGCAAGGGTTAATATCCTTACTCTATCAAGAATCCACACAAATCCGTGTCTGGCCAAGACAGTACCCTCAGCGTTCCTTCCCTCAGCCTCACAAGAAATTGCACGGTCCCTACAAAAAGAAGATTACAGCTTCTCCCTCCCAGCTTTCAGAATCACTCTGCCTCTTTCTTCTGCCTTGGTCATTTACCTCCTACCTCCTGCCCTCTTTCTTCCAAGTCCTTTTAGACCAAAGGTTCAGATACACATACCGGCAGCCTGGTCTTGGTTTCAGATTTTCCCCAGGACAGAGCCTCTGAAACACTGCTTTCCATGTTGCTCCGTAGTTTACAGGCAAGTAACAACTAGCCCCAGACTCTGGGGAGACCTAGCCAACTAATTCCAACCAAAGCCCAGCATACTGATTCCTGCCCAGGCTCGAGGGAGGCAGAAACTACACAAACAACTGATTTTTAAAAAACCCTGAGATTCCAGTATAAAAGCCATCATAGGGTTTGTGCAGATAATTCACAGAAAGGAAATAGCTGATAACCAACAAGATTTTTTAATGCTTGAAAATATCAATAATGAAAGATGTGAGTTAAAATAAGTAGGTACTCTTTTTTTTTTTCGTGCAATTAGCAAAGATTTTTAAAAACAATAATGCTAACACAGGTAATCATAAAACTGATGACGGGATGGTGAATCGGTATAATCTTTCTGAGGGCAACCGTAGGTTTCAAGAGCAGTCACAATGATTCTGCACTTTGACTCTAATTGCATGTTAGGAACCAATCTTCAGTTATCAAAAATCTAGTCAAAAGATTTAAATATGGGTCACCTGGGAGGCTCGGTCAGTTAAGCATCTGCTTTCAGCTCAGGTCTTGATCCCAGGGTCCTGAGATAGAGCCCTGCATCCATCCATTCATCCATTGGGGCTCCCTGCTCAGTGGGGAGCCTGCTTCTCCCTCTCCCCCTGCCCCTCCCCCTGCTTGTGCTCTGACTCTCTCAAATAAATAAAATCTTTAAAAAAAAAGATTTAATTAGACTTTCTCTTCATTTTTATACCTGAAATATATATATATATAACAATAAGTAAATTGCCATAAATAAATAAATAATGGTTCATGCACAATGCGGATTATAATGAAGTCAATAAAAATGATATAAGAGTTGACCTTGCTATAGCACTAAAGACCATTCACTGTTCTAAGCAGTTAGCATGTACAGTTGATCCTTGAACAACACTGGTTTGAGCTGTGCAGGTCCACCTATGCATGGATTTTTTCCATTAAGTATAGTATAGTACTATAAATTTATTTTCTCTCCTTATGATTTTATTAATAACATTTTCTTTTCTCCAGCTTGCTTTATTATAAAAATACAGTACATCTAGCATACAAAATACGTGTTGTTTATGTTATCAGTAAGGCTTCAGGTCAACTGCAGGCTATTAATAGTTAAGTTTAGGGGAGTCAAAAGATATACATGGATTTTTGACTGCATGGGGGATTGCCGCCCCTAAACCCCACATTGTTCAAGGATCAACTTGTGTTAACACATTTACTCCTCACAACAGCACGAATGGAACCTGAACCTGTGAGGTCAGTAGGTGCTCTAACTCTCTCCAGGTTATAGCTAAGGAATCTGAGGCACAGGGATACTAAGTGATTGACTCCAGATTATACTGGGACAGACTCACAAGCCTTTATCTGAAATGCTAAAATACAAAGTGTTCTCATCAATTTGGAGCAACTCATTTGTTGGCAAAACCTGACCTAAACCAATGCAAAACTATGTATAGCCTTTATTCCACTTAGAGTGACATCATCTCACTAAAGAAAATCAATGTGTTTGATTACATGGTGCCCCACATCCCACTTAGAATGGATACGGTATATATATGCCATGTTATCTTTCTATAATCAGAAACACTCTGAACTTTAAAAGACAACTAGCCCCACGGGTTTCAGATAAGGAAACATGGGGGAGCTGAAATTCAAATCTAAGCATCCATCTGTCTAGCTCTGCAGTTGGTGCTCTTAACCACTGCATGGTATTTCCAGAAACTAATGACGTGGGAAATGTTGATCATTCCAACCTTCAAGTATTTATTAACTACATGCCATGTACCAGTCACACAGACAAAATTGCAATTGTGACAAGTGCATGGAAAGAGAACTGGTGTCAGAAGAGACTGTACCCTCAGGGTACAGTCCCTCTGGTCAGAGGCAGTTTTCCTGAATAAACATTTGATCTATGATGTGAGGGATGAGCAAGAGTTAACTAGACTATAAAGAGGGAAGAGCATGCCTGGCAGGGAGAAGAGCACATGCAAAGGCCCTTGGTAGGAGGGAAAATGATGACAAAAGACTGAAAAAGAGCCAGTGTAATTGGAACCCAGAGAACCAGGGGCTGGAGAAGAGGAAGGTACCACAGAGCCTTATTGGGAGAGTAACAAACCATTTGCCCCAGAATGCCGAGGAACAGTCCCAGGATAAATAATAGCACTTTTATTCTCAAAAGTATCTTGGTCTGGATGTTAAAGCATACACTCACACAATTTGTAGGCCGCGTTAAGGAGTTGCATCTTTATCTGAAGAGCAATGAGAAGTAATGATGGATTTAAAGTAGGGAGCAAATGGGGGAGAAGAGAGGTATCATAATCAAATTTTAATTTTTTAAAAATGACTTCGGCTGCAGTGCAAAGAACAGGTGGAAAATATTAACAGGACAGGATGAATATCTTTGGACCAGTTAGGAGGGTACTACAGGAGACCCCACAAGAGATAACGGTAGCTTGGTCTAGGGTGACAGCGGCAGGGACAGAAATAAGTAGATGGAGTTGAGATTGAAGATAAAGTAAACAGACCTTGATGATGATTTAGAGATGGAAGGAGAGGGAGTGGCAGGTGTGAAGGATGAGTCCAAGATTTCTGGCTTGCAAACTAGGTGGAGGATGGTGTGATTCCTTGAGCTAGAAACATGAGAGATTTACGGGGCCTAGAAACTGAAATGTGGGTAACAGCTGCACACCCGCCGTAACTTGAATCCTTGGGCCTGGGGGGGTGCACAAAGCAGGGGTGGGGGGGGCAGTTTAGGTTCAGAATCTGTTGGTGTTTCTTTCCATTCACAGAGCCCTCCTCCAAGGCTCTGTATCCACCCTATTGGCCAGTTGGATACTGGAGCTGTTTGGCGGTCAAACGAAAAAGATCTGTCTTGGCTGCTGCTGTGGGACCAGGCATATGAATGCACTTGTAGCACGCAAATGCCCCTTACGACTAGTTCTCCAGTGCTTTACATTCACGGTTCTCCCCCTTACTCTCCAGTGCTTTACATCCTCTTCTCCCCCACTGCCCCCAGCCTAAAATCCATCGTGACTTCTCAGCGCTCTTCGGACTCTGTGAGAAAGGAGTCTGCACGGCCGGACGAGGAAGGAGGAGGAGTGCTCAAGGCACCTGCCACCGAGCCGGTCAGGGCTGCTCTGAGGCCACAGCAGCAACTCGGATGGCACCCGCTGTGCGCCAGGGACTAGACCAAGAGCTGTGCGAGGTACCAGTAATGAGGCCCTGCCGGGAGCCAGGCGCTAGGAGACCTAGGGGGCCGGGGGGCGGGGACCCCGCAAGTTCAGAGCTTTTAAAGGACGTGCTCCTCTTCCCAAATCCCACTTACCCTACAGTAAGTTCACTTTAAACTTCCAAAAAGGGTCAGGTCCCAAGATGAGTGAGGTGAGAAGGTGGAGCTGAACGGGGCCGACTGGGACCCTGGGGAGGGGGAGGGGGCGGGGGGGGACGGGGTCCCAACGGCTGGGCCCGGGGGAGACGCTGGTTGGGGAGGGGAGGCGGGCCCGCCCGCAGCGGGAGGCCCTGCGGCCCGTTTGCCCGCGCGTTGCCGCAGCAACGGCCCGGCCCTGAGGCGCGGCGACGCGGGGGGCCAGTCACCCCGCCCGCGGGCCGGCGGGCGGCAGACGGGCTCGCACTCCTGGCGCTGGGGCGGGGGCGTCCCGGGTGCCGAGCCCGGAAGTCCGCCGCTGGAGAAACTCGGCGGCCCGTGGGGGGAGGGGAGGGGCGAGGGGAGAGGGGAGGGCAGGGAGAGGGGAGGGGGCGGGGGCGGCCGCAGGGAGGTGGACGGGGGCCGCGCGGGGACACAGCGCGGCGGCTGCGGCGAAGCCCCTTCGCCCCACGGCAGGACTAGCGGGGCGGGGCGGGGCTGGCGGGGCGGGGCTGGACGGACAGGGCGGGGCTGGCGGGGCGGGGCGGGGCTGGACGGACAGGGCGGGGCTGGCGGGGCGGGGCTGGCGGGGCGGGGCTGGCGGGACAGGGGGCGCTGGCGGGACGGGCGGGGCAGGACGGACGGGGCGGGGCTGGCGGGACGGGGCGGGGCTGGCGGGACGGGGGGGCGCTGGCAGAACGGGGTGGGGGCTGGCGGGACGGGCGGGCGGGCTGGGGAGGACGAGCAGTCCTATCGGCTGGAGGATCCTGGCTCCAGGACAGAGAAGCAGCCGCACCGCCCGAAATGAAAGCCCGCTAACCCTGGCGTCCCAGGGCCGAGGGGAGGCCCGGCGGCGGCCCCGAGAGACGTAGACGAGGCTGCGCGGGGGCCGGGGCGACGGGTGGTAGTAGCGCCCTTCACTGACCCGACGGCAATTCCCAGAAACGAGTTTTAGGCGCCAGCCTCCGTGGAGCCCTGAGAATGCAGCGCCCCCCGCAGCAGGGGCTACAAGTGTGGGCTCCCTCTGGTCGCTAATGTCCTTCTGGACCTGCTTAGGAGTGGCTCCAGTGCACGTGGGTCCTGCTCTCGAGCAGCGGTGCAGAAGTGCAATTCTCTTAACGCTGGCCTGATTATTTCGGGCCGATAGCCTCTAAAATGTATTTGATTACTAGCCAGTAACTTGGTACAGCGGTACAAGTTATTTTATTGTAACTTGGTACAATAAAACATTCATTTTATTGCTTAGAGGTGGGGCTGCCTTTGGCAACTGGTTCATGCTGTAGGGTTCGTCAGAAAACTCAGAACGCAAGAGGGTTGCTAGGGATTTACCCCAAAGATACAGATGCAGTGAAACGCCGGGACACCTGCACCCTGATGTTTTTTGTTTTGTTTGTTTTTTTTTTTATGATAGTCACAGAGAGAGAGAGGCAGAGACACAGGCAGAGGGAGAAGCAGGCTCCATGCACCGGGAGCCTGATGTGGGATTCAATCCCGGGTCTCCAGGATCGCGCCCTGGGCCAAAGGCAGGCGCCAAACCGCTGCGCCACCCAGGGATCCCTCACCCTGATGTTTCTAGCAGCAATGTCCACAATAGCCAAACTGTGGAAGGAGCCTCGGTGTCCATCGAAAGATGAATGGATAAAGAAGATGTGGTCTATGTATACAATGGAATATTCCTCAGCCATTAGAAACGACAAATACCCACCCTTTGCTTCAACGTGGAGGGACCTGCAGGGTATTATGCTGAGTGAAATAAGTCAGTTGGAAAAGGACAAACATTATATGGTCTCATTCATTTGGGGAATATAAAAATTAGGGAAAGGGAATAAAGCGAAAGGAGAAAAAATGAGTGAAAATATCAGTGAGGGTGACAAAACATAAGAGACACCTAACTCTGGGAAATGACAAGGGGTAGTGGAAGGGGAGGTGAGTGGGGGGTTGGGGTGACTGGGTGATGGGCACTGAGAGAGGGGCACTTGGCAGGATGAGCACTGGGTTTTATGCTATATGTTGGCAAATTGAACTCCAATAAAAAAAGAAGAAAAGAAAACCCAGAACAGCCAGGGTGGGTAACTAACTGTAAACTTCAGTTTTGCAAATTTTCCGAGCGCGAATAATTCCCACAATATCCTAAACTGTAGAACTTTGGGGTCTTGTTCTGTTTCACAAGGGTCTGGAATAGCCTGCAAGAATTTTTTCTTTGCCCCTCCCTCATCCAAGTATGAGTAGTGCCGCAACGTCCAACAATCAGAGAAAAACTTTACCATCTGTTTCTTGGATTATGAAGTGTACAGATTGCTTTTTAAGATTTTACTTATTCATGAGAGATACAGAGAGAGAGGCAGAGACATAGGCAGAGGGAGAAGCAGGCTCCCTATGGGGAGCCCCATGAAAGACTCCATCCAGGGACCCCCAGATCACACCCTAAGCCAAAGGTGCATGCTCCACTATTGAGCCACCCAGGCATCCCCAGGTTTGTCTTTATTCAGCTATGAAACCTTATATTCCAGATCTTTACCAAGAAATAAATTTGAAATGTTTACTTCTTAATGCCTGTGAAAAGCCTAGTTGAGAGAAACTGCAGTTAAGGAGAATTAATTGAATGACCCCTCCTCTATGTAGTCTCTGGGCTAGTGAGTCCAAAACCTGACTACATATCAGAGACATCTGGAGAATTCTGTTTGTTTTGATTTATCTTGTATTTAAATACAGATTCACAGGTTATACTTGCAGGAATTCTGATTCGAAAGATGGCATGAAATCATTTTTAAGAAGTCTTCAAGTGAGTATGATACAAAGCCAGACTGGAGACTACTGAACTATAGTTTAGTCTGAATTAATCCAGACAAAGTCTACTTTATCTTCACCCTTGCAAAATCACCTGCCCCAAGTCATCCTTTATCTTCATGCCATCTGCTTATATTAAGAAATGCTGTTAAAAACAAATACATTATTTTATATCTCTGTAACAGAATCCTACCAGATTGTCCATCCCAGGGTTTCCCAAACTTTTTAGACCATAATCCACCAAAAGAAATATGTTTAATGTTATCACCCAATACACGTGTACCTATACCTTTAATAACTGAAACAAGTTTTATAAAATATTATCCATACCACATACTATGCACCCTGATATTTTTATCTCTTTTTAATGTTGGTTTAAACCCATTAAACAGTGTCATGACCCCCTACATGAGTGTATTTTAAAAACAGCAGAATAGATGTCTTTTTCTGGAAACTACCCTTGGATCCTCAGACAAGGTAACTAGGCCACCAGGCTACAGTCAATTGCTCCAAGTAGGTACCGGACTCAAGCTGAGCCAATCATCTCTCTCTCCCAGGAATTTGGAATTAGGACTGTGAGATTTCAGTTTTTCTCTAGGTAACTAACACGGAAACATAGAAAATCAGTTGTCCATAGACATGCTTCCCACCACATGGTCTGTAGAAATGCAAAAGACCATGCTGCAGGAAAAATGTGCAAAGAACAGGAAGTATGAAAAAGATCCACAAAGAGAAGGGAAAAGAGATCAAAAGAAAAAGATAGAAAGCTAAAAAGATAGAAAGCTTCTGACAGCTTTCTATTCCTGATCCTAGTATTTCCTGAAATGAACTGCATTCCTGGAATTCCATGGAATATTTCAAATCTTTGTAATACAGTGCCCTCTTTTGCTTAAGCTAGTTCAAGTGGCTAAGTGTCTGTTATTGCATCCAAAATGGATCTAGGGATCCCTGGGTGGCGCAGCAGTTTGGTGCCTGCCTTTGGCCCAGGGCGCGATCCTGGAGACCCGGGATCGAGTCCCACGTCGGGCTCCTGGTGCATGGAGCCTGCTTCTCCCTCTGCCTGTGTCTCTGCCTCTCTCTCTCTCTCTCTCTCTCTGTGTGACTATCATAAATAAATAAAAATTTAAAAAAAAAAAGTCACCTTCTTTTAAAAAAAAATGGATCTAATTATACTAGTTTTATATGGCTGTTGTAACAAATTATCATACAGTTGGTGACTAATAACAATCACTCTATGTCTCTTATAGTAAAGTCCACATAAGAATTGCATTTCCATCCTGAGTGCCAGAAAAAAAAATCTTTTTCCCCTTGAGAAACTGACACCTCTTTTCCTTATGAAGAAACCATATCATGAAATCAGTCATACTGCCCTTCTCACCTGGGTTTCCAGCAAGATGGGAACCAAAGTCACAGCTCAACTTTGATAAATTTGCTGAACAGTATGGCTTGTTGCATACCAGCATTACGACTTTCTCATGTTCTTTCTCTTCCATTTTTCCTCATTTCTACTCTTTTTGTATTTGGTCATTGTATTGACTGTATTTTTTTAAGCTGCTTCAAATAATTTGTACTTACTATTTGTACTTACTACCTATAAGGTTCTGCTCCCATACCTCCCCTCACGGTTGGTTCTTTTTCATCATTCAGATTTCAGCTCACTTGCCACCTCCTCAGGGAAGACTTCCCTGATCCCTGTATCTAAAGTAAAGCTCCGGCTTCTTTGATTATTCCTTATTCCCAGTGCCTGGGACAGTCCTTGGCACTTAATAGTTATTTAATAAAATATCATGGTATTAGTCAATGAAAGAATAGAAAGAAGGAGGGCATGAAGGAAGGAGAGAAGGGAGGGAGGGAGGAAGACTTAGTAGAACATGGTAAAATATAGACGGATAAATAGGTAGATAGGTAGCCTGACAAAAAGACAAATATTCACTTCTAGTGTGCAAATATCACCAACATTTGTAGAGAGGAATCAGAGAAACTACATAAGGAAGTAAACACAGCTCCCTAAAATGTGTACAGAGAGGTACTAGGCTTTCCCTGGAACACTTGATGTAAATGCCTTAGACAAAAAATTCTTTTGAAGTGTTCAAGTGGCTCAAGGCAGCTACATTAAATATTATGGTAGTTACCATAGCTGAAGTCATCAATTCTCGGTGAGGTAATGGACTGCAACACCATGACCACCAACACGGCAAACTTTCGATCCTGCCAAGGGAACTGAATCTGTTGCAGGGGTCATTACTACACAACAATCTTCTCTCTATTCCAGTAATTATTAATGTCACGGCCGGCCACAAGTGTTATATGCTGTTTACTTAAACACTCCATGTGGTAACGTCATTGTTAAAATGCGATATCAAGTTGCTTGTCATTTAAGGAACAACGATCAGAATTGAAGTTTGTCACTATAACAAAACATAGAAGCAATTAGTACAGTTTGTCCCAGGTTTTTTGGCCCTGTCAGGAAAAAGTCCAAGGTTTGGGGGGATGGGATGGACTTCAGTTTTCTTAAGAAGACTTGCTTTATGCATTAATTAAAATCTATTTCTGTTACTCAAAAGATTTCTGAGACACTTGACATCACAAAAACCATTCCACAATTTTTCTCTTCTAGAAGATAAATTCAGAGATGTTTAGGTCATTATGTGTTATATTAAGATCTCTTGAGTAGGGACATGTCTTTGAAAAGCATGTAATGCAAAATGTAACTTTCTCAAAATGAGATATATCTTTAATTATTGGTAGGCTCAACCAATGTATGCAAGTATTTCCATCTTTTCTCTTCTCCTCCCTTGACAAAAGTAACACTGTACCTTATCATCACAGTTCAAAATGAAACATTTGACAGCTAACTCAGTTTTTCTGATAGACTAAGGATGTCTAACCCAGCCTCTTTATCCAATAAAACTAATTAAAGATCAGATTAGTGCACACCAAAACTAAACTAATGTTTCATGGATTGGAAGACTTGATAGTGTCAAGATGACAATACTTCCTAAATTTATCTATGAATTCAATGTGATCCTCATCAAAATTTCAGCTACCTTTTTTTTGCAGAAATTGACAATCTGATCCTAAAATTCATAGGGAGATGTAAGAAACCCAGAGCAGGGAAAACAACCTGAAAAAGAAGAACAAAGTTGGGGCCTCACAGTTCCTGATTTCAAAACTTACTAGCAAGCTACCCTAATTAAGACTGCTTGACTGGCATAGGATAAACATGTAGAACAATGGGATAGAATTGAGAGCCCAGAAATAAACCCATGCATCATCGGTCAATTGACAAGAGTGCCAAGATAATTCAATGTGGGGGGGGAGGGGGGATAGGGGGAATATCCTTTCAACAAATGATGCTGGGCAAACTGAATATCCACATGGAAAGGAGTGAATTTGGATCTATATTTCATGCCATATACATTGGCATATCCATACAGAGGAATTTGGTTTGGCTGTAAAAAGGAATGGAGTACTGATACATGGTACAACATGGATGAATCTTGAAAATATTACGCTAAGTGGAAGAAGCCAAGTGCAGAAGTTCGTCTACTGTATGATTCCATTTATGTGAAATGTCCAGAATTGGCAAATCTATATATATAGGGAAAATAGATTAGGGGCTGTGGGGAATGGGGAGAGGCTGCTAACAGGTATGGGGGTTCTTTCTAGAGTGATGAAAATACTCTAAAATTAGTGGTGATGGTTGTACAACTTTGTGAATATACTACAAACCACTGAACTGAACACTTTAAAAGAGTGAGTTTTGTGGTATATGAATTCTATCTCAATTTTTAAAATAAATAATGCTTTATAGTTCATGAATTTTAAAACCCATATTTTTTCATTTTTCAAATTTTGCAGTAGCTTATAATTGATTACATATTGCTGTCTGCCAGATAGCAGTCCTGATAAATTATGGAAAAATCTTCCATTGACACTGCTGAAGGACCAAGAGAGTGCCAGCATCTTCATTTTCATAAAATATGTCCAAGCATGTCCAAGACTGCATAGCTAGTACAGGTGAATGCCATCCAGGCTGTTCTGGTCCAGACTTTGTGCTCTAACCATTATGCTTCACTTCTCTTATCTGTGGCACGCTGCAGATGCGAGTCAGCCATTACCTCAGTCTTTAAAGTTTTCCAATGCAAATTTGGCCAAAAGAGCAACTAAAGCTGACAGTCAGTCTTGTGGTTTAATGATGAAAACACCCTTTGGGACACCTGGGTGGCTCCATGGTTGAGCATCTGCCTTTGGCTCAGGTCATGATCCTGGGGCCCTGGGATTGAGTCCCACATCAGCCTCCCCGTGGGGAGCCTGCTTCTCCCTCTGCCTATGTCTCTGTGTCTCTCATGAATAAATAAAATCTTTTAAAAATCATCTGGTGTTTTGATTAGTTCATTCAGACATTTTTTGGCTATGTCTAGGGGATTTCACAGTCCAGAACTTTATTGCCTGAGCTCAGGTAAGAGGGAGTAATCGCTTTCTGCTTGGCTTATAATGTGAGTAAAAGGAGCTGGAGCCTTAGTCCAGACTGTCCCCATTTTCCCCCAGTTGACTGCAGAGATTGACTCCCCTCTCCTGTGGGAAGGATGAGAGGCAGGCCCAGTGAGGTCCCAGCATGGTGATGGAGGATGAAGTTCTTATTTACACTTGAAGTGTATGGAGCCTGGGAAAACGCCACCAGAAGTCATTCCAGGAAGAAGTGCAGGGGGTCAGACCTGGGGCAAATGTCCTACCTCCCTATCACCTGACATCCACTGTTGCTGATCTAATGCAAAAGAGATCATTGGAAGACTGGAAGGACTCCTGAGGAGTCAGGCCCATCCAGGATGCCAGACTCAGGAGAGAAAACGGATTATGTCACTTCCAAGAAACTGTAGGTAGAGAGAAAGGAGAGTGAAGCCCTCAGTGTCCCAACACTGCCAAGGCTCTTACCACCCCCAGCCTAGCTGTGCCTGCCAGGTACGGACACCTCTTCAGAGTGGCTGGGGAAACCCAGCCTGAGCCTGGTTGCTTCAATGAGCCGACCCCCTAGATACCCTCAGGCCCCAGAGGCCAAATGGGGGTGAAGACAGGACTCAGAGCCCTCCACTGCTCCTCTGTATCTCCTTACGGAGGCCTCGGTGGCATCTCCCAGCCATGGACAAAGTTTCGGCCTCCGCCTCAGAGGCTGGAAGTCAAACTCAGTCCTTTCAGGAGAGAAGTGACTGAAGCAAGGGACAGCAGAAGACAGGAACGAGTGGGGCAGGGCGCCAGCTCTGAATTGTGCAACAGAAAGAAGGGCAGGCAGAGGAGGTGCCCAGAACCGCCATCCTTTACTTTGGTTTTGCTTCTGACATTTTTATTTGGAAATAATTTCGAACTTACAGAAAAGTGGCAAAGGTAAAAATAATAAAAAAGAGTAGTGAAAAAGTAAAAATAGTAAAAAGATTCTTTTTTTTAAATTTTTTACTTATTTATGATAGTCACAGAGAGAGAGAGAGAGGCAGAGACATAGGCAGAGGGAGAAGCAGGCTCCATGCACCGGGAGCCTGATGTGGGATTCGATCCCGGGTCTCCCAGGATCGCGTCCTGGGCCAAAGGCAGGCGCCAAACCGCTGCACCACCCAGGGATCCCGTAAAAAGATTCTTTACCCAGATTTACCTATTACCATTTACCCTATTTGCTTTATTTATATCTCTATATTTATACCTCTGTATGCAAATATTTTTCTAATTTCAATAGGTAAAGTATATACTCCCAATATATAATACATATTTTATATATTGAAATTAGAAATATATGTATATTTCCCACACCAATTGAGGGGAAGTCTCGTACACTGTGGCCTTTTACTCCTAAATACTCCAGTGCATATTCCCTAAAAATAAGGAATGTTCCCTCATATAACCACAGGACTATTATCAGCTGTAGTATATTAAACATCGATACACTAATGTAGTCTACTGTCCCTCCTCCAGTTTCGTCAGTTGACCTGATAATGTCCTTTATAGCATTCCCACCTCCCCTCCACTACAAGACCCAGTCTACTCTCAGGTATTGCCTTTTGTTGTCAATTCTCTTTAGCCTCTTTTAATCTGGGACATTTTCACAATCTTTCTTCATTGTTAGTGACGACATTTTAAAAAATCCAGTCCCCTAGGCCCTGACCCTAATATAACATTTCTCATTTGAAGGTCGTCTGATATTTTTCCCATTAGATTCAGCTTGTGCTTCAGTAACTGTATAAGTGATGTTGTGTCCTTCTCAGTGTATCACTTCTGGACTCACAACACATCCATCTGTCCCTCACTGTGATGGGTTTTTTGGTCACATAGTCAAAATGTGGATTTTTCCACCGTATAATTACAACTAATGAGCAGTCGGTAGAGAGACAGCTTAAGACTGTCAAGTATTCTGCTTCTCATCAAAATGTCTCTCTGGAGTTTGCATTTACCCATTTTTTTCAGACTTTCCCTAGAGCTAAAGGAGTGCCGCTGGCGCCACCTATGGGGCTGCCGGCACACTGCAACAAGGGGAATGCACTGCATCCTCTCCTGCCACTTGTCTGGTACCCAGGAGCTAGGCCTGAAACATTTTGAAAGAAGGAGCAGATAAAGACCTGAGTCACAAAGCCTGCGTTCTAGTTCTGACATCGCCACGAACTCATGAGGAACCTTGGACATGTTCTTCCCCTTCCCAAGACTTCCGAGTGCCTAGTAAAATGGCAGATTGGATGCCAAAGACCTGAGTTACAGTCAACAGATAGCCATTGAGCATGTACAAGCACTGTTCTAGGGTCCGGGCAGGATTTCTGCTCTTGGAAAGCTTATATCATAGGACGGGTGATCCAGACAATAAGAAAGCAAAATAAGAGGATAAATAATATAGTAGTAAGTGCTATGATGACAATAAAACAAGATTGTGAGAGAAAGTGCTTGGGGGGTCCACTTCAGATTGGGTGATCAGGACAAGCTGAGGAGGGAGCTTTGAGCTAATTCACACTAGATGATATTTGAAACATACCATGATAAAAGTGTGTGTGTGTGTGTGTGTGTGTGTGTGTGTATAAAAGTAGTAAAACTTTTTAGAGCAAAGTTTGGAGAAAAGGCAACCACTGGCAACATTTTAATATATTTATGTCTTTTTTCCTTTATTTTACATAAAATTCTGTGCTCTCTTTTTGAAAACTGGCATCATCTCATAAGTATTTTCCATATTGCTGTTCTGGATGCATGCCTCATATTTTATTTATTAAATTTGCCTTTCACTTCCCAAGAACAGTGTAACAAACACCCATATACCCTTCATCTACATTTACCAATTGTTAACATTTTGCCACATTTCCTTTACTATAATAATACAACACATAGTTTTTCTGAACCCTTAAAAGTTGCAGGCAACATGATCCTTCATCCCTAAATACTTGAGCATGTATCACCCAAGAACAAGGCCATTCTCCCCTGTAATCACAGTTCAAATTATCATGCTCAGGAAATTCCATATTAATGCAAATTATGGACCCATATTAAAATTTTCCCACTTGTCCCAATTATGTCCTTTACAACTGAGTTTGTTTTTTGATCTAGTATCTAGTATTTAAGGACTAGGTATTTTATGTAATTGTTCTTTTCTATATTATACATTTAAAGTTTCTTAGAAAATTTTGTCCTTTTTTAAAAAGATTTTATTTATTCTTGAGAGACACAGAGGGAAGGCAGAGATATAGGCAGAAGGAGAAGCAGGCTCCCTGTGGGGAGCCTGATGTGGGATTCGATCCCAGGACCCCGGGATCACAACCTGAACCAAAGGCAGATGCTCCACCACTGAACCACCCAGGTGCCCCAGGAAATTTTGTCTTAAAGTGAAATGATAGAATTTTAGTGCTCAGTCTTGAAAATTTAGGCCATTCTAACTGCTAGTGAAAATCAGCCCAGTCTGGGGTATCTGGGTGGTTCAGCGGTTGAGCATCTGCTTTCAGCTCAGGTCATGATCCTGGGGTCCTGGGATTGAGTCTGCAACAGGCTCCCTGCAGGGAGCCTGCTTCTCCCTCTGCCTATGTCTCTGCCTCTCTGTGTTTCTTGTAAATAAACTTTTAAAAAAGGAAAAGGAAAATCAGCCTAGTCTAACACTAAAGACTAGACAATGTAAAAAAAAAAAAAAAAAAAAAAAAGACTAGACAATGTTACCCTCCTGTCCAGTGTGGAGACTGCATGAAAATTTCTAATAGAAATAAAGCAGGATTGTTCAGTGAGCCTTGGAAATGTTATTCATACAAAAGCATCTTTCAAGAGGCCTGTACTTCAGAGTGTTATGATGTTCTATAAAAGGTAATCTAATCTGAAAATCTGTTTGCTTGTATTAATAATTTATTCCTCTTTTGATAATTTTTTAACTGACATCTCTGCTTTCAGAAATACTTGAGAGGTTTCTCAAGTCAGAAGAACTTCAGAATTTTCTTCTCCCTTTACGCATCTCATTACTCTGTTGGATTCTTAATCCAAACAAAGATTTTGAGAACCTTTGTCTCATTTAAAGTATGCCCTATAGACTCCTTAAATATCATTTAAAATTCCATTCTATTAATTATTTAACCATCTTCTACAGGCTTTTCGTCATTTCTAACACTCTATATAACAAGCCTTTTATCATGTCTAAAAAAAACATAAAAATTTAAAATAACAAATTCAAATGACATAAAAAATAAGCTTTTGATATCATCAAATATCCTGTTAGTGTTTGGTTTTTCCCAATTGTCTTATATTTTTAGTTTGTTTAAATCAGGATGTAAGTAAGTTCCATACTTTACAATTGGTGTAAAATTGGCTTTTTAAGTCTCTTTATAGGTTTCCTGTCTATCCCACTTTTATCCCCCTTACAATAACATATCTGTTGAAGGAACCAGATCATTTTTCCTATAGGCTCCACAGACTAGATTTTACTGATTATATCCTTGTGATGTCATTAAAGGTGTTCCTCTATTTTTTGCAATTCCTGTCATTTGAGAGCTATATCTTTTTTTTTTTTTTTTTTTTTGAGAGCTTTGTCTTTTAATTCATAGTTAGACCTAGAGGTCTGATTAAAGTCAGCTCCTATTTGTTTGGAAGCACTTCATAGGTGATACTGTGTTCTTCAATCAGGAGACATGTAATGTCTGGACGTCTGTCTTTTAGTGATATGGGTAGTCATGCATGGTCATTACCAGATTCATCCATTCATTAGGCTTTGGAAAATGGTGATATTCCAAACTATCAACCTTTCAATTATTAGCTGGAATACTTCTGCAAGAGACACTTCCCCTCATCAAATATTTGGTTATCCAGATACACATTTCATGTAGAAAAGAGAGGATGAATGCTCCATAAGCTAACTAATAAACTTAAAAAAAAAAAAAGTCACAGAGGCACTGCCCTGGCACAGCCTTTGCCATGAAGTGGCATTGTCAGTGGGCCATACCTGGTACTCACTGAAATAAATGTACAATAGAGCCCTAGAGAAGGACAACTGCTTCTACCAGCACCAGGCCTTAGTCCTTTGGCTGGGGCATGGCTGAGATTATGGTGCTTGTGTTTCCAAGCTTCCTCTATAGCTGGATGTTGCCTTATGAATAAGATCTAACCAACTGATTTTGGGAAACAGTGATACGTATATACAACTTCCAAGACACAAGCTTTTTGTTTTTGTTTTCTAAACCAGGTTTTATCCATGAAACTCTATTATAATGCCATCCAATTAGCATTACTGGAACACATACATGCATGGAAGAAATCTAACAATAATCTTGATTCAAAGCTCAAACTTAAAAATAGGGAATGCTTCCTTTAATTCACATTTCAGAAGCAGTGATGTATACAATGTCCAAAACACAGATTTTGAATAAAATTGCTTATTCTCTACTTCCTCTCTTTACCCTTCCTCCAGACAGGAACACAGATAAGCTACTGGTCAACCACTTCAATCCTGTAGATGAAAATGACATCCTAGAGAATGGTGAAACCAGAATTTATAAAGAACCTGGGTTATCTCACAATCTCACAGAGCAGAGCCATCTACCTACCTTAACCTGTTTGGTTACCTCTGGGATTACTACCTAAAAAAGAAATTCATTTCCATTTTCCTAAGCCCCTTTGTTTTAGGATCTTTTTTGTTGTTTTTACGGCAGTTGAGCCTAGATTCTTATACCAAAAACAGAGCTTTATTTGTACACTGGACTGAAAAGATATTCCTAAGCTTCCTGGGCGTTGCTGTACCCCTAGCCTCCAGCTGTGTAGGCTCAGCATTCAGGAGAAATATTATGAAATTAACAATTAATGGGTTTGACATTTAGACACTGAATATTTATTTAGGTTTTGCTATTTTTAATTTTTTTAGGACTTATTTTTTCCAGGCCCTGGGTACTCTTCCTACCCTGCCTATTGTATAAAATAGTCCACAGGCCACATGTGTAGGAGGAAGGAGTCTACTGCAGGCCTATCTGCCAGGACAGTGCTTGCTATCGAAAGTAGTCTTGCTATAGCAGCTTACCATGGAACCTGAGGAGTGGGGAGTAGATAGGCTGTATGTTTCTTGGACCTGAAGAAGGATAGCATAAATAAAATTAGTAAAGACAAACACAGCAGAAAGCTCAGAGCAGGCATGGGTAAGGTTTTGGGTACTTGAGCAACTCTGGGAAAGGATGGGGGTTAGAAAGACTTCCAGGTCTTAAGCATTAAAAGTGATGATCACCCTTCCTTGAAATACAAACTTCTCTGACACCACATATCCCTGGTTTTCTTCTCAGGTCCCTGGCTTCCAAGATAGGAATATGTAAGGAAGAATATGTTAAGAGTGCCAGGGACTGGCTAATATGTCAGGTGACATTGAAATGCCGAAGTGGTGTCCAATAGACCACAGGACTTGGAGCTCAGAGAGTGGGCCCCTGACTTTATTAGATTCTCCGAGATTTCTGCATCAGTTAGGGTGCTTAGTTCCAATGAAAAGAAACCAATTCTGGTTAATTTAAGCAGAAAATGATTTTATAAAATATCTGTTTAGAGAATTCACAGAATTGAAAGAAAGGCAAGAGAATTAGGAGCTAATTGGTCTGCTGTAGAAACCATCACTGCCATCAAGCACCACAGGCTTCAGCTTGTTCTGCAGCTCTTGCTGCCATGGAAACCTCACCTCGCTGCAACCAATACCATCACCAAAGAAGTCTCTATGGTCTCTGCCTTATTTTTTTTTTTTTTTTTTTTGTAACTACCATTAGACCTGTATCCTAGCTACAAGTGATGCTGATAAATCAAGTTTTAATATATTTAGCTACTGTAGTGAGAAGTGAGCTCTGCCTCCCAAGACTCCTGAAGTGGGGAATTCTGCCCAAATAGAAACGGGTTCAGATTCTATGCAGTCAAAATGAATGACAAATATTCAAAACAATGTCCTTATACCCCAAATGACTGGAAAACACTGGTTTAGAATGGGCAGAGAGGAGAGCTAAGCCTAGGTGACTGAGGAATGACTCTATAAAAGGCATTCCTGAGGTATTCAGTGCCTAGAAGTGGCGGGCACTCATAAGATGGTTTTCCCCTAACTGCCTCAGATTCATTGCCTGAATTTTGAAGAATTGGCTGTGTTCATGCAATAAGAAGCAGAGACTTGAGTTCTTCCCTAGACAGAAGGCTTCCCAGTCTCTTCTTCCCCACCTTGTGTTCTTAATGATGTTGGAGTCCAGGGGAAGAAGACCATGAAGTAGGTTTAACCATTGTTACTGAAGAAACACTCCAGGACGCAATTATTGGTAAAGAAAAGTGCTATCTTTTAATTTGTTCTTGAACGTGTAGGCCCTTTTAAGATTAATGACACTTCCCTTTACAATATTCCTCCCTCCTGCCCCCAACCGCTTTGGATCCAATGGCCACTTCTGAAAAAGGCCAAAGAGGAACTCACCCTAGATATCCAAGAAAAGAAGTACAGCTCGATGAATGGGCATATGGCTCAAGAAGCAGCTCAAAGCTGCTTTCCTCCAAACATCTCAGTCTGGCCTGTGAGTCCCTTTGTCCTGCCTTGGCCAAGACTCCCCAGCTATGTCCTACCCCCAACATTCCCTTGCTCCCTGTGTGGCCTGAGCTTTAGAGTTAGAATCACCATCACCATTTTTCCAGCAGCAAAGCCTCTGAGAGATCACTGTTTTCAACCCCCTCCCCCAACCAACTTTATAAGTGGGGGAAACTGTACCCAAGGTCACATAGCTCCAAACTGACGGAGCCAAAATTTAGGTGTTCAGCATTTCAAATCAGTTAACTTTCTACGATATCACCCCATCTCCAAGAAAACAACCAATATCTGCCTCCAGCTCTGGGAACAATCGGAGCAAGCAAGTGGTGCTGTCAGTAGAGATGGGAAAGACCTGACCAAAAGCAGTCAGACTGCCCTCAGCTGAGCCCCCAAGCAAGTGATGAGTCACAGCACTGCTCCATTTTCTCTGCACCAGAAAGTTTTCAGTGGCAGACACCCACCCCTGCCAAGATCCTCCTTCTGACTAGGAGCACAATGAACTAGGTAAAACCATGTTTTACCATGATCCCAAGACCTTACCAACTGTGGCTGGCTCTAACTGGTATGGGGATCATGGCAATGAGCTGCCCACCAGCCTGGGAATCCCATTTACCAAACTGCTTCTTGGTAGGACTCAATTCACATTCTTCAGCTGACTTAGATGGGATCTCCTGGCAAACGTAGCTAAAATCTGTCCCCGTGCTGCACTGGGAAAGACGGGAAGGCTCACGGATGCTGTCCTCCCTGGAGAGCTCATACACATGACTAACATGGGGAGAACTGAGTCCAGCAGAAGAAACAGATTCAAGGAAAACAGAGAGACATGGAGGGTAAGGAACAGGAGCAGCTGTGCTTCCTCCTGACTGCCCAATTCCTAAAGAGGGGAGACCACAAAAAGCTATAGATGTGTTCCCTTGTCAAGATTTCAAGAAAGGCTCAGCCTCTGTGGCTGAGAGATAAGAGGATAACCCAGAGGCCTGTGGTGTCATAAAAGCCACATAAAGGGGCCGTCTCAAAGAGCAAGCCATGGATGGTATGAAATGCTGTGGAGAGTTCAAGACAGTTGAGGCCTGAAAGGTATTCTTTTGATTTGGCAACTGGATGGTCACTGGTGACTCTTATGAAAATCTGTGGAGGGCTGAAGAGTGACAGAGAAGAATTAATGGAACAAATCCTTTTTTAAAGAAACTTAGCTAATAAGGAAATGAATAAGAGGCAACAGATTCTAAGAAGCTTTGTTTTAGTCTGGCGGAGACCTGTGCTTGTTTGTATGCTTTGTGGAACAACCAACAGAGAGGGAGGTTGAGACCCAGGAAGTAGAAGCAGTGGGATAAGGGACAGAGCAAAGTCTTGGAGGCCGTAAAGCAGGATTCAAGAAACGGAGCACCAAACAGGAGCAAATGGGAAGGATCTGAGGAGAGATGTAGACACAGACAGAAGGGAGGGAGAGAGGAGCAAATGGGCAAGGAGGTTCTCACTGTAGGGACCCTTTTCTGTGAAGCAGGCAATGGGGTCAGTCATTTGTTGAGAGCAAAGGTGAGGGGCACAGGCAGACAGCAGTGTAGCTGCAAGTCAAAGATACACCAATTGATGCTGACAGCCCATCTGAGGGTGTCAACTATGAAGCTGCCATGCTTTGCCACCCAGGAGGAGGGAGCAGAAAATAAGCTGATGCAAAAAATGGAGAATGGTTGACAGCTTCAGGGGAAGTCTTGAGTTGGAGGGGATAAGAAAGTTCAGAATCCTGATAAGGAACTGGGCTAAAGGAGCAGGCAAATTAAATAAACAGCAGGGAGAAAGTGGAAGAAGAGGTAGCACGGGGATGGTGATCCAGAAGGAGCAAGGTCTCAGTTCAGGAGTTCAGAAAAGAAGACTACAGGTGACCTCATGGAGTGAGAGAAGAAACAGGGCAGAGTCTGGGAAAGATAAGGAGAGGTCTAGGTCTAGGAAGCAAGGCAAAGACCTGCTGCCAGGAGTGGGGGCAGGGAGCCAGAACCGGCTGAGCCTGATGGTGAGGCCTGCTGAGAGCAGAACCTGCAGAGGGTCAGGCAGCTGCCACTGTTGGAGGGGTACCCGCAGAGGGCATGCAGTCAGCAATCTAGAAGTCAAGTAGTGCCAGCCTCCCCACATTCTGGAACAGTCCTTTGTAATTCATCCTGCACCAATTTTTACGCTAAAATCCCCTTTGCATCCACTGAATCCCCTTGGCATCCACTGAAGCCCCTCCACTCTCCTATTTCCCGGAACATCCAAGCAGTCCAATTTCTCCTCTAGGACTGCATTCTATACTGTGAGGACCCAGAACTCACTGCATTTTCATTTCACGACTTTGTCAAGGGCCAAAGGACTTGACGGACTTTAGAAGGGGCCATCAGGAGAGTAAGTCAAAAGCAGGATCAGTTCAGATGTCAGCAAGAATCCCTGGAGTCAGTCACTCAGCTAGCAGCTTTTTGGGTTTTTTTGTTTTGTTTTGTTTTTTTAATTTCTAAAAAGTCACATCCTGTTTTCTGCATGCAAAAACAAAACGAAACAAAACTGTGACTCAAAACGCTGGTGCTAAGTCCACAGGAAAAGCCTGGGAGAGGGCAGCGGTGTGGAGTAACCAGTGCAGGGGTGCCATTGTGGGCCAGGGCCTCACACCCTTGCAGGGAAGGACACCTTATGTCTGCTCAGGTGCCAAAAGTGGGCCTCGCAGCAGCATGCAGGGTCTCTGTGACAGGAAAGGAGTATGTGATTCTCTTCTACATTACTAAGATCTCCTGGCCCAGCAGGCTATATCCAGCTGGGAGCTTCACTACGAGAAGGGAAGCCAGGCATTTCTACTTCATATTTGTGGTCTCCAGTTAGTCCTGTGGAAGAATCTCAACCAGGCTTGAGCCTGTCACAGCTCTCACCTGGCTGTCTGACATATAGCACCATAATGCTCACTCAGGGGAGGGGGAGTGTGGCCCACAGTAAAGGAAAGATGACAAGGGCACGAATTAGTGAGGTAACTACAGAGGGAATCTTGCCAAGACAACTAAACAGAGAAAAAGATTTAAAAAATTGACAGGAAAGTGGCCAAAGCCCAATCCAGAGAGTCGTGTGAGGCCCAAAGAGCAGAGGGGCTAGGTCTAAAGATTGCCTGGCTATTGGAGCAAAAAGACTTAGTTACCCCTGTTTGGACTATGGAAGTCTGTCTGCACAGGAGAGCCTGGCAAGGGCTGGTGAAGGAATGGCAGGCCAAGAGCATGGTTGGCTTTGAAGCGAAGATGGCCTCTCAGCCTGAGTAGCAAAGGAAATGAGCAGTACCACAAACTCACAAGGAGAGAAGAAATGTCTTCCCCAAGCAGAATGTTCCCATTAACAAAGGCCCTACACACAAGAACTTCCTTAAACTTCATCTCTTAGCAAAAAATAAAGCCCTGACCTAAGACTCCCTTGAAATTAGCCAAGACATGACCAGACCAGAGAAAGCTATGTCTGCAGGCAGGGCCACCAAAGTGCCAGGTCCACAGCTCCCCCATCATCAGCAGCAGTAGGTTCCCTCTCAACCAAGTTCCTGCTGGGGAACACCCTGACCCACAGCATCTCCTATGCTTCCTCCTCCCAAACACCCTGCACAGACCATGAAGATCCATCTCCATCTGAGATGTGATCTGGAATTCCTGTTCCTGTGGCTTCCAGAACACTTCCCTCTGAATTCTCAGAGAAATAATCCTTAAGTTGCTTCAAGGTCAACAAAGGACTCTGGCTCCTCACCTCTCAGTTTTCCCCTTCTCCATCCAAGATGGAACATCCCCATGAATGGTTAGCTCGGGCTCCTGGCAGTCCTCTGGCCTTCTCCAGCCTTCAACAAAAAAGGGTTGCCAGTAAAGTCTTGGCTTTTTCTGGGCTGTGGGCAGCCTGGAGGCAGGCAAGTCAGAGAACTTGCTTCTGATCTTTGGCTCTGCAAAAGTGGAGAAGCTGAGGACTAGGATCTCTAAGAGGGAGGAGGAACCCAGCAGGGCGAGCTGGTTCTGGGTCACCCTCCTTGGCCAGCCCCTGCCTCTCAGATTTCCCAGGCAGAACTCAGCATCCAGACCTCTGAGTGGAGACAATGAAGAGATGGCCACTGACAATCACTTCTAGGAAGTGTTGACACCAAGGAAGAACTAAGAACCCAAAGTAAGTGGCACAGAGCACAGGCTCTGAGGTTGACATCTCCTTAAGCCTGCAAGGTGAAATATGAGCCTGAAGCTGTCAGCAGTCCCTGCACAGCCACCTGGCCCCATCAAGAATGCCATATCACCTAGAGCACTTTCACAGCGGCCACCTAAGTCAACATCGATATAGGGGGCATGAGAAACAAATACCCTGAAAACCGTTAGAACCCGAATAGGCACCAATTGAGACCTAAGGCCTCTAGAAGCCTCCATTACCCCACACAGGGCAGCTTCCTGTCCCGGCAGGCCAAGCAAAGGCAAACAGTGACAGTCTTTGGCTGTGCTAGGCCAGGGATCACAGGCCTGCCATATGTCAGAACCTCTCTCCCTTCTTTTGCTTCCCTCTGGGCCCAGGAGGACTTCAGATATATATGTATATATACATATATATATATTGCTCCTGGACCCTGCACACTGATAGGTGAGAAAAGTCTGCTTTCCTCAGCAGAGAAAAGACACCAAGGAAGTTAGGTCCTTCCAAGCCCGACCAGGCTCAGTCTCATCAAGGGGACCCTACACATCTGATTTTTCTGGTAATCGGGAACACCTCCCTCTTCGCTGTTTATTACTGAAATCTTCTCTGTAGTGGATGCACTATGGCTCCCAAATGAATGCTGTAAAATGCAAACGGCAAAGAAGAGCACTACACAGCTCAACAAGACTTGTCTCACATCCACAATCTGAAGAGAATGAGCTGAAAGGTGGGGAGGAGTGGTCAACAGGATGGGACACCAGCTGCCAGGGTGCTCTACTGCCAGCTCTCACACCTGGGAGACGCTGCTGGCCAAGCGGAATGACATTCTTTTTGCTCTTTCATTCTCCTGAAAGAAAAAAAAAATAATGTGTGGAATCAACATGGCCAAATGTAGCACTTATCAATGTGAAAAGGCAAAGTGTCCAGATTGGGACTCCCCAGAGCCAAAGTGTTTTATTTTACCCCAGGAACACAAGAGCAAAACTCACTACGGCCACTAAGCGCTATGGTGTACCAGGTACAGTAAATAACCCAGGGTGGGGGCGAGGGGGGTGGGCGGTGGCTGGTCGGGCCCTGGCACACAGCAGGCAGGCAGTACATTTCAGTGGAATGAAACAGCACTGAATTGACGTCTCAAGTCTGTGTATGTGGGACCAGATACAAGGTCAGAGGAGCTCTCTTTGCTGCAAGCAACACCTCTCCCTCCTTCTCTACACCAAGGGGCTGAAAATACCCTTTCTCTTTTCTAAGCCCAAGTTGAGATCAGGCAATGAGACCAGGTATTTCTCTTTCCCAGGGGATCACAGTGCAGAACAACCAGAACTGAGCTGCACACTGGGAGCCACGATTCTGCTGCTAACTTGCTGGGTGACCTGGGCAGGTACATCCACCTCTCTGAGTTTTAAGGCTCAGTGATAATTAGACTTAATGAGCTCCACACTGCCTTGCCTTCCTCTTAGACTAAGGGGTTGGGAGCAAGGGTTCACTGTCACCAGCCTCTTGTGCCTTCTGAGCAGTTTTGCTTTAGGTTGCTCTGTACATGCTGCCTGGGTGCCTCCTGCCTCCTCAACCACCCCCCGCACCCAACTGCCAGCTGGCAGCAACTCTTTACCATATGTCGCCGCCGCCTCTTGGGTTGGATGCCCTCCTGCACATAGGGAGGCCATGGGAAGCCCTGGGGAGTGGAATAGCCACTCTCGCTAGACACCTCCTCGGAGTCTGAGTCCTCCTGCCTCGGCTGGGCAAACTGTTTTTCCGGATAGATCTCCTTCAACCAGCCCTCAAAGAAAACTTCCAGGCAGCGGCCAGCCTCTGCAACTTCTGAGTCAGGCTGAAGGGGAAGGAGAACAGTGATGGTCTGGCTTGTCTCCACCAGCCCATCTCTTCCAGGTCCCTCAAGAGCTATACAGAGTACAAAGCCTGGCTAGGTTTCCTGGAGGTCTAAAATGTGACATTTCCTCCTGAAGACTCACGATAACCAGTTTAGTATAATCTCTTAAAGCAGAAGTGACCCTGACAGTTACCCACAGACAGCCAACCACTAGCACTCCCCCCTTCTTCCTCCTGAGTCCATGCTATGGCCCAAGTGTGGGAGAGAGCTTATCAACACTCACTACAGGGGACCCCAGAAAGTCTGTTCCCAGGTCCTCGTGGCAACTCAGGACCAAACCTGATTATTCCCATCCAGCCATGAGTCTTAGGGTCACTGGAAAACACAGGAGGGGGAAAACAGGCAAGACATACATAATTGAATTTAGCACAGTTCCAGAACATGAGGCGGACAGTCTGACACCACCTCCTCTGGGGTGGTGTAGTGAGCTGGGTCCTTCTTTTGCAGCTTCCTCCGGATGATTGACAGGTCCATGGGCCTCTTGATAATCTGGTAGTAATGCCGGGCCTTGGGGCAGAAGAGAAGGGGAAGCAAAGCAGGAAGAGAGAAAGGGTAGAGGCAGATAAGGAGGAGGGAAAGATGGAGAATGAGTTGGAACGGAAATGAAGAAACACAAGAACAAGAACAAACGGCAGCAAGAAGAAAAGTGGAGAAAGAGGACAAAGGGAAAGGGAAAAAGAGGAATAGCTCACTGTCTAGTCAGGCGTGGTGCAGTTGGTCGCTGGGCTGGGGGGCTGTGGTGGCCACGGCTGGGTCCACTAGCCCAGACCCATATCAACCCAACTTCCAGCAGCCATGCTCCGAGCCGGCCCTGGGTACCCCTGGGACCCGCCCCGGGCCCAGGACCTTGGGAGCTGGCACAGACAGATGGCTTTCCTTACCAGCGGGCTGACAGGCTCGTGGAAGGGCAGGCTGAGGCTATTGCAGCACAAGGACAGAACCAACTTTTCACACTTCTGCAGAAACCAGAATGGCAGCACATTATTCCACCCTGGCCTCACCTCCAGAAGAACTGACTCCAGCAGGATCAGCTCTGTCCCATGGGGTGTGGGCCACCATGCCTTCAAGGCAGAGCACAGCCCCCCCATCCCCAGGCCAGAGGAAAACAGCTGGCAGGAGGGAATTTACTGTAAACCCCTGATGGGCGATGCTGTCAGGCATCACCCATCAGAGAGGTACCTGAAGAAGCCTCCCATCCCCTCAGAAAGGCCTCAGCCCTGGCACAGGGAGGCTGTTCTAGGCAAAGAACCTTGTTCCCAGAGACCCTTCCCTACCTTTTGGTCATAGATGCTCAGGCCAGGGGTGTCCCGCATCCCGGGTTGGTAATAGCGGGCATTCTCACAGTCATACTCCATCTCGGGCTGGGTCAGGCTGCGGCACAAGGTACACACCCAATCTCCCCTGTGGAGGCAGGTGAGGCCCAGTTAGGCTGCAGCACATGGCCCAGAGTCACCTCCTCTGTCCCTTTGCTCCAAGATACCCGAGGGAGAGGGGAGGTGAGTAGTGGCTTGGGAGATTCGGTCTGTAGCCCTGTTGCCCTGTAGGGAATGGCTTCCTAACCTCAACAAGCTTGAAAGAAATTTAGTAACTTGGGGTAGAGTGAATCCAGAAAAAATTAGGACTCAGCAAGGGGCTGTGACGGGAGTATGGGGACAAATCTGTGTGTGTAGAAGGAAGTTGGGAACAGACAAAAAAAGAAAGCCATTCAAATATCAAATATCTACCCATCCATGTGCAGAAAGCACACAGCAGTTGGGCCACTGACTTACAAACCTGCAATTCACACAGGCCCAGAGGGGGAGGGAGCCTAGCCCAGGGAGCTGTGTGGACTGGGAACAGACCTCCTGGAGACCACCCTGCTAGGCAGGTGGAGGCCTGGACAGGCATGGCTCACCCTGGGAAGCCAAGCAAGGCCGGCAGGTGGCAGGAGAGGTGGAACACCTTAGGGCAGCGGTCACAGCACAGTAGCTCGCCCCCATTGAGGCACACAGCACAGAAGTCCTCATTCTCTATTGGTACTGGGGGCCCCTTCTTGGCTCCAAGGGTCCGAGGGATGAGCCTTTGTTCTTCAGGAGATGCACCCTCCCCTTCTGGTGGCTGTTGTCCAGCCAGAGAAGTGACAGTGACCTTTCTTCCCCCCAGACTTGGGGCCTGGATGGCATCAGGCAGGTTGTTCTGGCTGACCTTGAAGAAGAAGGAAGTTGGCAGAGCACAGCACCAGTGAATTGCACCAACTTATTCCAGGCCCCCAGGCCAGCTGAACCCTGTGAATGCTGGGACAGCTCCTTCCAATATACATCTCACAGGTCCCTCACAGCCAAGGGTAAGTCTGGCCAGGCTGCAACCCCACTCAGACCAGACTCTGGACAGGGCCAGACCCACAGCTAGAATTCTGACAGAAGCAGAGAGAGAAGAGAGGCTCCTAGGGTGGGCCAAGTTCAAGCATAAGACAGAGCAGAGTGATACCTTAATGGACATGCTGGAGGACTCTGTGCCACACTCGATGATCAGCAGGAAGCTCCCATCCTGCTCATTCTTCTGGGGCTTCAGCTTGAACACAGGCATCTCTCCCGAGGAGGCAGCACAGATCTTAAGCCGCTCCAGCCGCACATAGGGAATCTTAGGCTCTCGCCTGAGGCAAGAAAGACATCCCTGGGTCTCTGGAGGGGCCTCCTCTGCCCCCAGGCTGTGTCAGCTTCATCCATGATCCCACAACTGAACTGCTGCTCCAGACCTCAATCCCACTGTGTGCAGGCCCACGGTTCACCTCCCCAGCCCTATCCCCAGAGCCCTTTGCTCAAAGAAAAGGGAATTCCTAAAGACGGAGGACCTTACACAGAGTACAGGCCTCCTGGCACCAGAGCCAGGACACCCTCTCACAAGCATCCCAGATTCCCAACCACACAGATCCTACTCCAAGGTCTGGGATTGAAGAAGACAGTTATAGGTAAACTTCTGCTTCTAGTTAAGTCATCAAGGATGCTGACTTCTTGTGCCAACCTCCCAGGACATAAATGAAGTTGGAGGGTGAGAGAGGGAGGTTGGGGCAAGAGCCTGTTACCTGATACTCTGGTTCTCTTTTACATTCAGCTCCAGGGCTTCTTCAAAATTCTCATACTCTAAGGCAAAAGATAATTAGCTGTGACATATATTTGTGACAACATGCTCTATAACCCATACCTTCCACTCATATATGCTACTCATACCTTTAGCCACATACTTGTCACACAATTGTTACCCACACTGTAATCATTCATAATGGTGGAAATCCTACCATGGTTCTCCTTCCTAATGATGAGAAGAAGGCTTCCTTCTTTTAAAAAGACAAACAGGCTGTTTCATTCAGTTATGTGTCCAACTCTTAGTTTTGGCTCGGGTGGTGAACTCAGGGTCCTGGGATCAAGCCCTACATCAGGCTCCATGCTCAGCGAGAGTGGGAAATAGAGAATCCCCTTCCCTCTGCCTCTCCCTACATGTGTGCTCTCTCTCTCTCTCCTTCTGTCTCAAATAAATAAATAAAATATTTAAAAAGACCAATACAGGGGTGCCTGGGTGGCCCAGATGGTTAAGCATCTGCCTTCCGCTCAGGTCATGGTCCTGACCCCATTTTGAGCTCCCTGCTTAGCAAGGAGTCTGTTTCTACCTCTCCTCCCCACCCCCACTCATGCTCTCTCTGTCTCTTATATGAATAAATAAAATCTTTAAAATTAATTAATTAATTAAAAGACAGATATATAGGGCACCTGGTTGGCTCAGTTAGAAGAGCATGTGATTCTTGATCTCAAGAACTTGAAGTCACATGTGACACAGAGATCACTTAAATTAAAAAAAATTAAATTAAATTAAAAGTTAAAAAATATATATGTGCTCTCAGTAGTCATTCTGTATAGCCTCTGCCTTTTCAGCCAAGCACTGAGATTTTAGTACTGCCTGAGAATCTAGTTCATACTCCACAGGCAAAAGGCTATAGCCCTACCCTGAGTAGTGCAGTTGAGCCTGTATGGATGGGCAGGAGGCAGTATGGGGAGGGGGAGGGAGGAGGAAACTGGCATTTACTGAGCACCCATTTAGCACCAGGCACTGTCCTAGGCACTTTCCATGGGCAAGCAGGGTCCAAAATATTTAATTGCTTAAAATCCAGGGTCCCATTATTATGCTGTCAATAAGAACCAATAAATGTTCAGTTGGGTCTTTCAGTCAGTGCAAAAAAACAAGGAGAAAAAATACTTCATTTTAATTTATTAAATGTACAGGA
The DNA here is from genome assembly GCF_003254725.2 of Canis lupus dingo. Taxonomy (NCBI): domain Eukaryota; kingdom Metazoa; phylum Chordata; class Mammalia; order Carnivora; family Canidae; genus Canis; species Canis lupus. The sequence goes on from NC_064263.1 coordinate 32,561,038, forward strand.
AATAGAGTGATCATTACAAACTAAACACATATCCTACACTAGACAGAAAAAGTCCCAAATGCTCACTTGGTGGTTGCTTTCAAACTTCCCAACTAGCCCTCACCTATACAGATGAAAGCCCCATTAAAGGTGTGTGGGTAGATGAGAAGAGAATCAGAGCCAGTCTCCACCAGTCCAAATTCCCTTTACTCTGAGGCACAACACAAATTCAGATAACTGCCAGGTGCAAGGCAAAGCAAGGCAAATTATTGTTACCAAGAGAAAGTCATCAAATGATCTCACTGTAGTTATTTGTTCCAGGAGTCTAGGAAGTAGCTCTGATTACCCCCATTGACAGAGAAAGAAACCAGCTCAGAAAGGTCAAACAGAAAAAGACAGAGCTGGTTTTCTAAGTTAGAGATACTCGACTCTGAAGACAGATACGCTCTTTTCCCTAAAATATTTTGCCAAGGCTAGCCCTTTTGGGATGAGTTCTTCCTGTTTCCCCCACTGCTAACCCATACCTCCAGAACTTTTTGCATGGGAATACGTTACAGGAGCCTACGTCGCGGCCTGGATCAGTCCTAGTACACACACACACACACACACACACACACACACACACAGTGAAGGAGACAGAACAGGCACTCGTCAGTCAGTTCTGGAGGGAAGAAGCAAATGTGCCAGAGGGAGAAGCACTGCTGCCTCAAACCTAAAGTCTGTCTCCTGACCCGTGTCTCACCTGGAAGTGCCGAGCTCACATCTACGCCAGCACAATACTTCTGACTTGCTTCTGACTTGCACCTCACCTTTTGGGTTCTGGTACTGCTGCAGAGCCATGGCTGTGCTGACTGCTGGGACCACTGGAGGTTTCTTCACAGAGAGGTTAATTGGCTCCTCCAGTTCTGAAGGGATAGCCAAATCCTTGGAAACCTCCAGACCAGGAGTTGTGGGGTCCTGTTCCAGAGAGTCAGTGAAGCGGGAAGAATCCTCACTTTCCATCTTTCAAAAGTGAAAGGCCAACAAAAGTCAAAGAAATCAGACTTTTTGCATTAGTAATGACAGAGCCATGAAGCTAAGGACAGGATAAGCCCTTCAGTGGCCACCCCCTTGCCCGGTGATGAGCAGGAGTTGAATGTCATTTCCCTAGGACTTACCTTACACAGGGCATTCCCAAGAGAGGGGTCAGCCCCATCTCCAGGGCACAGGCTCCCCACAGCTCCGCCAGAGCCAGGACTGCCACTGGATGCAGTTTCCGGTTGCGTGTCAGAAGCCGGAGGCATGCTCTGCAGTGGACAAGTAGCCAGACTTGGCAGAGTCTGGGTGGGACCAGACATCAGCTTGGGCCTGGCCTGTGAGTGATCACTTGCTAGGCTTGTGATGGCCTGGGAGGAATCACTCATCAAACCGGGCACGGTCCGGGGTGTGCCACGTACAAGACTGGGTATGGTCTGCAGAGGACTAACTGTCAGGCTGGGCACAGCCTGGCTCTGACCGCTCAGCAGGCTGGACACAGTTGTGGGGGTGCCGCTCAGCAGGCTTGGGACCACGTGGGAAGGGGCAGCAGTCAGGCTGCTCATGCTCTGGATCTGCGGCTCCAGGGTCCTGGCTAGCCTGGTAGATGACAGCTCCATCTCTAGCGTGTTGGAGAAGCCCATGATGCTCACTGAAGTGGAATGCTGCAGGAGAGAAGACAGGGCAGAGCCAGCTGTTAGTTGGGAACGGGGGCAGGGGAAGAGACCTGTGACCCGCAAGAGCGCCCATGCTCAGATTTCACTCTGGCCTCAGAGTCTAGTAGCTGCAGGGAATTCGGCACATGAAGTCCTATTCCCATTCCCCTATGCCAAGGAAGCTGGCAGGCTCTGAGAGAGAGGCAGGCACAGACTGAGGACACTGGTGTGCGTGTGTATATGTTTATGAAAGAGACAGAGACAAAATAGTGTGGGGGAATGAAAGCGATAGCCTACCACCTGCCCTGAGGGTAGTACACACACACACACACACACACACACACACACACACACAGAGCCACCATCGGCCCACACCCCTGGCCTCCCACCCAGTACCCAGGCAGAGGGTCAGACTTGGGACTGACTTCCAACCTCACACTCCTCTCTGACTAAACCACTAGCACCTTCTCATCCCTTCTGGCATTCCTGCGGGCTAGTTTCTGCTACATAAAAATGGGAGGAAGTTCAGAAGGCTCAAACTCTGATCTCCCCCAGGCCTTCTTGGAGATAATGCCAAGGCCTAGGGAGACCCAATCAGTCCAGGAGAACCTGGGCCAACTCCAGGTCCTTTTCTTTTCCTTTCCTTTCCTTTCCTTTTCTTTTCTTTTCTTTTCTTTTCTTTTCTTTTCTTTTCTTTTCTTTTCTTTTCTTTTCTTTTCTTTCTTTTTCTTTTCTTTCTTCTTTCTTTCTTTCTTTCTTTCTTTCTTTCTTTCTTTCTTTTTTTAAGATTTTATTTATTTATTCATAGACACAGAGAGAGAGGCAGAAACACAGGCAGAGGGAGAGGGAGAAGCAGGCTCCATGCAGGGAGCCCGATGTGGGACTCCATCCCAGGACCACACCCCAGGCTGTAGGCGGCGCCAAACCACTGAGCCACCAGGGCTGCCCATCCAGGCCCTTTTCACAGGCTCATTCAGATCAACTCCAGAACACCAGCATTAAGTGAAGGCTTTGACCAAAAGATGTGAAAGCCTTTCCTATCCCCACTCTATCTTCCATAGACATTCTGAACCAGAGGCAGAGAACATCAGAGCAGCAAGGTCTTCATATGACCCAGTCTAGACAATCATTGGATGAGGTAGTAACTTCCCAACTCCAAGAACTGTTTTCTCCTAACTGCTTGATGACGTAGGGAAAAGAGACCTAAAGGTTAATAAAAGAAGTTAAAGACATAGAGATTTCTACACTGGATGCATTCCATATCTTAGACTGGAGAAACCCATTTCAATGGGGGGCTAGGGGCGAATGGTTTAAATGTAATCTTTAGGAATTTATAAGTTTGATATCCCTGCTCTTTTTTGTAAGACTAAAGATAAAACAATTTGACATCTTTTGAAAGTCAAAGGGGAAGCAAAGAGTAAACATCTCTAAGCTTCTAAAATCAATGTCTTAAGCCTTTCCCCATGAGTAAGATACTCAAATTTCCACAGGAAAATAAATACTTCAAATACCGTCTCAAGTTTCACTATAAAATTAGCAAAGCCATTTAACAGTGAAGAAAAGGCTGCCCTTACCTCAGTGAATCTCACTCCCAGTCACCCAGTTTTTCAAGTCAGATGCTAGGAAGGAGGCATGATGATGATGCTTCATTCAGGCTACTACCAAACCTCATCAATTCTCCCCTTTAAGCAATTCACACATCTTCCCACTAATTCCTCTCTCTTATTGCTGGTGCCCTAGCCTGGGTTACACTCCCATATTTCCCCAGACTACAGTAGTAGCCTCCTCAGTGGAGAAATATTTTCAAAACACAAATCTGACCACATCATTCCTTTGCATAAAGTCCCACAGTGCAATTCCACCATTCTCAGGACAACTGTGAAATGATTGCCCATCCCTGGTCCTACTCTGCAGCCACAGTTCTTACAACAACCCTCCCACTCTCTGAGCTCCAGCCACTCAGATATTTTTTTTCAATCCCTGAAACATGCCAAGCTCTCCTTCCACCTACAAACTTCATCCCCTTCAAATAGACCGCTTCCTCCCCGTGGAACATTCTCCTATCCCTACCCCTGTACCACTTATTCTTCTAAATTCAGCTCACCTGCAGTTTTTTATATCAAAGCCTCCTTTCATTCTGTAGCCCAGACCTCATTCCCCTCCTTTTACATTCTTGTAAATCCCCTGCCCGCCCCCTTTTTTTTTACTGTATTCTCATAGTTGTGAGACCATTTGATTAATCTGTTTCCTCCATAAATCATAAATTCCATTAGGGCATGGACTGTACCTATTTTGCTTACCCACTATATTTCTAGACCCAGGAGCAGTACCTGGCTGAGTATATGAATTCATTAGCTATTTAAAACTTTTACTTTTTTTTTAAGATTTTATTCATTCATTCATGAGTGACACACAGAGAGAGAGAGAGAGAGAGAGAGAGGCAGAGACACAGGCAGAGGGAGAAGCAGGCTCCATGCAGGAAGCTCGATGTGGAACTTGATCCCAGGTCTCTAGGATCACACCCCGGGCCGCAGGCGGCGCTAAACTGCTGCATCACCAGGGCTGCCCTATTTAAAACTTTTTAAAATAGTAATGTGTGACTGTGTATTCTACTAATCTCAAACCAAATAAATAGCAGCTTTGTAATATTAACAACTGAGTCTATGCATTGATTGTCTTTATGAAGCTAAAAGTTATTGAGCATTTCTTCTATGTGAGGAAATTTGCTAAATGTCTTCCATACATTTCCTCACCGAATCCTCATCACAAACATTAAAGGGCTATTGTGAAGGTAACAAGAACAAATATAGGTAAAGGTTTAGAACAGTGTCTGCCACATGGCAGGTACTCAGCAACCCCCAGATACTGCTATTGCTGCCCTGGTACTATGACTGTTAGCATCATTCTCGTGGCCTGCACTTTACACTTGAAAAAAAATGAAGTTCAGCAAAGACATCTGAAGTCTTTTATGTTATTGAACACATCATTTTGTAAATTTCCATTTCCCTTTATTTGTGTTCACACATAGAAATTGATTTTTATGGATTGAGCTTGTTACCCAGAGATCTTGCTGAAGTCACCTGGGGGATTTCTGTGCACACAAATGATGTCATCCATGACCAGTTAAGTTTTACTTCTCTTCCCTGCACTTGTTTTCCCAGCCTCACTCTGCCAGCTAAGTACAGGAGGACCAGGTCAAGTAGAAGGAGTGATAGTAGCCATCCTTGTCTCATTCCTGATCCCAGGAGATCCTTTCAATATTTCACCAACTAAGCATGATATGTGATATGGGATTTTTACTGATGTAGAATCCAGAGCTTGGGCGCTGAAGCCATGCTCTTGACTGTGGTCTGGGTCTGTTCTCTGTGCTTAATCATCCTCCCCTCTCACACACTCTGCACTTCAGACTCTCTGTCCCTCCCTCTCCTGCTCTCCTCAACCTTCTCTCTCTTTTCCTCTCCTGTTCTTTTTTATCATCTCTTTCTCTTCTCTCCCAACACTTTCCCCCTATTATTTAACTGTGTTAGTAAAGCTTATACGTTCTATTTTTAATTCTCAATTTTAAAAGCAGATGAGCTAAATATAAATGCCTTTTGTCTCCCCCATAGAAAAGTTCATTTTTTATATGTTCCTTGGTAGTTCAATAGTGTTCAATGAAAAGACTTCAATTTGCTCTACAGTCTAAGTCCCAAGATAAGAAATATTGAGGAGAAGGAGGTCTGGGGAGAATACTCAGAGCAAATTGGGTAGATTAAGCATGGAAAAGCTATCTCAAACATGCCCTGGCCTGCATCCCTTGGTATCCCCGCTGTCCTGTTTATATGCTACCACAGCTTTCTAAGGTTCTATCTTTCCTTATCTATGGACAAGAATTCCCAATGATTGTTGCAATCCTTTTTGTCATATATGACAGCCTAATCCTTTGACCTGGTTTCTTTCACCTTTTCCCCATCTGACATGTATATTTATTGCAGCTCTAGTGGTCATCTCATCTGCCAATGACATAGGTGGCTCTCTCTTTGAGATCCTTGGTGCCAAGCATTAAGGACACCAAAATCTACCCGGGACAATCCCAAGTAATAATGGTCAGGTGCTGTATCTGTCACAAAATACGCACAACATTAAATCCCCAAAGATAAAACTCCCCAGATTGGAGGTAGGCTATCTCCACCTCTATCTCCAGATTAGAGGTAGGATATCTTCATAGGATATCAATTCCCTTGTCCTGATTACTTATTGCATATCATGAAGTGTGACTTAATACAACAACTGAGGAGGGCATGCAGACTGAGCCACAGGAGAATTATGGAAATTCTATCAGTTTACTTTGATCTGGACTTGCTGAACCTGCTCCTATAATACCCAGCACATAGTACAGGACCAATAACATATCCTATGATACTGCAGACTACACTAGTCTCCTTCATGTCTACATCCATAGCCAATGTCAAGGTGACCAAAGCCATCAGGGAGTTGGGCGGGGGGGGAGCTCTGGAAGTGGTAAAAAGAACCTGAGAAATGTTCATGGGAGAATTCTGGGTATGATCTCAGAGAAAGTGCAATGAGGAAGCCAGCCCCATCCCTCTTCTACAGGTTATACAAACACAATGGCATTTTGGGAACATACGTACACTGTGTGTTAGTATTTTTGATACTTCATTTGGCTCTTTGGAGTGAAGAGGTACAAAATATTAAAAGAGAAGGAACTATTTCTTGTGTTGGAAGAAACAGAGGATTGAGAACCTACATCCTACCCTGCTGCCGGTGCTACAAGGTGAGTAGGAAGAAGGGCCAAATTTCCCAGCTAGGAAAGGAGGCTGGGTCACTGGGGCCTGGAAGGAAGGACAGAGCTTCTTGAGAGCATGGTAGGCTTGGGAGTATGACAGTGCTTGACATCTGGTGCCACACACAAAGGAGGAGCTCATCTGTCCGTGGAGATGATGCTGACTGCCCTCTCTAGCACCCAGTATTGCTCAGGGGTCAAATTAGAGAAGGCAAAATGATATGTCCAGCTGTAAGGTCAGTGTAGGGCAAGCTGTCAGCTATATAACAGATACTTTGCCTTCTTTGCATACAAAACCTACAGATTTCATGAGGGAAAAATATGTATTTTGTGGTTTGCAAGTGAAAATAAACTATTTTCTAGTTCAGGGGGGAAGAGAAGTAAAAAATTCCAAAAGCATTAACTCTGATAATCAGCTCAGGCCATTTCTGGGGTAAGAGGGGAGATGCCGAGCCTCCTACCTCTCTTACCTAGTGTCTCCTCACTTGCTCCTAATTTTCTCTCCTTCCCCCATATTGTACGTTCCTATCTCTCTTTCCTCTTCTTGTTTTTCTCCCTTTATCTCCACCACCTGCCTGATCTGTGACCTGTCTGAATCACCTCACCTGGGACGTATAGAATCTGTCTGTCTGAACCACCTGCCTCCACAACTTGCCTGACCTGTAACCTCTCTGAACTGTCTGACCTTCAGCCTCTTCTACTAGTCATCTATGCAATTCTTCACCCACATACCTGTCTTCTATTTGACCTAAGCTCTTCTACCTGCCACCCCCCTCGTCATCCTTGCCATTCAGATCTTATACTAGAGTTTGATGTGCTTACATTACTGCAATGATTATTACAGTAATGACAGTGTTGTCAAAATTCTGAGAAAGCACTTGCATCCAGCAGAAAAGGAAACTGAGACACAGAGTGATGACACAGATTTCCCAAGCTTATATAGGCCCAAGACTAGAAATCTGGGCCCAGCCTTAAAAATCTGCTGGCTGGTCTTGATTTTGTGCCATTAGCTAAAAGGCTAGTGCTCTAGTAAGACATGATAGAGAAGTCAATAAACAGACACTTAATGCACATGCCCTGAGTTTAATATAAATTTCAGGTTCTTACAGCCAGATAATATTTCTGGGGATAAAGTAGCACAAATATGGTGGTGTTCCACAGAAATTAATTTTCCAAATATCTGAAACATACCTCTTTCAGTAACAAAAGGCAATTGACTTTAAAATATTATTTTGAATGGGAGTACTTCTAGAACACTTCACATACCACCTCGTCATAATAAACAGAGTATATGGAGCCTGAGACCATTCTCTAGTAACATAAAGGAACTTGGATGGACCTCTATCGCTGGAGTGGACCGTAGCTTAGCCTGTCCTTTCACTGGATGACCTTGCAATGTGGCACTTTTCCAGGTGATGTTTCCTGTCTTCTCCCTTGTTAACAGCTGCCATTACAGAAGTCCTGATTCCTTGCTTCTACTCTGCTTACTGCTCTAAGGTACAGCAACCCAAATTTCCAAAGGAAACCATACAACTAAGCTTGTAGTCAAGACCTCTGGCTAGACACCTGAGTGTGGACTTGTGATCTCATGCTGAACAGAGTGTGTAGGGTTTATGACATCTGTTCTTGCCACTGCTCCAAGGCTTCAGCTGCTTACTTCTGCTTTTAGGATTTTGCCCCATTGTTAGAATTGTCAAAGACTGACCACCCTTATAAATGTACAGAGAACAAGGGAGCAATGACTTCAAAAATGTGTCCTGGAAACACATTGAAGGCCTCCACTCTGGTTGAAGGAAGCAGATAAGGAGACAAAGATTGAGGTAAACAGATTTGAGTGTTTTGATAACTGCACATCAGGTAGACTGGTTGAACAGTAGTAGATCTTCAAACAACTGAATCAGATACCCAAGGAAGTGATAGCTTTCCTAGCAAGTGTGTTCCCACGTTGATCTTAAATAGCAAACTCACTGCTCTTATTGACAACAGCAAATGCTCCCCCACCTTGATGAAAAGTTCTTGTACAAATTAACCATGTGCATGTAACCATGGTAATATATGCTAACTGACCAGAGTCAAATGGGAAAACTTTCATGGGTAGTGAAGAGAGAACTAAAGAGTGCCCAGTGCCCTGATGATTCAGGAAAGACAGAAAAAGCAAAGAGGATCCCAGAGTCTGAGATGGAAGGAAGAAGAAAGGAATAAGTGGATTCCAGTAACTTTGAAGTAAAAGCCAGAATGAGTGGAACCCTGAAAACCCAAGCCTTGGAGACTCAGGAAACTTAGGCCAGAGTTATTTTGGCCAGGGCAGTGTAAGGAAATTTAAGGCCCAGGAGTCCTATTTTCTCATGGACCAGGAGACTTAGACAAAGATCCTGGATCTGGTCTGAGTGAAATCAGGCCAGAACAGAGGAAAGAGCCTTCCTAGATGATGTAAAATTCAGGGAGCCAGACCTGGGGAATACTTGGCTTGGTTCCTGAGGACAGAGCAGATCTCTGTACAGCTCTGTCATTGCTGACCTAAGAAAGCCTCTCAAGGCCCTGGGAAGATTCTGAGCAAATTCTGCTGTTGAGGCCAGGCTATGAGGACATAATCATTGCTGGAGTCGAGAGTCACGATCTGGCCCACAGCTGTGGATCTGGAGACTATGAAGGCAGGATGCCCAGTATTTCCTTACTTAAGCTAAGATTTAGGGTAGGAGTTTAAGCAAGATACTTCCCATCTCTGGGCTTTAATTTCCTCCTCCACAGGTTAATGTAAATCTGAGTTGTAAGAATCAAATTACAAGCTCAGGCATCAAAGGGCTTGGATAATGATGTAAATGCTCTTTCATGTGAGTCATTATCTCTTCCTCTTCTGCGTCATTCTCACTAATGTGGACCACAGGAATGCCTATGCTTAGACATCATTTACTAAAAATATATCTCAGACTCCTCTGAAGCTATAAGCATCCTGGTGGTCTCTCGGTGCTCTGTGGAGGATGTGGACATGTGAGCAGAAAAGAGGTCCCCCTTGCAGTTAAATTAGGGCTTCGACAGGCTCTCTGTGGTGCCTACAGCCTCGCCTCCACAAGAGTCTTGAGGAAGAGAGTGTGTGTGTTTTTCATCAGTTGACTTGTTCAGAAGTACAAAATGAAGCCATCAAACTGTTTTCCAGTTTCACTTAGGATGTAAGACATTCTGTTGTAGTGCTGCAACCGTGGTCTCTCTTCAGAGTGGCTAAACCAAGATTAGGCAACTGTGAGGGACAGACAGATGTCAAAAATTCATTCCAAAACACCCTGCTGGATGCAGGGAAGGTAGTAGGGGAAGCTGCTTCTGAGACTGCAGAGCTCATGCCCGTCCAAAAACTTTCCTATCTCACTTTCAGTTCAGTTAGCTGTGCTATCACCAAAGTTCTCTTCATGGCGATGTAAGGTCAGTTGCAGATCAGAGTGTGAGTGAGTCCCTGTGGAATGCAGAGAAGCACCTGATGCCACAGCTTCCTCTGGTCCATGGCCTTCACGCAGACCTCTGACTTCCCCGGTACTCAGTAGGCCGTCACAGGCTTAGGAGCGGGCTGGAGGCTAAAATATCTTTACCAGATAGAGATAACCAGAAGAGGCTGGGTTCTAAGCCCTCTCCCCGGCAGGGCCTCAGGCTACTCCAATGATTGTAAAGAGAAAAATCCAGCAAGTGAAAGGCCAGATGGAGTCTTGCTTCTCCCACTGCAGAGCACAAGGAGAGGCGATATAACCTAGCCCCTGAACATGAGCAGGGTCAAGAACCCGTGCTCTGGTCCTAACTTTGCCAATGCTCTGCTGTATAGCTCTTAGGTGGTCACTTAACCTCTCTGTGTCTCAGTTTCCACATCTTTCAAAGGGGAATATGAAAGTGGCCTCCTCATAGTACTTCTAGGATAAACAGAGATAAAATGGAATAATCCATGTAAAAACCTATAGAAACAGGTAGAAAAATACTACACAAAGTGTTATCATTCAATGATAAATTGCTCAAAACGTTGTTCAGTGTCCTCAATCTTCAGACCCTCATCATGCCCAATCCCAGCTTCAAGGCATTGAGAAAGCCCTGTTTCTTATTTCAGTAGCTTTGTGTATAATCAGTACCTCTCTTAGTCAAGAAGACCCAAAGGATCCTCTGAGCCAGGATGGCAACACTGAGGTTCCTTATTAGGGGAGTCCAAACCAGGAATAAGCCTATAAAACATTAGGGAAAGGCCAGGCCACCTGCCCCTCTGAACTTCTGCATTAGCCCAGGTTAGTAAGGGCCAGGGCCAGCTCAAAATGAGAAGATAAGAGTTCCTAGGACCTTCACTAGCCCCACTGCCAACCCATAGCCACACAGTAGGGCAGCATGCCCCTGATGCTTAGAGAGCCCTGTGGGCCACCTGCACAGGCAGCACAGACTTGATGCCTGCACATGGATCACCTCCTTTCCTTTGTAATGTGTGTAGGAACAGAATCAAGACCTGTGAAACAAGCAGCGGCATTTTCTGTAGCGCTTCTTACTACCACTTGAGCACTGGCAATCCCCATGGTGCCTTCTGAACTACTGACATCTAGAGCTAGCTGCTTTCTGGTCACCTTCTTATGTAGCTTCCACAGGAGACCACCAACAATTCAAATTTAACTTTTTCCTCCCCCCAAATAGGCCCTTCTTCCCACGCTCCCATCTCTATGAATGGCAACCCAGTGGGCAAGACAGACCTGGGTGTCAAGCCAAAGGACCTTCTCTCCATCTCTTTCCATTACCAATCAGACTCCAAGTCCAAAAACTCCTGTGATCTGATCTCTTGAAGTCCATGCTTCCTCCTTAAACCCAGTGTTACTGATTCCATTCAACCACTCCTGATTCTCATCTGTACTATTTTGGTCTCCCTTCCTACAGCTGAAGTGACCTTTCTAAAATTGAATTCAAACCGTGTCCCTCTCTGCTAGAAATCCTTCATTTGCTCCTCACAACCCCCAAGACCAAATGCTAAACTCTGGAACATCATTTACAAGGCCTTCCAAGCACTCTGGCTCCATTCCCTAGTACACCTCACGTTCCTAGCATGTCAAGTTATCTGAAACCCCTCTAAGGGCCCCAGGCTTTCTCTCACTTTGGACCCTCTTACTAGCCATTCCCTTTGATTATTTGTTCTAGCCCTCTTCATCATCCCTCTTCACTAGCCTAACTACTTCAAATCTCTGCTTAAAATCAGGTCCCCTGGGGAGTCCTCTGTGAGGGGTTCTTCTAGGTTACCTGCTCCTTCTCTGCACCCCAGTGACTATCCCAGCACTTTATCACATCTGTTGTCATTGCTTATTTAACTGTCTCTCCCACTAGACCATAGGCTCTAATGTCACACTCTTATTCGCTGATATGTGCCTGACACCTAGCAAAACACATGGCACACACTAGGAGATGAATATATATTTTTTGAACATTGAGTAAATAACTGGATGGTTACTTACTGAATAAGTAAGTAGCCTAAGTATAAAAAGTTAAACCCCCTGAAAGCCACAACAGGCCTACTTATAGCATCTCCAGGGCCTCAGACCAAATGGCTTTCAACAGGGCCGGATGGGCCCAGCACAGACCAAAATCCACTAATACCAGAGGCCTAGCCAGACTTCAAGAGCCACCAGGGATTTCCAAGTTACCATTTCATTTTTGTCATCCCTACTTTTCTGAAGTCTCTTCTCAAGTATCACTGGGATAGATTGATCTAAGATATGTGGCAATGGTGCTGGGGGAAGCATGGTGAGGGGCAGATATACAAAAGAGCTGCAGAACCAGGGATGCAGAGCCAGAGCCATGTGCAGGGCTGAGTGTGCAGGCCGGGGGGGGCGGGGGGGGAGGGGGCATCAAACAGCTGACACAGCTTCAAGTACAGGGCTGATAGGAGGCGCCCAACAGCCTGAGGGTACCAAGCCAGAGAAGGCAACAGGACAGTGGGACAGGGCCAAGGGATACAGAAAGGGCACAACACATAAGTGAGGTTCCAGCTAGGAGGATGACAGAGATAAGGGTGAAGGGCAGGGATAATGGGAGCACAGCCGAGGAATTGTGGCATTCTGAGCTGTTACCAAGTAAATTAATATTTCTAGCAAGCAGGTGCATTGGTGGACAGGAAAGGCTCCAGTAGCTTCTCTTCAAGAGCTCTCAGTATCCTTAGCCACACAGCTACCTCTGTGGTAGCTGTACATTCTACCTCTGTGGTAGAATGTACCTGTGGGACATTCCTACAGGCTGTTCACCCAACAAACCCCACTGATTCAAATTCTAAAACCAATCACCTTTGGATTGTGCAGTCACATAAAATATTTTCCCCATTTTTGTTGCAGAGAAAAAACAGTTGGTCTTTGGATTCTGACAAATTTCATTTGAAATAACCCTCAGCCCTTTCATCCACTAGCTATAGGGCCCTGGACCCTCAGTTTCCTTGGCTAGAAAGTAGGGACAGCCACCTCACAGAACCGCAACACCCCATGCACCATACTAGGTGCAGTGCAAGTGTGTAATAAATTGGCTTTCTTTCCCTTCTACTTTCCCCTTCCATTCTAAATGAAGGCCAATCGGTCCCATTTTCAGTGTGCATGTGGGAGTGGGAATGGGCATGAAGCAGGACCTAGGTTGCTGACTCATTAGGATAAAAGACATGAGTCAGGGCTGTGTAATATCCAGGGATGGAACAGGGACACTCCGCCCCCCCACCAGTCATCCTCATCCGGTTCCCTGGGGTCTTGGCTGGCAGTGGGTCCCACATGGCCATGGAAAGCAGGCTCCATTAGTACCTTTCTCACCACACTTGGAGAGGAGTGCGGGATGGTGCCGTCTGGTGGGGGGACACCAGGAGGGGTTTCCTCCCCAGACGCCTGGGGCAAGTTAGCAGCAGTATTCTTGTCAAGTGGGAGAGGCGGCTTTGGACCTTCAGATGTGGGGTGCTCATCCGAAGCCTGAAGGAGAAAATAAGAACTTGGGTGGGTTTTATGGCAAAAAGCAGTAGCAGCAGCAAAGACGGATGCCCATCCTTCATTGCCCATTGTCACCAACTCCATACACATTGTGAACTGCTAGAAAATTTTTCAGAAAGGAAGATACTCTCATCTAAATTCTTCAGGAAACTACATCCTAGTATGACAGTCTTAGGATAAAATCGAAACCAAGAATTCTGGGCTGTCATATTCACCCTAGCAATCTAACACTTCTGACATACATTTTGCCTGTGGGACTCAATGAACCCTAGACCTTTCTCTGCCATCATCAGGATGATTTGCTATCTCCTCAAAGGAACTGAGCCTCAGAGGGAGACATTTGAAGCATGATCTGACACTGTCAGTGCTAAAGCATAAATGTGAGGCCTTATATTTTATAATAAAGTTAAAGTCCATAGAGGTGCTTTGAAGATATAAATGTGATTACAGATTTAAAGGAGACACCACTGGGGGGAAAGGTGAGAAAGGATAGGGAGAAGGGGCTAGGACGAGAAACTCTGGAACAAAAAGAAAGGCACGAGTTACAGATGAAGACATGGAATGCAGCAAAGATCCCAGAGGTACAATCTGTACCTCCTCAATTGGCTCTTAGCTGAGAGAAGAGAGGAGCAGCACTCACCACCCCTCCAGGGAGAAAACAAGGCCTCTCCTGTGGAATTACAGTCAGCAGACCCAGATCGAAGTCTTGGTTCTGTCACTCAATATTTTATGATCTCTAGGCAAAGTGCCTGCCCTCCCAGACCCCCAAATCTGTGCCTATAAATAACAGATGACATAGCCTATCTAATACTATTGATAGGATAAATGATATAGTATATATAAAACATACCTAGCTTAGGAGGTTTGAAGCAAAATTTAAGTCTATAGCTGTGTGGTGTTATAAAGATGCTACCCACTAGCATCTAATGTATACCTTTGCTCCACTCCTTAAGCTCTCCCCTCCCATCTAAGATTCATAAGTTCTCAGCAAGGGAAGTGGGAGGTTACACAGATAACAGGCAGCCTCCCTTCTGTCCTGGCAGTGGTTCTATTGATGGACAAGGTCCCTAGTGTCATCTAGAAGGACATGGCTAAGCCAGGCCATTCTGGAGAGTATGGAGCCCAGATCCCTGTTGGGACAAAGTACTGTGATTTCTGGAGCTTTCTTGAGATGGGCAGTGGAGCCCAGAAGAACTTGAATGTGAGTTCTGAGTTCAAGGCCACCCTCCTGTGCCTCCCTTGTGGCTGGGGGAGGGTGGGGAGTAGCTTTGTTTGCTGAGTGGTCCCAGGACAGGCAGAACATATGCCCTGAGCCACCGCGAGGCTCACCTGTGCAGCATCCTCTTGGCTCTGGGACTGGACGGGTGCTGGCTGCCTCACAATGTAGTTGATCTGTCCCACAATGGTTTGCTGAAGATGCTGAGGAGATTTGGTCTGATTCAGCTGTAGGCTGGGCTGTTGAGCCTGAAGAAGAAGCTCCAGGTCCTTCTGCATCTCCTCCAGCTCAAATTTGTGGTGCATTATATCCATGTTCTGGGAACAGGCAGGCCCAGGAGGGCTCCCATGCTGACTAGAAGCTGGATGCTGGGATGGAGGTAGAGGTGGCAGTGGCTGCTGCTGGGGTGGGGGTGGCAGAGGTGGCGGAGGTGGCAGTTGCTGCTGTGGCTGCTGCTGAAAGTGGCTGAGCTTCAGCTTCTGGTGGTGGCCAAACTGGACTTGGATAGAGGGTGTCTGTAAGGTGGGTTGGGCATGAGCTCCTTGCTGAACATCCTGTGGGGGCACAATGCATACTGGCTGGGAAGTTGGCTGTTGCCCCAGCCGCTGGGATGTGTTCTCCTGCTCCACGGGGGGCTGGGTTTCCAGCCAGGGCTGCATCAGTTTTGGTGGCTGAGGATTGCAAGGCAGCTCCTTCTCCCTGGGCAGCAGAGTAGAGCACTGCAGAGAGCCTAGCTGTTGGGGTGCCATCTCTGAGGGCTGCCTAAAGCTGTGGGCTGAGTGTATGCTGGGTGGGGGGACCTGGCCTTTGAGGGAAGGCGAGGCTGGGGAGCAGTGGGAGCAGCATACAGATGAAGAACACAGTGCTGGAGACTGGAACTTATGTGAGGGGTGGCTAAGAGTCTCTTGCTGAGCCACTGGGGACTGGTGGCTTTGATAAAAGGATGATGGTCCCTGTAAGCCTCCATAAGCAGGAGTATCTGCCCGGGACAGCTGTCCACCTTCAGTAGTTATACAGCCTGAAAATTCAGAAGAGAGAGTGTTTTCCAAAGGTATCTGCAGCTGTTCCCCACTTCCTGCTCCTGGGACCAAAGGACACCATGCAATAAACCTTTACCAGGTGTGTTACGATTAGCAATTCAACTCCTGACTGGGAAATCCCACCCCTGATCTCCAAGATTCAGTCTAGAACGCTGAACCAGCAATAGAACCCGCATGGACCTTTGGGGACCAAAGACATTTGAGAAATTAGCTCAGCTTTCTCCAGATGCTTAGTCCTCACTGTTTGTATCCCACTAGAGAAATCATAGGCTCCTTTAAATAGTACCCACTGCTTTCAAACACAGACTCAGACAAAAAAAAAAAATCAACATTAGGTGTGGGGAGGTAGCATGCTGGAGTGTCACAAAGGAAAGAGAGACGGCCCTGGGATAAATGACCAAGTCTCCAAATATAGGTGTGAGGCGTTGTGTTTTGGGCCAGGAGGATGTAAGGAGTAAGGGAGCTCCAACATCAGGTCAGGGACAATACTAGCACTGTCCTGAGGTCTCTAGACCCTGGCCTATGAGTAGACAATATCTATCCCTAGCTCAGTCTCACAGCTTCTTCAGCTGCTTGTTTTGATGAGGCTTACTGAGGGAAAGACTCAGCAGCTCGAGAGCCAGAGGTGTGTTCTGTTCACCTAAGTCCCTCAGTGGCCAGCATGGGGTGCTGACCCCCAGCAGGGGCCCACCAAAAGTCTATTGAATTAAATTAAAGGGAAAAGGGGAGCAAAACCTCAACCTAAATGTTATTCTTCACTCTGTCAAGTTCAAAAAGCTTTCCTAGACCTTAACAACCCAGACCAAGGCAGCAGTTGGTCATTAGCTTAACAAACCTACATGGGGCCATCAACACAGGCACAGCCACAAGTTGTCTACACTCCACCTGAAGACTGAACACCAGGAAATCACTGCAGCTCAGGAATTATGTGCTTGCATCTCAGCTTCGGGCAGGGAAGATGTGTTGACACTGCCCCTCTGCCTCCCTCCCCACTCCACACCCCAATGCTGATATCCATTTTGTGCCTACACACACGAATACCCTTGTAGGACCACAGAGACACAGATTCACCTGCACTGCCATCCAGCATTCTGGAGAGCAGGGCCTCTATCTTGTTTCCTCTCCAGCAATGAAACCAAGGTAACAGGGCATTCATGCAGAATGGAAAGCTCAGATTTCAACTGGTCCTGTTACAAAAGTCCTGTGTTGCCATTGCTATTTAAGTTGTCCCCTCCTTCCGAACCCCCGCCCCCCACACATGCATGCACACACCCACACACACACACACAGGTCTGCTGAATGACTCCATGACTACTGGGAGTCTCAGGGGGTGCTTTCTCTTGGGCATATGCTGACCCACCCAGTGAGCTAAGCAGACATGCTCTATTCATTTTTCGCAATTATGTAAAAGCCCACAGGGTGGGCTCTGGCTCACCAAGGGAAGCCAGCTGCTTGGTCCAGAAGTTAGGCTCCCAGGTGAATCTGATACTCCAGGGGGAGCCCGGATCTGTGTTGCAGTTTGCCTCCAGCAATCGCTGCATCTGAAACACAATCTGATAACAGCACCAAAGGTCATTTCTTTGGGCATCTTGCACCTGAATGACAACTCCCTCTCCCTCACTCTTCAGGCAGGTTGAAGGGCTCAGAGTCTTTAGCCTCAGGTCCCTCATATGCTCATTTCTTTGCACCTTGGTAGCTTCACATCCTTTCCCCTGCTCTTGCCCCTCCCCCCACCAGGTGATCCCCTTCCTCTTAGCCGGGTTTAGACCCTTATCTTTTGGGAGCTTTGAATGGTCTATAATTCTCAGGGTATCACCTGGCAGCCCTCTCAGGAGTTCCATTCATTCTACCAAAACCTCAATGTAAAAGCCTATGGTGGCAGACATTCTCAGAACTCCCCACTTCCATCCTTCTGCCCACATGTAAAACTGCCCTTGTCATCCACCACCCTCTTCCTCCCTCATCACTTGCATCCATCTCCTATCATGAACTCTCCCTTGTATCTAGGACTTTGGCAAGCATCCAACTCACCCTGCCATCAGCCTAGTTTACCAATGTCCTGGTCACCATCTTGGCCTCTCCTTCCTGCATCTCCTTAGTGTCAATCACCTTCATCTCCCTTTCCAGTTCAGGCACCATACTCAGACCTTTGCTTCATCTAGAGACCTTCGTCTGCAATGACTGCCCCCAGCTCCAACTAGCTCTTGCTCTTTCTGAGTGCACTCTCCAGTCTCACAGAACTCCCCAAGCCCCCTGGGGCCTGATGAGCTGTAACAGTATCACTAGGGCCTAAGCCCCTCTGTCTCACCGTGGTCCGGTAGCCTAAAGTCAATCCAGCCATCCCGAAGCTATTTTATCTGGGGTTGCTTCAGTGATCACTAACCTTGGGGGCACCCCGCCATTCTTTTTCTTATCACTTCTTTTCTCCCTGGCTTCCTCCTCTTCCACTGTCCTTGACGACTAAAGTCCTCACTTCTCTTCTCAATTCCATGTACCTAGTGCCTAGCTCTCTTATCACCTCCTACTTCAGTGAAGAAAAGGGATACAAAAGACAAACTGCTGCAAACTGGTACCCTGCCTACCTCCAAACATCATATGGAGACCTTCCTGTCCTCCCTCCTCAGAGGAAGTACCTTTTATGTGTAGGGTCAGCTGGTTCACTCTCCATCCTACATCTCTATGCCTTCTCAGTATGCTCACTCCACCACATATCTCTATCATCAACCTCTTCTCCCAAATAAACTTGTGCAAATGTCTTCCATACTTAAAATCAATCTCCCAATTCTGTTTTCTTCTCAAGCTACCTCATTTCCCTTCTTTTCACTTCTGTTTCTACTTCCTCCCCTCCTCCCCTCATTCTAGATTTTCACCCTCCCATTTTGCTGGAATTTCTTTCAAAATATCACCAGGGACCTCCTGATTCCCATATCTCAATAATTCTCTTCACTGCTCACCCTCTTTCACCTAGATAGCAATGATAAAATTGATCACTTGATATTTGAAACTGCTAATTTCTGTGTACCACCCCCTCCTACTTTTCCTGCAATCCATCTTGGACTGTGCTTCTCACCCTCCTTCATTCTTCTTCCTCTGTCTATGCTGAGAATTATAGTATTTCCCTCAGTCTCAGATGTCTTCTATTCCTTCCACAAACTCTTCCTAGGTGATACCACCAATATCTCAGTGACTCCCCCTCTCTATCTCCAACCCTGACTTTCCTTCTGACTTCCAGACCTATCAATCGATAGAAATTTTAGACATCTCCTTTGCGATGCCCTGGCACCTTAGATTCAACATATCACAATATAAACCCCACTAACTTATTTCAAAATTCTTGCTCCTTCTCCTAGTCTTCACCATCCTCACAAACCCAATACCTCAACATCATACTCCTTCCCTCCAACCCCATTTAAAACCAAACAACTGTCTCTGGAATGTCTAGAACACTGCTAATGTCCAGGCTCATGTATGAATCCATGACCTAACACAGAACTACAGAATTTCCCACCTGACTTGCCCAGAGGAAAGCAAGACCCTTTCAGCACCTGTCCTTGGCACGTGGGGTTTGGTAGAAGATACTTTTCACTTACTAACCCCAAAGCAGTGATTGATGAGTTGGAGCTCTTACCAGCTCTTTGCTGAACAGGAAAGGGACACTGGTCTTGCTGCAGACAGCCCAGTTGATGAAGTTCTGCACATGCTCAAACTGACGGTTGAGAACCATGATGCTCTGTAACTGCTGTTCCAGCTTCCGCTTTCTCTCATTAGTAATACCCTGAGTATGGACAGAGAAGGAAGAGTCCCTCTTCCTGTTCTTGGACTTGATGCCACCTGTTTGGGGAGTCTGGTGGCCCATGTATCAGTGTGAGCCCTTATGGGGTCAGAGGAGACTGAGCCCCCAAGAGGATGACAGTGCAACAGAGTGCTGCCATGGGTGGCAGAGACACAGAGAGGGAGGGAGAAGGTGGGTGGATTTTATAGTGCAAACAGGGAATGGGTGATAAATTAATGAGGACACAAACAAATGTCTAGATCTCTCAGGCATAACTTGTTTCATGACCCTCTCTTCTAAGGCTATAAGCCTGCACAGTCCAGGAAGGCAATTGCATTAAACCCATATAGCATTGATAGGAGTTTGAACTGACTTTCTAGCCCTTAAGGAGCCATACTCCCCAAAATAGACTGGACATTTTAGGATACAGGGAATTGTAGAAAGCTAAGGAAACTACACATCTTAATTCCAGCTCAGGCAGCTCTGAATGCTAGGACTAGTTTGATATGTGCCTGGTTTTTTACTTAGAGAGAACACTGACCCATCCGTGTGATTCATTTGTCCATATATACCTCCAACTCCTCTATGAGCCCGTTGGCCTGTTTGTTCAGCTCATTCATCAGAACCATCTTGGCCATCTTGATCTGGTTTTCCACCTTCCTGTGTTGATGCTTCACCTCAAAAATCCTATAAACAGAAGGGGACAGAACATGGTGAACCCCTCCCTCCAGGCCCATGAGGCCCTAGACACAGCAAATATAACAGCCAACAACTTAGAGGCTGTCTATGAATATCAGGGCCCAGTAGGCACCAAAAACAAAAAAAAAAATGAGAACCTTCCTCCACCCCTCTAACCTTTGGACAACCCAGCCCACTTGATCTAAATGGGCCTAAAGCTTAGCCAGGTTTTCTATAGGGAAACCTCAGGTCCATACTCAGGGCAACCTAGCAGCTCACCAGTTACACAGCACTGGAAGTAGCACAGAGAGTGAGTCATGTAATCTGTTCTCTTAGAAAGGTGGATATCCCCTAAACAATGCCAGGCAATAAAAAGAGCATGGGTAGAGACAGAAAGTGGACTAGTGGTTGCCAAGGGCTGGGGATACTGGGGAGAATGGGGAATGACTACTAATGTGTATTGGGTTTCTTTAGGGAATGAAAAAATGTTCTAAGAGTAGACAATAATAATGATTTACACAACTCTATGAATATACTGAAAATTACTGAATTGTACATTTTAAAAGGGCAAGGTTATGGTATATAAATTCTACCTCAGTAAAGTTTTTAAAAAATGGGTTTTGAAGTCACACAGACCTAACTTCCAAATCCAGCTGAGTCACTGACCAGCTGTGTGATCTTAGACAAGTCACTTAACCTCTCTGAATCTCAGTCTCCTCATCAGTACAATGGAGATAAGCCAACTCAAAGAACTATAAGAATTGAACAAAATAATGCATATAGATGCCTAACCCAGTGCCTGCCACGTGATAAGTTCTTAATACCTACTAATTTCTCTTCCCACGTTAAATATCAATGATCCCATATCATTTGTAGACTTATATGGAAGACACTGGGACAGTAGTATAAAAGGCAGATTGCCACTGACTTACTGCATCCTCATGATAAACCCATGATCTGCTTTATGCCCCCGGTCTCAAGCACCTACCTCTGGCTATGTTGTGGCCATCTTCAGAAGGTATGTGCTTAGGCCCAAACTCACACTGATTATCCTGACCTAGCTTGGTTCCATCTACCAAATGATGACCCAAAATCCTTTCACTGGCCACAAGATTTCTAAGTTCCAGGACATATGCCTACATCTGCTTAAAACCAGTGTTTTTCATAAGTACTATATCTGATAGCCTGGTATCAGGATCCAGGATGTCAGTAAACACAGCATCTTGAGCATTGGCAAGGGGCTAGTCTGTGTTACCTGTCCTCAATTTGCTTTGCAGATGTCTGTAGAGTAGATTTCTTATGAGCCACCTGTGTAGTCACACTTTCTAGAAGCATCCTCTGGTTTTGCAAAACTTCTTCAAGATGTCTACACCTAAAGGAGGAAGCAGAGAATAACCTGAGGAGGGCTCCGTCTTCTTTTGAGCAAGCCAGTCAAGCAAGAACCCCCACAGTGTATTTTCTCAGCCAGGCCCAAGGAAGATAGGATTATGTATAGGAAAGGTGCAGAGTCTTGGCCCTTCAGACCTCCAGAGAAGCCCCACAGCGGGAGCAGAGGAAAATCTCCAGCCTCAAGGCCCCAGACTGGCGTGGGCAGAGAGAGGATTTTGACACACTGGGAGCCCAGAGGTAGCAAAGCGGGGTCCAGAGCCCACCTCAGCACCCTGTGAGCAGTCACCCAGCCCCACCTGTGTTCTTTGTGTTCCACCATGAGGCAGCTATGGCACGTGAGCACATCACAGGTCTCGCAGAATAGCTTGAGCACTTCCTGTGTGTGTAGAGGACAGTACAAGGCGAAGTCCCCAGAACCACTGCTCACTCCTGTCAGAGAAGAGAGAGAAGGTGGACTTCTCTTGCTCAGGAAGACTCTCAGCTAAGTTCCACTGAGCAGCCCTCAGCCCTCAATGGACACAGGGGAGACACAGGGCTTGGAGGAAAGGTGGTACAAACAGAAGAGTCCTTTCTCTGGACCACTGAGGCTTTAAGAGAATAAGGAAGAACACGAGCTTCGCCTGGCTAGATTTGTCCAGCTGTCCAGAAATCATACACTGCCTGCCCAAGGCTAAGGAGGGTGCTTGCTGCTGTAGCACATGGATTTCCTACAGAGTGCTGAATCCTCTAAAATTCAACCTAAACCTCTTCATTAACCAGGATGCTATTGGCAGGGGGAGGGGGGCTCCAGGCCAGATCACATGGATCATTCACTCTGGTTCCTATGGGTGTGACAAAGGTTAACCCCCTCCCATAGTTCAAGTTGGGGGCAAAGACTGTCATCAAGATTGTCATTTAAAAGAAGTGGCACTGGATGGACACAGAGATGAGCCTTAATCTAGGTTGTTTAATTAGGCAAGTAAGTAACTAGAAGCCAGGCATGATTACTCTAATTAGAGGTGAAGGTAGGGAACTCAGCTAGCTCTCATGATAATTCACAACTACTCCTCCCTGCACATCTGGCTCACACTCATGCCTCCCCCCTCAAGCCCCGCAATAAGGGAGAGCCTGGCATGAACTGTTTTTTCCTGCAGGAAAGGCTCTGAGACCACCCCAACCCTCACCCCCAGTAGGGAAACAAGGTCAGAAAGAGCTACTCTCCAGAACTTTGAGGGTCCAGCTCCACTTTGGTGCACATGAGCTAGTGAGGATGGCAGGAGAGGTACCTGGTGGTCCCTTGTGGGCCCGCGGAAAGAGTGGGCCCCCAGGGGCGGGGCCATGCCGGTGCTCCTCTGTGCATGAGCTGCACAGCCAGCGGTTGCAGTAGGTGCACAGGATATGCGCTGCCCTCTTCTCCTTGCACTCGGAGCAGTTCTGAAAGTACAAAGGTCTGGAGTTACTGATAATGTCCTCCTTTGGAGCTGCCTCTATAGGAGATCCTATATGGTGTTCCCTGTAGGGCCATCAATTCTGGGGAGCCACCTGGGAGTGACACATGGTGGCTTGCAAAGGAAAGCGTCCTTTGTGACTAAAACAGTAGTGACTGGGTGACAGGCACTGATGGGGGCACCCAGTAGCACTGGGTGTTATATGTTATATAACATATATATGTTATATGTTGGCAAATCGAACTCCAATAAAAATATATTAAATAAATAAATAAATAAATAAATAAATAAATAAATAAATAAAACAAACAGTAGTGACCTCAAGGACTATTCCCCCAAGTCCCATGCTACAGATGAGGACACCCAAATGAGTAGGCAAAGGCATGTTCCCCAGGCCCATACAGCCCTCACAGTGTGGCCAACATTCAGAGGGTGATCCTGTGATAAAAGGCCACACCAGGTGCTAAGGAAGGAGAGGGGGACTTCCAGGGGCTCAGCCAAGGAGATGCCAGGAAATATTTTACAAGGAGGTGACTTCTGATTGGATGTAGAATGACAAGTAGGGAGCGAAATGGGAGAGCACGGGCAAAAGCCGAAAAGTCAGTATGCCTGCAGAAAGGGAGAAGCCACAGATATGGGAGGATATACAGCCAAGAAAGGACAAGTCCAGACCAATCCTCAGAGCCGTGCTTCCTTGCTGGGCCCAAGGAAACCTAGCCCTCTCCTGGTCCAAACGTTCATTCACTCGGTCAGCAAAAATCTTGCAGGGCTAATGTAAAAACATGAGTAAAAAAGGAGATTTGGAAAAAGCTGGTCTGTCTGTGCCTGAATATCACAAGCCATCAAAATGATGTGGATTCTGACAGCATTGTTTTCTTACTGGCATCTGACAAACCCACAGTGGGGGCGGGGGGGGGAAACACACGTTTTAGTAATTAAACTATGAATTCCTTGAGAGTAGAGAACATGGGTATCTCTCTCCCTAGCATCCAGCAGATGGCCCAGCATGTGCCAGACATTCAATAAGAATTAGACACAGGATCGGGTAAATACATTGGCCAAATGGATCAAATGCAGTGGCACCCCTCAGAGTACCCCAGAGAAGAGAGGAATGGGAGGTGCTAGTCAGAAAGTGATTCAGAAACTCAGGAAAAGGGTATTAGTTGCTAAATACAAGCAAGACCAATGAACCCATTTAGTTCACACTGGTGTATACGTTTCAACTCAGGGGGAGAAAAAAGTACTGATATTTTCCAGTAAGAGGTATAAGAAAAATACCTTCATTTTACTTTCCCCAATTCAAATATTTTGACACTTTTTGGATAGAAGGACAGAAGAATGGGTGGATGGATGGGTAGATGAACAGGTGGACAGATGGACGGATGAATGGATGGGTGGGTAGGTCATTGGATGGATAGGTGGGTGGATGGGTGGGTGGGCGGATAGATGATTAGGCAAAGTGATGAAGGAGTAAAAAGTCAGGTGAAGTGACGGGTGAACAGGTGAACTTATGGACAGGGGCCCCACAGATCTCTGAAAAGGATCAGGTGTTTCTTTGTCCTGACTTACCCTGGCCATCTTGGATCGCCCTGTAGAAAAGCACTGCAGAAAAAAATGTTCATTTACATCCCTGGTAAGATATACTCGCTTACACCCAGGACAGGAGATGAGCTCTGGCAGGGGGACAAAAAAACAGAGTTAGGGCAACATGGCAGACTATACAAAAGGCCTAGACATGAGACTTCCTAATACACAACACCAAGGTACATGTCAATACCACTTGTGTCAAAATGAAGTACGTTTGATGTCATGGCCTGCACTTTTCATCTAGGTACTCTGGACAGGACTATCCCAGTGGGAGCCAGCCCTACAGACCTACTCACATCTGGTCTGGTCCTACCTTCCTGCCCTCCTCACAAGCCATGCTATCAAAGGCCCAACCCTGTTATGGTTCTGATAACTGGGTGCCTTCTTGCTGCTCCCACTCCTCATTCCCAGGCTCTGAGAGCCCAGTTCCTGCTACCAGATAAGCTCCAGGGGGTCAGTTTAGCCCAGTGCACAGTTTCAGTAGAACTAAGGTTATCACACAGCAAAACTATTTTAAAGACCTCAAAGCTAGAGCTTCAAGCAAACTCTCCCCAGAGAAAGCAAAACCTCCCTGCCTGCTCATCTAGGAGGTATTTTTCTCTTACTACCGCCAATACCAGTCTGCCCATGGGACTCAGCTTTTTCTGGGCCTTCTCCTTCTATCCATGTTGCATCCCCTGTACATGTCTCACATGTGAACATGACCACATTGTCTTACCCTTTCCCGAGAGAAATGTAACAGTCTCCAATACTTTCCTTAGCCTAGGAGGTTCCTGAACAACATAAGCATCATGAGACTGCCACCCTGAAGACTCTAGTGCTCTTCAGGCCCACCCCAAGAGCAGGAAGGCCACTGGATGCAGGGAAATGAGGCTGCCTGTGTGCAAGCATAAGAGCCACCTGCAAAGTGGTGGCTATGGCAGTGAATGCAGCACTACCAACACAATCTTCTCAGCCTCATATCATCGAAATGATACAATGGCAGTTGCAGCCAGACCAGTTACAGTCTAAATACCAGGTTTACCACCCAGTGACCCTGGTTGGGCAAGTCTCTTAATCTCACTATGCTCCTCCAGTTTCTTCATGTGTAAAATAGGAAAGGAAAGTAAGAGTTGCCATGAGGTTTCAATTAAATAATACTTGAGAAAGCACCTGATCCCCCACGAATGTTGACTTTTAATTCAAAAGATTTCTCAAAGCTCATTCACAGCAAGGCAATGACCTCAATTATCAGCTCTCCCAGCTGATGGAAGTCAGAGAGTCTGAGAGGTAGAGTGAGAACATGGCCACAAGTTCTTCTGCCCCTGCATCCATGCTCTTGCAATCCTAACCATTAAAAGGTGGAGTCTATTCTCCACCCTTGGAAGCTAGGCTGTTTTCATGACCTGCTCTGGCCAACAGAGTGCAGCAGAAGTGACAATGAACAAGTTCCAAGCCTAGACCTCAAGTGGCTTTGTAGGATTCTGCTCTGCTCTCAGAACTCTAAGATCACCACATGAACAACCCCAAGTTACATTGCTGGAAGATGAGAGGCCATGCAGATCAATGCCTCATTGTCTCAGGGGCTCACTAGAAGCCATCATAAACCAGTTAGCCCCAGCTAACACCCTAGCTGAACACAGCTCACAGAGGTGAGCACAGCTAAGGTTAGCCAAGCCCAGCCAAGCCTAGCCAAGCCCTGAAGAACCACCCAGAGAGTCCCAGTCCAAATTGCTGACCTATAGAATCATCAATAAAATACAATTTTTTAAACTACTAAGTCTTGAGTGTCTTATAATGCAGCAAAAGCTAACTGATCTATCTCAGAAAAATCAAAATCCACAACATCATGCAAAGTAATAATTCAATACTCTTTCTCCCCTCCCCCTGCCAAGTCCCCCATTGAAGAAACCCTCCCCCAGCCTTCACAGAGCCATGGATCTGCAATCTCCTAAATATTTTCCTGCCTGTCAAACACAGTGGCCAGAGGTGAAGAAGAATGCTCTTCACAGGTGTCACCATCCAGGGGACTGTCCCTCTCTTCCACTTCACTCATCCTGGAGAGACCCTCTCATCTATCCCCAGGTCAGAAATGCTTCTCTAATTGTTGAAAATGATTTCCACAAGGCTTCTAAGCCCATAGCAACAGATGCCCAAACATTAGTCTCATTAGCATCATGAAAAAAGAGAAATAACTGAGGAGATCAGACAAGGCCTCATAGCACATCCTCTACTATTCCTGGCCTGAAATGACAAAGCTCTCATCTTCAGCCTTACATCTCCTTCTAAGCTGGCCTTACCTCTCTTTAGTCTCACCTTCAGCCTCACACACCCTGTGTCCTTGCCAGGGCAAATATCTCTGCTGTCTTCTGAATACCCAACCTCTGTTTGTGTAAGTACTGTCCCCTCTCTTGAAGTACTCTCTCACTCCCCTCCTTTTCAACTCCTATTCATCCTTTCAAACCTGTTTAAATGTTCTACCTTGGAGAAGCAGAGTTGATTTCCCTCAGGATGAGTTAATTATTCCCTCTTCTGGGTCCCAACACACCCCGAACATCCTTCTAGTATGACAAATATCACATTGCATTTTAACTATCTGTTCATATGTCTGCATACAAAAATAATCCACGATTGGCACTAAAGGATGTTGCATAATTTTTAGCAGATTGGACAATTAAATTTCTTTGGGTTTGGGTATCCCATGCATATTCCTTGCACTCACAGCCACTGAACAGTAGTAAGAAGTCACCTGGAAGTTTTCAGTGTGATGAGAAAAAAATGATAAAGGATGATAAAAGAATCAGGTATGATCCAGAGCAGAGGTGTGGTGCTTGGGAAAGGCTGTGAATTGGGAAATGTGGGTTCCAGGCCCAGGGATGGCACTATCTGTGTAACCTTAGATAAGTGACCCCTTCCCTCTGAACCTTATTTTCTAGATCCTTAAAATGAGGGAAATAAGGAATAGTAGGGAAGTGTGAATTATCCAACCCTCTTCCTCTGCCTCCTGCACCCAAGCTTCAGAAATATTCCCCTGATCAAGACTGGATGGGGCAGATAGCCAGTAGCTTGCCTCTCTCACCTTTGCCAGCAAGTTAGGGGACAGCCTTATGGCCTAGAGGAGGTCTCCATCTAAAAACTCATCCCATCTAAAGAAGGGATGCTGTGGCAGACAACAGAAATGGAAAACCTCAGCAATCCCGCAAGCAGGTCCGAGGGAGGCCGTGGGGTGCAGAGCGGACACAGAAGACATGTGCTCTCTTTGGGTCACAAGATATGTTTTTGTTTTTAAGATTTATTTATTAGAGAGAGAGAGAGAGAGTGAAAGAGAGTGTACAAGCGGGAGAGACAGAGAAAGGAGAGAGAGTCTCAAGTAGACACCATGCTGAGCACGGAGCCCGATGCGGTGCTCAATCTCACGGTCCTGAGATCATGACCTATGCAGAAACCAAGAGTAGGATGCTTAACTGACTGCACTACCCAGGCGCCTTGGGTCACAACATCTTTGTCCAGAAATTCTCATCTTCACTCAGAAGGTCCCTAGCCCAAATCAAGCTGTGTCAACCTTGAACTTCTATTCCAAGAGGGTTCCCCCATTCTTCAATGTGAAAACCAAAACAAAGTTTCATTTTATTATGTTTTTGCTTTTTGTAGACTCCACGCCCAGTATGGAGCCCAATGCCAGGCTTGAACTCACAACCTCAAGATCAAGACCTGAGCTGAGATCAAGAGTCAGACACTCAACTGACTAAGGCACCCAGGCACACCCAAAGTTTTATTTTAGACAACTGAAATATATGAACCCATAGGGCTGCAGATGTATGTACAAAATAACCAAACATATGCTTATAATACTTAACATTTAATATTTAATACCTAGTTATTAATACATATTTAAGTCACATGTTATATAAAATATTTAGATACATTTTTTTTGTACTTGGATTATTCAAGTAATAGCCTTAAGTTTTTATTTCATACACAGGAATACCAATTCTGAGCAATGTAGATCCAGGACCCAAAGGTCACACACGATCATCCCTAGGGGAAATGGGGCTTTTGCTTCCTGAATGAAGAAGTCACAGGTAGCAGAGGTTCTCCTGGGGACCTATGAGCCTGGGAGAGAAGCTCTGAAAGGTCCAAGGTGTTCAATCCACCTGTCATAAGAGTGAGCACTTTGGTCCCTAGGAGGCATGGGGCAAATTATTCTCTTAACACCACTCCCTGCACCAGACCTTTATGCGTGTTATCTCATTGAATCATCAACTTACCTCTACGAGGCAAGCATTATCCCCATTTGATAGCTGGGGAGACTGAGGCTCCAAGAAGTTGCCCCTGGCAAAGATCATACAAAACAGGGGCAGAGCTATGATTGGAATCCAAGTCTCTCTGCCTCTAAAATCCAGCCCTTTCCATTATGCTATACCTCTCTAATTCAAGTGTAAACAAGATAATTTTGTTTTAATTAATTAGATAATTTTATTATAAGTAGAATATTCCATAATAATGATCAGACTCTAAATGATGCCCTGAACCCAGCTTTGGATTAGGGGAATCCAGAAGAAGAGGCTGGGAGCTAGCCTCATTTGTGCTTCAAGTTTTAGGAAATATGATCTTTGAGGAAAGGCAGGTGAAGATGACTTTTTCTGCCCAGTAATATATCTGGGGATAGTTTCATATTGTAGAGCTAGTGGTTCTCAAACTTTGTTACATATTTGAATCCTATGGGGCACTTTAAACTTCCTGATGTCCACTCCATATCAATTAAATAAAAGTTTTAGGAGGTGGAATCCAGGCATAAATATTTGTTAAAATTCCCCAGGTGAGGGCAGCCCCAGTGGCTCAGTGGTTTAGCGCCGCCTTCAGCCCAGGGCCTGATCCTGGAGACCCAGGATAAAGTCCCGCGCCAGGCTCCTTGCATGGAGCCTGCTTCTCCCTCTGCCTGTGTCTCTGCCTCTCTCTCTCTCTCTACGAATAAAATCTTAAAAAAAAAAAAATTCCCCAGGTGATTACAATATGCAACCATGTTTGAGAACCAGCACCTTGGAGAGAGCATCTCCTGCCCCTGTGTCTGAGCCTGATAGCTCTTTCCCTGTACCACACAGCTGAAAAGGGCAGAATCACCTAGTTTTAAAGAGGGTCCACAAAGTTAGGAATGCATACTGAATGCAGCTATGATGTATCTCCCCTCTGGCAGGGAAGAGAAGAGGACAGATCCCCAGCAGACAGCAGGGTGTTCTGATACCTAGGTACCCTGGGGATTGGTGGTAGCTGGAGGACACATCCTGCCTCCCCTAACTCCCAGCTCCACTGCAGGACCCATGAGCTAAGGGTGTATCCTTAGGGTGCTGCTTGAGCTTTGGCACTATAACCACCGCTACTGGAGTCTAGAGTGTGCTGAGCTCAGGCCTTAGTGAGGCAGCAAGGGAGGGAGAGTCAAGACTGGGTGGTCCACCCTTCAGACATGAACAGCAACGCCAAGGCAACCTGGGGACCAGGAGGCTAGGGTGGGAAAGAAATCTCAAGGAAGTCTCAAGAAAGCCAGCATTGGGTCAGCTCAGCCCACCAGGTAAGGGACACATAAACCACCGGCGCATAAGCCTGGAGTCCAGGGCTACGCAGCCCCCTGGGGTTAAGAAGCCCTTCATTCTACAGCTCTTGTCCATGGCTCCAAGGAACTTTATAGCTGGGGCCCAAGCTCTGACTCCCACAGAGCAGTGGCATCCTCTGAAGCAGCTTGATGCTCCTCTGCCAGCTATCACCTGTAAAACCAAAGCTGAACAGACCTAGCTTCCTGCATGTAGCCAATTCCCTCACCATACAGATTGTGACGTGGAAGCCCAGGGAGAGGGAGGGACTTAGCTGAAAACCACAGAGCCCTAATAAAATACAGGTGCTACCTTGAACCACTGAGCAGTCCCTGATTACCTACCTCTGTATCCACAAGTAAGACATTTTACCTCCTTAGCCTCTGTTAGTCACTAGACAAGAAGGAAAAAACAAACAAACAAACCTGGCATGTTGACCATCCTCACTACCCATTCCTGCCCTCCCACCCAAGGGCAGCCCCAGGGTACTAGGCATCTGGTAACCCCCCCCCAACACAAAAGCCCCTGCAGCCTTCCTCTAGCCCATAACTCAAAGCAGCACCCCACCACCAACAACAACACATTGCACCCACTCCCAAGATGCCTAGTCCCTGATAGAAAGACAGACTTTGATACTAAGGGGAATGCTGCTCCTGCCCGTAGCTGCCAGTAGGCTTACCTGTGGCCCTGCTGCCCCGTGATTAGAGCAACACCTGGGAGAGAAGTCAGATGAGCGACAGGTGAGACCACCACGGGTCCCAGAGGATGGTGCTTACCAAGTGCCCAGGAACACCCCCCACTGCGTGCTGCAGCCGGCTGGGCTGCAGGGCCTAACCCTTGGGGAACTGGGTCCTGGGTAGGGTAAGGGGAGCACCCTGGGTCCTCTCCTTTCTCTGATACATCCTCAGCCAGGGCTGCATTTCTCCAGCTCACCTGAGACGCTCCTGCAAGAAAAGGTTGGTTGACTCCTCCTGTTCCTGTTTATCTTGAAGGCTCTGCAGCAATTTCCCAAACTGAACAGCAAGAGGGAGACCTCAAAGAGGCGACTCTCTTCCTAGCTGCATCTCCTTCCTAATCCTCTGGGTGCCTTGGAATAGAAGCTCAGAAGGAAGAAAACGAGATTTTCAACTTTCAGTAACTAGCTCTGCCGCCCTCTGCACAGCTCAGGAGGCCATCACTCTCAGCCTTTTAGGACTCGATCCAAAAATCCTTCAGCCCTCCATGTTCCCCAAAATGACAGTGCTCATGTATGGCTGGAATCTGCCCCGATCCGGCAGCTCATTTAAATAGAGCTCATCACAACAACAGTGTTGGTGGAGAAGTGAGTAGCTGCAGGGCCCTGGGGACCCCCTGTTTATACGTAGGAAGAATGATGCAATCTGGGTATCAAAATAGCAATCCAGAACGGAATAACAGGCTCACGCAGCAGCGGTGCCTGCACAACCAGAGCTCAAGTTGACACACTCTGTCAGCCCCACACTGCTGCAGCACGCAGATGCCAGGCACACGCTCTCACCGCATCATTTTAAAAATCAGCAGGAGCCCGAGATATCCCTCCATGCCCCCGGCACTGAAGGAGGGTGTGGGGGGGGAACCTTCGACAGACATTAAAATCTATCTCCTACATACTCACCTGCTCCTGCCACTTCACCTGAAGTCCTTATCCTGTGACGTCACAGTCAGTTGCCATAGTGACCAATTGTCCGTCACAAGTGGAGGATTAGGACTTCAGATGGGGAAGACACACATTTATGATGCACAAAGGTCCTGGGAGGTACCCTTTGGCAGCTAACTCTACCCCTCCCCCGCCCCCCAGGGAGATACAGTCGAACACAAGCAGGGGGAGAAAAGGCAAGGAAAAGCAGAGTCGAGTTGAAGGGAAGACAGTAGGATGGGGCAAAACTACAAGTGCAAGATAATGGTAAAAGCACAGAGCACAGGGAAATTGTAAAAGCACGGATGGGGAGCAGCAGGGTATAATACACTTGGAAAGACTGGCAGGAGAGTCAGCTCCTGAAGGGCCCTGAATACTAAGCTAAGGAGCTTGACCTATATCCTGAAATCAAAGGCTCTGGAGAGGGACAGAGCCAGGCTTTATGATTATCTTCATGAACTGGAGACTGGAGTCAGGGAGAAGGCTTGTCCAGTTTAGCAGTAATGGAATCCCCAACAAGGGTAGCAATGGAAATGGACAGAAGAGTTGTTTCAAAGAGAACTGATAGGGCATAACCAAAATAGGATGTGGGAGGGAGTGGTGTTGTATGAAGAAAAAGTCAAATGGAGGGGCTGTCAGGACCAGAGGTAAGAGGGAAGAGAGGGTGGTTGCCAAATCCCATCTTACATGTGTCCTACTTTCTCTAACACCCATAGCCTCTTTAGGTTCTGCTTTGCTGGACCTGTGATTCACAAATCTGGAGGGTTTGTTAGAAATCCTGAATCTACCAAATCTTAATCTCTTGGGAATAGGACCAAGAATCTATATTTTTCGCAAGTTACCCAACTGATTCTTAGGCATTCAGACCAGCACTGGCTCAAGGACCAGTAAGCTGGAACCAGTGGCCAAGACAATTATAGTAACCTCCTAGCAGGGCTCTTTACATCCAGTCTTGTCTCCTCCAATCATTCTTCTCACTAGCCAGAATAACTCTGTAAAAATACATATTTGATTGTATTCCATTGGCCAAAAATATCCAATGTCTCCCCACTACCTACAGAAAAGCCTGAATTGGTCATGACCCTTCACAGTGTGTTCCCAAATTTCCCTTCCAGACTTCCCACTTCCTGCCTTCAAACAATCCTATATTGTAGCCAAAAATTAACTCCATCCTCTTCCTCCTGCCCCTTCTTCCATATCCCTCAGCCTAACACTATTCCCTACCTATAGTTCCCTTCTGTATTTGTCTGGCTCTGCTTGGTTCCTACACAGATATTCCTACCTGATGCCATTCATAGGTTCAAAACCATCCAATTTCCCCAGGCAGAGCCTAAACCAGGGGTTGGAAAACCACAGCCTGCCCGTTTTTGTAAATAAAATTTTTGTGGAACACAGTCACGTCCATCATTCCCATATTATCTATGCTGCAGTGGCGGTGCTGAGTAGTGGTAACAGAGGCTGTAAGACCCACAAAGCCAAAAATATTAACTACCTAGACCTTTACAAAGTTTGCTGGCCCCTGGCCTAAAGCAATGGTTACTCCACTTGTTCTAGCCTCATCCTTTGGGGTTCAATCCTGGTAATGAGGATCCTGCTTACTTCCAAGTCAACTCCCATCCATCTGTGCTCTAGCTGGGTCACACTTGAACCAACCTCCAGTTTGGGATCGAATGTTTCAGACAAGCAAAGGGTATTCCAGGAGGAGGTAACATCAAAACTATAGGATTATAGATGTCAAGCTGTGAGACCTCTAGGGGAAAGACTGGTAAAGCTGATTCATGGAGAGGAGTAACAGAGATGAGGCTCTAAAATTAGTTTGGGGCAGCCCGAGTGGCTCAGCGGTTTAGTGTCATCTTTGACCCAGGGTGTGATCCTGGAGGCCTGGGATCAAGTCCCATGTCGGGCTACCTGCATGGAGTCTGCTTCTCCCTCTGCCTGTGTCTCTGCCTCTGTGTGTGTGTGTGTGTGTGTGTGTGTGTGTGTGTGTGTGTCTCATGAATAAATAAAATCTTTAAAAAAGAAAAAATAAAATTAGTTTGGAGTCAGATTGGGAAGGGCCTTGAAGGTCTAAGTTTCTGTTCTGAATGGTAAGCAATTGAGAGCCTCTAAGGTAGCTAGAACTGTAGGCCCACCACAGGAGAGAAAGATCAGGGCTGAAGTTAGAGGATTCAGGAGCATAATGTACAGAGGCAAGAGGTAAAGTGAGGTCAGGCAAGGAGATCCGGAGAGTGTGGGGCAGGGCCAGGTGGCCCATCAGAAGCCAAGTCAGAAATCGAGCATGAGAGCAAGGTGATAGGCTGAGGCAGGTGATGGTCCACAGCTTTCAGAGCCCATGTTCCTAGGACCACCTGACTGTTAAACAAGCTTTTGGTACCAAGAAAGAACCTGGCTGCGGAATGCAGAAGATACAGTTGAGGATGAATCTAGGCTCATCTCATCTGATAGACTGGCACCTCTATTTTTTTTACATCAAATCTCAAGAGTCAATTCGAGGACTGCACTGACATACTCTATGCAAAGCCACTGCTTTGTTCCCATTTCCAACTGCTCCTGGACAGAGACACAATGGGACAACCAAGGGCAGCAGCCTACTCTAGGTCTGTAGCTCCTATTGGCCCACAAGCCCAGGCAAGCCCTGGATTGGCAGGCAAAGGAGATGAATTTCTTTTCCAGGCTCTGTAATAACTATGGCATTCAGCAGGATTCTAAGGCTTTCTGGATTCCTGACGCTCCATTTATGCAGGGAGGGATTAGAGATAAGCTCCAAGAGTCTTTTCTGCTCTCTAGCCACCACAACAGTCAACCATGACTGGTTCCTCTTGAATGAGAGAGTTCCAGTAGCCAAGGGACCCCTCCAAGACCCTGTCCATCAATCATAGCCACCTTAAACTGAGGGATGCTTTAGCAAATCTGCTCTAGCCATATCCTTCCAAGCAGTGCTGGCAGCAGCTAGTACACCCCCTAGAAACACAGCCTGCCTCCTTCCCATTAGCAGGGGAATTGCTCTCCCAGTAACGGGTACCTTTCTGAGGTGCCAGTGCTACTCCCGGGGCCCCAGAGAGCCAATTAAGGTGAGGAAACTGTTCATGAACTACAAAACCATCCTGCTGATAGGGCTCCAGAGCTCCAGCTTCTGCACCTGCTGCACACCCAGCTCAGTCCAGCTTAGTTGCCTGCCTTCCACCTAGGATACTTGGGTCACTGCCCACAACAGACCCCACGATGGGTGGGCACACTGTTCAGCACCTAGACTGAGCAAATGGCAGTCACCTCGCCTTCCAGTCTCCTGTAGCTGAGATCTCACCACCCCCCTACCTCCCACCTTCAGCCCAGGCCATTAGAGCCCCTCCAGCTGAGCTCTCATTAAGATCCTCATTTCTTTCTCTGACTCTGAGGTTGTAGCATCTTGCATCAGTTCCCTCTCTTTGGATCTTCCCAAAGTCCCAAGGCCTGCCCACTGAGGGACAGAGATTGCTCCCCCTTTCAGCATCTGTAGTTTACAAGGGCTGCCACACATTAGTAGCTTCAGGAAGCAGGAGGACCATGGTGGTTATTTGGTGTTCTTAGAGCTCTTCAAGTCCAGTCCTGAAAGCCAGAGAAGCCCTGGGAATGCCCAGTCAATTAGTGCTGGAGTCCAGATTGAGCTCTAAGGGCCATGACCTTCACCCATGTCTTGCATATCAATCACCCACACTGATAATGGGAAAAGTAAAATACTAAACAGGTAGATTGTAAAACTTTGATATCAGAATCAATGTCTCCCAGCTAGGATTTGTCTTTTAGTAGATTTGAAAAGAAAAAAATAATGTTCCTTTTACATATATGGGGAAGGAAATATCCAATTAATGGCCCTTCTCCCCTAAAACAACTAGAGCCAGAGGAGTCCTGAGAATTCTGAAGACAAATGCAGCACATTCAGAGCTTGCTAACTTAAAGTATCACTTTGTGACTCACTGGCCGATTTCTCAGAGTTTGATCTAGGACAATTTTCAATTAGGCTTAAAAGCAAACATTTCCCCGTATATATTCTTATTGGCTGAGTAAATCCATTTCCAATATCCAACCTTTCTGCACAGAGCCTGCAGCTTCACAGTCACCCTATTGCATGGCTAAGCCACTGTGTACTCGGCACACTGCTGCCTTTGCTCTGGTCCCCACCACTGGCTTTTGAAGACCTTGCCCAGCTGGTCTCGTTAGAAGCAGAGACCTAACACAGACACATTTCCAGGTGTGATGGAGTTGCTGGGGAGAATCTCAGCTAAGCTGTGGCCGCATTAAAGATGTGCACCTGATGACTCAGGCTGCAGCAAGGGTTCTTTCCTGAAAAATTCTCCATGGAGTCTCCCCATCAGTTCAGTCATTTCAGGTGAAATCTTCCCCTGAGCAGAGTGCAGACCACAAACTTTGAAGACAGGTTTGACCTAATCTGCCACTTATGAGTTGTTTTGGGCCCTAGATCTTACATATTCACAATACCCAGGTTTTTCTTTCTTTCTTTTTTTAAAGATTCTTTTTCTTTTCTTTTTTTTTTTTAATTTATTTATTCATAGACACAGAGAGAGAGGCAGAGACACAGGCAGAGGGAGAAGCAGGCTCCATGCAGGGAGCCCAATGTGGGACTCGATCACGGGTATCCAGGATCACACCCCAGGCTGCAGGCGGCGCCAAACCGCTGCGCCACCGGGGCTGCCTGATACCCGGGTCTTTCAACTGTAAAATGGGAATAATACCTAATTTTAGGATTGTTGTCAAGTTTTAAAAAGATAATAAAAGATAACTACAAGTACCCAGTACAGTGTCTGCCAACCAACAGGTGCTTGATAAATATATTTGCACCTTGCAGCTTGAGAAATACAAAGGGGCAGCGTCACAAATGCAACAGTCTTCCTTCCATGTAAGAGCCATGGAGATCTCTGTGGATTCACTGGTTAAATCATCTGTTCAATAAATATTCACTTAAACCCCCATCCTGTGTCAGGTTCTGTGTTGGGCTGCAGGGCTATAGAGATGAAAGACCTCCAGCCCAGTTAAATCAGATGCCTCCTGTGGTGCTGAGCACCAGCCCAGATGTGCAGGCCTGGGGAGGCTCCACCGAAGGATCAAAGTTGAAAACCAGCTAGACAGACCCTGAGCCCAGGCACACAGCCTATTCAACACAGCCATGTTCAGCTCTGCCCAGCAACTGGGACCTAGATTTATGGAAATGGGCTTATCCTCATGCACTGGTGGCCCATCTGGCTGGAGGCATTGATGCCAGGGACCCTATTTATTCTTTAGCCTCTACTCATCTCCCTCTAGCTGCTCCCATATTTTAATTTTGAAAACCTGAGATTGGCAGAAATGGGGTAAGTCTGCACCCTTACTCAGCTGGATAAAGTGGCGGCACTAAAATCTCTTTCCCAAGAACCAGATTCCCAAAGCATGGCTTCTCAAATTTAGACCAGAAGTCAAGTTCAGGTATTAGGTCTCTCACCAGACTTACCAGAGATAGATGACAGCTCTCCTTTTAATAAGACAGCTCACTTGGGTACCATTCTTTCAGTACTTCCAAAAGCATTCAGCAACTGATATCCACCAGTCCTGGTCCACGGAGAACCCCTCAAAGGTATTGCTTCTTTGCCTTCTTTGCCTTCACATCCATCCACACCATATTCTCATATTATTATCATCTATCTAGTTATCTGCCCTTCAGCAGAACATGAATCCCTTGAAGGCAAGGGCCTTGTCTTTTCATCTCTGTACCCTAAATGCCAAAGATCCTGGTACACAGAAGTCAAATAGTCTGAAGGAGACAGACAGACACAGACAGACACACAAACCAACAAATACCAAAACATGTCCCAGCCAGGCCATAGGACATACTAAAGAATATAAGATGCCACGTATTTAAGAAATCACCTCTCTTGTTCCAAATCAAGCATGTTCATATCTGACAGATTATTTTTCCATTTCAGTTTCAAAAGTTCTAAATAATAGTATTTTTTTGTGGGTTTCTCAGCTTTTGACTATCTCCTATGAGCAGTGCTGAATGTTCTACATGTACATTATCATTTAATCTTCACAACAATCGTATAAGCTAATTACTACTATCATCATCCCCACATTATAGGTGAGATGACTTGTCCAGACTATACAACTACTAAGTGGCAGGCAGATTAGAACTCACACTCAGATGGCCAGACATATTGACACTAAAGCGTATGTTTTCATTCTCCATTACACTCAGAATAATTTGGCAAACGAACACTACGGTTTTTTTTTTAAGATTTTATTTATTTATCCCATGAGAGACACACAGAGAGAGGCAGAGACATGAGCAGAGAGAGAAGCAGGCTCCATGCAGGGAGCCTGATGTGGGACTTGATCCCGGGACTCCAGGATCACATCCTGGGCCAAAGGCAGGCGCCCAACCACTGAGCCACCCAGGCGTCCTGAACACTATGATTCTAATAATTGTCATTAGTATGACTCAGTTTTCTGATTTTTTAGAGCCATATAAAGCCTTGAGACATGCATAGTTTATGTTAAAAAGCCGAGATGGGATCAAAGACTTAAACATAAGAATTAAACCTATAAAATTCTTAGAAAATACAGGAGGAAAGCTTCACGGCAATGGATTTGGCAATAATTTCATGGCTAGGACACCAAAAGCACAGGCAACAGAAGCAAAAGTAGGTAAGTCGGACTTCAGCAGAATTAAAAACTTTTGTGCATCAAAGAACACTATTAAGAGAACAAAAAGACAACTCATGGAATAGGAGAAAATATCTACAAATCCCATAACTAATAAGGGCATAATATCTATCTATCTATCTATCTATCTATCTATCTATTCCTACAACTCAACAACAATAACAGAAAACAATTAAAATGTGGGCAAAGCTGAAAATCTATACCATTATACAACAACTTTCCATTCCCCACTCCTCCCCCAACTCCTGGCAACCACCATGCTACTCTTGGTCTCTATGAATTTGACTACTCTGAGTATCTCATGTAAATAGAATCATAGACTATTTGTCTTTTTTGTTAACTGGCTTATTTTATTTAGCATCATGTTCTCAAAGTTCATTCATGTTGTAGCATGTGTCAGAATTTTCTACCTTATTAAAGCTAAATAGTATTCCACTGTATATACATACCACATTTTGTTTATCCACTCATCTGTCAATGGACACTTGGATTGCTTCCACCTTTTCTCCATGTCAATAATGTAGTTATGAACACAGGTGTACAAATCTCTCTTTGAGTTCCTGATTTTAATTCCTTAATTCTCTCTGGTATATACCCAGAAGTGGAATTGCTGGATTATATGGTAATTTTATTTTTAAAATTTTTAAAGGAATGGCCGTACTGTTTTCCACAGAGGCTATACCATTTTATATTCCCACCAACAATGTACAGGATTTCTCCACATGCTCACCAAACTTGTTATTTTCTGTTCTTTTCTCTTAATAGTAGCCATCCTAATGGGTTTGAGGTGGTATCTCATTGTGGTTTTGATTTGTATTTCCCTAAAGATTAGTGATATTGAGCATCTTTCTGTGTACTTACTGGCCATTTGTATATCTTGCTTGGAGAAATGTCTATTCAAGTCCTTTGCCCATTTTTATTATTTTTAAAGATTTATTTATTTATTTATAATAGACATAGAGAGAGAGAGAGAGAGAGGCAGAAACACAGGAGGAGGGAGAAGCAGGCTCTATGCTGGGAGCCTGACAGAAGACTCAACCGGGACTCCAGGATCGTGCCCTGGGCCAAAGGCAGGCGCTAAAACACTGAGCCACCCAGGGATCCCCACCTTTGCCCATTTTTAAATTAGGGTTTTGTTTTTTTTTTTTTTTAATATTTTATTTATTTATTCATGAGAGAGAGAGAGGCAGAGGGAGACGTTTTTAATTGTTGAGTTGGAGAAGGTCTTTATATATTCTGGATATTCACCCAACAATGCTGGAACTTGTTAAGACATATTTAAGATCCACCATGTGTGTAAATTTAACTAGATTTTCAAGTGTCCTTTAAGAACATTTATTTGTTAAACAACTGAAACACTTAAAAAGAAAATAAAATACATTCAATTTATAAAAGCAAATATTAGCCAAGTTTACAAATATGTTCAAATATTAATAAAAACCCCTTTAAAAGTAATTGCTAAATTTTGCTACATTTATAAATAGTGTAAGACAAGTTAAAATTAAAAGTTTAAGGACTAAATTTAAGCTTAAAAATCAGACATTAATTTTAAAAATCAAACTAGATCATTTTTTCTGTGCTCCAAACTCACAAAAGAGCCCAGAGAGGTTACACAGCTTGCCCAAGGGTTTAGAGAGCTCAAAATTCATAGCTAAGGACAACTGCACTTCTCTAATGCCTCAAAGCACCTAGCCTTGGGCTACAGATCACTTTAATAATACTGCAGACAACAAAACAAACAGACATGATATTTCTAAATGCTCTCAACTTGCTTGACCTCATCCTCCAAGCTCATCCAACAGAGAGAGATTGCACCTCTGTTACAGGTCTGTGCTAGAATGCTGAGCTGAAAGGGACCTGATTCATGTCTCCAAGGACTCACAGTCCTCAATGAGACTGTTCCCTAGGAAACCTGACATTCATCAGCAAGACACAAGCTCCTCCCACCAGGCTGGAGTTAAATGGTGAATGGTTCACTAGTCAGTAGGAGTCTGTTCAAAATCAGGTCCCAACCATTCCTATGGGGGCAGCAGCTTTCCCTTCGCCTCAGAAGTTTAGAGAGTCAGGACAGTGTCCTCTCCATCTGGGGAGTCTGTGAAACCTTGAATCAATACCTTCCCAGGTTTCTCAGTTTGCCACCAATTCAAGGAAATCCCAAACATGGAAAGTCCCAGCTTTCCAGATATAGGAGGCATCAAGAGGGTTTGCTTTGTCTCAGATTCCCCAAAGAGTTGTGTTTGGCAATGAGTATCCCTTGGGCATTTTAATTCTGATTCTTTCTACCTGAAATTCAGTTCCTATGAACGAGGAAGAGACATGTTATAAGGAAGGAGGGGAACCTGTGGTTCTTTTGTACTTACCAGGTGGAACGGTCCTGTGAGCTTTGGAAACCTGTCTCAGCTCCTGGATGAAGCCCTGGAAGCAGTTCTTGCAGAGCAAATGCTGGCAGGGTAGGAACCGGGCGCCCACATTTTGCAGGTCTTGTTGGCACAATGAGCAGGTCAATATCATGGCCTCCATCTGACCATTCCTGTGTTTCTGGTCAACTAGTGGCAGCCCCATAAATCTCAAGCCCGTATACGTGGCTGTGCTTGTGACCGGGACTGGGGCTCTTCCCATGATATCCTGAAGTGTGCAGCAGCGTGTAGATCGAGCAAGCTCCACTCCCTGTAAGTGAAGCACAAAACAGAGTGATTAATTCCTTTAGGGTGGGGGATGTTCCTGGAAAGGCCAGAGAGGACACAGAGAACTGGAGGCTCAGGCCCTGCAACCTGCAGGCCTCAGCCTCAAACTCTCACTTGAGCCCAAAGAGGGAGTCCAGCATCTCTGCTGCAGAGGTTGTGTGTTTCTTACAGAGTTTGTTGCCTTCAAAAGTGTCCAACATCTACCTGTGCTTCTCTTTATTAGTGGACAAGCTTGAACCTAGATTTCATTTTGGAAAAGAGAAGGAAATTTGTTTAAAGCCCAGTGTATGCCAGGTGCTTTCTATGCTTTATCTCAGTCTTCACAGCTACTCTTGAAGATAGGCATTATGATACTTTTACAAATTAAATAAAGCCATGAGGGACAGGCTAAAGAAACTGAGGCTCAGAGAGGCTGAGTAATTGTACAAAGACAAATGGTAAATAACAAAGTTCAAATTCAAATTCAAAATCAGACTTCACACCATTACTACTGAAATATTTCTCAAGCTGAAGTCCACACACATATTTTCATGGGTTCTCTCCAATATTTTTTAATTTATATTCATCCTAATAAGAAGTTTTTAATCTATCAATTCAAGTTCAAATACATATCCACCACAATGAGATTTTAGAGGCAGTGCTAAGAGTTCAGGATCCAATTCACACCATACAGTATTACTTTGTCTTGGGCTACTTAGAAGAGAAAGGGGCAGCCTTAAATGTAAATGATGTACTCTTGCCACATGAAGTCTCAAGAACAATGTGGCACACTGGTAATGCCTGTTTCATGGCACTTGGAACAGAGGAAGGAGGTAAGGAAATTAAGCCATGATCATAGTGGCATAAGTTGGCCAAACCTGACCAATGGTGAACACCACATTCAAGGTGTACTAGCAGTTTAATGCTAGTAGTTTAGCAACACATCATCTGCAAATGAAATTAATGTCATTAATTTTATTGTTTTGGGTTTTTTTTATACCTTGTAAATTGTATTCAGTCTTATACTTGTATAAGAGCAAAAGAAATGTATCTAGTTTTATATTTGTACTCAAGAAAGAAAACAAATATCATTTCATCAAATCTGGAGTTCTATCATTATGCAGATTTGAGAGAACTTTCCTTTTAGTCCATGGTCTCCGGGAGCCAAACCCATTAGGGACAAAGAGTGACAGAGCTAGGAGAGGCCAGCCTGCTTGGGGGCCCAACAAGATGCCACTAAATGAAATAATGGATAGACTTATACCTCTAATTCAGTCTGGAGCTCTAAGAGCACTTATTTCCCAGAGGGCAGCATGGCAGCCCTGTGGCGGTAAGGGCAGTCTGTCTTAGAAGGTTTAAGTGTGCCTGAGTTTATTTCATTAGACTTTGAGAATATCAAACTCTTTGGTCTCAAAATCCTTCACATTTTTTAATTATTCAGGACCTTAGATTTTATTAATGTGGGTTCTGTCTACTACTATTTGCCATATAAAAATGAAAACTGAGATAATTTAAAAATATTAATTCATTCAAAAACAATAAACCTATTACATGTCAGCCTGAATAACATACTTTTTAGAAAAAAATTATTTTCAAAAAATAAATTTAGTAAAAAGAGTGACATTGTTTTTCCTTTTTGCAAACCTCATTAATGTCTGTCTTAATAGGAGACAGCTGGAATCCTGAACCTGCTTCTGTAGTCAATCCACTCGATGTTGTTTTGTTTATAGTAAATTAAGAAAATCCAGCCTCATGGGGTTGTACAGTTGGAAAAGATAAGACTATTTTTAATAGTCGTATTAGGTTATAATGGACATTTTTTGATACTACAAGTGGTAGTTTCCTAAAGGTTGGCTGTAATGTGGAATCTGTAACTATATCAGTGAACATTTCTTACCCTGTTACATTAAAATCCACTGGGCTATCTTGTACTGATTTTTTACCCAGGCATCATTTTATAACACCAAGCATTTGCCATTTGGAAAACATTCGTTCAATGACTTATGCAGATGCTCCAACCATTGACCTTTCATTAGACAATAATAAAACATCACACTCTTTCACATCACCTCTAATCTCATTGGAAATTATTAGGAAGATGTCAGACTCAAAGACATCAAACTCAGCTATACCTTTACCAGAATTCTATTTT
This sequence comes from Canis lupus dingo, assembly GCF_003254725.2. Taxonomy (NCBI): domain Eukaryota; kingdom Metazoa; phylum Chordata; class Mammalia; order Carnivora; family Canidae; genus Canis; species Canis lupus. The sequence goes on from NC_064263.1 coordinate 32,604,261, forward strand.
TGCTGGAAACTCTAATTTTAATCATTGGCAACAAATACTATCAGTTTTTTCCTTGGAATGACAGGTTCATTTCATTGTTGAGAAAATATCTGCCAAATTCCCAAGGCTGAATAAATAACCTCAGTCTGTCAGTTGTTCTTTCAAGTAAAACTGGTGTCGTACAAAAAAAGGCTAGTTCAGCTTGCAACTCAAATAAGAGCACAAACGCAATTCCTTACTTTGATAAGTAGATGTGCTTTATGCATACTTCCAGTTTCTTCATACAGAATATTAATAACGTGTATTCAAGGACTGAAATGTAATAAAATATTTACTGCTTCATTACAGACACTCCTAAGTGAGACTAAGGCTCTAAGGCTTTTCCTTCCTTTTTTTTTTTTCTTTTCCTTCTCTTCCCTCCCTTCCTCTTTTCCTGCAAATGCCTGGCAGTGAAGAATACAATGACTTATACCAGCATCTTCAGTTTTTTACACACCATCTTTGGTTTTTGCTTTGGCACCACCAGGGCAAATGCCAACTCAGTGAAAAGGGCAGATAACATCTTAGTATGATTATGAAAATGGTTTTGACCCTGTGGATGCTTATGATGCTGTGGATACTTGTGACCCAATGGACACTTGTGAAAGAGTCTCAGGAACCATCCCCAGGCCTTCCCCACCCCTGATCATAGGTCTACAGATAGCACTTAGAGAACTGCTCCATTAGGCTTTAAATAACAACTCTGGGGATTCAAGGAAGTGGACTGGCTTTCTGACACCAGTGGGAACTACTCAGGATGAATATATGAATAAATATTTTGGGCACCTGGGTGGCTCAGTGGTTGAGCATCTCCCTTTGGCTCAGGTTGTGATCCTGGGGTCCTGGGACTGAGTCCTGCATTGGGCTCCTCTCGAGGAGCCTGCTTCTCCCTCTGCCTATGTCTCTGACTCTCTCTGTGTGTCTTTCATGAATAAATAAATAAATATTTCATTTCTGTCTTAGAAGAGCAACTAAAGTAACTCTATGAGGGTAAAGGTTAAATTAAAGGCACAGGCAAGCAATGGAGTCTCTGATTTGAGGATAAGGGGTGGAGGACAGGAACGTCAACAAATATTTCTAAAGTAAAAGAGTGACTCTTGGTATTTTTCATTATACAAACAAGAAAAAACTAATATCAAAAAAGAATATGCTGTTTGTTCAGTATCATTTGGCTAGTGGGAAATGAACCGAAACTTCTGTGTTCTTTCTGCTAATTTTATCTTGTGAAATTAAATGAAAACCCAAATATTTAAGCCCTTCCTTGTGGTGCTATTGGATAAACTGCCCTCCAAGATCAGAGAATTCCTCTCTTCATATTTTGCTATTCTGAGTTTAATGGCAGCAAGGTTTTCCATCCTAGCTTCCAACAAAACTTCTAGGAATGCATTTTCCATGTACTACCATGATATTTTTTAAAATCTATTCAACACAGTGAGGAAAGACTCCTGAAAATTAGGTTATTTTTACTTTGTACTGAAGACAACCCTGTGGATTTTCCTCCTTTCCATATTGCCATATATCAACAACTACTGATAAAGGCAAAAAACCACCACAACAAAAACAAAAGAAAACGAAATCAATAACAACAACAACAACAACGATAAACCCTGAACCTGGTATAGTCGAAAGTGGTAACTATAAATGCTGCTGTGCATAAATTGGTTCAATTGATTTGGGTGGAAAAACAGCATAAAATGAATCATAAAAATGTTCATACCTTATAATACAGCAGTCTCACTCCTGGGAATTTACCCTAGACATGTTATTCAATAGAAGGAAAAAAACACATATTCACAAATGTTCATTGCATCACTAATAGCAAAGGACACAATAGGACTAACAACAACAACAACAAAACCCAAAATACAGGAGAAACTGGCTTAGTAAATTATAGCACCTGCTGAAGACAAATTAGTATTAAGCTGTTAAAAATGATTATGATGACTGGGTAGTGATACAGAAAAAATGTCACGGTATTAAATGAAAAGCAGAATAAAAAGGATGCATCTGCTATAATCATTAGCTTTGTACGTAGCTATATCTCCATGTAGACAAGAGCTGAAAAGTAATATTCAGACATAAAAACAGCATCGCAAGGTATTATGATTTGAGATATTTATACTTATATTTTTTTAACATTCTCTTTAATGTTTCACTTGTTTTTCTATTACATGCAATTTTTAAAATCCTTTCTGAAATAGATTCCTGAGTTTTTCTAGAATTCTCACTTAAAAAGAACAGAAACCCTGGCTCTTCCCACCCCAAATTAACAATCCTTTGCTTGAAAAAGGAAAACAACATATTATTTCCAAATGCCCAAACCTAAAGATGGAGAGCAAGCAAACAAGGCTGGATCCACCCATGTGGATTGCTATGTGAAGGACTGCTGAGGAACTTGGGAACCCAGAGAGGAGAGGAAGAAAGAGGGACCACAGGGCCCTCTTCAGGGTGGGGGTATGTTCATAAGGTCCCCTGGAGAAAGGTGTGTGGTACCAAAAAGGTCAGCACCACATTTACCTGTCTTGCCAGATTGCTGCCTGATATCATCTCCCTTCTGCTCATTTCACAGGTATTTTTTGAGGCCCTGACCCTCTGGGGAAGCCCAAAAGCCTGAGATGTCACAAGGCCACACTCTACTTCAGAAGAGATGTCACAGAGAAGCAGGCCTCTCAGAGGTCATGTCTCAGGGTCATGTTCCATGTGCCTGAGTGGAGAAGGACAAGTCACCAAATTCCTAATGTCTGGATACTATTCAACTTTGCAGATACAGATCTCAAACTTTGTTTGCTCTCTCAGAGCTAGTCAACCTAGGGAAACTGACCTACACGGACAAGCCACACATAAGCCTTATGTTAAACCCATATGATTGTCCTGGGAATGAGGGAGGCTGCTAGAAACCAGAGCCCACAATTGCTCAGGGCACTCCCTCTACCCTGGAGATCAAACCATCAATGAGAAGAATGTTAGGTGAACACAGAACCCAACACAGAGTACTGGTCCACTCAGGGAGAATTTCCGTTCTGATGGATGACCTGAGGGATAGGATGAAGTTCCTCTATAATCATGGAAGTTGGCAAAACTATTCAAAAGCAGTGCCCATTACCCAAAACCCTACCTCTACCCTCTGAACAGTCTTAGTCTTGGTCCTCACTCTAGACCCTCCTTACAGAACACTTAATGGTTACCTTTCATTCCCAAAGCTCTGCCCAGCTTACCTCCATTCACAGACCATGTTCCCAAGGGTAGCTCAGTTCATCTCTTGTGCACTTATTGGCCAGCTTTGACGTCAAATAGAGGGTGATCTCTTCTTAGACCTTGCCTCCCACTCTCATGGCCCCTCTTTCTGCTGGTCCCAGGCAGTATATGATCAAGGACTGAAGGACTGATGAAGACCATAAAGCTGTGAGGTCAGAAAGGGAGTGGTCACTGAGGTAAAAACAGATCTGGAAAGAGAAGACTAAAGACTAGGTAGGCCCAGGCCCTGTATCTTGGCAGCACTATAGCCTCTGGCAAGTCACTCAACCTTCTGTGCCTCAGTTCTCGTATTCTTATTCATAAAATGGAGCTAGTATTGTTGACTTCTGAGGCCAATGCATTTTGTAAACTTCAAGGTATATTTGGCTATTATCACTGTGGATTGCAGTGTTCTGGGAAGAAGCAGAATATAAAGTTTTGGGCCTTAAAGGTTGAGGAAAATTCAGGATATCTGATAGGAAGATGAGCGCTACAGGCATGAGAAATGGCACAGCACAGGCAGAAAGGCAGGGATGTATCAAGTCTGGCGGCAGTAGGAAGCTCGTGTAAAACGAGAAGCTGGGGTTGGTTTGGAAAGGCAAGTGGGCTGTATTCTGTTGGTCAAAGGGAGCTATCCAACTTTTTGATCAAGTAAGTGAAGGTGAAAGTCATGTTTTGGGAAGGTTAACCTGGCAGAGGTGAGATGGATGAAAGTATTGGATGAGGATTAGAATGCAGGCAGGATGACTAGAGAAGGATGTTGAACTCAAGAGACATGATGAGAATCCTAAGGAAGGCAGTGGCATGGGGGTTTAAAAGGAGGAAGCAGATTTGAGATACAGAACAAAAGAATATGGTGACAGTGACAGTATATTAGGAGAAATGAAGGCTTTGAAACCATTTTCAGGTCTCCATGACATCACTATCTAAGTGGACAAGGGTGCCACTCACCAAGATATAGTATAAAGGAGAAGGCACCAGTGAGCAAGGAAGATTGAAGTCTTTGAATACGTTTGCCAAGTTTGTCTGTAGAATGTCCCAGGGATAATAATCAGAAATTAAGTAAGTACATGAATGTGGAGCTCAGCAATAGAGATGTGAATTGAAGCCACCCAACATACGCTCACCAAGAAGACTGCACACTGTGAAAAGTTAAGAGAGGCAAGAACTGGAGGCTGAAAAACATCAACAGTTAAATGGTGTATAGAGTTAGAAGAACCCGGAAAAACTGACAAATGGCTAGAGAGATAGGAAGAAGGCAAGAGTTTCTATGAAGAAGTGAAAGAGGTAAGGTACAACAGAGAACACACGGTAAGAGGAATGAGAAGAGTCCATTCAATTCGTTTAATTTATGATTTGAGTAAGAGTGGTGTGGCTGATTAAACATGAATGGGAAATGAACAAATGGACAGAATTCAGACTACTCTTTTGGGGAGCTTGGCTGTAAAGGAAAGAGCTAGGATGGTAGGGAGAAAGTAGGGAGAATCTAGGATATTTTAGTAAAATATATTTTAGCTGATAGGAACTGAGGCAAGGAAAATAAACACACAGAGTAATTGGAAGAACGGGAGTTTAGACACTGGTTGAGACTTGAGAGGTGGCTCTTCACTATGAGGTGAAAGTACATTCAACCACTTGATTTGTTGAACATGTACTACATGCCAGGAACTGGGAGTACTGGGATAAAATACTCCTGAACCATTAAGGAATTTGGTCGAGTAGGGGAGACAAATGTGGATCAACAATTATGCACGAGCTATGTATGTACTAGAATGTGGGGGGGGGCACAAGTGGGGGAAGCAGCAATGACCGTATGGGTCAGAGAAGTTCCACAGGGAAAGGAGACACTTGCATTGCAAAGATCGAGGTTGAGCAGGGGTTTTCTGGTCCAGGAGAGGGGTTCACAGCCTTGTCAAGTAGGTTCAGGTGAGAAAATTTGGTGGTTACAAAAAGTATTTAGAGCCTGGATTAAAAAAAAACAAAAAACAAAACAAAACCATAAAGCAACCAGGTATACAGGTCCCTGAAGTATACTGGATTGTTCAAACTCTGGACGCCCAGGATGACAGCACAAGCGCAAAGGAGCAATTAAGACCGAGCGCCTCCTCGGAGCGTGGGCGATCAGGCGGGTGTGGACACGTAGGGAAGGGTTCAAAGGGGGCAGAGCCAGACAGCCGGTGCTCGCTGCGGGTCGAACAGCGCCTCGCGAATCCTCACTGCGGCCGCTACCGCCGGGGCCGAGCCGACCGCGAGGACGAGCGAGGCGCGCGCGTCGGCTCAGCAGCGGGGCGTTCGGCCAGGAGCCCGGGCGGGTTCCGGGGACACGGGGATTCCGCGACAGGTCTCAGCCTTCGAGCCTGAGCGAACGAGGGCGACGCGGAGGCAGTTTTAGGGCGGCCGCCGTCACCCGGCCTCGGCGCGGAAGGAGGACACCGAGCTGAAAAAGGAGGGCTACCGACCTGGCGGTCACGCGACCCCGCGAACCCCGCGAACCCCGCGAGACTCCGGAGACCCCGCCCTAGGCCCGGCCTACTCCGGCCGGAAGTGAGTCTCTTGGCTCCGCCCCCGTTGTCGGTAGCTCGCGAGATTTCGCAGACGCCTCCCTTTTTCCTCTGGGCCGCCAACATGGTAGGTGGTTCTTTTCCTTTCTCCGCCGCGTTGGTAGTTCAGGCCGCGAGCTGTACTCGCTTTGCACCTCAACCACCAACTCCCGGCCTCGGCCCGACCTTCCAGGCCGCTCGGGGCAGGGTGGCCCGTGTGGGCCCCCGAGTGTGGGCCCGCGTGTTCTGCCGAGGGTTCGGCTCTCTGAGGCACGCGGGCCTGCGCGCTCAGGCGCCGCCCTGATGAGGCCACGGGGCCCCGGGCCGACCGGTCCGTAACATCACCCTTGCTGATGTGGCCCAAAGCAGAGCCTTGACCCCGCAGACCTACAGACCCTTCTCAGACGGTCAAGTTCGCCCTCTGCCCCACCCCCCTTTGGCTTTATCACCAAGCACCTTTTTCCATACAGCCATCCAGACTGAGGAAGACCCGGAAACTTCGGGGCCACGTGAGCCATGGCCACGGCCGCATCGGTAAGTGCCGGCATCCCATCCTGGCCGGCTCTGAGCTCTCCCTGCCGGGTGCTTAGCTAGCCGGGAAGTGGGTAGGGTAGAAGTGGGTAAGCTTTGTGCGGTCATTCGGAGTAAGCTTGGCTGTTAGCTGTTGGTTTTTTCCTTAGAATTCTCTACGGTACCCCATTTAAAGACAATTTCACATCAGGGGGGCGGGTAGTTAAAATTGGGACAAAGTGTTCATTTGTCGAAGGCATGAACACTATCCAACAGTGGATAGTGCTGTGATGTGGAACATTGCAAAGAGAAGTTTGACCCAGAGTCTTGAGGGAATAGCAATGCTTAAAGAGGTTTTGTAGACTGAAAAAATAAAACGCAGAAGTGTGGGGAAATGCTTTTTGCAAGAAGACTTGAACTGGAGAAGGCTACGTTAGCCATGTAGCTTTGTATTGCAGGCAAACACCGGAAGCACCCAGGAGGCCGGGGTAATGCTGGTGGCATGCATCATCACAGGATCAACTTCGACAAATAGTGAGTGTTTCTTGACCTGTACTTTCACCAGCACTGACAGTTTATTGGAGTGATGGGTAAAGGGCTGGCTCAGGACACCTTCAGTGGGAAGCAAGCCTCTTAACCACTCAAAAACCTTTGTATATTGCTGGGTTTTAGCAAGTTAACATTTGATGTGAACCGAGAATTTGCCATCGAGGCTAGAGTCACGCTTGGGTATCAGCTATTGCCTTAGTGTGCTAGAGTCCTCGAAGAGTAATTGCTGACCTTATTCACTGGCTGTGACCCTTATGGCATAGTCAGTCACCAGGTTAGTGACATGCGTCAGGTGTATAATCTGCTAGATTCACTATGCCCCCAAATTTGTTTAGAAAATCTACTACAAGAATGTGTGGAATTTCCATAGAGTGGCTGTCAGGTGATACGGAAGATCTCTAGTCTTGGCTCTGCCTCTGACTTTTTTCAGTGATTTATCCTGGTTCCATGAAGTAAGGGTAGTCTCCTGAACATCTTCCATGGCTTTTTTTTTTAAAGACTTGTTTTAATGCAACAATGAATGGAGTCCTGGTTATGTCACTATTGTGCACTGATGAACAAGTTACGTTATAACTAGGAGAGATGAACTATGAAGACAATAAACCTCACTTCTTAATTGGAATCAGGTTATGAAAGTGATTACCTTTCTCTTCCTAGTCACCCAGGTTACTTCGGAAAAGTCGGTATGAGACATTACCACTTAAAGAGGAACCAGAGCTTCTGCCCAACTGTCAACCTTGATAAACTGTGGACCTTAGTCAGTGAGCAGACACGGGTAAATGCTGCCAAAAACAAGACTGGAGCTGCTCCTATTATCGATGTGGTGCGATCGGTGAGTGAATGAATATTTGTTGACTTTACATGGTCTTTGCCTCTCAAAATTCTGGATAATCTGATCTACTGATGCCCTTCCTAGAATTTATACCTAGTTACCTACCAGACTACTGTCTTTTGACAGAATTTCAACAGGTAAACTCCCCAAAATTGCATTCTAGTTGTGATTCATGCAAAACATTCAGCTCTTTCCAGTCCCTCATTCATTCAGTTACTTTTGTTATTTCTTGAATGTTTTTCCAATCAGTAGTCTCATTCCCACTCTTAACTGTCTTGGTTTGTACAGGTTTGCATTTCTGGCCTGAGCTTTTGAGCAATATCTCAGCTCAGCTGGCTCTGGTCTCTCTTAATACAACCCTGCTTACATGGGCACTCTTGGCCCTTTATGTCCCTTACAGAATAAAATACTAATATGTTTGTTAATTGTGGATCTACGTTATTGGAAGAGATTTCCACTCCCCACCCCTGCAAAGCAGTGACGACAAAGCATTTTTGTCTATCCTTCGGAGTTCTGGTCCTGTGTCAGTTTTAACCTCCCACGGGTGTGGAGGTAGTCTTAAACCCTGAAGGGGCTTTCAGTGAAGTTTTAAATCCCTTTTCTACTGCCTACTTAACATTCCTTGAGCAATTTTGGTAGGACTTCTTGGAACATTGCTAGGAATGTGGTCTTTTGCTTATCAGGTAGTAATTGAATGGGGGGGGTGCGGGGGTTGTGCTTTCTTGAGGCTAGAGTCACATCCTGACACATTTCTTGTCCTGGTGTGCTAGAGTCCTCAGAGAGAATCTGCTGGTCTTGATTCACTGGCGAGGGCAGTTGGTGCCCCCGGTAGTGCCCAGATCAGAAACATGTCCCCCCAGCTCCTAGATTGAGTAGATTGGCAGTCATTTTTCATCATACCAAGGAGTTGGTACCTGCTGTGGTGTGTATTATAAACTCTTTTTCTATTCCTCTAGGGCTACTACAAAGTTTTGGGAAAGGGAAAGCTCCCAAAACAGCCTGTCATCGTGAAGGCCAAATTCTTCAGTAGAAGAGCTGAGGAGAAGATAAAGGGTGTGGGGGGCGCCTGCGTTCTAGTAGCTTGAAGCCACATAGGGGGAGGTTCATTAAATGCTAACAAGTGCTTTTCTCTTGTGGTCTGAGTATAAATTCTTTAGCACCCCTACCTCCCTACCTATACATCAGAAATATGCCTAAACAGATTTTTAGGAGTAGGGATATGAGGGCCTGAGCTTCTCTACCAGCTCCCCTCAGAAAGTGTGCCAGAGATGGCACCAGCACATAAAGGATTTGGCCCAGTACCTAACTTGAACATTTTTGTTTAGAATGTGTGAATGTGATACCTGTGATAGCACATGGATGTATCTTAGAGTTGAAAGGCTTGTTTGCATTGTAAATTCGGACTATACAATGAGTAGGAGAATACACCCTTAACTGCAAGTGTGGCTCTACAGCTCTGTACCTTACATGGGGCTTGAACTCAACCAGATGAAGTTAGAGCTCTACCAACTAAGCCAGTCAGGTGCCGCAAAATGGAAGACTTGGTTATGATCTGATGGACAGAAGGATTGAAGCAATTGTGAAAGATGTAATTCCTGAACTGAAGGTTTTTCCTCCTTGACTCCCATCTTTTTACCATACTATTCTAGTCATAACCAAAAATTTGAGATGGGGCCCAGCAGTTTGAATGTTAAACACCAGGGCTTTTACACGTGAAAGTGGTTTGGAATCTAAAAGGCATTTGTCAGAATTTATGTATCCCTGTGCATAGCAGTCATAATGTTCAAAGAAATAGATCATGAAATGCTAAAGATTTTTTTTTTAAACATTTTATTTATTTATTCATTAGAGATACACAGAGAGAGAGAGGCAGAGACACAACACAGGCAGAGGGAGAAGCAGGCTCCATGCAAGGAGCCCGACGTGGGACTCAATCCCAGGTCTCCAGGATCACACCCTGGGCTGCAAGCGGCGCTAAACCGCTGAGCCACCTGGGCTGCCCAAAGATTTTAGTCTGAAATGTATCTCGCATAGAATTTAGACCTAAAAGGCTGGAATCAGGTTTTCTAGGGTTTGTTATCCTACAAAACTGATGATGATCAATGCTTGCGTCAGATAAGACCTTCAGATCTCCGGGTAAATTACAGTTTACTAGTTTTTCTAGTTCTTCCCAAAAATGACGAAATTTTTTTTTTAGGCCCCAAATGAAAGTTGCGGTCTAGAACCCTGGCCGAAGAAATAAGATGACACTAAAAATATGACTAGGTTTAGCTTGGCAGCGTGCTTCTTTTGTGCTCTGGGGTGATCATGGGCTGGGCATCATAGCTTTCTATTGGACAAATTTCTTGTGACAACCTTTAGAGGATTTTGCAGATCAAGTATAAGGAAAGTGGAGAGCAAACTTAGCTGATTGGGTTAACAAGGTGCCAGGAAGGCTTTGCTCAGTTGGATACCCAACTGGATCATTTGAAGTTGCATCTCTGTTAATGGTCCTGACAGAGAAAGATAAAACGGGTTGTCCTTATTGTCTTTGGAGGACATAATATGGAAGCTGAGGTCCTGGATCTGAAATGGGTTATAGTTGATATTGAGAGAATAAGTGGTAATAGAGTATCTTAAGATTCAGATGGGGTTTGAGCTTTTTGATCCAAACCTTCGCAGTTGTGTGTGGCTTAACCTTAGTCTGGTTTTCTCTTTAAAAAATTGAAGATTGTATGGATTAAGCAAACTGGAAGCATTTACTAAACCTTTTGGACTTAACTGTGAGTGATATGGGAGCAGACAAAATTAATCCCGTTGGTCTGATTCAAGGTAAAAATGATCTAAGCAGAGGGAAGAGCAAACACGCTAATAACCAATTTGGAAGAGTTAAGGGAAGTCTTACATACTTGGGAGGTAAACTTCCTCTGGAGAATATAGTTAGGGTCTGGGCCACAGTGGGAAGTAAAATGGGAAGGAGAAAGCAAAAGGATTCAGAAGATCCAACAGACAGGACTTGGCAATTCGGTGAAGTGGGGTGTGGCTGAGGCCTAAATCGTTAGGCCTGGACAGGTGGGGTATAGTGGACCATTTGTGAAAACTAGTCCCTTAATAGCTACTTTCAGAAGATAATCCAGATATGATGCCATCCCACCTGGCCTGGGAAGGACAGCTTGAGCAGCCTCTTTTCCAGTTTGCTCACTCAGGTCTACAGCTCATATGACCCACACGTTGATGCACATGTTAATATTGCCAGGGAAGTCAGGTGACTGATGAAAAGCCGTACTTCCATGCTGCAAATGAAGGGCACAGACCTTTCGTGACCACTTAGCTTGTCTGATGGGACCAAACACAAACCTTACATTTTAACTTAATATATTTGGGTGAAAGGGGCCACTGATGAGACAGAGTCCACGCTTAGGAATCCAATGTTGAAGCTGCCAAGCTTTGAGTGGTCTGTCCTGTAGGCACAGGCCGGTGCTGCATCATCTCTTAGTGGGTGATACGTGCCCCGGGTTAATGCAAGTCCTCCCACGTATGGGAAGCAGAGCTTTTGTTAGATTCCCGGTAACTCCGTGGTCCTCAACCATTTGTCTACCTGCCTCTTCAAACTGAAAAATCATGTCACCGAACACCTCAGGCTGACGTGCTTATTTTCTATAAGCTTGAAATGCTAAGGATAGAACTTCTGGCCTAATGTACATGTGCTTTAAATTTTCATCCAAACCTCGGAGCTGCAGCTGCAACAGCAGTTGGAGGTATCGCACCCGACCCCATTATCAAAGTCCGCTAAATCGAACTTAGGGTTTCAATTCAAATACACGTATTCTTACTTGACGTCTAGACCAAACGCAGTCCGGCCCTGGACGAGCCTAAGGGCTCATCCGCGGAAGGCGCGCGGCGTCGGCCTCCGCTAGGAAGAGGAAGACCACGAGGACGGCGGCGCTATCCCGGCCCCACCTCGGGACGCCATCACACAATAGCCACACGGGTCAGTCCTCGCGGAGGGCCACTTCCGGAGGGTGTGAGGTTCTGGTTCCGGGGTCACGCTGACCTTGCCACTCCCGCGACCGGAAGCACGCTCGGCTCCGGCTCCCTCCCGGGGCTCAGCCATTTCCGGCAAGGGGCGGGGCCGGACGGGAGGCGGAGAGACTCCCTGGCGAGGCGGGAGGTTCAACTCGGCCGGCGGCCGTGGGCGTGGGCCGCTGCGGAACTGGCGGCCGGGCTGACCTTGCAGCCCCGGGGTCGTGCTTGTTAGGCCGCGCTGACGGAAACGAGGTCTCTATACACACGTAAAAGGGGAATTTCCAGACTTCTCAGAATGAGCTTCCCTTGTCAAGAAGATGAGCGCCAGCTGCGTTCACCTGCTCGTACACACAAGGAAACGTTCGGGAAGAAGGGAACACAAGGCATTTCCTCGAGCTGTGGGAGGTGAGGGAGACGTCTGTTCTTGTAGTTTGAGTTTCTTGCTTAACCAAATGCATATTACTTTATATTAAAAGGGAATATAAAGACAAAATAATTCCAAATTTACCAGTAATTTGCCAGTACCGAAAAAGTAATATTTTCTCTTGATCTAGAGTTTTCATGACCTTTTACGTGACTCTGCCCTCACTTCCATAGGCAAATGAATTAAGATGTATTGGAATGCATACGACCACTTAGGCTCTAGAAACGTGCTGTGCATCAGCCTTAGAATGTAAGTTCAGGTGTTATGTTTCACCCTTGGCTCTATTTTACAGCGCGTTTTTTGTTTTACTTTTATCCCCACTTTGGTCTTTTCTTAAGACTCCGTTTATGTATCTTTATAAAGAAGTCATTTTGGGTACAAGTTACAAGTCTCCATGTAAAATAAAGGATATTATTTTTAGCAAAAAATTTAACTGAGCTGTAAATAGAATGATTTGGGGGATCCCTAATTCCACACACCATCCAATATAAGCTGGAGTCGGATAATATAATATGGCTTTCCATAATGTGGCTTTCCAAGGGCATTCTTTCAAAATACTGCCTTCAAGAAGCAGGCTCCTCATTTGGACAGTTTAACAGAGCATGGTTATTTAGTTTAAAAAGCATTTAGGAAGATGTAATGGGGCAGCCTGCCCTGCTCTAAGTTACAAGGCCGATTAAGGAGAAAACCGAAGGCCTTAACTCCAGAATAGAGAGGGCCTGACACTCAATAGACAGTGGGGCTTCTGGTAGAGGAGACAGCATTATTGCCCCCTAAAGGCCCAAGGGATGTCCAAAGGCAGTTTTTAGACACTTGTTCTCAATGATTGCAAAACCATCCTCTAGGGGGGGTAGTTTGGAAATGAATGGGGCAGTTTTTGTCACTATCATGGAGGGGAAGCAACCAAGGTTGCTAGACATCCTGCAATGTGTTGATTCTAAACAACAACAACAAAAAATCTAGATCTATCTCCATTTTACACATAATTAACGCCCCCCACCCCCCGGCCCAGTTTTCAAATACTTCTCAGTTTTCCAGGATTCCAAATGCTGTTTAAGTCAGGGGAAGCTCACTGTGTTTTGCTCAGAATATTGACAGTTGTTCAGTTCTCTGGGTCACCTGGGTGGCTCAGCCCGTTAAGCATCTGACTCGTATTTTAACTCAGGCCATGATCTCAGGAATGTGAGATTGAGCCCCTCATCAGGCTCCATGCTGGGTGTGGAGTCTGCTTAAGATTTTCTCTCCCTTGCCCTCTGCCCCCTCCCCCCAAAAAAGTTGTTCAACGTTCTTAACAATGGTTAACACCTACTCAGGAGAATCTGAGTTGCTAATACAACATATTTTTATCTGTGCATGTGTAGCTACTGCATTCATAGTAATTCTATGTACAAATGTAAGCATCTGACCTCATTATATCATCTAGTATAGCTGTATCCAAGCATTTACATATTTAAATGCATGTTATAACAAAATACTTCCTTTTATTTCTCCCCATTTATATTAAAGTTAAGGCATGCTTAGGTAGGTTATGTTATCTACAAATTTCATTTCAGGATAGTAAAGCGGGGAGTGAGAGTATTTGCTAGGGAAAAGGAGAGTGTTGGATCTGATACGGTTGAGAACTGTTTAGGGGTTGAGACATCATGTAAAATGGAACTTGGAAAGAAGTATTGACTGCTTTTTGTCAACCCCATACCAGGCCCCCTGAACACACCCTCCTCTTACGTTCCCCCCAAGATTTCTGTGCCTTACCCATAGTACTCACTGTATGGACCCTTGCAGCCCAACCAGACCCATTTTGTGCCAGTACGGATTTTCTGAACTAGGATGAAAGCTGTGGCCACCATAGGAGGAAGGAGTCCTTCGGGTTAATCTTAGGTAACTTAAGATTTTAAAGATACATAAAGTTTTCAAATTTTACTAAAAAAGAATTTATATCTATCTCTCTTGTGATCTGATCACATGTCTGTGAGGATTCTTTGAAGTCAAGTTTAAAAAGAGAGGGGGAGTGGGAGAAGGAAAGGAGCAAGAAATATCACCTTCTGGAAACTATATTATTTTATTGTTAAGGAATCCACTTCTATGACTATCATGAAGCCCAGGCTAGGTTAACAGTAATAAGTCCTGGAGGTAACTACACACAACTCTGGACTTCCTGGTGATAAGCACTGTCTTCTCTCTCTACCTCAGCTGAAAACTCAGACTCCTGAGGCCTCAATCTCCACCTCCCTATTCCTGGAAGATGCCAAAGCCAACTATGTAACAGGCTTTTTTCAGAAGAGAAGACGACTTTGTCTTCCCAGAACACAAGCCCTCTACTTTGCTTTAGGAGGCAGATAGCAATCCCAAACCACAGACAGGCTGAGACCTATATGGGCTTCAACAGGAAGAGGGGAGGAGGGAAGGAAACTCAGGATAAGACTCTTATCCTACTGTTTAAGTAGGCCAGGGTGGAAGGATAGGAAAGCTTTACTCCTTGAAGAGGTTCAAATCCTGCCAGCCCCAAACTGAATTCCAATGAAGAGAGTTCTAGCATATTGCTTCATCTCTCATCTTGGAAATATTCAAGGTCTCTGTTCTGTGAAGGCCTTGGGTAGGTGAGAAACCTAAACTATCCATATTCCCTGCCCTGCTTCTCTTCTTGCTTTTCCAGGGTATATAGCAGACCTTCCTGCATGCAAACCTGGGGTTCCAACAGGAGAAAACTATCCACAGAATGAGAGAAGAGCTATTGGCAATGGGCCAGGGTATGGCTTTTGCTGAGTTTCACCTCACCAATGTCAGGATACCCAATGATATCTTAAGGGCTTCATACTAAACAGGCAAATGTTAAGTTCACCTAATGGTGGAGTGGAAAGCACTGAGCATTCTTGCCATCGCTGGGACCACTTGCATAGAGTCTGAACAAGAGGCAAGCTGAACAAGAACAATGACAAGGTATCTTCTAAGACCAGTCATACGGTTCAAGGCGGAGAACTTGATTTCAGGAGAGATAAGTGGCTCACACTGAAGCTAAACTCTTAATGAAGTACTCAATTCCCTGCATGATGATGTTTCATTCCTGATTGGCCTATCTCAGCCCATCCCCCAGATGAGAGAACTGTAGAAAATGAAGCCAAGGAACACAGGGCTCTGGCCCCAAACAACTGTACACTGTTTATTGAGAACACCCGTAGATGGTGGGAAGGAGGGATGCCCTGTACCGCATCGTGGCCACCACTGACTGGGAGCTGGGCCCGGAGAGCACTGGCACAGCTGGGGGTGGGGAGTGGGCTTCCCATGACTCACTGACCATCATCACAAAGGTGGGAAGAACAAGAGGCCAGGCCCGAAAGCCTGGTACCATGCTGCACATGGGGATTGATTGGCCTTTGCCTTTCAAAAACAGAGGGATAGGGGATGGGGACTACTAGAAAAAAATAGAAACTCTAAGATTTAAAAAAAAATAGTCCTCCTGTACATAACAAGACAGCATCTGCTCTCCAGGGCCCAAGACTGGCAGCAGGGGCCTCAGGCAGGCAGGCCAGGAGCCTCCAGGGGAAGATCAGTGGTTCGGCTGAGACAGTCAGCTGCACATAATTGGCCAGTCGCCAGCACCCAGCCCCTTGGGAATATACAAATATTTACCAGATTCTCTTTGCTTGTTACAAAAAGAGATAAGAAAGCTTACAGCAGATTATTTACAAACAGTATCCTGGGATATCGTGAAGGCAGAGGTGGGCTGGCTTGGAGGGTGGGGTCTGTGGGGGCAGAGCAGCCACAGCAGCCCAGAGGGTTCCAAGCTGGCCCCTCCCCAGGCTCCAGGCTCTGCAAGGCACTGTACTCCATTACTGGGAAAGGGGCTTAATTCTTCTTGTGGAGGAACTTCATTTTGTTGCCTGTGGGTCAGAGAGGGCAAGAGTGAGAAGGTTTCAGTATCAACTCTTGTAACAGCCCTAACCTTACTCTCAGCGAGAGACAGGGTTAGAAAGACTGGATTTCAGCTGTGACAGATCTGATCTGAGGCAGTGAACTATGCTAGAGCTCTAATTAGGAGACTGGTATCAATCGTTTTGGGGCTATGGGCAAGCTATTTAACTTTGGCCTCAATTTTCCTTTAAACTGAGATATTCTAGGATTCCATGATTTAGCTGGCTGAGCTTTTTGAAGGGAGTAGAGGTTTTCAGAAAAGGGCACTCTGGCACCGCAATTTCTGTAGACCCCTTTATGCCTAGAGAAAAGCTCACTTGCCCCTAGCATCCTCATCTTCACTCAGGAAGGAGCACACAGAAAAAGATCTGATTTATGTAAGGATCTGTGGTTTCTCATAGTTCTGGAATTTGGTAAATACTGTGCTAAATGCTCTTGGAGCACTAAGCTGGGAACCTCTTCACCAGGGGATGTCTTACAGTTCTGTCTACAGCCCCAATATAAATACCCAGTGGCACTGGTTTAGAGTAGTCTTGGTACAGATACCTCAGCTACAGCTTCTTGTTCTTCTACATCTAGTTCATCAGTGACCATGTGACTTACCCAAACCTCGGAGAAACTTATTCATCCCACTCTGCTCAGTGTCTGGGAGTTCCTCTAAATACTGTTCCACTCGCTGCTCAAAGAGGCCTGGGGAAGAGGAGGAAGGGGGAAGAGAATAGTTATCACATGAAGGGAAGGGGAGGCCTATTGGAGGGGACCATGGGCTCAGAGAAATCAAAGATCTGTTGTTACAATTTATGGGAGCATCGTATTAGAATTCATGGTCTCATCAGACATCTCACCGCGCTCACTGCTAAAGCAAGAGGCCCTCAGCACCTTGCCTCTCTGTGTGGCCCTGAGCTGCATTCACTGAGGCAAAGATGCTACTCCTTGTTTCAGAGCTGGGCACCTTCTCTAGTTCCTCCGAGATCACTCTATCATGTTGTTCCAAAAGGTTTGTTAGACTAAATGGACTGTATTAGTGGACAGAAGACATAATAACCCTGGGTTAGACAAAAAGATCTTGATATGATTTTTTAAAAACAGTCCTAGAGTGAGCTGAGCTGATGATATAACTAGAGACAAAGTGAGCTTCTATTCTGTATGGAGGCTTCCACCAACCTCAGAGAGCTGGCTCAGTCTTCTCAAGGGCTTCTCCAACCTGTGGTTCTCAGAACCCCCTAAGTTTCTCAAGTCTGCTCTTTTTCTCTGAATAAGAAGGCATCTGAGGAGGGGATTGCATGCTGCTCTTGGGTAGAGACGAGCCCTACCAGCCACATGGCTCCAGCCTGTGCACAGCCTCGTGAAGGCAGTTATTGGGCCAAGAGGAGAAGAAAGCTCCTCAGCAGTTTCTATCAGAAGAAAGGGATATTAGGAGGCCTTGGCCCTAGCCAATACCTATGAGTTTCTACATGGTGCCTAGTTATTCAGCCTTGCGAGTAGCAGACAACTTATAGAAGAGGGCCCAGAGCTCCCAGACCCAAGCTCTTCTGGCCTTACCCTTTGCCCGACACTTTCTTAGCTCCCTGTCTTGAATGAAGCCAGCAAACATCTGAGACTCCATAAAAACCTCAAGAAAACGGCGGATGCTCTTGGAGGCCACAGACTTGCGGAAGGCCTCTCGCTGAAAGGCCCTCTCTCCTTTCTCACTCTGAGTCAGGAAGAGGGAGTAGTGCCCAACAGTCTCCACAAAGAATCGGATAAACACCTCCGACACCAGCCCATTGAGGGTATTACATTCTGGAAGAGAAAAGACAAATCTTTGAGGTTCAGGTCAAGAACCTGTCATCTTCGATGTCTAACCCCAACCTCTAGCTGGTATAGTCTCCCTCTCCCCCAAGAACTTCTAGCAGAACCACACCGAAACTTTTTCTCTTGTGTTCCTGGCATGGTAACTAGCCTCCGAGCTGGAAGGTCAGAAACTGTGCTCTGCACATGGAAGCTGGCAAATATTCACTGGGTGAATGAGTGTGGAAATCAAAGACCAGAGGATCACTTTCTCCACACCCTTCACCCTTGGTGGTTTTCTTGGCTTCACAAGAAGAGGAAGTTTCCTCCATCTCCTGCAGGGGCTCATGGCAAGGCCCCTGAGGGAGGAATAACTAGTTTCCTATCAGCAGGAAGAGTCTGATGGTTGTCAAATGTCTTTGGGTTTTCCTTCCCAAACCTCCTGAAGTAGAGAAGAATTAGAGGGAAGAAGGCAGCTTTATAGCCTGGGCCACCAAAGAAGTACCCCCAATGTTGTTTATCTTTCTGAACTGACAAAAATACCACAATACCTCAGACCCATTACTCCCTGAGCCCACTAGTAGTGAGGTAAGAGAATTCTAGGCTAGACCGAGACCAAAGTTCTATACCTGGAGCCTTGTCAACCAGAAGGGTCTGGTGTGTAGAAACAGGGTCCTGGTACCATGAGGCCCAGACCCAGAGTAGAGGGAGTCAGGGCCAGACCTATTTGTGGCAGGAGCAAGCCTCACTCACCATCATCGGAGTCACTGTCAGAGTCCTGGGAGATCAGTTCATTCTTCCTCTCTAGAGCCTGCTCCAGAGCTGCCTGTAACTTCCTCGGTAACAGCGTGTCCTCGTCATCCATCTACAGGCAAACACACGGTCATCATAATCACAGCTGACACTGACTGAGCACTTACTGTGTACCAGGCCCTGTTTGAAGGCCTTCAGTATATAATCCTATTCATTCCTCCCCAAAATCCTGATACTATTATCAACCTCACTTTACAATGAGAAGCTGAACACAGAGAGAGGTTAAGAAACTTGTCCAAGGTCACACAGATAATAAGCGGTGGAGGCCATGGCATTGACTGCCCAGGACCAGCACCCTGATGAAGTCTCCCCAGCTCCTCCATCTCCAGCTCCAAGGTGGAAAGCAGAGCTGCCTCAGGGTAGGGAAACTGGCCCAGCCTGTGTCTCAGGGATGAGGCTGGGCTATCATTCCTGTCTCTGTGTTCTGGTTCTAAGTCTGTACCTTGATGCCTTGTACCTAGGAAGGCACCTGTCAATGATGTACACTCCCAGAGGGTACCAGTGGGTTGTGCTCCTTAGTGGAGACCCAGCAGGATTTCCATAACTAACAGAGGCTTCCTGCAGTTGACAATGATAACTGCAAAACTTGACACTCCATCACATTCTGCCCCCCCAGCAATATTTCAAGGCTGGTGTTGTCACCATGCCTGCTTTAGAGATGAGAACTCTGGCTCAAAGAAGTTTGGAGGCCTGTCTGACATCATGTGGCTCAAAGGTGGCAGAGCCAGACCTCAAGTGTTCAGACTTCCAGGCTGTGTTCTTCACACTCCCAACACTGCCGTCACACCAGATGATCCCAAACAGAAAGGCAGATCATGCTGGGGTCCAGGCTTCTTAGATCAGTTTCTCCCCAACTTTGTCTATTTGTGAATATGGAAACCAGAGAACTCAACAAACCGACTATGAAGGTTGAGCAATGTGTATAATAGTGTCGGGTGCTCCAGAGCCTGCATCGAACAAGTACCTACTCTAGGGCAGGCCATATTCTGTGATGTCCTGCCCTGCTCTTACCTGTCGGATGAATCGGTCAGATCCTAGATTCACCATCAGTGCCTGCAAGAAAGAGTCATTAGTGGCAGTGGTGCAGGAGGTGAGCCCTTACAATGCCCTCCCTAGGCCTCCACACTTCCTTGATTCCCAGAGTCAGACAACAGGAATAATCTTACCCAGGCATAGAGCCCCCAGGGAAAAAGGTAAGAGCTGGGTAGAGAGGCCCAGAGGCCACAAGTGAGAAGATCCCAGTGGTCTTTGTTCATTCCTTTCCCCCTCTGGCCCTGCCTCCCCGGAGTATCTATTCCTCCTTCCTTCTTCTACCCCTCACCCCCCCTGGTTTCCCCAGATAATGGCTTACCTCCTCCACAGGCAGCTCCTTCAGTTTGGGGAGGGAGCTGGAGAGCAGGCCAACCAGGAAGGGTGTGGGACAGCAGACGATGTCAATCATGGAGGCCGGAAGGACAGGAATGAATGTGTGCTGCCAGGAGAAGGGGTAGAGCAAGGCCACCACAGCATGGGAGCAGCTGGAAAGGGTACTGGTAGATAGATAGAGACAAAGCACCTGAGCCCAGGCCCAGCACCTCTGGGGAAGGGGCGTAAGAGCGCTGAGGCCTCAGAACATCCTTTTATAGGTTACACCTCCCAGTACAACAAAAGTGCTATTGGAGTTCAGGTCTGGATCTGACCCTGCAGACTGGTGAAGCCCCCACATTCCCACTGCTCAGGGCCTCAAGGACATTAGTACCAACCTTCTTTGGGACTCGACCTAGGAACAGACATGAAGGTACACAGCAACACTTTAACTCACAAACAACTCACATATATACCCCCAAGGGCCACCCTCATGCACAGACAGGCCTAACCTAGTGGGGAAGCATCAGCTCAAGCCAGGGAATATGATGGTAAGGTGAGCAAGAGCTGATCACAAATTTGTAGTGTGTAAGAGCTGAAAGGCCCTCAGAGGTCGTCTTGTCGATTCTACATCTTATAGCTGGGGCCACAGATATGAAGGGTCAGTTTCATAAATGGCTGACCTGGGACACAACCAGTTGTCCTGTCTCCCAGCCCAGTGTGACTTGATTACTCTGAGCCTCTATCCAACCTTTCCTCTCTGTAATTTCCCCAAAAGTGGTCTGACTAAGGACCACTGACCAAGGTGAGGAGCCTGGCACCATTCCTATCAAGCTGAAAAAAGTGCCCACTCCCATATTTATTCTCAGGCTCCATAAAACAGCCTCAGGTCTCAGTGGGGTCATCCGTGTCTCAGCCTAGAGGAGGCTCCAGGCCTCTAGACCCAGCAGCACTACAGTGCCGGCTATCTGGGCAGAATGACCGGTGCAAGAGGGGAGGAGGACCTCTAGGGTGCTGGTTAGAAGGTGCAGAAGTGAATGTAGACTCCCCACGTGTGTTGAGGGCAGTGTGAGGCACTGGCAAACAGGTGGCACACCCGGCTTGGACAACCCATCTGTTGGGAGGAGAATCAAAGGCCCTCTCCTAGGGGCCATATTACAGATGAGGAGCAGGGCCCACAGTCAAGTTTAGTTTTAAGCTCAACTTTCCCACTCTGAGCCTCTGCCTCTATTGGTCCCATCTATTAGCCATAAGAGACTTTATTAGATCGGCTCCAGCAGGGATTCTCCCCCTTTCCTGACTAATGCCCCACCAGCCAGAGAACATGGTTTTAATCCATGACAGAAGCAAACCCCCTTTCTGTCCTGCCACCCTATGGACACCTAAGATAGTTCTGGGCCTTAAGACAAAGACACAGATGTCCTGGCTCTGACAGCCCTTCCCCTGGAACAGCAGCTCCCCACACTGAGAGGACAGCCATCTGGAAAATATCTGGAAAAGGGCTGTCTCAGAGTTGAGGGACACATTGATCTCCACCTTCCCCTCTAATGGGCCTGGCTCTTTGGAGACAGGAAGTTTTGTATAACCCCTAGGGCTGTCAATGCAGAGCCTGTACACATATACGGTGCACTCCCCCACAGGCATCAAAGCTAGACCTAGAGAGACAAAGGGATTTGTGGACAACCTAACGTGAGCAACAGAACATGAGCTGGCCAGACTCGCAGAGCCCTGACCCAGTCCAGGCCTGTGTGCCATCACTGAAGTGCCCACCCTGCCCCTCTCCAGTCACAAGCAGATCCTGAGCAGGGTGGATCTCTTTTCTAAGATCCACAAGAGGCAGAACTTGAATGCTAAGCCCAGCAAAGAACAGAGCCCTGGGGTACTTTTTTTCCAGAGTGGTGCAAGAGTGTGCTCAGCTGTATCAAGGGACCTACTGGAGCTGGCTTATGGGTGGGGGTAGCAAAGAGGAGTGAGGGAATGGAACCTTCCAGAAAAGGAACCTCAGGGTCTAGGCTTTGGTAGGGACACCATGGTCTGGTCAGACCAGAGCCACACTTGCTGATGGATGGTGAACACGGGTGGAGGAGAGGCAGCAGACAGGGGCCTCATGAAGCTGCTGTACCTGGCAGGTTCCAGCTGCCAGGCTTGGCCCCTTCCTGAGGAAGCACAAGATACACAGAACTGTGGGATACAGAAACATTGAGGCTGGGGTGGAAAGTAAGGGGCCCTTTTCATTTCTAAAGCTGGCCTTCTCTGGAAAAAGCAGCCCTGGCATTTCTTCCTCTTCCTTCTCCTCGGCCAAGGATGGGCCTGGTATTCCCCCCCAGTGCCCTGTGAGAGCATTCAGGAGTCACCTTCTGCTCCTCTCAGTAGCCCCTCACACAGAAAGAAAGACTCCAGGGAGCCTGGGCCTTTTGAGGACCAACCCGAAAGAGGATTTTCCTTTTCTGCCCCTCCTATCAGCACCTGGCACACAGCAGCCAGGCTAATGAACGTCCACATGACTGAATTAATTCTACCACTTGAAAGAAACCACTTCTTCCTGTGATGGAGTCTTTGACCAAAAAAATATACATGTTGCCAAGAGCTCATCCTCTACCTGCCTATCCACCCCACACATACTCCATGCTACAGTTTAAATACTCGTGCCCTCCAAAATTCCTATGTTGAAATCCTAAACCCCAAGTAGGAGGTGTGGCCTTTGGGAGATGCTTAGGTCATGAAGGTGGGGCCCTTATAAATGGGATTCATGCTCTTATGAAACAGATCCTCCAAGGGACACCTGGGTGGCTCAGTGGTTGAGGGTTTCTGTCTGCCTTTGGCTCAGGGTGTGATCCCAGGGTCTGGGATCGAGTTCCACGTCGGGCTCCCAGGAGGGAGCCTGCTTCTCCCTCTGCCTATGTCTCTGCCTCTCTTTGTGTGTCTCTCATGAATAAATAAATAAAATCTTAAAAAAAAAAAAAAAAAAGAAAAGAAAAGAAACAGATCCTCTGACCTGCTCACCCCTTCCACCACAGCGAGAAGGCTCTGGCTATGAACCAGGAAGTGGGCCCTCACCAGAATGTATCCATGCTGGCACCCTGATCTTGGATGTCCAGCCTTTGGAACTGTGAGAAATACATTTCTATTGCTTACGAGCCACCCAGTCTGGTATTTTCCTGAAGAGGCTGAGACACTTTCTTTTAAATCTTGACTGCCTAGTAGAGCTCGACACCTCCCACAACACCTCATGCTCTGTAACCCTTCTACCCCCTTCTCACAGCCACAACCAGATCTTGGCATCTGGGACTCCTCTAAAGTCATAAATGCCAACGTTTTGGACCAAGACCTGTGATCCAGCCAGCTCTTTTCTCATTCCTCTTACACCAGCTCCCGTACCTCATGGGTACCTCCTGTCCCCGGACATCTTTTCCCTCTCCTAGTTTGATTGGCCAAGGTTCCCGCAACCAGTCTCCTCCCGGCACCCTCAATGCCTCACCTTGTCCTTCTCCACAAGTCTCCCAGTGCCTTCTCCAGGTGATACCCAGACTGGCTCCTCCCTGGGGGCTCAGTGCTCTTCTGACCCCTAGTCAGTGCTCTTGCCCCTTCCTTACATGGCTCTGCCTAGAGTTCATCACTCTCCTCGAACTCAACATCCCACAGATGGCCTTGCCTCCCCCTCCAGAGGAAGTGCAGCCATCAGCCAGAAATCTTACTCCACCTTTCTCCACATCAACATATTTGCATCTGCGCACTCTCGGTTGGAGTGAAAGAAGAAATGTCCCATGTCTTCCTTCAGGCCAAGTCCTCCCTTGGGTTCTCAGTCCTGTCACACCAATACCACAGTAGCTGGCACATACCAGGGCTCATAAATACATGTCAGACTAATTAGTGGACGTGCCTTCCCCCTCCTCACCTTGCCCCGCTGGGCCTTACCTGAGCTTATCTGCCACAAAAATGACCCGGCGCTCCAGCAGCAGCGAGGCAAAGATTCGGATGAGCTGGCGCACACTGAGGCAGGTAAAAAGGCACTCAAAGTCCACATGCTCCAGTCGGGAATCCATAGGCCGCCGCAGCTCTAACACCTGCAGGAGAGCGAGGGGGGAAGTGGGTCAAGACAGATGAAATGGGTATCACTGCTGGGTCCCACACACGGTGACGGACGGGCCATAGGCTTCTCTCCCCACCCTCTCTTTCCCAGGTTTCTAATCTACCCTACACAGCTGTGAGACCCAGGCTCCCTCTCCCCTCAGACCATAGCCCTGTGCCCACAGCACTCAGACCCCTAGGCTATGAGCGAGAGGAGTAACCAGAATGTGGGGGAGGCTCTAGAAGGAAGCAGTCGATGAAGCCATCTGCATCACGAGGGTGAGGAGACCACACAGCTTGCCTATGGGGTACTCCCCGCCCCCTGGCCCATCTCCCCGGGGCAAAGGTCTTGGCACCCATACTGACCAGACCCCACAAATAACTGCTGCTCCCCAGGCCATAGGAAGAGCAGCATCTCCATATCCCTTGACTGCCATCTCTCGAGAGGCAACGCCAGTGCCCTTGTTGCCGTGTCCTCTCCCTTTCCTGCTCGAGCTTCCTTCCAGAGGTTGTGTTTGTCCTACCATTCTGGCCTCTATCTCTGTCAGCCTATCTAATCTCTGTGCCAGGGACAAGGAAAACACAAGGAAAGGGGTGGCTAGTCCACAGCCGTGCCAGGACGCAGGACTTTATCAGGGCCAGATCTAGCCGTGTTCCCTCCAAAGGGGTGGCAAGGCCACTCCCAAGGTCAGCGCTATGGCACAAAAGCCACTTCCCCGGGGCAGTCCTGAGGGTGAAGGGTAGCAACTGACTGTAGCAGTGAGAGCAGGGGGTACTGCTGATGCTCAGGCCATCCTGAAGCAGGTGTCATGGGGACCTGCCTAGAGTTCTTTTCTGAGGGCTTTTACTCCACATCATCTCACTTATTCCTCAGAGTTTAAGTAAGAGAAGTTCAAACTCCTAGCTCAATACTCATCCCTCTGGCTCCCGGAGAAGCGGCAAAATGGGTACAAGTTGCCCTAACAGTCAGTGTACACTATCTTTCCCAGCCATTGGTGGGAAACTCCTAGAAGGCCCAGTGATGAGCACAATACTCTGTGCACACAAAACACTCAGTGAATGTGGCCTGAAGGAAAACCATACCACAATGACACCAAAGGCCTCTGTCTCCCCTCCCATCCTTGCCCCCAGAAGTCACAGTGATGTTCCCTCACACCCCGCCACCCCCAACAGGCTGCCCGCAGTCCACCAGGCTCTGCTCTGCAGCACAGCACCACATGCCTATTACCCTTGGGGTCCAGGCTCCCTTTAGGTATGAGAATTCACAGAAGCAGCCTGTGGGACTTGGGCCTCGTTGCATTCATCCAGGCCCTCAAGGATCGCAGTCCAGTGGGGCTGCCTGAGTCTAAGCAACCACAGCTGTGAGACTGATGTCAGGCAGGGAAGCCACGATTCACATCTGCACAGGGGGCCACGAGCACATAGAGGAAGGACAGCAACCCCAGCTGAGGCAGGGAGGGGCTGGGGCAGAGGCTCGGAGCACAAGATGCTTCATTTGGGCTGTCCGAGGAGAGAAGGGGAAAGTCTTTGGGGCAAAAGGAAGCAGGGTTTCAGGAGAGCAAGCAATTCAAGTCAGAGTGAGGAGAAGTGAGGCTGGTGAGGGTGGGGCCATCCCGAAGAGCCCCCAGGTTGCTGCTGGGCTTTCAGGCAGGGCCAGCCCTCGTGCACCAGGCCTCTCAAGCAGACTAAAGTCCCTCCAAAGGAGGGTGGGAGACAAGAGACCAAGAGAAAGCCCAGAAATGGCAACCATGCCAATGTCAGCACCCGCAGTGCCCCCTTAGTCAGACCCTCTCCCTCTCTCAGCCACAATCAAGTCCTTTCTTCCCTCTCCTAAAACCCAGCACCAACCTCCCACTCTCAGAGGATGACCTTCTTTTCCATTTTGAGAAAGCCAAAGCCATCAGATGAGAAGCCCTGGCCCTTCCTTGCCATCACACAAGGAACTGCCCGTCTCTCCCAACAGAAACCAGTCCCTCCCTGGATCCCACACCCTGCTGCCTGCTGGACCACCGTCTGACTCTCCGCTCCCTCTCCTGCTTCTTTCACCCTCGGCTAGGCCACTCCCACCAGCCTTCAGACAATAACCTTCAGCAAACTCCCCGCTCTCAACCACTGCCCCTTTCCCTAGCTCTCTTCACAACCAAGGCTCTGGAAGAGAAGTCCATACAGGCTGTTTCTACTTTCTCACCCCTATTCACTTCTCAACTCACTCCACTCAGGTATCTGGGCCCCTTGGGCCCCGCTCCACTGAGATCCGCTCTTGCCAAGGCATCTTACCGTTTCTCACTCTGACCTCACCTGATCACCCCTTCCTTCTTAAAATGCCCCCCTTCCTTGCCTTCCAAGCCACAGCCTACTATTCCTCTGTCTTCTCACTCCTGAGCGTTGCTACTCCTCTTCTGCAAGATCCTCCAATGTTGGAGTTCCCCAGGTCCAAGGAGGACTGGGTCCAGGCTCTCTTCTCTTCCCCAGCTACACTTTTGCTACTACATGTCTTCTCCTGAGTGCCACACAGGTATCTTAAACATAACACATACAAAATCTGCCTCCCCCGCCTCCTCCTCAGAGCCTGCTCCCTCTACAGGCAGCACTCCAGCAGCTATCTTATTGCTCAAGCCAGAAAGCTAGGAGCTAGTCCTAAAATCTCCCTAACATTCCATATTTCCACTCAACACAAAGTGCTTCTGATCATCTAAACTACATCTCTGGGGCAGCCCCGGTGGCACAGAGGTTTAGCACCGCCTGCAGCCCAGGGCGTGATCCTGGGGACCCTGGATCGAGTCCCACGTCGGGCTCTCTGTATGATGCCTGTGTCTCTGCCTCTCTCTCTGTCTCTATGAATAAATAAATAAAATCTTTAAAAAATAAATAAAATAAAATAAAATAAAATAAATAAATAAATAAAATAAACTACATCTCTGGGACTCCTGGGTGGCTCAGCAGTTTAGCGCCTGCCTTCAGCCCAGGGAATGATCCTGGAGTCCCAGGATCGAGTCCCACATCAGGCTTCCTGCATGGAGCCTGCTTCTCCATCCGCCTGTGTCTTTACCCCCCCCCCCTCTCTCTCTCTCTCTCTCTCTCTCTCTGTGTCTC
This sequence comes from Canis lupus dingo, assembly GCF_003254725.2. Classification (NCBI taxonomy): domain Eukaryota; kingdom Metazoa; phylum Chordata; class Mammalia; order Carnivora; family Canidae; genus Canis; species Canis lupus. The sequence continues at coordinate 32,631,370 of NC_064263.1, forward strand.
TCATGAATAAATAATTAAAATCTTAAAAAAAAGATTTAAAAAAATAAATAAAACAAATAAATAAACTACATCTCAAATCCACCTACTTCTCCTCACCTTTCCCAGCACACCTTAATCCAAGCTACTACCATCTCCTGCCTATACTACTACTGCAGGACAGCCTAGCCAGTCTCCCTGTTTTCACCACAGCAGTCCGAGTGAGCTTTCTTTTTTTTTTTTTTTTTTAATTTTTATTTATTTATGATAGTCACAGAGAGAGAGAGGCAGAGACACAGGTGGAGGGAGAGGCAGGCTCCATGCACCGGGAGCCCGATGTGGGATTCGATCCCAGGACTCCAGGATCGCGCCCTGGGCCAAAGGCAGGCGCCAAACCACTGCGCCACCCAGGGATCCCCGAGTGAGCTTTTAAAACTACATCTCCCATCTTCTAACCCTGCTTTAGATAAACTCCACAATCCTTACCTTGGCCTAGCAGGCATACCGTGATGTGGCCCTTGCTGTCTACCATGCTTCACTCCCCTTTCAACCATCGTCACCTTTCTTCAGCTGCTTGTCACTATGCCATGTTCTCTATCTACCTGGAATAATGGTCTCCCATCTAAACCCTCCTCTTTCAGTATCTCTCCCCTCTTCATTGAGCTGACTCTACTCAACCCTAGTCACTTCCTCAGAGGAGACCTTCCTGGGGCCCAAACCTAAAGCAGATCCCCTGTCTCATGTTCTCATTCCCGTGCCTGTACCTGGCACTTGAAACATTTAGGAATTATCAACTTAGAAGCAGACGTATGTATTTAATATTGGTTGCTCCCACTAGATCGTGAACTCCACAAAACAGCTGTGGCCCACTGCAACTTCATGCCTGCTCCGGGGTCTGGTGCCATCCCTGACTGACTGAGTACTGTTGGGAAATACCCGATGAATGAATGAAGGAGGGCAGGTGGAAAGCAGCTAAGTCCAAGCGGGTCAGGGAAGGCCCCCTAGGAGCTGCAGGGAGTTGGGCCCCCATTACAGTTCTATCATTCACTTTTCCAGTCCCTACTGATTAGCTACACACACATGGTGAGCGAGGAAGGGGCCGTGCTCTGCCCCTCCCAGGGGCTGCAGCCTTGGCGAGGCAGGCATTCCTCCAATCCCCATCCATAGTCTGAGGGAAGAGGCAGCAGAAATCCCTACCTCATTGCCAGCACCTGGAAGAAAGGTCTTCACTTTGATGGTTTTCCCGGGGGCAGGGAAGGGCGATTCCATTAGACTTCTCATGAAGGGATAGACCAAGGCAGCAGAGATCCCACGCCGGCGCTCCACCTCATCTAGGACCTGTGCCCACCACCAGCAGCCCAAAGAGGAAGGGTGTCAGGACACTGCCCTTCCCTACCCTCCTGGGCAAAGAAGAGGGTGGCCTGGCCTCTGACCAACAAGGGTCAAGGGGTACAGGAGGACTGTCCCACCAGCAGCCTTACATTCTACCCTGCCTGCTTCCCTTGGCACTCGATGACTGCTCTGCTCTCTAACTCATCCTTGCCTCACACCCAGGAGCTGGGCAAAGGAAACACCAGTTGCGAGCTGGGTCCCTGGGCACTTGGCTTCTCCAAGGGGGTCTGGTGTCTCTGTCCCCAAGGACTCTGGCTCTGCCCATGGCCCAGAGTAGACATTGGCAGACCATGCTGGTGCAGGAGTTGGGGAGTTGCCAGCTGGCCAGATGGGGAGCCAGGCTTGGGAATAGGAAGGAGTCCAAGAGCTCCCTGTACTTGCTCTTGCATTCTCTCTCTCGCACCCGCTTGCTCGTTTGTGCGCACAGGTGGTTTTCTCATCTAAGCAGGCTACAGATACTCCTAAGGGAGCTGTCAGCTGGGAAAAAGGGGAGGGAAGTAAGCCAGAGCCCTCTTACCTTGGAAAACAAGCCGAAGCAGCCAAGGCGGCTGATGACACAGTATACCTCTGGCAACCGAGGCCCTTTCCCACTTGGCTGGGTCGGGACGAGGCGGAGGAGAAATAGACAGATACAGAGAATGCATGATTACCACATCTGGCTCCTCTTCCTTGGGAACTGAGAACTAAGGACTGATCTAGTGGACAACTCCAAGCCCCTTCTACATCGCAACTCAACCAGGCCCCCCAGAGGAAAGGCTGATACTCTTCAGGGGCAGGTGTCAGCCTCTGCTGGGTCTTCCCACCCGAGGTGCCAGGCTCCTGCCAAGCTCCTCCCAGGAGGATGCTGACAGAGGCTGGCAAAAGAGGCAGAAGCTATGGGGTGATTTATGGATTTACATGGCTAAAGCTGGGAATCCAGGGGATGCAATAGTAACAAGAGGGCCTTGTGCACATTCCTTGGAGCAAGCCATGGAGTCTGTCCCTCACAGGGGACATTCTATAAAACATTCCCATTCTAGGTTCCCCTTGCCTTCCTTCCTCGATCCACCCCATTCTAGTAAGATAGAATGAACACAGAGAGGGACAGCAAACTACTATTTATTGAATATTTATCATATCTGAGTCCTGCGCTTGGTACTTTGCAAACGGCCTGAGATAGGCACAGACACTATCATCTGCATTTTACAGGTGAGTAAACTGAGTCACAAAAATATTAAGACATTGCCCAAGGGCATGCATCTAAAAGTGGTGGAGCCAGGACTCTGTTTTGGACTCTGATGTGCTGTCTTACAGGTAGAGTCTGTTGCCTGCCAACAGGACAGAAGATAAAAGGAGGCAAAGACACAGACCAGAGGTTTGCTAGGAGCGCAGAACAGAGGAGAAGGGGCATTGAAAAGGTGAGTGGCTGGAGGAGATGTGCACTGAGAGCTCCCCAGGCCTGGAGCCCCCAAATGCGGGTTGGGGTGAGTCCACAGGAGTCTACTTCTCCAGCCAGGGGCTGGCAGGGCCCTGTGGCTGCCTCTGGCTCCGATGCCTGAATGCCTGGCAAGGCCGAATAGGGAGGGAGCAGAGCAGCAGGTGCTGGCCCCTCATGCAGGCTGCTAAGCAAATGCAGATGGGTCTATTTCAGTTTCCAAACCTGCTGGCCACACGTCACAGATCTAAAGAGAAGGCTGTTTTGTCCATATTAGGCCTGAAACTCACTCCTCTCTCTTTCCCTCTCCCCCGCCTCCCCTAAAGCCCCAAGTGATTAAATCAAGTATGTGGGATTTGGGTTAGAATCATTGTGTCCAATCTGCAGGAATGCCGAGCTAGTGCCAGCCCCCTTGGCAGGGGCCCAGCCCAGGCCCTCTCCGAGCACGCCAGGACAAACATGCTCTTCCCTGGGGGCAGCAGGCCCGCTGCAAAGGAGCGGCTCTGTTCCATCACTGTTCCTGCAACGCCAGCCTTCAGAATGCTCCTCTCTGGGCCCAGGTAAACCAGGGGGCTGCTGGCCTCTGCCTGGCTCTCCACCGGGCGTCCGTCCTGCTCCATGTTCCCTTGGCCCTACTCCCTGGGCATTCAATATCCAAATATTCCTCCTCCCCAGACTACTCTTTGGGGTGATCCAAGACCATGAGACTTGGTGTTAAAGAACTTAAGAGTCAATCCTGGCTCTGTCTCTCACTGGCTGTGTGATCCAAGTCTTAGTTTCTTACTCTATAGAACAGACATAGTAATACTCCATAAACCATTACAAGGATTAAAGAAGATGACATACTTAAAAGCAGCCAGCCTGGAACATAATAGGTCCTAAATAATAGTTTATTCCCTTTGCCTTCCCTTCTACATCCAAAGTCCAACCTCCTCTACTAGACTATCGAAAATTCCTTGAGGATTGGATTGGATTCATGTCTAACTCCTCTTTAAGTGCCTTTAACATGTTGCCTGACCCTCAATAGGAGTATGGTATGGGTTTCAGAATGAATGAATGAATGAATGAATGAATGAATGAATGAGTGAGTGGCTCAGAAACCTTCATTTGGGATCCCTGCTATGACCCTTGCCTAGCAAGGATCTGCTTCATCTGTCCCTAGACTGGCATCTAGTGAGTCCTTGTCCCACTAAGGCATGGGAGCCCTGAAACACTGCTCACACCCCAAACCAACAACATCCCAAGTGAACTCCAGGGGAGAGTGCAATAGGACTCTCTCTTTACCTTACCTCAATCTATTGCCTAGGACTAGTGGAAAGGGAGATGAGGAAGGGCTCCTCTCTATATAACACGGCTTAGATTTTCAAAACCCTCCCACTCCCCTCTGTTCAAGGCCTGTCTTCCAGAATCCCATAAAAGGTACTGCTCAGCCCCTCCTCAGCCTCCAACACTAGCAGACCACAGACAGGATGCCCCTTTACATAGCTGGCTAGGGCATGAGGAAGGCTGGCCTCTACCCCTGTCTGATGCACACACGTACTGCTGGGGTGATATGATCCTGCAATCCAGCATCAGCAACCAGAGCCCGGAAGTCCGAGAGAAACAAATGAGATGAAAACGTGTAGGAAAGTTAAACACATATGACAGCCCAGCAGAAGATGATCCACTCTCACCTCTTATTGCAGATTATCTTAGATCCTGGGGCCTAATCAGAGGGGTCACTCTAAGTCCTGCCATCCCAGGAGTGCCTTAACTGTGTGTGTGTGTGTGTGTGTGTGTGTGTGTGTGTGCATGTGTGCGTGTGTATGTGTCAGGGTGGCCTCAAAGAGCATACAAGGAAGCAGAATGTAGAATCTCATACAAGCTAGAGTTAAAGTGCAGGTGCGCCCACATATACACACACTCACACGCTCTGCAGCCCAGCCCCCCAAAGACTGAATGGCCCTACTCACCAGTAAGCGCCTGCAGTAGCCAAAGCGTCTGCTGCCGTCTTCCCCAGTCAGCATGAAAGAGAAAGTCTCACTGGAACGGGGAGGGGTCTGGCATCAGAGAAGGATCAGAGGACCCAGGAAACAGCACCCGAGGAGAGGGAATCCCTCCCAGGGAGGAGGTGAAGGGCTAGGCTGCTGTAAAAGCAGAGGCAGAGACTGGGGTATGTCCCATGCAGTTACTCCCGCTGTGAGAGTAAAGGAGCTATGCCCTCTTCCTGCCTCCAGCCAGACCAGGCCAGGCCTCACCTGCTATACTCTGACACAGGAAGCCAGTCCTTGGCATCAGGGAAGCAAAACTGGGGAATGGCCTTGAGCCTCTCCTCTGCCTCCCGCATCTGCTTGGTGGGTCGGTCCAGCTGCAGGGAGAGGAATATGGGAAGAAATAGACGAGAGAAGACATGGATTCTGGGGGTGGGAGGGGGTAGCTGAGAAGCATCTCCTCCCCTGAGAGCTCTAGATGGCATCCGACCAACTGGCATGCTTCTCAGCAATCCTGTCCCCATTCTGGATTCTTACGGAGAGGCCTGGGTGTGAGCTGAGTCATCATTTATTCATTGAGTATGTGCCAAATGAGCGCTTTCTATGTGGCACCTGGCCCTGTGTCATGCGCTGCGGCTGCTGATGGAAAACAAAGTGGGCGAGGTCCCTGTCCCTGCACATTCTGGTCAGGAGAGTGAGACAATCAACAACAAAATCTCCAACGGTACCACAAAGGGAATAAACAGGGTGCTATGACAGAGAACTGGGCAGGGGGAGGGATACTTTAGGTATCTGGAAAGATCTCCTGGAAGAGGTAGTATCTGGGCAGAGAACGAGGAATGAAAAAGAGCTGGCAGCCATGTGCAGAGCTGAAGAAAGAACATTCCAGGCAGAGGCAGAGAGCAAGGAGGCCAGGTTGGCTGGCTGGTGATGGGCAGGGAAGGTGCAGTAAGAGGGAAGGCAGGTGGGGGGATGGGGAGTGACAGCCAACGGGGTACAGGGTTTCCTTTTGGGTGATAAAAATGTTCTAGGGGCACCTCAGTGGCTCAGTCAGTTAAGCGTCTGACTCTTGGTCATGATCTCATGGTCGTGAGACTGAGCCCCGTGTCGGACTCCATGCTGAGTATGGAGTCTGCTTCAGATTCTCTCTCCCTCTCCCTCTGGCTTCCCTTCTGTTCTTCCCCTTGCTTGCTTGCATGCACACTCTCTCTAGAATAAATAAATCCTTTTTTTAAAAAAGATTTTATTTATTTATTCATGAGAGACACAGAGAGAGTGAGAGGCAGAGACACAGGCAGAGGGAGAAGCAGGCTCCATGCAGGGAGCCTGACATGGGACTCGATCCCGGGTCTCCAGAATCACACCCTGGGCTGAAGGCAGCGCTAAACCACTGAGCCACCCAGGGATCCCCAATAAAATCCTTTTTAAAAACGTTCTAACATTGATTGTACAACTCTGAATATACTAAAGTCATTGAATTGTACACTTTAAATAGCTGAATTATACGGTATATGACTCAGGTCTCAAAAAAAAGTTGTTAAAAAAAAGAGAAAAAAAAAAGTAGAAGTACCTGGGGGCCCTCCTGCAGGCCCCTTGCCATCCTTATAAACAATTTGGGTTTTATTCTAAGCCTACTGGGAGGCGTTCTGTGAATAAGCCCTGGCCCAAACCCATGCCCCTGAAGCCAACCCTTTCTTCCCTGCTAACCAGCAGGCATCAAGCTCAAGGCTGCCACAGCTAGGTGAGTGGCTGTGGCAGGTAAAGGATCTCTCTTGCTCCACAAATGGGCCAGGCAGACAGGAGGTGCCAGAGGAGGGGTGGGATGGGGAAAGATGGCCTCACCTTGGGAAACTGGTAGGAGACTTCAGGGAGGTAGGTGTTTCGAGATGGCTTCTTCTTGAGGGACACCACCACAAAGTACTCAAAAAGCTCCCGCTCCTGCCACTCGAGCAGTTCCAGCTCCAGGGTCCGATAGCTGGGTGCACGCTTCAACATTGACTGGATGTGGACCAGGCGCTGCGTGTGGGCTGGGGGCAGGTCATAGGTCAGGGGACAGGCAGGCTGAATCCGCACGGACCCCAGATTAGCCTCCCTCCACCCAGTCTCAGGCTCTGCCACTGTGGACCACCTCTGAGTGCTGAAGCCCGGTCCTAGCTGGGTTGGGGGTTGACGTGGCAAGAGCAAGGTGTCTACACCTGTGAGAAGGCTCTACCCTGCCACAGGAAGCTACTGTACTGGGCCTTCTAGGAGCTTCTGGAGGCTGGGCTGGGGCTGACAGGACTGTCTAAGCCAGGTAAACCCAGACATGGATGCCTGGCACCCACCTACCCCTGTGTAGTACCAACAGGAGAAGATAAGAACCTCCACAAAGGCTTTATCCTGGGCCCCTCTCAGAATCCCTGGACTTGGATTCCTTGTCCCTGTTCCAGGCCCAAAGGCCAGTTGCCCACTTGCCTGGGGGACTGGTAGAGGAAGGAAGGAGGGAGCCAGCTCCCACATATGTTAACCATCCAGGAAAGTCTAGGTAGGTTTCCCAGTAGAGAAACAACAGATTTATCCAAGGCTGCTGGAACGGGAAGTTCCCAAAACCTTTTCAGGGAGGGGGTCAGTCCTCCTCTCTAGAGATATGGGGGGTAAGTGGCCTCAGGGCCTCCAGAGGACCAGTTTCCTCAGACTGTGGCACATTTCTCACAACCAGAAGAGGTACTTGTGATATTCTAAACCCACCTCTGGCCTGCCAGATTCGCAGCATTTACCAGGCAAGTCTAACCCCCAATCCTCATGGACAACACCTTGGGGAAGTCCAAATGAGGGGGAGACATGTGAGTCCAACCTGCACAAGGCTGCCCTGCATGCAGTAGGAGGGGATTCCCCTACAGCTCCTTGCTCTATCGCCTGCTATCCCGCCTGCCTGTTGCCTCTCCAGAGCAGGCCAATGGGGGACACTGGAACTATATGTGCAGAGGAAGGGGGTAACTCCACAGCCAGGGCCGGGAAGGGGTTCCGTGCTCTTGGGGAGCCACGCCTCACCTTTGAACCTGTCGTCAGAGTCGCTCTCGCTCTCACTATTCTCATCTGGAAAAGTAACAGCAGGAGTGCATGCTTGCTGAGCCACTGCCCCACACCCAACATTTCTTGTGCCCCCCTCCCAGGTCTCCTCACCAGGGATGGATCATAACTCTTCTGGGCCCCCATGGGCCCAAGGTCCCTCTGAGCTCAAACCACAGGTGCTAATTACTATACAAACCCCTATCCATCCACTTCTGATCTGGGGGAAGCTGCTAAAGGCCTGAGCAGGAGGCTGAGCCAGCAGTGAGGCCTACAGGCCTGGATCATAGGGCCTGCCTCTAGGATGCCAAGATTTGAAATGGGAAACAGACCATAGTGCTCAGTAAGTCTGGCCTTTCCTTTTGCCAGAAGCAGATTCCCACACCCACCTCCTTAATCAGGGCCTCACAGCTCAGGCTCCCTTCCCTCTTTGGCCCTCCCCTTCCATGTGCCACTTCTTGAGAGGACTCTCCCCTCCTAGAAGGCAGGAGGATCCTATGACTGGCCCACAGAAGGGTCAACTGAGGCTAGTCTGTGCCTCTCCCCATTCCTACTGCCCAAGGGCCCCAGACACCTGAACCAGGTCAGACATCAAGGCCTACCTCTTAGTGATGCTGTCTCAATGCTGGACATAGACAGCTTTTTTAACCTCTTCTTTCCCCTCTTGGCATTGTAGATGGAGTTAATTCTTTGGACAAGCTGGGTGAGAAAAGCAGGAAGGGTGAGGCAACCCTAACACCAGCTGCCCCTACTTCTAAGAAGGCTGATTAGTAGTCCATTCATTCCCTCAAGGTGCAAGCAGAACCATCCTCCACACACACACTGGGCCCAGTACTAGTCTCCATGCTGCACTGCCCCAGAGTGCAGACTGGCTGGTGGCTCTCTATCTCCCTCACCCCTAAGTGGTCTCCTGCCCCAAAACAAGGATGTTAAACTTAGCTCCCCAGAGGAAGGAACTGTGATCAAACTACACAGGATGGGAGCTTCTGAGTCCCCAGAGTCACTGAACCAACAGAGACAAAGAGCTCCTCAGACGTAATAACAGGAACAAGGATTGGAGCCTTTCCCTCTAGGCTATAACCCGGGGCCACGACAGGAAGGAGCTAAATTCCCAATATACCCAAGCATTGTTTGTAGGCTAAAAATACCATTTGGCTAAATCCTGCCACTTTGGGCTGGGGATTTGGGTCTGACTGCCTGTGTGTGCAAATCATTGCTGAAAACTCAATTCTGAAAGTCAGAGAAAGGAAGACCCAAATTGGAGTCCTAGGTCCTTCAAAGCCTGGAAGTTTTTGTGTAGGCACAGAGAGATCTGCACACGTACACCTCGCACTCACTAATGGGGAGTCTCCTGATGGATTGGTTTCCGGTAGCTCAATGGCATGGAGTGCTCCCTGGGGGGAGAGGCTAGCCTGTCCTTTCCCTAACATCTGTGCAACCACGAATCACTTAATCCATCTTTGCTAATAAGATAGGGACTTAACCAGATGAAAAAGAAAGGCCAGTGCAGGGATCCAAAACTCATTCAAGGAGAACTGAGGAAGCAGCCCCAGATTAGGGAAGGACAGACCAGAGGGAGTTGCCCACCTGCCCGCCCACCTGCCCAGCCAGCCCCAGGGCGGCCCCTCCAGGGAGGCTACCTTAGGAATGCGCCGGGCCCTGCGGCTGGACAGCAACTCGCTGGTGGTGCTAAGGCTGTCCTCGTTGAGGCTGGAGGGTGAAGACGGCAGGCTCAGCTGAGCCAGCAGCAGCATGTCGTCATGGCTGTGCCTCTTGGGTAATCGCGGCAGTCTGTGGCTCTTCCTCTCTGACCAGTTCCCACTGCGCAAGGACTGGCTGCTGGGCTTCAGAGAGAGCTGGCATGGGGGAGAAAATGTGGGAGAGGGCTTCAGCACAGATGCCTTGGCTGGCATCCCTGGCTCCCCCGAATCCCACCCTGGAATTTCCCTCTGCCTGTGTTTCCTCTCCTAAGACCTCAGCTGCTAATCAGCAGGTCAGGGCTAGATGAGATACGTGCTTCCACAAAGGAAGCTGAACCACCTCTGCCAGAAAAAAGAAAACAGAGGCTAAGAAAACTGGGCTCTCATCTGAATGGAAAGAGAAGGACAAGAGGGAATTCTGGGGGCTCTTCCTGAGTTTTGAGACTAGGCTTAGCCTTCACTCCTTATTCAGCCTGGCCCCCAATCCAGTCCTAAAAGACTTCTTTGGCAGGGGCTATAATCCACATGGCAGCCTGGCCCTGCTCACCTCTTCCAGGAAGAACATAAGGGTTTTGGGTTCTCATTCCCAAAGCCCAGCAAGGAGGGCCTCACAGCCAGGTGGCTGCTTCGCCACCGCTGCCCCTTCCTAGCCCTGACCTGCTCCCTGGGTCTACACTAGCACCCTTCTGCATAGGCACCTTACTCTCCACAGATCCTGCTCCCTGCTAGAAAGGCAGCACCCCTGCCAACTCAGCCCACCTCCCACCCACTGTCTGCATCTGGCATCGTCCCTCATCACTCTTCGGCCAGCCCTCCTTCCTCCTGTCCCCCAGAGTCCTCTTCCCACTTCCCAATGATGCTGGCCACACAAATTCAGCAGAAGCCTGTTTGAATATAGCGCATGAGAAAGGTGAATCTCTTATAAAAATGTTACATCATTCCAAAGCCAGATCATTTCTACATTCTCCAGCCAATGTTAGAAAATGTCCAGGTCCCATTTGCAAAGAGAAGTGGAGTTGCCTGGGCAGGTCGGAGAGAGCGCCTCCATTCTCCTGCCTCCTGTCCAGCCTGGACAAGGCTGGAATGAGCTGAAGTCTAATGGTCTCCTTGGACTCTTTCTATCAGTCCATTCCTTGAAGATTCAGTCTTATTTCCTCCAACACGAGTGGCTCCAGGTCTGGTGGACACCTGTCTGGCTCTCCAAATCTGGTTCTTGGGCCTAGGCCTGGCCCCCAAGTGGGGCCAGAGCTGAGGAATACCAAGACTCAGAACAGGGCCCCGTCTTCCTGATGCCCACAGAAGGGGAGCAGGAGCAATGATAAGACAGGAGGCAGCCAGGGCTCATGCCTCAGTGTTGCAGCGTAGAGCTCGAGTAGTAAAGGGAAGAACAGGGGTGGGGTGCCCCAGGAGCACATCTTGCTTGCCCACAAGGATTTCAACATGGGAGAAGTCCCTGCCTGCAGAGCTCTTTCCTGAGGTCACCTCCTTTGCCAAGCACTAGTGAGGGAAGGAGTGGGAGTGGGAGCAGACCAGAACCCCAGTAGGACAGGCCTCCACTGCGGCCCTCACACTGGCCCACGTTGGGGCTGCCATTACCTGAGTGGGTGGGTTGTTGTACTTCCTGTCCTGAGGACCCCACATCCTGTGCAAAGAGTCCAAGGAGTTTTCGGACAATTGCTGTGATTTTCGTCCTGCTCTTCGGCTCTTTAAGTCCACATCCTCATATGGATTCTCCTTGGGCAGATCTCCTGCAGAAGGGGCGACGTTAGAGACTGAGAGAAGGGAAGGAGGAAATACACGCACTCACAAATAAACAAGCAGAATTCCTGTGAACCAGAGAGAATGCCTTCTGCCTGGCCCTTCAGGCCGTGAGTCATACAGCTGCCCGTCTGCAGCGGGGAGGCTACAAACAGATCCCGGCTCCAAGTCCAGAAGCAAACCCCCCGCTCCTCGTTCAGTTCAGCCTCGTCTGGCCTCTGCTTTATAAATTCAGAGATTGCACAAGACGGGCTCAGCTACCCCTGCCTGTGCCCAGCCAGGGGACAAAGCCAGCACCAGGCTTCATTCCTTGGCTCCAGTCCTCCTGCTGTGAAAGCCCCAGAGATACACAGCACAAGGTAGGAAAGGCTTCCAGAGGTCACACGCTGTCCTGCTACTGAAGCTCCCTGAGGACCCACGCTGGGGGATGGGCACAGATGGACACTAACCAACTACAAAGAGCACTCCCGGGCCTCCCTCTCCCTTACTGTACTATGCACCCATTCTTTCAGGGCAGGTCTGCTATCTGGCACACGGGTAACCCCACAGCAGACCAGGGGTCAGTGGAGCAGTGACAGCTCAGTCATGATCTGCTCCATGAACCACTCTCACTACGGTGTCACTCTGTTTCCTCCAGGTGTCACTCTGTTTCCTCCACCACTGGGCTCTTCTGCAAGAAGAGACCAGTCTTTGCTCCCCTTTTGGACTTAGACCTCCTGCTGTGACATGGGGGCTGTGTGACAGGCCTGATAGCCATCAGGGCCAAAGAGGGGAGGAGGGGAGTTTTCGCTTCTCGGGACTGATTCCTAAAATGCCTGGCAGGAAACACTAGACGGGCACTACCAGCCAACCTCAGGAAGTCAAAGGCATAGTCCCCGCTCGTCAAAGCGACTCCTTCCCATCAGACTCCTTCCCACTCCTTCCCAGACAGCCGCACCTGTCTGCCCCTTTCCCTGCAACATATACCTGGACTTCCCTACACACCAGGAACACCAGGTGCCAGGGCAGTCCTGGCTCAATCCTGCAGCAGATCTGTGGGCACTGTGAGTGAATACAGCTCTCTGCTCCCCTTTCCCTTGTCTTTCCATATCCTCCCTGCAAATCAATGTCCCTGTCTGGGACTTGGGACCTAGGCACCAGTGGCCAACATGTATGCCACCCTCTGCTCGGGGGCAGCATACATGAAGAGAACAGGGCTCACTCCTCTTCTCTCCGTTCAGCAGCAGGATGGAGCCTGGTAGCTGCTGAGCCCTACAGACGCCTAGATGTGCCTTGCACCCCAGAGGAATCCCGATACTAGTTCTCAGGGAACAAGCAGAAGAAAGAGCTACAGGACTAGAAATAAGGCCACTGGGAGTGTAGGCTTTCCTAGGATGGGACACAGGAGAAAAACAAACCCCTGTATGCTTACAGAATTCTCAATTTCCAGAGTCAAGATTCCCCTCTAAACTGGGAGTATCTACTCATTACTACCATGGAAAGAAACACTGAATTTAGGAAATAAATTCACAGAGGTAGGAGGAAGGAGAAGGTGTGAAGGACAATTTCTGTCACAGCTCATCGGGCTGCCAGAGGAGCAACACAAATCTCTTGAAGGTCTGAGTCAAGAATGGGTCAAGATAGGATTTGGGACTAGGACTAGATGAAGTGATTCCGAGCACTGAGCAGAGTCCCCAGCAACTGAGCAGACGTTTTCCTGTAACACAGTCATGCTATAAAGATGACTGGTCTCCATTCCAGAGTCCTGACTAAGCAGAGCCGGCCTAGCAACCCTGCCTCAAGAAGCCAAGCAACAAAACTGGCAGCCAGCCTACCCCACTCTGGGTACTTAGGGAGGATGCAGGATAGACTCAGTACTTCTTGGTCCCTCTCCAATATAGAACCTGTACTGATGAGGTGGGAGGATCAGGAGTGCCAGGACACAATACTCCTGATCCTGGAAAATAGGACTAGAGCATCATTGTTCAGAGAGAGGCAGAAAGAACATTTATTCCAAGCTCATCAAATCCAAACTGCCTTGGGCTGGATGACCAGCCAGAGTCCTTATCATCATCCCTGAACCAACAGGATGACCTTGTCTCAACTCCTTTAGATCAGAGTTTCTCCAAAGTACTGACATTTGGGGCTGGGATGATTCTCGTTGTGGTGGGCTCTTCTGTGCATTCAAAGGATACTTAGCAGCAACCCTGGCCTCAATCTACTAGATGATAGTAGCATCCCCTCAGTTCTAATAACCAAAAATGTCTCCAGACACTGTCAAATGTCCCTTGAGCAGATGGATAAATGCATACATAGATGGAGTTGGGGGGGGGGGGGGGGGAGGAAGGAAGGGAGGGAGGGAGGGAGGGAGGGAGGGAGGGAGGGAGGAAGGAAATACAAATGGGTGGATGGATGAAATTACCCCCTGCCCTGTTCAGAATCACTGCTTTAGATAGATGTTTCTAAACTTCTTAACAGATTCTGAGTGCCATGACATGACTCCCAAGGCAAATTCTCTTTCCTCCATTCTTCCTTCCTTTCTCTCTCTCCTTCCTTCTCTCTTCCTTCTTTCTTTCCCAAGAATCAGACCTTTGAACATTGATACAAAGTCCAAAGCTCCAAGAAACAGATGCAGGAGACTGAGGCCCAGGAAGTAACAGATATGCAACACTGAGGCACATCAATGACAACCTGAAAGAGAACAGTTGGGAACACCAGGATTTCAATACTTATATTGCCTCTGGCAATGAAATTCAGGAAAGCCTCAAAAGCATGTTCCCCCTGCTTCCCAGCCTCAACACCAGCCTCTTTCTTTTTCAGCAATGTTTAAAATCTTCTGATAGAACCAGGCCACTCATCACTGCTCCAGGAAATGACTGCTGGCCCCAGCCCAAGTCCTGCCTCCGCAGCCTTAGCCGGGCCCTCACAGCCCTAGTTCACCTGCTACTCTCCTGTTCTTGGCCACCGTTTTGGAGCTGTCTCGTGGACATACTCCCAGTCATCCTTCCAGGAAATAAGGATGCCCAAGGGATGGGGATAACAGGCAGAGGCCAAGCGGGCCCTGAGAACCACACCTGAACCTGCTAAGAGAAAATTAATCCCAAAGCAATGGCTCAGAGCCAAGAGAGGAGGAGGGCTGGGGAATCAGGCTTGGTGGGGGGAAGCAGGACTACAGCAAGGCTGGCGAAGCTACAGGTGAGTGGAGAGAGACATGGTGAAGATTTAGCAGGGGCAGAGAGGGAGACAAGAAGCCTGGCAGGCCACCAGACTGTCACCTGCATTCCCGCATGCACAGATATCTTGAGGGCGATCCACACTGGCTGCCTGAGGAGAGGGAGAAGAGGTAGGCCCTCTTCTCCAGCAGCCTGGCCCTGAGCAGCCCCATCTCATCAAGCCCAGCTGGGGAAGCCAGAGGTCTCAACCCTTCCCAGCTTCGCTGATGAGATATGGAACAAGGGCATCGCCAAGAATTTCTGCTTTGCACTCTTTTAAAGGGGATTGTCAGAGCCCAAACTTATCACACTGATCCTCTTGAAGGAAGAAACCAGCCCTGCCTCCACTCCTCCCCACAGCTCTTTTGGTCATTAACCACACACACCAAACAGTTTTCACTCACCACACACACAACTGGAAGAACCAGTTAGGAGGAAAGGTGTGTGTGTGCACAGACACCGAGAACTTCTCTCACCAGAATCCTAAGCTCCCTGGCCACACCCTGGCTAGCCCCCCACCCCCATCCCCGTCTGTAGCTTCCTTGTCAAAACTTCTCCCAGTTCCATCCAGCTGTTTCTCCCGGTGCTCAGCCTCTTCCCCTCCTTCAAGCATTGGAGAGAGCTCCAGGATAAAGGCCCAACTCCCCACCCCCCCTCCACCAACCCCCATGACACACAGCACATCACATAGGGAGCTCTTAGGGGTCAACTGTTCCCCACCCTCCAAGCCTAGACACCTTTCTCCAACTGCCCACGCACCGTCCCCTGGGCTGCACCTCTGGGCTGCAGCCTCAATGTTGTTAGGTACCCTCTGTTCCTTACTACTTTCCGGCCTGGGGACAAATGAGAGAAGCCAGAGAGAGCAAGCTGCTCAAAAAGCTTTGCAGTCAGGCTGACTGACCCTGTCCCCAGCTCCCATCCAGCTCAAGTTCCTGGAAACTCTCCCTCAGCCCCAACTAGCTGATGGGAGTGGGAATCTCTGCAGGAATGCAGTCCAGGCTCCCTGGTCAGGCGCCGAGGCCACTCCACATAACTCCCTAACAAGCTGCTTCCTCGGGTGCATTTTTAAGTGTCAGGCTCAAAATGCAAATGATTATAAGGCTTTGTAGGATAGCAGCATCTTCCAGGGGCAGATGTCAAATTGGACAGGCGAGAATTAACAGCCCCCAGGAAGTGGCAAAGCAGTAACTTTATATTTGAACCCCTCTATTGCAAATTAGCAGGATAAACCTCAGCCTGTCTCGGAATATCCCACCCCAGGTCCCCAGGCGTCATGCCTGGTGTAGGCAGGAAGCCAACAAATTCCCCAGGGCCCCTCGTTCAAGTCCATTGCTCACAGAGAAGACATGTTAGTTTCTGGGCCAAATGATCCTCAGCCTCTAAGAGACCAGAAACTCCAATCAGCTGGTCCCCAAGGTGGAGATTTAACCCGGGTGCTCCTTGCCCCCCACAGCCCTATTATCACACACCCAAAACAAAGCTTTGTCTGTCCTGTGCAAGCAAGGCAGCATAAGAGTTGGTTAATCCAAACAGAACCAGAGACAACCTTAACCTCACAGTGCACAGGCTAAGCCAAGAAAAAAAAAGAAGGCTCCTGGGAAGTCCGAGGTACTTCAATCCCAGACAAAAGTGAAACTGACATTCACAGTTCAGCAACAAGGGCCCTGTGAAGCCTGGGGTGGGGGTGGGGGTGGGTAAATTCTTGGGCCTATCTCCAGGGAAGGAGAAAGGGATAGATCGACTGGAATCTAAGAGGAAGAGATATTCTCTTATATTTACCTCTAGCATCCCTGGTCTAGAAATTCAGTCAGCACTCTTGTGGGGGATATGAAGAAGGAAGCCGTATCCAGGCACTGAACTAGCTACAAATGCTGAACCCCCCCAGACCCCTACCCCACAAAGCTGAAGCAAACCCAGATGCCTGGGTCACTCCTCTGCTCTCCTTCCAACATCCTCCTGAGTACTCCTCCCCTACTCTCTGCACAATGGTCCAAAGATCCAGAAGCTGGGTGAGCAGCTAAGGAACACGCCCCCACTGCAGCCTCATCCCATCCCAGCCCTTACCCCTAGCTCTAGCTCATCCGTTCAGGAAGCATCCACGCTGCTCTGGTATTTCCTTCCCTCCTCGTGCAGCATCCCAACATGGTAGAAAGGAGGATCAGGAGACCCCTCTCCTGAGTCTGGAGGATGAGACCCAGATATCCTTGCCTCCCTCCTCTTCTTCTAACTTGACCAAAGAAGGCCCAGAGAACAACTCTGTTGCCCAGGACAGAGCCCTCCCCAATTCTCATCTCCCTCCACCCCACCCCACCCCAAACAAGCCCAAACAGAGCCTGGGATCACAGAACTCTGGACAGGGGAGAAACAGCTGAAACATCTCTTTCTCTTATTTAAGTTCAGTTGATATAAAAACATTCATCTCCCCACCTGAAATCCCTGGACAGCCCAGACAGGCTGCAGAGCCTTCTCAGAGAAGAGGCTCACAGCGTGGGCAGAGCTTGTCTTGCGGGGCGGGGAGTCGGGGGGGGTTGGGGGGCAGGAGCTCAGAACTAGAGCCTCCTCTGTCCACTGCAGCAGCTGCACCAGGTTCTCCCAAGGGCCCCGGGCAGCAAGAATACATTCCGATTTCTTCTCAACTAGAGGAAACAGGAATGTACTCTGCAACGAGAGTGGGGAGGAAGATGAGGATGTGCCTCGGATCCATCCCCAGGGCTCTTGACCTCAACTCTGGAGACCATGTGTACAAAGCTTTTTTCCCAGTGTTAAGGGAAAATGCCTCCCTCCCTAAACACTTTTTCTATTCTAGGGATCCCACTCCCACAGTCTTCCTGTTATGACCTCATTTTGGATGGCTATATCCTACACTCTGTTCCTGGGGAAAGCAGTGCTATTTCCCCAGAAATGCTGGCCCAGCAAGTCATAAAGAGAAAATGATGAAACTGGTGTCTCAGAGCAAATGAGGGAATACATGATCTCTCCTTCCAAAGATTCCCCAGTCTTAGGAAAATCTGAAAGGTTCTCCACTAGGGCCACTTCTCTCTCTAATGTGTTCATTAAGACTACCATCTCCAGCCTCAAGGCCTAACACAGAGATGAAAAAGGAGGGGTCAAGTGCACAAACCCATCGCTTCTCTTCTCCAGTGACTGACTCACACACACACATTACTTGAACAAAACTGAAGTACCCCATGGAGAGAATGAGGCCAGGGTTAAAATAAAGCCCCAAATAAATGCACCCCACCCCAGTCTGTTGGTTTTTCGTGGACTCTGGAACACAAGTTTGCCAATACTGAGTCCTCTCAGTTGTTGAAGGACAATCCTCCACAGCACCTTACATTTCTGACTTGTGAGTAAGAAGAATGAACTATCTGCAATACTATTTCACAGACGTATAGCAAATGACCTCAGAAGACATAGAGAGTGTCTCTCTCCAGGGTAGAGGCAGATTTGTTTCCTGACCAGGACAAAGATAATGTCTCTTTGTGGGGCAAAGGTTGGACACGTTTGCTGGCCACTCCCTGAAAAGACTGGGTTCCTTAAGCTTGGAGCTCCTCAGCTGGAAACAGACCCAATGTATGTACAGCCTCTACCTGGACCTCCTCCACACTGCTCATGTGACCTGGCATCACGGGAACCCATGTGAACACAGAGCTCATGCTGCCTGCTGTGTCGTGAGTAATAAAGTCCTTTGTCTCCAATCCAAGAGTCTTGTGTCTTCTGTCAGCATCTGTGAAACTGAGGAGGGCTAAGCTTGTTTGCAAGCAGATGCTTTCTCGACACCACTTGCTTTAAGAGAAAGTAGGAGAGAGAGATACCAAGGACCAGGCATTGTGCTAGGTATGTGGATAAACATTTTATTTCATTGAGTCCTAACAATAATCCTTTGAAGTATTATTACTATTATCACCATTATCGCCAACACTCTAACATCATCATCATCACTTCGTAAGAGAAGACAAAGGCCTCAGATAAGTGATTTGCCTAAGGACACACAGCTAAGGAAGGACACACAACTAAGGAAGCCTTCTAAAAATTAAAAAAGGATGATGTGGTTTTTCCCTTTTTTGTGGTCCCAGAAGCCCTGTGGGTTTCAGTTCATTCAAGGTCAGGTTTTAATTTCTTAGCTGCTCAGTCTTTGCTAAGCTGCTTCCTCTGGTGCCCATTTTCTCGAGAAGTTCCAGAAGCTGGGCCAAATCTGCCTATGGTGAATAAAGCGGAAGCTGGGAGTGTCCCTCCTGTTCCTGTCCTGCAGCCCCCAGAGATGAGCCACCCCACCACCTCAGCCACAGCTTACCCACAATATCTTCATAGGCATTCTCTTCTAAAGTGCTTTTGGATCCAAACTTGGGTTGGCTCTCAGTACCATTCTCAGTGGGAGAAGAGGGGTACAGGGACTGGAGACTGGATGCATCCTCAAACTCAAAGGATTTTCTGTGGATAACAAGAGCAGGAGTCATTCCATCAAAACTAGATTCCACTGCCTTGTTGGGGGAGTGGGCAACAGCAAAGACCAGAGGTCCTCCTCATCAACCAGATACCAAGCAATGCATCAATACAGACCAAAACTTACCATTCAAATGAGGAGAAAATGGTCTGAGAAGTCCCAGACTGAGTGCCTGCAAATAATGCCAGTAACAACTCCCACGGCTAAGAAGGGTGTTATGTGTCAGATGCTGTAGCAAACACACGTGTACCTCATTAATCTTCACAATATTCCTACGAGCTCTTGTGCCATTTTATGAATGAGGAGACGGAGGCTCAGGGAGATGAAGTGACAAGAGGCAGGACTCACCCAGGCTGTCTGGCTCCAGGGTGTCAGCTTTTGACCTGGGCCTCCAAGGCCTGGAGCATATCATCCTTGAGAAGCACCTGCCAGTACCACGAGAATGGAGTACCCATTCTGCCTCTGGACTCCCCCATCATGCCTGCATCCTGGCAAGGGCTCTTGATCTAAACAGGGGGTAAGGGCTCAACAGTGGCCGGGTGATGCCCAGGGCTGTTTGGGAGTCGGGAAGCAGCTAGTGGTAGATGGGTTTTTGGAAGAAAAAAAGGCTGAGACCTCCAAAGAAATCACAGTGCTTCTGAGGTGGAACTAGGAGGACCGTTTTTAGTCAAGCTACTTCCAAGACCCAACTTCCCTTCAGCTAGTCACCTGCTCCTTTCCATACTGCAAATGGCCATCCCGTCTACTGCAGAAATTTCCAAACCACAGCTTGTTAGCACCTCAGACAGCTTGAGCCCACTGTACTCTCTACTCCTCCCCTCCATTATTTAAGACTTGACCCCTGCTGCATCCTCTCTCTCTCTCCAAGGCAGCTGCCAGCAGGCTCCTGGGGGGTGGGGGGTGGGAAGGAGAGGCACGGACTGAAGACCTCCTCCCACCCACTAACACCTCCCTCCTCTTCTGGGTACCATTAGACATTTCAGCCTTTCTCTCTTGTTTAATGAAAAATTCACTAGAGTCTTAGGTTAGGGTACAAGTCAAGGACGAATGGTGTCCTAAAACCACATTCTGTTCTCAGCTTGCCTGGCTACTCTGGAGCACTGGACACAGCTGAACACTCTATATTGGCACTCTCCTTCCTTCGCCTCTATGACATAGTCAATAGCCTCTTTGGCAATTACTTTTCAGGATCTTGAGAGAGATTCACCTTTTCTACTTGTCTTTTAAATGCCAGGGTCTCTCAGTCCTGTCTTCAGGATTCTCTTTCTCACTATGTATTTTTGGGGGCCAAATACTGATGGCCATCGCTGAATCTACCATTCTTACCATGATGGGTCACAAATCTGTCTCTGACCCAGACTTCTCACTGAGTTAAATATCCAATGGTTGAGTGCAGTGGTTCCTGAATGCGGGCCCACAGAAACTACTGGTCTGAGATGAAGCTCTCATGGATAAACATAGTTCTTGAGTCAGTAAATGAGATACAAATCATGTTCAGCCAAATTACCCTTGAAAATCCCTTAGGTAGGCACCACACTGAAGACCAACACGGTGTCTTTGATTAAGACTAATACAGTCAGTTTCTCCGGACTTTTTAACAGATTTCTTTCCCTTCTGTTGAATACCTGAAGAAACATTTGGCATGCATTTTTTAAAGTAAGGTATATTAAATATAAGATTCATACCTTACACAATAGAAACAAACTCACCATCTCATGATCAAGGGAATATGTCCACTGTTTGAACAGGCAAATAAAATACCCTGCACTTTTTGAATGGTCTTCCCCCCACCCCAAGAGCACAGATGTTTCAATTTGCGAAGTTAATTCTTATGTGAAGTGACCCTACCATATATGGGGTGTGTGTGTGTGTGTGTGTGTGTATGTTATGTATAAATGTAATGTGTGTGGGAGTATGTATAAAACCTTCAGGCTGATGTACTCTCCTGCACTCCCTTTTTCCACCTAGCTAAGTGCAAATTTTTTGCTTTTCTAAATTTAGCTCAGCAACCCCCCCTATAAGGAGGCTTCCATCACTCCCCAGCCTAATTTAGCTGCCTCTTCCTTTGGGTCTCTTTAGCACCCTACGCTGACAGGGATTCACATCACACAGAGCAGCATCTAGGATTTATTTGTGTATCTATCTCCTGTACCACATCAAGAATGGAAGAATGGAAAAACCATATCTTATTTGACCCTGTGTCCCCTTAACCAGTACGAGGTTTGGTGCATGGCAGGCTCTCCATGGGTGTTTATAAAAATGGATAAATAAGAACAAAGCAAACACTCTTGGCAGGTTGTTAAAGACTTAAAAGCCAGTGAGCACACTGGGGTGAACCAAAACATTGGATTACCCTTAGCCAAGGGCTCTTCTGGCCCATGGATCTGAAACTTTCTGATGTTTTCTTCTCATGGCTGAACTTCTTCTCATTCCAGTTATCTATATGAGATGGGTTATGCTGGATGCAGCCTGAAATTGGGGTCCAATGGAAGAATCCCAAGAAGCGAAATAAACCCAAATGCCATCTGACTTTGGTTTAGAGGAGAAAGGCAGTGAGGGAGAAGGGGATAGGTTCTCCCAAGGAGGCAGGCCGCCAGCCTACCTCAACTCAGAGAAAAAGACACCTGTCAACTTTTCCCAACCCCAGCAGCTATAATTGTGGTAGTCCAGGGTCAGGAGTGCTGAGACTGACCAGGAAGCCAATGAGAGTGTCAGGACAAGTCATCTCAGACATGACCAAGAAACCAGTAGAATGTTCTTTGACTCCTTTTTCCATCAGTCTCCCCTTTCAGGATCCAAGGATCCCCTCTCCCTCTAGGGCCAGGGTCCCTAAATGCCAGGAAGCCCTCAGGAAAGAGAAAATCACCTTAAATATATCAATCTACCATGTTAATGACAACATGCAGTATTCGGATGGTGCTTCCCTCAAAGAAATAAGTTTCTAATGCTGGCATTTCAGGTGGTCATGAGGCTAAGATCCTACTAGTAGTCCTTTTATCTAAAAGGAAGGTGGCCCTACCCCTCCCACAGGGACGAAGGAAATTCCAACAGGGCTCAAGACACAGCCCGACTATCCCCCAAAGGCCAAATCTACCCACACCTTCAGTAGACAGCATTTGAAAGAACTGCTTCCACCCTCGCACTCACATTTATGTATCGTTATCCTGCAAGGGTAGAGTGATCTCTTTTTCACCTAACTCATGTTACCACCTGACAATTATTCACTGCTTCAGGACCTAGGGAGCAGTCCTGGCTGCGACCCACAGTTACAGTCTGCTTCTGCATCTTCCATTGAAAAGAAAGCCACTGTGCCCGCCTGTTGCGACACTGGAGGAGCATTCGTTACCTGCTCTGGGACTTGCGGTGACCACGCAGGTCCTTCTTGGGTCTCCGAGTGACTGGTGGGGCTGGGGTGGAGGGCAGGGGGGGTGGAGCAGCAGGTGTGGGCGAAGGAGGTAGACCATTGCTTGGCTTACTCTTGGGGTTCTTGTCAGCCTCATATTCAAAGGTGCGCTTGGGTTTGGGGACAGGGTTCACAGCGGGATCAGGGGAGCTCTTGGATGGCAGCAGCTGAGAGCTCGGGCTATTTCCAGGGGTCCCTGGCTTAGTGGAGCCACTGCCTTCCCTCTCCAGGGGTGGGCCTGCCTCCCCCCCAACTCCGGCCACTCCTCCTGCCCGGCTGCCAGTGCTCACACTCGTGCTCCCCGTCGGTTCCTCCAAGGTGCCCAAGGTCCCAGTCTTCCTTCTCCCTCGGTCTACACTGTAGCAGCTGCTGGGGAGCTGGGGCAGGCCCCGGCCCGGCTGCTCCTTCAGGGCCTGTTCAATTTTCTGGATCCGACTCAGCACTGCGGAGCTCTCTCTCCTGCTGCCGTGCCCCCTGAGGAAGGCGCCGGGCTCACCCCGGCCTGCCCGTCTCTCCAGCCGATAGAAAGAGTCCCGGACAGGGAGCGCCTCTCCCTCCTCCTCGGTCTCAGGGTAGGAGCACTCTGAGAAGGTCCTGCTCATCCTCCGGAGGCCCTTGAAATCGAAGGCTTTTTCTGAGCTGCAGGGGGATGGCGCCACGCTGGGACAACCCTCACTGAGCGCCCACTCGCCCCCAGAGCCCTCCCGCTTCTCCCCGCACACACTCATCCTGGGCGAAACCTCTCGGCGCCCCTCCCATGCTGAGATCTTCTCCCGGATGCCCAGGCTGTGGGCACGGGTGCCAGTGCGGTTCAGAAAGCAACTCCGTGGGCCGGTTGTTGGCCCTAGGGATGGGGTGCTCTGGGCAAGGGGGAGGCAAGCAGCTACTCCCTCTACATCCTGGGCTGCCCCCAGGACACCGTCCTTCTGGTCCTCTCTCTTGCACACCGAAGGGCTTCTGTCCAAATCACTGAAGTTGGTGGTCTTGAGGGGACAGACGGGTGGTGAAGTGTCTGGGGAGGGAGCTTGAGGATCTGGGGGTGAAAGATCACGGGGGTGCCAGTCCTTGAGGAGCAGCCGGGAGCTGGAGCGGCTTGGGTACCTGCAGGCAGACGTCTCGCTATCACTGAGCGGGTAGATGGGACTCCTCGGTGGGGACAGGACTGGAGGTGGAGAGACTGACTGAGACCTAAAAGCAGCAAAAATGAAAACAGGAAAAGAAGAGAACATGGCAGTGAGTGGCCTGACAGCCAGAGGCACGGTGTTCTATTTCTGGAGCACTCCATATCTCTTTCCTGTAGGACACCCAAGCTCCAAGTAATACACCTTTTGAAGCCATCCTCAACGAGAGGAACAGCTCTGTATCCACCGCAGGGCAAACTCAATGGGTCTCTCTGCCCAGTTCAATCCCAGAGGCCCTGAGCCCCGTCTGGGACAGAGGCCAGCTCTGTGTCAGGTGAGAGAAGCCCAAGAAGCAACCCCTGCCAGCTAGGGAAGCAGTAAGGCCAGGGGTGTGCTGCGAAATGTTTAGCGATCTGCCCTCTGAAAGAGAAAGCACATATCTGTACCATGCGCCAAACTCCACGGTATAAATATTCCAACGTAGCCTCAAGGAACATGGCACTGGGAAGGAATGCTGGTGTTGGGTTCTCAGGAGCCGCTAGAGAGCATCTCTGGCACCTACTTCCTGAGGCACCCCAAATATACACCTGAGCCCTTGGATCTGAACAATTCCCCATCTCCCCTGAAACTTCTGTTAGCAGCACAACATACTGTCTTGACCAGAATTCAGATCCCTGAAGGTCTCAAAAAGCATCAGAAGGGTCCCTCAACAAAGAGTCCTCTCTGCTCTGTCAGCAAAGATGCCTCTGTGGAGCAGAGGCCACCTCCTCAGGCGGCTCCACCCTCCAGTGGCAGCGCCCCTTCAAATGAGCACCAGCCACTCCTCAGCACTAAATCCACATATAGGTCTTGGTGCATATGCGGAAGAGTTCTAAATAACTGGTTTTACACATATTATGAACTCATTTAGTCTTCACAAAAACTCTACACAATTATTATTGTTTATTATTACTGCCTCCACTTTACAAATGAAAACCAGTGAGCCACAGAAAGGCTAAATACCTCATCCAAGGCCCCTCAGCTGGTGAGTGGGGAAGCCAGGACAGGAACTTATAGAGTATTATGCTGCCCCTCTCAAGAGGGGGGCAGTGGCCTCTGCCATCCTTGTGAAATGCCTAAGCTCCTGGACATAACCCAGGAGAAGCTCTCAGAGAACCTTTCACAGCCCTGTCCCAAATGTGGCATTTATATGTATCAGGGAACTGTTCCCCCTCGAGACCTCTAGACCTCTTCCTTACTAGTCCACAGTCTCTTCCAGGTGGGAGGACACATCCTCAGTATCTAGAAGGTGCTCAGTGAGTGAAGGATAAATAAAGAAAGGAAAAGGTAAAGGTGAGCTTATTGACAAGAACCATGAGCAGACTTCCCTTGCAGTGCACTTTTCTAGTTGTCTGCCAGGGTAACCACTGTCAACTTTCAGCGCTCTTCTCGAACAGTTTCAGTTCAAAGACAGCAGGGTCTTGCCAACACCGCATGCTACAAAGGCCTACCTGACCCTAATGCTATGGCCCTTAAAGCTGGGCGGTAGCCTCACAGGCTCGAGTGCCATGCCACCCACAGGAAGGCAGCCAGCTGCCCTCGAGCCAGCCTGCTGTCACTGCTTGCTCACACACAGAAAACTGGAGCTTGGGTGAGTCAGGGATTGGCCGACAATTCCCTGTTGGGTCATAGCCTCTGGCTGCCCCCGATCAACAGGAAACCTCAACATGCTTAAGTTGTTTTTAAAAGGGCAAGTCAAACAAGAGCCATCCCACGTGTACATGGGCACAGATGAGAGAAATTCAGTGCCCAGCCAAGCCGATGACCAGAGACTCTGCTTAGCAAGGATGTGTGAAAAGAATAAGCCTCAGCACTCCCTAGGGTAGGCAGCAACAGGGCAATGCGCCAAGCTTGAGCCTGGGGAGATCCCAACCTACTCACAATCAAGGGAGGCCTTAAGTCCCTCATTTACTTCATAGAAACATGGATGCCAAAGGTCATTAGTCCAGCCTTGTAAGCCAGAAGTGTCTGGACTCCACAAAGGACTCTAAATTTCCATTATTCTCTTTTGGAGGGGGGAGAAGATGCCTTTAATAGAAAACAACCTTAACATGTGTTTATTCATTCAATGGTATTTAGTGAGCACCTACGATGTGCCAGGGCCTGCTCTAGGCCCTAGACACAAGAATAAATAAAAGAGACAAAAATTCATGTCCTCAGGAAACAGAAATGCTAGTGGGCGAGCACAGGCATCTAAAGGAAGCCTCCTGCATATGCCTCATCTCTCCAGACAGTTTGATATATGCTCCCCTGGGAACATGTCTCCTCAACCCCCAACGTGAGAATTCACTAGGCCATGAAGGCACTGTACTTATGTGGGGGGAGGGAGACAGGTGTGTATGGCATGGCTCCCACAGGTGGGAAAGAAATATGGTAAGGCCTGTCTGATTCCAGCATGCTTTCAAAACAAGTGATTCTCTAACTTCCCTTAGTAGTTCCAACATGCAGAAATCTACACTGGGTAAGAAATTCGCTCGATGCCTCAATACCTAGCCTGCTTTAACTGGAGTTTACATTCTCTCCTTTCATGAAGAGAAGAGCCTGGCCCTTCTCCTTAAAGGTTCTGGTCTTTGTATCATGGCTGATTTGCGGCCAGGGCTACAGGTGCTCTGCTCCCTGCACCACCTTCCCACATGGGCCAGGCCCAGTGTGCTCTAGCAGCTCGAGAGGGAAGAACGGGCCTGGCCAGACTGACACGGAGCCCAGGCAACCCCAGGTTCTTCACAGAGGAGGCAGCATTCACTCACTCCAAGGTCCTAGGGATAAATTCATAAACAACATAAATAAGTCCTTGCCCTCATGCGATACTCACTTGATGGTAGAACTCACCGCTTTCTCTCCATGTTTCTGATTCTACCTTTTTAAGAATGTGACCAGAGACAAAGCCACTCACTCTGAAGTCTTTAGTTTCTTTTTTCTTTTTTTTTTTTTTATTTATTCATGAGAGACAGAGAGAGAGAGGCAGAGACACAGGCAGAGGGAGAAGCAGGCTCCATGCAGGGAGCCCGATGTGGGACTCGATCCCAGGTCTCCAGGATCACACCCTGGGCCAAAGGCAAGTGCTAAATCACTGAGCCACCCAGGCTGCCCTGAAGCCTTTAGTTTCAATTCCTCAAAATTGTTCTGACTACATCACAGGGTTGTCATAATGGGCAAATGAGACTATGGATGTGAACTGATATCATATACTATAACTCACTATGACTGTTAAGTATCATTAGTATTAAGTTTTTCACCAGGAATGCTAAGCCACTTGTTCTCAAAAGAGGGTAAGAACATTATAAAGCCTTAGGGTTCACGTTTCAGAGTAGCCACCAACAAGTTCTGTGACTTGGAGCAAATAACTTTAGCTCTTTAAACCTCAGTATCTTCATCTGTTAAAATGGAGGTTAAAAGAACACACATTTCAGGGGGTTATTATAAGGAATAGGCACAAAACACATCAAGTGTTGACCTTGGTGGCTAACACCTAGAACAAAGAGCTTATCTTTGTCCTTGGATTCTGAACATCTCGGGTGGAAGGAGAAAGGAGTACATTTAAAATGGTTGTAAATCCTTTGTGGCTCACGGTATCAAAAGGTGATTCTATTTTCCTGCCCTTCAAAGTCTAGGTTGACCTTGTGATTTGCTTTGACCAACAGAATGAAGTAGAAATTAAGCTAAATCTCAAATTTGAGGCCTCACGAGGCCTTGCAGAATCCCCCTTCATATACCTGGAATGCTCCCCTGAGACTGTCATGTTAGGAAGCCAGTCTAGTCTTTTAAAGGATGAGAGGCCATGTGGAGTTAAACTGAGGCCCCCGCAGCCAGAAGCCAGCCCCAGTAAAAGCTTGACAGGGGAGTGAGGTCACCTTGGACCCAACGGAACTTGGCTACATGAGAGACTCCAGAGGAAACCAGTAGAGGGAGTGCCCAGTAAATGCATGAGAAGTAATAAAGTGTTCTAAACCACTAAGTTTTTGGGTGGTTTTCTATGCTGTAATAGTAAAATGATGCAGGTGAGAAAGGTCAGCCTTGTGCATAATTGGCCTGCCCTATCCCACTGCAGAACCACACTGCCCTGGACCTTCTATCCCCAGTGCCTGTCTCTTCAACTTCCCCACAGACTAGCTTCCATGGTCTGGATATTTGGATCTCACTCTCTCTACTAGGACCTCTGGCATGAGAATCTCCTCTAAGCACTCCCTGCAAATGGAACTAGTTCCATAATCCCAAGAATAGAATCAGCTTCCATCAGTCTTTGCCCCAAGTTGAAGGAGGGCTCAGAACAACCTGTTAACCTAGAAAACAAGGAGGCTTAAGGAGGGATATGGCAATGAGGATGCATGGTTCTTCGTGGCAGTGTTTACATGGCAGGTGGCATCTCCTGGGCATGGATGGGAAGGGGTGCTCATTCACTCGTAGGGGCCAGTCCCAGCTAGCTACTTTCTAGTTTCTCAAATGCAGCCTGGCAGTGAAAGTAAAATAATCCCGCCCCCTTGATGGGCAATGGGAAACTGTGGCCACATGAATGGTGGTGCTTGGATCCAAATATATACCAGGTGCTATTTTAGGCATCAAGGATTAGCAGAGACTAAAATTAGACAAAGTCTCTCTATAGGTTATAGTCTGGTGGAGAGAGGCAGTGTGGCTTTACTTGTTTACGGTGAACAGACAACAAACAAACCAACACTGAGAGATGGATATGGAGACAATGCAGAAGAATAAAGCAGGGAAAAAGGAGAGAGATTCACAGTAAGGGAAATCAGGGCAGGCCCCTCTGCCAGGGATGATGTGAATATAACCTTAAGCAAGTAAACACTGTGTTTATTCAGGGGAGAAATGCTGCAGGCAAAGGAGCAACAGGGCAAAAGCTTGAGGCAACTACATACTGTGTTCTGAGGGCAGCAAAAAGCCTAGTGTGGTCAGAGTGGAGTGAGAAGAGGATAGGGTTGGAGATTAGTCAGAGAGGCACCAAAAGACCCTATGGACCAATAATAAGACTTGGGCTTTTACTCTGAGAGAGAAAGGAAGTTCTTGAAAGGTATGAGCAGAAAAATGATATGCTCTGATGTCACATATAAAGTGACACATAAAGTGCAGGGATGCAAGCATGGCAGCAAAGAGACTACCTAAAGTGTACTGCAATAATCCAGGCAAGAGATTATTATGGCTTGTATTAGAATGGAGCAGAAGAGATGAATCTATTTTGAGAGCTGTGCCAATAGGATTTGCTGATGAATTAGATAAAAGGATGAGAGACAAAGAGAAGTCAAGGGTGATGTCAAGGTTTTCAGCCTGAGCATGTAGTAAAATAGAGTTAGGGTTATAAATCTCCACCTAGGAGTCATCTACAGTATATAGATATTATTTAAAACTATATGACTATGACTAATATCAAAAGACAAAGAATAACAAGCATTGGCAAGCATATGGAGAAAAGGGAACCCTTGTGCACTTTTGGTAGGAATGTCAATTGGTGCAACTACTATGGTTAGTTAAACAGTATGGAGGTTCCTCAAAAGATGAAAAGTAGAAATACCATCTGATGTAGTAATTCTACTACTGGGTATTTACCCAACAAAAATGAAAGCAAAAATTCAAAAAAAGAAATATATATTCTTATGTTTACTGCGGCATTATTCACAACAGCCGAACTATGGAACTCTATGACTGTATGATCTCATCTAGAGAGTCAGGAGCTACAGAAACTCAAGGACTGAAATAGAGCATTCCAGTACTTCAAAGTCAGGTAGAGGGAGGAGGAACCAGTGGAGAATGACAGAGAAGGGCACGTAATAAGGAAGAATGAAATTCATAAAGACTCATTCCCTGAGACCTTCAAAAAATAGAGAGTGATCAACTGAGTCAAATTTACTAACAACAGAGTATGGGGAAGACTGAGAAACAGGTGATCATTACATTTAGCAACACAGAGGATGCCATGACCTTGAGAAAAGAGATTCTGGTGGAGAGGTAGGAAGGGAAGCCTGCGTGGAAGGAATTGAAGAAAGTGGAATGAGAAGGTGAGACAAGGCATCTCTTTCAAAGGGTTTTCCTAAAATGGGAACATGGAAATGAGGTGGGGGGTAGAGGAGAACGTGGTACAATAGAAGCATTTTGTTGGTTAATTTGAACCAGGAGATATGATACAGCATGCTTAAATGATGACTGGAATGATCCAGTAGAGAGAAAAGCTATCAATGCAGAATGAGAGAGAGCAAATGTAGGAGCAATGTCCTTAAGCAGGCGGTAAAGGGGATGGGGATCCAATGCCCATCTGGAGGGTTGGCCTTAGATAGAAGAACCCCATTTGCTCTCATTCCCATCCACCTGGGCTGAATGTCTTCTCACATGGTCTCATCATATGCTTCCACCATTGGCTTTTACTGCTTCATGTTTTCTTTTTCTTTTTTTAAATTTATTTATTTGAGAGAAAGAGAGAGAGAGCAGGATGGGGAGAAGAGGAGAGGGAGAGAGAAACCCAAGCAGACTTCTCACGGAGTGTGGAACCCAATGTGAGGCTCAATCCCATGACTCTGAGATCATGACCTGAGCCAAAACCAAGAGTCAGATGCTTAACTGACTGTGCCACCTAGATACCCCTACTTCATGTTTTCCAACTTGTTCCACAGAGGAGAGAAAAGGTCCAGATTTCTTCTTGGTTCCCCATTCCTTCAAGCATCTGTACCCAGCTCCTTCCCTAAACACACTGATCTACTTAATGACTGAGTCCTACCAATTCTATAACCTTCACATCTTGAAGAACAACACAAAAAGTTACACAAAGCACTTAGTACACACTAGCATGGCTGTTGGTTCCCAAAGCCCCCTCCCATAAGGCAAAACTCATATACCAGACCAAGAGTCTAGAAACTTGGGTTTCCTCTGGTCCTGGTTCCCTCACTTTCTGAATGTCCTCATGGAAAAGTCATCTCAATTCTCTGAGCCTCAAATTCTTTATCCATAAAAGCAGGAAAACACTTGCTCTGAGTATCCTTACATACTATCTGTGTGGCTAAAATGATACACATTTTAAAAGTGCTTGAATACCATAAATAGCTCCAGGCAGGTAAAAGAAATATAAAAGTAAAGATAGCACAGCGAAAAGACACCTAAAACTGTGCTCTGATCATCTTTTGCTCTTTATTCTAAAATCCCAGGCTTGTCTCTGGGGAAATAGACACTCTGAAACTGGGCACTCATGCCACCGCCTTGTCAGCATGCAGCCAGATCTGCTGCTCAGCACAGGCATGGATGCCAACACTGCAGCACGTGACTGGCCAAAATCAACATTTATAGGACAGGGAGTAAGGCATAAAAAAAGGGGGTGGGGGGAGTAAGATAAACAGATAAAAAGAGAAAGGGGGAGGGGAGAATGCAAAGGAAATTTAAGTAAAACAGAGGAGAATAAACACTCACATACAGACAAATATATAAGACAAGTGAGTAGGAAAGAAAGAGAATGAGCTAAGGGTTTGAAAAGAGAAAAAATTTTTTAAAGATTTTATTTATTTATTCATGAGAATACA
Organism: Canis lupus dingo; assembly: GCF_003254725.2. Taxonomy (NCBI): domain Eukaryota; kingdom Metazoa; phylum Chordata; class Mammalia; order Carnivora; family Canidae; genus Canis; species Canis lupus. The sequence continues at coordinate 32,662,337 of NC_064263.1, forward strand.
TAGAGAAAACAGAGAGAGAGAGGCAGAGACATAGGCAGAGGGAGAAGCAGCCCCCATGCAGGGAGCCCGAGATGGGACTCGATCCCCAGCCTCCAGGATCACACCCTGGGCTGAAGGCAGCGCCAAACTGCTGAGCCACCTGGGCTGCTCTGAAAAGAGAAATTTAAAGAAAAAGCAACATGTGCAGTATGTGTATACATAGACAGAAAGTGAGAATTAAAATGCCAAGTATGTGCCCCTCCCTCTGGTATTGTTTCGTAAGAACACAACACAACCCTTCACTTAGTGATCAGGGCCACAGCAGTAAGCATTCAAGCCAAGGGATGCCCCATATACTGCCAAGTGCAGCCAAAAACTATCTGGGAAGGAAGGCTATTTTAGTCCTTGGTAATGAGAGGTTTCTGAACTCACCATGGTCTGGTGACAGGGCTTCTGAGTGTGTCAGTATCAGGAAGAGGACCAAGTTGGGGCCAGTTGGGGAAGGCTCCCATGGGTCCAGGAAATAGTCCCAGAGGTAACCAGATGGGCTGTGGATGCCATGAAGCAAGCTTGTCTGCAGATTGGGGTTATGCAGAGCCCAGCTTCCAATATGCTTAGTCTCTACTAAACAGGTGTCTAGCCTGCTCCCCGGGGAAACTGCCTGGGAGTTGGCCATTCACCATTCTAAGGCTGTTCAATGAAGATGGGCCCTTGCTGACTCAGTGGACATCAGCACCCTCCCACCAGTGACTGCCCCAACAGTGAACCCAACATTCTCACTACATTCCCTCAAGGCTGTACTCTGAGGCACACAAGAAGGAGAAGGAGAGGAAGGCTGCGGGAGTCCCATGGCAAGTCCAGAAGCTTTTTCCCCAGGCCAGAGGAGGGGCTCAGCTCAAAAACTCCCACTGACATCCCACACTGGGATAGTCCGGATAAAAAGCCAAAGGATGGGGTGACACTCACAACTTGGCCTTCCTGTTCCCAAAGCAACCTCATCTCAGATGGATCCAGGATAACCTCATCCTCCAAGTGAGGTTACCTATGGGCCACCATCTACAGAGACTCTTGAGGTCAAGCATAGCTTGTCAGATTAAGTAGTATGGTAGAGCAGAAATCATAATGGTATGGTCAGAGCAGAAATTGAGTCACCTTTCCACTTCCAAACAAGAATCTACCAAAGCTATACCTGCCTGCCTTCCCACTGATTTCTAGGGAAGCACAAAGAGGACGAGTGAGCTCTTCTGTGGATCCTCTGAGACCTCTAAGTAGTAGCCACAATGAACTCAGAGTATTTAAAAGATGGAAGTCTTCCCTGAGGCTGGTAAAAAAAAAAAAAAAAAAAAAAAAGATACCTTCCAGGGATATCCCCAATACCCTAGTCCAGTAAAAATGGGACTGCTCTACAAAGCAGAACCAGGTACTATGCAAAGCCAACAGGGAGAGAAATGTTCCAGGAAACCATACTAAAGATACTTGTGATGGTTTTAAAACATGGTCTCCTGGAGGCACCTGGGTGGCTCAGTCAGTTAAGCATCTGCCTTTGGCTCAGATCATGATCCCAAGGTCCTAGGATTGAGCCCTGCATCAGGCTCCCTGCTCAGCAGGGAATCTGCTTTTCTCTATCACTCCCTCTGCCCCTCCCCACCTCTCTCTCTCTCTGTCTTAAATAAAATCTTAAAAAAAAAAAAAAGTCCCCCAATTCTTTGACATGCCTCCTATAAAAATCATCCCTTCTCTTGAATGCTTGACCAATAGAACACAAGTGAAATGAATTTGTGCCAATTTTCAGACCCAAGCCTCAAGAAACCGGCAGCTTCTACCTCCTATCTCCCAAGCTGTGAGGAAGCTCAGACCATGCAGAGAGGGTACCTATAGGTGTTTAACAGTCTCAGCTGAGGTTCCAAAAATAGCCAACATCAACCCCCAGACATGAGACAAGACACCTCTAGGTGATACTGGCCCCTAGTCAGTGAGTCATCCTACGCCTTCAAGTCTTTCCAGGCAAGGTGCCAGACACTGTGGAGCAGGACTAGCTATCTCTGCAGTGTTCTCTGAATGCCTAGGCTACAAAGTCTGTGAGCATAATAAAGTGGCTATTGACACCATAAATTCTGGGGTAGTTCTGTAGCACTAGGTAAGTAGAACAGATTTTGGTACTTAGGAATAGGGGGCTGTTGAAACAAAAACCTAAGTCACTGACTTCGGGACTGAGCAACAGGCTGTCAGGAGGGGCTTAAGGGAAATCAAGAGAAAATTAGTAGAAGCTAGAGGAAGGGGGACCCTCATAAATGTTGAAAAGTTTGGTAATTCTGCCACCAGTAGTGACACGGAAAATAGGAAATATACCTAATTCAGTGACCCAGCTTAAAGCACCTCAAAGCAGAGCACTCCAGGTGCTGTCTGATATCTTAGCTGCCCGCAGTAAAGGAGAGAAGGGAGGAGCCAAAAAAGGCCTGTTTAGTTGTCAAGCAACACTGAAAGGCAACAGCAATGAGAAAGGGCTTTCTGCGTTAGAAAGAAACACTAGCTTCTGTCTCTCTAGACAGCACAAAATTCTCAAATTAAGAAATGGCTTCCAGACTGTGGTGGCAGTTTTATCGTGTGTGTATGTGCACGCTGGTGTGTAAACTAATCAGATGGTACACTTTAAATTGTTCTGTTTACTGTATTCTCATTATCCCTCAATAAATCTCTTTAACAAAAATCTAGAGTAGGACTAGATCTTTGTCTAGTCCTAAAAAATCCTCTGTCAAGACCTAAACAAATGGTTTCAAGCATTGCCTCCGAGAGTTGTACAGAGAGACAGGCCAAAGGCCTTCTAATGATCTTAAGGGTGGCCTTAAGAAGCATAGGCTTCGGAGACTCTTAAGAACCCCTGGTCCCAGAGCGTTCTCACAGGGAACCCAAAGCGGGAAGGGGCTCGCGGTGAAGTGATTTGTACCTGTGCCTTCTGTCTGCTGCGGTGGATAATAAAGTGATCCAGAAGAAACCCATCAAATTCTTAAATGGAGCATATCAGCTGGGACTGGAAAGCACAGAGGCGGTCTGAAATGAAGTGTGGACCATCTGGACACGTGAAATATTATGGGCATGAAGCAGATGGAGAAAAGTACTGTAAGAATGGGCTGTAAGAATTCAAGAATTCACCTGTAAGAATGGGCTACTTTTGAGAGAAAAGGAGTCAGAGTCAGGACAGAACCAAAAGCCCTGAGGGTGGAGCCAGAGACAAGGTAAATGCCTCCCAGGCTGTAAAACCAAGACTTCACGGAGGAGCTGCTAACTTGTGCCTCACTGCATGTACGGATTACAATGGGCCAGTCACAGCTGCGTGGTCTCCAGTTTTCCTTTCTGAAAAGGAGTATCTACAACAGTTATTCTGGGCCTGTCCCACCAGCTATTCCGGGCGCAGGTACATATTCTCTTTCATTTACAGACCTTCACACCAAGAGGAATAGTGCTCAAGGAGCTTCATGCACTGAAAGAAAGGGACTGTACCCAAAGAGTTTCCATCCACACCCAAACCAGACATACATGATGAGATCTTAGACTTCACATGGATGCCATTAATAAGATAGACTTGGGACCTTAGGGGAGAGACTGAGTGTATTTCATATTCGGGAAGGATGTGAATTTTTGTGATCAGAGGGCAGACTACGGCAGACTGCATTTTCTTTTCTTTTCGTTTTTTTTTTTAGACTGCATTTTCTAAAGAGAGTGACCACAACTCCTATCCCATCTCACATGCCTTTCTACCAAATGTGAAGTTGATAGTCCTCTCATCAAGTGGGACTGATCTTCCCTCCTCTTGTGTGATATTGTGATTTATAATAAGAAATACAGAATTGGTCTTAGACCCATTTTTGGCACAGGTCTCCTAAAACCCTTAGAATTGCCTAAGTGATAACAGCAATCAAGGTGTCTTTTGTCATGTAAATGAAGTGACTTTTGGGACTACACCTAAGCCTGGCCTCTGTTTAACCAGGAAAACCAACCTTGTAATTAGAGGGTTAGAACTTTCTGTTGTTCTCTTCTCCAGAACTCCAGGGAGGGGAAACAGACTGGAGGTCGAATCAACCACTAATGGCCAATGATCTCATTAATCATGACTATGTAACTGAAGCCTCCGTGAAAACCCAAAAGGGCAGGGGTTAGAGAGGTTTCAGATTGATGAATCAGAATGCTTCTACATGCCACTATGCCAGGCCCAAGCTCCCAGGGACAGAACGGCCTTTGTTTGAGACCTCACCCTATGTATCTCTTCATCTGGCTGTTGATTTGTATCCGTTAATATCCTTTGTAATAAACTGATATTCTCATGAGTAAACGGGTTTCCTGAGTTCTGTGAGCCACTCTAGTAAATTCATGAAACCAAGGAGGGGTTCGTGGGAATTTCTGATGTTTAGCCAGTCTGTCAGAAACACAGGTAACAACCTGGGCTTGAGATTATCATCTGAGGCAAAGGGCAGTCTGTAGGACTGAGGGATCCTTAACCTGTGGGATCTGATGCTATCTCTGGTAGATAGTCTCAGACTCAAGTTGAATTGTAGGGCACCGAGCTGTGGTCAGAGAACTGCCTAGTGGTGCAGGGGAGCACCCTCACACACACTACCAAATTGGAACTAGGTGCAGAGCTCTTTTATCACCTTCATCAACAGAGTAAAACAGAATAGCACCATGCAACTACCTAGGCTTGAGGCTAGGTATTAGAATGTCATGCATTCCTGCCTAGTTCTCTTGAGGTACTCACTCTTGGAATCCAGACATCACACTGTAAAAGCGTGCAACCAAACACAGAGGCCACATGTAGGTGTTTTCCAGCTGAGGTTCCAGCTGACTGCCAGCATCAACAGTCAGACATGTAAGTGAACAAGTCTTCAGATGACTCCAGCCCTTAGCCACTGAGTCACCAAGGCTTCAAGGAATAGAGACAAGCTTTCCCTAATGAACCCTAGCCAAATTGCAATTTGTGAGCAAAACAAATGACTATTAATGTTTTAAGCCACCAACTTTAAGGCTGTTTGTTATGCAGCAATAAATAACCATATACTACTGACATTATGGTTGGACTCCAGGAAGAATCTCAGGTAACAGGGGGCTAAAGCCACAGGTCCCCCGAGAGGTGGCCTGCCACACAAGGGCAGGCTTTGCACCACCATCTTTTACCCACAGCCACCACTCCCAGGAGCTTTTCCCTATTTGCTAGCTCTTAACCTCCTCCTGAAATCTAGGGCAAAGGGTCCAGATCTGTGCACACTTTAGCAATGGGACCCCAAGACCTCTCTGGATTTCACATTACAAACCAATGCCTTCCTCTGCACAGAAATCTGCAAATGTGAGTTGAAATTATGGTTCCACTGTCAATTAGCTACGTGGGTATTAGCTTCCTCCTATGCAACAAGTAACTGAGCCAAAAGAATCCCAAGACCCCTCCGACTCTTACATTCCAAAAGAGTATGTGCTGGGCCTCCAAACAGTTCCAACTGAGTAGGGGAAATAAGACCCCCACAAAAATCCCCCCATGAGGTACTATATGATAAGTGCCACTTGGAGGCTCCAAACCAAAGGTTCTAAGAGTGAATACAGAGAGGAGGGAAATCCTTAACTGGGTGGTTAACAAAAGCACTGGGAAGGAAGTAATATTTGCACCTAGACTGGCAGAAATGTCAGGTTTGAATTAGACAACAGTGAAGGGTTAAGAGTAGAAAGAAAGACCACAGCTTTTATAAAAGCCTTACAAGCCAGGCCAAATTTGACCATACCACACTTGACAATAGTTTCTGAGAAAAAAGATTCCAGGAATGTTTAGAGGGAGGTGAATGTAGTGGTACAATAAAACGACAGAAGGATCAAGAGAGCTAGGCTTGAGGTTCTTTCTCCCATTAGCTTTGTATTTTGGAAGGGCACCTCTTCTTTTTCTACATCTCAACTTCCCAAAACAAGTGGGTTAGACTGAATGAGTTTTCAGATTCCTTTCAATTCTGCCTTTCTAAGAGTTTGGGAACTGAATGGAAAGGGAGCCCAAAGTTGGTAAGACCTATTAGAACGGTACTACAAGGACTCAACTAGCACAGCAGCCTATGTTAGAAGAGACTCATCTCCTAGACATCTAATCAAAAGGCCAATAAATAGTTATCATCTTCCACATACCAAGCATTATTCCAGGCTCAAGAGAGATGGAAAGAAGTCAAAGTCTGTGACCCTAAGAAGTCTACATTTTTATAGGCACCCAAGTTTCTCACACCTACATCCAGAGGCAAGCTTCCCAAACATGATACTGATAGCCTGTATTTCCATGGGGCAATGACCCAAGTGCTGGAGGTTCACAGTGAAGAAGCTGTCAAGGAAATCAGCAGGCATGACGAGTCTTCTGAGAACAGGCCCTGCTGCCTGCCAGGCCTCACAGCACAAGTTTAATCTCCTGAGAGCAAGAAGCAGCGAAGTTTGCCCCACTTAGGTGGCTGAATTAGCTTTAAACATAACACTTCCTTGTATGCAAGTCACCACACTGCTTCTAGTCTCACCCCAGGTCATCAACACCAACATCATAAAGCCCGGCCTCTGAAATCCAGGGGAGCTTTGAGAATTCCACCTCCCACCCCCAGAATTGGATGCAGCCAAATCTTCTGAGCTGGAGTGGGAAACAATATTCAGGGAGGGTACCTCTGGCAGCTGAGGGTGAAGCAACGTGCCCATTTTGCTTCAACAATAGAGAGAAAGGGAAACCTGTTCCAAAAGACCAAAACCTAGCAAAGAATAAAATTCATTTGGTGGTTAAATGAAAAGGCTTAGATTTCCTCCTTCTACATATCCTGCCAATCAAGACTGGGTTACAGAGGAAAAATAAGGAAATAAATTAGCAAAATAGCCATAAGAACCAAAAAGAAAAAAAAAAAAGGAATCCAAGATCTTTAACCCATACTGGCTCAGGTGAAGTCTCATTCAAGTTAAGGACACAAACTTGCAAATACCTATCTTGCCTGTTCCACAGGGTCTCAGCTGTCCTTTCCCATGCCCCAGAGGACCTCCTCGCCCCCAAGTGAGATACAAATGCCTCAGTATCACTAGGTTCCTCTGTCTCTATATGGGTGACATGGGGGGCCCCAAAGCAGCCAAGGAATTAAACACTCAGCTTTCCCAGGCCCTAGCACCCTTGCACTCCTCAGCCAAAGTTCCCTGACACACCAAGGAGTCTTTTCCCACTGAGATCCCTGGGCTAGTGATGATAAAAAAAAAGGGGGGGGGACCTCAGGTCATTGCCAAACATCTACTAAAAGGTCTGACTAAGAGATTCAGGTGCCAAGGTCATTAATCCAAGTTGTAAATGCCTTGAAGAAAAAGAATGGATATTTCTTCTTTCTCCCACATTGTCTTTCACAGAGCCTGGCATCTGGGAGGAAAGCCCCCAAAGTCCACTGACAATGACTTCCTAAATGAACTAATTTACCACCCTACTCAGCTCAAAGAAAGCCTCCAGACATGGCTGGGGTAAAGATAGCCGGTGAACCCACTAAATAACAATTTCAAAATAACACCTATAGTCCAGCAGTAGCCTCTGAGAGAAGGTATAGCTAGCCCTGGAGGCCTGTGACTCCAGCCCATGAAAGAACAGAAGGGAAGCAGAAACATAGCAAAAAGCAAGGGAAGTGAAGACTTAAAGGGGAGGCTGGAAGGATGCTTTTTTAGGCACATCAGAGGCTCAGATATTTACAAACATCACTTGGAAGCTAAAGGAGGAGCAATTTCTAAAAATATTTAAAACACATAGGTACATATTCCAAATAAAAACAGGTACCCATTGGTGGACCTGATTTAGCTTTGTGACTTGATGTAAAACTTGCATCTCTCACTCTACCCCCTCAAATAATGGAAATTGCGGGGGGAATGAATATTTAAAAGAGTTGAGGGCTGCTGGTATGGTAATTTCTTTTTTGTTGTTGTTTTTTAAGATTTTATTTATTTGAGAGAGAGACAGAGAGAGTACAAGCGGGGGGAATAGCAGAGGGAGAGGCAAAAGTAGGCTCCCCACTGAGCAAGGAGCCCAAAGCGGGACTCTGGGATCATGACCTGATCCGAAAGCAAGACACTCAACTGACTGAGCTTCCCCGGGCACCCCTAGTATGGTAATTTCTAATTCAGGTTCTAAATATACTATTTCTTTACAATTAAGAATAAAACTATACAATCAAAAATAATGCTTATTTTACTCGTGTGATCTCAGATTTATTAAAAAAAAAAAAAAAAATGGGAACCTTAGTTCCCAGTCTCCATCTGCCAAGTAAGTCACAGTAAAACATGCCATCAGACTGGTAAGAGCCCAGCAAAATGGTTCCCAGAAGCAGACAATGGGAGACAAAGACTGAGATCTAGATCTGTTTCTGCTGTGCCCACCAACATGCCCTGGGAGAGTTCAGGTTTTCTACCTGTTTTACCCAAGAGGTTGTTGGTCCCTGCCATTCTCTGCTTTGCCCAGTTCAGGGAAGCAAGTATGCAAGAAACTGTAGGTTAGAGGAGGTCCAAGGGCAGGAGGTAGGGACTGTTCCTGTTGGTCTTGCCGCTGCAGAGTAGTTAACCAATTTGTCTACCTAAGTTCTAAGATGTTAGGTACTTAACACTTCAGAACCTCTGTCTGGTTGACACAGTCCATCCAGACCATTTCCACCAGGACCAAACCTGGAATGTGTGGTGTAGGAAATTCCTCCTGTTTCCTGAATGTGTGCCTCATTCACACCACTCACTCCTCAGAAGCACAGTGCAGAGCTCCATTCTGAACCATATGTTGATGCCAGCTCTGAATGAACCAAACATCTACTACCACCTCTGGACAGACCTGAGTGTGCCACATCCCACGGACTCAGCCTGGCACTGCACAGCCCGGATACCCAGAAAGGAATAGCCCTATCCCAACCTAAGCTGAGCATCCTTCTCAAAGCTATCTATTCTAGTGGCTAAGGTCCCAAAAGCCACATTTATTCACCTTAGATTCAACAGAAGGGGCTAGAAAAGGTACATACATGGCTTTAATAAAAGAGCCCAGAGGTTCTTCTAAGACATCAGCATCCAGCCTTGACCAAAACTTGAGAAGCCCTGGTGAGAGCTGTACATTGATCTTCCAGCTCTGGAAGCTGTTATCTCATCACAGGAAGAGAGCTGACATTTATTGAGAAGCTTTATGCCAGACACTATGCTAGGCACTGACATATATTATTTCATTTAATCCTCACAGCAACTCTGTGAGATACTTACTATTATTATTATTTCATAGAGGAGTATCCAAGATTTTGGAGGGCATAGGAAAATGCCCTGAGATCTCACTATTTGGGGGGTAGTTAGTAGTTAGGGCTTAGATTTGAAGCCAATTGTATATGATTTCAAAATCTGTGGTTTTTCTATCATTCTACATTCCACTTTTAAAAAGACAAAATCGGGAAAGTGGATTATAGCTTACACTGACTGAAAATCCCCAAGCTGCTTTGTTTACAGCCCAGCCTAAATTCTTGTAGAACCTAGACTTCTGCTTGCAAACTGTGTTAATATGCATAACTGTCTCCCCACCCCAACCCTCAGTGTGGTCAACCTCCCTCACTACAGTGTAGCCTAGCTCAGACACAGGTCCCAAACTGTCCCCATCTTAGGAAAAGGATATAGCCAGGAAAATGCTGGCTTCATTCCTGGAGCTCTAGGCTCCTCTAATAGCACAAACCAAAGTCTGTTTTGGAGTCTCTTTGCTCTCTGCTATGGACACTTATAGAAGCAAAAAAGGGCATATATACTAGAGATGGCTTCTGCTCATAGTCAGTATGAGTAGGGACCACATCATTTACCTGGATAACCATCAGAGTCAAGATGATAATCACTTATATTCTGGACCCAAGCCATCTGGCTGTCCTTTGATGGCATCCTTCAGTGAACCTCATTCCCCCAGCAGTGCTCCCCCTACTCACCTGCTCAGAGTCCCTCGAGGGGCCTTAGTGCCTCCAGCTCCGTGGGTGATGCTGGAATTCTTGTTGGCAGTCATGGTCATTTCTGCTCTCTGCAAACCCAGAGCCCTACAAAAAAGACAAGGCCTATTAGCCAAGTTTCCATGGGTAGCCAAAAGTACCTCAAACATTTCCAGATGACCTCCAAAACTGCCAAGAGAGTTTCTGTGGCGGGTGGCAGGAACCACTTTCCCACATATATTTAATTCCATGTGTTATAGTTTAAGAGCCTCGAGGGACCCCTGATCCTGGTTAGGCAATGAACTAACAGATTACTTATCACTTCACAGAAAATGATAAAACTCCATTTCCATTCTACCTCTTCTCCAAACTTCTAGCATGCCATAGAGCCTTGACAAATTCCATCCAATTTGCATACCTCCTGAACAACTATTTATTCAGTATATTTCTTGAATCAACTTGAAATTGACTTGCTTGTCTTAAAAGATTTAAACTTGTTCTATACAATTAATCATTTAGTCACTCAACAAATATTTACTGAGCACTTATGTCCTAGGTACTGCCATCCAACAAAGAATGAAACAAAGTCTCTGCCCTCAGAGAGATCACATCTCAGAAAAAACAGACAACAAGGCTGTACATGTCACATGTGTGGGATACATCAGTGTACATTTATGTTTAATATATAGGGTGATGATAAGTGGTATGAAGAAGAAAATGAAGCAAGGTAGAGGGAGAGTGAAGATCTGTTATTTGAAATAGAAGGTTCAGGGAAGAATATCCTGATAAAGTAATATTTGAGCCAATACCATAAAATTATGAGCTATCATATTTTTTCTAATACCCATTAAAATAAAACTAATATACATTATGGTATTTAAGTACCGATGAAGTGAAAAATGTCCATTCATGTACCATATAGAGTTAGCAAATATATCATTCATCCTTTAGGGAGCATCACTTTATGTTAAAATAATAAAAGGAAAAAAAGGTTAAAACTTAAGAAATAGAATTATCTCTTATTTGCAAATGATATGATCTTGTATATAGAAAACCCAAAAGATTCCACTAAAAAATTCTTAAACTAATATATAAAGTCAGGCAAGTTTGCAGGATAGAGTAATATTTTAAAAATCAGTTTTACTTCTAAACACTGGCAATGAAAAATCTGAAAATGAAATCAAGAAAAACAATTCCATTATTAATAGTAACAAAAAAAATCCCTTAGTATTTTTAAGAATACTTAGAAAAATAAAAAAAATTTAAAAAAATTTTAAAAAAAGAATACTTAGAAAAATACTCGGGAATAAATTTAACAAAAAAAGTGTAAAACTTGTATATTGCAAACTACGAAACATCATTGAAAGAAATTAAAGAAAACATAAATAGACATCCCATGTTCATGGATCAGAAAATTCAAAACTGTTAAGATGGCAATATCCACTAAACTGATTTATAAAATTGAACAGAACATCCATCAACTGCAGAAACTGACAACCTGGTCCTAAAATTTCATTGCAATCCGAGGGATCCAGAATAGCCAAAACAATGTTGAAAAAGAAGAATAAAGTTAGAGAACTCAGACTAATTTCAAAACATACTACAAAGTCACAGTAATCAAGACAGTGTATACAGTAATAAGAATAGAAATAGAGATCAAGGGAAGAAAATTGATAGTCTAGAAATAAACCTAAACATTCATGATCAATTGATTTTCAACAAGGATGCCAAGACTATTCAATAGGAAAGAAATCTTCTCAACCAATGGTGCTGAGACAACTGGATATTCATATGCAAAAACTAAAGTAGGACTCTTACCTCATACCACACAAAAAAATAAGTAAAAATGGATCTCAGACTTAAATATAAGAGTTAAAAATTACAAATTAAAGACTAGAAGAAAACAGGAGTAAATCTTTATAACACCAGATTAGGCAATGGTTTCTTAGATATAACAAAATGACCAGCAAGAAAAAAGAAATAAATTGTATTATATCAAAATTTTAAAATTTTGTGCTATAAAAAAACCACCAAGAAATTTAAGACACCCACAAACGGGAGGAAATTATTTGCAAATCATGTATCTGCTAAGGAGCTTGTATCCAGAATGTATAAAGAATTCTTTCAATTCAATAAGACAAATAATCCAATTAAAAACTAGACAAAGTATTTGAATAGACATTTCTCCAGAGACATAAAATCGGCCAATAAGCTGATGAAACAATGTTCAATATCACTAGTCATCAGGGAATTAGAAATCAAAACTACAATAAGTTATTACACTTCACACCCACAGGGATGGCTGTAACGAAACAGACACAGAAAAACAAATGTGAGGCTGTGGAGAAACTAGAACCTTCACTTATCACTAGTAAGAACGTACAATGTGCAGCCATTTTGGAAAAACAGTTTGGCAGTTCAGAAAAGTTGTTCACAGAGTTACCATATGACACAGCATGATGCACTCCTAGGTTTATATCCAAGAGAAATAAAAGCATCCTGTCCACACAAATACCTGTACATAGATGTTCGTAACAGCATTATTCATGATAGCCAAAAAGTAGAAACAATCTAAATGTCCATCAATGGATGGATGCATAAACAAAATGTGGTATATCCACACAATGGACTATAATTCTGACATAAAAAGGAATGAGAAGTACTGATGCATTCTAGAATATGCATGAACCCTGGCGCCAATTTTACAAAATGTCCAGATCAGGCAAATCTATAGAGACAGAAAGTAAATTAGTGGTTGCCTAGGCTGGGTTGAGAGTGCCAGAACAGGGAATGGCTACAGTGAGTATGGGTTTCTTTTTGGGGTGAAAGAAAAGTACTGGAATTCGATAGTGGTGATGGTTGCACAACTCTGTGAATATACTAAAAACAACTGAAATGTGTGAATTTTATGGTATGTGAATTCTCTCAATATAGCTGTTAAAATAAAACTTAAGGGCAAAAAAAACACATTTTTTAAAGACTTTATTTACTCATGAGACACACACTTTTTAAGTGCCATGGAGAGTGGATGTTAAAGAGAATACAATGGATACACCAAGCATATTTCCAACGTGTATGTGCGCTCTGGCCTGGGCTAACACCCCTCCACAGAAGCTGAACAGTAGTTCTCACTCTGATTGGCATTTACATCACACTGACCAAAATGAAGTATATTTGAATGTGAAAGTTACACATTTATTTACAGCCACTAAAGACCTTAATCCTAGAGGCCATCTTACTTATTACCTTGGTGCAAATAAGTGATTGGTCTCAATGACAAGATGCTTTTGGAAAAAGAAAACCAGATCTAAGCCTCATTTTTATCCTTCATAAAGTAGAGAAAAGCCTTCTCTACACACTGGGGGGAAAATCTTTATACACCTAACTATACAGCATGTTAGTGATGATGATGAGGATGATGATGAGGAGGAAGAGGAGGATGATAATGAGAAGGAGAAGTCAATCCTACCACCAGAGCATATGTGCACACTGGCTCAAATGAGATATTCTTTATTCGCCCCAGCCCAGTGCCAAAGCTAAGTGCTTGGCATATAGCTGTATGTGCAACGAAAGAAGGAAGAAAAGAGGCAGCCTCTGGAAGTTTTTCCAGGCCAGTTCCCAGGGTCCTCAGGGAACAGTGCTACAAGGAATCAACTGGCTAAGCATTAGCTTTCAACTGTGCCCATGGTAACAATGGTCACAATAACCATCATAACCCATCAAAACAACACTAGACATGCTCTAGCAGCTCCAGGGCAAGTCCTCAGGGAAAGGGCAAAAGATTTGTGGAAAGACCAGAAACTGAAAGATATTAAAATAACATGATAAAAAATATATTCTCTCTTTCCCCAAATTTCCGATCTAAGGAGGGTGGGCCTGCTGCTCAGAAATGCTTTTATGTAGTTGAATATGAGAACAGAGCCAACTTAGTAAGAAGGAAAAATGTCAGATGACTCTGACACTTGCTTGGGCCAAGAAGAAAAATCCTGTGAAGAGGTAACCAAGAGAAGAGTGGATCAAAATTTCTATGAGGCCCATGGCAAAGACTCTTGATCACACGTCTGTAAGAGCACAGCTGCTATTCTCAAAAGTAGCCTAGGAGTTCAGGCATCTTGGGCAGGCACTGCTGAGAACCCCAGACAGGCCCACTCAGTCAGAAAAACACAGATGCCAACTGATCATCCTTCCTCCTATCTGCTCTCTCTAGGCCAGGTCTATCAGATCAGGGAATAATCTAGGGGCTTGAGGAACTAAGGACCAGGCTAACCCTTTACACCTAAAGCACAGACTTGAGCATTCCACATGGCTGGCTTCCTGGGGAGCACTGCTTCTTCCAGGGCCCTAAGAGCAACTCTAGGCTCTCATCTACGCTTTCACCCTGACACCTTTGGCTAGTCTGGCTGCAAGGAGAGAAGATACTCCAGTTAGAGGAAACACCCACTGGGTATGGAGCAGAAAGGAAGAAACACCCACTGGGTTGAGAGGCTGTTTCACTAGTTTAGTTCCCAGGCTCATTGATGGCAAAGTCCAGGCAGAAACTGCATGTTTAAAAAATGAAATTGTTAAAAAAAAAAAAAATGAAATTGTTCAATTAGCATCTACAACCAATCACGAGTTGCTCAAAAACCCACCTATGACAAATAGGCAACTATCTGAAGAGTCAGGACTATCCAGAGAAAGGACTATAAAAGGTATCTCTAGAATTTTTCTACAAACTCTACATTGAGACAAAGAAACCAGTCCCAGGTCCTTGAGGTGCTGTGGGAAGAACACCTGACTCAGGGTCAGATAACTAATGCCAACCCTGCCTCTATCAATGATAGTTAAGTGACACTACACAAGTGAGTTTCAAAGACTCATTTCTCACTTTAAGAGCAATAATAATAGCATGACCTACCTCACATGATTGCCTGGCACACTGAAGCTTAATAAATAGTTTTTCATCCAGATCATGCTTCTCTAGGTATCTGGAAAGCAACCACTCCATTCCCGGCCTTGAGTCATTCTCAGACTCCCTGTTACTGTCATTCAATCCACTTGCTCTATGTAAGCACTGTGCAAGGTACTAGGATATAAAAGCAGACAGACACAGTCCCTGCCCTGGAGGATATGACTATTAAGGGAGAAGAGTCAAGTAAAAAGTGGACCCCAGGAATGCCTCATAGGGAGGTGACATCTGAAGTAAGCCTTAACCTATTTGTCACCCACAGTAAGAGGACTTAAGGAAAAGCGAAGGTACATTTATTAAGGCATGTTCCCACATTCTTTATATAATAGCTGAAGTTATAAACACTTCACATATATTAAATTATTTAATCCTAGAAACAAGCCTAAGAAGTAGGTCCTATTATTATTTACATGTTACCAAGGAAACCAAGATACAGAGCAGTTAAATGGCTTGCCCCAAGTCACCTGGCTAAAGGAAAGTGGCCCAGCAGGAATTGGAGCCCAGCTAGCCTGCACCAGTGCCCCAGCACGGAGCCAGGACTCCATATTACCTCTAATCATCTTCTAAGTCAGCTCTTCTACAAGGTAGTAACGATACAGACCTATTTTTCCAATCAGGAAATTTAGGTTCAGAGAAATTAAATAACTGGCCCAAGATCACTCACCCCGTGAAAGAATGGAGCAGGAATGTGGGCTCAGCTCTGACTCCACTGTCTACTTCCTCTCCTTCACATCAATGGGATGCTTGTTAAAAATAGAGTCCCAGGCCCCACCTCTGCCTCCTGATAGGAATCTATAATGGTGGGGACTAGGAATTTGCATTTTTAAAAAATATTTTATTTATTTATGAGACATGGGGGGGCGGGGCAGAGACCCAGGCAGAGGGAGAAGCAGGCTTCATGCGGGGAGCCTGACATGGGGCTCGATCCCAGGACTCCAGGATTACGCCCTGGGCCGAAGGCAGGTGCTAAACCACTGAGCCACCCAGGGATCCCAACATTTTAAGCTAGTTTATATACCTGTAAGTGTGAAAACTTGTGTCCTATTGCTTTCTGAGGACTTGGAAAGGTACAAAGGGTCACTACTGACCCTTCTCCTAAAGTTTGCCCAGCTGTAAGCAAATAAAAGATGAATGTTCATTCACATTCATTTCTCCTCCCAGCCCTCAGCTTCTTCTTCCCTGCCCCTCAACGACAAAGGAGCAAGTATAGCATTAGGTCCAGGGAAAGCATTATCAATGTCTCCTCTAAACAGTTCCTCAATTCTCAGGTGTGCTTAGTGTTCCTGTATCTCAAACTAGCTCTTTCTGCCACCCACCTCTGGTGGCTAACATCTACTTCCCTCACTGTCTCCTCACTTTCAACTCCTGGAAAAACAGTTCATACTGGAAGACATAAACTGATGGTTTGCAAGAGCAAAAACATGTCCCATCTGGCCATCCCTTTATTTTTAAAAAATTTTTGTATTACTTATCAAACATTTTAAAAAGTGGGTGGGTACAAATAAAATACAAATAAAAAGTCAGATTCTGGCCTTTCTTTTGAAAAATTAGAAAATCTGACGTCACCATCTGCATTTCTGTGTGGCCACAGTTGGCTAGACTGAGTGAAAGTGGCCATTTAGATGCAGTAGGCTCTTTCCAGTTTGCAGCTGTCCCTCCTCATCCAGTGCCTGCAGCTGGTCAGCTTTACTCAGCTCTCTGACCTGATTCTCCATCAGCAGGTGAGTGCTGCAGCCCTGAGTCCCCGCAGAAAGGGTTAAGAGGATGCTGTGGACGAGAATCCACATGAAGCCTCTGGACAGCTGGACCTGTGCAGTGCCAGGAAGAGGAGCCTATTCTAGGGCAAGGCAACACCTCTTAGCCACTTGAAACTCCCCATCTATTCTCCTCACTGCCACTGGAGGAAAGACCTCTGAAAGGCTCCTAGCTTTTGCTCAGGCCAGCTTTCATCTTGCAACTGTCTCCCACTCCTTCTCTCTATAATCTAATCCTTTGACCACAAATACTCTCCTTAAGGTCCAAGAAGGGACCCATCAGGTCAGGCTTTGAAAGGAGCTCCTTCTGAGGGATGCCCAACCTCTAAGAATGAACCTTCCTATCCTAGAGCAAAACAAAACCATTCTCCCTTGTTTAGGTGGATATTTCTAAACATCTGTGTGATATTTTTTCACGGACCTAACCTTGGACATGACAATATGCCTTGCCCCTGAAGGAGGAGACATTTGAATGCTGAGAGTGATAAGGAACAGTTGCAAGCATTTGGAAGGAACCCCATTCTGCTGGGGTTCCAGTTGCCAAGTGGAGGAAATACAGACCCTGCCAAGCACTCTGCTTTACCAGTCCAGGTAAGGTGGGAAGGAGAGGAGGGCAGGTTTCCTAGGAACAGCCTCTCCTTGTGGGTGTGTTGGGAGAGAACCTGTTACCGCAGCAGCGTTCCGGGAGATAATAGGGATGCTTGTGAGAAGACTAAAAGCCCCAAGGTGGACAACATTGGCTGAGGGTGGGAGGAGGAGGGTGGGAGGAAGAGGCCTATCATGGACAGTTTGACACACATTGGCTTCTCCTCCTTCATCCCCCTTTTCCTCCCCTCCTTTCCCGACTCATTTTTTCTCTGGTTCTCTGCCCACAGCCTGTCTTTGGCTCTCTTGTGCCTAAAAGCAAGGCTTTCTGAGGGCAAGGAACCAAGTGGGCTCAGGGGTTGGGTGGGTGGGCAAAGGAGCTTTAGAAAGGGATCCAGGAATGATTTTCTCCACTCAATCCCATACTTCCCTCCAAAATGCCAGACCCTTTTTCTCTGCCACTACTTCTACATACCTTATACCTTAGAGCCTCTCTATTCCAGCCCCAGGTTTTGAGATTCTAGGCTCAGAAAGCCCTTCAAGCAAAAACATCCAGGGGATTATGAGCCTGATTAAGTGGGGAGGAACTGAGATTTGTTTTGCAGGGAAGTCAGTTTTAACAGGTCCCTGTGAGGCTGAAATCCTCCTCAACCAGCCATGGGAAAAGATAGAGGTTTTGTTGTTGTTGTTAAATAATAATCAGGAAAAAAAATCAAACTCTTTCCATCTCTTCACTGTCCATTTATCACTCCCACATCCTTTTTCCCAACCCTCCTCCTCAAAGAGGCCTATAAGTTTGGGTTTTCAACCTCAATCATTTTCAATCCCTTTTCCTGCCAGATGGTCCTTCTCTACTTCAGTACAGATTCTGTGGAGGTTGGAAGCTGCGTTTAAATGTTTCCTGAAAGCCTGAAAAGGGGTGAGGGCTTGTTAGGCAATTCCAAGCCAAAGGAAATCTGGTGGCTTCCAAGATAGTTTTAAAAACCCAGACATGGTCTGGAAACTCAGCCTCTCAGCAAGCAGCTGAACCTAGCTCTGCCAGGACTATGGAGCCTGCTCTGTCCAATAACTTGGCAACACTGAGAAAAGGAAAGTAGAACAGAGGCTTGCCCCAAAGAGTCCTGCCCCTGAAGGCTAACCACTGCCCTCTTTCGCTTTGGTGAGAAGAGCCTGGGGTTCCTGTAATCATGATGCTGATCCAAAGGCCACAGACCTATTGTACACCAGTGCCTTCCCTCTGGCCAGCCACAGCAGACTAGTTGCCATTTCCTGCACATGCCAAGAATGTTCATGCCTTCAAGGTTTTGTTCAACCAATTCCTTCTATCTTGATGTCCTCCTCCCCCATTCTTTCTTAAATATTCAGTTCAAATGTCAACTTCTTTCTGAAGCCTTTCCTGATCCTAAATCTTGACCTTCTTCTCACCCTTCCCATGCTCTCTAGTCTAGCTGAACTCAACCTGACCGATGACAGGATGCCTCCCATCCTCTAAAAAACCACACTGCCCACAAGCCAACTTTCTCAGAAGAGGACTAGGAAATAGAAAGGGCCAAAGGAACTGGGTAAGTCTCCATGCCGCCATTCTCCTATCTGTGGTATAGGAACAATACCCCACCTCTATAATGAGAACATGGATACCAATGAGAAGCCATCTACAAAAAACAGAGGATACTCAGAACCAAGAGGGAACATACTTGAGGTCTCTAACCAACAGGTTAGCTTCCCTCCAACTCTCAACTGTGAAACCTCTTCCCTTGTCCTTAGTCTTCTAGCTGACTTTGCTTCATGTTTCACTAAGAAAACAGAAACTAACAGAACAGACCTTCAATAAGCTATCACTGGCATTAGTGCAGATCTTGTCACTTCTCTGCTAAAAACCCTGACACGGCTCCCAGTCACTCCAAGTAAAAGCCAAAGTCTTTACAATGACTCACAAGGGCCTTCATCAGCTGGGGCCCTATGATTTCTTTGACCTCATTTCAACTACTCTTCCCTTTACTCTTTCCACACCAATCACATGGTCTCCTCGTTACTTCCTCAAACACACAAGGTATAGTGCAGGACCTTTATACCTGCTGTACCTGTAACTCAAGCACACCCTCTAAGAGAGCCTGCTCCCCCTGCTCCCTGGACTTTGGTCAGATATCACCTTCTTAGTGAGGTCTTCCCTGACCACACTGTAAAAAATTAGTATTAACAAAATTACTATTAAAAAACTTCCTCAGGGTACTTGGCTGGCTCAGTCAGCAGAGCACACAACCTTTGATCTGGGGGTTGTGAGTTTAAGCCCCACATTGGATATAAAGATTACTTAAAAATAAAATCTTTGGGGAAAGAAAAACCAAAGGACCAGGGGCACCTGGATGGCTCAGTCAGTTAAGCATCTGATTCTTGATCTCAGTTCAGGTCATATTTCAGGGTCATGAGATCAAGCCCCACATTGAGCCCCACATTGAGCCCTGCATCGGGCACTGCACTCAGTGAGGAGTCTGCTCTATAGCCTCCCTCCCTACGTCTTCTGCTGCCCCTCCTTCTCCCATGCTCTCTTGTGCTCTCTCTAAAATAAATCTTCAAAAACAAAAACAAACAAACCAAAAACAAAAAAAACAAAAAAAAAAAACAAAAAAAAAAAAACAGAAAAACAAAAAAAACCTCCCTCCATCCTGCTGCCCCTCAGCACTCTTATTCCTCCTTTTCTGGTTTGTTTTTCTCTGTATCATTTACAACCACCTAAAATACAACTTTTCTTTTCCACTTACTATGTTTATATAAGCTAAGGATTTTTGTATTTGTTCACAGCTGTATCCTCAGTGGCTAAACAGCAGGCCCTCAATAAATTTTTTTTGAATGACAAAACATTTGCCACCAGCTTAGGGTGGCCCTTCCTGGACAGGGTGAGCAGCTTTGGGCTCCATTACCCAGGCCCATCTTCCAACCCCACCAGTCTTCCCAGTTCAAGGTCTTACCTACCTGCAGTAATCACACGCACTTAGAAAACTCAAAAGAAAAAAAAAAAAAGAAAGAAAGAAAACTCAAAAGGGGCCAGCCTTCTGAGCACCCAAAAAATTCAGGGCATGGGTTGCTTTAGCCCAAAAACTCACCTGAAATTGCACTCTGCAAAGACTGCAATGATTTCCCAACTGCAAAATGCAAGGGTCCTTTCTGTGGGTCCTTTTCTGATGTCTACTGTTTGGGATACTACTCATCAGCCCTCGGAAGCACTGTAACGTAGTTAACTCCTGATATGGGGGGATTCACAATCTGCCTACAAGATCTTTATGTTCATCAAAGGGGGGGGCAGGTTGAGAAACACTAGGAAATACTGTCAGAGAGGTAGAGAAGAGGGACAGGTGTGGGCACCTACATTGGTTTACCTCTTTGCACCCTTTGAAAACATCTTCTCAGCCAGGCCCCCATGCTACAGTCCTCTATTCTGGTCCTTGCCCTTGAGCAGCTCCCCATTCTGCCCCAGTTAGACTAAAAAGGATCTAGTACAATGTAACAAAAGCTGTGAAAGAAGCATGAACACAGAGCTCTGGGAGCAAGGAGAAAGACACCTAATCAGGTGGACAGAATGGATTTCGGGGAGGGCTTCCGGAAAAGACAGGGAGTGACACTGGGCTGAGTCTTGTGGTGTTTGGGAAAGATAAAGAAGGCAGAAGAGGAATGCTGAGAGCAGAAGAAAAACCATAAGCAAAAGCCAAAGAGACACATCTTGGAGCAGGCTGAGATTTCTTGAACAGGACACAAAAGGCGATAGCCTAATGAAAAAAAAATACTGATAAATTCAACTACATTAAATAAGAACTCTGTTCATCTAAAAAATGCCATTTAGAGAGTGAGAAAGGAACCTACAGAGTGGGCACACAGGTTGTAACCTGGGTTCAGCAGATTTGAGAACATTAGATACACAAAGTTACCAAGAAGTAGTAGAGTTACTCTCATAGTGCAGATCTTGGCCAGATCTTTAGGGCTATATTTCCCTTTGGAGAAAAGCCCTCTATTTCTTAATTTGGGAAGGTAGTAGAAGAAAGGGCACATATGCAGCCAGGCTCTGCTGGCTCTATCCATGCATTTACTTCATTTTTTAAGAGATTTTATTTATTTTTTTGAGAGAGACAGCATGAGTGGGGTGGGTAGGGGCAAAGGGAGAAACAGACTCCCCGCTGAGCCCGGAATCCCAGGATCACGACCTGCGCCAAAGTCAGACACTTAACCGATGGAGCCACCCAGGTGCCCCATGCATCTATCTCATTTAACCTAGCTGTCAGTACCTCCATTTTATGGATGCAGAAACTGAGGCTCAGTTAAGTAATTTGCCCAGGGTTTCATAGTAAGCAGCAGACACCAGAGTCTGGAGGTGCCAGACTCAGTGCCAACTGAGCTCTATAATTGATACCAGGGCACATCAGCCCCTTGGTCTTCGTTGTGTCTTATGGCAGGAAACCATCCTCCATCCCAAGTGCATCCCTGCAGCCCAGTTCTAACTGGATAGAGTTAAAAAAAGGATTTTAGCAGAGGTCCCATGCATGGCCCCCAAATTCTTAGTGTTAAAACCCCATTTTTCTTTAAGCCATCTAGTGAACTAGAGGAGAACCCAGAATCAACGTGAAATAAATATCAGAGATGCTGTTCTATCACTGCTCTTTAGGCCTTTTCTCTTCATCATTCTTCCTCACCTAGGAATGGAAGCTCTCACAAACACAGACCCTGGTCAAAGAAAGGCTTTCCCCTAAAAATGCAGTCCTGCTGGAGTAGTCTCTGCAAGTAAGGGGACTCTGTCCATCTGTCTGTCCAACTTCTTTAAGAGTCATGATGGAGACAGAATTTGCCTCTTTTTCCTGCTTTAAATAAAGCAACTGCTACTTGGAGACTGCAGGTCTGGGGTTCTCAAACTGTGTGCCGAGCAACCCTTGACCACTGCAATGAACTCACAGGGGTGCTGCAAAATAGTTTGCTTTTTTGAGAGAAACAGAGCAATCTCCAACATTTATCAGACACCCCACTAGATCACACTTTTAACATCAGATTGCACTATGTTCTTTTCAGTGATGTTATTTCTTGGTGAAGATGGGTTTTCAGCAGCTACAGTTGATCAAAACCGAATACCACGTGAGAAGCAATGTAGAACAGGAAATGAGGATGGCAATATTCACTCTGATTCCAAGATGTGAGGGGGGGGTTTTGACTAGAGTTGACACCCAAAGTTGTATTACTTTCAGGTGTACAACATACTGATTCCTACAGTATGCTGTGTTCGCTGTAAGTGTCACTACCACCTGTCCCCATACCAAAGATGTGAGATGTTGTAAGGGTCCAGTCCATCCCAATAGTCATAACTATGACTATTTAAGAATGAAATACAAATATTTTTCCTTTCAGTTTAAGTGTATATTTTTTTCAAATGGCTACTCAGTTGTTAGGATATGAGCACTTACCACATGGCTTAGACTTAAAATGCTTCACAAATGGAATGTAGGTATTTATTTTGGCCTATGGACACTGAAAAAATTACTGAAACACTAAGGGCCCAGGAACAGAGAAAGTTTGGGAAGCTCTGCAGCAGGTGTTTTTACATCTCTGCATCAAGGAGCCAAAGAGGAATTCCCAGGGCAGGCCCAACTGGGCCGCAGAAGGAGGCGGGCAGCAAGCCCTCAGGTCTATGGAGGGCACACAGAGGCTGTCAGAACAGCTGCCCCCTAGCCTGAAGAGAAGTGACTGCACACTAGCTCCCTCTCAGTCGAGAGCCTATGCATATCTGTGTCAGCTTCACCCCAGCCTCCCAGGCTCTCCTCTCAACTCCCTCCCTAAAAAGCTCTATTCAGCACTGACCTTGTGAACAAAACCCAAAGCTAGCTCAGAAGCCAGCCGGCCACTGGCAGGGGACTTCCACACATGCTCAGACTTGGGCAATGTCCACAAACCAAATCATTAATCCACAGGAGAAGGAAGCAATGGGATTCTGAGCGAGGGCTTCCACTAGACAGCCCATCCACAGAAAGGCCAACTGGGCTTTTTGGATGAAGATTTGCATGAAAATAACTCCTTTCTTCCCAAGGAGTCTCTTGCCTGCTACATTCCCTCCCTCCATCTTCCCTGAAGTCATAATCCTCTGTTGGTAACATCACTGTGGTTGATACAATAGCTAACTATTGTGACGTCACAAGACTCAAGTTTTGTCATTTTCGGTGGGGGTTGGGGTAGAGAATGTGACAAAGGGCTGGCACAGAATAAAGTTATAGAACTGGAATTTGCTTTTTCATGCTAATTCCTCCCTCCTACCCCCCTCCCATAATGAAGAGCAGTGACTCAGAAAAGGAAAGGCAAGCCACTGGCAGCAAGGCTGTATGCGGACTGTCTGTATCAACCGGAGAGGGGTAGGGGTGAAGGGCGAGAAGGCAGAAAGGAGACAAAAGAAAGGAGTTTTCACTGTTAGGATTAGCCAGCCAAATATGAAGACCTTTTCAAGCCCTACTCTTTTCCATCATCCACTGCTTGGGCCCAGAGCAAGCAGAGAAAAGCGGAAACACAGGAAAGGCTCCAGGCTGGAACATTCCCTGGAACTTAATGTTTGAGATACTGTGTTGAGTTCTGGACTCCACGCTGTCAAAGGGACAGACTTGGTTTGGACTGAATCCTGGAGGATAGAGACTAGGATGGAGGGGGCACTCAGAGGCATGCCATGAGAGAAATGACTAAAGGAATGGAGAATGTTTACCCTGGAGAAGACCAGGCTGGGGATGGAGGAAACGGGTGATCGCCTTGAGAATTCTGAAAGGCTCTCATGTGAAAAAAGGACATGTGTTTTCTGTGGCCTCCAAAGAGATCTCAGACACAAGAAGATCCAGAATGGACAAAATGAGGGAGAATCTGTTATTCTTAAATTCCCATTAAAGACTATAAGTTCTTTGTAATTCCCAGTTTCTCCATTATTGAGGACAAGAGCATAGTCTTGTTTGCTGCAGTATATCCCAGAACATATAGTAAATAGCACACAGTAGGTACTTATTAATAGTTGTCAAATAAATGAACAAATGAAGCAATAGCAATGGTCTGCTGAAGTTGTTGGTGTTCACAGGGGCTCACTCTTCCAAAAAGTGTTTTTTGAATCCCTACCCACACATTACTCAGTTAAGGTGCTGGGGATAACAGCAGTGAATGAGGTAGAAAAGGTTAGTCTACTTCCCCTCTCCCCCTGTGTTTAACACAGATGGCATGTAAGGTCCCTTCCATATTGAGATTCCTTGGTTTTAGAGTTGACTAAAACAATTGAAACTGAGAGGAAAGGCCACAGATGAACCCTACCTACCACCTCTACTGCTACCTACAAGCCTAGAAAT
The DNA here is from genome assembly GCF_003254725.2 of Canis lupus dingo. NCBI lineage: Eukaryota > Metazoa > Chordata > Mammalia > Carnivora > Canidae > Canis > Canis lupus. Next base: position 32,686,884 of record NC_064263.1, read on the forward strand.
CTAAAGAGCTCAGGCTGCCTTCTCAGCAACAGAGAGGCCTCATGCTGAGGTAGTAGAATGCTGGACCAGACCAGACCAGAGCAACTGACCGGGCATTTATTAAAGCCCCCCGCCCCAATCCACCCACCAGACAAAGTAGGGTCTTATATGAACCCTGGGCTCCCTCAGGAGTAGGTAAGTATGATCCAGATAGGTAACATGAGGTATTTTCAGATGCCTTCACTTTCCACAAGTTGCTTAAAACTTCCCCATCAGCTTCAGGCACTTATCCAGCAGGATAATTTATTATCCATCCAGTAATGACAACACAGTTACTACAGACCAATTTTCAAAGAAATAATTCTAAGATCTTTGCATAGCTTGTACTAGCGCTGGAGACTTGGTTCCAACTGCTGAGGGCAAGACAGTTGTAACTACAGGTAATGAAGCAGATTATTTAACAATAATGATACAAAGATATACAATATACCAGACATTATCTTCTTCTAGGTAGTCTTTAGAGGCCTGAATGTTTATTCCAATACATTCTCAAAACATTTCTGAAACTCCCATTTGGAAACTGCCCTTAGAGGCTTTGGAACATGATTTGAATCTTCTCTGAAGGAAAATTTGCATTCTTCAAGGGTGCTAAAACTCATTCAGAGCCATATGACCAAAAAAAAAAAAAAACCCACAAACTAGAGAAAACCATCTTAGGTCAGAATAAACAGTAACTGTCCAGTATACTGTAGAGCCTTCATATCAAGGGGGATGCATATTGAAACTGTCCCAAATCTCCACTTCTTACAGTATAGCAGTTATTCACTTTGAGGTCCCAGAGCCCTGTGATTATCTTTTTCTTTTTTTTTTTTTAAGATTTTATTTACTTATTCATGAGAGACACACAGACACACACACCCGGGCTGCCCTGATTATCTAATGAACCCCAAGAATCTCCATGGAAAGTTTGTAAGAATGTAAACTTCTGTCTACCATTTTAGGGATTTCCTTTTAGGAGGTTCACAAGCTACTCAACAGACTCATTTTATGAATCCTTCTCCTAACCCATCTTACCTTCCTCATAAATGCAAGGATAATTCTAAATGGAGATCTACAGAACTTAGCAGATATGCCAATGTTGGGCACAAAGATAGACTCACCTGCAATAAAGTATCCTGCTCTCCTAAGTCCTTGTAGTACCCTGTTTCAAACTCAAGACTTCAGGGTGAAAATTAATAAAAAGAAACTTCATTTAAAATGGAGTCAGGAGAGGGGATCCCTGGGTGGCACAGCGGTTTAGTGCCTGCCTTTGGCCCAGGGCGCGATCCTGGAGACCCGGGATCGAATCCCACGTTGGGCTCCCGGTGCATGGAGCCTGCTTCTCCCTCTGCCTGTGTCTCTGCCTCTCTCTCTCTCTCTCTCTCTGTGTGTGTGTGACTATCATAAATTTAAAAAATAAAATAAATAAAAAATAAAATAAAATGGAGTCAGGAGGCCAGAAGGGGGAGCTCTCACAACTGCAGGCCCAACAGGAAATCCCCACTACTTAAGCTATTTTACTATCCCAGCAGGAGGAAAAAAAGGTTTTTCTCCTTCCCCAGCAACAGCCCAGCCAGTGAGAGACTGTCACAATTCAGCCAATAAAAAGCCACTATACTTTGAATGCCCAGTTTACTTCAATGGACTTTTTGTTTATAATAGCCCTGCTGAACTTCATCTTTTTCTCAAAAGAGCATCCAGGTGCCTGGGTGGCTCAGTTGGTTAAGCCTCCAACTCTTGATTTCAGTTCAAGTCATGACCTCAGGGTTGTGAGATGGAGCCAGGCATGGAGACTGCTTAAGATTGTCTCTCCCTTGACCTCAGGGTTTTGAGATGGAGCCAGGAGTGGAGACTGCTTAGGATTCTTTCTCTCTCTCCTTCTGCCCTTCCCCTACTCAGAGTGCAGGCATGCTCTCTCTCTCTCAGAAAAAAAAAAAAAAAAAAAATGTTCCTCTCCTTTTTCCTTTGGAGTTGTCTACGGTTTTACCATAGCTTGCTTGTCTTGAATTGCAATTCTCTGCTATTCCTGGAAAAAAAACATTTTGCTGATAAAATGAGTTTTAAGGTTGACAATTCACAATCTACAAACTACTATACTTCACCAGACTTTCAGGAGTGTCAGATATGGTTAAATCCAAAAACATTAAAGACTCACAAATGCCAAGCATCCTGGGACTCAAATGTGACATTTTCTAATGTGGTTTGTAAATTGGTGCTGGAGACAGTTCCTAAAGAGGAATTAAATCTACCTTCAGGCAGTCACATTAATTTATTCCTAAGTGCAGATACAAAGAGTAAGCTATGGCCCAGCATGTATTCTCTCCCCTTTCCCTAAGTCCCTAGGCTCCTTGTGGGAGGCACAGGGAATACACTGCCTGCGTCCTTGTGGGGCAGCCAGTGTGCTCACCAAGCAGCTCTCACATACTAACAGCCACCCAAGTCACATCTGACTCATGCCATTGCTCTCTGTAATGAGGTATGACATGTATCTAATCTCTTGTGTATTTTCATATGTGTAGCCTACAATTATGCATTTTTGAGGGATGTAGCTGACTAGTGGTTCTGTTCAGTGACCTATAATTATTCACACAGGCATCATGGCCCAACCAGGCTGCTATTAGGCTGGAGGCACTCTGAGCTCAGACCTCATGGAGGAAGCTGCTTGGCTCTAAGGATGTCAAGAGAAAAATGGTTAGCAACCGGCTTTGGAGGGGCCACACTGCTCTTCCCTGGCTGCACATGGAGACATTTCTACTCCATTCCCTTCACCCTTCTTCCTTATCTACTGCCTGGTTCAGCATAGCTCACTCTTAAGCCTAAGTATTGGCACACTGGTGGGCCCAATTGTCCACAAAAATGGACCATTTTCTTGGACACAGTCTCCATTATCAAGGCAATAGCAATGTAAATCAATTTCTAAAACTCCCCACAAATTTTTCTCCTGAGAAAAAAACCAGGTCACACCCACCAGCCCACAGAATCCTGAAGTCACAAACCTGTAGCTGGACTGTCAGAGCTGACACAGGCCTCTTCTATGATCCATCCTCTTTACCACTGGCTGAAGTGGTCTCACTGCTCCTGAGGGCCCAACATAGTACCTCTCCCCCTGAGCAAATGTCTGCCACCCTGCTTCCGCACTACTTACCCTGACTACGAAAGGAGGGCTGGTTAGCCCTAAGAATCTGTTTCTGGTGACTATTCATATACACATTTGGCTGCAATAAAAACTGGTTTCTGGATTCATTAATGACAGCTCAATCCTGATTCTAAATATAATCAGAGATACTGCCACCAGCCAGCCCAGGGCAGCTGTGAAGCACAAGTGCAGCCCCACACTCAGAACGGCACACACGTTAAGTGTGAGCCCAATATCTACACCACAATTACCGTGCAGGTCTTCCTTTTTCCCCAGGACTGGCTCCAAAGGACTATAGAGGGCTTTATACTTTTCAAAAACCACTTTCACATGTTATCTCAGTGGAGCCTACCAAACAAGTCTCAGAGGTTAAATGCAGTAGGTAATTTTTCCATTTTTACTTAATAATCCCTACACCCAATGTGGGACTTAAACCCAGACACCATGATCAAGAGTTGCATGCTCTACAGGCTAAGCCAGCAGGCACCAGTATTTTCTCCATTTTACAAAGGAGACGGAGGCTCAGGGAGGCAGTCTTGCCCCAAGGTCACACAGCTAGTAAGTGCAGAAGCAGGTCTAGAACTACTTTGTAGCTGTGTGACCTTAGTTCTTCATATGTCAACAATCAATACTACAGCTGCCTCATGGGGCTTATTGTAAGGATAAACGGACTCATGTATGAAAAGTGCCCGGAAGGGTGTTTGGTCCACAGTAAGGATTAAGTTGCCATTACGTTATGTTATTATTATTGTTGTTGTTAATAAATATTATGAGTATTATCCCCACCACCACTAGAATCCCCATTTCCAAATCTAGAGCTCTTTCCTCTCTATCCTGCTGTAGCTTTGCACAGATCGCTTGGAAGTAGCGTCATCTAACCTGGAGTGAGTCCAGACCTAATCCTTATAATCTGCCTATGGAACTTAGAACTCACTAGGCTCTCTACCTTACCAGTCCTCAAACTTCTCCATATTTTTGTGCATACACACATGCGTCACCTTTTCTGCAAACCTGACTCTCTATAGTTTCAGGGCCTCTGACATTACTTGTGCTATGTTGAGCCACCGCTCTGTGGCTCACCCTGCCCGCAGTACCCAACTTTCACTCGCATCCAAGTCCTCATTCGTTCACTTCCTTCCTTCAACAATCATTTAAGGAGCACCTACTCTTTATGAAGCACAGTACGAAGTACTGGGGGAAATACCCTTGCCCTCCAGATACACCAGATGAGAAGTACAGGAGAGCAGGACACATGAGGGGATGATGGCACAGAGGTACTAGAAAATAACTCTGTCTCAGGGCAGCACAACAGAGTTCAGAGAAGGCAAGGCTGAAATGAGTTTCAGAGAATGACTGGACTTTTCTAGGCAGACAAGGGGAGAGAAGAGTATTCTGAGCAAAGAGAACAATATTTACATAGAAATATAAATCAGAATCATAGAGAGTATGATAATCTCATACTGTCAGCATGGAAGGACTATGTGTGTGCATGCATGCGTGTGTGTGTGTGTGTGTGAGAGAGACAGAGAGAGAGAGACAGAGACAGACAGAAACAGAGATGGAGACAGAAAGAAACAGTGACAGAACAAGCTATGAGAGAGAACAACGTGGGAGGGGGGAGCCCATACTGCCTGGGGGTGGCAGGCAGCTGGGATAACAAATATCACGTCTGCCTTTCAGGGTCTGAGGGACAAACCCGACTCCCCAGGGACGCTCACAGTGTACCAATTTTCAATGCAAAATCCTTTAACAATTGTTTTCTCTCTTTCTGTCTTCTCCTCCTCCTAAAGAAGAGCTGTTTATCCCTATTCTCGTTTCTGCCCTGCTCTGAGCCCTGAGTTTTAGTGCCAATGCTTTTACACAAATCCAGTTTCACGTCCTGAGTGAAATATAATTTCATAGGAATGTAATTCTGAAATGATCTCATTGAAAAAGCACATCCAGCAAAGGCCATGAGCAAACTCTGGGCCAGCCCATTCACACCCAGAGCCAAGGAGATTGCAGACCCCTTTCCCTTAAATGGAGAATGTGCCTGGGGCCCAAAACAAAGCACACAAGCTGCCCACAACAATATCCTGCCCACAGCCAGCCTGCCTGCTTGCAGACTGAAGCCTGGGCCCAGAGAGGCGATGGCCACACAATACTGCACTGTGCACGGACAGACTCAAGAGAGCATCCAGGCAAATGGGCCTCCCCACACTGATGTTCCCTGTGTCCTTCAGGAGGGCTCTAGCTCCAGGCCAGGAAACACCAGCTCAAACTGTTAACATTCCCCCGCTACAGCCCCATCAGACAGAAGAATATCCAGGAGGTAAGCTGCTAAGGACCCTCCTCCCCATAGTGACCCACCTTCCCTAACTCCAAAACCCAGCTGCTATCTATTTCTCTACTGAGAGCATCAGAAATTAGGGTATTTGACTCCGATAACAGATGTCAAGGCCAGGTCTAGCCTAGTTCAGCAGAGCTGAAACACAGTGGGACTGGGGAAGAAATAATGTACTGTGATGGGGCTTTCAAAACTCCTAGCTGAAAAATCTCCAAGTTAGGATCTTTGGGAAAAATGTCCTTACTCCAAATCTGTACTACTACCCCACTCCCCCACCCCATGAATACTCATAAAATGGACCAGAAGGGGAAGAAAAAAAAAAATTAACAGTTTGCAGGGTCTACAGGAACTCTCTGTACTATCTTTACAACTTTTGTGTAAATCTAAAACTATTCTAAAATAAAAAGTGTATTAAAATTAATGGCCTGTCATGGTTTCCTCTATAAGGAATAATGGAAAAGAATCGTCTTGGATATAAATCCCAACTCTGCCTCTACTAGCTAGGAATTGCCTAACCTCTTGAAACTTTGGTCTCCGGCAGCCCCGGTGGCACAGCGGTTTAGCGCCGCCTGCAGCCCAGGGCGTGATCCTGGAGACCCTGGATCGAGTCCCGCATCGGGCTCCCTGCATGGAGCCTGCTTCTCCCTCTGCCTGTGTCTCTGCCTTCTCTCTCTCTCTGTGTCTCTCATGAATAAATAAATAAAATCTTAAAAAAAAAAATAAAAGAAACTTTGGTCTCCTCCTCAATTAAACGGAGATGACAGTTCCCACCATGAAGCATGGTTGTGCAGATGAAGTTTATAGGCATTGCTCAAAAAGAATTCACCGCTGCCAAAGCTTTCTTTCTGGGCGGGCCCTGTTTCTCAGTTCAGTCAGCCTCCACCTGGGGGTTGGGTGGGAGGCCCTGCCTCCACTCCACAGGCATACCTGTCCCTAGGAGTTACAGCCTCTTCCACATACAGTATTACACTATGAGCCCACAGTAATAGCCCAAAGGCTGATGGCTGCCCCACAGAGTGTTCCAACTAGTGAAAGCACACCACAAGGAACAAGTTCTCCTCCTTCCGGCTTTCCTTCTTCCAGTGGGATCCAATGTCACCTTTATGAGCACAGTTACTTTCCAGAGGCTCACAGAGGTCAACCACAGAAATTCAAGGGGCTGAGCTTTAGTATAATTAGCTGTCCACGATGGTGTGTGGGCAGGAAAGAAGTTACCTCAAGTTACCACAAAAGATTCTTTACCCTCGGCAGCAACACACCTACCACCACCACCATTCCCATACCTTACCACACCTACCACCACCACCACCACCACCACCACTACCACCACCACCACCACTCCCATACCTTACCACACCTACCACTACCATCCATTACCACCACCACCACCACCACCACCACTCCCATACCTCCCCTGTACCTTGCTCCCCACCTTGACCCCACATGAAGCTGGGCTGCTAAACTTCAAATCTACCAAGTCAATGCACAAAGTAAGTTCCCCAAAGCCACGAGATAAGCCCTAAGGCTGGGCATGAAGTCACCCCCAAGCCCTGATTCTCAAGCCTCAGTCACACTGCCTCTTGGCTTCATGATGTGTTATCTATTTTTCCTCTAGGAAGACTGAGGAAAGTGGTAATATAAGCGGATGGGCTAGAGGCCAAGGAAAGAACCAAGAGAAGAAAGGTATGGTTCCAATGTCACATTATCTCTGAAACTCACTCACAAGGATATCAGATCCTTAAAAAAGTCTCCTAAACCGAAGGAGAAGTCCAATCTCACCCTGAAAATTTAGTGTCCAAATAAGGGAGCAGTCAGTGCTAGAACAGTAAGCCTGTTCCAACTTGGAAAAGCCCTGTGAGAGAAGCAGTTCCCAGGCTTAAGATTCCAGTGACAGGTTGTAACCCCTCGTAGCACTAATGGGCACATTCTAGTGGCTAATTTCTCTGACCTTCCAGATGGCTGGAGCGGGGACACACCCCAGCTGAGGCCAAAGGACATTAGTTCCTGGCAGGGAGTATGTAGAAACTCAGCAGCCCAGCTGAGCCAGATAAGAGCCCGAGCTCCAGCAGCTTCAAGGACATGTTTTGGGAAGCAGAGCCCAGGAAGAAGATGTCCTTGGAGCCATTTCGTATTTAACCAAATAAAAGCCAAATATAGCCAAATATTAAGAAGCTAACATGTCATCTTCTGTGCAATTTTTCTCCAGCTTATCACCTCACACTAAATAAATGTGAAGTATTACTCCTATCATTACTAGTTTCCCTTTATACTTCCATGTCCAGTCCTCTCTGCTCATAAACGACAGATGAAGCATCCTGAACATCAATTTCATCATGTCATTCCTCTGGGCTCCTTACTTGCCAATCATACCAGATTCAGAATCTTCCAGGTCCTCCAGAACCTTGTCAAATGCTACCGACCAATCATACTTGTCTCTTCTTCCTTCTTCCTCTTAAACCATCCCACATCATACCACCACACCCTCCATTCCCCTCCATGCAAAGACACACAGACCTGCACAGACACACAGACATACACACACACACACACACACACAGATGCACTTCCCTCTCCAGGGGAATACCTCCTGCTGCAAACATGTCCATTTCTGCCTCCATGTGTTTGTGCTCAAACCCCTTCCAGCCTGGAGTACTTTCCTTCCTCTCTGTTTATTATCCAAATCCTATCCATGCTCCACAGCCCAGTCTAAAGGTTCCTCTCAAGCTTAGGTTGGGAAACCACTCAATCCACAAACAATGACCATGCACTTCCTCTGTGCCAGGCACTAAGCCAGACACTGAGGACACAGTAAGGAACAACATGAGTCCTACATGCTTCTAACTGGTGGGAGGGGCTTCAACATAAACCTCCCTGCTCACTGCAACTGTGCAGGTAGGGAAGTCAATGACCAGACCTCACAGGCAACTTGTGATATTCGTGGGGGATGAGGTGAGGGTGAGAGATGTAGTCCAGCTGGATGAGGTCTTCATGCCTCCCCCTTGAGCCTCTCTAAGAAGCTACTCAGGCTTGGTGGTCTAGAACATAGTTTTTATTACAAGAACCATCATTCCGTCTGACTTAGAGTAGTACTGTCTCCTGCTTTGGAGTTTTATCAGCTTCAGAGGTAGGCTGAATACAACCCCAGTCAATAATAGCCCTGGTCAACTACCCCTTCTAAGCCAGGGAATGGAGAAAAAGTGACCAAGTCTCCTCAAGAGTTCCTAGACTCTATGCCACAGGAACTGCACAGATAGTGGAGGTTACATGGGAGGCATCCTCTTGAGGCCCTTTCAGGGTAATGTACAATTCTCAGACCCTAATCATAGCTCTATTCCTTTCTCTCCTATTCAAGAAAGTCTATCAGTATATAAGTCAGATTGCTGTTATTATAGGGATAATCTTGCAGATCTTCTAAATTTAAAAATGGGTAGCTCATTCACATGTACCTTGATCCTTTAGCTCCTGTAGGAACAAATGCAGTAACTCCATGAGATATATCATATCAATTCAGTCTTTTTTTCCCCCTGAACAGAAACAGAAAATGTTCTATGGATGTAATCTTAGATACCTTTTGGATCCAGGAATAAAGAAGAGAGAACACCTAACCCACCCCCAGTTACATTGCCAGCAATGGAGACTCATAGTCCTTATTACCTATTCTCATCACAATCTCTCTGGACCTCAAGAGTCAAAGTTCATCTCACATGAGACACAACTGTTAAGTTCTTACGGCACTAACCGTTCAGCATCCTGCTGGTAGGACTACCCTCCCCAGCAAGGCTGAATGGGTCTCAGTCCATTCTAAGGAAGATCACAGCTTTCAGGACATCACCCAAAACTCTAGTCACATATTTATGTGTGCAGACCTCAGGGGGCTTTGACAGGTCAAGATCAGAAAGGCCACAGCCACTGCTGATCAATGTACACCAGATATAGCACTATAAGGGACAAATGAGCAAAAAGCCTTAAAAGAAAGGCAGGACAGACAGGAAGAAGCTGCCACCAGGCTTCAGATCACCAGCATCTCACTTGGAGGGGTGTCTGCCTGAGTGAAGCTTTGCATCCAAGTGTAACAAGCACCTAGTCTTTGATGCTTGTGGTATCCAGGGAGTATCTTATCCTACTCGACTGCCCAGGCTCCCCAACTCACCCACCCTATTGCCAAAGGCTGGAAGAGGACCCAGCACACACTAAGTATCTTCAGTTCCACATTTCCAGTCCCCTTCTACCTCAGCCCCTCCTCCCGGCCCTGACAACTCAAATTTTCAGTCTCTACATATGTGTCTATGTGCCTGTGTGTCTGTGTTTTATTTACACTACCCATGTCTGTTGTTAGCAACAGAAACAAAGTACTTTCAGGCAGAAAAGGCAAGTCAGCCAACTGGCTTGCTGCTCCCTGTTCTGCTTCCAGCTCAGGGAAAAGGCTGGTGAAGGATCCTTCAAGCTCCAATCTACCACGTGTGCCTACAGCTCCTACAGATGAGGGGAACTGGCATGGTGCCAGCTTACTCCAAGCTGGCCACTGCTATGCAGGGCCTCAGCCATCAGCCTTCCTTCTTTTTCCCTGGAGGCCAGGCCCCTGAACACTTCCTGCCCTCACCTGCCTGGATGCTGAATACTATTCGAATTCAGAGCTTCAAAAGCCAGAATTCAGGAAACCCATTCTCTTCTCTGGTACACTAGGTGACTGTAAAGATAAGCAGGCAATGCCTCCCTAGACCCAAACTCTGGAGAACCAGCCCATGACTAAGTTTGACATTCATGCCCTTTCCCATCTTCAGTCTTTCTGCTACTGCCAATCTTCCAAGTTCCAGAAATCCGGCTACTCAATAACATCAATGATAATTACTGATCATTGCTTTGTTTTCAGCAGAGAAAAAAGAAACAAACCATGAGATGAGATTCTTGCACTCAAGGAGCTCACAGACTAACTTAGGAAGACGAGGTAACAGTAGGAAATAATTAAAATGTGAGATACAGAGTAAAAGTACTCTACAGTACAATGGGTAGGAGTGGAGGGGCTAGAGTAAGTAACTCAAGACAGGTTTTCTGTGGGAGAGGAAATGTGAGCCAGACCTTAAAGGACAAACAGTAGTTGGACAGAATGAGACAGGAGGCTATTTGAGATGAACAGTTAGACTATGACTCAAGGTCCCAAGGCAGTAAGAATGGCAAATATCATGCCCACATGTTTTCCCATATTCAACTGAGGCTCAGCCCTGGGAGGTACAGAGGAAAAGGACTGGCCTGACTTGATGAAAATAAAACCCTCACCTCAGGGTCACCATGCTCTCCAAACCCTCTGCTCCTACCTCTGCCAAGAGCATTCTCAGTGTTTCCTTTTTCTGTACTACTTTGAAATCCTCTCCCCTACAGTGCACAGAATGTAGCCAAGCCAGTCTAACTCCCTAAACCCGAAACATCCTGCTGGAACTCTTGGTACTCCAGGCTCCCGATCCCACAATGGGACAAACTTTGTGCTTCACCCATTGTAATGTGGGTCAGGAGCTTGGTCTATTCTTGCACAGGGCCAGGTCATGCTAAGTCCAATTCTTTACTTACTAGAAGAGAAGAAGGGGTAGGAAAATTTAAGTACAGTCTCTGGTAAGCCAGGGGAATAGTCTCTCCTTCCATTCACACTTATATGTGCATTTAATTAATACAAAATGAACACCAACATGTGTAAATTAATGTGCTTAGGGCTGGCTGGGATACCAAAATGCCTCAGGCATGGGTCCATCCTCAAAGAGCTCACATTCCAGTAAGGTGGATATAATAGAAACGTAAATATAATAAATACCAGGAAGACTATTTTAAGGGCCACTGGAGAGATGAAATGCTGTGGATTTAGACAAAGAGGGATTACTTCCAACTGAAGAAGCAGGAGGGATTCATAGAGCAGGCTGCCCTTGCACTGGGCATGGAAGGTCAAATGGCAAAAAATAAAGGAGCAATCCTGGGTGTATGGAACTACACGAGCCAAGTCTTGGAGGCAGGGAAGTAGAAGACATACAAAGATGTTGAGTCTGATGGGAATTTAACTGGAAGTAGACCAGAAAAAAGTGGAAAGACAGAAATGTCAGATCTTAGAGGCCTTTGAGAACCAAATTAAGGGTCTTATCTTTTCTCTGGGAAATCATATAAATTTTTTTGAGAAAGGAATGATGGGTCAGGAACTGTGCTTCTGAAAAATGAAGCAGCCCTCAGAAATCTAGGGGCTGTAGCAATAAGATCTGATTATGGAGCCCACCAGGACAGAAGAGCACAGGAAGAAGAGAGGGAGGGGATTCAGGTAATCTAGTACATGAATGCAATTTTTGTCTTTGGGTATGGACTGAATAGGAAAATAAGTGGGCAGTCCTGAGGTTGCTAAGAGGCTCCACAAGCAGGGAAAGGCCAGAGAATCAGCTGTCTAGAGGGGACAATGAAGAGTGGGAGGTATATACATTCAGAAGACTGGGGAGAGAAGGGAATTTCAGAGCTTAGGATCCTGAAAGTGTAACAGCTCCAGGTGATGAGGCCAAAGGCATGGTCATACTACGAGATGAAACCGTAAGAGGATGGAAGATGAAGGCTTTAAGGCTAAGAAGACTGAGGGCTGAAGGGTTCACAGTATGAATTTCCAACCAGGAATCCACAATGCATCACCCCCTCCAATCCCTAGCCCCTTCCCCTTCCACTGTACTTACCTAAAGCCCTAACTCTGTATCAGTTCAACCATCAGCACTCTTTCCTCCTTCATAAGGGCAGCTACAATTTACTGGTCAGAAATCAACATGTCGGGCAGCCCTGGTGGCTCAGTGGTTTAGCGCCACCTTCAGCCAGGGGCATGATCCTGGAGACCCGGGATCGAGTCCCACATCAGGCTCCCTGCATGGAGCCTGCTTCTCCCTCTGCCTGTGTCTCTGCCTCTCTCTCTCTCTCTGTGTCTCTCATGAATAAATAAATAAATAAATCTTAAAAAAAAAAAAAAGAAAGAAATCAACATGTCTGAAAGGTCTTTTAGGGAGACATTGTGAAGTCTTTATGTATGAAATGGTATGATGCCTGGAATTTGCTTCCCAAAATCCAGTGGAGAAGAAGGAGGAAGGAGGGGTACTGGACAAGGATGGAGATAAAACAAGCTAGGCCAAATACTGGTAAGAGTTGAAGATGGATGAGGGATATATGGCTGTTTGAATCTTTGAATCTTTGAATCTTTCTACTTTTGTGTATGTTTGACATTTTCCACAATAAAAAGTTTTAAAAAGTAAAACCACTTAAGTGAAAGATTGATGGGGAATAGTGCCAAAGGTTACCCACAGATTATCTACTGGTTATAAAATGAAAACTATAATTTTACAATGGAGAAATTTGGCTGGCCCTACCTTAAGTTGTGACCAAATTTAGCATCAATACTAGTGGGAAAACCAGACACTATGTGCCTCTGGTCTGCTGCATCATTTATAAAGGGGTTTCCTCCCCAAAAAAAGGCTTACCCTAAATCTAATCAAGCCTCTAGATCTAATCTGCAGTTCACAGAAAATACAGAGGAGAGGGGGAATAACCTACATGATACCCCAAAGAAACAATCAGACAAATCCAGAGTGCCAAGTGAATTCATGTTAAAAAAATTTGAGAAAAAGGAAAAAAATCTTTTTAAATTTTGAAGAAAAAGGAATGCCTAAAACAGAACTCATCATTTCCACTCCACCTCTAATAACAACTTCCCCCCACCTCATAATTTTTCCACAGACTTTCTCCACTTTTTCCCAGCTCTACAAGTCACCTCTGACTTTTCCTTCTCCTTCTCACTCCAGGTCAGACTGTCACCAAGCCCTGAAAATGCTGCCTCCTTAATGCCTCGGATTCAACTCCTCCATTCCCCTGCCACTTGTTCACCCCAATTTTATTATCAATTGCTTGACTTACAGCCATCATCTCCTAAGAAACCACCACCTTGCTCCTACTTGCATTTCTCCAAGTCTACTTTCTACACTTCAGCCAAAGCCATCCTGCTACAATGTAAATTTCTCCGGATGACTCCAGGGCTCACATTCTTTCAGCAGCTCCACAGCCCAAGGCCCACGGGGATGCTTCCCAGAATGTGGTGTAAAAAACTGCAAGGCAGGCAATTACAAAGTGATCAAGTATTTGATCTGGTAGTTCTTTCAAACCTTCTCACTCAATTCAGAAAAAAAGTCTCCACTTGCTGCTTCTCTAGCTCTAACAGTTGATCTCTTAAGAGAGACTTTCATAGGTAGCAGTGCCAGGCTAAAAGTTTGTGTTCTCACTGTATTTACTTTAAAAGTTATCTTGTAAAAAAAAAAAAAAAAATAATAATAATTAATTAAATTAAATTAAAAATAAATAAATAAAAGTTATCTTGTGTGTATGACAAGTAATACTGGTTTTCCACTTTAAGAAAGTAAGATAACATTTCCTTTTAAAATCAATTTAAGTGTGAACGTGGGCTGAATTAAACATTATGTAAATACCAGCTTAGGTATTAAGAGGCCATGGTAATACTGTGAAGAAGGTAAGTAACACATTAAGTTTGGCAAAGACTGCCCTATGGCATAAAATTCAAGTTCCTTTGTATGACTGTGGTGATTTCAAAACAAGTTTGTGGACTGTTTGATATTCCCCTCTTTGAACCAGAAGAGCCCCTGTAACTACCTCAAGGAACAGAATGCAACTTATGTGAGGGTGCTTAACTTCCAAGGCCAGGTAAGATAAAGGCCACGCAATCTCCACCATCCTCTCGAGGGGCACTGGCTTTCAAGTCCTGAGCTACCCAATAAGAAGTCTCTGAGACCACCATGCTAGGGTGACCACAAGGAGTAATAATGGAGGATTGGGAGGAAGATGGAGTGAGAGCAGTAGAGCAGAGGAACCCCAATGGCTTGAATTGTCCCAGCTCAGGCAGGGAGCGAGTCTTCTGATGATTCTAGAGCCAACCACTATCTGACTAAAATGACGTAAGAAGACCCCAAGCAAGACCCCCAAAACCATGAGACATAATAATAATAAAATTGTTGTTTAAACAACTATGTTTGGGGTAATCCAACCCTTGAAGGCCTAGTTCCTGAGACCTGTCTCTACAATATCATCTTGACACTTCTCATCCTGCCCTACTATGCAGAGCCAAAATGACCAACTGGTAGTTATGTGCACATAACTTTGCACATATTGCTTCACTTCTATCTTTGCATATACTGATCCCTCTACCTGGAATGCCCTTCCTTTGGTTTGGCCACTGAAAAAATAATTCTTCATGGTGGTCAAACTTAAACACACACACACACACACACACACACATATATACACACACACAATCTATTTATCCTTCAAAATGTGAATCAGCATTATTTCCTGTGAAACCTTGCCCTCATCTTCCTCACTCTCTCCCCACCACTGACAAAACAAACCCTTTCCTCCTGCTGCCACTTATATGGTGGCATAAGTCACACTACCATGTCTTTTTATGTGTCTTATCCACTGAATGACTAAGTTCCTTAAAGATAGAGATTGAATGTATATATGCAGCCAGTCCTACAGGAGCCTAATGAATGTCTGCTGGTCTGAAGTCGTTTCTCCTGCTTCCTTATTTAGCCTATTCCCACTACAAACATTTCCGTCTAAGCTCCTGGCTGACAAGAACAGAAATGATGCCAGGTCGCTGCTGCTCTCCTGGGTCTTTCAAACCCTAACTTCTTTGATTGCAGGATTTTACTTACTCTGATCCTTGAATAAGGCTTTCTCCTCTGGGTTCACTACCCTTAGGAGCAGTAACACTTGGCTGACCCAGCATTTCAGGAAAAGTCACTTTTAAAATACAATTAGGTGGGACCTGCTAGTTTAGTAATTGGGACATAAATAATTATTCCTTTTCTTTCTCTCAGTTCAAAAATCTTTCTTAATCTTCTAAGCAGCCAAGTCTCTTCACGCTTCTTTCTGCTGTTCCCCTCCCCCAGAATCATACCTTTCCTGGGTCTTGTCTTACCATCCCTTCAGACTTTGGCCCTGAGTCTCCTCAGCACCAAACATGCATTTGCCTCTCTGCTCCCACCTCACCCAGGCTGAGCTCATCTCACCAGGCATAACATAAGAGAGAGAGGCTTTCATGTCACACGACATAGGTCTAATGTGTCAAATATAATAGCACATAGGATTCACTGTCAAGTTTTTCATGAGGGGAGTGATAGAATTATCCCCAAACATCAAGAAAAGGAATCCGGCTGCATTGTGTAAGGATAATAAAAAACTAACAAGAAAACACAATGGGCAATCAGAAGACTTGGACACAATTCCTTGGTCTTGATCTGCCTCTCTCACTGAAGACCTTTATTCTGCAAAAAATTTAAAGATAGGTAGCCTCATTCATGAAAAACACTAAAGCAACTTACATGGCAAAAAGTTCTAATGTAACAGGTATGTAAATCTACAAGAAAAAACAATGACCAAACAGAAAAATGAACAAAGTATTTGAAACAAAAATTCACAAAAGAATAAGCACAACTGCCAGAAAGCATATGTTGTTCAATTCCCTAATAAATCCTAAATAAAGTAACAATAAGAAATCCTCTTCACCTATCAGACTGGCAAAGATTCCAATGAATTCTAAGATTAATAACAGCCGCGTTGGCAAGGGTGCAGGAGAAACAGGCACCTTCACATACTGTTGACGAGAATTACATTGGTGCAACTTCTTTGGAAAGAGGTTTGGCAATGTTTACTAACATTCTAAATGTATTCTAAATGAGTATACCTTTGATCAGCAAATCTTCCCTTCTAGGAATTTTGCCGAGGGTAATACAAGTACTACAAAGCTTGGGCAGAGACAGCTGTATACGGCTGGCTACTGCAGCCCAGCCTGGCTCAGGACAGGAGAAACTGGAAACAACTCAAGTGTCCATCACTAGTGGCTGTGTTAAATAAATTATACTACATCTACCTGAAGAAACCCAGTGCTGCCATTAAAAGTAATGTACTACTGACAAGGAAAAATAGCCTATGTAAATGACCAAATGAAAACATTTTCAGGAGAGTATAAGCTTTTTATTTTTTCATTTTGTTATTATGGCAAAATAGATATAAAGTCTGCCATTTTAAGCAATTTTTAGTTTACAATTCAGTGATGTTAATTACATTCACAATGTTATGCAGCCATCACTACTACCTATTTCTGACACTCTTTCATCACCCCCAACAGAAACTCTTAAACACCATGATGCGATGGCTCCCCATTTTCCCCTCTCCAGTAACTCTTGGGAACCTGTGATTTATTTCTGTCTCTATGAGTCGCCAAATAGAGATATCGAGGTATCGCATATAAGCAGAATCACACAGTATCTGTTCTTTTGCGTCTGATGTATTTCAATTGGCACAATGTTTTCAAGGTTCATCCACATTGTAGCAGGTATCAGAACTTTATCCCTTTTTATGGCTGAATAATATTCCACTGTATGGGTACACCACATTTTGTTTATTTATCCATTAGTGGGTGAACACTTGAGTTGTTTCCATCTTTTGGCTACTATGAATAATGCTGCTATGAATATTGGCATATAAGTGTCTGAGTACCTGTTTTCAATTTTGCAGGGTTTATACCTAGGAGTGGAATTGCTGGGTCATGCAGTAAGTTTTAGCTTTTGAATTTAGTTCTCCAACAGCTGTACCATTTACATTCCCACCAGCAGTGTATGAGGGTCCTAATTTTTCCACATCCTTGCCAACACAAATTTTTGTTTTCCATTTTTGATTAGTTGATTAGTTTTTTTGTAAAAATAAAATAAATGTATATATAAATATACTATAAGGGGAAAAATCCACAGTTACCCAACTGTTAATAATGATGATTATGCTCCTGGGGCGCTGGTTTATAGGAGAGGCTCATATTCCAACATATATTTTCCTATTGTATAAAAGTTTATAGAACAGATGTATTACTTTTGTTATTAAAAAAGTAAAAAATCTTAAACAAAAATTACCCTGAGACAGTTTCATGCCATGCTTACTAATCTGAAATTGCAACACATTACAGCTCTTGTGAAATGCTTACAGAAAGGCCCTGAATCAAAAGTGAAATGACCTCTTTCCCTGTCCTAGCTCTGCCACCTTGAGCACGCTGTTTTCTCACCTCTAAACTCTGACGCACTTGGGACAGGACCAGAGTTCCCAACCACAATGCCAAGAATGGGTTACAGCTGTGCAGATATAGTGACTCTTTCCGGGTAATCTATAGTATCTCTTCCCACACTGAAACAGAATTCTATAACTGTGCTGAACCCATGAGTGAAGCTAAGGAAAGGGGAGCCCTAGGAGATCCTCCCTCAAGGAGAGAAACAAGCACAGACAGTGATTCAAGAAGTGAGACCGCCAAGGAAGAGAGGGCAGCTTATGTTTTATTCACTCAAGTGTCTCACCTTGAAGCCATGGGTCCTGAACTAGAGAGCAAGGGGGCAGTGCCTGGAGCCACACTGCTCTGGGAGAAGCATCCCAAAGATACCTGCTTGGGCGGCAGACAAGTAGAACACCTGACCTCTCTAGGAAGAGGCACTAAGGTCTGGCTAAGTGAAAGCCAAGTGAAATCCTCTCTCCCAGGTGTTCTCAGCCTCTCAGCTGCCAAATGTGGACTTTGCCCTGGAAATTCAACTCCTGGGCTAAAGAGATAATCTCCCAGGCATGTCCTGTGTAAACCTGACTAACCAACAGCACACACTCAGTGCTCAGCCTGCCTGCAGTCCCTGAAACAGTCCTGTCAACCAGGGGGTGTGCTAAAGGGCAGGTGGGAGCTTATCCTGGCATAAATGTCAGCTATCCTTAATAGAATCAAGTGCCCAGGATGGGTATTTTCCAAGAAGTCAAACAGCTGTTTAGAGACAAGCACTCAGCTGGAAACCTCATCCGGAAGTGATATGAATATCGTGAGAAGAGTCACTGTGACCATGGGCACGGGCCTTTACCGAGCTTTGTTGACATTGTGGTGGTAAGCCACCCAAGAGATTCCAAAGTATAGACATGAAATTCTAGGTCACTGAAAGAAGGCATATGGATTACATCTGGCCCTCTACATCCTTATTTGAAGCTCAGCTGCTGAACCTCTTATGCAGTTTCCAAGCACCAGCAGCATTTAGGAACTTATTTAAAATGCAGATTCTTAGGCCCCACTTCAGACCTACTGAATTGGAAACCAGTTCTCCAGGTGAATCTAGGGCCTGCTCAGGTCTGAAAACCTGCAACCTGGAGTTCAGACCCTCCAGACTTCCCTATACTCTGCTTTAAATGAACTGTGAGAGACTGGAATACCACCTCACTGGTTACACCGGGTAACAGAAGTTTTCTCCCCATTTCCCCTAATCTATCTTCCACATGGTCTCACAGGTGTCTTTTCTACCAACCAGATCCAATTGTGTTCCTTTTCTATTTTCAAAAGAAGGACCCCCCCCTCCCCCGCCCCAGTGCCTGGAGGGGTCAAAGCCCTTTGAGATTAAGACCGAAGCAATCTTCTCAGCCGCACCCCTAGTTCATGCACCCCTAGTTCATCCGTATGTCCCTGCTCATGGTACGGACCTGCTCATTGTAGGTGACCATCTCAGGTCTGCTCACTGAATCAGTACTAAGGATAAAAACACCATCTAAAGGAATCTTTCCTAGCAAAATAGTTACTAAAACAGACAGGGACAGGGGAGACAGGAAAGCAGAATCTCATTACAAAAGGAAATTCCTCTGTGCGTCAAGAATCTATGCAAAATCTGAAATTTAATCTCACCCTGCTCTGCCCTTCACAAACGATTCCATCTAAGCTGGCTGACTAAGCTGAACACAGGTCTTGTGAACACCGAGGAATGAGTGTTTACAAACAGTCCACACATTTTTATTTCAGAATCCTGATCCTTGGTTTATAGAATCCAGACAGGATCAATCCCTCAAAAAAGAAGTAGCCACCAATAGAAACTAGTCAGTGTTCAATTTCCAGCAAGTCCAAGTTGTGGCCTGATAAATTTCTTTTCTCAAACATTTCCAATAAACTTTGAGACTCTAAAAGAGATCTGTAAACTAAGAAATCATAGTTTATTTACGAATGCTAGTTTACTGAAAATTACTAAGGAAAATTACTTACTCAAATTTTCCAAAAATAAATTCTATCTTTTTACCGTAAAACAGAAGGAATCATAGTCTAAGACATCTGGCTACTTTTAGAGTATCACTCATGAGAATACATGATACCATAACTCTTCCTACCAGACAGAGATGTGATTCAGGTTATCTGTTTCCAAGTCTCGCCACCTACCCTCCTCTACGCTGGTTTTTGATTTGGACTGGCATCCAAATCCATTTCTTCATATTTAACCATGCACTCCTTTCAGGAAAGCTGGAAAGAACTCATTCAAATCCACAAACATCTAAAATCTATTCTAGCTTCCAATGGATAGAAGGGAGAATATGACAGTCAATAACACATAACAACCCGGCAAGGGGGGGTGGCGTGGGGAATGCACATGTACTTCCTCTTAGTTATCTAAAATAGTTCATTTGGTATACCAATCAGAGTGGAGATGTAAAAGGAACACATCCTTTGGAATCATACAGAGCTTAGATTTGAGTTTTAAGCAAGTTAGCCACTCTGAGTTCCTCATGTAGACATCAGAACATCAGTAAATTCACTCAATGATTATTGTGAGGATTTACTCCAATGATGCAAGGGAAAATGCCTAGTGTAATACAATGCCTGGAACACAGAAAGCATTCTTTAATGATACACCACAAACCTAAAATCTATAGCAATTTTTAAAATATACATTGCTTGATCCCAAGAATTATGCAGAATTGAATTATACTTATTCCACTTCTCTTAGCTAATTAGCTATGCCTATCCCTATCCCCACTCCAGATCCCCTCTATTTCCCCATATTCTTTTTCCTTGTTTCTTCCCAATCAAATTCAGTGTTGCTCTTAGCCAATCATCCCTCTCACATGTTGACTTTTCCCTAGTCGTGACACAGGCCTAGAATATATGCCCCTCACATTGGTTCTCCGAACTCTTTACTGCAGCCAAAAGGCTGTATCTGACCTCACCTCTACCAATATCTTATACCCTTAGAACCACTGGCTCCTTATAATCTAACAATGATAACTTCTTCATGTTCTTTCAATATGCCAAGCTCTTTCCTACCTCAGGGGCTTTGCCCCTACTGTTCCCTCCTCCAAAAATGTACATTCCCCAAACCTACACATTCACAGTTCTTCTTGGGCTTGAACTTGCAGCTCAATGTCACATTCTCAGAGACACTTTCTGTA
Organism: Canis lupus dingo; assembly: GCF_003254725.2. Lineage (NCBI taxonomy): Eukaryota > Metazoa > Chordata > Mammalia > Carnivora > Canidae > Canis > Canis lupus. The sequence continues at coordinate 32,707,646 of NC_064263.1, forward strand.
ATTTCTCTTTTAATAGCTTTCAAGTTCCTATTACTCTCCCTCTTTTACATCACTCCTATTTCCTTCATAGCTCATAACACTATCTTTATCTCATTTATTGGTTTACTTGTTTACTGCTACCCCAAATACTCTTAAGTTCCATGACATACAGACTTTGCTATCTTAGTTATCTCCATATCCCCAGTATATGGAACAGTGCCTAGACCAGAATGGGTTCTCAGTAATTAATTAATTAATTAATTAAAAGTTTATAAAACAGATGCAGAGTTTGACACACACCCCCACATCCTACTTCTCTACCTAGTAGCAGAAGATGGAATCTGAGGGAAAGAGTGGAAAGTAAAAAGAGAAAGGCTATTGTAAATAATGCTACTATAAACGTAGAGGTGCATATATCTTTTCAAATGAGTGTTTTTAAATACCCAGTAGTGGAATTACTGAATCATATGGTATTTCTATTTTTAATTTTTTGAGGAACCTCCATATTGTTTTCCACAGTGGTTGCACTGATTTATAATATCCGAGATATGGAAGCAACCCAAGTGTCCATCAATAGATGAATGGATAGGGGAACCTCAGTGGCTCAGTTGGTTAAGCATCTGCCTTCAGCTCAGGTCAGGATCCCAGGGTCCTGGGATGGAGACCCGAGTGGGGCTCCCTGCTCAGTGGGGAGTCTGCTTCCCCCTAATGCTCCCCCTGACTCTCCCCCCTGCTTGTGTGCTCTTTTTTCACTTAAATAAATAAAATCTTTTTTAAAAAAATAGATGAATGGATAAAGATATGGTACACACATACCATAAAGAAGAATGAGACCTTGGCATTTGGGACAACATGAATAGACATAGAGGGTATTATGCTATGTAAAATAAGTCTGAGAAAAACAAATAACATACAATTTCACTTATATGTGGAATATACAAAACAAAACAAGAAGAAACATACAACAACAACAACAAAAGGTCTTGAATACTGAGAACAAACTGGTGGTTGCCAGAGGGAGGTCAGGTGGGGGTATGAGTGAAATAGATAAAGGGGATTTAAGAGGCACAAATTTCCAGTGATAAAATAAATACATCACAGAATAAAAATATATAGGGAATATGGTCACTAATATTGTAATAACATTGTATGAGGACAGATGGTAGACTGCACAACGTGGGGAGCACTGAGTAATGTATAGGGTTGTTGAATCACTATGTTGTATACCTGAAAATAATATAACACTGTACGTTAACTACACTTCAATTAATTACTTAAATTTTTAAGGCTGAGGAGAAATAAACTCTTGGGGAATGCAGTCACCCCCACTCCCCTGGTGACAAAACATGAACTGCTCTCAGGGGCTGGGATGATGTCACAGGTGTTATAGTCTCCATGGCTTGCTCCCCACCCCCAACTCTGCTGATTTTTTCTTATTGTGGTAAATACGCATAACTCTATGGTTTTCCCCTTTAGTTTCTACAGTTTCCCCAGGGCTCAACTTTTTTGAGTAAGCTATGTAAGACATCTGACCTTGGGTGTTCTTCAGGTGAAAGGGAGCCTGGATAGCACTGTTTTTGAAACCCACCTGGGTTTGCCAAACAGATGTGGGTTTTGAGATGGGGGCATGGAGGGAGCTTTTCTATTTCTGTTTGATGAGATTTAAATAAGACAAAAATTCCCAGTTGTTCCTCACTGTTTTCTTTTTAACATGATCCCTGCCACTTCCCTTTGGGCACTTTCTCAGCATTAAACTCACTGCCCTTCTTACCACCAGTCTCCTCCCAGCCTGCTCTCTGGGCACAAATGACTAGTAACTCACTCCTGGGCAGCAGTGAGGACTCACACTGAGAGACACAGAGACCCGGAGAGGACAGTGCCCACACCACTTTAAAAACAGCAATTTATCTGGCAGTCTTTCCATGGACGTCTGAACCCAGACGGGTGAGTGAATCAGGGGGTTAGAGGGAGGCAAAGAAAATAAAAAATTTCAATGCTTCCCTTCCTTCCTAGCTTTCAAAACCTCAATTCTCCAAACACAGCAGCTGAGTTAGTCAAGTCATGGACTGCCAATCAAGGTCACTGCCATTGCCAAGTTCACCTCAGCTGTCCCAGGTATTTTCTCCCACACTCAAGCACCACACTTCTTTATAGTTGCTGGGATGGGTTACGTTCTTTAGTTTCCTTTCCCTATTTGCATTCGCTTTGGCAAGTGAAAGAGTACTATATATGTACACACGGGTCTAATCTTTTCCTCAGATCTTTACGGATGAATGCAAGTACCTATGTGTGGTTTCTACACCATGCAGTCTTCGCCTCTTTTAATCATTCCTTCAGAGAGCACATAGTAGGTCAAAAACTCCTAATAAGTTAAATGAGGTGAAGGATCCTGGCATAATTTTGTGCCAAGAAAACTCACCTCCATTAAGGAGTGCCAGGCATGGTTTGGGCAGCCATCAGTACCATCAAGGCTGAGCTTCTCCAAGCTGTACAGGGAGCTACTATAGAGTCTGAGCTGAGCTCCTGCCTACATGAGTAAAACTGCAAAAGAAATAAAATGTTTGACCCTACTTTGCAGAGTTTGGTCTTCTAAAGCAAAAGGAACCTTAAATTATAAACAGCCTGACTCAAAGGGAAAATCTGTGAAGCACCTACTGCCAGGAACTCCTCATTCTGCCCTAGGCCTGCCTGGGTTCAGCAGGCCCATAAATTGGCACTGTTGATATGACCTTTTCAGGCGATATTTCAACAAGAGATAACAACAAAGCTGAGAGCTTTGGTAGCACTCAGAGGAGATTTGAGGGACTTAAAACATGCTGCTAAGTTTGGCAGCAAAAGTTCCTGTTTCTTGCAGTTGGAAAAGGAAATCTCTTTATAATTACACTTGTAGATAAGATACACCAAGCTACTTATGCTACTTATTCTGGTCAGGAACAGATTAGAATCACCTCATCCCAATCCACCACTCCTCTGAGATTGGTCTGAGTGATCACTTTAAGGGCAAGTCTCACCTGGGCTGCGAAGAAACTGTGCCCCTTGGGAAGATAAAGTGCCAGGAGCTTCTCCATAGGGCTTACTGTCATAGCCACTACCACTTGCTCAGAAATACCCACCATTCTCCATTACGAAGCTCTATCTCTGAATTTACACTGTCCCTCAGCCCACTTTCCATCTTGTTCCTTTACCCAGGGATTCTAGGTAAAAGAACATGTCCCTAACTCCAGTGCCACATAACATAGGTTACTCATCAGAGAGGGTCCTTTCAGCCTACGTGGTCTTTTAGCTCAGATTCCCCTTGTGGTTTATATATTTCTTCACAAAAGCAAAGTACAAGAGCTATGATCTATGTACTGTTTGCAGGACGCTTATTGCTACTCTGCTGACACTAGATGTCTGCCCAAGACATGAAGGAAGGGGATATTGCCCCCACATTTCTCAGCAGAACAAACCAGACCAACCAGCCACTTGGAAACAAGCTCTGCTTGGCTTCTAAGGGAATTAGAACTATAACAGTTCATTGCTCACATTTCATTTAGTACCAGATACGAGGTATTATCCCTAAGCACTTGACACTTAGGCCTTACCACAACACATGAAATAGCACTAATAGCACCTCTGTTTCACAGAAAAGGAACTGGGGCATGGACAGCCTACACAATTTACCCAAGTTCTCAGAGGCAGTTAAGTGGCAGAGCCAGAATATGAACCCCAACTGTCTGACCCCAGAGGCCAGGCTCTAAATATCACTCTTCCATTAGACGGCTCTTCTCCTAACACACGGGTTTGTCTTTGAGCAGCACTGACTCACTTCAAACTCTAAGGGAGAGAGAGGGTCAGCCAGGAAACACTGCCATTTTTCTTTGCGGAGAGAAGGAAACAGTGACGGCAGTATTTATTCACAAGGCTGAGTTGAGCCTACACAGCACAACAAAGAAGTACCCCAAACATCTGTCAACCAAAATCTTCCCGGGGCACCAAGTAAAACCCATCTCCTTTCTTACTAACCTGGTAGCCTTTCTAACTTACTAACGGCTAGAGACTCTGCAAGTTGTTACAACCAAGCCCCGTGCATCTGAGAACAAGATCCCAGGCTCCAAGTTATAAGAATCAAGTCAAACACTTCCTAGAATCCAGCTGACAGGATTTAAAAAAAAAAAAAAACTACTCAAATATTTTTCAAGCATAAACTATATATGTTGGCCACTTTGGGGAAATAAAATGTATAAAATATTATACTTAATTTTATAGAACTTCAGGGAATCTGTTGGAAAGACAAGACACATGTATTTAAGAGTCAAGTCAGAATGTCAATGGAAACAATCTAAACCTCCCACTTTCTTTCTTTCTTTTTTTTTTTTTAAACCTCCCACTTTCTAGAAGAGGAAACTGAAGTCTAGAGAAGCCAAGGTTACTTCCCCAAGGTCACCGGACAAGTCACTGATAGAGCCTGGACTAAAGCTCAGATCTGCTGACTACCTAGCCAAGGGCTCTTTGTACTGCTGTATGGAGAGGCAGAGCAACTCACAGGAGGGAGAGATCTCGAACAACAATTGCAGCTAGCAGTTACTGAGAGCATATTGTGCCAGCAGCTATATAAAGCTAAGTGCTTTATATAAACTCATTTAACCCTTGCAACAAACCATTGAGGTAACATTACCCCCAATTTACAGATGCAGACACTAAGGTTGATAAAAATTAAATTGCCACAAGTCCACAGATAATTAAAGGAAGAGCCGGACTGCATACTTCCAGAGCTGGCTGCAAAGCCTAAGCTCTAGGCCGGGTCTTAGAGGATGACACACGGAATTCATGGAAGAAGAGGTGAGGAGTGTTGGGATAGCCTACACCCAGAGCACCTACAGGAGCCTGTAAGGGGTGGCCAATGCTGGCTGAAAGAGGACCTACGGCCCTGCCTGAGTAGGGCTGCAGGAAAGCAGCCTGTAGGAAGCAGTTCTAGTCTCCCATGACAGTGAGGGGTAAGCATCCTACAGGATGGTGAAGCTGAGCCTCTGAACCTGGGTTGAGAAGGATCACCTTGGAGACTCTCCTAAGGTCTTGACAGAAAGGTGAATGAAACACAAAGTATATAAGCTTCTAAAAGAAGAATCTGACTTGACTTTCCTGCGTAGTAATCCCAAACTGATTAAGAGATGCCAGCCTTACTTTTTGAAATGCTGCTCTAAGTTGATAATAATAAGGAAAAGCACTGAATATTTACTAGGTGCCAGGCACTGGGCTGAGAGATTTCCACATATCATTTCATTCAATCCTCAGCACAACTGTCACAAGCTAAGTACTGTTATTATATCCATTTTATAGATACCTCAGAGGGTCAGGGAGATTAAACAATTTGCCCAGGGTCACACAGCTAGTGACTGTAAAGTCGAGTTCTAAACCTAGACGGGTGAGACCCGCAAGGGCCAGATCCTTGCAGGTGCACCGCACAGCACTGAGACGCTCACAGTAAGTGCAAATGGTTCGCTCTATCATACTCACACTGAGTGTCAAGAGTCGCTGATGGCTGAACAAACACAGATTGATTCATTTAAAAGCAATCTATAAAACTCAGCTGTCAGAACTGCATAAGGGAGCCTGTGTTCCAAGACACAAGTGAGTACACCAAAATTCACTTCCTCAGACAGGGCTATAGAGTTCTGAAAACTAGCTGACTATATCGTTTCCTTTCCAATTTTCCCCTTTCCCTCTTCCTATCCCCCACACCTGATCCATTGATGCTCTCAGAGAAGCTTCAACAGAGACCTAGAACCCTCTCCCTCTTATTTCCAGTCCTTTAGAGTTGGCTCTCTTCCATCATTCAAACAGTGCCTTATATCAGAGTCTAAGAGTTGGACCCTCCTCCTTCTTCCCAGCCTAAAGCCTGAGATGGTCATTAACCCTACCTGCAAAACCCTAACTTTAGCAGGCCTATGTTTCTTCTCTCTTAGTTACATAGACAGAGGCTCACTTTGGGGAGGAAATAACTACAATATAACACCTAGTGACAACATTAAGTTCATACTTGGTACTATTACGCCCTCCCCAGCTCTTGGCCCAGACCCTTCATATTCACTGGCAAAATGGGTGAATAGACCAAAAGGGCACATGGGCACCAGAGATGCCTCCAAGCCCAGGAGCAAATAGGGTGTCAACTCCAATGCCGGCCTCCTGGGTTGTTAGAACCTACACAAAGCTGTCTCTTTAGGCTCCCTGGGGGCAGGTCAGCCTTCTGCTAAATTGCGAAGGTCTAGAGCAGCCCAGGTACCTCCTATCCCCCCTGCTGTTCCTCAGAACTACCCACACACACACACACACACACACACACACCATCCCCTAGTCCAGAGCCTTTCTCCTGTTTCCTCCCAGTCTCTCCTAACCCCCTCCTCTTCTCATTTTCCCCAGGGTCAAACAGTCCTTCATTCACTGTGCTGCTTCCTATTAGTCAACCTCCAGCTCACTTATAAACCCCTTCAGTGACAAGTCATGCACAAGAAGAGTCTGCATCTTTGAGAAATGGGTGGTTTCATGATAAACCCTTAGAAACAGGTCAGCTTTGGTTAAGAAGGTATTGAACATAATTGACCCTTTATAGAGACAGTGCAATCTAACACACAGTTTTTAGATGAAAATAATATTGTGATCATTTTAACAGTATATCGGAGCCAAAAATAATAAGAGAAGGGATCTTTGAAGAAATCCTACAATAAGGTAGCCTAGACTCATTTAACATCCTCCTTTCCCCTTAACACATATACACATAGTCAAGTTTTCTAGGTCTTACAGGGGATTTTTCTATCAGGCAATATTCCGTGGCATGTTCCCCTAAGACAGATGCACCGAATATTTGACTGCACCCACCTACTGAGACAGACGCACACAATGCCATTTCCCCAGCAAAAACATAGATGCTTAGAATGTCTCTCCCTACCCCCAAGGAGAAGGCACTCACTAATGCAAGTTCTCCCTCAGGGTTTATAGCGAAATCTCTGCAAACTATGCCAGATGGTAATTTTTTTCTTTCATGCCCTCCTGGCCCCTTCTCCACTTTCCATGTTCCTCTAACTCAAAGAACTCAATTATCTGCTGACAGATTTCCCCTCTCTCTCTCCCTGCCCATCCTAAATATCCTCTTCTTCCAAGCTAATGTAGAGGCCCAGAAGGGAGGTCAAGCCAGTGCTCTGCATGGCTGCTGCCTCTATTCCTCCAGGCTCAGATACACATTCCCTCTGCTTGGCTGCCTCAGTAAACTCTCCTGGGTCCAACTTTGAAAATCAGGAGACTCCAGGGCAGTGACAGGTACAAAACAAGAGAAGCAAAAGAAGACATGCTCTTCAGCTTCTGTGCCCCACCTGCCTGGAGGGAGATGCTGTGGCAGTCCCAGATTTGGACCCTCCCGCTGCCCCCAGGTGCCCAGTGGTGCTCCCCAAAGCAGTTATGAGAATCAAATTCGGTGGGAAAAGGAGCACAGCCTCTCTCGCTTTCAGGCTACGGTGTGGCCATAACACCTGGAGTCTGGGGTACCCCTATAAACTTTATACCCAAGCCCTCCATTCCAGGCACAGGGTACGGTCAGTGGAATTCAGGATGCCCTGGGCCTGTCCTCCAAGGCATTTCAACATTTCAACTTCCTTGGGTAACTTATTATTCTAATTTTAGAGAGAGGGAGCCCTGAGGGAGACTGTGCAGGAAGGGGAGTAGAGGAAGGGGGGGAGAGGGAGTGAGAACAGGAATGTTACTTTTTAATCCTTAAAGAACACGGAGGGATCCATCCAATGTGTGACTCAGCTCTGGGAAGCTGGTCTAAGGAGGAGTGGGGAACAGCTGCAGCCCCAAGCTAAGCTATGGACTACTTTGCCATCAGGCAATAGAGGCTGCTGGGATGGGATTCGCCTGGAAAAAGGACTCTTGAACTACAACAACAAATCTGCCTCCTTAGGGTCTTCCCAGAGGTTTCTCCCAGAGCCCACACTAGGGCATGGCAGGCAGCTTCCTCTGTCCTACGACAAAAGCTGGGGCTGCAGGTGGGGTGCTGGGTCCCTCTCTCCCACCAAGCATACCACACACAAGCCCTATACACTCCCTGAGAACAGATCCGGGTGTCCTTACCTGGAGTCTCCCCATCCCTGCTATTCTGTTCCTTGGCACAGTCCCACTGCATATCAAGAATCTCTGCCCTTGAAATTCCCACTTCCTCATTTCTTTCTTTCTTTCTTATTTCCCTAAGCTGTAGCCACACAGGTTCCTGAAAGAGCTGCCCAGCCTCCAAGGAGCCTTTCAGAGCAGTAACTCTTCCTGCCCGTTATACCCTTTCAAATCCAGAACAGGAGAAAGGCCTCTCTCTCTGCAAACTCAAAACAGTTTCCCCAGCACAACCTAGAAGAATGAAGGAACCAAAACTGACAGTCAGAAACCTCTCTTCCAGCTACTGAAATTTATGATACCAGAACTGCGAGGTAGCTATCTGTGGGACATTGGAAAAGCATAGGGTCTATTGGAATCCCTCTCTTCTATATTAAATACACAAGTCAAGTGACCTAAGCGAAAGAAAGCTGCATCTCTGAAGGATCATTTAGGAGGTTCAACGCCTACTGTGAACATCACTCTATTTCCTAACCCAAAGAAAGCACTATTTGCTTTGTTTCCTTTTGTATCTTAAAGACCTTTTTTTAAGGCTTTTCTCATTTTTATTTATAAATGCGCAAAAGAAAAAGGCACTTTATAAATTGGGAAACCAGAACAGAGGGGAAAATGACTTTTGAGAAGAGAGTGGGGCCATCCAAGCTTTAATTCGCAAGATCTTACATTATATAGCGCTGAACATGCTTAAAATTAACTTTCATGGAAATTATCGCATTTTTGGTCCTCCCAACAGAACTGCTTAAGTAGTTATAACATTACCTCCCATCTCACAGCTACTAAATCCAAAGGTCACAGGGGTTAGTAATGGTCTTGCCCATGGCCACCTAGATGGTAAGTAGGAGAACCTGACCATGGACTCAAGTCTCCTCACCCCAAATCCAGTGTTTACTCTATTGTATCAAAAGAATTATCACCTACTAGCCCTCTTTATGTATGGGGGGGGGGGGGCGGCGGTGATAAAACTAGAGGAGCCCCAATCACAGCCACTTGAGTAGAGAAGAACCGAGATTCTGGATTTGCACTGCTCCTCCTCACACCCCCCAAATTTAATCCCAACCAACAGTGCAATGCCATATCCTCCCAACAAAACAGAGGTTTCAACCAAGCAGAGGATTGTTGGAGTGTAGTAAAAGGGGGTATCACTTTAGCAGTGGCCCATCTGAGGTCCAGGGCCACGGAGTTCACCCTGTGGACCCTCAGGCCACAATACTGATACATTATGGACACATTCAGTGAGCCTAAATTGGGGCCATGGTCGGTACTTTTATTGGCAAGCTGACCCAAAGTTAATCAGAAGGCCCCCTCATTGTCGGCCAGAATACAAAAGACATTCTGTTCAGAAAGTTCAAGAAGAAAAACTAAGGAGCCAGGACAGCAGCTGTTCCCTCATCCTACAGAGAAACCAAAGGCATCCACAATGTTCCCTGAGGCCCAGGAGTAAGTTTGAGATATAACATGGCTGAAGCAGAGGCACATCTCCTGATGGGTCCCCACTGCAGGGGGTGTCTGCTGCATTAACCCTCCAAATAAGATTACTAACAACCTAGCTATCCTATCACCTATAAAGTGGCTTTCTGGAAGGGTTCCCTCTCATAGGCCACACTGAGATCACCACACACCACTCCTCTGGGTCAGAACAAGTTTTACAAAAACATAGGATAAACAGAATTAGAGTACACAGCGTGGACAGTGCATGCCCTGAGATTTTGTTAAAATATTAACCCAGAGTAGCCATCTGGCACAACCACAGTACCTTGTGTCTCCACGAGCAAGCTAGCTCGAAACAGCTGCCACTGAGAGCTCACTCAGAGATACCTGTAGGGTAAACCTCTTCACAGGCCCTCCAACCCCAAAATACACACACACACACCTGTCAGCCTCCACCCCATATGCTTTTTACGAAAGCCTGCAATGGGCCTTATTAACACAGAAGGACAGCATGCTTCCTTCCAAGTTACCTAGTTGAGAGATCAAGAGTGTGATCCTAGCTCAGATATCCCTACGACGGTCCCTCTGTTCTAATAACTGCTCCAAAAACTGGGAACTCACCACAGGCTCCTAGCTAAGTTAATTGGCTTTTTTTTTTTTTTTCCCCACTATAGGTCAGACACAGCAGCACCAAGAGACAAAACAGACAGTGTTCACTAGAACAAACCAAGCCACTCAAAAGACACTGGAGTTTCCGTGTAGGAACTTCAAATACAATACTGGAGTGATGATAACTCGCCTTTTCCATATAAAAGATTCTTTCTGTAAAAATATCCTAAGCCTTTGTGTTAAATAAAAGATGATGATTTCTACAGAAAAGTCCAAACACCTCAGGTTCAGCGAGAGTGAGATCAGCTAGATTTGCAAAGTCAAGAAAATTGGCTGTTTCCCTCCTCCTTAAGCTAATAGAATCCAACTGTTGAAGCATGACATCATTCCTGAGCCCCAAACCCCGAGCAGAGAGTACAGACATTTGCCTGCCTCCCAGAAAACAGCCCAAGACTATGGCCAGGAAAGGAGAAAAAAACAACCCAAGCCGGAGCTGACCTTACCTGAAAGTCCCGGTGCTTTCCTGCCCACTCCATTCTCGGCAGAGTCTGGCTCACACCACAGTCTGTAAGGGAGCCCAGGGCCCCCAAATCCACTCGCTTAAGCTCCGATACCTGCTGCGAGCTTCCCACAGCTCCTTCCTCTGACCTTTCGTGGCGCTCCTTCCAGCCAAATGAGCAGAGCACTTCTAGCTGGCCAGGCCAGTTGTCATGGAGACCCCGTTCTCGCCAGCCAGCGTGCTCCTGCGCTGCTCAAGCTCGTGCTCACGCTCTCCTCTCTCTCTCTCTCTCTCTCTCTCTCTCTCTCTGTGTGTCTCCTCTCCCCTCTCTCCCCCTCCACCCCCCTTCTCTCCCGCTCTCAGTTCTGGGAGGCTTCCATGAAACAGCACTGTCTTTTGATCAGCTCGGGTTTTGCACACATTCCACTCCTCCTACCTCCCTTCCAGTCAAACAAGGGCTCTGGGCAGCTCCTGGGAACTTGCTCCAACAGTTCAGATGGGAGAAGGGAAAGACAGTGAGTGGACTTGTTTTCCTCCCCTCCAGTGTCTCTCTCTCTCTCTCTTTTTTTTTTTTCCCTTGACTTGGAGGAATCCTGGCCAGAGGGGAGGGAGCTAGCTGGAGCACTTGGGAGGGGAAGCAAGCCCTTCCTCTGAGTCCTGGCGTGCGGGTAGGAGGACCCAGATGCATTGCCTTGACTTGTTTGTGCACTTGGGATTTTCCGGGCAGCACTTGAGGCGGAAATGCATTCACATCCCAGGAGCTCGCCTGGACTGGCCTCTGCTTACCTTGCTGCCTGCTCAGGTTGTGGCGATCCCTTTAACCAGTGCAGGGACTCATGGTACTATTGCTGGTGCCCAAGCAGTCTCTCATCTTCCTGCAATGGAGAGGAAAGACACTAGGTCAGGACCTGTAAGAGTCCTGGGCAAGTCCAGAGTCACAGCCCAAGCAACAATCGTGATACAAACACAGCCTCACGTCTCTGGCCTGCTCGGGGCCTGCAGCTAAAGCCCCGGCTGTCTGCGAGCTGCTGTCACAGCCAGGAATACTGTCACTCCTATCCAAGAGCTAGCCTGGTGCCTGAGACACAGCAGGCCCTCTTGACTCAATCCTCCCCATGTACATTTCTGCTTTGTGACCTTCTTATATATGTATTATTTTGTCTGATCCTCAAGCCTTTCGAAATACACTGGATAACAGTCTTACCATTTTACAGATGGGAAAACTGAGGCCCAGAGAGACCAAATGTTTAGTTCACAGGTACACAGCTAGCTAGTTAGACGGTTAAAGACTACCCTCTAATCTGGTGCACTTTCCACTAAAGTACACTTACACCTGATTTTAAGAACAAACAACTTTTTTTGATAGCCAGTATCAAGGTACAAGGCTGAGTTCCCAGGGGAAGGTGGGGAATCCTTCTGAGTCATCGTGAGTTAGACCTGACTACCATCCTGTTGGTCTGAAGGCTTTACCATAGCATCTATGAGATGTGGAAGATAATGGTGCACAGATTAGAGGAAAAAGTCCTGCCCCATAGCTACAAGTTACCTTGTACTTTTCTGAAGCTCTCTCATAAATCTTGGCTCATCTGTTCAACACAACTGACCTAAAAGCTAGGACTGGTACTATCATACTAATTCAACAGAGTAACGAAAAATCTCAAAGTGAGGTCAAATGACTTGCCCCAGGTCACAAAAGCAGAAAATAACAGATCTAGAAATAGTACTGAGGCCTTTCAACTCTCTTCTGTTTATTAAGCAGAGTAGGTGCAGGAGCACCAATGGAGCAGGAGTCAGAAGACCTTGGCAGTGTCTGGCTCTACCACTAACCAACCTCCCAGTTTCCACCTATGAAACCTATCCCGTGGGCAAATGATAGGGCTGGGATGGCCATAAAAAGAAATGATGTGTGGGAAAGCATTCTCCTAAAATTGGGCACTGAGCTAAGAACTTCATTCATCTCAGCTGTTTTTTTTGTTGTTGTTGTCTTTTGGTTTTTTTTTTTTTTTTTTTTTACCACATACAAACAAAAACCCAAGGCAGTTGGTATCTCTCCAAGAGGAGGACACCGGGGCTCGAGGAAGACATTTTTCAATGCTGATTCCTAAAACAGTAACAGAGCAGCCCTGGTGGAACCTTTAATGCAGTGATCCCTTGCAGAATCCTTGCGTTTTTATTAACCTCTATCACAAAATTCTCACAACAAGACTTTAACTGACTTGAGTTTAAAAGGTAAATATGACAAAAAAAAAGGGGGGGGGGCGGTAAATATAGGGCAGGAGCTCAAGTAGGAAAAGTGCCAAGAAAATGCAACACAAAATAATGGTATGGCATAGACACTAAGTAGTGGGCACTGGTGCCGGAGTGAAGCAATCAGAGATTCAATCTCCCACTCCAGATGCCAACCACCACCTCAGGAATCTCTCAAAGGCCCTAGTGTCCCACATCTGCAAAAGAAGAAGGATGAAATGGCAAGTGCAACATCTTCAGGTCCCTAAACTTCTCCCTCTTAGCATTTCCAACAGACATCCCTCTCTTCTCCTGACCCTGAAAATGCACACTCCACTTCCATACTGAGAAAGAAGAGGTAATGCCAATTCATGGCTACAACAAGAGAATATTCACAGTTACAATATTAGCACCTACTAATATTTACTGAGCACCTACCATATGTCAGGCATTCTTCTAAGCGCTATGACGGGCCAGGGCTGAGTACTGAAGCGGATACAAGTCAGTTTCTAAAATAATCCAGACTTTGACGGGCCAGGGCTGAGTACTGAAGCGGATACAAGTCAGTTTCTAAAATAATCCAGACTTCAAAAAGCCCTCCAGACCAGGCACAGAATGCAGGCCATGCTCCCCCTAGTGGCACACTGGAATATTTTAGAGCCTTGTCCTCACTGGGAAGGGAGACGGGAAGGGCCCCATGATGGGAGAACTGGAATCCCTGGCTTGGGTGCTGCTGTGGGTATAATAAGCTCTTTGAACTAGGCAGGGTAAGAGGACAATTGCATCCCTCCGCTGCCTTTGCAAGGCTGGATTCAGATCAATCCTACTCGACCTTTCCCAAACAACAGCGCTTTTACAGCCTTATGTGGTCTAGGATCTGCTGAAAGGTATGCATGCAAACCTGTGCCAGAAATCTGGGAGATACCATTGCATCTTCCTGCCTCTCTCCCCATATCCAATCCATTTACTGATTCCAAATAATTCTATTCCCAGAATGTGTCTGTCTACTTTTCTTTTCTTTTTTTTTAATTTTTATTTATTTATGATAGTCACACACAGAGAGAGAGGCAGAGACACAGGCAGAGGGAGAAGCAGGCTCCATGCACCGGGAGCCCGACGTGGGATTCGATCCTCGGTCTCCAGGATCGCGCCCTGGGCCAAAGGCAGGCGCCAAACCGCTGCGCCACCCAGGGATCCCTCTGTCTACTTTTCTGCCCTCTACTGTCACCTCAGTCTCTTCCCTTGATTCCTGAAAAACCTCCTGATGGCCCCCACTTCCACTCTTACCCTCCCAGCTCCATTCTCTGTGCAGCTGTCTGAATCACCCTTTTACATCCGATCCTATCATTTCCTGCTTAAAACCTATAAGGCCCTGCTTGATCCTTCTCCAGCCTCCTCTCAGCACACTTCTTGCCCTCCACCTGCATGTGCTAGCTACACAGCCTTTTTTTAGTTTTCCAAAAGGGCCAGATTTTTCCCAGGCTGTTCCCATTATCCTGGGACATCCCACCCACCCACCCTCCATCTGCCCCTGGTCTGCCTAATTGGCTCTTGCCTTGCCTCTCACCTCCTCACAGAAGTCAAAATGAGGATTCATCCGTCACAGCATTGGCCATAATCTCCAACCAAAATACATTATCCTTTTCTTTTTTAAAAAAACATTTTTTTAATTTATTCATGAGAGACACAGAGAAAGAGAGAGAGAGTGAGAGAGAGAGAGAGGGGCAGAGACACAGGCAGAGGGAGAAGCAGGCTCCATGTAGGGAGCCCGATGAGGGACTTGATCGGTCTCCAGGATCACACCCTGGGTGGAAGGCAGGCGCCAAACCGCTGAGCCACCCGGGCTGCCCACATTATCCTTTTCTTAATGCCAGTCTTCCCTGATGAGTTCCTTGACTGCTTTGCCACCATATTCTCTGCATTTAGCATAGGGCCCAACTCCCAGCTGGCACTCTAAGTATCTGCTGAATGAGTGCAAAGAACCCATTTCGTCTTGTCCTACAGGAAGAAGAAACTTAGAACAGCTATTTCATGCCACTCATTGTTTCTTTTCATAGACTTAAAACTATAATTACATCCCCTCTCCTCATGTGTCTTGCCTGTGGGCTCAACCAAAAATTCCTGTAAAGTCTCCCTGTGGTTTGTTTCCCAGAAATTTCCTCGTAAGGTCACTCTTCTAGGGATGCGCTCCAGGGTTTTATAGCCTCTCCCATTACCCATTACAGGCACTCCCCCACCAGTGTCACTGCCAAACCAAGTGGGGTGCAGGAATGGCCCAACTCCCATAGATGAGAAGGTTCTCTCAGGTCAGCTCTATTTGGGAACAAAAATGCTTTCTCAAAAAAAAAAAAAAAAAAATGCTTTCTCTCCACCATGCAGGTCACTGTGCTTACAAAAATACATTTTTCCTTAAAAAGTCATCTTATGTTTTATAATTTGGAGGTGGGTATAAAATGCTTTGAAAAAAAAATTTTCATTACTAAAAAAAATTGGAAATAACTATTTGGGGGAAAAATATGGAAGGTCTAAAGAAAAGCAATAGCAGTGGGTGACTAAATCCCCTCACAAGATAACATTAGCACCAACCTCTGAAATCCTTTTTGGCTTCCCCTGCTGCCACAACCCCTTTACAGGCACAGCCACAGCACACCACCTGGTACCCTGAAAACTGCATTCCTCCTCTCCTACCACTCCCTCCCTCCCCACTGCTCATGCTGTTACCTTTTTCCTAGTACCTCCTCCTCCCCAACAAGCAAAATCTCAGTGCTTTCGAGGCCCAACTTATCACCTCCCCTGTGAAATGTTTCTTGATCGTTTAGCAAAATCTGTTGGTCTACTCTGCAATCCCACAGCAGTTTAAAGATGGCTTTATTCATGGTATTTATAGCACTTTGTCACCATCACTCATACCTGTCTCCCCAGCAGCCGTGAGCCCCATGACGTCTACCAACTTTATTATTTCATTCACAGTGGGCAATCTATTCATGTTCATGGGATAAATCAATCTTTGAGAAAGAAAGAAGCTATCCCCTCCATAAGATGAGGAATCTGAGTGTATAGACTTACACTGTATCAAGAATATGTGTGTGTGTATGTGTGTGTGATAATTAGACTCTATATTTGGTCACTAGAAGAGTTTATAATATTTTCGTGTCTCTTTAAAAACAACTGAAAATCTGGGGCACCCAGGTGGCTCAGTCGGTTAAGCATCTGCCTTCAGCTCAGGTCATGATCCCAGGGTCCTAGGATTGAGGCCCATGTCGGTCCCATGCTCAGCAGGAGAGTCTGCTATGCCTTCTCCCTCTGCCCCTACGCCTGCTCATTCTCTCTCTCACACTCTCTCTCTTAAACAGATAAACTCTCTATTTAATAGTAATAAAATTAAAAATAAAAACAACTGGAATTCCAAACCTAAAAATACAGAAGCATATAGTAAATCTTTTAAAGTTACTCCTTGGGCAGCCTGGGTGGCTCGGTTTAGCCTCGCCTTTGGCCCAGGGCGTGATCCTAGAGTCCCGGGATCGAGTCCCGCATCAGGCTCCCTGCATGGAGCCTGCTTCTCCCTCTGCCTGTGCCTCTGCCTTTCTCTCTCTGTGTCTCTCATGAATAGATAAACAAAATTAAAAAAAAAAAAATTTAGTCCTTACTTTGGGATCAAAGGAATTCAAGAAAAGTAAGCTGTTGTTTGATAGTGCTTGTTGGATCCCAAAATGCCTAAGAGATGCAGTGTAACTTCAGCTGCCTCTGGAAGCCGAGCTCCCAGTGCCCACCAAACTGTGGAGTCCAGCCACATATCCACCGAGGACACCTAGTTCTGCCCAATTAACAGGGGAATCCAGTTTGTGTCCTGCCCAGTTCTACACTGAGCTCTGGCTGCTGTGTGGGCAGACAGGTTTACACAAGAGCCCTTTAGGGCTCTATAGCTTTCTTCTTCCACCTCTGAATGGTAATGTAGTTAAAAAGGGGAAAATTTTAAATGCAGGAGTAGAGAAGGAGTAAGATCCTGGTTTCCAGAGTAGTGAGATCTTAAGCCACTCCCTGCCCTGCTTAGGGCCTCTATTTTCCCCTGAATATAACTAGCTGTTCTCAAAGAGTCCTTGTAACGTCAATGTTCTGTTGCAGTCGCCAAGTCCAATTGTTCTGTCCTAGTCACCTAGTCCCACTGCTTTCTGAAGCATCTAAAGCAGCAGGAAGAATTCTTGTGCTACAGAGTTTCCATCCTACCCTCTCAGCAGAGCCCCTCGCTTGGGACTCTGGAGTCATCTGCCTGGGAGTAAACAGAAAGGCAGCCTTTCCTGGAGGAGAAGATGGAAGATTGAGGGTTCTTGCTTAAAGAAGGCTGGAGAGAGAAGAAAGATGCCAAACACAGGATGGAGAAACTTGGAAATGACTTGGGAAGTGCCTTAGAAGGAGACTGAGCCTCTGCCAGGGACTCATTCCTAGCCATTGGTCTGAGACAAGGCCACTTTTACAAAGCAGAAGAATATGCAATATCTAATTCTCTTGAAAGGCAATCTGCCTGCTGCAAATCAAGCAGTCTCCTCAAGGGCTCTACAGCACCTCTGAACCAACAAAACAAGTATCTCCCTCCAGATGGCAATCCCAGCCCTCCTCTGCCTTTGTCAGGAGCCACATCCAGCGGGACCTCCTGTGTGCTGGCCACTGCTACACATACTCTGCTTCTGCTTGCACAGATGAAACAGCCGTTCTATGCTCAAGTCCTGGCATTTTATGGATCCTGGGGTCTTTACTCTGTCCTATCCCACCTGCCTCCCACCCAACACTAAGGCTCTAAACTAATAGACTGTGGGATTCAGCCTGTAACTATCCTGGATCTCACTGCCCTGTGGTGAGACAACTACTGGACATCTTCATGCTGGGTTGGCACACTCTTCTTTGGTCAGCCTTCCAGCCCTGGTTCACCTCTACTCAGCTCACAATCCTCAATATGAAAGTCAAAATTCAGATCCCCAGGGCATAAGATACTTAATGGCTTGATCCAGTCTCTTGGAGTATCTGTCACAATGCTCATATACGGGCTAATTTCCTAGAATCTCTCACTTCCACAGACACTGACTACTGTCCCTTGTTATGTCTGAGCATTTTAACACTAGGCCACATGAACACAGTCTGGTGCCAGGAAAGACCAGACTGAGGAGGCAATATTCCAGACCTCTTCTAAAAGTACCATTTTACCTTTCCAGAATGAGCTTCTCATGCTTACTTGCCTTAGAACTCAAAGCTCAACCAAGATCTTAACCTGCCATGACAGAAGCTTCAGGATAGGGGAGATAGAGGACAAAGTGGGGGGAAAGGTGTTGGGAGGATAAGGAGAATGTGGACTCAAATGGCTTTTCCATAATATAACCAAGAAAATACCTTAAGCTTGAAAGAACAAGTATAAAATGTGGGCCAAGTTGTGGGAAATGTGAGCTCAGATTGTGTCACCTCCTCAATGCTATCTCCCCTGATTTTCTCTCCCTGGACTGGATTCTCTACCCATAGTCCCTACACTCCTTGAAACCATCTATTGCTCTGTTGTTAGCCATGCTCACTGCCTCGTGTTTCAGTGTACCAAGGCTTATTCAACTTAATTCTCCTACTAGCCTATAAACCTGTAATATTCTTGGAACGCCTGGTGGCTCAGTGGCTGGGTCCAGGGATCAAGTCCTGCATCAAACTCCTTGCGCGGAGTCTGCTTCTCCCTCTGCCTATGTCTCTGTCTCTGTCTCTGTGTGTGTGTGTGTGTGTGTGTCTCATGAATAAATAAAATCTTTAAAAAAAAATACATAAAAAATAAACCTATAATATTCTTTAGGGCAAGAATTATGTCTTAACTCTGAATTTTAGTTTAGGACTCTATACCAAGGCCAATTAATACATGTTTAATATAAGAACTAATGAAACCAACCAACCAACTAATCAATTTAATTGATAAGGGATCAAAAATATTACCACAAAAGCTAAACCATTTGGTGCTTAGCACCTCAGACAGGTCCAGGGTTCCCAAGATCTGCTGTGTATACAAGATGGATTATAAGTGGTATGTGGACAAACCTTTAAAAATGTTTAATACTTATTTTAATATGCATAAGAAAAAAACATAATCAGTTATTAACCCTATTTTCACTGATCTTATTGATTATCTAATTATTGATTAGATCAATGCCCATGAACAATGTTGGAGTTAGGGGTGCTAGTTTCCTGTGCAGTTGAAAATCTTCCTATAACTTTTGACTCCCCAAAAACTTACCTATTAATAGCCTCCTGCAGACTGGAAGCCTTATTGATAACACAAATAGTCGTCAACACATATTTTGCATGTTTCATATGTATTACATATCATTCTTACAATAAAGTAAGCTAGAAAACAGAAAATCCTATTAAGAAAAATCACAGGAAAAAAAAGAAAATCACAGGAAAAGAGAATACATCTACAGTATTATATTGTATTTATCCCAAAATCCATGTATAAATGCATCTGCAGAGTTCAAACCCATGTTGTTCAAAGGTCAGCTGTGTATTTTTTTGTTTGCTTTTCATTTTGTTTTGCTAAAATTAGTGGGCATAAGATTAAGGAGAAATAGGAGACTTGCACAGCCTCAGAGTATCTCTCCCAGAATTAGATCCTGGAATAGAAAAAACTAATAAAATCCAAATTAAGTCTATAGCTTACATTACACTACTATTAACTTCTTGTTGACAAATGTGCCATAGTTCTTTAAGATTAGGGGAACTTGTATTGTCTCTGCAGCTTTTCTTTAAGTTTAAAACTATTTAAAAATAAAAAGCTCTAAAAAAAAAACAATTTAAAGATCAGGAAGTGGGCAGCCCCGGTGTCGCAGCGGTTTAGCACCGCCTGTGGCCCGGGGTGTGATCATGGAGACCCAGGATCGAGTCCCACATCGGGCTCCCTGCATGGAGCCTGCTTGTGTCTCTGCCTCTCTCTCTCTCTCTCTCTCTCTCTGAATAAATAAATAAATAAATCTTTAAAAAAATAAATAAATAAATAAAGATCAGGAAGTAAAAGTATATACAGGCTTTTTTTGAGCTCAGTTGATTGAGCATTCAACTCAGTTTTGGGTCAGGTCATGATCTCAGGGTTGTGGGATCCAGCCCCACACTGGGCTCTGTGCTCAGCAAGCAGTCTGCTTGAGTTTCTCTCTCTCCCACTCCCTCTTCCCCTCCTTCTGTTTGTGCATTCCCTCTCTCTCTAAAAATAAAATCTTCTAAAAAAAATAAAAATAAAAATAAAAATAAAATCTTCTTAAAAAAAAAAGTATATGTAATACAAATTATAAGAATGGGTAAGAATGGCTCAAGTTTGAGAAGCACTAGAGCAGTAATCCCTCACATCCTACATCCAAGAAAAGCTGCCCTCAGAATGAGAATTGTGGCTATAGAAGAAATTTAGTAAAATAGGAAAATGTTCACTTTACATTACTTTGAAAAAATAAATTATCCCATTTTATTAAAAAATATATATATAATACATAGAAAAATGTCTGTGGTAAAACAAAAATAACCTATACTAAATAAAATACAGACAGCATTTATTAAATAGTAAATGGGACACTGCTTTTAGAAAGTAACTTGGCTAGATCAATTAATATGCTCATATTCTTAAAAAAATATGCTCATATCCTTTGATTTAGTATCCTCACTTTCAGGAAGTTATCCTAAGAAAAATATTCCGAAGTATGAGGGGGAAAATGCCTCCTCCCGGCATTATTTATAATAATGAAAAATTAGGAACAACCTCCAAGTCAATCATTACTAGACCGGTAAATTTCCAGTATGTTTTGACCAAGACCCAGAGTAAAAAATATATATGTAACATAGAAGTGTAGCATGTGTATGCATGAGAGGGCACGTGTGTGTGTGTGTATAAAACTAAACCAAAAAGTTTTCTCAAAATGGTACTTATCTTCAGGGATGCTCTCTGCTATTTTCTGTACTAATCTATTTCGTAAGAAAGCAAACAAAACTTGTTCAGCCCTCACTAAATTGATTTTCCAACCCACTAACTATGATGGGCAGTCTGAGAAACACTGCACCGGACTATTGTGCAACCATTAAAAGAGATGACTACAATCCCCAACTGGCAACGCAACTGGCTCTAAGCAAAGAGAAGAGAAGGTGGGAGGAAGACTTGCTTTCATGGTACACTTTTTTGCACCTTTTGAATTTATAACACATACATGTATTACTTATTTGAAAATTTAAGTGGTGACTGTGAAGACTTTAACAGCATCAGACAATGCTAATTGTGCATAACAAAGCTGTAACTACACTAAAATACAAAAACAGACACAAATGAAAAAGGAAATAATACCAAAACAATAATCACAAGTTAGCAATTTTTTCCTTTTCACTGTTTGAAATACTCTACCCTATTTTACTTCCTCACTTTAACATACATATCTCTTAAATTAAAACCCAAAGAATTGGGATCCCTGGGTGGCGCAGCGGTTTAGCGCCTGCCTTTGGCCCAGGGCGTGATCCTGGAGACCCGGGATCGAATCCCACGTTGGGCTCCCGGTGCATGAAGCCTGCTTCTCCCTCTGCCTGTGTCTCTGCCTCTCTCTCTCTCTGTGTCTATCATGAATAAATAAATAAAATCTTAATAAATAAATAAATAAATAAAAATAAAATAAAATAAAACCCGAAGAATTAAAGGCACATAAGAGATTTCAAAACTAATGGTAATGTTTTCTTTATTAAGCTGAGATAGATATATGAATATTTACATTTAAATGGTACATATAAAAAACTACTCTATATTTTTAATAATATTTTTTAAATGAAAGGTTTCAAAAAACCTTTTTAAAAAAAGGTTTCTCCTGCCAGGCCTGCCTTTTCCCACCCTCAAACTGAGGAAGACACTCAAGTAAAGTGCTGGGATAGGATTTAAAACAGTCAACTGGACACCTTCCATCTTTCTGAAAAGGTTCTGACATGGAACATACCACCACTACGGCTTCCAGAGTTTTCCATTCAGAGCTTGGTAAGTGGGCTAGGCTCAGCATTTCATTCACACTCAGGACTCTCTTTTCTGAGTTCTTTTGCCTTCCCTCCTTCCCCTACCAAGCCATTATTCATCCCTTCATATTTTTAATTATGTATAAACTCTTCTGAGCAATGGGATCATTTCCTATTAACCTTTGAATTTCCAACAGGCTATAATGTTGTGCTTTCTTTACACATAGCAAGTACTCAGTACTTATTAAATAAGCAATATCACGGGCAAAACTCCAAAACAAAGAAATATGAAAAGTGGCAAGGAATGGAGAAGGAAGTACCAGGCATCAGAGATTAAATATAAGTCATATGGGACACCTGGGTAGCTCAGGAGTTGAGTGCCTACCTTGGGTCCAGGGCCTGATCCTAGAGTCCCGAGACCAAGTCCCGCATCGGGCTCCCTGCTTCTCTCTCTGCTATGTCTCTGCCTCTCCCTCTCTGTGTCTCTCATGAATAAATAAATAAAATCTTAAAAATATATATAAGCCCTACTAAAATATACTATTACTTTCATTTAATAAAATATAAAATATAAAAGAGAATAAAGGGGACAATATACGTAAAACACACTGTGATAGATAGCAAGTGGTCTATAAATAATAGTTTGGGGTTTAAAAAATAATATGCATAATATTTCCATGATATATATTTGTATATGACAAGTTATAAATCATATAAATAAACACATACATATGAGCACACATATATCAAAGAATGCCAGAGACACAATTTATCTGGACTTCAGAAAAACATCTTGTGATCTTAAGGATAAAACAGAAATATACTGGCAGCTGGATGGTCTGGTAACTGGACAGCTGGGCCCAAACGATGCTGCAAAATGGATCGATATCAACTAGGAACTCCTAGAAGTTTGGCCACTTCCCATCTGTTACAGATCCTATCATGGTCACCATTTTTATCAATGACTTGGGGAAGATAAAGTTATCTAAAATGCCTATGACAAACAAAATGGGAGGGATAATTAATGTATTAGAGAGAATAAGGAAGAAAGCCCTCCACAAACTGGAACCATAGGTTAAATACAACAAGATGACATTTTAAAAAGACAAAAGATATTATTTTACTCTTAAGTTTAGGGGGAAAAAAACTACATTAACAATAGGATGAAGACGATAGACATGAAGGAGACATAAGAAATGGTTCAATATGAGTCAACTGATGAGTCGATGTGATTTTTAGGTTCACTGACTGAAATACAAAGCCCAGATCAAATGAGGTCCACGTCTTACTCTGCTCCATTCCCATTAGAACAATAGTACATCCAGGGGAACACACAGTGTATTTGCAGACCCAGGGATAAATGGAGTCTTAATAACATCTCAGGCAAGTATACTGTAGGAAAAAAAAGAAAATCAAGTCTATGGAGCCCCTTAAACTGAGAAGTAAGCTAAAATGTCTGGTTCGTGAGGTTCTCAAGTCCTTCTGCAGAACAGGAAGATACCACTTTTATCCCTATGGAGTCACCTTAAGGGACTCATGGCCAGATGAGGTAAAGAAAGTTCACAGAAAAAAGGGTCAGCTGAGCCCTGCCTGGTTGGCCCTTTGTCCTTGTTGCTACTCACACTGAAACCTCCCATTTGGGGCTCTGACCACCCAAGCTTTAGTAAGGACACAAAGAAGCTCAGGAATCTCAACAATTCTTACCCATCATCTCCCCAAATCATGGTTCATCATGATCAGAATTGCAAAGTGATATTTTTAACTATCGGAATGAATTCTTGTGGATCTTTGGCCTTCTATACTAAGCTGTCATCTGATAGCTGTTGGTGAACAAGGACTTGGGTTTTACTACTCTAACTGAAACATTAGACATTAGGAATGCAGCATTTCAGCTCTATTAGGTATTGCCGGGATATAAACATACCAGCTTATCTCCCATAATGGAAAACTACGATGCTTCTTCTAGGTACCTAAGAAGAATCAACAAGAGAGAAGAGCAGTGGCCCCTCAAAACCCAGTCCTTATCCTAGGAACATGGAAGGTGGCCCTGGTCTGCAGATAAGTGTCACACTAAATAAACTTCAATATCCTATAGTACAAGATGCCACTTTTTAAACCATTCACTTTTTCCCAAAAATAAGAACCTAGAAGTTTCTAGAAAGAATAGGTCCTTAACCATACATGCACTAGGAGGGATGCCTGCCAACTCTTAATTTCAGCTCAGGTCATGATCTTGGGGTTGTGAGATTAAGCCCCACCTTGGGCTCCACACTCAGTGGGCAGTCTGCTTCTCTCTCTTTCTCTCTAAAATAAAAAAATCTTAAAAAAAAAAAAAAACAATACATGCACTGGTACATCCCATTTTTATGTAAAATAGAGCTGGTTGCCTTTTGTGTACAAAGAGGTGCTTTCAAATGTTCATTCACTTAGAGATCAATGTAGAGGGACCTATGCCACAGGGGAAAAAAGTAAACTCCAGGATGCAAGGAAGGGAAGATAGATGAGATGGTGAGAAGGAAAACAGAGGAATATGAAGGGAGAGGAGAGAGCAATTTAAGATCCCTGAAGGACAGAAACAGGAGCAAGCTCCTTTGGAAGTCTGAGAATAGCATATTTGGGGGAATTCTTGAGCGTTACTCCTAAGGATGTCAAGGAACATATGTAAGTACCACTTAGCCTTTTGAAGGGGAAAAAAAAAATTCAGAATCCCTATTATTCCCTCAGTGTCAGGGTTCCCTACACTAGGTTAAAACAATTGCCCAAAGCCCCTGTAACTTGTTGGCTAACACTGCCAAATGACTAGAGGGAGGGTGTAGAACACAAAAAAAAAAAAAAAAAAAACAAAGGGTCAAGGACCACTGTCCCCAGCACAGCAGATGCCAGCAGAAGGGTTCTTTCTCATAAGCTGTGGGACTCCAGAGACCGTATCTCAGGGACACTGGCTTTCCTTAAAGCAAAGGAAATCAATCATTAGAAAGTCCTCAAGGTGATGAATGACTGCAGCCACTCACAGGAGTGCAGATAACATCTGAGGTGCCTGGGACACACCTCTTCCCAGGAAAAAGGCCCTCCAGGCACTGAGGAGTCTACTCCAGGCACTGAGAAGTCTACTTGGGGAAAATTCACCAAGACAATGAGGCCTGATTCTATGTCCTCCCCAGAGAATGACCACTGCTTATTATATTCTTACTCTTTTTTGGACTCAGGTTGTGTCCAGACACAGCCAGCAGAAGCATACCAGCAGCCAGTCACAGAGGGCCAGAAACCCAGAGAGAGCTGCCAGAGTGTGACAGGCAAACATGAAGACTCTACTTGGGTACTTGGGATCTAGAGGTTTGCAAAATGCTTCTGAGGACACCAAAGGTGACCCTTAACTCTACTTCTCTTTTTTCAACCATGACCTCCCTTTCCTGTTCTCTCTCCTGGTTGTATGGGCAATGAGAATGGAATTAAGAAAGGAGGATCAGGAGTTATTTTAACAAAAGACAAGAATTTGAAGGATGAATGACTGTGGAGGTAAGGAAGGGTCCAGATTCTGGCTCTGATCACTGGGCGCCAGGGATACAGACAAAACAGGTTATTCCAAGGTGCTCTGCTATAGTCATGTCTGAGTTCAACCAAAAGGTGAAGTTGTGCCAACATGGGAAGTTGTTTAGACAAGACAGACAAGAATGGAAAAGACAGGGATGGACAAGACAGGATGGGGTGATGGACCAGAAAAAACAGTGGAGGAGATAGAATAAAAGAGTAAAGGAAGGAGAGAGAAAGAGGGGAGGAGAGTGTGTATATGTGTGTTTCAGGAGGAGACAGGGAGAGAAGGTGGTAACACAAACAGAACCATAAAGTAACCACAAATATTGAGTTCTTGTTTGCAGATTATCACTGCCCATAGTCTACAACAGCAGAGTTGTGTCCTCCTCAGCAGTTAGGTTCTGTGGCTAGCACATAAGGTGGAAACCACGTGGAGTCAAATTACTCTCGAAATTACCTAAAAAGTACCACACTGGAAAACGGCCCATCTCCCAGGAAACCCAATACAGTACTTTTCATACATATACATTTTTGTGCACTCTTAAGAATCTCAGAACCAAACAAAACAACAGAAAAAAAGAATCTCAGAACTAGAAGGACCCAAGGAATCCATCTTCCTTGTCTAGTAATTCTCAAAAAAAAAAAAAAAAAACCAAAAAAACAAAAACAAAAAAACAAAAAACTTCTCAATAGTCATCACTCATCTTCTGAATGATTCTGAGTAAGCTTCATTTTGCTCAGAGATTAGTAAATCACCTAATGTCACCCAACTAGACGACTTTTCCCTGATCCCATACTCCTTCTTCCATGTATTCTTCTCTTAAAATTTCCCCAGGAGATAGAAGGCTGAGACTGGAAGCTCAGTTCTACCACTAAATAGCTGTGTGAGTTCTGAACAGCACTTTCCCCTTTCTTGGTTCTAATCCCCATCTGGAAAATGAAGCCAGACTGGATGAACTGTAAGTGCCCAGATAATTTTGAGATACTTACTGAACGAAAAAGTGCTTTGAAAACTGCAAAGCATCTCATAAACATAAGCTACCAGTAACAGTTCACTCTGAGAGGGCAGACATTTTAACTAACATCTTGTGCTTTTCCCTCAACTTCATCCTTCACATCTCATGTCTAGGTCCTATTTGTTCTACTTCTAAATATTCTCTAGGATTTACCCCCCTTCTTCTCTATTCTCGTTGTCAATGTCCTATACTTTTTAGTACGTCTCCTTACTGCCAGTCTCTGTCCTCTCCAAAATTACCCTACTTTCTTCTACAAGAGTGATTTCCATAAAATCCCGCCTCCATTGCATTAATTCCATCTCCTATGCACCAATGCAGAAGTTCCAGCATTCAAATTTCCAGCTCTGCTCCACCAGACCCACCACTCCCAAAGCAGATTATCACAGTGACCCTGACCCTGACCATGCCACATTCTTTCCATGTTCTTGCTCTTCTCTGCATTCAGAATACTTCCCACCTCTCCTCTGCTTATATAAAAGTCCATCTAGCTTTCAAAGACCAGAAAA
Source organism: Canis lupus dingo (assembly GCF_003254725.2). NCBI lineage: Eukaryota > Metazoa > Chordata > Mammalia > Carnivora > Canidae > Canis > Canis lupus. The sequence goes on from NC_064263.1 coordinate 32,734,558, forward strand.
GATTCTGCTTCCTTCAAGAAAACTTTCCTAGAGTCTTAAGACACAACTGTCTTTCCTGAACTATAAAATATAGTCAGTTAGTAACCAAACCCAGTTAAGATCGATGATATCCTTTAATTGTTTAACAAATTTTATCTCTCTCAGAGATTATAGGTTCCTTCAGGCAGCAACCAAGCATGATATATTTGCATCACAATGCTGGTTAAGCTGAAAAATTCCACAAGTACTTGATGACTGCCTAAAGGCTGAAAAGGAAGATCCTGGTTTTCTCTTCCTGCCCTTGACCATTCACAGGAAATGTTGGGGGCACAGGAGGGGAAAAAGAAGGGGTAGAAGCAATACTCTCCCAACTCCTGTAGTACGTTCCCATCTTTTCCTCCCTACTTTCACCCACTCTGGGGTGGAAAGACCCTCTCTATCATCACAGGTTCAAATCAACGTCTTCTCTAAAGATGAGCCTGAGCACAACAGGGCAGTGTGCACGGTTATATTCAGCTCAATTCTTAACGTCCTGACCAGTCCATGTGTGGCAGCAGCTGCTCACAATCCCTGACAGTGATGGGAAGAGAGAGACACAGAGGGAAGAAGAGCAAAGACTAGAAATAATTTTATAATATGCAATTCAGATTTGGACCCTTGAGGTAGTTCTGCTTCAAATTAAACCCATCTGTTCTCAAATCCCAAAGAGGCAGGGCATCCGTGAAAAGGTTCTGTAACCTTCCAGAGCACAGACACCTCTACAAGCTGTGCCAGAAAGGACTGGCAGCTACAAACAGGCTCTTCTCATTCTCAGGGAGCCAGTAAACTGGAAGGCAGAGACTCTGACTGGCCAGCCCACTCTCAGACCCAGCGCCTCCCCCGCTCCTCCCAACACTCTAGATCAGGACCCATGACTGGCAAGAATCACATAGGTATAATACAGATGCAGAGTGGGGAGGGCTATTGTGGGACCAGCTCTGTTCCCAGAGGAAAGCATTCGTGGCCATCATACCCGAGGAATTCAGCAACGCAATCACAACTGAGCATGTCCCAACCCACCACTACTGGCCTCCAACTACTCTGGAACACATCTCTGCAAAAATTCTCCACTTTCATGTTCACTACAACCAGCTTCCCCCATTCCCTCTCCAGATTCTCCAGATTTACTACCCCTTCCTATTTACTAGAAGTATTCATTCTCACCCTCCACTTCCAGCCATCTCTCTCTCTCTCTCTCTCTCTCTCTCTCTCTCTCTCTCTCACACACACACACACACACACACACACACACACACACACAGCTCTCCTGGATAGTACTGGACAAGGAGCCTCTCTCTCAGGCTCATCTTCTGCCCAGCATGTTCATTCTTTTTAATGCTCTCTTGGGCCCTTTTTACTTTATAGGAGCTGATGGTGATGTTCCCTGTTAAGATTTTAACAAGTAAAGGATTTTATCAGGTAAAGGTGGCACCTGTCTTTAAGGATGAGGAAATACTAACACAAACCATTCAGTGTCAAGATACCCTGTCTGGGAAGAGAGCCAGCTCTATGGCAACCAGAAGACAGATTTTCTCACCTGCTTCTAAGCTCCTTCCTCTCAAAAGACATCTGCTGCACCCATCTCCGGTGCCACACCAAGATCACAGGAAACAGCACGGATCTCCCTCCTCCCTCCCTCCCTTAGAGAGTCACAAGGAGACAGGGAAGCAAGTTGGAGAAAGTTTTAAAAAGACTCAGAACCATACCTCATTCCATGAAAAGCGAACTCCCACTTCCAGGATGGCAAAAAAGGGCAGTTCTACTTTCAAGCTTCTGGTTATCTCCAGTGACTGGCCTCAGTGGAACTGCCTTAGTATTCCACATCACAGAGACCTGAAGCAACCGCACTGCACAGAGCCCCAGAGGCAGAGAGTTGGGCAGAAAGGAATGTAGACAGCTTCCCAGAAGTACCCAGCTAAGAAGGAAACCAAGAACTTACCACAGCTTCCTGGGCCCAGAAGGGGAGGATACAGGCTCTCAGAAGAAAGACTCTGGCAGCTCAGAGACCTTGAAGGTCCTCATATCTGAAAGCCCCAAAAAGAGAAATGTACAGCTGTGGGAAGACATCCAGATACAACAAGCCTGGGCTGGCCCCAGATGCCTTCAAGGAAGCAGTGGCTACACTTGACTGCAAACAAGAGACTTAGAAACAAACCCTAAGCTACTGACAGCCCCAAAGAAATCCAGGGCAGGCCTGGGGTGGGGATGTATAAACCTGCTAGTATAAGCTTTTGCTGAGGGCTTTATCACCTGCTTTCCATGCAGAGGCTTCATTTTCCCCCACAATCTTAGGGATGGAGAGTAGAACCAGATTGAGGACCCAACATCTTGACAGGAAAGTAAAACCAGTAAGCCGATGGGCTTCACAGGCCTCCAGGGCTCCCAGCTCTGTTCTCTACCCTCTCTGTCATGCTTCAGCGGTCATAAAACTTCTTTCATTCCTACCGTGAGGTACAGGCTTCCCAAGAAGCCCCACCGCAGTTCCCAGGAGCCCATATGCGAGGCAACGCTAAGCAAAGAGAAAGATTTTTCTTGCAGAAGTACTTTTTACAATTTTCATATATTATGGCTTTGTGAGGGTCTGTTCCAGGATAAGCATGGGGAAGGAGCAGAACATAGAAAGGAAATTAGAAATGCCTTCCTGTTGTACACTAACTGTCCATATTATCAAAAGAAAGTAGGTAATTTTAATACAAAAAGTTAAATCATAAAATGCTTTCCCCTCCAAGAAAAGGACAATTCCTAATACAGACTCTAAAAAATGCAGATAATGCTTCCCCATCTCATATCCAACCCTCAGTCTGGAAACCCTCATCAGTTAGCATTAACACAAAGAAGCACATGTGCATATTCATTCCTCAAAGCTTTATTCCCACAGCCAAGGCTGCAAGACCCTTTCCAATTTCAGGTCCTGACCAGAACAAGAGTGGGGCAAGAATTAGATGAAGGCTTTTCCCAAGCAAAGGCTTTGGCCGCCGACAGGACTGGGGGTGGCATGAGACACCCCCACATGCGGGAAGGCAGCTGAGCACCTGGAATCTCCCCTTCCTCCACAGCACCAGTAAACTTGCTGATGTCATCTCTCTGGAAGCCACATGTCTGCCTCCCAGCCCCTGGGATTTTGCCCATACTCACCTCAAAATTGCACAATAAGCGTCTGTAGCTGGTTAGTTCAGTTACTTACACCCTGGTACCAATGAAGCAAAGGTGAAAGATTTGTTGCTTACAAGAACCATTAGTTTCACCCTGCCCTGAGGCTACAAATTTTTATTCTCAAACCGTGATCACAATGCATGCTGCTTTTTAAGAGATGAGACTAGAGATGAGCTCAAAACCACCCCTGGGCACCAGAGAAAGAAGGACAAAGAAAGAGGAAATCAGCTATGGATGAACTTCTCTGTAACTAAGTGATACACACTGTCCCCAAGCAAAAATACATGGATAAGCTTTCCCACTCTAATGGGAAATTCTCAGTCACTTGGAACCTAGTAGAGCTTGGAATTTTATTCAAAAAATTGTTCCATTTCCTGAAGTGTTCATTCCACAAGGAGATGCTGCAATTTACACATACAATACAGGGACGTCTTCGGTTTTCATAAATTGGCAGCAGATTTCTCCCACTGGAAATGTACAGGGCTTCAAACTAGAAGCCTTCCATTTAAGACCTGATACATCATCACAACAAGAATGTATTATTTCCCACTCAAAAATGGGAGGAGATGATTCAATTAATTCCACCAAACAATGTTTAAAGAATGTGGTCCTGTCATACTTAGGTCATGATTTTCTAAGTAGGGGTACCTCTTCACTCTTCAAGCTAAAGTATTTCCTGAAGTGACACATGGTGGGAAGAAAAAGAGCTTATATGAAGGCAGGCATGGACACTATGGCACCTCTAGTTACCTCCTAGAGACTCAGATAAAAGGCAAGACCAAGACCACATCTTCCTGATCCATCTCCAGGCATGCCTTGGCAGCACCTTTCTTCCTCTCCATAGGATGGGAATAGAGGTAGCCCTTTCCAAGGCAACAGTTCCAGCAGGGGCCAAATAGTGAAGACTATGATCACTCCTTTATCAGTCACTTTTATAAGTTGAAGACATTTTCCTAAAGAAACAGTATTAGACATGGTAGCTGAATGTCCAGATAAGCTCATTACTGAATAATATGGCCAAAATACTGTTGATATATAATAAGCATACAAAAAAATACCTGTGTAAATACTAGGAATCAAATAAAACATAAGAGAAATAAATTTAATTTTTACATATCCAAAATTGTGGTCCTACAAGAAGGATAGGTTAATTACAAGGTGGGTATTTGGGGGATTTCAAAAGGTATTCACAAGGACAAGATGTGTAGCACTGATTTTTCACACCATCTAATTTCATTCCCAAATGTCTGACTTTCCTTTGTAAAGTGTACTTTAAAAAAAAAAAAAAAAGTGATAAAGTGATGTCATGCTTTTCAGCTTTGATTAGAACTGGCTTTTACTCACACTCAAAGAGGAAAGGGGACAAGGAGGGTATTTCCTGAGATAATGAAGTATAAAATAGGTAGGAGAGAAAGAGGATAGAAGAGGGTTAAAGAGGATGAGTAGGCTTTTAAAAACACCTGCCTAAGGGTGATAGTATGAGCTATGATTGGTGAGAGACATGGAAGCCAAAAGGGCTCATGAGGATCCAGAACTGGGGTGGAAGGGAGGACACAACAGGCCATCAACTAACAGCTACCAGATGGCCCATCGGCCTTGGACAACTTGGTTTCAGACCAACCGGATGGGGTAAAAATACCAAATAGCCAAACACGGGCTCACCACCTTATCAAGCCCAAAGTCAAACAATTATTTTGCCCAGACAATGTTGACATTCACAATGAACACGTCTACAGTCTACAGGAAATGCTTACTGCTTGCTCCTCTGGAGCTGGATGATTTGGAGTATCTAGCTATCTAAAGAACAGGAACTATCCCAGAGTTTTAGGTCATCCACCTCTAACAGTCCCCGTAAAATAGAAGACACCCTCATTCTCAGTGTAGGGTCGAGATGGAGTCAGAGCTTATAGAATACAAAAAACTATGGGATGGGCACTGCGGTATATGACACAAGGACTTAGAGACAAATAAAGAACTGCAGAGGGGCAAAGAAGGTCCAGTTCAAAGTGTACAGAGTCAATTAAGTAACTCTACTCCCAGAACTATTCCACTATGTTTCAGTAGCCCAAGAACATCCCAGTGTTGGGCACAGCAATAGTGAGTACAGGGACTTACAACTAACTAACCCCACAGAGCCAAGTATCTTCTGTACTCCTTTAGGAAAGTTTCTGCTGATTATGTCTGATAAAGGATCACAGGACAGCAAAAGACTCTGGAGGCTGTCTTCGTCCAACTCATTCTGCACTGGAAGAAATCAGTACAAACCTTTAACTGCAAACAAAAAGTATAAACTAGGCAAGGTCTGATAAAATCCCAGAATTATTTCAGAGGGGGACAGGTAGAGATAAGAAAAAAAAAGTAGCTCAGCCTATCTGAGTTTGTGTACCTGGGCGCTATGATTTATACAGGAAGATGTTAAATCACTTTGATTCTTCTTCAACACTCGCCTTTCATGAACACCAAGAGGCCATCTCTCAGTTCTTTTGTCTACTTTTATTTCCTAGTTCCTAGTGATAGGATCCCCCAGACTCCCCCTTCCTTGCTGGAATCACCTTTAGGGCACAAGAACTGGAACACAGCCATGCACAGAAGGAGTGATCAGCAAACGCAGAAGTTGGACATGTTAGCAAACATTGAAGGTTTCTGGAAACTACAACTTCCAAGGACCATTTGCCACATGATGAGGAAATCAAATCCAGGTGAGGATCTGGGCTGAGTTTCAAATATTCCTGGGGTTATAAAAGGAGGTAGAAGGTGGGAGGTGGAATTCTGGACCTGAATCTGCAGAAAGGCTGAGCCTTCACTATCCCAGGGGTGACAGCAATAGGTATGGACCCAGAGCAAGCCTGGGGATGGACAAGGCAATTATCTCCTGAAGTCATCCTGATCAAGAAATTTCTACCATTTTGTTATCACATTTTATACTTTTTCAAAGTGATTATATACAATAATTTTATCTGCATTTGAATCTGCATTTCCTTCTGGTTCCACAAGTGATACTCATAGTAATGATTCTCCACCTCTAGCCTATCTACTCTCTCCTTAATCCCCCACACTTACTCTCTGGGTTCCCATCTCATGTCCACAGATTCCAATCTTCTTTTTCATAAGGTCCCTTTTGACAAAAGGAAATTGAGACATAGACATGTCCCTTGCGCAATATCACACCACAAATTAGCAGTGCAGCAGGGACTAGAATTCACTTCTCTGTACTCTGGTCCCCCACTCTTTCCACTGACCACAATACCTCCGCTTTAGGAGGAACATCTGCCCTAGAGCACCAAGACCAAGAATCAAAACAGTTTATCTGCATGTCTTCTTAAGCAAAACAACACAGCCAGAATGTTTGGCAGAGACTAACTAAATATTTCCTTTGTGATCTACGCCAGAGGGGAAGACTGTGGGAGTGAGGTAGGCGCAGCACACAGGGAAACTGAAGGGAAGACCACTGCTAGACCAGCAGATGGGTGGCACAAGAAGAAAACCCAACCTTAAACTGAAGACAAACTAGGGGCAAGGGAATCAGATTTAAAAAACAAAACAAAACAAAAAGTTGAGCTTTAAAAATAGGATCCTAGATCTAAATGTGAATGTAAATAGGCTGTCATCTAATAACTGACCAAACAGAAGCCAGAAAAAAATATATTACAGTACCAAGCAGTATAGACAGGAATCTCTGAGTGTGAGATAGGAACTGAGACCTCATGGAGAGGGAAACAGGCTAGAGCCAAAGAACCACTAGCACAGAGCATCATTAGTGGAACTGGAAGGGGACTCATGGGACCCAAACAAGGTTCTTCCAAAAGGAGAACAAGACCCAAGATCAATCTGAAGAAAGACTTGGGGTAACAGAAGTCACTATACAGAACAAGGTCCACTGATTTAAAAAAATAATCCTACCCCAACTACCCAAGAGAGAAAGTCTCCCAAAGTGTGAAAGCTATGAACAGAGTATAAAAGTTATTACCACCAAGTAAAATTCACTTGAGCTTTCTGGGCACTTTTTAAGAAAGAAAATGCTTCAATAGGCAGATAAGATCCCCTAGTTATATCAGAAACTCTGCAATCAGGATGGTTCAAATGAACAAGAAGAGAAGGGGAGTTAGCACAAAAGAACACAGAGGTCTGAGGCAGGCCTTCTACCACCACCCCTAGGGGCCAAAGCGTTTTCACGTGTACCTATTGTGAGCCACAGACTAGCACACAGTGAAGTCAGCCTCAGAGAGAGTATTGCTATGTCCGTGCTCTGGGTGGAAAGACTGACACTAAGAGCAAGGGTGAGGTAGCCCCACCAGCAAATTCTGGTGGTCACTGGTGGTCACCCTCCCCAAAGGGCCCACCTCTCCTCTCACATGCCATACTACAGACTGGGGGAAAGGGAAAGAATGGACCTGGAGCTCTTAACCTGAAAGAGTTTACATTTTACTAGAGCAGCCAAGACATTCCAAAGAACCAGGAAATCCTGCATCAATACAACAAGAACCAATGAGCAGTCCAGCCTCTGAGCTTGGAAGACAACCCTTTCTTAGGGCAGAGTACTGACAACTCAGTGACAGGCAAATGAAAAAAGATCTGATTAAGTCAAAGAACACAGCAAAAGAGAATTTGAGGAGACAGATTAATTGCTTCCTGATTGTGAACTGACCCACTCACTGGGCCAAGTCTATGACACAAAGAGTTAAGCCAAGGACAGTATTTTAATAATGAGGGTGGAGGATGGGGGTAGGCCGCAGCTCTTCTCCAGGTGGAAAAATTGAGAAAGCAGACAAAAGGAAGGAGTGACCTCCATGGAAGCAGGGAAGTCCCCCATCCAAGGCCTCATTTGTAATCAAAGGCAGAAAGGACCAAACTAATGTAAACAGGCCAGGGAAGCTCATGTGCCCTTCTCCAGAGAGGCCAAAGCACACACTTCCCCCAGCATGGCCCTGGAAATGCAGAAGGTAAGTATTCCCTTGGACAAGAGAGGCAAGGCTAGAAGAGTTGGGGAATTCCCAAGCTGCTTTTAGGCTTTTTTTCCTACTCCCAGGCACCCAGTATTCACAAGAACTTCAGGGCACGGAGACCATGTAGAAGGTGAAGCTAAGACTATCCTGCCCTGGGGGAAAATGCAGTCTGCCGCAAGTTCCCACAAGAGAGACTCAGAAGAAAACAACCAGGCAGAGGAGCAGGACCATCCCCAAATCTGAGCACCTAGGCCACAGTCCTGTGGGCTTCCCACACCCCTCAACACCAATGCAATAAACAGCTGCCCTGGAGAAAACAATGGGCCTTTGTCTATGCCTCTGCTTTTAGATTATCGTGGAGAACCAAACAGGATAATTCCTTTAGAGGAGTGGTTCTCTTAAATACTGGTCCAGGCCTTGATAAGTTTTTTACCATCTCTACAGCATCTCTCTCAAATAAATTCCTAACTGTTCCATTCTGGGCAGTGAGGGGCCAGTACACCCCTCGCCCCCACTCTGCAAGGGAATCAGGGGCAGATAGGTCCCTGCGGCCAGCACTCTCCCCCAGGCCTTCACCCAGAACCACCACTGTGCTTTCATCCTAGCCTGGCCACAGAACTGAAAGCTGAGAACTGTTCTTACTCCTCTTCTCTCCATTCACCAGAATATTCCATATCGAATGAATTACACTGACTACTAAAACTGTTTTCATCAACATACCTGTTGAAATGGACTATCACCAGTAACTATGATCAAAAAAAAAAAAAAAAAGTATGAAACAACTGGACAATCAAGCTTCTCCTAATGCTGTACATCAAATAAAACTTCCAAAACTGACAAACACATCAGTAAATTTTCTGTTGTAATTTTTCTAAATTCAAAATATTTTAAATCTAACCAAATTTTGTACAACATGAGTATGAGGTACTTTCTTGGAAAGGGCTGCCCTTTTATCCTATTTATTTGCTTGTTTGTTTTTTAATTTATTCATTATTCTGGTTTTCAAATGCCCTTTCTTAGATGATGTGAAAATATTAGGTTTGAGGTTTTGGTTTGTTTATTTCTAGCCTCTTTCCCTGAGAAAAAAATTTAAACATGGGAATCTCATGTTGGTCTCAAAAAACAAACAAACAAACAGATGAAAACTGTCTTGTGAAATTCCAGATCCCTAGAGTACGCTAGTCTTCTCACATTTGCTTTCACAGGGCTTACTGGTGGCAAATGAATTCAGGAGCCACTTCCTCCAAGCCACTGCCAAGGACAAGACACCACGACCCCAAAATCCCTTTGCATTTGAAACTCCTAGCATTGCCCCTTAATTCCTCTCTCCTAGTCAGTGTTATGCCTCTTCCCAAATGCCTCCAACTAAAGCATGCTAAGAGTTTTTCAGAACAGTGAGCCAGACACCATGAGTTCCCTAATTCAATCCAGAATATTGTTCATTTGCCATGATTTCAGCACAAGGAAGCATCAGAGTGCAGTGGAAAGGGTTTTGGAATGAAATGAACCCGGATTCAAATTCTGAATGTTGGGCAAATTACTTGGTTTCTCCGAGTCCTGACTTCCTCCTCTTTGAGACAATCAGTGAGATTTATGAAAGTGTTAAGTAGGGAATGGCACAGAATGGGTCTCCTGAACTGACTCAGTATTTCTTTGACAGCATTCTCTCCTATCAACACCCGCCTCCCACCCTGCACCCAAAACAAGTGCAAGGCCTTGCTGGTTATACTCCCATGGCTGTCCTCAATTCCTTTCCAGGCTCTCCTACAAAAGGCCCAGGGCATCTACTAAATGGTATAAATCTTCCATTTCTCCTTTTCAAGAGCTTGGAAGAATGATTAGGTGGCTCGGGGTTCTCTAAGGGCAAGGCTTTCAGTGTCATCCTGGAAAATATTAAAATGTGGAAAAACCACTCATCTCACCACCTCGTGTTTCTGTGTGGTATCAAATCAACCCTTTGATGATTTCCTTTTGGAATTCATTCAATCTGTTCTACCCAAATACTGAATCACGGTTCTACCACCTTGTGGAACAAATATTCCAAAAAGGCAAAAAGTGTAATCAGTTTTTTTCAGGACTATTATATAGTCTTCTCTTACAGAGCTCATACTTTGATCCCTATAATGGAAAGCCTCTCTATGATGAAAGCAAAAGAATTCCCAGTACCAGATCCGCCAGAATAACGACCTTATGTGCTAACTTTTCTGGGACCAGCGAAACTTTACACGGTCGAATTCTTTATAATAAGGGTGATTTAGTTGAATTGATATGTTAAATTTGATTTACCTTGCAGAAGTTTGTAAAAGTTTTTCACATATAAACAAATTCACAAATTGGGGGGGAGGGATCCTTTATTGGCCCAAGGATCTCAATTCCTGGGCCCAAAGATGTAGTTACCCTTTTTAATGACAAGCTGAAGGCCTCAACCAAACATGTGGCCAGTGTGTAGAAGGAAGTCTTGGACTCTAGCACTAATCTCAGCCTGCCCATCACTACTGAGATACAAAACCTGTAAGATGCATGGACCCTGGCTGGGCCTCTCTTTTCTCCCCTAGCAGAATATAAACAAGAATCTCACAGTTGGGGCACCTGGGTGGCTCAGTTGGCTAAGCATCTGCCTTAGGTTCAGGTCATGATGGGTGATGGTAAGTCATGATTCCAGGGTTCTAAGATGGAGACCTGCATCCGGCCCTCTCCCTTTGCCCTTTGCCCGTCCCCCTACTTGTGTGCATGCACTTTCTCTCTCAAATAGATAAATGAAATCTTAAAAAAAAAAAAAAAATCTCTACAGTTGTAAGAATGTCCAGAAGATATCCACTGGGAATAACCACAAATAATGGATCTCACTTTTTCTAACTACCTCCTGCCCTGTTGCCTCTCCTTTCCAGGCCATCAAAGTGCACTGTCAGGCTGGCTGCAAATCGCTATCCTGCTCATGCCAATCCTGCCATCTCCCCTAAGGTCCCTATGTTCCTTTAGACCTCCAGGCCTTTTGCATACACTGCTCTCCCTTCTTCTCCACCTCTATTTTGCTAGCCAACTCCCATAGTCGCTCAAGATTCAGTTCCAATAGCAGTTTCTCTGGTTACTTTCTCCTAATCCTGACGCATCCTTTACATCTTTTCCTTATTACTCTTCCTTTTCCTCTGGTTAATCACTTACATGCTCTACTATAAATGTTTGTCATATTGCAGTAAATGAATTTTACAAAACACGTACTCTTCCCATATGTTTATTTTTATTTAATTGTTTTAATTTATTTATGAGAGAGAGAGAGAGACAGAGAGAGAGAGAGAAAGAGAGAGGCAGAGGCACAGGAGGAGAGAGAAGCAGGCTCCATGCCGGGAGCCCGATGTGGGACTCGATCCTGGGACTCCAGGATTGCGCCCCGGGTCAAAGGCAGGCGCCAAACCGCTGAACCACCCAGGGATCCCCTCTTCCCATATGTTTAAGTGAAAAATTACATATTTGCATCATAAATAGTAGAGATATACTTTCCGGCATATTATAAATATTGGCATTTTATAAATACTGACTATTTTTAAATAAAACTACTATATTATACTCTTTTTAACAGGAGTCCAAATTAATCCAATGAATACCATAGTGATTTACAATCCATCACGATCCATTTTAAAAAAACATGAAATTTTGTATCATTCCTTCTTCTCTGTGAACTCTTATTTCCTTTTTACCTCCTTCTCAGAATTCTATCCTAATATTTTTCTTGGAAATCTTTTCTGATCAAATTTTGATACTTCTCTGCAATATAACTATTACATATAAATATATTTATACATATATTTTTAATTCCATGATTAAAATCTCTCAATGTTCAAAAAAATCTTTTCTTTTGGGTTGGGCTTTCATTATCTTTATTGCTATTATGCAACTGATTAAAACAATCATTATGAATTTGTATTAAATAAAACAATAAAATTTTATTAAAAATGCATTAATTTTTCCATTTTTAGACGATTAGTTGCAAGGGCCAAGAAACTTTGTTCACATAAATAACGAGAGAGGAATGAAAGAAATTTTGTTGGGACACCCGTGTGGCTCAGTGTCTAGACATCTGCCTTTGGCTCAGGGCATGATTCCCAGGGTCCTGGGATCGAGTCCCACACTGGGCTCCCCACAGGGAGCCCACTTCTCCCTCCACCTATGTCTCTGACTCTCTCTCTGTCTCTCATGAATAAATAAATAAAATCTTAAAAAAAAAAAAGAAAGAAATTTTGTTGTAGCAATATCAATCTTTGCACTCCTTCCAAATTATATGCCAAAATTATCAAAAATTATTTTTAATCCTCTACCAGCTGAAAACTTTTTCCATTTTGTTGAAAGCAAAAGCTGGAACCATCTCATTGGAGAAAGGATTTGTTACTCAAGAGTCATTCATTTTCTTAAAAAAATATTTCCAATTGTTCTTTTGCTTGGTATCCTCAAGAGTTTTTAAACAGCAGACACAGGAATAGCAAGAGTCAGATAAGTAACAGTAATGGCCAAGTGGGAGAATGATGACTGAGAAAGGGGACAGCATGAGCACCAGGGCCATCACTGACCGGGAGGCTACCACAGTCAGCAAGCTCTCCAGAAGCATATCCAAACCATGCATCTCTCAGGCACAAACCATGTCTTGGTAGAGAGCTTTCTCCCATCATCATAGGGCTTTTCCTTCAAGTTCACCTTAACAAAGATGAACTGGGAATTTGGAATGTCGTTTCTCTTTTACAAAGTCATTTTCCAGGGATCCCTGGGTGGCGCAGCGGTTTGGCGCCTGCCTTTGGCCCAGGGCGCGATCCTGGAGACCCGGGATCGAATCCCACGTCGGGCTCCCGGTGCATGGAGCCTGCTTCTCCCTCTGCCTGTGTCTCTGCCTCTCTCCTCTCTCTGTGTGACTATCATAAATAAATAAAAATTAAAAAAAATTATAAAAAAAAAAGTCATTTTCCAAAATGGGGGATTTGTAATTGGGTGATGATTATTAAATTCACCATCACAAAATAGAAAATGCCTAAATTCCTTAACCCTTTATAATGAGGCTGAAATGGAATTTCAATATATGGAAAAGGACTCCTCACGAATCTCAGTAAATACAGTGTAAGCAAAATAGTCTGAAACTATGAAAGGGGAATCAACAAGTAAACTTAGAAAAATGAATAAACAGGTAAAGGATGTAAGAAAGGAAAAAAAACCTTATGGTAGGAAAGAAAAACAAAACTAATCCCTGCAATGGATTGCCTCCCCCACAGTAAACACTCGATCAATCAATCAAATTTACAGAGCAGTTGGCACTGATTCTCAAGGAGATGAAACAGACCATCATAATGACTATACAAGTCCAGGATGTAAAAATAGAAGGTTCATCCTACAGCAATAAATAAATATGAGTATAACAGAAGTGATGCTACAGAAAAAGCTAATCAAGAAAAAGATATAATATGCAAAAGCAAATAAAGAGATTCAAGAATGTACAAGCTGAAAAATCATAAGAAAGAATGCAGCTCAGAGAACCACCCTGCAAATAATAGAAGTCTTTGAACAAATGGCTTCAAATCTATAATTAAAAGTTTAATGGAGGGATCCCTGCGTGGCGCAGCGGTTTGGCGCCTGCCTTTGGCCCAGGGCGCGATCCTGGAGACCCAGGATCGAATCCCACATCGGGCTCCCGGTGCATGGAGCCTGCCTCTCTCTCTGCCTATGTCTCTGCCTCTCTCTCTCTGTGTGACTATCATAAATAAATAAAAAATTTAAAAAAATAAAATAAAAATAAAAGTTTAATGGAAGCAAAACTGTCCAGAAAAGAGGATTTTAGTCTAAATACAAAAAATTTATAGAATCCTGAACAAAATCAACAAACACAGATAAACACTATGACATTCTCATATTCTTGAAATATAAAGAAAAACTCTGCATATAAAAAAGACCCAAATCTGAATTTCTTTCAATTTTGAAGAGGATTCAATTAAGACCAAGAGATGCATATAAAAATCTCAGAGAAAGATTCTTTTTTACATCAAAGTATTTTACAAGGTGAGACTTCTTAAGAAAATGAAAAAGAAATATCTGTTAGAGCTTTGATCTTAAATTTACCATCACATACTTCAGTCCAAAACATGGGTGAAGGAACAACTTTACATGGAACAAGTATTTAAGTTTTAAAAATAAGACCAAATAACCAAAATCAACAATTTCTTATTAAAATAATAAATAAAATTTTAAATCGTGAAAAGAACAATTCTCAAGAGTAAATTACTAGTAAAAACATACCAAAGTAAGAGGCAATAGAGAAGCAGGGGAAGAGCAGTATCAGAGCATGAAGATAAATTAACAAGTAATTTATACAATACAATATCTTTGACATGTAAGAAGAGGCATACCCACCAAATCAAAGTGTGGGTATTATGTGGATCCCAATTAAAAATTCAATTTAAGTAAAAGACACCTTTGAGACAATTGAGGACATCTGAATACCACCTGCGTAACAGATGATATTGAGGAATTGTTTTTTACTTTTGCTAAATGTGTTATGAGTGGCTATATGTTTTAAAGTCTTTATCAGTTAGTTATGCTTTCTGAAAAATTATTGGGTAAAATAACATAATCCAGAAATGAGGGGAAATAGATAAAACTGGCAAAATGCTGATAATATTTGAAGCTGGAAGAAGAATATACAGGAGTTCATTATACAGTTCTCTGATTTTGTGCATATGTGAAAATTAAGGGGCACCTGGATGGCTCAGTCAGTTGAGCATCTAGCTCTTGGTTTGCACTCAAGTCATAGGATCTAGCCCCAGTCAGGCTCTGTGCTCAGGAGGGAGTCAAGCCAGAAGATTCTTTCCTTCTGTCCCTCCCCACACTGTCCGTGCACGCGCACACTCTCTCTCTAAAATAAACGGGTAGGGACACCTGGGTGGTTCAGTGATTGGGCATCTGCCTTAGGCTCAGGGTGTGGTCCCAGGGTCCTGGGATCAAGTCTCACATCGGGCTCCCTGCAAGGAGGCTTCTTCTCCCTCTGCCTATGTCTCTGCCTCTCTCTGTGTCTCTCATGAATAAATAAATAAAATCTTTTAAAAAAATAAAATGAAATAAATGGTTAAATCTTAATAAAAAAAGAAAGAAAATTAAAAGTTTTTCCAATAAGTAGGCTTATTGGGCATCTACCAAGTATCAGGCACTGTCTAGGTATTAGACACAAAGATAAGATGGCCTGCAGAAAGAAATGCAGTAAAGTAAGAGTTTTTAACCTAAGGTTCACCCTGGCAAATATCCATGACGAAGTCACAGGTAGTGCTATTACTCCTATGCTTTATTGCCTATATTCATAATTGAAAGAAATATTAAATTTCAGTCTGGGATCAATGAAAATGATGATGTAATTTTTCCTAACCAAGTTGCAGACTCTGAATTCTATCCATGAACCTCCAAGAGTTACATCATTCTGCAAATATTCATTAAATACCTATAAGGCAACAGTCACTGCTAGGCACTGGGGATGCACACGGGAGAAGAATACCATCTTTCAGCTCTACAAATTAAAACCGTGTGGCATTATCACCGGAACAGACAGACAGCTCAGTTGAACAAAAGTTTAGTAACATACTTAAGTGTATAAGTAAATTTAGCATATGATTAAAACTGGCAATTTCAAAACAGTGGGAAAATAATGGATTTCTTAACAAATGACATTAAAACATTGGGAAAAAATTAAGTTAGCAGAGTAGGTAAGCACATGGGCTCTAGGGATCAACTACCTGAACTTGAATCCTATCTTTGCTATTTACTAGCTGAGCAACCTTTGGTTGCTATCGTACCTGCATCATAGGTTTGTTGAAAGTATTATATAAGTCAGTACAAATGAAGCATGTGCCTGTCATATAATATGCACTCAAAATATTAGCTCTTATTGGTGTTACTATTTTATAACAGAAGAAGTTCCAGATTGAGTAAAGATTTAAATGCAAAAAAATTACATTATAAAAGGGGTACAAGAATATATAATGGATATTTATCTAATTTTGCTAAGGAAAGATCTTTCTAAGAATAATACCATAGGTAAAGAAAATTATTTAAAAGACTAATAAATTTTGGTACAATAAATTATTTAAAATGCTTACATGTGGAAAACAATAAAGTTAGAAGATAAGTGATAAAGTGAGGGAAATATATGGTGAGTTAATATCTTTCATCTTAAAAACATTGATAAAATCAGTAAAAATATAAAAATACATGAACGTGTAAATAAGAAATAGATTATATAATAAATTTAAATTAAATGCCATTAAGCATATGAGAAAATACTCAACCTCAGTAACAATCAAAGAAATGCAAATTAAAACAGAGATACAAACCATTTTTATCTTATCAGATTTGCAAATACTATTTTCCTTCTTTTTAGCTTGGCGGGGACAGCTAAAAAATGGGCACTGTCACCCTAGCAGAAATGAAGCTTAAAGATTTTTTGGAGAGTGATTTGGCTAAGCATATCAAAAGCCCTTAAAATGTTGATCTCTTTCATTTACTCATCTTATTTCTACAAATGTATCCCCCAAAAATAATGAGGGAAAGGAACTGCATTAAAATTCAGACATAATACAGAATTTTTACAACAAAAAGTGGGGGGGGGGGGAGCCAAATTCTAAATAATAGATTAAACAACTATTTAGTATTTTGTGAATATATGTTTATTTGTTGTACAGTGTTGGTGTATATATTCTGGTATTGTGTGTGTGTGTGTGTGTGTGTGTGTGTAAAAAATGGTCATCTCTATACAGTGGGATTTGGGGTTTTTTTTTACTTCTGTTTTCTAATTTTCCTGGAGAGAACATGAATTACTTATGTAAAATTAGGGGGGGAAATGGTCCATCAATGGGCTCTTGAAAATGAAGAGAGGAGAAAGACATGTAAATAAGTAACTGACAATAATAATCATGCTTCCAGAGTACAGAGAGGGGCTTGATTTGGCCTGGAGCTGAGTTTTGAGGGTGAATTTACAGGGAATGAAGTAGAAGGCCAAAAGAATATTAAGTACAAAGAAATGAAAGGGAAAAAGAGCCTATTGTGTAGTAAACTACATGCAATTTTGGCATGGCAGGAAGGGCAGGCTAAGTGTGAAGGATTTGAAGTAAAAGCCAGATGACAAACATTTTTGAATGTCACATTAAGTTAGCTTGGAATTACCCTGTCAAAGAAGATTCAATAAAGAGCTTTTATGATTCATTTACACAAAGATCAAGAAAAGGCAAAACAAATGAATATACAATAGTGGTCAGGAGTAGGTACAAACTTCTAAAGGTAGGATAAATAACCACTGGGGACATAATGTATGATATGATGACCACAGCTAACACCACTCCATGACATACAGGAAAGTTGCTAAGAGAGTACATCCTAAGACTTCTCATCAGGAGGAGATAAAAATGTTTCTCTTTGTGTTTTTTTTTATTATTATTGTATCTATATGAGATGATGGATGTTAGCTGAACTACTGTGGTAATCATTTCTCAATATACCCAAATCAAACCATCATGTTGTATGTCTTAATCTCATACAGTGATATATAGCAATTGTTTCATAATAAAACTAGAAAAAGGAACTTATTTTAAGTAGTTGTAAAGATATGTTAAAAAAAAAAAAAAAGGCAATAACAAATAGCAGAGTGGTTGGGAGTAGGAATGTGGATACTATCTTGGAAGAGACATAAGGCAACCATCCAGAGAGCTGGAAGTGCTCTATATCTTGATCTGAGCAGGGGTTACATGGGTGAATACAAATGTTGAAATCCAGTAAGCTATATGTTTAATATTTGTGCACTTTACTCTATGTTATTCCTCATAAAAAAGGAAAGAGCTTTTAGCAAAAGAACTATGATAATGAAACTATTTTAGAATGATCACTCTTGGGAGCAGGCCGGGAACTGACAGGAACATCCAGGGGCAGGCATTCTGAGACACTGAGGATGTATTCCAGAAAAAAGATGGTAAAATCTCTAACTCAGTTGGAAACGAGACAGTGAGGAGGGTTTTTGGGAAATGCAACTGACAAGACTTTCAGTTTGATTACTGAGAAAAAAGGAGAAATCAGAGATGATTCGGATATCATTAAAGAAGCTTGTGAATACAGAAGAAGAGCAGCTTTGTAGAGGGAAGTATGGAACAGGGAAAATTTGAGGGGCCTGCGGATCATCCAGCTGCTGAGTAGTAATGATTATACACACTAACTGCATGCCAGGTCATCTATGTACTTTACATGTATTAATTCATTTATCCTTATGAAGACCTTAGGAGGGAGGCACTATTGTTAGCCCTTTTACAGATGAGGAAACTGAAACACAGAAAGGTTAAATGACTTATCCAGGATCACATATAGTAAGTGGTTAAAAAAAAAAAAAAAAAAAGGATTTGAACCCAGGCCATCTGGCTCAAGAACTCATGCTCTCAGGGTAACCATTGAGCTACAAGTAATGTATCTCTGCTATAAAGGAAATAGTTGAAGCCCTGGAAATAGCTGAGATCCCACAGGAAGAGAATATACAAAAATCTAGAATGATAAAATGTGCTCAGTGCTGTTGCAAGGGTTAAATGAGATGACACCTTCAAACCTCTTAGCAATACACAGGTAACAGAGACAGCACTCACTTGAGGGAACCTATTAAGGAAAATTCTTTGACAAAATGGTATCATACAAAAGAGACTAGGTTAGATTAAATGATGATGAAGACACGTAGGGGCAATAGGGGAAATATGGTCTGAGTTAAAATAAAAATGCCTTGACCTAGAAAAGCAGAAGAAATTGAAAATAAAATAGAATGAAAAACAGTATGTATGACCTGGTTTTACTCAAAAGACAAAATACAAATATGTACATATGTGCCTGGAGAAAGTTCAAGAAGGTGGTGCACTAAGATATTAATAGTGGTGATCTCTAGGTGATAGGGAAGTGAAGCTTCTAATATTTTTATATGTACTACAATGTACATATTATATTTTTTTTAGTTTTTTTTTTAAGATTTTATTTATTTATTTGAGAGAGAGAGAGTGAGAGCACACAGGGAGAGGGAGAGGGAGAACCAGACTCCCCTCTGAGCAGAGAGCCCAACATGGGACTCAATCCCAAGACCCTGGGATCATGACCTGGGTAACCACCTGAGTCATATATATATATTTTAAAAGAACCAATTTAAGGTTGAAGAGAAAGATAATTTTATATTTTGTCATTTTCTATTAAAAGAGGTCACAGATATGAATAAGCAGAGCAAATCTCAGACAGTAGACAAGCTGGCTCCAGATGCCAAGCAAAGGAGGGGAAAGCAATCTCACTCCAGTTGGCAATGCAAAGGCTCAATTTAACACTCTTCTGTATCCATCTTCTTTTGCCTCTTTTGTTTGAGCAGCTGCCTTTCCAAATGATGGGAAAATTTAGCACAATTGCCTCCCTCTCATTTGTGTCATTCACTCTAAGAAAACAAAACAACGTGCCCCTCCTGGCAGTCCCCACAGAGAGCCAATGAAGCAGACAGAAGTGAAGAGCCTGAGAAATACTGAATACTGCATACCCTGTGTCCATTCTGTAGGCAAAGCAACTTTCATAAGAAGGAGGAAAGTTCTCATGGAGAAGGCTCTACTTTGGGATTTCACAGACAGAAGAGATTTTCCTGGAAAGATTTCAAATTATATTAAAGGTTTTATCAGAGGAGCACCTGGGTGGTTCAGCGGTTGAGCATCCGCCTTCGGTTCGGGTCATGATCCTGGGGTCCTGGGATCAAGTCCTGCTTTGGGCTCCCTTCAGGGAGCATGCTTCTCCCTCTGCCTATGACTCTGCCTATGTCTCTGCCTCTATTTATTTATAAATAAATAAAATCTCTAACAACAGAAAAAAGGTTTTATCAGAGAAGTGCCACCCTTAGTGGAACTTCCCAAATTTAATGCAAAGAAGATAATTTTATTTCTCTTAAATTTCAAGATAGGGTTAGGAAACAGAGGCAAGAGGAACAGGGGAGAGCCCAGTGTGGACAGAACAAGTGAAGACGGATGCACTACTGCTGATACACTCTCCTCTTAAATAGGAACCCAAGGAAACTGGTCAGCTACCAGACCTACCAACGGACCAGTTGAGGACCCTCACCAATCCTCACTCATTTTCAAAACTACCTCAGCATTCAGCATATCACCTCTTACGTGGTGAACATTCAACAAATGAATGCAGGCATAAGTGAGCAGCTGAACTGAGGGCTTATGGACCCATTATACAGCTTTAGGTGCTAAAAGAACTTAATATGAACTAGAACCAAATGTTCATATCCTATCTATAACACTTGATGCAATATGACCAAAAGATTAAAACTCCAATACTTGGCACAGTATTAGGTATTTAACAGGTCCTGCTCAATAAGTATTGGTTGAATGCTAAATGCTCCAGGCTTTTTCTGCAACCCAAACTCTCAGATCCAGTAGGAGATATTATTTAAAGGTCTGTGTTCTCACTTACATACTGACTTAAAGTTTTTCCTTAGAGATGGAAAAAGATTCCTGAGGATGGAAAAAACTTTTAAAGTATCATACCCCATGCCAATTTACTGGCCTGGTAAGGGTTGTATCAATCTATTCTCATCAGCTCCAGTTGAAAACATGTGGACTACATGAGGCGCCTGGGTGGTGCAGTCGTTGTGATGTGAATGTACTGTTTGATTTATTTTGGATTACAGATAGGAGCTCTTGGTTTCGGCTCAGGTTGTGATCTCAGGATCCTGGGATGGAGCCCCGCAGTGGGCTCCACGCTGAGCCTGGAGTCTGCTTGGGATGCTTTCCCTCTCTCTCTCTCTCTGCCCTTCCTCCCACATACATACATACATACATACATAAATCTAGAAAGAAGGAAGGCAGGCAGGCAAGCAAGCATGCCTGCCTCCTTGTCATTCTAGATTTAAAGTCTTCAAGATAACATTCAAGATCCTTGAGAATCTGGGGTACCTGGCTGGCTCAGTCAGTAGAACATGTAACTCTTGATCTCCAGGTTGTGACTTCAAGCCCCACAATGGGCATAGAAATTACTTAAGAAAGAAAAAGGAGGGTGGCCCTGGTGGCTCAGCAGTTTAGCTCCGCCTTCAGCCTGGGGCCTGATCCCGGAGACCTGGGATCCAGTCCCACATAGGGCTCCCTGCATGGAGCCTGCTTCTCCCTCTGCCTGTGTCTCTGCCTCTCTCTCTCTCTCTCTCTCTGTATGTCTCTCATTAATAAATAAAATCTTAAAAAAAAAAAAAAAAAAAAAAGAATCCTCCAGGACCTGATCTTATCCAGCTTCTACAGCCTACTCTATCTCCCATGGATCTCTTTCATAAACTTGCTGATTCAATTAGGATGACCTAATTTCCATCCTAATTTCTATCCTACACAGCCAACATTTTTTTCTGCGTCTGGGCCTTTGTTGGAGCTATTCCTAGTCACTTCCTATCCCCAAAGCTCTTCCTTGATTCTGAAGGCAGCACTGTATGGAGCAAAGAGAACTGACCCAGGAATCAAAATACCGGGATTCCAGATATGGTTCTAACAAAACCATATGTGCCTCTGGACAAGTCCTTTGCCCCTCTGAGCTCAGTGTCCCCGTCTATAGCCAGGAAGATTGAACTAGGTCATCCTAATAATCCTTCCAGCTTTCAAACACAACGGGGCACTTGGGTGGCTTAGTCAATTGAGCAGCCAACTCTTGATTTCGTTCAAGTCATGATCTTGGGGTCCTGGGATCAGGCTCTGCACTCATCAGGGAATATGCCTGAAGATCCTGCCCCTTCCCCTATTCGCACATGCACACCTGCATACTCTCTGAAATAAATCAATCTTTAAAAAAATAAACAACAAACCCACCTCTACGATTCCTATACTCCCAACGATTCCTATACTCCCAACCAAATTCAATCTTGCTTTCAAGGCCCTCAGTTATTTTCTCTAATCACTCCAGTCCACACTATTCTCTCCCTTCTTTGAGCTCCTATCTGTAATCCAAAATAAATCAAACAGTACACTCATTCAACTCAGCTTTCCTAAGCATTTTCTTGGCCAAATATTATGGCAAAGCCTTGGTAATAAATATAAAACCAGGGGTGCCTAGGTGGCTCAGTGGTTGACCATCTGCCTTTGGCTCAGGGATGGAGTCCCACATTGGGCTCCCTGCAAGGAGCCTGCTTCGCTTCTCTATGTCTTTCATGAACAAATAACATCTTTTAGGATAGATAGATAGATAGATAGATAGATAGATAGATAGATATCCCAGACCTGGTATGTATCACCTGTGTATCCCTTTTCTCTGCTATTTTTATCCAGGTGAAGTTATGTTAAACATGAAAGTCAAAAGCAAATGACACCACTTACTTATTTAACAAATATTTAAAGAAAACTTAACCACGTGCTGTCTAAAAAGTAAAGACACCAGTAAACAGAAGGACCAACTCCCTCATCTCATGGAGTTTATTTATTTGTGAAAGCAAACAGGAAAAACACACAAATGCATAATATAATTTTAGGAAGGAAAACAAAGGAAGGATTTAAAGGTTTATCAAGAGCAGTTTACATTGGATGGTCAGAGAAAGCCTCCTCAAGGAGATGCATTTGAGCTGACACCTGAATGAAGGAAGGTACAAACTAGCAATATTCAAGAAGAGTATCCCAGGTACAGGACAAAGGCTCTGAGACATAAGAGATGGGGAGGACAGTGGACAGCAGGTCGGAGGACTAGAGGCTAAAGCACCTAAAGACTTGGCAAGTGGGACTCTAAGTGTGATGGGTGGGATCCCATAGGAGGGCTGAAGTAGGGAACAGGCATAATAGGTTGCTATGTGAAGAAGAGACTCTAAAGGGAACTAGTAGGGGATCCCTGGGTGGCTCAGCGGTTTAGCACCTGCCTTTGGCCCAGGGCATGATCCTGGAGTCCCGGGACCGAGTCCCGGGACCGAGTCCCACATCGGGCTCCTTGCATGGAGCCTGCTTCTCCCTCTGCCTGTGTCTCTACCTGTCTCTCTTTCTCTGTGTCTCCCATGAATAAATAAATAAAATCTTAAAAATTTAAAATAAAATAAAGGGCAGTAGTAGAGGAGTCAGGGCCAGTTAGAGGCTATACACAATCAGTTAAGGGCTTGGCTTTCAGTCTCTAATGGTCTAGATTCACATCCTGGCTCTCTCTTCATCTTTTAAACTATGTGATCTCAAGGAAGTTCACTTCTCTGTATGCTTACTTAGGGATATGTCATCTAAGTTTCAAAACCAAAATCAATATAATGCACTACGCTTTTTCTTAAAGAAAAATAAAATCTTCGGGCAGCCCCGGTGGCTCAGCGGTTTAGTGCCGCCTACAGCCTAGGGACTGATCCTGGAGACCTGGGATCGAGTCCCACATCGGGCTCCCTGCATGGAGCCTGCTTCTCCTTCTGCCTGTGTCTCTGCCTCTCTCTCTCTCTGTGTGTGTGTTTCTCATGAATAAATAAATAATGTCTTTAAAAAAAAAAAAGAAAAGATGGGATCCCTGGGTGGCGCAGCGGTTTGGCGCCTGCCTTTGGCCCAGGGCGCGATCCTGGAGACCCGGGATCGAATCCCACGTCGGGCTCCCGGTGCATGGAGCCTGCTTCTCCCTCTGCCTGTGTCTCTGCGCCTCTCTCTCTCTCTGTGACTATCATAAATAAATAAAAATTAAAAAAAAAAAAAACGAAAAGAAAAGAAAAAAATCTTCAAGGAATGATGTGGATTATAAAATATTCTCAGTACCACTCCATCATCCAAGCATCAGCCTCATCTTAGCAGAGACAGTCACAATGGCCAAAGCGGTTACACCACCACCATGCCATTTTCCCTTCTGACTTTGTATATAAACTTTTCTTTTCCCTCCTTCCTAGGAATTTGCCTGGGTAAAAGTCTCTCATACCTGGCAACATGTCATGGGACCCTTGCCCCCAGTCCCCATAGCCCTAAAAATGTCCAGACACTAAAGCCAGAATATTCCTTAAAAACAAAACAAGCAGCATCACAACTTAGGAGAAAAAGAGGAAAAGAAAATAGAAATAATCCAAATACACATCCAGAGAATCATCTAGGAGGGTTCTTCCCATCAATGTACAGGAGTGACAGTGCCTTCAGCTAGTTGTAGTGAATATTCATAAAATGACCTCAAGTGATAAAGCATTTCCAATGGAACAAAAGTCTAAGTCAATGAGGGAAAAAAAGAATTCTAACTTTTTCATCTCTTTATTCAATTTCCATAGTACTATATGCTCTTCAGTTTTTCTTCCCTGTCCCACTCACCCATCTCCCCACACCTACAGTCCTAGTGACCTACCAAGCCCAACATTTTTTTCAATATATATTTTATTTTTAAGCAATCTCTACCCAATGTGGGGCTCAAGCTCACAACCCTGAGATCAAGAATCAAATGCTCTACTAACTGAGCCAGCCAAGCACCTCTTGATGCCATGTCTGAGTCTCATGTCCTGAGATCCACCTCTGGCCCTCCAGGGATCAGTAACAGTGACAAATACATGGGAACTAAGTAGGAACTTGAGTGCGGGCAGGGCTGGGCAAGTGATACTGCTCCCAAATTGTCTTTCTTGCTCATATCTAAACCAGGACTAAACAAAAGCCGATAAATGTTCTTTAACCAATACCTTTCAGCAAAGTTATTTCAAACTAATTTTGACCACTGAGTTACTCATGAGAATTTCTTAAATGGTCCATCTGAAAAAAGATAAAAGGTAGCCTCTGCCCAACTCCCATAACTCTACTATCACTTTCTGTAAAAACATTTTGGTCCTAAAAAAAAAAAAAAAAAAATTTGGCCCTAATATGATTCTAATTTAAGACAATGACCTGTCAAAACACAGATGTGGAAAAAAATAGCAAAACAAAACCCTCACAACTGATATTTCTGATTATTTTGACATTATGGACACAAATGAACACTTTGGCCTTAAATTCCATTTTTCCATGCTCTCCCTAACCTTACAGAGTACTAAATATTTATTTGAAAGCTGGGTTTTCTTCATCTCTAGGTCTCTGTACAGATTTTGGTGTCCACTGAGAAACGAAGCTTTGACATCTGTCCCATACTAGTGCAACGTTTTAAGAGAACTTCCATTCCCCTTGTATCCCAGTGTTAGAATTACTCTGGTTTGTGTAGAAGCCCTTTGGGCCTAAGCACCTAGAATCCACCGTTGGCCAAACCAGACCTTTAGGAAAACCTTCTCCAGATAGTCCTTTCCTAGGTACTTCCTAATGCAGGGAATATTATGCAACAGAAAATATAATCTGGGGCACCTGGATGGCTCAGTCTATTAACTGCTTTCAGCACAGGTCACAATCCCAGGGTCCTGGAATCGAGCCCTGCACCAGGCTTCCAGCTCAGTGGGGAGTCTGCTTCTCCCTCTCCCTCTGCCCTTCTCCCCTGCTTGTGTGCATGCATGCACACTCTCTGTCAAATAAATAAATTTTAAAATATATATAATCTAACACAACTGATAGCAAAAATAAGTAACTGGGCCCTGTTTACTCACTAAAAAATATATCCCACATGCTCAGCCTCCTAGTCAAGGATCGTCACAGCACCTAGAAGAAAGGGCAGAGTGATATGCAAATAGCCACTTCCCAACAGCAACATTCCAGTCAGGAGGTACCCAATACCTCCACTATCCAATATCCAAAGATAACTTCCCATCTAATTTCTTAATTTTACCCACTCACTAATTCATCATCTAACACCTAACATGAAGCATGTTCACCAAAAAAAAAGAGTAGTAAGAGAACAAACAGATGCTTGAAAGCACTAACCTGGTGCTTTTTCCAAAGTGGATATTCAATAAATGGTGAACACAAGAAAGTGTATATGAATGATACCGATACAGAGTGTCCGACAAAACATTCCAAGATGCTTACTCCCTGATGAGAAGTACTTTCTGCTCCACTCCAATTAGCCTTTGGCATGAGGAAGAATAGGGATAAGGGAGGGGGGCATCCACAAATATCTAGATTCAAAGTTGTCCTTAACGAAATTAACATCCAAGATGCCAACTTCACATCAAAAGAAAGACAAAAAGCTACCAACATTTATACCTATCCACTCAAAGTAGTTTCCAGAACACTGATAATCAGGGTTCTCAGTATATTCTAATCACCATGGCCCTTTAACCATTAAAACGGGTTTTTATTTCTTATGCTATTAACAAAGGGTTAAGTAGGTTCTTTCTATCGTATTTGCTTGGGGATCCTAAATTCTGGTATAAACAAATGATTTCCACACTTCTGGAAAGGTCCTGATTGGGCTAGTCTGTTACTTTTAGCATAGTCTTACAAAGGCTTTTGTAAGATTCTTTTTAAGCTCTTAAAGAACTTAGGCAAAATTCTTTTGATAATTTTTTTAGATCATCTCCAGAGTTTACATATGTTACACAATGATTCATGCTGATAGGGGGGAAAGCACATTTTATTTCCAAAAGGCTCCTTTCACCGAAAGCTGTAATTGCTAACATATCTGATATTGACTTCCTGCATAAAACAAAAAACAAAGCAACAAGTATAATCATAGGTCTAAAAAGAGAGATGTATAAAGAAAAATATAGAGTGCTCAGTTTGGTTAGCCAGACAAAGAGAAAGAAAGGATGGGTCCAGAGGGGCAATCTGCACATTTGGTAGCTGCCACTGGAGACCAGGAAAGACAACTTGTTCACTTTGTGAACATCTGTGTGTTGAAGAGGGATGGGAAAACTGAAAGTAAGAAACATTAAAAGAAAACTCAGCCTAACTACAAGGAGATAATCTGTGATCATCAGTCTGGAAAGCTCAGAAAATGTTTCCTAGAGAGGCTGTGCAACCTCTTGAGAGACAGCAAATCACTTGAGAGAGATTTAAGGATATTTGGAGGCAGAGCAAGTTAAAATGGTCAAATGGTTCTACTCTACTAGGAGATTATATCTGAGTATCAAAAGGATATTCCAGTCCTATTTTTCTAAGCTTTCAGCTACCTTATAAAACCTAAATCACTCCTTTAATAAGTGATAAAAATAACAAATGCTTACCACATATAAAAACATTAACAACGATATGAGTAAGCAATGAACCAAAAACTGCAACCAACATCTCTGACATTTAAATAAGAGCACTGCCAAAGTCACTGTTTGAGACCCCAATTCTCAAAGCTAAACTTTAAGAGCATTCTCACACAAACTCCAAGGAAAAGATCACCAGTCAACTAGTAAGGAGATTTGCCATTCTCTAGAGGGATTCCTAACTGATTTTCCTTTCTGATCTATAACCACAGGCTACAGATAAAACAAAATGGCTTTCAGGTAACACAAGATAACAAACTACGAGAAGGAACCAAGGGACTAATCAGGGCATGAACTGTGCCTGGACTGGGGATTACCCACATCTAGAAGAATTAAAGTAACTGAGCTAAGAGATCCCCCTGACATCAAACTCCAGACACTTCTAAATAAAAGTGGCAAAGCTGGAACTATTCAACCTATATCTCTGGAGTCTAAATCCCTTACATTTAAGAGGTCACATTCTTCTGAGATCCAAAATCCAAACGGTGTGAGTCCTGTCCTCACACCATTAGAACTGCTGGTGAGAATTTTACTTATCAAAGCCCCATTCAAAGGAGTAAACTCTCCAGTTAGAGGCTCTTTAAGGTAAAAATGGGTATAGAGAATGGAGATCATATTTTGGGTTTATATTTTGTATGTTACGAAAAACTATGGTTGACTCTAACATTAATTAAAATAAAAATTCTCTGGTTGACAAACTTGATGTTTCTGCCTTTTGGGGGGGGGGGGCCCACAACCTTCCCCGCCCACTATCTGATATTCCTTGCCTAAAAACCCAATCTTCAGAGCACTGACAAGCTCAGAGGAAAAGGCCTAGAGGTGGCACAAGGATGAACCAGACATCTAGATTGTGTTCAAAGTGGGAGACAATTCTAATAAAGTGACTCCACCCACCACTGCCCTTCCTGAGCCCATTATCTGCAGAGAATCAAAGGGTCTGGCTATAAATGTGGGTATTCAAAGGCCCTGTAAGCTCCCTGGTTGTGTATATGAACAATACAATTAACTGGTAAGAAATGTAGAGGGCGGGGGAAGAGCTCTGCACATCTCTAAATCCCGGCTTTCCTATCCCTTCGAAATTCCTACACAGTTAAATCCCCAAAGGTATCTATTGCTCCTCCATAACAATAAGTGAAATAAATGTGCATTTTTTTCTAAACTGGTCTTACTAAGAAAGGTAACCTCAACTCATTTTTATCTTGCCAGTACCAAATTTTTAAAATTCAGCCTTTTTTAAGAAACAAATGAATATTGGGGGATATCAGGACACCTCAATTTAAATGAGATCTTTAGGGCAGACCCTGGTTTGGGAGCTTAACTTCACCATTTAGTAAAGGCTCTTAAACAAATTACGACATTGAGCTCTGTCCTGGGATAGTCGTAAAAGAAAACAAAACAAAACAAAACAAAACAAAAAACTTTCACCAAAGCATTGCAACACATGTGGGGAATATAAACTGCCAGCCATGTTGCTCCACATACACACTCCAGTTCAATGTTTGCCTGGTCAGGCCCAGCTCTTTTCCAGACCCCCGACAGCCCTGTGGTCAGTGCAATGAGCTCTTCCCCAGTGAACCAAGCTATTGGATGCTATGGTAAATGGAGCAGGAATTTAAACACCCAGTATCTTGCTACCTTCACTTTTTTTTTTTTTAACCTTCCTTAATTAAGAACTACATCTTGTACCTTACCTATGATAAGCGTATCACATTGTTGTACCCTGATGTCACACTGATCTTAAAAACATTGCTTTGCCCATCATCCTCTTCTCAAAAACCTTTTAAAGTCAGACAATGTGTATAAGATAAAGTTCCAGCTCCTGAGCCAGAATTCAAGCTCACTAGTCGGCTTCAACTGAACTACCCACTACTCATTTTGGAAGAAAGTTGAAAAAAAGGGAATGCTATCTATAGATAGACTACGAGACCAAATGCGTGTAAGACTGTTGTGTTAAGTTAACAGCACAAGCTGTTAGAAGCACAAGCTTTAGAAGCAGACAATCAGGAGTCAGCATTCCAGCTCTACCACTCACTACTTATGTGATCTTGAGCAGGTTACTCATCTTTTGGATTTTCTGTCTTAAAAACAAGAATTCTCTTTCTTGAAGATAAGAATAACAACACCTACTTTGCATCATTAGAGAATGAAAGAGAGAGCACAGCTTGTGGCACAGAGTAAGATGCTCAGAAAGTATTGCTTTCCTCACCAGCTCCAATCCAAATGATCTGTTCTGTCTTCCTGGAAACTCTCCCCAGCAACTCTGCCAGTTTTAGGGCCATACTTCGCTCTAAGGCCTAACTGAAATCCCTTCTCTACCATGAAGCCACTCTGGATCGTAATTATTTTCCCCTCTGAGCTTCTATAATTAATTCTGATATTCGAAGCCAATAGATCTAAAATTGTTATTCTTCTCTTAGGTGCCACTCCTCTATCTCCAATGAGTCTACAAACCCAAGAGCAAAGTTTTTACTAATTATCAGCCAATCGCTAAGTGTTCCATAAAAAATACTTTGAAGATAATACCACTTCCCATATACACTTGAACAAATCTCCCCCATATCTTGAGGAGTTTTTTTTTTCCCCCAAGGGTAATCGTTACTGAATAAATGAAAAAGGAAGCTTGTATCTACATAGTCACAGGGCAACTCTCAGACAAGCCAGCAGAGTCCAGGAGGCCTTTACTTCACTCCCTGCATTCAACAGGCTCCTCTTGAGCTCTTGCTTTGTGCGGTCCTTAATGCAGCACTGGAGACAGACTATGGAGCAATTGGGTCTCTGTCTCTGATCAGCTTTCTGGAACCTAAACCATTTCTGATTCTTTAGAAGCCCCTGTTTCTGAAAAATCTCATTATTGTGAATGGAGTCACCCTCTGAAAATATTACTTGGAGGAAAAAAAACAAAAACAAAAAAACAATAATGTAGTCATTTGGGTTTTAATCTTGTGGCCAGGTCAAGATGGCCAGTCCAAGTGTGTGCAGGTAAGAGATAGCTCAAAATTGTCCTGTAGATGAGATAATGACCTCTTTCCCATTCCCAAGACCCACGTCCCAAACAACAGAAACACCTGCATAGGGATAAAATCAAGAACTAGACTAAGGCAGCATTCAGGCAAATTTTCTCACTTCGTGAAGAAGGTGCCAAAGTTGTTTTCTTCATGTTCAAGTAACTGTAAACCACATTCATACAAAGATCCCGGGAAAGTAATCTCTTCAGAAACACTTGAAAATGTTCAGTCTCTTGAATTCTACTAAATTACTAAATTCTTGGATAAGGTAGCACAAACATTGGCTAAAGTGTATTCCATTAGTCTTGAGTCCCTTAAAAATACATCTTTAATATTTGGTGCACTTTAGGAGAAGGGCAAAAAAAAAAAAAAAAAAAAAGGAGAGCTAATCGTTCACCAATAGTCTCAGTTTAATTTGTTGAAGTGATGGAATGCAAAGTTAATTTTCCTTTGTTTGAGTTCCGTGTGTGTGTGTGTGTGTGTGTGTGTGTGTGTGTCCCTCGAGGAGCCCGCCTACAAGCCAGCCCAGCTCCAGGTAAGGGCTCGGCGGCAGCGCAGCTCGGGGGACCCCGGGGAGTCCCAGGCCCGCCCGCCGCGCCCGCCCCGCCCGCAGCCTCCGCGCCCCGCAGCCCTGCGCTTCCCCAGACCGGGGCTCGCTGCTCCCCACCCCCAACTGCGCGGCCCCAGCCCGCCGGAAAGCCGAGCCCGCCGCGGCCGACCGCCCGGGGGGCAGTCCCCGCAGCCCCGCGGCGCTGCCCCCGCCCTGACCCTCGGCGCCCGCAGAGGCCCCCCGAGTGTGGGCGCCCCGCGCGGATACTCACAGCGCTGGACCTCGGCCGGGGCCCGAGCGCCCTGCGGCGGGGAAAGGCTGGGGCGGCAGCGGCGGGAGGCGCGGAGGGCGCGGCACGGCGGCCCCGGCGCCCCTCCCGGGGTGAGGGCACCGACCCCTGCCCCCCGCCCCCCCCGCCCCAGCGGGGAGACCGTCTGGGGGAGCCGGGGCGGCGGCCGGACGCACCTACCTCGGAGCCCCCCAGCCAGCCCGGGCGCTCGCACCGACGGGGGCTTGTCTGGAGCCGCGCAGCCCGGGGGAGGAGCCGCTCCGGGAGAGAGGGCGGTGGTCGGGCAGGCATCCGCGCCCGGGGCTGTGGCCGGGCTGGAGGGAGACGGGTGGGAGGGAGCACGGATCCGAGCGCAGGGGGCGTGGAGGAGGTGTGCCTCCACCCGAGACGGAGAGGGTGGGCTGCCGGAGCCCGGTGGAGGGGTGTGCTCCGAGGCCCTGGAGGGAACAAGGAAACCGCGCTGAGCGTACCGAGCGGGGAGGGGAGGGGAGGGGAGGGGAGGGGGGCGACCCGGGCTGGGGAAATGGGGGTGGGGGGCAGGTTGAGGAGCTGGCCCTCAAGCTGGACGGCCCTCACCTCGGCACCATCCGAACAAGAATTGTCTGGATCTGGAGCAAAGCACAAGGGGGTCTGAAACTTTATGTCATTTTCTCATACACACGTGACCCCCCTGCAGTCCAGATGGTTTCAATCACTGGAGGAAAAAAGCGGCTCTGCTGGTATGCATGAAAAGCCGGAGTTGGGAGAGTCTGGGAAAAGCTGCCTGTACAGCTTGCCTGCCTTCAAACAAACCGATGAGCTCTTTCCGTTCTCCCAGCCCTCGGCCTGGGGGAGCCCTGCAAAACCCAGAAAGACATCACGAGAAGCTACATTTGGAACTGCAGCAGTGGCAGAGACACTCTGAAAGCGCTAGGGTTCCGAGGAGTCTGATCTGCACCAAAAGTTCCAAGGGCATTCGGAGCTTTTGTTTTAAATACTCCATTTAGCTCGCAAAACCCAAAACTAGAATAGGGTGTCATTAAATAAGCAATGGAATACTAGCAGTGAGAATCTGTGATTTATTAGTGGAATTCTGAAAGACATCGTTAACTCAGTGTGACAATCCACTTGGAAAAGAATAACGCAAACCACTTAAAATCCAAACCCAGACATACTTGGTGGGATGTTAGGAAGCCATGTAACCCAATTTCCCATCCCATGAACCACTAAAAATAGACCTTGATATTGTAATGCATAAAATTGACTTTCACAAACCTAGTTTACAATTTGAAGGAGCAAATGCGCATGAATGAACATAAACAGGCTATGGCCGAGACATGTTTCAAAGCCCAAGCCAAGCTAATTCAATTATCACATATCCTAAAGAGGGAGTTACTCAGCTGCAGGACAAGCATCAAAAATAATGGGGATTTTAAGAGATACCTGGAAATAACTGAATTTCTTCATGATAGAAGAGAAATAGTGGCAAGAAACAAACTCATAAAGGCTATTATTGTTCCTTGGCCCAAAAAGGATATTAACATAAATTACTAGTACTAACTCTTTATCTTAGTAATAGTAGTACCAAAGGATACGTTTGGCCTTTCTAGCAGAAGGCCTTTTACACCGCGTGACACAGTTGTCTGTGTGTGAAAAATACATTAGTACTTGGTCAAGTGAATTGGTTCTCCACTAGGAAAACCCAAGACTTCTGTTGTTGAGGCCCACTGAGAAATACAGGTGATGGTCACCTGGGTATCTCAGTGGTTAAGCATCTGCCTTTGGCTCAGGTCGTGATCCCAGGATCCTGGGTTCAAGGCCTGCATTGGGCTCCCCTCAGGGAGCCTGCTTCTCCCTCTGCCTATGTTTCTTTCTCTCTGTGTCTCTCATAAATAAATAAATAAAATCTTAAAAAAAAAAAAAAAAGAAAAGAAAAGAAATACAGGTGATAACCTGAAATGGGGTAAATCAGAACAAGTTTTACTCCAAATTCAAAATCTAGCAATGAGTTTCTCCTCTAGTTCAGTGAAGCACTTGAACCCCTTCAGGAAACCAAGGCCATATATAAATGGACTCAGCCTTCTCCAATCTTCAGTCTCAAATTAGGGTGGTTCTATCTTCCACAAGCAACAAGAGAACTCATGGAGAAGAATCCTGAAGGAACACAAGCAACAGAATTCAACAACCTTCCAGGCAAATTCCACCTGCAGCTCCCTAAGCTCTTTAAGGAGGTTCATAAGTTTCCCACTTGCAAAACTAATAAAATCCTATCAAAATCCTGTTTTTCTTGTGACTGACATCTGTAAAGAAAGCATCAAGGTTTTCTTTCCAGCAGAGCCAGGATAGTAACTCTTTTCACCTCTACAACCGCTGCCACTGCCTTCTGTGCGCTAATGCAATGTAAGAGAGCAATAACAAGACGCAAATAGCCGTTCCTTTTGCTTGCCAGTACTATTGCAAATTATGCATAGAACTTGTTTGATTCTTAAGAAAAACTGTAAGTAGATCTGCTCTTTCAGAAAGAAAATTAACATCCCTTAAATTTTCTAAATACAGCCTAAATACTATCTTGAGTCTAACTCCACTAATGTATTAATCTTAATACTGGCCAAAATTTTATTAGAGACACTGACATCTGAACCGTTTTTAGTGCTGTTTTAAATGGTGCTAATTAAGTAATTTGCATTAATCTAATTCCACATCACTTGACAAAGCTAAGGGAGACGTAAGCTCTGTGATGCCTGGGACCAGTCTGTCTTGCCAATAATTATACCGTATGTGCCTAGCACAGTGCCCAGCATGAAATAGGTGCACAGTAATACATAGATGCTGCCTGAGTAAATGAGAGGTAAATAAAACCACTCCCCATAAGGTTACAATCCTTTAGAGGCATGTGACTTGTAAACAACAGAATGAAATAACAGCCTTAAGGAAGGATACTAGCAACAGAAAAGAGGAAGAGGTAATTAGCATTAGCTGGCTTTGGGCTTTACTCACAATATATATTCAGAAATGTTCAGAGACTGCTACAAATAAAAAGCGTTTATAGGAGGAATTTGGTCTATTTAGTGCCTAATTTAGGGATCTCACAGATACACATTCCCATGTCCCCATTATGCAGTCCCCTCAACACAGAGCCAAGACAAGATTTGAGCATAAACATCCTGGCTCTAATTTGGAGAGTATGAATGCTGTTCCTTTCATCCTCTCTCATACATCTCCTCCTACCCCCAAGCCATTTCCTCTGTACTGTCTTCTGTCAGTCTAATGAAAGTTTCCTAATCTTTAGAAGCAGTAGCTTTGCTTCTCTTTGTGTGGAGAAATACAATATGCTCTGATTACATGGTTATATTCCATACAGATGCCTGGCAACACATCTTATAGCTAAGAGTCTGTTTAATATTTTAACTTTGAGGGACTTATGATTCAACTATTTTGTTATATACCAAAATAGCACTTGACATCACAGAGATGGACTTTACTTCCTTTTTCTATTTTAAATCCTGCACTTAAACATAGTGAGTAGTTTGGGTTTTCTGGTTCATAGATTTTGCTTGGGTGTTTTTTTTTTTTTTTAAATATTATTATTCTTTGAGGGACAAAGTGGTTAAGATTTTTGAGGAAGTCTTTCAGGTTTGCAGGTCTAGTACTCATGAAGCAGTTATTTCCTCCCATGTAATGTACTCTGCCTATAATACTCTAAGTGGTCTTTTTTTTTTTTTTTTTTTTTTTATTTACGATAGTCACACACAGAGAGAGAGGCAGAGACATTAGGCAGAGGGAGAAGCAGGCTCCATGCACCGGGAACCCGACGTGGGACTTGATCCCGGGTCTCCAAGATCACGCCCTGAGCCAAAGGCAGGCGCTAAACCGCTGCACCACCCAGGGATCCCTCTAAGTGGTCTTAATCAAAGGGGCAATGGGGGGCTCATTTATGCTTCATGATCCAAAGAACCAGGTTTCTCTAAAGTAGGCAAGTGGGCAAGAATGGTGGCCCAAATCACCTTTAAGTTTTCTAGGGCAAACTTTTCCACATATCATTTCATTTTTTTAAATTATTAATAAAAATAGTACATTTTGCTTAAATAGCTAACCTTAAGTGCTAAAGATTGAAATTATCCTAAAATGTCTTTTAGAGAAACTAATTACTAATTATTAATCCATAACCTCAACAAATACTATTTAATCCAATCCTGCTTTTTTTTTTTAAGATTTTATTTATTTATTCATAGACACACAGAGAGAGAGAGAGAGAGAGAGAGAGAGAGAGAGAAAGGCAGAGATACAGGCAGAGGGAGAAGCAGGCTCCATGCAGGGAGCCCGACGTGGGACTCGATCCCGGGTCTCCAGGATCACACCCCAGGCTGCAGGCGGTGCCAAACCGCTACGCCACCAGGGCTGCCCCAATCCTGCTTTTCATTCCCCCTACATTTGAGTAGAACCTCATTTCTAAAGCACCCCATATTTACCCTTGAACTTTTTCTATAACCTTTAAGACTTACAGCCAGCTTCAACATAAAACAACTCTGATCTGTAATCTCCAGAAGCCCAGCATGACTCAGAAGTAGCTACCATGACTTAAAAGGGATGACTTGTCATTCCCTTTGGCTTTTTACTTTCCTCTTTTCCAAGACCCTCAAAAGGCAAATGTGGCTTACAGTCACATAGATGCAACATCAGTAGGAGCACCTGGGTGGCTCAGTGGTTGAGCATCTACCTTTGGCACAGGTCGTGATCCCCGGCTCCTGAGATAGAGTCCGGAATCAGGCTCCCTGCAGGGAGTCTGCTTCTTCCTCTGCCTATGTATCTGCCTCTTTCTGTGTCTTTCATGAATGAATAAATAAAATCTTAAAAAAAAAAAAAAAAGGTAACAGTAGTAGTATGAATGCTTGTAACTGGTTTTTGCAATCAGTACAGCTTTAGAGCATACTGGACCACTAGTTCCTGATGCTGAGAGCCCTTTGGAAATCATCTAAGAAGCTTGTCAGAAATACAGATTCTGGCTCTAGTCCCAGACCTACTGAATTAGAATCTCCGAGGTTAAGAAACACTACACTAAATTAATTGTAAGCTCTCTGTCAGTTCTACATAGGCCAATTTTCCCTTAGAGGAAAGCCCCTCTCTCACCACACACTCACACAGGCATCCCAAAAGGAATCAAGCAAGATATTACATGAATTGAAACATAATATAGCTCTTCCCCTCATAATAAGCAACCTTCCTTAGGCACAGTTGCCTTTACAGCCCACCTCTAAGAGAAAAAAATCCTTAAACTAAATGTTTAAAAAAATAATTCCTACTAACCAAAGTTTAACAAGATTTTAAAACATATTATTGAGGAATCAACATGTTTTGTTATACAAATACGGTGGCACTAATAGGCTACTGAAACTATTGATTACATTTCTATCTTTTGTAATCAAGTAAAATAATCCATAACAACTGGCTCACTGTATATTCTGTTAAAAGCTACCTAGTTTTTTTAATTGTAGGGAATAAGAAGCACAGAACCTCAAATTGTGTGCAAAATTTTTTTGACACTGTGACCTTAAAAACACACTAAAATATATAGATATACATGTAAGATATGTACCTGGTTGGAAACAAAAAACAGTATAAAAGAATATACAGAGTCTTCCTTGCCTCTCTTGTCCTCCAATTGCCCTCTCTTCAGGCAATCATTATAGTTTCTTGTATATTCTTCCAGAGATATTCAAAGGGAATGCACAATTATTTATACATGCACAATGCATTTTGGGGAGAAGAGGTCCCTACCCTGTAACAGATTATTAAAGAGATTTGTATTCTCAAAAAAAGATAAGAATCACCACTCTAGAGCAAGGCTAAGGATTCACCCTCTACTCCAGTCCACAGGTAGGATTAACAGAATTGCAATCTTCAGTTTGCTTACAAGTATTACGATGCACAACTCCAGACTACAAATAGCTTCAGCGAGCAATGCTGGTTAACATGCAGATGTGGTTATGAAATGCCACATCTGTTTGTAAATAACTTCCTTTTTATGTTTTTCTTAAACAAACCCTCCAATGAATAGTTCCTTCTGTTACTGTGTTAACAGACTGACAGTGAAACTCTCCAAAGACAGTAGACATTTTTCTCTGAAAAATTTTCTTTTGGAATCTAAGAACGATTATATTTATATATGCATAGAATTTAAGAAGGAAAAGTAACTTAGTAGTCCTGATAGGAATAATTAATATAAATTACAAAGTTATTAATAAAGACCTTAAGAACCATATGTTTTAAGATATATGTTATTTTTGTCAAGATAGTAAATCTCATTTGAATTTCAGTGATTGGGACACCTGGGTGGCTTAGTGGTTGAGCATCTACCTTCGTTCACCTCAGGGCGTGATCCTGGGGTTCTGGGATAGAGTCCTACATTGTGCTCCCCATGGGAGCCTGCTTCTCCCTCTGCCTATGTCTCTGCCTCTATGTCTCTCATGAATAAATAAATAAAATCTTTAAAAGAAAAAGAAATTTCTCAGTGGTTATTATTTTAAGTGTTATAATTAGGATTTTAACATAAAGCTACAAATAAGTTATTAATTTATTAAAGTATTCTTTTTCTTTCTCTCTCTCAAAAAAAAAATTAAAAAGGGGGCACCAGCATGGCTCAGTCCATTAAACATCCAACTCTTGATTTCAGCTCAGATCATGATCTCCAGATTGTGAAATCAAGCCCCACATTGGGCTCTGCGCTGGGCATGGAGCCTGCTTGAGACTCTCTCTCTCCTTCTCCCTTTGCCCCTCTCTACCCTCTCTCTCCCTTGAAGAAGAAGAAGAAGAAGAAGAAGAAGAGGAGGAGGAGGAGGAGGAGGAGGAGGAAGGGGAAGGGGAAGGAGAAGGAGAGGAGGAGGAGGAGGAAGAAGTTTTTAAAGTATTGAAGGGCTAACTGAAGCGAACTGTTTCACTTACCCTCTTGTTCAGAGTAGAATCTGTTTCCTCCACAGAATACCTTGCAGTGCCTTTCACTACCCCCCTTCCTAAGTGCATGAGAGATAGATAAAATCAAGTTTTTTTTCCTATAATCAGCTTGCAAAAAGGTCCAATCTGACCTAGGTCCATTTTTTTTAAAGATTTTATTTATTTATTCATGAGAGACACAGGATACGGGCTCCATGCAAGGAGCCCAATGTGGGACTCAATCCCGGGTCTCCAGGATCACGCCTGAAGACAGTGCTAAACCACTGAGCCACCCAGGTTGCTCTGACCTAGATCTATTTATTTTTTGTTCTGTAATGCCATTTGGGGTTTTATTCCAAATACCAGGCTATTTATTATTTATTTAAAGCAAATATTAGGATAGCTAGACTGATGATGCTGGGCAGGCTGGACCTGGAAGAGAATAAAGAATAAGATGAGATACCAGCTGCTCTTTAGATGGACGGGAAACAAGAAAAGGCTCAAAAGGCTGGAAGGTCTCCTCAGTTTATCTATTGCCAAATGGTCCTTTTTCCTTCTCTCGGAGGCTTGAAGATAATTTTTGGTTGGAAGAAAGTAAGGTCTAAATATTTGCTGATTTGAAACGCTAGTTCTTGATCTTTTTTAAATGACATCAGTTTTAATCAAATATCCCCAGATTACAGGATGATTTATCTTTGTCCCTAAAGTTCACTGAATTTCACCCAAAAAAGCATCCCTGAAATAAGAATTGTGAGAATGCGATACCTTCGATCATTTTCCATATTACTTCCAAAAAAAAAAATGAACCTATAGAAAATGAGAAAAAAAAATAGCTATAGCTCTTTGTTTCTTTATTCACTCAACAAAAATTTATTAAACATTTGCAAAAAACTGTTTTGACATCATGTGGAATAAAAGAGAGTAAGTCACTTAAGCAAAGGGATTGCCTGAGCTATGAAATACTAACTTTAAGAATAATGACTGCTTCTCATTTAACTAGAGTAACAGAGGGTAAGAAGACAGATTAGGTGGAAAACAATTTAGCGGTTCCTCAAAAAGGTAAACATAGAACTACCATATAACCCCACAATTCCAGTACTAGGTATACACTGCAAGGATTGAAAACAGGTATCCAAATAAATAATTTGGATATATATATATATATATATATATATATATATCCAACTGGATATATATCCAACTTTCAAGTCATCACAAGAGCCAAGATTTAAGGGCTCAAATCTGGGTTACAGATGCATTGGAAGCTGTCACTCTAAACTTGTGTGTGTGTGTGTGTGTGTGTGTATGCATGTGTGTGTGCGTGTGCACGTGTGTATGTGATTTACTACCAAATGTGATTTATTAAGAGCCTCAGCTTTCCAGCATGCAGATTCTTTTTTTTGGATAGATTCTATATGAATTTTCATAGTACTATTCACAAAAGGTAGAAACAACCCAAGTGTCCATCAACAGACAACTTGATAAATAAAATGTAGTGTATTCAGATAATGAAATATTATTTGGCTATAAAAAGGAATGAAGTACTGATAGATCCTACAATATGGATGAACTTGGAAAACATTATACAAGTGAAAGAAGCCAGACACAAAAGGTCACATATTATGTGATTCCATTTATACGTGCCATCCAAAATTGGTAAATCCATAGAGCCAAAAAGATTAGGGTTGCCAGGGGCTACAGGGAGAGAGAAATGGGTATGGGGTCTCCTTTGAGGGTGATGAAAACGTTTTGGAACTAGACAGAAGTGATGGTTGCACAACATCATGAATATAATTAATGTCATTGAACTGTAAATTTTTAAATGGTTAATTTTTATGAACTTATACGAAGTCCACCTCAACTTTTTATTTTTATTTTTTTTTAAACTTTTAATGTTTCTTTATTTTATTTTATTTTATTTATGATAGTCAGAGAGAGAGAGAGAGAGAGAGAGAGAGAGAGAGGCAGAGACACAGGCAGAGGGAGAAGCAGGCTCCATGCACCGGGAGCCTGATGTGGGATTCGATCCCAGGTCTCCAGGATCGCGCCCTGGGCCAAAGGCAGGCGCCAAACAGCTGCGCCACCCAGGGATCCCCCACCTCAACTTTTTAAAAAAATGTAGATATGGGTCTGTGGTAGATACAACAAATGCTTACTAATATTTTTCCCAGTCCCAGAAGTTTATATGTTCCACTCACCCTGCAGTTAGGAGGGCCATATGACTTTCTACCCAACAGGCTGTGAACAAAAATGACACGTGTCACTTCCAGGCCAAAGTATTTAAGAATGAATGTAGGGGCTCCTGGTTGCTTCAGTCAGTAGAGCATATGACTCTTGCTCTTAGGGTCTGAGTGTAAGCCCCATGTTGGGTGTGGAGCCTACCTTAAACAAACAAACAAACAAAAAGAATAAGAGATGTGTATGCCTCTCTTCTCTAACCAGAAAACTCTAAAGCCATGTAAGACAATGGGGCAGAATAGGCCACTAATGCCAAACATGTTGTATGAGTATGAAATAGACTTTTATTGTCTTAAGCCACTGAAATTTCAGGGGTTGTTACTGCAGTGTAAGCTAAACCTATTCTGATTGACACAGGAAGGCCAGAAAAGCAATACTAAGAAATTTGAATCTTACTCTAAAGGGAATGGAGAGACCATGTTTTTGAGGAAAAGAGTAACATGATGTGCATTTGAGGAAAATAATTCTGGATGCAGTGCACAGAGTAAGTTGGAAACAAAGGTAGTCTTCAGCCTGATGTTCATCAGAAATCCCCTGAGAACTCTAGTCGTCTTTCAATTCATTTATATTTCTATAAACAATAAAATATGTGTTCTCGGGAGAAAAATCATCTGAGGAGTTTGTAAAAATGCAATTCTGTAGTCCAGGATATCTCTAGAGATTCTGATTCAGCATCTCCAGAGGTAGGGTGTAGACACTCATAACTGAAAAAAGTTCTTGGGAGATTCTAGACTACAGGTTAGAGTCAAGGAGAAGATGTCTACTAACTAGTTCAGTAATGACCAATATTACATACTTAGCAGATTCAAATAAATAGTATAGTAGAATAATTATTTTCTTGGGATACCTGGGTGACTCAGCAGTTGAGCACCTGCCTTGGGCCC
The DNA here is from genome assembly GCF_003254725.2 of Canis lupus dingo. Lineage (NCBI taxonomy): Eukaryota > Metazoa > Chordata > Mammalia > Carnivora > Canidae > Canis > Canis lupus. Next base: position 32,775,619 of record NC_064263.1, read on the forward strand.
AGGGCATGATCCTGGAGTCCCGGGATCGAGTCCCACATTAGCTCCCTGCATGGAGCCTGCTTCTCCCTGTGCCTATGTCTCTGCCTCTCTTTGTGTCTCTCATGAATAAATAAATAAAATCTTTTAAAAAAAGAATATTTTCTTGACAATTGTAATGATAAATACTTAGGGAGTTTCTGTTAAAATAGTTATGAAAAGGTTACTCATATTAACATTTGAATAGTCATAGCTATGACTTTGAAAATTTGAACATCAGAAAGATGGGAGTGACAGTTTGTATGTGTCTACTCTATTGCTAAGTGGTAGCCTACCCCAGCATCACTAATAGGCTAGGGAACATGGCTGACATACTAGAGTCAGAGGACAAAGCCATCCTCAGTCTCTGGAACAGCCAACTTCTTCCCAGCACTCACATTTATCTTATTCTCCTTTCTTTCCTCTTTTCTTTTCCTGCAGGATAAACTTGCATTCCATTCTGTCTTTAGTTCCTTCCTCCTCACTGAGTATTTAACTCATCAACCAACTTTCAAGTCATCAAGACTTCAAGAGCCAAGATTTAAGGGCTCAAAGTCTGGGTTACAGATGCATTGGAAGCTGTCACTCTAAACTTGTGTGTGTGTGTGTGTATGATTTACTACCAAATGTGATTTATTAAGAGCCTCAGCTTTCCAGAAGGCAGATTATTTTTTTTAAGATTTTATTTATTTATTTGAGAGAGAAAGAGAGGGAGAGAGAATGAGCCAGGAGGAGGAGCAGAGGGAGAGGGAGAAGCAGGCTCCCGGCTGAGCAGGGAGCTTGCCGTGAGGCTCCATCCCAGGACCCTGAGATCGTGACCTGAGCTGAAGGCAGATGCTTAACTGACTGAGCCACCTAGGCACCCGTAGCATGCAGATTCTGATATCGTGAAGAAACAGATCTTTTGCCAACCAAAATTCAGTTTTGTAAAAACAAATCTTCAGAGTATCTCAGGAAAAAGATCTCTGATAAATAGCGTTGAAGTTGAATGACAAAAAGTACCTTATCATTTCTGAAACCCTACTGAAAGGTGCAAAGCAAAGGGACAGGCTTCACTATAAACCTCCTCCCAATACTGACTACTGCTCAACAATCCTTTTTACTATTATTAGTGATTTAGATTCTTTTCTTGCTTTCCATAGCAATTGTTCCAAGCCTGTATATTTTCAAAACTTCTAACTAATTACTATCACCAGGTGGCTTGCCTTTACCGCTGAAAAAGCAAAGGTGTGATTCCCTCAACATTCCTCTCCTATGTCCTTTCCTATGCTTTCTTCCCTATTCCTTTCAAAGAATAACCTCCACTCTGTTGGATCTTCTGTTTCCTGCATCTCATGTCTTCCTCTTTCTTTTTCTACCCTTTTTTTTAAATAGCCTCCACACCCAGCATGGAGTCCAATGTGGGGCTTGAACTCACAACCCTGAGATCAAGTCAAACACTTAACTGACTGAGCCACCCAGGCGCCCCCTTTCTATCCCTTTTGTAAGCACCTACTCCAATAGTTTTCTGAGAAAGGGTGCATAGGACGTAAAAATTGTTTTGATACTTGGCAAGGCTGAAAATGATTTCAAACTATTCTCCCACTGGACTGACAGTTTAGCTGGATATTGAATTCTAGGTAAAAAATATTTTTGATTTAGATTTTACCTTTTTTAAGTTTTTTTTTCAGATACTTATTTGAGAGAGAGAGCACACATAAGCACAAAAGCATGCTAGTAGGGAGAGGGGAAGAAGGGGTGGGAGAAGGAGAGAATCTCAAGCAAACTGCACTAAGTGTGGAGCCTTTCATGGGGCTTGACCCCACAACCCTGAGATCATTACCTGATCCAAAACCAAGAGCTAGACACTCAACCAACTGGTACACCCAGGCACCCCCAATTCAGATTTTAGAAGGCATTGGACACATCCTTTCTAATATTGCAGCTAAGGATGCCTTTTTTTTTTTTTTTTTTTTTTGACTCTGGAAGCTCATAGGATCTTTTTTACCTAAAATTTCATGATGATGTGCCTAGGTTATGGGTACTTTTTCTAACACTGTTCTTTTTTTTTTTTTTTTTTTTAGATTTTATTTATTTATTCGAGAGAGACACAGAGAGAGAGAGAGAGAGGCAGAGAAATAGGCAGAGGGATAAGCAGGCTCCATCCAGGGAGCCCGACGTGAGACTCTATCCCGGGCCAGGTCTCCAGGATCAGGACCTGGGCTGAATGCGGCACTAAACCGCTGAGCCACCCAGGCTGCCCTCTAACACTGTTCTAAGGCACATAGTAGGCCTTTTGATATGGAGGCTTATATCCTTTATTTAGTTCCAATAAATGTTCTTATTTATTTTTATTAATTTCCTCCTCTAATTTTCTCTAATTTCTCTTTCTAGAACTCCTATTTATATGTTAGACCTCCTGGATCTCTTAATTGTTCATCTCATTGTCTTTTCTCCTACCTGATGGGGAAATCTTGTATATTTTTCCTTCTAGCTCTTCTATCAAACTTTATATCTTATCACTGGCTTCAGGCAGTCTATGCTCCAATCTCATAAATAACTTGTCATTTCCCGAAAATGTCAAGAAAGTTAATACTTTTGATAGACCCAATTCGAAGGTCACCTCTTCAGTAAAGACTTCTCCTATCACCTCTTCGGTAAAGACTTCTCCTACCTCCAGGGAAAATGAATTACTCCCTCTCTGTACACGCAAGGCACAATTCATAGCCCATAACACCTGTTCCTGAGTATTGTTCACCATAACCCAATTTGTTGATTCTTCTAGAATACGTATCTCTCTTTTTTTTTTTTTTTTAGAATACGTATCTCTTGAAGGCATACCCATCTTCAACATCTAGTAAATGGTAATTACCCAATTAATAGCTGTTATATTACAGTAATTTCTGGGTTTTTATAAAGATTTTATTTATTTATGTATTTATGTATTTATGTATTTATGTATTTTAGAGACAGAGAGAGTGCATGAGAGTAGAGGGGCAGAAGGGCAGTGCATGGGGAGAGGTGGAGGGAAAGAGGGAAAGGGAGAGGGACAAGTAGACTCTCCACTGAACACAGAGCCCTACTTGGGGCTCAATCTCAAAGACCCAGAGATTCTGACCTCAGCTGAAACCAAGAGTTGAGCACTTAACCGACTGAGTCACCGAGGCGCCCCAACAGTAGTTTCAAAAGAATATAGAGCATAAATATTTGACTATGTAATCATTAGCTAAGTAAAGAATGTAACCAGAAACCTAACCCACTAGGAAAAGTTACATAAGCGCACCTGTGGATACTTTTAATCTTAAAAGATGATTGTTTTTTAAATAAACATTCCAAATCTTATCCAAAGGCACATTCTTCGTAGTCATTTACACATATGCAAATTCAGAATTTAAAAAGCTAATTTATTTATAAATCATCTGCTAACTCAAGCAGGCACCTGAACAGTTCCTTAGAATACAGAATATATTTGTTGTTTGGAATACCAAAAATAAAATAAAAAAGGCAAAAAGAGATTTCTTTAAAATGTATCATCCATATAAAAATGGTAATTTTTTCCAGAAATGTTAAGTGATTAAAGAATAAGGAGCAGAAAGACACTCCTGAATACTAACTACTGCTCAGCTACTTAAGGGCATTACAAGGCTGAATAAAGAATGTTCATTCGTATACAGGGATTTAAGCGCTGTTATGGGCTTTTTGTTTACTTTAGTTTTGGTTTGATTTTCTTTTTAAAACCATGCCCAAATGCCAAATCTTACATTTTTTTTCTTTTCCTGTTGAACTGATGCTATGTTAAGATATAAGCACAAACATCTCATAAGTGTTTTAAATCCATCCAATTGTTTGAGAAGGCATACGTGCTGGGCCAATGAAGCCAAAACATTAGAGCTAGGAATTTTGATGAAGATAATAATTGCTTACAGACCAGCTTGTTTTAACTTGCTGAACAAAGAACACAATTTTATACCACATTTTCATCACAGGCTTCTTCTCTGCATAATCACTAGTATAATCAACACTTTAAAAAGGGAGATTATCTGCAGGTTAAAGAGTAAGGAAGTTATCAATTAGATTCCATCATCTTTAAAATTTCACTTACTCAAACTTTATATTAATTAAAGAAATTTTTTTTGCTAGCCTAAGCACTGTTTTGAATCTTTACAAACCATTTGTTTAGTGTGCACAGCATAAATCTAAGAACAAAGACACTTGGTTAATTTCTAATGCTGCCCTAGATGGCTCTATAGAACTGGATATGTCAATAATTTCTTTGTGCCTTAGTTTACTTCTAGGACATCCCAAATAGCTGAGCACTTCCATCTTTCTCACACCTGAAAGCTGCATTCAGGCTCTGTGCCTATGTCAGGAGTAACTCTCTCATTCTTTCTCCCATCAAGTTACTTTCATCACTTGCAGGTCCCTGCAATAATTTGATATTCAACCAATATTTGTTAAGGACCTACTCTGTGACAGGCAGTGCAGTGGAGGTGAGGACGAGGCAGGTCTCTGCGAGGACAGTATTACTAGTTTCCTAACAGAATTATCTCAGTCATTCTGCTTGTTTCAACCCAACTCTGGATTTCCTATTCTTTACTCCTCTGGAATATATAGCTGGAAGTCCTAAAAACTAAGCTGGTATAGATTCACAGGATTGAGCTGAGGCCGTCAGCTGGTAATCAGATTGTTTCTGGGCCAGGCAGTCTGGGAGTCAACATGGTTTCAAGACAGAGATAAGAAGTCATTGAAGGGACCAATGTCACCAATTCACAAGACCAAGATAACTCTTTGTGCATGGTACCAGTGGTGACCCCAGCTTTGCTGAATCATTTTGCCCTCATAACTCCAGCCCCTAAGACAGAACTCTCTGGACTCTGGACTATGTTGACTTTTGATTCCCTTAATGCAGGGAGCCATTCATCTCAACACATAAGCCTTCAGTATCAGTTGTGTAGAAGCAGGGCCATGTCTTCCAACTATGCCTGAAACCTTGTAAATTACAGAGAGAAAGGGAGGGTGGGAAATGAGGGACCTGTGTTGTCCAGAGTATCAAGGCAGACCTTGAATTTGAGCCTCCAAACCTTGGACATATGCTTATCGTTCCCTATTTACCCTTTCCATTGGTGTTATATGACAATCTCTTATACTCTTTGTCTCTGATATGTTGCTTACTCTAATCCTTGCCACTCAGAAGTCATCGTGTTCTGATTCACAGCCTTGTTCTGATTTCGGATCAGAACAAGAAGACTTAAATTCGCTCATACTTAACTGCAGTATCTCAAGTTATTGTATCTTTCTGTATTCTAGATTTCTCACCTTTAAATTAATACATTTGCCATCACATTCTCTTAAAGATATTTATATTTAATTGAAATAACATGCATTCTGGGATCACAATAAAACTATAATATGCTCCTGTATTCCTAACTATGTAATGAGTATTAAAACATTTAGAAACAAATTTAGTCCCTCAAAGAAATAAAAGTTTTGAGTAATTTATTTTTTAAATATAGTATCTACCTCACTTCACAAAATATTTCGAAAATGTTATATGAAAAGAAAAAGAAAAATATTGTAAGTAAACCAAGTAGAACATACTCTTCAGAAGAAATTCAACAGTGGGTCTGTTTCTTAATGAAGGATTTTGAAAATATTAACAATTATCCCATGATTAATCTTATGGGAAAAGAATATCTAATTACATTGGGTTAACTCACTTTAAGGCTTTGACGTCTCTGCTAGTGAATTACTAAAACAGATGCATTTTTTAAAAGAATTTAAAGACACAAGAATTTTCATTGTATTAAGAGTAGACTCAAAGTGTTATATAAAATATGCTTCTAAAATTTAAAAGAGTTAAAGGAGATTCCTCATCTCAATTCCTAGGAGATGCTGTATCTGGAAGAGTAAACAGAAGCAAATAGTTTTCTGAAATTGTGCCAAGGCTACATGTCAACTGCCTGGCAGGAAATGCTTTTGGAGGGCCTAGATAAACAGACCATCATCTTTTTTTGGAAAAATCTCCTTTAGATTCATACAAAGCACATGTGCTGAGTTTAAACTAGCATCATAAACACAATAAGCAGAAAAGGATTTTTAAATTATGGTATCTATAGGATCTATGCAATGAAGTGATCTGTCTTCACTTTTAACACACATGAACCTCACCACTTCAGCAAGCATAGACTCAATACAAGTTTGTTGAAATTTGTGATATATTAAGCCTTATCTTTCCATTAATTTTCATTATGATTTTGGTGAAGCTTTAGCTTACAAGAAGTTTTCATTTAGCAGCAGCTGTTAGTATTTTAGCATTTTATAATGATATTTTCTTACATTTATAGCAATGCACTTTTCAAAATACTTCATATCCATTATCTTAATTTTTGTTTTAACATCTCATTTTATAAGTGCTAGCATTGAGACCAAGCTAGGACTTATAAAATGAGATGTTAGTACAAAAATTAGCTCAAAGATTAGTCAGAGGACCACTCCAAAATCAATTAGTCTGAAACATTTTCTAGTACATTTCCCTCTGTCTGTGCTATGCATCAGATAATGGACTTCCAAATCCAATTATTATATTTACTAAAATAATCCTTTGGCCTCACCTGACTTTTATTTTCTTAAAATAAGGATGATAAGGATGGCAAAAAGGATGATAAGGATCTAGTTGTTGACTCAGAACACCTACGGTTAGCTGGAGAAATCTCTGGTCCGTGTCAAGCCTAGTTGACCCTGTTGTGCTTCCTCTCTCCACAAGCCTGCTTGTTCTATTTGGCTACAATTTCAACCACCCATCTTCTTTTCCTCCTTTCTCATACTGAAAGTTATCCTCTGCCTCACTCACCTATGTTCAATCTTGCCCAGTCCATGATAGAGAGAAATTTCCCTGACCCAAGAACAAAGTTATATGAAAGGTGACATACCTCTCTCCCTGCCACACATTTCCCTTTAATCAAGTAAGTTCAGATAATAATGTGAGCCACCTCAACTTTGGCGTCCTTCTTAATAATCTACAGCCACCAGACCTAACTTCCAATTTCACCCCAGTTTGCTCCCTCCCACCCAAACAGGACATCTTTGCCGTAGTTACGATTAGACCTCACAGGGAAAAAAACATACAGAAACTTTGTGTGTAGATAATTTTTTCTTCTCTCCACAATATGAAGAGGATGGTGTGTGACTGGAAAAAAGTCACAAAACTGAAGGATAACAAATATTTGAGTGTAAACAGCATATTTTAAGTAATATAATCACCCTATTATCACTTACATTTTTAAATATATTTCTATTATTTCTTAAAATGGAATACACCTATAATTATAATTAGGAAAGCTTACTACAGACCAGAGCATATAACTAAACTTTACTCTAAAACTGTTATAATTCTCACCCTGGAAATCTGGCTTCCTACTTGACTTGTGAGAGCTTCCTGAAATGGAAATACAGAACAAAGACTTAATAAATGACCACTGAACAAATAAATACTGATAGAAAGAATAAATATAAATTTCATCCTAAAAGAATACATAAAAGTAAACTTGAGAGTCAAGAGTCGTATTTTAAAAGGCTAGGAAGGATAAAATTGGAAGGAACAGTAAGTTCTAAATATTAGTTTTTAAAAAGCTGTTGCATCTGTCAGGATATACTGTGTCAATTTTTAGGACATTAAAATTCTACATAGAGGATAATTCCAGAATGATGGAGTAAGGAGGTTGGTAAATCATCTGTCCAAAGCAACAATAAAACTATACAAAATTGTCAAATAAGCATTCAGCAATGTTGAGGGGTGAGGGGGGCAGAAATGGACCAGATTGAAAAGCATTTATTTTTAAAATAAATGAATAATAAAACTGCTGAAACTCTAGTGAGAAAAGTGGGCATCTGGGACCTCAGAGACTTTTTCCACTTCCTATACCCGACCTCAACCGTAACACGGTAGTTGTGTTAAGACAAGCCATGAAAACCAGCAGTTCTGCTGCTGGAGGGCAATGACTTGATTTGGTGCTCAGGGTATGATCGGAAACAAGTAGACCTTAGAAAACAAGCAGTAGGGATCCCTGGGTGGCGCAGCGGTTTGGTGCCTGCCTTTGGCCCAGGGCGCTGATCCTGGAGACCTGGAATAGAATCCCACGTCGGGCTCCCGGTGCGTGGAGTCTGCTTCTCCCTCTGCCTGTGTCTCTGCCTCTCTCTCTCTCTCACTGTGTGCCTATCATAAATAAAATTAAAAATTAAAAAAAAAAAAGACAGAAAACAAGCAGTAAACAATCAGGAAAAATCAACATCACAGCTGGCTGAGACTGCAGTATTGATTGGTAAGAGCAACAGACCAGCCAGAAATTTAACAATAAGATCCAGGGAACAAGCTAGTCATAGCGGACCTTGATAAACTCACATCACATATCCTTGGTGGTCTGGAAAGTATGTACATGTCCTAGGTGTGCACTGCCTGAATGCGAGACCTTGCACACAACAGAAAATAAAGGTAATGGCAGACTTGATGTCGTGTTCCCCAACCTGTACACAGGTCATTTGGCAAACTTCTTACATAACCTTGGGTTAGGCAAAGATTGCCTACCTACCAAAAGCACAATCCATAAAAGAAAAAAATTAAGAAAATGGACTTCATTGAAATTTAAGATGTTTATGTTTTGAAAAACACAAATAAGAAAATGAAAGACATGACACAGACCAGGAGAAAACACTTATACACCACACAGCTGATAAAGAATTCTTGTTTGGAACAAGAATTCTTATAACTCAAAAAAAAAGAAAAAAAAAAAAAAAAAGGCAAGCCAATTTAAAAATGGACAAAAGAGAGCAGCCCCGGTTTAGTGCAGCCTTCAGCCCAGGGCGTGATCCTGGAGACCCGCGATCGAGTCCCACCCACATCAGGCTCCCTGCATGGAGCCAGCTTCTTCCTCTGCCTGTGTCTCTGCCTCTCTTTTTGTGTGTCTCTCGTGAATAAATAAATAAAATCTTTTTTTTTAATGGACAAAAGATTTGAATAAACATTTCACAAAAGAAGAAATAGGAATGCCTAATAACTACAAGAAAACATGCTCAATATCAATAGTCATTAAGAAAATGCAAATTAAAATCACGAGATAGCACTTCATACCCACTAGAATGACTATACTCAAATGACAAATAATAACAAGCATTGAGGGATCCCTGGGTGGCGCAGCGGTTTGGCGCCTGCCTTTGGCCCAGGGCGCGATCCTGGAGACCCGGGATCGAATCCCACGTCAGGCTCCCGGTGCATGGAGCCTGCTTCTCCTTCTGCCTATGTCTCTGCCTCTCTCTCTCTCTGTGTGTGACTATCATAAATAAATAAAAAAATAAAATAAAATAAAAAATAAAAAAAATAATTAAAAAAAATAACAAGCATTGAGGAGGAGTGGAAAAACGAACCGGGCAGCCCTGGTGGCCCAGCGGTTTAGAGCCACCTTCGGCCTGGGGTGTGATCCTGGAGACCCGGGATCGAGTCCTGCGTCGGGCTCCCTGCATTGAGCCTCCTCCTCCCTCTGCCTGTGTCTCTGCCTCTCTCTCTCTGTGTCTGTTATGAATAAATAAAATCTTAAAAAAAAAAACTGGAACCTTCAGACATCATTTGTGGAAATGTAAAATGGTACAGCCACTTTAGAAAACGGTTTGGCAGTTTCTTAAAAATGTTAAACATACATTTACCATATCACTCATCAATTCCTCTCCTAAGTATCTCCCCAAGAGAAACTAAAACCTGTATCCACACAAGGCCTTGTATCCAATCTTTCATAGCAGCATTATTCATAATGGTCCCCAAATGGAAACAATTAAGATGGCTATCAACTGGTGAATGGATAAACAAAATGTAGTATATTCATATAATGGAATATTATTCAGTCGTATAGAGGAATAAATTGCTGATACCTGCTACAATATGGATGAGCTTCAAAAACATGATGGTAAGTGAAAGCCAGACAAAAAAAGGTCACATATTGTGATTCATTTATATAAACTGCCTAGAAAAGGCAAAATTATAGAAATAGCGAACAGAATAGCGGTTGCATGGACCTAGAGGTGGGAACTGAGACTAACTGCATATGGTAGGCACAGGGATCTTTTTCAGTTAATGAAAATGTTCCAAAACTGGATCATGGTGATGTCTGCAAAATTCTATAAATTTACTAAAATTTATTGAATTGTACACTTAAAACAGGTAAGTATAATGTAATATAGATTATCCCTCAATTCAATAGTCATTTTTTTAAAAAAACTCCACATGGATTCCTACTATTTATATCGACCAAAATTGTCATGCCTTTAATCTCTGATAGTTTTTTAAATGACAAAACTTTTTCCTAATCATTCTTGCTCTGCAATCAATTTTTTAACTTCCAATTTCTTAACAGGTTGTGAAAGCTAATTCTCAGTACTTTGATCCATTTTCTTTAATCTATATAATCAAGATGACAATTTTGATAATGAGTTTCTTTCATTCCCCAAAAACCCAATGAGTTGATGTAATCAGGCAAAATGAATGATCTAATGACTCAGTCTATAATACTACTTTACAAAGCTGTAATGATTCTAAAGCTCCCTAAGTCTGCTGAAGAAATAAAAATACCACCTGTCAAATGAAATGATTTATACATTCTCTGGTATGTACAGTATAAATCATTGTCTAACTCTGGCATGATACCCACTTTTACATCATAGGCTTTTAACCCTTTCTTGCCCTCTTCACATAGAGAAAAATACTTGCATTTGTTCTTTACTAAATTTGTTTTTTGGGACAACCCGGGTGGCTCAGCAGTTTGGTGCCACCTTCGGCCCGGGTTGTGACCCTAGAGACTAAATTTGTTTTTTGTTTTTTTTTCTTTTCAAGAAGTCCAAATACAGCACCAATCTCTTTCCTCAGATTTCAGGAATATAAATGTCCTTCAACCCACTTATTCCCCAAAATATAACCTAGACAACGTCTACGTGCTCTCTGTAATATATCTATCCTGGTGAAGAGAGAAATTGTGGAAGACTTAGAGGAACAGTTTTCTTTCTCCACTGATGATCAGATACATTTCTGATCATATGCCCTCCCTCTATTTGCTGTTCCATTTTCAAGTCTCACTGGTGGCTTTAAGGAGTACCTGGCTTGGGAGCACCCGGGTAGTTTATTCAGCTAAGTATCAGACACTTGATTTCAGCTCAGGTCATGATTTCAGGGTTGTGAAATCGAGCTCCACATCAGGCTCCATGCTGAGTGTGGAGCCTGCTTAAGACTCTGTCTCCTTCTCCCTTTGCCCCTCCCTAGTCACACACTCTCTCTCACTCTAAAAAAAACAAAAACAAGACAAAAAAATTTAAAGAAGTAGCTGGCTTGGGCTGTGTTTGATCCACAAAGGACTTGATGGTAGGCAGGTTCCATCATTATTCCCATCCAATCTTAAAAAAGAGAAAAAAGATTCTCACTGTAGTTTACAGTTCAATCCTTCAAATTATACCAAAAAAGAGACATGTATAAATACAAATATAAAAATAAATGCAATGATTTACTTTCATGTCAGTCTTTAGGCTTTAGTTCCATTCCAAGCATCTTCTTTCCCAAATATTTCTAATGTTAAATTCTGGAAAATTATTTATAACTGAATATTCATTATATTCACTAAAGTAAAAAAAAGGTAGACTTTTTTTTTAAGAAGACAATTCTTATCTGGTCTAACAGGGATCTATTTATCTTTTTTTTAAGATTTTATTTATTTATTCATAGAGACAGAGAGAGGCAGAGAGAGAAGCAGGCTCCAGGCAGGGAGCCCAACGTGGGACTCGATATCGGATCTCCAGGATCACACTCCAGGCTGCAGGCGGCGCGCTAAACCGTTGCACCACCAGAGCTGACCTAACATGGATCTATTTAAATAAAAGATTAGGTCAGTAAATTCAATAAATGTCTATTGAACACCTACTGCTTACCAAGCCCTGGATATTTAGGAACAAATTAGGAACTATTTCTACCTTCAAGGAGTTCATAAGCTGTTAGGAAAAAATGAACCATAACTACGTACAATTTAAATCAGATTGGGATAAGTACCTCGATATGAAAAAAAAAAAAAAAAAAAGCCATGGAAACAGGTTGCACCTGGAAGTAGCAAAAGATTTTAAAAAGTTGACTTGATAAGAAGAAAGTAATGCTTCAACTGAAATGGAATTGGGCATGGGAAGTGGTAATAGAATCCTGGGGAAGAGGGCCAAGTAACGTGAGGTATGGATCAGGCAAGTGAGGACATATTGAAAAATAAGGCTGAGGTCTCATTAAGATAATATTAGCTAATATTTATTGAGCATTTACTATGTGTCAAGTACTATTCAAAGCACTTTATTTGTATTAATTTATTTGGTCCTCACAACCCTATGAGGAATACAATATTATTCTCATTTTAAAGATGACAAAACTGAGGTAGAGAATGGTTAAATAATCTGTTCATAGTTACATAGACTCAGCTAAATTATAGAGCCAGGATCTTGAAATCCATAAATAAAAAAAGCAAATCAAATTCTGTCTCACTCTCAACCACATTCATTATAAAAGCAGTTATCAGGTATTTTAAATATCTCTTCTCTTATTAATTCCTGGGCCATACTTCAAGACTTTGCTCAAATGTCTCCTTCTCTAAAAAGCCTTTCTTGATCCCTCTAACTGAACCATAGATGGATCTTTCTCCTCTAAGTTTCATTAACACTTTATATCAATCTTATAGTAACAGCCAGGGGATCCTGGGTGGTTCAGTCCCTTAAGAGTCTGCCTTCAGCTCAGGTCATGATTTCGGGGTCCTCAGCTCCCTGCTGAGAGGAGTCTCTATCTGCTACTCCCCCTGTTTGTGTTTGCTTGCTCTGTCTCAAATATTTGTTTTTAAAAGCAACAGTTTATGAACAAAATCTTAATATTTGGTTCCTAGCACTACAGATTTTATAAGCATCATTTTTTTTTAATTCTGCTTTAGCCTGACCCACTTTCTATTCTCCCCAAGTCCTAGGACAGTGCTTGGGGCATTATAGTGCTAGCTATATCTGCGGAGTACTTACTCGTTGCAAGGCATTGTGCTAAGCATTTTCCAGGAATTCTCTCACAAAATCCTTACAGCAATCCGATTCCTAATTCACTGCATTCAATAGCTATCTGTTAGCCCTTTCTGTGGCAAGTGAAATACTAGATGCACCTTAAACTCATTAAACAAAACAAATACGGCCCCACTCTCAAGAAGTTCAATCCAGGAGGTTGGTACAATTGGTATTCCTGAACATCAGGAAGAGGAAAAACTGAAGTTCAAAGATTTTAAGTGACTTGTTTGCCCAGAAATCACACAGCAAAAAAGTGGCAGAGACTGAATTCAAACTCAGCTCTCCAGACCTTATATTGGGGACCCTGTGCACCGGTTAACTACTATGTTCTGAAGGAGGCGTTTGGGGACACCTGGGTGGCTCGGTGGTTGGGCACCTGCCTTCGGCTCAGATCGTGATCCTGGAATTCAGGATCGAATCCCGCATCGGGCTCCCTGCGAGAGGCCTGCTTCTCTCCCTGCCTGTGTCTCTGCCTCTCTCTCTCTCTCAGTCTGTGTCTCATGAATAAATAAATAAATCTTAAAAAAAAATGAAGGAGGCGTTTGATAAGCATTATTGAAGGGAAAGTTTTAGAATACTTTTACACTACAATGAAAAATATCCCAATGATAATGAAGACTTCTACTCCATTTCTTTCCGCGAGAGAAAAGCAGGAAATGAGCAACAGTGCAAACAAGTTGCAGTAATATCCTGAGAGCGCAGAACTGCTGATCGAGCCCTCTGCGGAGACTCGCTCAGCATTGAAGATTTCCGTGTGTGCCTTAAAGTGACCCCCACCGAGCAGTAACCCGTAAAGTGCTTCTTCCTGAACATCAATGCTCCGCTGTGCGCAGCGTGTTGTGGCCGCCACTGATCAGCAGTGAGACCTTGGGCTACACGGTCCATCACGTAACCCAGAGCTGTGCAGGAGTGCGGTGCGCGGGAAGGATGCACAGCTCATTTACATGTGGCGCAACTCTTCTGCAAAGGTGCGTCCAACTCCCCAGAGAGGCGGCTTCCAAAAGTGTGTGAGTCCGTACTTGCCACTGGAGGAGTGAGGAAGCTGCCCTGGAGGGATTCGGGGCCGAGGACGGACAACTCAGGCGCCCTCCTCACCCCTCACCCCACCCCCCGGCCCTGAACAGCTGCCTGCGGGCGGAGGGCCACAGCCCCATGGCCACACTCTTCGACAAGCGCCACCCTGGCAGCAGCAGCACAGTTTGGATTCTCCTACCCATCTCCATCTCCTCCAACGAGAGGGTGTTTTTTTTTTTTTTTTTTTAAGATTTACTTATTTATTCATGAGAGACACAAGGAGAGAGAGAGAGGCAGAGACACAGGCAGAGGGAGAAGCAGGCTCCATGCAGGGAGCCCGACGCGGGACTCGATCCGGGGACTCCAGGATCTCCACCTGGACCGAAGGCGGCGCTAAACCGCTGAGCCCACGAAAGGGGCTTTTGCAGGGGCGGCATCTCAAGATACAGACCGGGCTGAGAGAGGCGCCTGGGGGCAGGTGTCTAATTCCCTACAATTCCTTAGCCCAACAGAAGGCCACCTGACTTTCCCCCCGGGCCACCCAGTGAGGCGCTGTAGACGACCTTGAACGTTGAGGCCGCGCCCAGGAGCTCTTCCCACCGCCGCCCCGCCGCCGCTCCACTCCGGCCCCCACGCCTCGCCCGCCGCCAGGCCCCGCCCCTGCGCCCGCCCGTTAGCCCGGCAACCGGCGCGCAGGGACCCCGGCCCGGGAGCAGGGAGAAGGCGGGGCCGGCGGCGGCCTGCTGCGCCTGCGCCGGGGGCTCCAGGCCCCGCCCTCCCTCTCCGGCGCCGCGGGGGGCGCATGCGCCTAGAGAGGCGGGCCGGTGAGGGCCCCCTGCCGCGGGGAGGGCGAGACGGAAATGGAGGGGTCTGCGCGCACCCGCTCGGCCCCGGCCCGGCGGCGGCTGGAGAGGGCCTTGGGCGCGGTGCCGGGGGCGGTGGTCGCCGGGGAGGTGGAGACTGGGGCTCCGACCCGCCGCGGCGGCCCGCTGACCCCGCCGTGTGTGTGTGTGTGCGCCCGCGCAGGGAGGCATGGAGAACTGCTTGGCGGCCGCGGCGCTGAACGGGGTGGACCGACGCGCCCTGCAGCGCACGGCTAGGCTGGGGCGGGAAGTGCTGGAGCGCGCCAGGACGAGGGCGGCGGACTGGCGTCCGCGGGAGCTTCCCCGAAGCAGCGTGGGGGGCGCTTCCCGGGAGCGGCCCGCGGCCGGCCCCCAGCGCCTCCTGCCGGGACAGGTGAGGCGAGGGCTGCCGTGCCGGGCGGCCGCTGGCGGCCCCTGACGGAAGCCGTGAGGTAACGGGACGAGGGCGGAAAAGCCCTCGGAGAACCCCTGACGTTTGACAGATTCTCCCTGGGGGGTGTGGGGGTACCTACCGCCAGTGCCCCGCCCGGGTGGGTGACTTTGAAAAAGATCCTTACACGCTGCCCTCTGGTATTACAGGAAAGCTAGCAGACCTTTCTTTGTCCTGGATAAATTGCGTGTCTGCTTATTCTTTTTAGAGTGGAATTCTTTCTCAGTAAGGGCCTTCTGACCCTTGCAGAGGCCTTTCAAACAGTAAAAAAAAAAAAAAAATGCTATTCCCAAAATGACTTCTATTGTCTAGCGAATTCCAGCTCTCACCTGTGGTTTGCCATTTATTCGAATAGAGAGAAGAAAGACAACCAACCCTCAGTGCTTCCTTCAGGACAATGGCAGCATTCATGGACTATACCTCAAGTCAGTGTGGGGTAAGTTGGTGTAAGCCAAAGCAGAGCTCGCCTGGATGCACCTGCACACGGGCCACAAAGTGGATCTTCGCAGACTTTAAGGAGACTCTGGAGGCTACCCGTCTACCCTGCCCCACATTCGTGGCCAGATTGTAAACAGGGATTTAAACCAGGTGATAAGTCCCAAGTTAGAATGTATTCAACAAATATTTATTGAATGTCTAACTGTAGGTATGATTGAGGATAAAGCAGTGAACCAACCACAGAAGGTCTTTGTCTTCATTATTGTTTTCAGACTGGGGCAGGGCCCGGGGAGCTTATTTGCTGAATTCCAAAACATTCAAGTCCAGATATTAGGGATTTTTTTGAACTTTGAACTGAAGTTAAAAAAAAAAAAATCAGTAAGGTTGCTCTAAACTGCAACTGAGACTTTCTGGTTTTCAAAAATGTATTGAAACAAAAACTGAGGCAAAATCCCTAGAGTTTAACCGCTGTTGCAAGTAAGGTGGTTTTTAAGTCTGTCCCTGTGAGTCTGTATCACTTGTTGGCCACGAGGGTGGTTACAGCCGACGGATGCAGTGCCCTCAGCAGAGGAGGTGTGGCTTAATGGCAGGAGCAGCCTCTCAGAAATGAGACCCATGATCTGCCCCTAACTGGCTCTAATGCCCTGGGCCAGTTAATCCCACTCAGCCTACCTTCCCTGTCATAAAATGAAGATCTCTAAAGTGCTTTCCAGCCTTTAGAGTCTGTTTCTTTGGTCTTCACTGAGAGATGAATTTGTCATAAATTGTAGCATGAGGGACTTAGGTGATATTTTGGGTACCATTCATTGAAATGGGTGTACGAAGATTTGAAGATCCTCTTCTCAAAACCATACACTAGGTCATCATTAAGTACTCTGAAGAAATGGTGAAGGCAGGCCAGCCTGCATCCCAAGACATTACCTGCCTGGAAGCTACTCTGATGTCTAGGAGTTAAAGCCCACTCTGTGGTCTCTGCCAGCTTTAACATGACGGGATTCTTTTGTGGTTGGTTCTAAGGATGCTGGTCTGCAAAGGAGAAGGAAGAGAGTAACTTGTTTCTGTCCTGCTTTTCAATTTCACATATTAAGAGATATTCAAAAAAATCTCTTAATTTTTTGCAGAAGCCCTATTACTCCAACAACAGGAGTCATAATCAATGCAATAATGGTCCAGAGAATATTATGTTATTCTGTTAAGTTGTTTTAGAAAAATCTAGCTCTTCTGTGTAGAGATCAACTTAAACATTTTGGTTCATGGTCCACTAAAAGGAAAAACATTTGTCTTTGGTTTGAGGTTCAGTGAATTGGTGCTCTTCATTTTGATTTTCAGTCCATACTGCAAGTTTCCACTCTGGAATGGAGTCTCGGACCAAACCCCTTGTCTTACTGGAGATAGAATTAAGAACAGTGTTCTGAGTTTGCCTTTACAATTTTAAAGCAATCCCTAAAATACATCATTAGACCTATGTCCTGAAGTGTTTTCCCCAGCTTCGCATTCTTTTGGTCTCATGCCTTAAACACTGAACACTGTGTTCAAAACAAGCAGGCTTGTGATGTCCTCATCATTAGTCATAATCAAGGGCAAGTCTAAGGTTAACTTCGAGGGGGAGGAAGGAAGTAGACAAGAAAAAATGTAACTGCTTTCTGATCCTTTGGATTATTCTCCTTAAGTTAGAGACCTCTTCTTCCACTCCTCCGCATGGGGAGAAGGGTTGCCTAGCTATTGAGTTTTTGTTACATTTCCTGTTGTATTTCTAAATCTCAAGGAGATACTCCCCTCTTCCCTTGTCCTTGTCTGAGACTCGGACAGTAAACATGGAACAGTTCATCAGAACTTGTGATGAGAGGAGGTGGAAAGGCATATGTATTTGATATTGGGATGAAGATGTTGTGACAATTATTTAACCTGGCAGAGAGCATGGTCCTGCCCAGCTGTGGTTGGCCAGAGTTCTTGCCCTACAAAGGCAGCAGATGGCAGCAAAGTAATGCCAAATGCAACTTCCTCCTCTGCAGCCACTTCACATGGGCTCAGATTTGTTGGATTTCAGAGGCCTGTCAAGAGAGCGGGTAAT
The DNA here is from genome assembly GCF_003254725.2 of Canis lupus dingo. Taxonomy (NCBI): domain Eukaryota; kingdom Metazoa; phylum Chordata; class Mammalia; order Carnivora; family Canidae; genus Canis; species Canis lupus. Next base: position 32,793,530 of record NC_064263.1, read on the forward strand.
TTACTTTTGCTCTGTTGCCTCCCTCCTTAACCATACTTTCCTCAAGTAACGGAGTTTTTTTTTTGAAAGTTTGACCAGACTATTTGGTTACCTAATATCTTTCATGTTTCTCCTATAGAAATATTATTCATCTGTGCTGGAGGAAGGAGGGGCAGCCCACGTCTCTCGTTATCACAGAGGGAAGTCAACGGTGCATTTGTGCTGGGACATGGGGAATGGCCAGGTATGTATCCTCAGCTCCATGTGTTGTGCCCTCCGCTCCCCTTCCCTCTCTTAACAGAATTCTTTTCCTAAAATGTCAGGAAATAAACTATTAGTAATGAACAATTACAGGCCTCTCACTACAAACTTACTTGCCTTTTATCACATGTTCTGGAGAAGCCAAAGATTCTACTTGTTGAACTGATACAGTAGAAATTCATTGTTGTTTTTGGAGGAGGTGTGTTGTTTCATTTTGTTTTTTTCTTTTTAAACTCCCACTAGTTCTACTCAAAGGTAGCAAACTTAAGTTCAGAGTCTGACCCACAAGTTGGATTCCTAACTTCTCTGGCCTGCAGGTTTAGGGAAAGGAAGGGAGAGGGGCCCCAGGGATACGCCTGAGGGCTAGATGCACACTGGGAGGTCCCTTCTGTTTCCCCGGCCTGAGATGTGTGGAGCCACATCAGAGCCTGAACCCTGATTCCCTTTTCTGGCCTGACCCTAACAGGGGGTTACATGTAGACAAGAGACATTCCTGTCCTTCCATTCCTTCCTATAAAATGTCAGTTGGTGCCTCTGAGGGAAATTCCATCTTTCCCCGCTATTACCCGGACTCTTGGGAGAAGCACATAAGAGAATTCTGTTTTCTGAGAGCCCATTAAGTGTCAGTCACTGTTGCACTTTAAATTTCCAATCTAGTCCCCATGTTGCAGACTAGGGAACTAAGGCTTAGAGAGATCAATCTGCCCTTTTCAGTAAAAGCAGGAGTTAGGATTCAACTTCTGGTCTGACTCCAAAGCCCATGTAAGTATAAAAAGTAAGCATGATAAACATCTGACTGCAACTACCTCACAGAATCCACTAAAAGCCATAATAACTTAGATGACAACTTAGAAGAAACTGACAGAACAATTGTTAGTTGTTCCTAATAAACTAAGAGAAACTTTCTCTTTACAATCCAGAAGTCAGAGTCTGGGCACTGATCAATGTTTGTACTTGTCTCTCCAGAAAAAGGAAACCTCCCTCGATCTTGGAGGCATCTCTCAAGCGTCGGAGTGCGCTCTAGCAGCATCCCAGCCTGTAAGTACACATCTCCTCATTGTTCTGGGCTTCACCACCCGTGCAATTCCATGAACCCACTGAGTTGGTTATAGGGTTCTTTATTCCAGACCTACAGTATTTTTATGTTGGGACGTTCCAGTCTTGAGAGTACAGCATTTAGATTCAGTGTAAAATTATGTCTTTTTGGTATCCTTCCTTCACTTGAAGCTTAAGGGATACTTTTTGTGCCTGAACTCATAGTTGTGGTTGGAAAGAATGCAAAGTATTCACTTCTCAGTTCCTACAGCTCAGCTGGGCTGGCACTCGCTCCTGCTGGAATTCCACCATCTGTTCAAGCAGCAGGAGGGGCCTGACCCTCCTGCTTACAAAGTGAAAACCATTGCTGAAATTCTGAAACATACAAATTTGGTTAGCTCAAGTTCCAGAACATTTGAAGGGATTTGTTCTCATTTTTCACAAATATTTCTCTGTTAAAAACACAGTGATGAGTTTCTCATTTTTAGGATAAAGAAGTACTCATTAGTTCATGAACCCAGGAAAGTTTTGGGAACTTGGAAGGACTGGAATTCAGAGGAAAGGAACTCCAGCATGTTGCTGTGATAGTTTGCTTAATCTTTGTTTGTATATTACCATGCTACTAGCCAAGATTCAAAATATACTAGAGTTAGTAACAACCAAGAATGTTCTACTTCTAGTACAAATATAAGTTAGGCCAAGATGCCTCCCAGACTTGCTGGATTTTGGTAATGCTAATCTTCCTGATACTCATGATGGTGGAATCACAGATGCCAACCTTGACCCCGTATTTCCTTTTATGCAGACAAATGGAATATTTTTCGCTTTCTGCATTTCTAAAATCTACCTTTGTGTACTTATGTGGTCAAAGACCAATAAAGAGTTGTGGCATAGTCATACACCTTCATGTCAGTTAAATGACAGGTAAATAAGACCAATTTTGCAGTAACTGGGCATGAAAGGCTAGAACATAAAGCAGCTTTGGAGAAAAGTTGGTTTTAAATCTATGCAAGGTGGAGGTTGGGGAAGAAGTTTCATGAAAGTATAAATATTGCCATTTAGTCCTCCTAGTAAAGTTTGCTGGCCTGGGTGTGGTGACAGAGATGACAGCTGCCGCCTGTGGCTCCTTCTGAGCAGGGAGGAAGTTCGTGGGGGGTTCCCAGCTGTGGGATAGCAGCTCTTAATTACAGGCTCTCTTCTGGTTTGCAACTTTGCTCTCAGCCATTTGGACTGACACCCCTTCTCTGCCTGTACTTCCGCCCACTTCCCAGTCATGTGTCAGGTCTGTCCTTGAAAGATGGGTTGTGCTGAGCACAGCTTTAAACACAAATCTTCCATGAACTCCAGCTTCCAGTGTTTTGTATTATAGGAGCACCAGCCTGCTAAGGGAGGGCTCTGGCCAGCCAGCTCCTTGCTGCATGACAAAATGGAATCAACTCACAGTGTGTTCAGCTTTTGGAGAAAAGAATATTTCATCTTCCTCATAATGAATTTAGCAAACAAAGCACAATTAGAAAGATTCCCATTATTCCATGGTACCTTGTCATTATTGCTGCTCTGTGCTAACAAGTCCCACTGTCTGCTTTTGAGCCCCCAAACAATGATCCCCTTTTCCTCTACCTAATTCCTCTCTTTCTACGGTTGTAGAGGAGTGTCCCTTTTATGACCCTTCATGTTTGTATAGCATTCTAGCACTTGCCAGGTGTTTTCACGTACATGTTTATGAAAGTACACGTGGTACTTACTACCACAGCTTTAGAAATAAGGAAACAAGCACAAGGAGAGGCTGAGACTTACCTAAGTGACTTTCCTCTTGTCTGGCCAGGCCAAGCCTTGAAGCAGGACCTCCGTCTCCCACACCAGTGCTCCATTCCACTGTGCTCCTGGCACACCAAGGTCGCCTGGTAGAGGTGCTCTGACAGCATTGTGACCTCTAGTCTCAACAGCTAATACCTGCTTTTCCTTGCAGGCTGAGAACATCTCTAAAGACCTCTACATAGAAGTATATCCAGGGACCTATTCCGTCACTGTGGGTACAAGTGATTTAACCAGGACTCAGGTGGTAGCAGTTGACTCGGGACAAAGTGTGGACTTGGTCTTCCCCATATGATGTTGACCATCATGGCTATCACTTCACCTTTTTTTTTTTTTTTAAGTAACAAGAAGAATAAAGTCACCGTATGATTTTCTTCATATTTACACAGTAATCCTGCTTTCAGGGCTGACTGTAGAGGGTCAGCCTTTCTGGGAACTGGAGTTTGTGTCTTTCAGTGTCTATTTTAACTTAAATGTTTAAGAGCCCCCTCCCCCTTCTGCTGAAAGTAATAATGTAATGATGCTGTCTTAATAGTTCTTAACTGCTTATTTTCCAGGTAAAAGGTTAACTGTGGTAATAAAGGGAGAGATTTGGAAATGAAGAGAGTTCCTTTTTATTGGCATGAAGAGGTGAAACAGTGTCGTTCATGGTCAGCTGTAGGTTTATGAAAAGGTGGCAGAGAGGCTGTGGACACATTTGCCCAAAGCAGACCATCCAGGCCCTGCAGCTTCTGTGGAAGAGAAGTAGCCCCGCCCAGGTCCCTCACAGGGAACCCTGGCCAGGACCACCACGTGCCTGTGCCCCTCATCTGCAGGGAAGTTGTAGAGCATGAGGTTGCAACTGCTTATGCACCCATCACATGTGGCCTGCTTTCTGTCCCCGTCCGTTGCAGGAGGACTTGGCAGCCACTTGGTAACACCTCCTCAGGTATTTATCACTGCTGCTCTTTTAGCTTCCTATAAGGAAAAAAAAATCCTGAGAGTCTGATGCTGTAATTTTAAGGATCAAAAGTCACTGATCTTAAAAAGTCTATGATGTGCCCTGAACTTCTCGAAGCTACCACGCCAACAGCAGTTTAGTTGCCTGGTAGTTCATCTCATTGTGAACATGACAAGTCTGTCCTCAGAACAAATGCCAGTATTTTATATGATGAAAACCAAGTTTTAAGTAGAGCTGTATTAGCATTCCTAATGAGGAACAGACTCCCACAGACAGAGTCTGTAGTCCAGCAGACCCATCCCCTTCACCATAGGGTCAAGTGTCATTTAAGTAAGAAGTCTGTGCTCAGCTTTGTGGGTTCTGTAAGCCTTCTGAACTGGAATGCAAAATTGTGGGTATGTGCATTTTCCTGGGAAAAGACAGCGCGGGAGTTCTCAGTTTCAAAAGGTGCGTGGAGAACCATGTCAGGAGTCCTTAGGGAGCCCCTTCCCAGCCATCCTGCTTTTTACCTGGCTCCTCAAGGCTTTTAGTCTGAGAGCATTCTGGTCCCTCTGGTGTGTCGCTGTTGCCTGACTTTGTTTTCTGTGTTCATCTTGTGGCAGGATATGTGGTGGCTTCACGCCACTTGCTTCCAGGACCAGCTCCCTGGTATTCCCCATCACTATAGCTTGTACTCTTGGCTCTTTGTTGCTCCTCTTTTCTTTCCAGATGGTGCCATTTCCTGCTCCTAAACCCCAAATTCAATTAGTTATGTCGCACATGCCACCATGGGATTAGTATTGATGACTGAAGTAGAACTATATGTCAGATATCCCCAAAAGTCTTAACTATCTGTAAGCTACCTACCACTGTTCTCTATTTTGAAAGAGAAATAAAGTTTAAGTCATTTCTGGCCATCATGCTTTCTGGATGGGTTGTATCCAATAACTACATTTGGAATTAGGTGGGAAGAAGGTACCAGACGCAATTTTGAAAACAGCCAGGAGGGTAAGCAAAAATAGCCAACTGGCACTCTTGCAGGAGCTTGTAAATCTCCCTGCTCACAAAGAAGAGGTAGTGAGCTCTGAGGGTGGGGCAGGGTGGCTGGGTGTGTGTATGTTAAGAGGTTGAGTGAGGTAAAACAAAATAATGGGAGATGTGACTCCCTGGGGAGTAGGAAAATAATCTGAAAAGGAAGGACTATTGAATCCATCCTCTTCCTGGCTTATAAAACTACAGATTGAGCCCTGTTTCAGTCATAAGCTCTCCAGGGAAGAGAGCAGAGTAACTGGGGGCAGCCAGCAGCCTGGCCCTTCTAGAATTGTTAGGTTGGGATCAAAGGGAATTCAAAAGTATCAAAGAGCATGGAGGGCAGAGAGACCCACAGTGGGTGTCTCAAAATTTTTTTTTTTTTTTTTTTTGGGTGTCTCAAAATCTTAAAGCCCTTAGCAGTGGTACTCTTTAACCACACTGCCTCCCTGCCCCAGCAGAATGTTCATTTAGTTCACTGAATGTTAGTGACCTCAAGGCCCCTAGAATCTAGTCTAGTTCTGGGCTTAGCCACCTCTGCCAACTGACTTAGGCATATCTGCTTTCTGGGCCTCACTGGGAATTAAATGGGACAGGCATGATGCATGCCAGTGACACACAACTTCTAAACTTATGAGGGAATCAACATGGTTCTTAAGGGGAAGATGGGGATGGCTATGGATGGCCAATGACAGTAACACTGCCCCATCTTGTAAGGAATGAACAGCAGGATGCAGTGCCCTGCTTGTTCCCGCTCTGGTTTACTATGGAGACCATCTGGAGAGTTAGGGTCTGGTGACCAATGAATGTTTAAAGACTAATTTCTGTCCTCTCAGGGCATGGGTGACTCTAATCAACACCCGGAGGCATTTTGACTGTTCATCTAGAGAAAACTCAAGGGCTCCAAGAAAAAAAGGCAGGGGGCGGAGGTGGGGGGCAGGCACAGACAATGGCAGGGCCCCGGCAGGAGAGCAGTGAAGAAGGGAAAGACAGTTGTTAAAGAGGGATACAGACCTTCGCCCGAAGATCAGCCCATCCTCTTACTGGGGTTTATTGCTCAGGTGGAAACCTACTACTTCCCCTTTATCACCACCTCCCCATCAACGTGGCCACGCTCCTAAGTGTTACTTCCAATCCCAGACAGGACATGCATGAGTGAGATTCCTAAGAGACACGGGGGAGGGAAGGGAGCAGGGTCTTCAGCCCCACCTAAGAGGTAGGTATACCTAGCTTCCCAGGATGCGGCTCAGACCCGTTTCTCCAGTATCTCCACCCAGGCTGGCGGAGGCCACCCTGCCTCCTTGGACACTTCTCAGGAAGGACGAGGTCTGTGTTGACTGTACCGTCCACCATCAGCCTCTGGGGGAGGCCCATCTGCAGATCAGTCTCCAAATCCTTTTCAGAAGATGAAGAGGAGGAGGAAGAAACACCCAGGGGAGCTCGCACTGAAGCTTCATCTTCTTTAGGATGCACTAGGGGCAAAAGCTGTGTTGGGGGCTTCGGTTCCACCTCCGAACATTCTTTGGCCGTGCCCCCTGAGGTCCTGGTTAGAGGCCACCAGGTAGGTCCAGCCAGGGAGCAACAGCAGAGGCAGCCCTGGCACAGCAGTTGGCAGCAGGCGGGGGGGACGCAGGGAGGACATGGGAATGGAGTGCCCAGAGAAGGCCCACTGGTGACACATCCGGTGGCTGGTCCCCACAGAGAGCAGCAAGGGGCCCAGAGGAGGGGCCTGGGGTGCTCCTGGATTAAAGGCTTGTGCAGCCTCTCCACAGCCTTCTTCCAGACAGCCAGGGGCACCCACTGAACCCTGCCTAGAGGCACGGTCGCTGTGTTGCCATTCCAAAAGTGAACAGTAATTTCTCTTCCTTTCCATGCTGTGTAACAGAAAGAGCAACATTTTGTTACAATTACCTCTCCTGTGTCATGGACAAGGGTTCTCCTAACCCCCAAAACAAACCTCAGTGCAGGCCCCTGCTCTGTGGGCCTCCTGGAGGGCACCTCTCCCTGGAAAGCCTGCCTGGAGCATTCCTGCTGCACCTGCTCCATTCAGCCACTTCCCAGTGCCCTTGCATTTACCTCCCTGTCTCAATTTTCATGGGGAAAGAGGAGAAGCCTGTCATGCTCTGAAAGGCAATGATGCTGACTGGTGGGCCTGCAGGAGGGGACTGTCACAGGAGGGGACTGTCCCAGTCTGTGGATAACTTGATGGGGGACCAGTCATAAGTACTGGTGTGAGCCCAGCTTAACCCCGTCACACCATAGGTTAGCTAACCAACATAATAGTTTTAGGCTATTTTGCCCGGATATTTCATAATCTGAAAGATACGATTTGTGTATCTGTTGCCACACCCAGGATTAAGCTGCTAGTAGGGGGTAAGGATTTTTTTTTTTTTTTTTTTAATATATCTCTAAGGCCCTAAGCTCACCTCTAAGACATTTTTTGCTCTCTCCTACCAGCCTGGCTCCCTCTGGGGACCGATAGGTCAGAGTAGCTTCCCTTACCTCGCTGGGGCTCTCTTGTCCCCGAGCCCAAGATAACAGTGCCAGGGCCGTACCGCTGTTGGTCTGGCTCCCAGGGTGCAAGCACCTTGTCCCCAGGTTCCAGTGAGTAGTCCATGGGTGGCAAGCACTGAATGACATCCTCTTCTAAGACTATGCTCTGCCACTGGGCTGGCAGCTTTGGGTCTGTGATGAGGGGAACCTCAAATTCCACAAGCAGAGCCCCCTGTCTCTCCAGCTGTGGAAAAGAAAACACAATGAGATCTGGCATTAGGAAGTGGAACAGGGAGCACCATGGTTCCCTGCAATGCCCTAGAAACAAGCCCTGGGTCCTCCTTAAAACAGTGAGAGCCATCTAGGGAAAGGACAGAGACAGATGCTGCTTAGAGCTGATTGTGGCAGAGACAGACAGGCTGTACTGTGGATGCTATGCTCTTCCCTCTACCTCCTTTTGCCATGGGCAACTCTTGTCACTTCCTGCCATTCCTTTCTCATTCTCTTCCTCTTCCTGGTTTTCTTTGCTCCTCTATATATTTGGTCTGCAATTCCCAGGGATAACCTGGGTCCTCTGGATCTTTCCCCATTGTACTCCTCCTCCTCTCAGCACCTCTGGAAAGTGTTTTCCCTGCGTCCAAGACCAACCAGAGATAGTGTATTCATCCACAGGCCCACACAGGCAAAGAGTAGCTGTGGCCTAACGTGAAGGCAGCCCTTGGCACTGCCATCACCTCAATGTGGAGAGGTTTGGCTAAGCAAATGAACATCATAAAAGGGAGGGCAAGAGGAGCCTTTAAGCTGTTTTGAAAAATCAGTATGATTTTGAAGAGAAATAAAGTCTGGTGACAAGTTACTTTGATCACCAGACAGCCTATTATTTGAACAAAACTCTGCTAATATTTCATTGGAATTCACATATTAGTTATTTGAAAACAACAAAATGACTTTTGAATGGAAATTCTATAATTCAGTTTTTTGGAATTCACACTTGTCTTCCTTCCATGAGTCCACATTCGCAAAGTCTGACTCTGAGAAGAGAAAAATCCCAAAGAAGTAAACAGCCACTGAGGTAAAGCACAGGCCTGGCTTCCAGCACGCAAAGGACCAGGCGCAAAGGCAGGCATGTGGGCATGTTTTGTTCCTCTTTCCCCTAGGCTGGTGCCCAGCACTCGACACATTGAATTTTCCTGAACAAAGCACTTTTTTACTGTAAATTTTCTTCACTGTCACAGGTTCACTTGTATCCCTCCAAAATTCATCTATTAGAATCCTAACCCCTAGTACCTCAGGTTGTGACCTCACTTGGGAACAGGGTCATTTCAGATATAGTTAGTTAGGACAAGGTCATATTAGGCTGAGTAGGGTCGGTGCCTCATGGGGCAAAGATTAGGGTGACTATTCTACACACCAAGGAACATCAAAGGTGGTCAGCAAGCACCAGAAGCTAGTTAGGAAAGGCAGACTCTGCCTCACGGCCCTCAGAAGAACCGATGCTGCCAATACCAGTCTCCAGAACTGAGAGACAATAAATCTCTGTTCTTTAAGTTGCCTCATTTGTGCTACTCTGTTACACAGTCCCAGCAAACTCACTGCCTTTACACTTCCCTTCTAGAGCCTGACCATGAAAGACGTACGCTTATCCAAGAAACCGTACTGTTGGCCACATACAGCTGGGGCGTGGCGGGTACGACAGGGCCACCCTGAGGAGCGTCCTGGGAAATGTGAGGAACTTGCCTCTGGAGCAGCCTTTCTCTGAGCCCGGTAATAAAAGCCATCTGGTCCCCTTCTCGCCAGGACCCATGTGTCAGCAGCATCTCCAACTCTTCCCAACCAGCCAGGCCCCTGCCATGCTGAGTCAGCAATGTGGAGACATGGTTGGTAAGATACATATCTGGGAAAAAGCAAATAGAATTAGGGAGTGGAGAAAACCGAGCCCTAAAAACATCAAGAAACACATTTCACGGGACACCTGGGTCGCTTAGTGGTTGAGCATCTGCCTATGACTCAGGTCGTGATCCCAGAGTCCTGGGATCAAGTCCCCATTAGGCTCCTTGAGGGGAGCCTGCTTCTCCCTCTGCCTATGTCTCTGCCTCTCTCTCATGAATAAATAAAACAAGAAAGAAAAGAAAAGAAAGAGAGAGAGAAAGAAAGAAACCTTTAAAAAGAAAAGAAAGAAAGAAAGAAAGAAAGAAAGAAAGAAAGAAAGAAAGAAAGAAAGAAAGAAAAAAGAAGAAAAGAGAGAAAGAAGAAAACATTTCACAGATCGGAGCAGCACAGCAGTAGGCATATGACATAGATGGCTATGTGGAACAGAAACCCATGTAAAAAGTGGCTGGACTTCCAGTAAAACAAGATAAACTGCTGGAAAGGGCAGAAGGAGAGGACAATGAAGGGAACTACCATTTGGGGATTGAGAATTGCATCAAGGTCATCAAAATGTGATTAGCCTGGATCTATTCAAGTGAATAAATCCTGGTTCTGAGGCTGAACAGCAGACCAGGAAAGAGCGCTGGGGAGGTAAATCCAAGGGCAGTGTGTGGGAATCCAGGATGAGGTATGGTGTTTGGATGGCTGTACCAAAAGAGTAACATTGGAAGGATGCTTGATGCTATGGGATCAGGAGGGAGGAGGAAGTGTTTGAGCAGGGGAAGCACAGAAGAGCTGGCCTAGGGACTGAGAGGAAAAAGGAGAAGCTATTCCTGGAAAGGTTTGTGGGCAGGGCCAAACCAGGGCTGTAGAGGGGTGGATTATTGAGTCAGGGTTTGGTTTTCTGAAAAAGCTGTTTACTTTGTGGGCAAGCCTGGAAGCAGGGACGTTTACCTCTGGCTTTGAACAAGATGGTCCCCATAGGTGAATCCAGAAAGTGGGTTATTAAGGGTTCAAATTAGCATGTCCCTATGTGAGTGGCATGGACACAAGCGAGTCCCTGGAACTTACATTACTTGTGTATGCTTGAGGGCTGAGCTTCCTTTCCCTTCTGCAATCACACTACACAGCCCACCAAGGTTGATTCGGGAAAGGCCAGGATAACTGAGGGTTACCGAGGGAACCTGAAGAGGTAACTGGCCAGCTTGCCTTAGCTGCTGGTTGCAGAAACCCTAATTTCTCACGTGGTGCCAGGGCTAGTCTCGTAGTTGGTGGTAAAATGAGTTAGAAACTCTTCAACTGGTGATGTCTGACTGCTTCTCTCACCCATGCCAACTCTGACATCTGCCACCTTGCCTCAGAGTGCCAAGGGAGTACAGTTTAGACTGGAGTCATGTAAGACCACAAGCAAACCATAGCCCACACAGGAAAGAACCTTTTCAGCCTTCCCAGGAAGCAAGTTCTACCCCTCATGGTACACCATCGAGAGCCAAGAACAGAGAGGAACAAGAGGGGCGCACATCACTTCTGCCAGAGGTTGCAGGGACTCGTACCTGGTGAGGAGGTTGTGCCGGGTGAGCCAGGGTGCTTGGATGGCAAAGGGACAGGTGCAGGAGAGTTCCCAGGGAGGAGCAGGGCCAGTCCAGGAAGGGGGCTTCAGGGTTGTGGCCACACTGCAGTATTTGGGCTGAGGCGTCCCAGTCCCTGCAGAAGATTCCATGGCCTTGGAAGAAACCACCTGAGAACAAGCACCACCACTGAGTTGCAGCCCACAGCCCACAGCACAGCAGAGGGCAATTGGCTGGTGCAGGGCTCACTTCTGGGGTTTACAGACCCCACCTGCTCCCACAGACGAGCTCAGGCTGTTCTCTGAATCATCTGCCTTGGAAACTTCAGCTCAAGAAATAGGGGAGGGCTTGAAAGAGCAAGAGTTGTGACTTTAGAGAAACCCAGCTCTAAATCCTTGTATGCTCACGTAACCACAGCGCTTCAGTTATGGCTCTGGAGATGATATATGGAAAGCACCTGGCTGATAAGTAGCTCAATAGATGTTAGTTTTTTCCTCCTCCCCAGTTATAGGGACTCTGGGATAAAACAATACTTCCCTTCACAAATATGGTTGGCCTAACCCTAGTAACAAACCCCCAATCTGAGCCACAGACTCCCTTCCTAATCCAGTGACCTCAGGACTAACACTAGCCCCCGCTGATATCCCAAGGTCATGTCCTTCATAGACCTGTTCAGACGTGACGGCTGACACCCAGGATCGAAGATCACACTGCTGCCCCAGCCCACCAGAGTTCTGTTAGAGTCTGCCCCTGCCCACGTCCACAGGTTTGACCCCAAGGGGACTTACTCACAGCCCCAAACTCCTCCACCTCTGCCTTCTGACAGTTGGGGCTCAGGGCCTTAGCCCAACGGACTCCTGGTTGCCAAGCAGGTTGCCATGGATGCGAGCCAGCAGGAATGCTGTGGACTGAGTGAGTGTACTGAGCATGTGCAGAGGGATGACAGGGGGGCCGTGGGTGCTGTGGGTAGGACAAGGGGGCAGAGGGTTTCCCTGGGGAAGAGGGGAGATGGGGAGTTGGGGACAAAGGTCACTGCACCCTCAATTCCCCAAAGCTCAGGCTTCTCCACTCCTGGAAGAGGCAGTCCTGGTGGGGAGCCTTCATGAATCCCAGGGAGTCTTGTGAGGGAGGGAGCTGCCCCCGCCCAGACTAAGGACTAAGGACTATCGATCTGCCTCCATCCTGTGCAGACAGGAGGCTAGGTTAGGTGAGCCACTGGCTGGCTGAAGGACTCTAAGATAGACTTGGTCTGTAGTTTAAAGCAAAGTAGTCAAAGGTATGGGCATGTTGCTTGTCTGTAACAGAGAGGACCCTGCTGAGGAGCAGAGATGTGACCACTTGGGGGTGATGAGAGTGGACACTGGTGACAAAGGGAACAGAAGTCTGGATTCTGCTCTCATTTGAACATCCATGGGACAGGCTGGTATTTTGAGGCATCTGATAGTCATTGTGTACTTGTTATGTGCCTGGCACAGTGTTCAGGGGAGAATACCAAAAAGTATGCAGGGACATTTGTGCATGTCTCCCCCACATCCATTCCCCTCTTCCAACACTTCCTGTTTCCTTTCGCGGGTCCATTGGTAAAAGAGGCTGACCGTTATCTCCAGCTCCACAGGTAGAACGTGTGTCAATCAGCACATTCCATGCTCCAGTTCCACTCTGGGGATTGGTTAGGTATGAGTATGTCCCCCAGCTCTCCAATCAGAATAAATCTCAAGATTTGTGTTGGGAATCCTGGATTATAGACTTTCTCTTTTCTCCTACACATAAATAAGAAAGGACATCGTTCTAGGAGCCTCTGACTGCGTTTTTGGGGCACTGAAGCTATTCCCAGAGAAAGGGAGGATAGACCTAAACAAAACAGGTTCTTGGTGACACTGTTGAGCCCTGCCTGAAGGCAGCTCTATAGCAAGATGCTTCCATTATGTGAATCTTTATTGATTATACAAATTGGGATTGTATTTTCTCTCACTTGCAACTAAAAGCATCTTAACTGATGACTGCCCTCACACAGCATAACCTACCAGTCAGGAGGACTGTTGCTAAGGACCACATACATAAAAGCTGAGTTATTTGGTGCACAAAGTTGGAGTCCAAGAAAGACCAATGGAGTCTCTGGCAGTGAGAGAAGGTCACTTACTTCTGAATAAGACAGGTGGGATTTCAATGATAAGAGGGAAAAAGGAGAACATTCTTGTTTAGGAGGCTAGAGCGAAGAGAGAAGGATTCATTTATAAGATTGCTTTTCTCTTTTGGAGGAAATGGGGTGTCATGAGAAAATCAAGGTGTGACTATTTGGAAAGGGGCCATATTGGTGGGAGCTTTGCAAACCCAGCAGATAAATGTAAACAACATAGTAGTCAGAAGGAAGACGTCATGAGGTTTGAGCAAGGAAGTGACATCAAATGCTTTAAGAAAAAACATCAGAGTGAGAATGTAGCCAGTTAATTCTTGAGCCCAAGAAACCAGAGAGGAGACTGTGAACAGTGACCAAGATAAAACATGACAGGATTGGAATAGGAAAATAGTAACACCAAATATTTACACACAACATCTACCTGATTTGAGGCTCTTTACTGAGTGCTAGGAATGTAGGGAGGAATAGGCCTGTCCCTATGTACTGAAGAGATAGATGTGTAATACAGTGTGTAAAGATAGTAGGATGGGAAGTGCAAGGAAATATGTGTACAAAATAAATGAACGAGTAATGGCTGGAGTGGGAAGACTTCACAGAGATGACACTGGAGATGAATATGCCAGTATATGGAAAGTCTGGGCTGGGCTTGGCCACAGATGGGGCTCGGGATTCAAGGTGGAAGTCACAGGAATGGATATAGAGACATTTTGAAGGCAGACTCCAAGATATGGGGCAGTGAAGGACAGGCATGGCCCCTGTACATTTTCTGGCCAGAATAACCTGTAGAATGATGATGCTATGGATAATAGAAGATTACTGCTACTACTACTAATGGTTATGCATACTTATGTGTCAGGATAATTTGTTAATTCTCCAAACATAAGGGGAGAATCGTTGCTCTTATTATTCTCATTCTGTGGATGAAGAACTGAGACATGGAGAGGAGGGAGCAGAGTCATAGTTTAAACTGAGGCAGCTTGATTCCAGACTGCGATAGCCTTCTTAACTAGACTAAGCTGCCTAAAGAAGTCTTCTGCATGCAGGGAAAAGATGACTGTAAAATAATTTCAAATCACAAGATTTTGTTAGCTATCTTTGCTTCAGTCTTGGGATACTTTCTCATCAGGACATGGGTAAGGTATAAATATATAGATTTCCTGTCAACCCCAAATTATAACAAAAAGAACTACCAGACTCTGACAAACCAAGGGAAGTTAATTGTGATCATTTAGCATGAAATGTTTGCAAAGGGCATTATAAACATTGATTAGTCATTGATCAGACTTTACTTTCATGAGAGTTTCTTACAGCTGAGACTCTGGCCAAGTGTGTGAGAAGACAAGGTGAGGGGTATAGAGAATCCTGGGGACTCCTGCTCCTCTACAGTTCTTGAAAGAAATCACCAAAGCTTAAGACATATCTTCTCAACCCCCATAAGATCATGTTTTGTACATTTCAAACCCTGGTAGGAAATAATCACAGGTGGACATTTGAGCTGTTATCTACTATGCAGAACTTATGTTTAGGAAAAACTACTGAATGATGCTGTAAGAGACTCCATTTTGTGAGATTATTTGTTTCTATTTGGAAACAATCAAATGATTCTGAAAATAGGGTCAGTGTGGTGGCTGGTGGCTGCCATAAGGGAGGAAACTTTCCCAGGGTTATTCTTGGTCTCAGCCTTATCAGGGTACAGAAGAGACTGCAGGTAATTAATATACTTGATGGCAGCTCTGAGAGTTTCCACTTTGCTGAGTCGTTTCTCCAAGTACTCCTCAGGCAGATGATGTCGGAGCTGGGCATAGCCTTCATTGACACACTTTACCCGCTGCCTTTCCCGCTCATTCCTTTTCCTGATAAAGGCTGGCCCATAGGAGTATTCACACCTTCTGTAATTTGGATAAGACATTGGGAAGGCGAAGGGGCAGGGTTCACCGTAATTTTCCATGATCAGGGAATCGCTGGGAAAAGGCAGCAATGGCAGATCTTCAGAGTAAGGTGACGGCACTGAGGCATCAGGATACAGTTGGAAAGTGACCATGGGGTCAAGATAGAAAGACCTGGTCAGTGGCAGGTGGGCAGATTCAGAGACAGCAGGTAGTTTTTCTGGCAGATTAGAGTAGCTTCGATTGTCCATCATTTCCTCTTTAGCCTGGAAACATAACCAAGTTTATTAATTTGACCAGATCAAAAGAAAGCAGATATCATGGACTTTCTCAGAGATCAATGTTTTAAAGCCTTCTCTGCTTTGATGAATACTTTCTGAGCTCATTCTGAAAATGATATGGGGTAGCCATACTCTGTGGGTAGTAAGAGAGGATTTTTTGGTAGTACAGAGAAACATTAAGTAACATAGACTCACTTTGTGAGAAAGTTATTCCTTTTCAACTCTTTCAATCCTGGTGATTACAAAGATACAGTTTTAATCTTGTAAGAGTGTGTGTGTGTCTTCCACCCTACTAGAATGCTTTCTGATCCTCCTTAGATGGAAGTCTTCAACAAATGATAGTATCTACTAGAATTTAATAATATTTTGCTGTTAATTTCTATCGTGAATTATATTGATTTCATGCTTATGTCAGTGATACAAAATTTCCTTTAAAAATATATCTGCTTGGAGGTACTTGGGTAGCTCAGTCAGTTAAGCATCTGCCTTCAGCTCAGGTCATGATCCCAGGGTCCTGGGCTCCTTCCCAGCAGGAAGCCTGCTTCTCCCTCTGCCTCTGCCTGCCACTCCCCCTGCTTGTGCTCTCTATCAAATAAATGGATAAAACCCTTTTTAAAAAAATAAAAATAAAATAAAAATACATCTACATGAACAAATTGAGGGTTGCTGGGGAGGAATGTTGGGACGACGAGGTAACTAGGTGATGGGCATTAAGGAGGGCATGTGATGTGATGAGCACAGGGTGGTTTGTGTGCGTGTGTGTGTTTTAGATTTTGTTTATTCATGAGAGACAAAGAGAGAGAGACAGAGACATAGGCAGAGGGAGAAACAGGCTCCCTGGTGCGGGACTTGATCTCGGAACTCCAGGATCACGCCCTGAGCCAAAGGCAGACGCTCAACCGCTGAGCCACCCAGGCGTCCTGAGCATGGGGTGTTATATGCAACCGATGAATCACTGACCTCTACCTCTGAAACCAGTAACACATTGTAGGTTAGTTAATTGAATTTAAATAAAATTTTAAAAGTACATCTACTTGATTAAAAAATGGCACTTCAAGAAAAATAATAAGTAAGTAACAGGACAGGTAGAACCGGGATAATAAACTCCATGAAGTGCATATAAGTAACTAAAGTTTGGGAAACACTGAAGTACCACAATATTCAAATACATGTTGGAGACACTACAAACAAGTTAATGATCATGCAAGCTCACGGGCATAGCCTTCTTAAATAATACCTGTTATGCCAGGGGCAAAACCAAAAATAAAAATAAGAAAGGAAAAAAAAATAAGAAAGGAATCTTTTGCTTTTAAAAATTCACTTTAGGATCCTTTAAATAGGAAACTCACCTAACCAATTTAAAACATAGTCAATTTACCTATTTTTACTTCCACAGAACTTTAAATATATTGAATGAAGTGAATCTGTATTTAGTTTTTTTTTTTTTTTCATGGAACATAAGGATAAAGCATTATACCCCAAGAGGTCCCAAACCAACACAGTCCTTTTTTCTGAATAGGTCTTCATGTATCTCATTTATTAAACCACCTTTTTACCTTTGACTACAATAATAAAACCACAACAGATTTTACAAAGATGTTGCAGTTTAATTACTAAACTGGGAGGCAGGGTAGTGCTGTAGGAAAAAGAACGGTTTTTCTTTCAGTTACAACACCCCTGAGTTTCAATCTTGGCTTTGTGCCTTCCTAGCTGTGTGTCTTCAGGCAAGTTCCTTAACCTTTCTGAGCTTCACCTCTTTCCTATGATCAACTGAGGTATTAACTATTCTGCAAGGTGGTTGTGAGGATCAAATGAAAAAAGAAAAAAACATAATGCATAGGCGTTAGTGCTTTTCCTCTTTCCTTTCTTTACAGATGAATACTTGTTCAGTATCCATTTCTGAACTGCACCCTACAGAAAAACCTGGCTTATATTTTCCCTAACACTGGAAAATCAAACACTGATCTATCCAAAGCATATTCGTTGAGAGATGACCATACCTAAAATGGAGAAGCAACAAGAAATCTGCCTTGGGCATCCAGAAAAGAGGGAAATATGACTTTCTGTTAATTCCTCAGGGTGTGATTTTTCAACATTTTTGGGAATGAGGGCTTGACCTGTATGCTTGGCATGTGTAGAGAAAACAAGGCCACTTTCCTCCCCCCAACCCTGTTTATGAGCAAGATTGGATAACATAGTCACTTGCTTCTCTAACTGAGCAGAGCAACAACCTGCAGCCTAGCACCATGTAATGAGAGGAGCCACCAATACGCACCAGAATTCAAGTGCTGTGAAGCGTATCACTTTACGGTGTGAAAAAGCCTAGCCTATCTAGTATGGCTGCTGAAAGACAAAAATGACTGTGAAATCAGAAAGGGAAGTCTGCGATGGTTGATAGGGGGTGAGGGGCGGAGAGGGTGAGAGGGGAGGGTGAGAGGGGAGTGCGATGATAAGAAGTCATGGTGGGACACCCTGGAAAGGAGTAAATGCCAGGGAAAGCTCTTCCTAATAGGGGGCTGGGGTGGGGGAGCGGATGAGATAAATGTGAAAGGCTCAATTAAGAATCAAAACAAAGGAACAAGAAATGAAAGATTCCAAATTACTGACCAAATGGCCTAAAATATTTCACTTAAAACAAAAATCTCTGGAAGATTAAAAACTAGCCAAGATTCTGTCAAAAATAAAAAGTTGCTAAGAGAAAAGAGTTAGGGAATTCCCAAGACAGGAATTCGAGGGGGTAAGAGATCAAGAACATGTATGGCGGAAGCTACAAAATGATGGCACAATGGGGATGGAGCCTGTCTTTCTACATCTCTGAGAACAGCAGAGCCTTATCTCTGCCTATGGCTAGCAAGCCAGAACTGACACAGTAGAGTATCAAAATGCAAAGCAGATGTCAGCAAAGCCAATTACACATAAGAATTCTTGAGGTATAGTTTTATCTTGACAGATAATTTTAATGTCTTAAACCTTGGCCCAGATGAAATCTGGGTAATTTATATATGCCATGGGTACTTAACATTTTCTAGGCTTTAAGTAGACTATGCATAATTCTTGGGTAAAAAAATTTAGTGTCTCTGTAGACACACTGTTGAGCAGCTTTTGTTATTGGGCATTTCCCAAAAGTTCATCAATCAGTGTAATGGCATTTAAATATGATCATCTTTTATTAAAAAAAATTAATCACAACACAACAGAGAGAATGAAAAACTCAGTAGAGGATCAAGATAGAAAGCCTAGTGGAGGATGGAAGTGTTTGTAGAAATTGAATACAAGTTTTTAAAAGAAAGCAATATGGACTATTGGTGCTGGGGCTTTGCAGTTCCAGATACATGCACAGCTAACTAATGCACCTATCTTGGGAAAATCTCAGATTTCTGTCTTCTGGGAAATAAATGATGAGGTCTTACTGATAAACTCCTAAGAGATTCTGGTAGTGCTGCTTGGCATAAAATTTCAACTTTTCAAAGGTATTAAAAATATCTAGCATGTAAAAAACAAAACTCTGTAACTGCACATATAATTGACTTATGGAATGTTAGAGATGGAAGGAATCTTAGAAATCCTCTTATCCAATCCCTCAGACTGTGAGTTGGCTAAGCTTGCAGAGCTGTCAGCAGAGCAGGGGTCAGAACCTAGGACTCCTGATTTCCAAACCAAACCCTTCCCACTCCTCCAGATGATTTAATCACCAGCAAAATCTGAATCTTTTAACATATGGGCATATTTAATAGTTTAAGACAATGGAATCATCAGCTGATAAAATTCATCGTTTATCAACTGTGCCTGGGAGTTTCCTTAAAGGCCGTGTCCCCCCCCCCCCCTTCCCCCGGCCATGGGATACTCTGGAAAAGAGTCTCTTACCTGTTTTGTCGCTGAGATGCTGTATTTGGGCTGTGTCAGCCTTAACCTGATTTATAAGTGATCATTTAGTAACTATATGCAAAGTAGCTTACAGTTAAACAGAACTGCTTAGTTCTGGTTTAGCTGTTTTTTTCTACCTAATATGTAGATATGACAACATATAATAATACTAAATAGAAAGGTTTGCTTACAAAACTAGACTCTTGTAACATACTCTTTTGTAAAAACAATGCCTCCTCATTCATCTGGTTTATATTATTTTCTATCAAAATTACTTATGAAAAATATCTGTAAGTAATAGTCTCACAATGTTGGTCAATATTCTCTTCCGTAGAAGTTAAGGCCATAACCAGGAAGGTCAATATGAACCTAAATTTTATTAAAATATCTTTAAATTTTATTTTCCTCTACTTAGATCTTATTTTTTTTTTTTTTTTTAATTTTTTATTTATTTATGATAGTCACCGAGAGAGAGAGAGAGGCAGAGACATAGGCAGAGGAAGAAGCAGGCTCCATGCACCGGGAGCCCGATGTGGGATTCGATCCCGGGTCTCCAGGATCACGCCCTGGGCCAAAGGCAGGCGCCAAACAGCTGCGCCACCCAGGGATCCCTTAGATCTTATTTTTGAGTAATTTTAGATGCACAGCAAAATTGAGCAGAAAATACAAAGAGATCCCATATAACCCTTTCCCTACACTTGTATCTCCTCCCAGTAATTTATTTGTTACAACTGATGAACCAATATTGACGCATCATCACTCAAAGTCCATAGTTTACCTTAGGGTTCCCTCTTGGTGTTGTACATTCTATGGGTTTTAACAAATGTGTAATGACATGTATCCACCATTATAGTATCATACAAAATAGTTTTACTATGAAAAGCCTCCGTGCTCCACTTTTTCATCCCTCCCTGCCTCATGACAGCCACTGATTTTTCTTTTACTGCCTCCATAGTTTTGCCTTTTCCAGAATGTCATATAGTTGGAATCACACAGTATGTAGCCTTTTCAGATTGGCTTCTTGCACTAATAATATGCATTTAAAATTCCTCTGTATATTTCTGTGGCTCCATAGCTCATTTTTTAGTGATGGATAATATTCCATTGTCTGGATGTATCACAGTTTACTTATCCATTCACCTACTGAAAGACATCTTGGTTGCTTCCAAGTCTTGATAAAGCTGCTATAACTATCTATGTGCAGGTTTCTGTGTGGACATAAGATTTCAACTTATTAGGTAAATACCAAGGAGTGTGATGAGTGGATCCTCTAATAATTATTAAGAAACTGCCAAACTGTTTTTCCAAAATGGCTGTACCATTTTTGCAGTCCCATTAACAATGAATGAGAGTTCCTGTTGCTCCACATCCACACCAGCATTTGGTAGTGTTAGTGTTCTAGATTTTGGTCATTTTAATAGGTATGTGGTAGTAGCTCACTGTTGTTTAATTTGTATGTCCCTAATGACATGATGTGAAACATCTTTTCACGTGCATATTTGCCATCTGTATATTTTCTTTGGTAAGGTGTCTGATCAGGTGTTTGGTGGCCCATTTTTAATCAGGTTGTCTTATTATTGAGTTTGAAGGGTTCTTGGTATATTTTGGGTAATAGAATTTTATCAGATATGTCTTTTGCAAATATTTTCTCCCAGTCTGTGGCTTGTCGTCTTATTTTTTTGACATAGTCTTTCACAGAGTACAAATTTTTAATTGTAATGAACTCCAACTTATCATTATTCCTTTCTTGCATAGTTTATGTTTTAGTGTTTTATCTAAAAAGTTATCACCAAACCAAAGGCCATCTAGATTTTCTCCTATGTTATCTTCTAGGAATTTTAATTTTGTGTTTTACGTTTAGGTCTATGATCCATTTTGAGTTTTTTAAATGGTGTAAGATCTGTGTCTTGCTTTTTTTTTTTTTTTGCATGTGGATGTATAGTTGTTCCAGCACCATTTGTTGAAAATACTTTTCTCCGTTGTATATTGCCTTTGTTCCTTTGTCAAAGATCAGATGACTACATTTGTGTGGTCTATTTCTGGGCTATTTATCTGTCCATTCTTTGGTCAATACCACACTGACACTGACTTGATTACTATAGTTTTATAGTAAGTATTGGAGTCAAATAGTGTCAGCCCTCCAACTTTGTTCTTTTCCATTAACATTGTGTTGGTTTTTCTGGGTCTTTGCCTCTTCATATAGAGCTTTAGTATCAGTTCGCTAATATCCACAAAATAACTTGCTGAGGTTTTGGCTGGGATTGTGTTGAGTCCATAGATCATTAGGAAGAACTGGATAGCTTATGGAGTTATCCTAACCATGGATATGGAATATCCAGTTATTTAGTTCTTTGATTTCTTTCATCAGTTTTGTAGTTTTCCTCATATATATTTTGTTAGATTTATACCTATTTCATTTTGGGGAGTGCTAATGTAAAAGGTATTGTGTTTTTAATTTTACTTGCTCGTTGATAATATATAAGAAAGCAATTGACCTATGAATATTAACCTTCTATCTTGCAACCTTTGTATAATCACTTACTAGTTCCAGGAAGTTTTTGGGTTTTATCAATTCTTATGGATTTTGTACTTAGACAATCATGTCATCTGTAAAGTTTTATTTCTTCCTTCCCAAGCTGTACGCCTTTTATTTCCTTCTCTTGTTATTGCATTAGCTAGAATTTGTAGTATGATGTTGTAAAGTGATGAGAGAGGGTATCCTTGCCTTGTTCCTTCTCTTAACAGGAAAGCTTCTGTTTAAGTATAATGTTCGCTGTAGGTTTCTGTAGATATTCTTTATAAAGTTGAAGGATTTCTCCTCTATTCCTAGTTTACTGAGAGGTGTTTTTTTTTTTTTTTTTTTTAATCATAATTGAGTGTTGGGTTGTGTCAAATGCTTTTTCTGCATCTATTGATAGGATCATGTCATTTTTTTTTCTTTAGCCTGTTTGCTATGATAGATTTCATTGATTTTTGAATGTTCAATCAGCTTTGCATACCTGAGAATAAATTCCACTTGGTTGTACTTGAACTTACTTACATCCTTTAATACTAACAGTAAAATCAATAAGTTTAGGTTAGGTTTGTAGATTTAAAAAGACGTTTTTACTAGCCAAAAAACCCATTAAGAACTCCTAAAACCTCAACCTTATTAATTTAATGTAATTTAATTATAATTTTTTCCAATAATTTTTAGAACAAGCCCTCCTTCATGAATTTTTCTCTTTATGAATTTTAATCTCTCAATTTGTCAACATTTGTATACTTTCAGGGCCTGAATTTTAATCTCTCAATTTGTCAATATTTGTATACTTTCAGGGCCCCATCTAAGTACCCATACATTTTTTTTCTTTCTCCTTTTTTCTTCACACACACATGCACACACAGATAATTTGGTACCCATATTTTATGATGAAACTGTTATAAAACAGTAGTCTCATAACAGAGTACCAAATGTCTTTGTATCTTCAAGTTTATCATATAGCAAAAGAAGAGGAGAGAAACACTGGTGTTTTAAAAATTATTTTTATTATTACATTCCAAAGAGAACATAGGAGGAAAAAAGCCAGTTATCTAATAACTGTTATACCTTTCAGAGAGAGGCACCCAGAAAAGAACTCCAGTTTTAGTTCAAAGCTGCACACATTAGAGCTCAAACAGCTGCCTCTCCACCTGACCGGAAATGTTGACAAATGTGTGTATGTCACCAATCCAGAGACGCTTGAGGTTAAAAGAAAATTCCTTTATTGCAAATGTCCAAGTTCTTAGGATTCATCTTTAAAGATACTAGAAGATGAGAAAGACCACACACACCAGACTATGTTTAGTCATTAGAGTAAACTAGCAAATTGCTAGTTTGTTCTAGGATGCATTGCATCAGACATCACAGTACATGAGGAAAATCTGCATTTTATGAAGAGCCACCAGGTAGTTCAAATCCACTTTATCATGAAGTGCAGCCACAGGCCAACCAAATACCTAGATAATATAGTCAGTGCAAAATTCAAATGGGTAAGTCAGGGCTTTGATGAGGCTGGCTACACTGCAAAATAGAAATGAAACTTGAAAATAGAATGTTAAGTCTATTTACAAAAGTTTGTTTAGTAAAGTGACTTGAGAAAAGTTATGTTAGCCACTTCCCACGCATCCCTCCCCTTCCCTGCCAGGAAAAAAAGAAAGAAAAACACCTGAAAATTATCTTGAAAACCAAGTTAAAACTGTGTGGTGAAAAAGAGAGTGCTTGTTCCGGGTAAAGGACTTCAAGATAATTTACAGGCAGACTTATTTTTATTAGTAAAAGTCACAAATAGGAAAAAGGTTAATTGGCTGATTTTGAGGTGTGTGCTTTTAAAAATGTCTGTATTAATATGTTAACAAGAAAAGAAAATACCAAGCACATTTTTGTCTCCCAATTCTGAATTTGCCAGCAAGAGTTGGTGAAATCAGCAGGGTATTAAAACAAAACCCAGGAAAACTCAGTCAATTTTTTTCAGTTGTCTGCCTCATTTCTTTCTAATCACCTTCAATTGATTTCCAGTTAGCTGAGGACAACATGACGGTCAAAGACGGATTTTCGCTGCTCTTGAACTTGAAGCTTCCAGCGCTGCTGTGCATACTCTACCTTATTCAGCACATTGGCTCGACTGCGGGAGCGGGCCAGCACATCATGGGCGTTTGCAAAAGGCTGGTGATCCTGAAAGTCCAAGAATGGAGAACATCAGAGATGGCATGATCAGTGTAAAACACACACACAATACAGTAATTATCCAGCCACAGATGGGGGCATCTGGACTTCACAAACAACAGACCATCTTTTTGGCCAAGCACTCCTAGGCACTCACGTGCCAGAAGTAGAATGAACTCAAATACAGAAATAGGTGGTTCAAGTCGTTTGAGTGATGAGGAGGTTATTTGTGAAATGTTTCCACAAGTCATCATTTCCAAAGACATTTCCCTTAAGAAGCATGGACCAAGACAAAGACAGTGGTCATTTATGTTAAAGACCAGCCTTCCCTGACAACTAGGGGGAAAAATCTATCTTCATGTTAATATCCATGTTACAGATAGGGAAAGTAGAGCTTTTCCTTGCTGAATTCGATACTATATAGCTAATCTGGCAGAGGAAAAACTTGTCTTAATTTCCTGACTCCCATTATACTAGAATTATTACTTGCCACCTTGGGGCCACATTCACCCTTGGGAGAAGAGTTGATAGGATCTTGTCTTTTAATAATTCCCTGCACCTTGAACACATACACTAAATGGACTGATTTCCAAAATCCTTTTCATTTCCACCTCCCCCAATCTGTAATGAAGAGACACAGCTTAAGCGCTACCATCACCCTCTATTACTAAGGACAGTAAGGATTTATTACATCAGCATTTTTATTAAACACCTGAATCTTTCACTGCTGAGCACTCAGGGTTTCCATGTTAGTTGCTGCCTTAAGAAAGAGGCTATTGAAGGGTTACCTAGGTATCTGTGTAGAAAACCAACCTAACCTGGTCAAAGTAAACCAATGCCACTGATGTTTGTAGTCATGACACAGGAAACCACCATGCTAATCTACCTATGAATGAGGATATAAACACAGCTGCCTAAATGACAAAAAGCATTCAATACTAATTTATTGCTTTTGTTTGCCTTTTCCTTGATCTCTTTTTCCTGAACCTTGTCAGCAAAGCTTCTAAATGTTCTAACATAGGATCCAAGTCACAAGTTGCACCTCTTATATTAAACCTTGCCTCAAAGAAAGAAATATTGTTTTGCTGTGTATGTTTGCAAAAGCTCTATTATATATCCAAGGCAGGAGTCAGCATGTCTATAGAAAGCCAAACAAAACCACATAACTATATATACAACTTTAACTGTGTGGAATTACAACACCTGGTCTTCTTTTTATAGTAGGACACTTATACAATGTCTACATTTCAAAGACATCAAAAAGTTTTCTCTAAGGAATCTTCCCGGTCTTTACTGAAATTTCCTCAACTTTTTGCTTAATATAGGTAACAGCTTGTTACAAGAGAGGCAAACAGCAAGACCCATGTTTTTAAATTTTTAACCTTACAAATGAAAATAACAAAAAAAATTCCATAAAGTTCAAAATGTTTCAAAGATTTAAGAAAAAAATTTAAGAACAAGGAAGGCTAAAGCTGTTGGATTACTTGATTTCGCATAAGGAAATAAACTGATCTGAGGTCATCTAACAAATGAACACACGACTTAGTTCATCTCACCTTGACTTGGTGTTATATCATCTCAACACACTGATTTTGTTCAAGTAGATTAAAACAACTCTATGGGAATATGGTGCTTCAATGAACTTGTATATAAAATAGTATTACCATTAGTTTGTTTTGACATAAACAAGACTGGGAAGAAGGATGTACTTTATCAGCAGAGCAGCTCTCAATTTCATAGTCCTGTTATCTGCCCTTCAGGGTAGGGGGAGAAAAATTTTCCTAAGGAACAAAGTTAAAGGGCTAAACAAACCAGTTAATCCTTTTGGTCCATTTTCCACCTATCAAAACAAGAATGAACTAGCTGCTCATGGTCATGGATGCTAGAAGAATGCAAATAGAGATTTACCCTTTTTATATGTTTGTTCTTTTTACACCTGATAAAATTACAATAAATACAAAACATGTTTTAATGCTTTGATAATAGCAATGATGTGTCATGGATATATGATACAATAAATATTGTGACTACTTACAGTGAACTTAACTATTTGTACTCTCACTTGATTTAAAATGCTCTACAGTGAATAAAAATGAAACTGAGAATTTAAGAAAAACATTTTTAAAGGCACATAAATACTAAAGAATTCGCAGATAAGCAACAATTGTAGAAATTTATTTATTTTTGTACAGAGTTGTTACTCTGTATAAATTCATAGCTAAAGGTTAGAAAAATCTCTCCCTGCCCAGCATTAATTCAATAGATATCCAAGAATTAGCCAGACTTGTCAGAGACAATGTTTTCAGTTAATATATGTACAGAATGAATCACTGAACAAAAGGATTATTAAGCACATGACCCCACCAATCAAATGCCTTTCCTACACATTTTCATCTACACATGTGTGCATCCATTTCTTTTGTTCTATGTGTATTACATTAATATTGTTTATTTCTAAAATCAGGAACTAAATATTTAATACTATAAAGAATATAGTTTAAGTCAGACTTTCTATGTGCCTATTATGAAATGGTTTATGTGGCCTTTTTTTTTAAAAAAAGATTTTATTTATTGAGACACAGAGAGAGAGAGAGGCAGAGACACAGGCAGAGGGAGAAGCAGGCTCCACGCTGGGCGCCCGACATGGGACTCGATCCCAGGGCTCCAGGATCATACCCCTGGCTGTCGGCGGCACTAAACCACTGCGCCACCGGGGCTGCCCATTTATATGGCCTTTGACGCATAACATTTTATATGTTAGTTCTCAACTGGGAGTGATTTTGTCCCCCGAAAACATTTAGCAATATCTGTGGACACTTATCATCATGGTTGGGATGACAGGCGCTACTGGAATCTAGTGGGTAGAGGTCAGGGATGCTGCTAAATGTCCTAAAATGAATAGGATAACTCCCCACAACAAAGAATTATCCAAGCTAAAGTGTCAATGCTGTTGAGGCTGAGAAAAATCTGTCATATGTGAATGAAAATAGCATGGGAACAGTATTTGAGACTCTAATGCTTCTGGTACAAAACCTCCTGTCCTTTAGCTCTCTTTCCCCATTCACCCCATAGGCCTTGTTTCTGACCACATCAGATCTCCAGTCTTGACCTTTCTCTCCCAGCCTATCAATAATCCCCTCCTGGAACTCCTCAAAAATTAACAGGCATTTCTTACATGATTAAAAATAAAAGGTGGAAACATACTATAATTAGTCATTTCTTTTACTATCTGTTTCTGTTTATCTCTTTATTCCTACTACCCAGCAGAGGACCTGATACAGAGAAGTTACTCATTATGTGTTGGTTGAATTAATAAGGAAGCAAGGAAAAAAGAGGCAAACAGAGGTGCTTCTATGAAAGTTCTTGATAAGACACAAATGGAATCTTGCCCAAATAAATTGGATATTCATAATTGATATTCATATGACAACAATGTATTGATTAAAAAGCAGGCTCTGTTTTTAGTAATAACCCAAGCCATCCAGTCAGGATTCCCTCTAATCTTTTACCAACAGTTCCACAAGACATTCCAGAGTAAAAGGACTTCTGACTTTGGTTAGCCCGGGCTCACCCTGGCTTTAGCTTTTGGAATTGGTTCTTGAAACTCTACTGAATTTTATCTATTTTGAGGAACGTAAGCCAATAAAGTAATCCAAAATAAAAAGTAATTTCTAAAAATAATTATATGTAGAATAACAAAACAGTGGAAAATTGGAAAATAGGCCCAAACAGGATAATGATAAAACAATATAATGCTCTAAGCTATACTGAATAACAAGCTTGTGGACTATGTCAATAACTAGATTTTTTTTTTTAATTACCAGACATTTTTTAATGAAGTAATGTTAACACAAAAAGGAGACCACAAAACAATTTATACACTGATTATACCAACTATATGTATAAATAGAAATGTGTTTTTAAGATAGGAAGAGAATCAGGAATGCTGGTTTTTTCTCTAAAGATCACAGGTTTTTTTAATTTTTTTTTTTAAAGAAGGAGTAGAAAAATGTAAAACATCACCAGGTTATCAAGCTGCACTTCATTAAGAAAAGAACACCGTCTTCATGTTTCCCTTCACTAAAACCTCTTTGCCTTCTAATATATTTGGTCATGCTGACAGGAATAGTACTCAGGCAAGAGCTTGGGGAGAAATCTATCTCACAAGTGTTTCTCAGTGTTAATCAGGGAAAGGCAATGAAAATTGTGCCCTTGATACTAAAGGGCAAAGCCTATACAGCACACTCACCAAGGATCGTTAATTTAGACCACCATTTTGATGGCTATCCAGAGTAATTTCCTCATGAAGAGATATATACTAAAATTAGAACAGTCCTTTGCTTCTCTAGTTGATAATCTGCTCCAGCACATGAACATCTATATACAACTACTTTTCACTTGCTGTTTACATCAGATGATGACAAATACTGTCATACACAGCTAGGGAATGCCAAGTACTTACCCCAACATCATCATCGCTCTGTATCAATTGTGAGTGTCCAAACAGGCGTCTCTTCAGTATGGGTTCAACCAGGGTAAGGTACACCATGTACAGAAGTAGAAGGCCCAAAATGGAGAGATAGATTATAATGGTAACCTAAAGGAAGTTGAAAATAAGTTACATCTCTGTTTGAGGCAAAAAATCAGAGTTCTGTGTAATAATAGTGAAGCCATGGTGAAGACTGATTTTTCTGCTAAGCATATAGGATTCCTATACAAACCAAATTCCAACATAAACAAACTCAACTCTTCACCAAAATATTATTTAAAGATAAAGAGAAAAAATGTGTTTTGTCTTTGAGATCTTATTACAAGTCTTCAGAACTCCATCTTCACCTACTGCTAATCATTTGTCACCACTGCTAGCATACCAAATTTTTTTTCACCTGAATATAGTGTCCTAGATTCAGCAGTACTGTGTTTAGACAACTTAAAGGAACCCTAACAAAAGGTAATTCAGATGAATTTCAACAGAACACTCTTTTAGATCAACTTAGATATACAAAAATACATTTAAAGCCAGTGATTTTCCTGAGATCTTGATCTGTGTGCTGTCAAAAAGTACAGTGTGACACCCTTCTCCCCCCGACCTCTAGAATGGCTATAATTAAAGCCAGACAGTACCAAATCTTAGCAAGGATGTGGCAAAACTGAACCCTCAAACATTGCTGGTGGGAATGAAAATGGTACAACTATTTTGGAAAACAATATGGCAGTCTCTTAAAAAGTTAAAATAAACTTACCTCTCTAAGGAATCTACCTGACAGGAAAACATATATCCACACAAAGACATGTGCACAAATATTTATGGCAGCATTATTCATAATAGTAAAAATCTGGAAATAACTCAAATGTCCATCAACTTTTGAATGGATCATACAAATGTGTTATATTCGTATAATAAAATGATATTCAGCAACAAAAAGGAATTAAATACTGATAACATGCTGCAACATGGATAAACCTCAAAAACATTATGCTAGGTGAAAGAAACCAGTCACAGAAGACCACATGTTGTATGACTCTACTTATATGAAATATCTAGATCTGTAGAGACACAAAGCAGCATAGTGATTGTCTAAGGCTAGGGGTGGGAATGAGATTAACTGTAAATGGGAATGAGGGGTAATGGGAATGTTGTAACACTGAATTTTTTAAAAATTGTTTTAAATTTCCTATAATGTATTCAGTTACACACTTAACAGTGAGTGGCTTTTAGGGTCTGTAAATTACACATCAAAAACTTAGCTGAATAATAAAAAAAGTACAGTGAGTATTTCTTTACAGGATAGCACCTTGCTGGAGCAGAAACTCTCCCACGGAAATCTTTGTAACTGTTACAGCTGATCATTCCAGATTTCCCATGAGGCCTTTTCTCAGGAGAAATGAATGGGAAGCTCCATATAAAAAAATTGGGGGGAAAAACTGTTAGCCACTATAAAAAAGTAATTGAACTCATTAGAGGTCAAATGGTGATGAGAGTGATCTACCTTTTATTTCCTATAGGAAATACAGGAAATGTTAGAATCCATAAGTGATAGTTCTAGAATAAAGTAGTCTCTCTCCTCTCTCTCTCTCTCTCTCTCTCTATATATATATATATATATATATATATTTTTTTTTTTTTTTTTTTTCCCTCAGGTCTGAGACGGGAGGAAGAAGAGGGCCTAGACATGCTGTTTTCTCCCTAGCTTCTGGCATATGTGGCCCACAGAAAAGCTGGAATAGCTTTCAGGATGTGCTAATTACACATAGGGCATTTTTGTGCCATTTGACATATCACACCTCTGTTAATATGTCCTAATTACTCCCCAAAGCATCTCAGTGAGACAGGCAGAGAGCAGACCCACTGTTCTGGGGCTATTGTTGAGGATGAGGAAGGAAGGGGTTAGTGGATGGTAAGGAGAGGAGGGAAGAATAGTTGAGTGACTGAAATAGAATTCAGATGTCCAAAATTTTCTTTCTTGTCTAGATACCATCAAGAACTATTCCATAAGCAGGGCCGCCTGGGTGGCTCAGTCAGTTAAACAGCTGCCTTCAGCTTAGGTCTTGATGCTGGGGTCCTGGGATTGAACCCCATCTTGGGCTCCATGCTCAGTGGCAAGTCTGCTTCTCCTTCTGCCCCTCTCCCCTGTTCATGCTCTCTCAAATAAATAAATAAAATCTTAAAAAAAAAAAAAAATTCCCAAAGCAGAAAAGTTCTTTTTTTTTCTTACCTTGATTGTAACAGAGCTTCTTTCCTCATATTTGCATTCACAGCGTAGACAGTAGGCTTCTACATCAGGCCCTCGCACAGGCATGGGATCCACAACATGAAGGCAATCGCTGAGAAAACAAGGATAAAATATTGCTTCAGCCTACCTGGATTTTCTATACTGATCAAAACTTTTCTATGATCCAGAATAATCACTGAGCTTAAGAACTTAAGGAACAAATAATAAGGGAAGTAAAATCATCGCTCTCTCAATATTAGCAATTTGGTGAGATTTAACAGTCTAAGAACCATAAAGACTCAAGTAGTAGCAATTTTCAAAAGTGCTGCTGTTAACAGTTAAAAATGCACCTGAAAAAATCTCAAATGGGATCGAAAACTACTTAGCACATCAAGTTATATTTAGACTTGTTCATTTACCAAGAAAAATTGCTTTAAATGATTTAATGTATCTTGATGCATTGTTCAAATATATTATCTCTTTTAAGAATTAACATCAATCTTAACTGCCATAGGGTGGTATATGAATGGCTAATCACACTGAATAGTTGCTAAATTCTGAAACTCGAAACTGAGCATTCAAAGGTGCAGAAAGAAATAATTACTTTTGCAGAAAGGAAAAAATTACTTTTCTCAATGAGCAAAAGTCTATTGAAAATGCATGGAGAAATAGGATTGGGACAACGAAAATATTTAAAAATGAAAACTGATTACCCAGAAGGAGTACAAAAAAATAATAAAAGATTAAATGTTTTTGTTGTTGGATGTTCTTTATTTTTTCCCCCATTTTCTAGGGCACTTATTTATTATGGCTTATGAAAAAAATAATTCTATCAAAAAAACCTTTTCCCAGAAATCTGTCAATTCTAGGAAATAATTAAATTATGACTTTCCCCAACTATTAAGAGCCTACTACTCTGTTCACTTTCAGCAAAAATAGGCACACTTTCCTGTTCTGTCAACTGCTGTGCAATTTTCTTTTATCATCTCTTCCATAGGCACTTTGGGCTGCCTCAAGAACTCTATGATCACATCCTGTCTCACCCCACCCATCTTTCTTGAGGGCACCCAATGCTCTAGGCTATGTCTTCCCTTTGCCCAGCAAAATCTACATTTTCATGTCCCATTCCCTCTGAGCTGTGACATGACAGAAAACCCAAACTTTCATAAATGATAAAAATTCAATCAGTTATCCCTAACAGGTAATTTAATTTTAACAAAGAGGGGCACCTGGATGGCTCAGTGGTTTAGTGTTTGCCTTTGTCTCAGGGCATGATCCTGGGGTCCCGGGATCGAGTCCCACGTCGGGCTCCCTGCTTGGAGCCTGCTTCTCCCTCTGCCTGTGTCTCTGCCTCTCTCTCTCTCCCTCTCTCTCTGTGTCTCTCATGAATAAATAAATACAATCTTTTAAAAAATAATAATTTTGGGCAGCCGGGTGGCCCAGTGGTTTAGCGCCGCCTTCCACCCAGGTGTGATCCTGGAGCCCCGGGATCGAGTCCCACGTCAGGTTCCCTGCATGGAGCCTGCTTCTCCCTCTGCCTATGCCTCTGCCTTTCTCTCAGTGTCTGCCATAAATAAATTAAAAAAAAAAAGTTTTTAAATAATAATTTTAACAAAGATACTAATGAAAAAATAAGCCTCAACTGGTAGTATGGTAAGGTCCCACAACTCACACCATACAAATCTGTTATCTGTTCCAAACATAAAGAAGACCAGGAATGTTTCCAGCTGGTTACAGGCATAAAATGGGCATAGAAGCTAATGTCCCATTCAATCATATAGGTTATCGAGACCAACACTTTCAGAGAGGTCACCTGCACAAGATCACAGAGTAGATTAGAAGCCAGGGTTTCTACCACCTAGGTCAGCTCCTCTGTATTTCTCTGAACCTCAGGAAAACAAGACTTATCTCCTAGTTTCCTGTTTCAGCTTCAGAGGTCTTCATAACAATAGCTTAGAATTACTTGGGGAACTATGTGTTGAGTATTGAGTGTTTCTTTTTAAAGTACAGATATAGTTTAATAACAAGGAGATATTGAGCATTATGCAAAAGTTGTGCAGGATAGGAGAGGAAGGTTCATTCTGGCTGGCTAGTCAGTCATAAATACAGAACCCAGAGCCAGAACTTGACCACTCTGGGAACTAGGCAATACCTCCCCCTAGTGCCACAATAAGGATATTGTCAGCTAACCTCACAACCCAAGCATAAACCAGAGAACTCAAACTTTTCCTCAGTCAGACAGCATTAAGTCAATAAAGAATTAGAGTTAACAATGGGACAAAATGGAAGCCAGAAGATAAAACTCCATCTAGGACCAAATAGATGTTGGACACTTTGTAAAGGCATAACATTCTGATTAATCATAACTTGCTTACTCTTCTAAAAACAGTTAACAGTTGAGAACCTATCTCAGGTAAAAGGATGAGCTACAGGAAGGAAGAGGGGAAGAAAAATCACAAACAAGCCTTGTTTTCAACTGTTTATTCTCAAAGCTCCCTGTTTTGACCAATAACCAGAGCGTATGGTATATGGCTCTGTTGGAACCTGGAATCGTAAAATGTCAGTGAAAAGATCAGTGCTAACCACGTGAACAGTGAGTTCACCTGCTGCTCAACTAAAAAGCATCACATTCTATTACTGATAATAAACTAAATGTAGGTATTTCATATACCTGGAAAATGTATAGGAATAACTTTAAAAACGTATGAGTTTTCTTGTATCATAAAAGTAACTTGATTACATAAAATCTGTAAGAATATAGCTAAACCTCTGTAATATGAGACAATTTAAAGTGGAACACAAGTTCATAAGAAGCTTTCAAAAATGTAGTTATTAAATATCAGATTCAACCTAAATGTTTACCATGGGAAGAACAGACAATGGCATCAGAATAAAGAAACATGCTCAAAAGCTGACTTTTCTTTTTCAAAGTCAACTTGAAATACTGTAACCAAATGAATTTAATTTTGCTTTCAAAGTTTTGCTTGCTATTTAGCTGTGAAATTGGGTACATGTGCAAGTTCCTAGCATTTGGAGCTATTTTTCTTGTATGCCTATCCCAGCAATCTTCCACCATGTTTACAAATCATAAATCATAATAGCATGAGAAGGAGCCCATCCATCCTATCCATCCTACTACAAACAACTGCTTCCCAATCATTTTATGCTATATGTAGAAAAGCTATCATTTGTAAGGTCCATAAATAGAGAATGCTGGTGGTGGCTAGTGAGTCAAGAGCCCAGTCCTCAGAGGACTGCTTGACTACCCCAAAGGCTGAGGGAGCAACTTCTTGACATACCTATATCCATGGCACACCAAGTGGGAAACTATGATATACATGGCTCATTCCCATTCCTTCCTGAGCCTTCTGACACTTTCAAGCATAGTCTTCTGTATTAGGCAATACATTATCAAAACTTACAAGTTATGAAAATTATAACCCAGATAAATGAGGCCTGTGGACCTTCCAGTGAAAAACAAGAGAGAGGACTAAAATTTAGGAGGGCACGGAAGGTAGCCATGGGCAGTTTAGTGCCACAAACTCAGCTCTGTCCCTTATAAAACCCTCCCTACTTGGGAATCAGTGTTTTGGCTAGATTCCTTTAAGTTTACATCACACATTCAGGGCCTTACTTTCACTTTTTCAAATAGAAGTGGAATTTGACACTTACACTTAAAAAGAAATACAGGTGACCCTTGAATAACAGGGGTTGAACTGTATGGGTCCACTGTACACAATTTTTTTTCAGTAGATACAGTATACTACTGCAAATGTATTTTCTCTTTCCTATGATTGTCTTAATAACATTTTCTATTCTCTAGTTTACTTTATTGTAAGAGTACAGTATATAATACATGTAACATAAAATATATGTTAATCAACTGTTTTATTGTTAAGGCTTCTGGTCAACAGTAGGCTATTAGCAGTTAAATTTTGAGGTAGTCAAAAGTTATATGAAGATTTTTGACTGTGCCAGGGTCAGGATACCTAAGCCCTACGTTGTTCAAAGGTCAACTGTATTTAAAAAGGAAACAATACATTAGATGAACATTCTGGGCTAACAGTGACAACCACAGAAAAAAATCTGACAGGTATGTCAGTAATCTAGAATACTTACCAATCTTTCTGAGATATGTTCTTATTATAAATATGCCCAGAATTATCTTTATAGGGAGGACAGATACATTTACATCGGACATCCTCGAAATTCTGTAACCAAAATGGAAACTTAGTATAGCTTGTTAACAATATCAATATTTTTAAAAACTGCACCATATACATTTTGCTAAGCGTCCCCTGCCAAATATTCTAAAACTATTCATTTTGAGAGAGAGCTTTTTAAAGCTACAGGTTCTTTTTTGTAATGCTAATGAATCATTATATAGTACACGAAATTATTTTGAAATAATACGTGTATGTGATCTGTGATTTATTAATCACATTTATAGGTCACATGACAAACTATGCTATCTACCTGCCGGTAAAAAAGGCACAATAGACAGATAACTCTACCTGCAAATAAGGATCCGATTACAAAATTACTCACAAAACAAGTCACAATTCTTCTAATTACTATCTTTCCACCCTTTAGTAGAATGGCATGGATATGGATAAAGGGGGTTGGACCAGGGCTCTACAGAAGGGGTGAAGTTTTAGAGGCACTCAGTTATAACTAGAAAGCAAGTACATAAGGGCAGTAGCTTATGTCTAGCTGAGATCAGTTTGGTCTACCCTCCCCAGGAAACTTTGCTTCTAATCACTGGTAGACAGAGAGGATAACTAATGATAAAGCAAGTTTCAAGAGGTGGAGAAAGTGGTGACTAAATATATGAATACAGGAAATAAGAGAAGCTTCATTAGCAAAGGGGAATTTATCTGAGAGGGCAAGTGGATCATTAGCTCCCGCCCTGCCCCGCCCCCCAAGGCCCACTGTTCCTTTATATGGTGCTATGTCTGGCAGAGCTGTTGACAATGGATTCATTCAGCAACCACTTAGTGAGCATTTGCTCCATGTTGGACCTTGTGCTCAATGAAGTGGATTCAGATAAGTGCAAGACAGGGCTCCTGCCAGTAATCAGGACACACCCTAATGGAGACTGACAGATAAATACATCATTACAATATACTCTTGAAGTGATGACAGGACATATGCAGAGGATGCCAGCAATGTTTTGAAAGACACGAGACTTGCTGCTTTCCCTATTTCTGGTAGGAGGTAGCAAAGATTTCAACAAGAACTCCCGATCAAAACCCCCTGAGCTGTCTGCATTAAACCTGTCTTTCCCAACCTGTCCCATATTATGGATTAAAGCTATTTTTTAAAATGCAAATGTCAATCTGTCTTCCCATCACATTAAGGTAAATTCCTTCCGTTTTCTCCAATAAGGAGCTAGCTCATCAAGGAGGACGCACAAGTGTGTACCAGGGGCAAAGCAGGTCTGGAGGGTGGGAGCATGAAGGGGGCTATAAAGAGCAGCATGAGGAGGCTGGAAGGACCCAGAAGTGGAGCAGGGGAGAGGGCTACAACTTTACCTCCCTGTAGCTTGGGCCCTTCCCTTCCCCACTGAATTATCAGGAAGAAAGAAGGCCAAACAAAGAGGCCAAGAGATCCTGGAGGGAGTTAGGTCAGGATATTAGGCTGGTGGTCCTCTGTGTAGGTCCTATTGGGAAGGCAGGCTGCAAGGAGAGGCAAGTTCCTACACTGGGAAGGGAACCGGTTCAGGGGTGAGTTGAAATGAGTTCCTAAGAGGGAGGCTTTCCGTGAGGTGGGGGCTTCTGGTAATTCTGGCTTAGGGAACGGGGGCGGGGCAGGAAGAGGGCTGTGAGGCAGGTGGAGGGCGCGGTGGGCTTCAGGAGCTTAGGGGTGGAAAGCTAAAGGCTCTCAGAGTTGGAAACGCTGTAAGGTTTGAGGCGGTGCCGTCGGCGCTGGGAAGGGGACCGTCTAGGAGGGGGAGGAGCGCGTCCGGGCTGCGGGCGCTGTCGCGGCTGGGCGGAGCTGGGGCGGGGGCGGGGGCGGGGGCGGGGCAGGGGCAGGGGCGGGAAGGAGGCGGGCGCCGGCGCGGCCAGGGCTGGGGGTGCGAGAGCGGCCGGCACCGCCGGAGTGGCGGGGCTGGGGGCGCCGGTGCGATCGGGCGGGGGGCGGCCTGCAGGTCGGGGTGGCAGGGCCGGGAGAGGCGCGGGGAGGGCAGCAGGCCGACAGACGGCTTTCGGCAGGCCGGAGGGGAGGGGCTCCTGTCTGGAGCGAAGGCTGCGCCGACTCACCTTGGCGGCGTCTGACAGCTGCACCAGCAGCAGCACCGAGAGCGCCAGGCAGGACAGGCTGAGCAAGGAGCCAAGCCGAAGGAAGCCTCCCCACACGGTCGCCATCGCTGCCAGGCCCGGCGGTGGCCACAGCCCGGAGCCCCCGCGACCTGGTCCGGGCTGGGGCTCCGGCTCGGGCTCCGGCTCGGGCTCCTCCGCCCGCACTTCCGGCCGGGCCTCGGCGTCACCGGCCGCGCGGGGTCAGCTACGTCACCGTCCGCCCCGGAAACGGTTCCCCGTGCGCAGGCCGCGGAGGCTGCGCGGTGCCGGCGCCCGCCCCGCGAACGCTCGGGCGCGGGAAACCAAGGGGGCGCCCCTGGCGCGGCAGAGCTCCGAGGCGTGAGGCTGTCCTTCCTGGGCGCTGGAGCAGCGGCGGCTGAGGACCTGCAGGGCCCTGGGGAGTCCTCTCGCCCGGGAGACCCCCAGCAACTCCAGCGACCCCTGCGAGCCCGGAGCCGTCCGTCGCCAGGCCCCCGAGGCTGGGGCGAGCCCAAGCGCCCGGGGCGGCTTGCGAGGGCAGGTGGCAGGCGTGGAGGCGGCCACGGGACTGACGGCCGAGCCATGCCTTCCGGGAGGCCTACCCCCAGCCGGAGGGCCGTCCTCCCCGGCACTTGGCCCCTAACCTGCAGCCCCTGCGCCTCCCGGACGCCGCTCGCGGCAGGGCTTCCAACACGCTGGCTTCGGCTTGGTCTCCCCGCTTGCCTCCCGCTGGGGCCTGACCGCCTAGACCCCAGCCTGCTGCACGAACCGCGCGTCAGCGGCGCGGCTGAGTCGGGCCGGGCTAGGTCTGGCTCCGGAAGGTGTGGAATTGGCCAAAGAACCGCCCTAGTAGCCTCCTCCGCCCGGGACTCCAGTAGTTGGGGAACTGCGGTGCTACGATCCTATTAAGGGCGGCTGGCCTCGAAGTCAAGAGTTGGGGGAGCGCTGACCGGCCTTGCAAGTGCGGGTCATCCTCTGCAGGTAATTTAGGAGGACCCTGGAGATGGCGCAGTGTCTCCAATTAAAATATTTTTCAGTTAATGAAGACATTGTGGAGCGGGATAGTGGAAAGGATACAGAGCTCATCACCACCACTGCAGATTTGCTGAAGGACTTTGGGCAAAACACTTACCTTTCCTGGGCCTCTGGTTCTTGGTTCACTATGGGGAGATTGAACTCTTATCTATGGATTTCAAATTCTCCCATGTTTCTTAAAATCTTTAAAACAAAAAAGTAGTCTTTTCCTAGTTTTCAGAAATGTTTTAATTAATTACTAGACTCTTCCTTTAACTTAAAAAATTTTTTTAAAGATTTTTAAAAATTTATTCATGATAGACACAGAGAGGCAGAGACACAGGCAGAGGAAGAAGCAGGCTCCATGCGGGGAGCCCGACGCGGGACTCGATCCCGGGTCTTCAGGATCACGCCCTGGGCTGAAGGCAGCATTAAACCGCCGAGCCACGGGGGCTGCTCCATGTCCAACATGTGGCTATATTTCAGGATCCTGTGAGATCGAGTCACTGCTCTAGGACTGAACCGGTCAGGTGCCCCTCCCGTGTGATTATTGTTGATGCCAGACTCTAACACAAGGTGTCTGATACTATGCCAGATATATTTAGCCCCTTTCAATCCCAAGTGGCAAGTGGTGCCTAGTCCCAGCCAGAATCAGAGGGGTAGGGCTAGATGACCTTTCATCAAAGCCCCTGCAGGCTGTCCCTGTGGAGGTACTGTCACATTAGTGAGATAACAAGTCTTTGTTGTTGGTGTTTTGCTGGCCAAGAACAACTCGGAGGTCAGAATAGTCTGTGAGGCACTGTAGATGTGATTGCTAAAGGCAAGTTTGGGATCAATTTAGGGTTCATTGTCTAGGTCTGATATTTAAGGGTGTGCTCCCTCTGGCTAGAACCTCACAGGTCTTTTCTTCTTCATGATTGAGAGTACAGAGGCTTAAAGTGAATATATATTAATGACTGGTGGGTCTTATCTGCTTATTGGAGAATTAACAAGTGCACTCCTGGAAGCAGCATTTTAGAGTTAGACTGTCCAGTACAGTAGCCACTAGCCACATGTGTCATTGAGCACTTGAAATGTGGCTAATCAGAATTGAGTAAGTGCAAAATATACACTGGATTTCAAAGACTTAGTACAAAAAAAAAAAAAAAAAACCTTAGTATTTTTATATTGCTTAAGGTTGAAATATTTCAGATACATTGGATTAAATTATTAAAATAATTTCATTTGTTTCTTTTTACCTTAAATGCGGCCACTAGAAAATGCAATATTTATG
The DNA here is from genome assembly GCF_003254725.2 of Canis lupus dingo. NCBI lineage: Eukaryota > Metazoa > Chordata > Mammalia > Carnivora > Canidae > Canis > Canis lupus. The sequence goes on from NC_064263.1 coordinate 32,832,631, forward strand.
TTAGGCATCAGTGTTCTAGAACATAGACTATAGCTCCCATGAGTGGAGTATAACTGTAAGATGGTTGCCTGGCTAGAGACTGAATGAAGACTCAGGCTTGGATAAGGAGAAAGAGGACAGAGCTAGAGCCAAGGGTTTGGGGGAGGTGTGTGTCGGCCAAAAAAATGAAAGTAATTTTAGGTGATGCAATAGAAGTTAAAACAACAAAAAAAAGTAGTAAAGCTATTGGTTCCTTTTGTTCTGCCCTGCTCACACCTAAATAACACTTTCCCCTTAGGTAAGGGGTTTTCTAGCTAGAAGAACTTAGCTGACCTATGTGCACTTCCTTCTGTGTTTGTGGAAATATTTCATAACCTCATGGTAAAATTATGTTTTCTAATAGTGAAAGGGTATATAAGGGAAGGGAGAAGAAATGTGTGGGAAATATCAGAAAGGGAGACAGAACATAAAGACTCCTAACTCTGGGAAACGAACTAGGGGTGGTGGAAGGGGAGGAGGGCGGGGGGTGGGGGTGAATGGGTGATGGGCACTGAGGGGGGGGGCACTTGATGGGATGAGCACTGGGTGTTATTCTGTATGTTGGTAAATTGAACACCAATAAAAAATAAATTTATAAAAAAATAATAATGAAATTATGTTTTCATATCTGCCTCTAAATTTCCCAGCCTCCACCCAAATATGGTGAGCTTTCTGAGGGCAGGGACCTTGCCTATTCTCTTTGGAAACTGAGATCTTCTAAAAACCAATAAATGTGGGGATCCAGAGAAAGGAAAAGGTGAGTGAGAGAGGCTCTTAAGGTGTGTCAAGGAACTAGGTAATTACCTGAATCCCTGTATGGTTCCTTTTGACCATGAGAAGGCAATGCTGAGCCCAGAGAACTATAGATGGGATGTGGGCCACCATAGTAGGCAGGAGAGGAGAGATTTCTGACCTAGGGTTTTCCTAGACCTTAAGGCTACATCAGAGTTCTTTTTACAGGCAAGGACTTAGCACCCAGTCATTTCCCTTAGGACCCACTCTTCTTCTCCCTTCTCCTTGCTTCCCTGTGACTTGGTTTTCTTAGTTCATTATTTTTAAAGGAGTAACACAGGTCTAGGGGCACCTACCTGGCCGGGCCCTCTTTGTGAAGCCTGAAAAATTCCCAGGTGAGAGATTTAAGTGTGGAAGTCAGAAGATTAGGAAGCAGAAGTTACAATTTATGTATCTGGGACCAAGGTTTTGCCAGCTGTGTGCAGCCCCTTCACCTCCTTTCCCCTCCAGTGATCAGACAGTTCTCTAGATGCCCCTTTCTTATTTTCTCTGAACTACTCAACACGTTCCCAGACCATGTCAGTCCAGAACAAATGGAGTCACGAACAGCATCAGTGATGATGGTTTCCTTGGATTGTGCCGCTCGTGGTTATGGCAGTATACACACACACAGTTTCTTCCAGTTATTTCTGAGCATACCCAGGAATCTTATATGAGCCGCCTCCTTTATCATGTGCCTGGCTAGGATGCTTCCTCCTACCTGACCTCCTTTAGTGAGATTTTCTGTCTTCCACTTTCTGTAAAGCCATATAAGCGTGTCATTCCACATCATTTGCTGGTCCCCACCAGGGAACAATGTGTGGGGCTAGAATATAGTCTTTTCCTAGAGATACTGGTGCCCTTATTGCTGATAAGTTACTGAAGTCCCTAAAATAACAGCAACACAAGGTTTAGTACCAAAGCAGGGAGAATTTTAAAAGTTTCTTTCAGAGGGGTGCTAAATCAGTATTGTTTGTTTCCCAGTGCCCTAAGGGAACACTTAAGGAAAACAGTCCCTTCTCTCTAATCATTAAGATTTTCAAATACATGAGATATGTTATTTTTACCAATATAGTATATTTTTAAAAATTGGACAACCTTTTTCTTATTTTTTAACTATCTCTTCTGGGATATATCTCCATATTTCGTAATAACATACTTATAACTAGTTCTTGATTTTTCAGTTTGGTCTATTTTACTTCCTATAGGAAATAGACAATGTATATATATTCTAATGCCCTCTCATAAACACATATATTATTCTTCAATGTATCTATATCACCTTAGGTAAATAACCTCATATTATTATGACTCCACATATTATTCATAGTTGGTCCCATTAGCATAATACCACATTTTGGTTTTTTGACTGAAGCCTTTTTTTCCCATGCTTTCTTAAGTGGCTAATTATAAGACTATATAAGTATCTAGCTATAAGACTGTATAAAGCTCTAAGTGGCTCACTATAAGGCTTTAAGTGTATTTATCCACAATTCTCCTGTCAGTACATTCAACCACATCAGAAAGCCTATCAGTTTATTTTTTAAACTGGAGACACCACCAGGAGTCTATCATCATCCTTCATTCTGGACTGGTTGTTCTGTAAACCTACTGCTGCAGTTTTTGTCCTAAGAAAAATTACCATTTCTTCCTTTTTCTTCTTTTTTTTCCTTAAAGATTTCCAAATTCCAAATCTTCTTTTGAATTTTTACATTTCAGTTATCCTGTCTTACGTTTATTAGAGTACTTTCTTGTCCACCCTTCCGCCCCACCCTTTAAATAGCATTCTGTTCCATCTGGGGATGCAATATCTTATTTCTCTGAGAATAATTCTAATATTTTATTTCTTAAATTATGTTGTTTTTCAGTCTTTGTCTCTGTCTTTTGTGTTAGAAGGTTTTCTTAAATGTCTGGACATCCTTGGTTATCCGTTCATATGTAGGAGTGTGATCTAAGAAAGAAAGCTGATAGGAAGCTCTGTGTACATGACAGGGCTTGTAATTAGGACACCCTGCAGTATTTTTCAAAATTCCGGTTGCAAACCCATTAGTTGTTTGTGAAATAAATGTAGCCAGTTACAACCAACCTTCCTCCCATCTGCCCCAAATGACAGTAAGTAGAACGGGAAATATATCAGAATATATCACATATAAAAATAATTTTGTGAAACTTTGGTTTTATATATGTACACATCATATATACATATTAAGTACTGAGTCAATCCCATAAAATGGGGATTTCTTATTGTGGGTGTTTCTTCAAAGCAGTTTGTAAAATTACTACTTAGTGTGCTCAAGGAGATCTCGAAGTATCAAAATAGGGGAGTCTTTTCTCTTGGAAGGAGAGGTAAGTTTCTCTGATGAAAAATTCTCTAAACTTCTGCTTGCTGGTCTGGTTGCCAGTGTTCATTCATTCAAGTATTTGCTGAATACTTACATGCCAAACATTGTTCTCAGTACTGGATATACATCAGTGTATATAAAACAGACAAAACTCCCTATCTTCTTGGAACTAAGATTTTAGAGGGGGAAACAGACGATAAACAAACATGGTAAGTTATACAGTAGTTAGGTATTGTGCTAGAGTAACACAGTAACAGAAGGGAAAACTGAATATATGCATACAGATTCCAATAAGGGGGGAGGTATGGTAGGGGTGGTGAGTGTTATTATTTCATGAATGAAGTAGAAAGCAAAGTCATCTAAGAATGAGAATGGGGAAAGAAGTGTTAGAAACTTGAGAAGGTATGAAATAATTTAGGACATAACCCAGCAAAGTAGAGCTGGGGGCCAAATCCTGTTTTTTTACAGCCTATTAGCTAAGGATAATTTTTATAATTTTAAATCGTTGAGAAAAAAATCTAAAAATGAATACTATATTGTGACACATAAAGATTTACATAAAAGTTCAAATTCAATTCATTTACATATTGCCTATGGCTACTTTCTGCTACACTGGCACAGTAGGTCAGTTGTAAAAAAGACTGCATGACCTGCAAAGCCTAGAATACTTATTATCTGGCTCTTTACAGAAAAAGTTTGTGGACCTCTGGTCTAGAATAGGAAGGGGAATGACTAGGAAAATATGATATTGGGCAGCTGTAAGGGCCTAAGAGTTATGGACATGAATTTAAGGTAAGACCAGTCACAATCTTCGACAAAGGAGGCAGGAATATGCAATGGGAAAAAGATAATCTCTTCAACAAATGGTGCTGGAAAACTGGACAGCTACATGCAAAAGAATGAAACTAGATAATTTTCTTACACTATATACAAAAATAAACTCAAAATGGGTTAAGGACTGAAATATGAGCCCTGAAACTATAAAAGAAAGTCCTAGAAGAGAGCACAGGCAGTAATTTCTCTGGCATTGGGCATAATATCCTTTTTCTAGATATGTCTCCTGAAGCAAGGGAAACAAAAACAAAAATAAACTATTGGGACTACATCAAAATAAAAAACTTCTGCACAGCAAAGGAAACCATTAACAAAACTAAATAGTATGGGAGAATATATTTGCCAATGACATAGCCAATAAAGGGTTAATATCCAAAATTATAAAGAACTTCTAGAACATCTGTAAAACAGTCCAATTAAAAATGGGCAAAGACATGAACAGGCATTTCTCAGAAGACATACAGATGACCAACAGACACATGAAAAGATGCTCATTTCATTCACTCATCAATGAAATGCAAATCAAAACCACAATGAGATATCACCTCATTGAATACCTAAAATAACTGAAGAAACAACAAACGTTTGCAAGGATGTGGAAAAAAGGAACCCTTGTGCACTGCTGGTCCGAATGCAAATTGGTACAGCCACTGTGGAAAACAGTATGCAGGTTCTTAAAAAAATTCAAAATAGAACTATCCTAGGAGCCAGTAATTGTAATACTGGGTATTTACCTAAAGAATACAAAAACAAATTTGAAGGGATATATGCAGCCCTCTGTTTTTTGCAGCATTATTTACAAGAGCCAAACTATGGAAACAGCCCAAGTGTCCCATCAACTGATGGAATGGATAAAAATGCAGTATGTATGTATACACACACATACACAGAGGAATATTATTCAGCATTAAAAAAGAACAAAGTCTTTCCATTTGTAACAACATGGATGGATCTAGAGAATATAAATGCTAAGTAAAATAATCCAATCAGAGAAAGACAAATACCATATGATTTCACTCATATGTGGAATTTGAGAAACAAATGAACAAAGGGAAAAAAAAGAGACAAACCAAAAACAGACTTTTAACTATAGAGAACAAACAGATGGTTACCAGAGGGGAGGTGGGTGGGGAGATGAGTGAAATGGATGAAGAGGATTAAGAGCACACTTATTTTGATGAGCACTGAGTAATATATGGAACTGTTGAATCACTATTGTACACCTGAAACTAATATAACATTGTATGTTAATTACACTGGAATTTTTTAAAAATAAAAGGTAAAAAGAAAAAAAATAGAGACCAATCAGCATGATTACTTCACAGTTTAGGCAGAGTAGGCAAAGCGCTGCCTTTAACTAACATTGTGGTTTTGTGAAGTGAGTGTGACAGAGAGGAGAAATGGAGTTAAAAGTATATACAAGTGTCATAATGACTGACCCTGGGACCTAAACTGGTTATGAAGGGAGGAGAGGAACTCAGGGAAGGTAGGGACAATGAAAGGGGGTAGTCAAAGGAGTGCTGGAATCAAGTTACTAGGAGATGGCTAGAAGATAGAAGGTGATGGTCAGACAATGAGATACATCAGCCTGACCTTATGGAAGGGTTAGTTTTTGGAAATAAAATCAAAGGTATGACCACAGGAATGAATGCAGGCAATAGGAGAGCATAAAATAGGTGGAACGCTGTTATTCAAGGAACGAATATGTCAGGCTGTTGACCAATATGTTATTCTGTTATTCGCTGTTATTCAAGGAACCAATATGTTGATCAGCTGTTGAAAGGATCATCCATGTATGTAAATTAACCATCAATAATTAAATAAGGAGTAGTGTTGTGGGGAGTGAAATGAGCCAAGACCTAAAGTTTTTGAGAAATGAGAGTGAATGACCCATGGGCTTGTAGATTTTGTAGATGACAGCAATGAAGGGAAATAAGTAATACAACCTGATGGCATGAGACTCAAAGCTGGGGAGTTTTAAGGGAAGACAAAGGGAGAAATGTCGGGAAACAGTGATAAAAGGAAGAGCATCTACTTCCAACTCTTGACCAGTAATAGGACTGTGAAAGAAAAAAATCACCTTGAGAGGGCTGAAGTGAAAGCATTGTCCTAAGAGAAGATGCAGGGACAGAAATGTCGGACTCTTCAGAATACTCAACTTTAAATTCCCATTTTCAGTGAGATGTCTCCTCCCAACTCCCAGCTGTTCTTGGGGGTTCCAACTAATTCAGCTTCTCCAGAGGATGAAGGAATGAACAAATGAATGAGTGAGGATCTGAGGTCTAACTTACTTTATAGTCTTAAGTAATCATCATGTTTTTAGCCCTCCACCCCTGCCACTTGCTATTCAGATAACTGATGTCTCCAATTCCTCACTCAGTCTTTTCTGGGGTTCTGTGGTATACATTTGCTTATTATTATTGTCACCCCACCTCTAGGCCCTACTCCCCATTAGGTTTCTGCTTCCTCTGTACTGCTCCAATAGTTGTTGCTTGTCTTTTACTTTCCAGATGCAAAGATTTTGTTGAGGGCAGCCCCGGTGCACAGTGGTTTAGCGCCACCTGCAGCCTGAGGTGTGATCCTGGAGACCTGGGATAGAGTCCCACGTCGGGTTCCCTGCGGGGAGCCTGCTTCTCCCTCTGCCTGTGTCTCTGCCTCTCTCTCTCTGTGTCTCTATGAATAAATAAAATCTTAAAAAAAAAAAAAAGATTTTGTTGACACTGTTTGAGTGCTATTATCTTTTCTCCCATGTTTTTTGTCCTCATTGATTTATGTCATTTAGTATTCCTTTACTGTCATTTTTATGGGGTTTCAGGAGGATGCTGTATTTTTAGTCCACCATTTTTAATAAGATGTTGCCAACACAACTTTTGTTAAGGTGTCAGACATGTCTGACTGGCTCACTCCTCCTAGGATGTTTCTCAGTCCCACCCTCCAGGCTTTGGTATACAGACAGAGCTGAATCGCAATGGTGGAATCAACTTAGGCTGATACTGGGATTCTCACTTTGTTTTTGTTTCCCTTTAATCGTCACTCTTTTCAATTCCTGCCCTTCCCCTCCCCCCTTACCTGCTGATACCGAGACTATTTCTGAAATCCTACTCTCCACAGGGTATACCCAGCTGGTCTCTCTAGCTACCCTTCCTCAGAGCTTAGAACTGGCCCCCTTCACACACCCTGTGGTCTTTACTGGTCTTTATGAGAACTGTTCACTTTAATATACTTTCTATTCTCCATTGGTTCGTATATACCACAGAGAAATTATTATGAACTCAGACATGTTGGAAAGTTTCTGTAGAACTTTCAAAGAAGATTAATTACTTTTTCATATGATCAGCCCCAGCACCAATAAAATTCTCATGTCTTTACCCATTTTCAAAATAAGTAAGATGGGAACCACTGTAGCAGCTCCCCAAGTACAAGGTCATCCAGTGTATCCAATTCATAACAGGAGTCCAGCAATTCATAACAGAATCCCAAAACATTCCACCTGTTTGTCACATGATGAAAGCAAAGTTAAATTCCTGTTATCTAGGCTCACAGTATAGATGATTTCTTTTTCTCCTCCCTTTACCCTCCAGGTGTCTCCTCTGGCAAACACAAGTATCTCTACTAGGTCAACCATACTCCCTTTCCCAATCTATTTCTCCTGTTCCAGGCAACTGGCATGGTTTGACTAAGTCAACATTGAAGTATGTGATCTTCCTAGAGAGCTAGGTTTTCTGTATTAATTAAAAATTTGTAGGCTACTCTGGGTCTAGTAAGAGCATGCTTAAATTTAATTCCCCTCTCTGATTTTGGTGGCTGTGATTTGCTGGTTAGAGGCACAGGTCTAGGAAAGAGTGTGATAAAGGTGCTGGAAAGAAAGAACAAAGCTGTAGTCACCAGGCTACTCAAACCTTTGGATAAATCACTACTAAAAAATCAGATAAAGACCCATTTTTCTCCATTCTGGTCAGGCATCTGGCAGTCCCAGTCTTCCAGAACATACCATGACCCATGAATAAAAGCATCTTTAAGAAAACAGTTGTCACAATGCCCATATGCTTGACACCATGTGAGAAACAGCTGTCACTGGCCAGAATAAGACAGTAGCATATAATAGCTCAGAATGCACTAATGTTGGAAGGAAGAAATGGCAGCTGCCAGAGGAGTCCAAGCTATAACACAAACTAGTTTATCTCTGCTTTCTGGTTCCATGAGAACAGTTACTTGCAAACCTTCAAATCTGGGTAAAAAGATCATAATTTAAGTCCAAATTAATGAGTCTGTAGTGTTGGCAGTGAGTCAACAAGAGACTGCATTTGATTCACAATGCCATTTAATAAAGATGTCTTAAAATCGAAGAATTTTAGCATTAGAAATTGCTTTGGAGGTCTCCTTATCCCACCTACCCAATACCAAAATTTTTCACTATTTTGCTAAGAAATGATCATCCCATCTTTCACTTCCAGTGAAAGAAAATTTAGAGACAATTCATTTAATTGTGCTAAATGGATTTATCTTGATACCACTCTGAACCTAAGCTTTTTCTTCTGCAAAACTATGAGCAATACTAACTTCTTTGCAGGAGTTAGCATAGTCCCTGGTTCATAGTAGATGCTTCCCTCCAATTGACCCAGGATACGTATGCTTCTCTGCAATCTCCACCTACTGGAAATGCTTGCCTTCTGGTGCCAGGAAGAACACTTTCCATGACAGCTCTGAAGACAATAATCATATTATCACTGCCCTTTTCTAGATACTCCACAAACTGTATACATGTCCCTGTCTTACAAATGACATCTATACACGGAGTCCTTGATACTTTAACACTCCTTAACTAAAACACCAACATCATCTTCACATAAACTTCTGTTAATCCAAACTTTCTTTTTTTTTAAAAAAAATGTATCTATTTATTTGACAGAGAGAAAGAGCACAAGTGCACAACCGGGGGGAGTGGCAGAGGGAGAGGGAGAAGCAGACTCCCCACTGAGCAGGGAGCCCAATGTGGGACCCAATCTCAAGACCCTGGGATCATGGCCTGAGCTGAAGTCAGACACTTAACTGACAAAGTCACCCAGGTACCCCTAATTTTTTATATTTAGAATAAATGGACAAAAAAAAGACAGAAAATCTTTTGAGGTGGAATGGTAATATAATCTAAGTAGTAATGGAACTGTAATTCTAGATTTTGATAACCACTGTCATAGCCAAGCAATGTTTCCTGTTGACTCTTTAATCATACTGTTTAAATATTATGATATTAATACTTAAAAGGTAATTTTCTATCATCTGTAAAATGCATTTATTTGAAATGTCATTTAGACAATGGCTTTAACTATATATTGAGTCTCATTCAATAAAACTTTCCCTTCCAAAACCTATCCTATTTGTTTGAACTAAATATGTCTCTTTCTAGAAGAAATATTCTCTTACACACTTCTGACCCACCATAAAAAAATGTTCTTATATACTGTTAAATCTTTAAGGGACTACCATATGCCAACCACTTTACATTTGATACTGTGTAGTAAGTTACAAAACAAAGCTCTGTTTTATAAATTACAAAACAAAGCTCAGAGAGATTCACTAATTTGCCCAAGGATATGCAGCAAGTAAGAGACTGCTGAAGGACTAGCAGCAATGGAAGAAAGGAGAACCTCAAAGCCTTGTGTCCAGAGGACCCTGAGAGAAACACTGAGGCAATTAGGCTATGCCTGGGCTCCTTCACTTTCCAGGGGCCCTGACACAGAGACTTTGTCAGACAAGCACACAGAGGGGAAGATTTCACTTTATTGTTACATCAATCTCACAAATAAACCCAACACAGCCAGAAACACTGAGCAGGTAAAAGTGCCAATGTGGAGGCCTGGCAACAGAAGGAGGAAAGAATCCAGTTCATTTCCCCCATGTCTCCAGCCTGGAAAGATATTTCTATTACACAAGAGTCAGGGCAGCTGACACAATAAGCAATCCATTCCACAGACACTTTGAGCTAAAGAATAGAAAATCTTACCAGGTGGGGTCTGTGCAGGGCAAGGATATAGAAAAGTCAGAAAACATTTGTTCCTCATATAACTCAGGCATAGACATACCAAATAACAAAAACAATAGTTTTCAAACTTCCTGTATTTGAGAGGGACCTCTAATAAGGAATGAGAAGGGTACTAGTTCTATAGGATTACTCCCTGCAACTGCCGGTCTTCAGAACTCTGACCTGGGTAGATACTTTCTTCCCATATCCTGAATCAGAGGTGCCAGAGAGAATTTCCTAGGATTCTGGGAAGAACTAACCTTACTTTTCACCTTGCCAGTCCCCATAAAGTGGATCAGGTACTCCCTCATGAATATCAAGGAGATATGGGCTATCAGAATAATCAACTTGGCAGCATTTAAAGACTAATGAAGCATAAGACTTCCCAGAGTGGTATTTAGACATTTTTAATTACCTCTATAAAGCCTGGGGTTTAAAGTACAATTATTTGGTTAGTGAATTCAAATGATTTGACTATACTGAATGAGATTATGATACCCTAAGCTCATATCACCCCAACTGTTTCTATTCCAAAACTGGAAAATCACTGGCTGATTCACAGAGGCCAGAAAGATCACTAAAGGCCACCTGATCATCTCTCTGACACCATATAATCCTGAACTCAAAGGGCCAGAATTAGTTACACCTTTCCAACACCGTAGAATTCCTGGCCTCACTTGGTCTAGACGGAATCCAAATAAGGATAAACTAGGCCAAGGAACTTCCAAGATGCCTCACTCGTGGCCAAGAGGCAAGGCTTGGAGTTTTCAACCTGGGGAAAAAGGGGTGAAGTATTTCAACTCAGTCTTAGGATAAAGAGCAGGCCAAAGTGGTGCCATAATAAGTAGAGCAGGAGAGTGGAGAGGCCTCAATGGAAAGGCACACGCTCCCAGGAAAAACTGGGGTGAATTTGGAGGGGGCACTAAAGGCTGATAAGCTGGGGTCACCCCTGCTGAAGTTCAGACATGGCCTTCCCTGTTGTGTCTGTGCTTAGTTTTCCATCTTGCTTCTACTATAGAGGCTGGTAGGGAGTCTGGGGGTGACCTCAGGCTATGGTATGGTTGTTTAGCTGTTCAAATGAGGGTTACCAAGTTCCTAGGAGCTTCTGTAAGTCTAAAAACATTCAGAGTTCCAAAGAGTTGTTTGATAGAGGCAGTAACTGAACACCACTTGATGAGATTGTTGGTGGGACCTGGCAAAATTCAAAGTGGGATGGATTAAACACTCTGGAAACTACTGCTATGAGCCAAGGGTAGACTTAAAATCTCTTAAAAATATATTCACAGCTGATTATTTTTCTGACTTCTCCCTGTACTTCTACAACCAAATTGAAGGGGAGATTTCATTACAGGTATCTGCATCCCAAACCTGACACCCCAAATAAAAAAGCTTTAAGAAACCCCTATGATCTCTAACATTTTGAGAACGGTCAGCAGACATTGGGCAGCCAGAAAAAGTGATCCTTAACACTGTCAGCTCCTGCCCTGCTTCTTTCTTTGAAGTAGAACAAGGCTGAAGAGTTTCCCAACCCTCAGTTCCCTGTCTGGAAATTCCTTTCCTGACTTCCACCACAGAAAGGTTTCCATAAGAGGGACTTCCCACCAATGGGATTCTACACAGTACTTCCTTCTATTCTGGATCTGCTTGGATTTTTTTCATCTCCTTTCCCTATTCCTATCCTTATCCCAGCTACTTGAGTCCATGGCAGACAAATAACAGGCTGGGCAGAAATAGTGAATAGATCTTAGGGTATTAATATCTAGGAGTCATCCTCAGGTTATTTACCAAAGCCTTCAATTCCATCTCAGAAAGTGATTAATGTTCTTTCGTCTCTGGTTCCTTCCCTCTTCTCCCCTTCAAGAAGTTCAAGGTGAGAGGCCGTCTCATTCATTTTTGTACCCTCAGCTTTTAGGTGCCAAAATAAAGTCCTAAATATGACAATTTAGGGCAGAGACTTTTAGTGGACTTAGCACACAGGAGGGAGGGCTACCCAGATCCTCCTGGCATCCATCTCCGAAGCAGATTCCTCCCCTACCTTGCTTTTTATAAACCCTCACTTCTTCACCTTTCTCTCAAGGCCTGATGTCAAAAGCAGCAGCATGGGAGAATGAATATAGCCTTGGCTTGTCGAGTCTGAGTTCTAGGTTCCTCTGCCACTGACTTAGTATTAACAGCTTAGAAATTCACTTGCCTCTCTGGACCTATAAATGAAGGAGCTGGACTAGATGATCTCTCTGGGCTCTTTCAGATAAATTTATTCTTGAGAAATCAATGAATTAATTAGAAGAAATTCCAATTCTGAGACATAGGTATCTCGCACCTCTTTGAAACAGTTGAAAGGAGGTAAAGGTCAGGTTCCTGTTTATTATACGTTTTAGCTATAGGAAAAGAAGCAAGTCTATCTATGGAGAAACAGAACCTGGCAGCCCCTATATTTGACTAATAAAAGCAAATTCCTGAAGAAGCAGAAAAGTAGGCCACAAGTGAGACCTGGCAGTGTCAAAAGGTCTATAAATTAAGTGATCAAAGGAGTAAAAAACAATGGCTATAACCAGATAAGATCTCTAAGCATGGACTAAAGTCTAGAGAGGTCTGGGTGGGAAGGAGTTCCTGGAGCTTTTATTAGAGGGAAGGACTTGGTCCACAGCAAGCTGCTACTGCATTTGGTTCAAACCCAGTTTTCTCAATCTGTCAACCTGGTATGTGTGCATACGTGCAGACATGCTGCAGTCTGTAGTTATGCTTCTGAAGTGCTGAAATGAGAAAGAAATAGAAGAAATGATACCAAATTCAAAGAAATTAGGTTGAAGGTAAGTACGATTTTAGTTTAAAAGCTACTTATTTCCCCCACCACTCTGTGCAGTATCATCACTACTTACTAGAATGTGGGCTAGAGAGTTTTATAGGGTGGTGAACTCTAGGGGTTGGGGATGGTGTACTTGTGGTAAGACCGAAGGACAAAGTAATCCAATATCCTACATGAATACCCCTCTACTTAATGACAAATGGATTTTACTGGACCTGACCTTGTCTTCAAGGGTACTTACTTGTCTTCATTCAAGGAAACTGTCTCCACAAAAGGGATTTCTTCTTTGTCTGTCTTCCCCATGATCAGCCGGTGCTTATCCAAATTTATGATGCACTAAAAACAAAGGAGAATCACTGGTCACTGTCAGTGATCCCACTGTCAATGGCAAAAGGACCCCTGTCTCAGAGAGTAAGTATCAAAGAGAAAGTAGAATCAATCCTACCTTAAGGGATCGGAGAGTCTGGAGACCAAGGGATATATTTTTCTCATTGTCCTCTAAAAAAAAAAATTAAGATTCATCTATTCCTATGCTGGTTTAGAAGTCAGCCTTATCACTGTTGGTTTCTATCTAATCTTCCTTCCATCCATCCAATAAACATCTGCTGAACATCTACTATATTAAGTAATTTTCCCGTTCCCAGATCATTACGGTTAAAAGGTAATAGAGCCAAGATTCAAACCTAGGACAAAACCCAGAATTTAGAGTAGTCTAGAGTAGAGTACATAAGGGAAAATATAGGAGATGGTGGGAAGTTATCAAGTGATTTATGGCAAAGAAGTAAGGGGATCTTGCCCTCTATTTCCAGCGAGTACAGGGAAAGCTCTTAGGAGCCACCTTCACTGGCACACAAAAATGTTTGTTTCTTACCCCTTACACGTTTTATACATATATATACTGAATCACAACTCCTTTTTCTTAGTAATTCTCAACATGTCTTGAATCTGGTACTTTGGAGAATAAAAATTGGGACAAGTCTATAGTACAGAAAAATGGAAACCTGGGATTTTGAAGTCAATATTTACAGGCATGAGATCTTATGAAGGTTTGGTGGAAATGGGGAGGGGGATTTACAATAGGGGTCCATAGGTCTAGTTCTCAATTCTACTCACCAACCACAGCTGCTGGACAGTCCAGGCGGAGGGAGCCCAGTGTGATCACCAGGTGCTCAATCTGGCCCACTACTTTCAGATGCCGGGGTAGAGAAAGCTTCTCTCCTTCATGTTTGTGAGATCTGACATGCTCCTTGAGTCTGCACCAGAGAGGGAGATATTAGAATCCCCTTGGCAGAGGCTTCTGATGGAATCTGGCAATGTCCACCTTATGACCCCCATTTGGACTTTTCCATGGATTTCCTGGGATTAATTTACCAAAAAAAGTGCTAAGTAGCCTATACTTCTTGTTTCAGAACTTTGTCCTACATATGCCAGGGGATTCTTTTTTTTAAAGGAAAGATTCAGTTCCTATTCTCAAAAAGCTATGTCACTATCTGTACTGGTGAAAAATGAAAGTCAATACACTCAGAAAATCCTATTCTGCATCCTAACATCCCCACCTATATGCAAGGCAATTTAGTTAACATGTCCTTTTAATCATGTGTGGGTAAGGGAACTCAGAAAGGGCAGGGGTTTGTCCTAATTTTAGAAGATGCTTTTGTTTGGTGTCTAATTTTCTCTTTGCCTTTTCTGTTTCAGTTTATCCTCATCAGTTAGTCTTTGGCTATAAGGTTAGTGGAGGCTGGCACTTATTTGGTAAATGCATCAAGATATTGACATTGACATCAGCAAGGAAGATCATGGAGAAAAGTCCTAATTAATTTAACTTGTCTCTGCAGGGGAGGAAGGAAAGGAACAGTACCCAGGTTTCACATAGTTATATAAGCTGATTGGAACAGCCAGCACCCAAGCTATCATGGGTTGGTGAATTAAAAACTTAATTACGGACTTTCTGTGCCAATACTTCTGCTTTACTCCATTTCCTCTCTTTTGGTGTGATAGCTCATCCAAAAGAAAAATAATTGCAGTTTTACAGATGGTTATTAATTCCTTTGGAATCATGCACGCTGCTGCCTAATTATGCACCAGGACATTATTAGTCTTTCTGGAACCATCACGTTGCACTATATCTCATCTCTTCACCACATAAGAAAGCTCAGGAATTTTTCCTACAAGAGCACTTGTGTCCTAGACTCCTCCCACCAGCCTAAATAGCAGTGTACAAAACCCAAAGAGCCAGCCTCAAAGAGTCACAGTGGTGGTGAGGGGTGAGGACAGGGTAGAAACAAGAAGGAACAGATCAGGCGGCAGAGATCACTAATTATATAAACTGAGCCTTGTTCAAGTCCTACCTAAGAGTATGAACATCTTGAAAGCAGCTTAGAATGAACCATTACATCTACCCTAGTGATTATTTCAATACAGAGATTAAGCTAGGGAATGATTTGTTGTTCTTAGGCCTAGAAGAGTGGAAAAGGACATTCGGTTGATCTTTCTAGTTCTGAGCTAGACCCTAGAGCCCATCTGGTACTTAGAAGGGAAGAAAAGGAAGAAGACATAAAAGTACCAATTGACTGAAAAAAAGAAAGATACAAAATAGGCTTTCTCTGATGAAAAGAAGAAGAACCCAATTCTAACTGTTAAACAACCAAAGACATTTAATATATGAGGTATCTGCTGCACACCCAATCCCCCGCAGGGGCGGCAGTAATATTTGTTTTTACATGTTCTTTTAGAGAGGAAAGGCACTAAGAAACTATTAGTTGGGACACTTGGGTGGCTCAGCGGTTGAACATCTGCTTTTGGCTCAGGGAGTGATCCTGGAGTTCCGGGATCGAGTCCCACATCGGGTTCCCTGCATGGGGCCTGCTTCTCCCTCTGCCTATATCTCTGCCTCTCTGTGTGTGTGTGTGTTTCTCATGAATAAATAAATAAAATCTTTTAAAAGAAAAAAAAAAAACTATTAGTTAATCACGCCTCCAATGGCTCAGGCCCAGCAGCAATAGCCGTCCTATTCTAAGTTCTGACTGACGCTTCTTGGGGTAGGCAGTATGGCCTCCAGAAGGATCCTGAACTAAGACAAACCATGTCCCTGCTTTTACTCATCTGAAGTATACCAACAAGACTGCTCCTTCTAATTTGTTATCTTTGCAGGGCACATATCAGGATCAGGGCTTGGCTAACAATGAGCCAAGGATCTCACATTCTCTCATTCCAGAGCCCAAAGGTCTTTGTTCAGAACTTAATAGGTGGGAGTTAATGGAAAACCTAATGCTTCCCTCATTCCCTGATTTCTCCCAGGTGCCTGAAAACCTACCATCTCCTCCCCAACTAAGGACTAATTCCAGCTGATATGTGAACTCTACATTCTTCTCTTGGAGATTTGTTAGAGACTCTCACCATCTCTAACCTCAAAAATAGATCCAGACAAAGAATGCATTAGCATCTGACTCTCACCTAGCACAAGTGGCTACTTACCCCAGTCTATCCACACAGGCTGAAGAGATGAGATTATATTGACAGCCTGTGTCAACCAAGGCTTTCACATCCTTTCCAGCACACTGTGGAAAGAAACATAATGTTCAGCAGGAACCAGAGAAGCAAAAGGGAAGGGAGCAAGCAGCAGATGTCATACGAAAGGCTGGGCTGGAGAGCATCTCACAATTATGGGTTGATAATGTCTAATCTTTAAACACTGCTGAGTCTCCTTTTAGGAGCCTTTCTCCTGCTGAATCTAGAGTGGACAGAGGATTCCAAAGGACTTCGGCTGTTTAATTCTATATACCAAGTAGCTCTTAATCGTGTGTGTGTGTGTGTGTGTGTGTGTGTGTGTGTGTGTATCAAACATCCTTTTGCAAATCTGATGAAAGCTTTGGTCCTTTTTCCCATAAAAGTGTACATGCATAAAAATATTACATATACTTCCTGTAAAACTCACTTATGAATTCTATGATAAGACCCATGCTCTATATACTTTGGAGGAGAGAGCCCCACTATGGGAATCACAGTGGGCCCAAATCCTACTTTCCAGAAAACCCTGGAAAAACTATTCTCAGAACATTACCTGGCAAGAAACCAAAATCATGTCATCATCATCAGACTTCTTTAGTCCCTCAGACTTAGCCTGATTCAGTTTGTTGGTCTTGGAGGCCCAAGGCACACGACTGCTTCGAAGTTTAGACAGGTTGGTTTCCATGAGGCGCCTCTGCAGAATGTTATGAGGTTGCTTGAGGAATAGAAATCAGAAGATTCTTAGTGACAAGTCATTTCCCCTTTTTCCCATTGTTCCCCAGGTACCACAGAAATAATGAAGAAGCCTCATATAACTGAGCTCTACCTTTGCTTTTTATTTATTCTTACTTTAAGCAGAGACTTCATTGGAATTACCAGAGCAGGTACTATAAATGAATTTGTAGTAGGCTACCCTGAATGAATGAAAGAGCAAGGTGGGACACTGGAAAATGTGGTTAGGGACAGTGAATATAGCTAAAGAGAACTGAGGAACCCTTGGGATTTGGATTACCTTGACCTGCTATCTCTCCTCCACTTACAAGGGCATTTCAGGAGAAAAATGACCCTGTGAAATAAATGTATCCTCCCAGGTAACTTACAGAAGTGGCAGTTCATTCTCACAGACCAAAGAAACCTACCCAGTACTGGCTATCAGAAGCTCTGCCCACTTCTATTTCAAGTCTCACTCCCTTACAGTCTCATCTTTTGGACCTAGTCTGCATATACCTTGGTGGCCTGACTCTCCTGTGGACTGAGTAACCCATGGGGTGGCTGGGGTGGGAAGAGAGGAATTCATACCTGCTGAGCAATCCTCTCAGGAGACACACTTTGGAACCTGAAGAACCCACAGGAATAATCCTTCCTAACATCCTCTGGACCTCAAGAAGCATAATGCAACTCTTATTATCCATTCTTCTTCTCTCCAGTGGGCCAAAAAGTGGGAATATAAAAGGGGCAGAGACTGACCAAGAAACAGGAGGCTTAATTAGATTTTAAATCTATGCCAGGATACCTAATGTTAGGAGGCAGAATGAAGAATGTGAACTCAAGTCTGCTCTTTGACAGAACTTAGAGGAGAGTTCATAGGGCAAGCCATATCCATGCTCTGCTTTTTCTATGCAAAGTGGCTTCCAGAAAATATAAGTTACTTCATGATAAGGACTTATTTGACCTGAGGAATTTCTATACAGAAGCATCTTATTCTCAATTTACAGTAATACTTAAAATCTCTCAAAGAAAAGACTCCAAGTTTCTATGTAACACATACCAGATGCCTCTTAATTTTAGAGGTGGGGGGGCGAAAATCACTCTTAGAAGTTCAGAGCCTAGAATTTTCCTAGGAAAGGGTCAGAACTAGTTAAGGTCTTCATTATCTACCACCTTACAATTTCTGAGGCAGAATGGAGTCAGAGCCATGACTCACTCTAACCCTGGTGAGGTGAAGAAATGGATTCCCAAAATACACAGATTCTTGGCAAAGCAGATTCTAAATTAGTATCCTTGGGAAAAGGGGAGAGAGAGAGGCACTTAAAAGAAAATGAGAGCTTCTTAACTTGATAAGGAGCTAGAGGAAGTGCTAACTCTGTCAGATTTCCTGGGAGAATGCTTTGCTCCTCAAAAGAAACAGAAATTCTTCATTCTTATCTCCCTTACTAATAAGCCTGGATTCCTAGCTCAAGTCATATTAAAGCAGGGTGTTTGCTTCTGTCAAGGCCATACTCAGCAGAACCAACTGAATTTGTAGAACTGTAAGCTGAATTTGTAGAACTGTAGATTGGAAGAGACTTCAAAAACAAATAAATAAAAGCCCTCTTCACTGAAAATTTGGATTTTTCTTCTATATCAGTTTTGCTGAAATGGCTTTACCTCACTACTCTTAATCTTTCAAAAGAGTCTAATCATCACTGGACAGATGAGGCACATGAGGAAAAATCTGAAATTGTTTTCCTTGAAGTCATCTCCCTTCTGAATTTTCCTCCTTCTCTACTGAACCCCTCCTTGGGCTATAAAACATACTCAAAGAAAATATAAAAATATATTGGGGAGAAAACGCCACGTAACCTCAGACCTTGCCTCCTCAACTCTTCAGCCTGCTCTAATCATATCCTTGTCTTAAATGGTCTATTTTTTTTAAAAAGCCAAAAACTTCCTGATATCCTGTATTTTCTTCATTGAGATTACTTCTGATCCCACAACATCAATAAAAATCTAATTTCCAAATCTGGTAGCTATTTTTCAGCCTTCATTTTCCTTGACCTCTCTAGGGCATTTGACCCTGCTGCTGACAATTCCTTTATTTGCTCTTTTCTTTAGTAACCAAAAAAGTTTCAAACATAATACATGCTCAGTGAAAAGATTCAAATATCACTGAAGTATACAAAATCAAATGGGAAAGCTTCCCAACTTCTTAACCTTTTTTCAGTCCCACTCCCTACAAATAACCACCATTAAATTTAGAAGTATATCCTTCCAAAAATATTAGTATATTTGTAAACATACACAAAAATAGAATCATACTATAACACTGTTCCAAAACTTTCTATTTTTGTTTAATATATGAAAGACATTTTTCTATGTCAGTACATAAAATTCTTTATTTTCACAACTAAAAGTATTCATAGTATAGTTCAGGAGCTGAAAATTCACAGCCAATAAACCCATATGAACCCCAGAATATTCTTCTTTGGTCATTTTATTATGCCTACATGTTTTAAATGACAGTGTAAATGCATATTTACCTCTTCTCCCAACCAAAATTTCACTAAAATCATGGTCAAGGAATAAGAAAGGCCTAAACATAGAAGAACAAAAGAACAATAAAGGGAACAACAATAACAAAAAAGGAGAGACCAAATTTTGGAATCTGAGCAGAAAGAAAAATGGTAACTGACCTAAGAGTAAAGAAAGCTAAGTACTTCACACCATTCTACTTCACACTATGCTAGAGCAGTAAAGACTGCCAGTTTTTCACCAAAATCCATGTTCTCCTATTCTTTTTGTATTCTAGATTTCTAGACTATGTTTCCCAGCCTTCTTTACAGTTAGGCATGGCCAGAGGACTGAGTTGTAACAAACAGAATAAGAGGAGAAGTGACATATATCACTTCTAGACCTGTCCCATAAAAATGTTCTGTGCACACTCCATTCTTTTCCTCTTCCGACTGGTTAGAATGGAGATGAGCCTTAGGGTAACCTTCTTGGAGGTCACATGTTGAAGACAGAAGAGCCATTGTCAGCCTAGCTCCCTAAGTGACTACATGAAAGAGGGCTGTTTCGCTGACTGTTACTTAAGAAAAAACTATTATGTTTGAGCTATTATGTATTTTGGGGTCTAGCTACATACAAAAGTAGTTTTCCTATTCAAACTAAAACTCTGAAAAGGCTAAGAAGTTAGAGGTATTAGAACCTCTACAGTTAAAGGATGGGAAATAGATTATTATAAAGCCTGCATAAAACTCCCACTTGACCCAGACAACTAGGAAGTATGCCAAAAGTATTCTTTTTGAAATAGTAAATCAAAAGACTCTGGTTGGTTAATAGTTTGTCTAAGCTTAGAAATTATGTACTGTCGATTTCTAGAACAGCTAACGGTGAGGATGGAGTGCACACTAATCAAGAGCTGAAGGATATGGGTTTAAAGATCAAAAAAACCCACACAGAGCCTCATATAGTGAACGAAAAAGATCCACAACAAGATTTCACATCACTCTGAATTTCTGGAATATTATTAGTGGCACAGATTCCAAAAGTTTCCAAAGAGAAAAAGATGATGCAAATACAAAGGATTAGGAATCAGAATGGCATAGGACAATTTAATGGTAATAATGGAAGCTAAAAGACAATGAAATAATACTTTTTAAAAATCTGAGAGTGCATAATTTCTTAACCTAGCCAAACTGTAAATCAAGACTCAGGAAAGTTATTTCCCATGCATCCTCAAAAAGCTACTGAAGGATATGCTATGCTAAAGTGAGGGAATACAATGAACAAAGAAAAAATCATAGGGTCCAAGAATAAAGGATTCAATAGAGAGGAGAGGTAAAGGACATTTTGATATTGGCACTGAAAGAAAAGTCTAGAATATAGGATGTGTAGCAGGCCTTGAGAGCAACCAGTCCAAAATGAAAATGGAAAAAAAACAAAACAAACAAACAAACAAAAAAAACAAAATGAAAATGGAGGATGGAGGGCTCCAGGAAGGATGTCTCCAAGAAAAAGGAGATGGACCTGCTAGATCATCTACACTTGTAAGGTTATCGGAGGGAGACTTAAGTTTTACATAGAAAATAACTAGGCAATTATTAATTTAAAGAAAAATAAATATTTGTATAAGAAAGGAAATAGAGTACATTATTTGACCCAGCTGTGAATAATATGAACATAGTAATAACAACGTTAGCAGTAAATGTTGATTGGACCCCAAACAGTTACTTAACAATATTAGTATAATCGGAGAGAGGACATGATAAAGAGGTGTAAGAGAATTAAACCCTTACCTATCATAGTAGAAAATCAATAGATAATGGTAAAATCTGTAAGTCAAGAAATAGTAGTATCACCATTTACCTAGAATATATGGAGATCCCTAGAACAAGGAATAGTCTAATTTTTTAAAAGTTTTAAATTATATACATGTATTTTTTAATAAAAATAAACGTTAAATGAAAATATATACCTCATATATTAGGAAAGTATTCAGCCACAAGAAAAGCCAACTTAAAATGGCTTAAATGAAAGTGTATTTTTTTTTTATATAACAAGAAGCCTGGAGGTAGGCAGATGCTGGCAATAATTCAGTAGTTTAACAATTTATCCCCTCATGGTCATATGATGAATGCTCCAGCTCCAGGGATTATTACATCAACATCTGAGGAAGGAGGAAGGGACTATGAGCCATCTATCCCTTTTATCAGGAAAACAAAAGCTTTCCCAAAAATTCCCCAGTATTTTCCCTATATCTTTCTTGGTCAGAATTAGCATGGCCAGTCTTAACTAAAAGAGAGGTTGGGAGAGAATTCAGCTTTTCTAATCTCTAGAGAGAAGTCAGGCAGGTACAAAAGTGCTGAAAATGGCTGATGATTTAACTATCTAATAGTGTCAGCCAAATTGTGGAAAGACCAAAGTGTGTGTGTGTGTGTGTACACAATGTAACCTAGGCAGGTATAATGTAAGGACATCCTATAGCTACCTTGGCACCGGTTTTCTTACATCTGATCTACTTTCTGCATTTTGTTTTATTTTTTTCTTTTCAAGTTTTTATTTAAATTCTAGTTACTTAACATATATAGTAAAATTGATTTCAGGTGTAGAATTTAGTGATTCATCACTTACATGTAACACCCAGTGTTCATCACAACAGATGCCCTCCTTAATTCCCATCACCCATTTAGCCCACTACTTTCTGCATTTTATTTTTTTTTTAAAGATTTTATTTATTTATTCATGAGAGAGAGAGAGAGAGAGAGAGAGAGAGGCAGAGACACAGGCAGAGGGAGAAGCAGGCTTCATGCAGGAAGCCCGATGCGGGACTTGATCCTGGGTCTCCAGGATCAGGCCCTGGGTCGAAGGCGGTGCTAAACCACTGAGCAACCAGGGCTGCCCCTACTTTCTGCATTTTAAAGCACATCCTCTACAGACATCTGAGTTTGAAGTACAAATGTACCCCAATTTAACTATTTAACTACTAATAGACATTTAGATTGTTTCCACATGTCTGTTATTAGAAAGAATGCTACAATAAAACTAACTCAACACTCCATTTTTCTTGACATTCTCTTCCACTGGCTTCTAAAATCACCTTTCTGTCTATTCACCGTCTCTTTTACTGGTTCCTTTGCCTCTGCTCATTTCTTAAATCATCACTCTGTCTTTGGTCCTTTTCTCGTTGTACATATCCTTTCAAGGAAACCTTATCTACTTTCATTGCATAAATTACTATCTTTATGATGATGACTCTATCTTATGCCCAAACCTCACTTTTGAGTTTTAGAGACACATAGATCCAATTGCCACTTTGAACTTTCTACTTAGATATTCTACAGGTACTTTCTTTTTTTTTTTTTTTCTACAGGTACTTTCAAACTTAACTTGTCCCACTGATCTTTCTCACAAAACCTGCAATTTCTCCCTTATTCCCTATCTTGGTGAGTGAAACTATGCCTCTTTAACACCTTATATTTCTCTCTCCATTTCTACTGTTATTGCTAAATTCAAGCAATCTCCTAAAAGATACCTTCATGGTCTCCTTACCCTACAGTGATTCTCTTGCCAGCTATATTGAACACAAAATCTTCAATTTAACATTTAAGATATTCCACTAAGTACCACTCATCCTCCTTCCCAATCTTATCTGTATCCCTCCATGAAGACTTTCTACCTTCAGCAAAATGACCAGTTGTCACATACTGCCTTGGGCAAATCACTAATCTTGCCAGGTATTACTTTCTCAAACTTTGCTTTCTTTATCAGTAATAAAATAAGTTTGAGCTCCAAAATCCTATTCACTTTTAACATTCTGGATCATTCCCTTTCCACCAACTTGTAAAATGTCACCACCACACACCCATTCATTCTTGTTTCTTCTAAAACGTAACTGGAATTGATCTACTTCTCCCCATCTTTACCTCCAGTCTGATTAAAGCCACCAACATGTTTTTCTTTTATACTACAGAAAAGTTTCAAAGTTTGTTAGACCTTAAAAATGCAATGTAACTTTAGTTGTCCTCATCCTCTAAGTTTTATTTTAAATAATGTACTTTTTTTTTAAAAATTGAGGACTAATTACATTATACACAGATTAAAGGTATATGACATGATTTCATATTTATATATACTGCAAAATGTTTACCACAATAAGTCTAGTTAACATCTATAACCCTACATCATTACAATTTTTTTCTTTTTTCTTATAATGAGGACTTTTAAAATCTACCTTCTTAGCGACTTTCAAACATGTACCACTTGTACCATTTGACCACCTTCATCTACTAGGCCCCCTGCCCTCCAGCAACCACCAATCTGTTCTCGGTATCTATGAACTTGGTTGTTGTTTGTTTTGTTTTTTAGATTCCACATATAAGTGAGATCATATGGTATTTGTCTTTGTCTGACTTATTTCACTTAGCATAATACCCTCATGGTCATCCATGTTGTCACATATGGCAAGATTTAATTCTTTTTTATGGCTGAATGTTATATATAATATATAATATATATATATAATATATATATATATCACATTTTCTTTGTCCATTCATCTACAGATGGACACCAAGGTTGCCTTCATATATATATATTTCTTGGCTCATCATTCCTTATCTGACCTGCAAAAAATTCCTAACTTGCCTTCTGCCTCTTCTTTCACCCTTCTCTAATTCATTCTCTACATAGCAACTAGGGTGAGTTTTTAAAAATATAGATTAGGTAATACATTTCCTTACTAAAAACCTTCAATGGCTTCCTATTTTTCTTTGGACAAAATTCAAACTTCTTACCGTGATCTATATGGTTCTACATCATCTGATCCCTGTCAATTTCTGCAACCTGCATCTATATACCATATACATGCCACACTCCCTTTACTCATCCACACCTCCTTGCTCAAAAACTCTTTCCCATTCCAATGCCTTTGCACTTGCTATTCCCTCTGTCTGAAATGTTCTCCCACTAACATTTCAAATAGTTAGCTTGCTCTCAACATGAGTCTCAGCTCAAATGTCAATTCATCAAAGATATCCTCCCTGCCTGTACTATTTGAAGTGAGTACCGCACTACTTTAATTAACATATCCCACAATTTCTTTCATAATAATTATAAGTTATTTTGCTTACTTATGTGTTTATTATTTCATTCCTCCACTATCCATTGTTAATTCCACAACGGCAGTGACCTTAATTGTCTTGATCACAGCTATATCCTTAGCTCTTGATATAATATGGAACGAACAAATCCCTACTCTTTACTTCTTCAAAAAGCCTTTCTTGATTAGTATCACCTAGTTCTTTCTTTCAGAATCCCTTTAATACTTACACATTATGCAATTTGTACTACTTACTTTCCCACTCCTTGACTATTGCTTTGTAAATTTACTTAAGTGGTTTATTTTTATGTTTATTGAAATATTGGCTTTCCAAGAATTGTCTTCTACTTTCCTGATGTCCTTCAAAATACACGTTAGTAATTAGCTAGAAAGTACTACAGGCTCTCTGGTAATCTTTTGGACATACTTCTCAAGTCATCCTCCTCAAAGGGATCTTGCTTTATGCTTTACCTCAACAAAGTAACTACTAACCTCAGCAGTCCCTAGTTCTCTACTGTTGCTGATATGTATAAACCCTAATCAGGGTTTAGGCATCTAAAATTTAGCAGCAAGCTCAAATGTGCTGCCTTCATTGTCATCAGGAGCTTCTTGAAGGAAATGGGTTCTGTGGGCAGTGCTGTATTCTGGGTAGAAACAGCTGAGTTTCCTCAATCTGGCACCCAATATGCTTAAATATCCCTTCTAATCAGGCTGTAGAGTGGGAAGAAAAGTGAGGTGAGAGGAAGTAGATTATACTGTGAGAATGCCACAAAATCATGATTTGAGCAAGAATTTCCAAGGCCTGTTTCTCAATCCCTTTGAGAACCTGAACCTAGACAGGATCAAACTAATGGAATTTTGTGGTCAAGAGACTAGACCAGACTAGAAAATAGGGAAATGACATAAGTCTACCTTCCTTGTAGCATTTACTCCCAGAGGAGAAATCCAGGTTTCTAGCTAGCAATAGAATAACAACTAGAACCACTTTGAAATAGGGGTTAGCAAATATAGTCCACTAGCCAAATCCAGCCTGATGTCTATTTTTAGAAATAAAGGTTTACTGAAACACAATGAACCCCACTCATTTACTGTCTATGGCTGCTTTTGCACTACAATAGCAGAGTCAAGTAGTTGAAAACGGAGACTGTTTGGACTGAAAAGCTGAAAATAGTTACTATCTGGTCCTTTACAGAAAAAGTTTGCCAATCCTTGCTTAGAGTAGTGTTTAAAATATATGCTTTACAGAATTAGACCTAGAAATACAGAGAAGAAACTGATGGTTGCCAGGGGGAGGGGTTGGGAGGGGTGAGCAAAATGGGTGAAGGGAAATGGGAGATACAGGCTTCCAGTTATGGAAGAAATATGTCATGGGAACAAAAAGCAAAAAAAATGATATTGTAAAAAAAATGATATTGTAATAGTGTTATATGGTGACAGATGGTAGCTACACTTGTGGTGAGCATAGCATAACCTATAGAGAAGCTGAATCACTGTGTTGTACACCTGATACCAATGTAACAATAGTGTCAACTATGTTCATAAAAATTTTAAATTAAAAAAATAAAACTGTTGAGAGAAAAACTCCACCAACCTCAAAATATGTACCTGCCAAATTATCCTTCAAAAGTGAGAAAGACTGTCTCAGAAAAAACAAGAATTGAGTAAATTTGTTGCTAGTGATGTGCCTTGCAAGAAATATTACAGTTTTTTAGAGAGAAGGAAAATGATATGTCAGAAACTTGGATCTCTATAAAGACAGGAAGTCACTGTTAAAGTAATAACTAAAATAAAACCTTCCCTTTTTCTTATTCTTAATTAATGTAACAGACAATAGTTTTTTTCAAAATGATAATAGCAACAATATATTTGATTACATATGCTTTTATATAGTATATGCTGATATGCTCTTATGCATAGGTGAAATGAGATTAGTAACAGCAATGATACAAGAGATGGGAGAAAAGAATTAGGATTATTTTGTTATTATAAATTGTTGAGGAAGGTCATGGAAAAGACATGACTACTGGTTGACCCATGAGTTGGGACTGTACCATCCAAGGCTCTTATCCCTACCCCTGTCCTTGGAATGTGAATTCCATTTGCCTTTCCCACTCCTAGAGGTTGCTCCAAGAACACAGCCTTGAGATAGTGATTTGGTGTTGAGAACACCTGCAGGTATGCGTACATGAACTTAGTCAAGGCCTTCCAACAAGCTTTTAATATTTGATAGGCAGGTACAGGGATCTAGTCATCTTAGTGCTGCCTAAGACAAGCCTCGTATGTAAGTTCCTTTTGCTCATTAAACCTGCCACCTACCAAGAAAATAAAATATAAATAAATAATAAAATATATGCTTTAGAGTCAGGCAAAATTGAGTTCAAGTTAGTAAGAACTTTGTAGGGCATTTGTGTAGATTAAATGAGATGTCCACATGGAGCATTTAACACTGTGACAGGTATAGAGTAAGCACTCAAATGTTGGTAAGTGTATGTTTGTGAATATATGTATTTAAAATTCTCATGCTCAGCCTAAAATTGAAGCTGATTACCATTCACCTATTTTTTTCCCTAAAAGGGCATGAAATCATCCTATTCCGGTTTAGTCCTTATTTAAAGTTTATAGATAAACATGGACTCCTAATTGACTCTCAAGTCTAATATATATGTCTATCAGATCTTGAAAATCTAAGAGCACCAATACCTGTGCCTTCTCTTCTTTATTAGTTGAATATATAATGTGACCCATTCTACCCCATGGGAATACAGACAGGTTGTCTTTGGGTTTACAGCTGCTCAAAAACATATGAGGATCTATTTAAGGTAGTCTGTCATATTGCCCTAGACCTTCTGTGTGACCAAAGACCTGTTATTTCAAAGAGAAGAGCCTTACTCCTGGTTGTTATCTGCTTTGTAGATTGGTCTGAGGCAGTGGTTTCGCAGGTACCCATGGTAGACTGGATTTTTGTTAGGAAGGATCCACACATAGGCAGAGATTCAACCAGATAAACTGTAAAGTTCTTACTCTGAAGTTCTATAGGGCACACTCTGGCAGCAGCCTTTTCTCCATAACATCTAATAGTCAGTTGACTCACCTTGAAATGATGACACTGTAATCAAATATTGATCTCTATCACTAGTCACATCAGGCCAGAGTAATCACTTCTTCCACTGAACTCCTTTGGTGCTTATTGACTGTAACACCTTGACAACTAACATAGGCTTCCTGGTGGTGTTATTTATCTCCTTGCGGAACTCTCTTCTTGATTAACTAAGAGATAATCCCAACTTAACTCATTCAAAAATTCTTGATTCTTATTCCTTATCCCTAGTCTGCTCTTCCTGTAGTCTTATCCATTTCAGTAAATGACAACTTTATTCTTCCAGTTGCTAGGTCAAAAATCTTATGGTCATTTCTAACTACTCTTTCTTCCAGACCCTTAATCCAGTCTAGCAACTAAACTTGTCAGCTTTACCTTCAAAATATATCCAGGACCTGATCTGTCCTTGTCCCTTTCACTGCTATCACACTGCTCTGAGCCACCTTCATCTTTCACCTGAATTACTATACAACAGCTTCCTAATCAGTCTCCTTCCTTCTACTCTTGCCCTTCTTTAGCCTAATCCACAGAGTAGTCTGAGTGATCCTTTTAAAAAATAAGTCATGTCATGTTACCCCTCTGCACAAAGTCTTCTACTAGTTTCCCATAACAGATGAAAGGCCAAATATCTGTACAATGACCTATAAGGCTCTGAGTAGTCTGGCCTCCCACTAGTTCTCTGATATTATCTCCTATCACCCTCCCATTTGCTCATTTTGCTCTGGTCACAATGACCCTCTTACAGTTTTTCAATCACCTCAAACACACTGACACTTCAGGCCTTTACACTTTCTGTTCCTTTTGCCTAAAACATTCTTTCCCAAGGTGTTTTGGTCTGATTTACTTCAGTATCTCCTAAAATGTAATCTTATCAGAGAGGCCTTCCCCGACCACCTTATATAAAGTACAAGGTTCCACTTCACCCTACACTGGCCATTGTGATCTCTATTTCTGTTACCCTGGTTCAACTTCTCCATAGCACCTATTGCTACTTGATATATTATATATTTACTTGTTTTTATTTTCTGCCTTCTTCCCTCACAACAATACAAGTTCCATTAGGACAGAAACTCCATTTTGGTTCACTATCATATCTTTAATGCCTAGAGTACTGACTGATATGTAATAAGTGCTCAATAAATATTCGTGGAATTAATTAATTAATCTATCCTGCTCTTCGCCTAATCTATATAAACTTCTTGTAGAAAGAAACTTTACTATATCTTCTTTGTGGTCTGAGCACCTAGCACCATGTCCTGAACACAATAAGTGTTCAAATAATGTTTCCCATAATGAAGATACAATCTTGGCTCTGGAAATCTTCAGTTTGCCCCAGATCCTGGTACTACATTGGTATTTCACGGTCTTCTAAAGCTCCAAAGTTCTCTGATTCAAATCCTGTAGCATTGTGGCTTGTGGCATTCTAAACAGGTAGATAAGATACTCAGAATATGTGGCTAGTCATATCATGGTCAGTTTCCTTTGCTGTGTTCCATTATCCTTGCTCCAGCCTCCATTCCTAATTCTAGTGAGTTTTTCTAAAGCATTTGGCTATAAGCAGAATTAATCATAAATAGGAAAGAAAAACACTCTCCCTGTTGCTGGACAACTAAGGATATGGCCTGATGGGTCACTAATATTATCAGATAGGAAAGACAGCATATATTACCCCATGACAGAACTGGTGGGTTTTTTTTTTGTTTTGTTTTGTTTTTGTTTGTTTGTTTGTTTTGGGTGGGACTGTTTTAAAAATTAAGAAGTCCTTACCACA
Organism: Canis lupus dingo; assembly: GCF_003254725.2. NCBI lineage: Eukaryota > Metazoa > Chordata > Mammalia > Carnivora > Canidae > Canis > Canis lupus. The sequence goes on from NC_064263.1 coordinate 32,862,095, forward strand.
ATGAAAAGAACACTTGCAAAACTGGTAGCTAAGACAAAAGAAATTACAAAAAGCAAAACTCCAAAAGCAGAGATTTTTTTCCTCTAGCTTCATCAACTTTTAAAAAAATAATAAATCACATAAAATATTACTCACTCATATCTCTGATTTTTGATTCTTAATCTCATACAGAAACAAACTATCACAAAATTAAATGATCAACAAAATAAGATAATCAGACATAAGAAATAAGATTAATATCCACACTAGACTTTGTAGCAGCTAACTACACACAAACAGGAATAAGACAAAGACACTTCCCTGGGGCCAAGAGAAGACCACATCTGATTACCCATGGGTGCTCTCTGAGAATCTAAAATAAAGTTGGCCGGCTAGTATCAAATAGTGAATGGTGAATCAAATAGTGAAACAGCATGGTAAAAGGTAGATAATTCATAAAACCCAGGAATACAACTCTAATATAGGTCACTAGCGTGAGGAAAACAACCCAGTCTCCTCACTGGCATAAACCCCAGACTCAGTTAAAACTAATTTGTCTTTTCTTATTTCTGTACCATTAACAACAACAACAAACACCTAATTTGTCCTTTCTCCCCTATCTCTCTCTGATTCTATCCCCTCCTTTTTCTTGTTCCTCCTCCATTTAGTTTGTACTATAGACCTATTCAATCAGTTTTGGCATCCTCAGAAATTCACTTAGGTGAGAGGTAACTGAGTCAACACTGGTCTATACTACCAGATGTATCCATAAAGTGAAGCAATAGGGTACTTATTAGGTTATTTCTTAGATTGTACTGAGGCAGCAAGATCAGTTCTAAGAGAGCTTAATCATGCTACCTCACCCCACTGCACACAGCTTTCCTTTCCCTACCTCAATCTGCCTTGGTTTCTGTGACCTGTTCTAGCTCTTCTGTGCAATCATTTGCACATTAAGGTGTGAGAACAGTGAGAGAGGGATATCAAGTTCATGGCAATGGTGGCAATGGAGGTGGGAAGAGAGAAAGTGTGAACCCTAATTCAGGGTCTCACAGTAAACTGCGGTGCATCATATCCATGGCAATAACTTGCTTAAGGATGTTTCCTCCTTCCAGCCTACTGCCTATGTTTTATGCTATCAGCTCCTTTGTGGCTCAACTGACACAGACTGGAGTCAGAAAAGCAGATGGAATTCTTCCTACACAGGATGAAGTAATACACAGAATGCTAAGCAGAAGGATGGAGCGGTAGTTCCTCAGGGCCAGGGAACTCTGACAGCCCAGGATAACCAAATGTCAATCATTTCTTAAATCCAGCATAAGGGGAAGAAAAACATTCCAGATTTTACTTCTTTTTCTAAATATTCTCTCTTTATTTGTTCCTGAGGTTTCTAGGAACTAGGATTATTTTGGCCTGAAGGCAAGAAGACTTAGACCTGGTTTGCTAAATGAATCTACACTGCTTTAACTTGAAAGAAGGGAAGAAAGAGAGTTATCTCTTTTCTTGGAATGCATTTCAGTCACTCACCACTCAGAGTGAGCATAAATTATATTGACTATCCTGTGGCTTTTGCAGAAAAACTACCTTTGAAAAAAACAGAGCAAAATAACTGGGTAGCCATCCCCTGCTCAAAAACAACTGAAATTATTTTTGTCACAATGGGTGAGGGCAAATCTGATATCAGTATCTCTGTGTTATTAGAGATACTAAGAAAAAGCAGCAGATTCAGAAGTTCTCCCTTCCATAGTCATCTGGGGCTTGAAATGGCAATTTCAGTGAACCAGGCCAACACTCTTCCTTTCCTGTCAAATTAAATATTCCCAAATCTCAAAAAGTACTGAAAAAATTATACAGAGCATCTACCTCATTTAAAAGACAATTAATGCTTCACAAGTTACTGCCCAGATGAATAAAGTGATTGTGAACTTCAAGGAAACAAGTAAACCACAAGAAAACTCCAGATAGGGGCACCTGTGTAGCTCAGGTGGTTAAGCAGCTAGCTGCCTCTTGATTTTGGCTCAGGTCATGATCTTGGTGTCCTGGAATCTAGTCTGTATTGAGCTCCACGCTCAGCAGGGAGTCTGGGTGAGGATTCTCTCTCTCCCTCTGCCCTCCCCCACCCCCTACTCCCCACTTGTGCGTGTGCGCATGCCTATACTCGCACTCTCTCTAGCAAATAAATAAATCTAAAAAGATAAGAAAACTCCAGATAAAACCACAAAGTTAAACATATATTTGGCCCAGTACCACTACAGTGACTGAAGGATGAGAGTCAAATACAGTTCTTTAAACTAGTAACCCTGAATCATTCATCCCCTTTCTTGGAGAGGACAGCATAGTGTTTGCATCCAGACCTCCAGCCCTGGGGTTTCTCCTTCTTAAGGCGAACCCTCAAGAAACCTGCAAGAAAAAAAAGCCTGCGCCAGCTTCAGCTCTAGCTCCAGACGTTAGCTGGTCAGTGAGATGGAGCAGCCTGGCTTCCTCTCTCTAGCCACTCTATGTGGGTAGGAATAAGAGTAGGGGGAGAGATGAGAATGATAAAGAAATACCTGGGGTTCAAGAAACCTCCTTCACATTCGACCCTTTTTCTGCCCGCCCCCCGCCCCCCAGGATGGAAGGTTAAGATAGATAAGCCCAAAAATCAAACGGAGTAGATTTTGCATAGTGGGGAATGGATTTAACAAAATCATCTGGGTATGGTGACTGCCAAGAACCCCCCCCTTCCCACACCCATTAGGAGTCACCTCTGTCTGGGTCACCGGACCGGCCAAGCAGCCCAGCCAAGCGAGGCTCAATCATGCAATCACATTCAGTACTACGAGGAAGAATAACGGGAAGGAAAGCGACCAGAGGGCCGGAAGGCAGGACAGGGTCTCCTACACAAGAAGGGAGAGGCACGAAGGGGAGAGGCAGAGCGCAAGGCAGCGAGAGCTGGTGGAGCTACGACGGAATCCGAGGGAAAGTGAAGCAAGGAGATGCTGGCGGAGGGGAATCCGGACAGGAAGGGCGAGCCAGCGGGCAGCGGCGGAGGGGGCGGGCGCGGGGGCCCGGCCGGTGACTCAGTGAAAGCGGCCGAGGCCGGGCCCGGGGAGACCGCACGGCGCGAAGGTGACCGGCCGCCGCGCGCGGGCCTCCCGAGAGGGGCGCGGCCGCGGGGGCTCACCGTGTCCTTGGACGAGCCCAGCTTCTTGAGGCCGTCCAAGGGCAGCAGGTCGGCGGAGTCCTTATGAATGAACTGCACGGCCTGTTTCATCCGGCGCTGCTGCCGCAGCGACGCCGCCTCCCGCATGTCCGAATCCTTGCGGCCGCCCTCGCTGAGGAGCCCTGAGTAGAACATCGCTGAGGCGCCCGCGGCCCAGCGACCCCGGTCGCTCCCCGCTCCCCCGCCGCCCTCAGCCTCGAGCTCCTCCGGCGCCGCGAGAGCCGCGCGCCGAGCATTTTATAGCCGAGCGTGACGTCACGGGGAGCAGCCAGTGCGCGCGCGGAGGGGCGGGGCCAGCAAGCGCCCCCCCCCCCGCCCGGCGCGCCGCTCTCCCGCGTCCCGGGCGGACCCGGCTCTCCGCGCCACGTCGGTGAAGGGAAGGGCCCGCGAGGGGCGACGCGGGCCGGACCGACTCAGAGCGCCGAGGGCCGGCCAGGGCCGCTTTACCCAGCCTCCCTCCCCCGCTGTGGGTGCCCCGCATCCCCTGGAGCGGGATAGGGTGTTGGGGGCCCCACGGTGCGGCGGCCTCCCCCACGCCCGCCGCGCCGCTCCCGACTCGGCTCACCTGGCCACGCCGTGGCCGACCCGGGGATCACCGCCAGCTGAGCCATGCCCCAAATCCTTCCCTCCGCGCCCCTCCGGGAGTCCCGGCGTCTACAGCGCCCTTCAGAGTTGGGATGGCTCGGGACTTCTGCAACTTCAGGTCCGTCCCCACCCACCAGGCCACGTGACTGCGGGCCTGCTGGAGCTGGCTTTCCGGGGACCCCCCCCCCCCACCGCCCTTGGCTCAGGGCACCCCCGCATCCTCACTTGGGAGCGGGGGCGCAGGGCCGGCTGGAAACCTGCGGGTCAGCCTAGGGCTGCGGAAGGCGACAGTCCCCCCTCTGCGACTGCACGGAGTGCGGCCCCACACCTGCTCTGCGGAACCCCTGACGGAAAAGCAAGGATGTCCCAGCCAACACGTAAGGGTCACCGTGGGGGAGGGTCTTTCACTCTCCTCTTCAGCTGGTTTCCAGGAGCAATGGGAACCGGGTTTTCTTTGAGTCCTCCCTACTCTGAAGCTATTCTTTTAAAAAAAAATAATAATAAACGTTATTTTTTAAATTTTTAATTTTTTTAAAAAGATTTTATTTATTTATTCATGAGAGACACACACAGGCAGAGGGAAAAGCAAGCTCCATGCAGGGAGCCGGACTGCATCAGGAACTCCAGGATCATGCCCCCGGCTGAAGGCTGGTGGGAAACCGCTGAGCCACCCAGGGATCCCTAAAATTTTAATTTAAATTAATTTAAAGTTAACATATAGTATATTACCAGTTTCAGGATTAGACTTTAGTGATTCATCGGTTGTATAGAACACACAGTGCCCATTACATCAAGCGCTCTCCTTAATGCCCATCTTCCAGTTACCCCATCCCTCCACCCATCTCCCCTCCAGCAACCCTCAGTTTGTTTCCTACAGTTAAGAATCTCTCATGATTTGCTTCCCTCTCTGTTTTCATCTTATTTTATTTTTCCTTCCCTTCCTCTGTGTTCATGTTTTGTTTCTTAAGTTCCACATATGAGTGAAATCATGTGATATTTGTCTTTCTCTGACCTACTTATTTCACTTAGCATAATGCCCTCTAGTTCCATCCATGTCTTTGCAAATGGCAAGATTTCATTCTTTTTGATAGCTAAGTAATATTTCATTGTGTATATACACAACATCTTTTTTATCCACTCATCTGTGGATGGACAGCTGGGCTCTTTCCATATTTTGGCTGTTGTGGACATTGCTGCTATAAACATTTGGGTGCATGTGCCCCTTTGAATCACTATTTTTGTTTTCTTTGGATAAATACCTAGTAGTGCAATTGCTAGGTTTGGGATAGTTCTCTTTTCAACTATCTCCATACTGTTTTCCAGAGTGGCTGCACCAGTTTGCATGTAAGCCATTCTGATGGGTCCTTCAGGCTTCCTAGCTTCTGGCCCCTATGTTGTGACTTAATACAAACTGGGTTTCCATCCTAGAGACCACTAGCACTACCCTCTCCCACCTTGTGTCTCAGGAGGAGATATGAAGCAGAAAGATCAGTTCGCTGAAGAGAACCAACAAAAGTAACAATATTGACATTTACTGAGCCTTTGCTGTGTGTGTCACATCCTGGCATAAACACTTAAAAAATGCCACTTTTTATTGAATCCTGCCAATAGCTTATGAGATGATATTATCCATTATCTGTATTTCATAGGCAAATACTTGAGACCCCCTAACTGGTCTCCTGAATGTTCTTTGGTTCCCTTTCAATCCATTGTTCTTTGCTGCCAGAGTAACCTTTTCAGACTACAAGTGTTATCATCTCACCTTTCAGTTTAAAGCACCACAAAAAATCTTTGTATTGCTCTTAATAACCACATTCTTTCATGGTCTATCCCCACTTGGCTCTCCAGTCTATACTTCAGCCTCATGAGCCCTCTTCCAGTTCCATGGAGGAGCCATTCTTGCCAAATGGCCTACTTTGAATATCCTGTTCTCTACATAGAATATCCCTTCTACCTCAGTAAACAGACCTCAGCTCCACTATTTATTTAGGGAAGCTTTCTCTGACCTCCCAGAGTGGATGAATTTTCCCTAAATATATGCTCTGCAACTCTCCTAGACTGACTTTCTTTCTTTCTTTCTTTCTTTCTTTCTTTCTTTCTTTCTTTCTTTCTTCTTCTTTCGTAATGGTGGGGGTGTTAGTGGGTGGTTAACATTTGTCTCACTAATTGTAAAATCTGAGAAGGCAACTGAGTCTTCTTCTTCTTCTTTTTTTTTTTTCTTACTATTAAATCCTTAGCACAGCTTTTATATGGTGGTCAAAAAACACTAGTGTAAGTATGGCAATAACTTAAGGTCTTGCCCAAGGAAGGCAAGTGCTACAGCTAGAATTTTAAATCCAGGCTCTCTGCCCCCAGAATCTGTGCTGGGTGTCATGGACCTGGAAGGACTGGGTTTCCCCCTCGAACCTGCTTCTTGCTCTCCATTCCTGTTTTCAACACTTGCCCTAGATTCACAGCTCAAAGACTGCTCGTGGGAAAATAAATCCACAAAACCAGAAGGCTGCTCACCTGGCTTCAAGAAAGTCCCCACCCTCCAGTCCCATTCATTGAGGGCAGGATCTCTTGGAGAGAGGGGCAAGAAGGGGATGGGATAGCAGCTCACCTTCCAGGCCTTTGGCACACTTCCAGCAGTGAACAACAGTGGCTGCCCTGGCCCCTGCTGTCCTGTAGCCTGGATTCCTGCCTGGTCACTCCTCCAGGCATGAGTCGCGGAGAGAATAGTGAAAGGCAGCCTTGCCTTGTCTCTCTAGGACAGGTACCTCTGAGCTCGCCAATACATCAAGGCAGGCCCAACAGCTAAAGCCCCTGGGGCTTAAGCTGGGACAGCTACTTTCCTCTGGGAGGAAGCCAGGCCGGCAGATTCCTGCTCCCCACTCCTCAGGCAATTCAGCTCAGCCTTGCAGCTTTTTTACTGAGGATGGCCCAGTGGAAGAAAGGGGCTCTTTTTATAACAAGATTCCCCCTCCCTCCGGGAACACCAGAAAGCTGAATGTCTCTGATTGAACTGGGTTTGTCCATATCAAGTGTTGCTGAAAAGTAAACAGGGCTTTGGCTGGAGCTGGGGATCTTTTTGTGAATGCAGAGCTCTTTGCTGCAGTGGGATTTGTGTTCTGCAATTGGATCTGTGGCCAAATCACAATTGATCCCCTTATCTCTTAAAGATCTTTGTCAGCCAGACTGATAACCATCACTGCTCTTAAGCATGGGTCAATGTGGTGAGGCTTGCCTGCGTAGACACTGAATTTCTGCAAACTGCAGCCTAGCTGCTCCATTTGAGGAGCATCACCTCTGCTCAGTTTATCCAGTTTGTCCAAATAACTAGGAGAAAGTCACTTCCTGCCTCTAAGCCTCAGCTTCCGTATCTATAAAATGGATGCAGTGAGGTTACATATAAAATTGGGCTTTGTGAACTCTGGAGAGCTTTACTAGCAGAAAAGGTCATTATTAATTCTCCAAATACCCAACCTTCCCTGCCCTATTGACCTATCTTGGAAGAAATATAATATAGTTGTTAAAAGCACAGGTTTTGGAGTTTGACAGTAGGCTTGAGTTCCAGCTCTGCTATTAGCAGCTCCATGACTAGTAAGTTTACTTCTCCGTGGTGTTGTAGTTCCTCATCTTGAAAACGATGCTAGTAACATATCCATCTCTCAGGGCTGCTGTGAGGGTTAAGTAAAATGATATACATAACACATAGTGGCACGTGGTAATGCCATCATCATTGCTTGAGACAGACCCAGGAAAGCCTGCAGGTTGCTGAGTCCCAGAGTGGGCCCTGGCCCATGTCTGCTGTAAGCCGTTCTACAAAGCTGCAGGCAACGCGAGTCAGACCTGAGCATCTTACCCACCTCTCTGGAGCCAAGGCCTTCTGAGGCAGGGGCTGGCCGGCTCTCTTCCTGTCCCTGGTGCCTCTGGATTCTGAATTTACCATGTCAGGTGGTTTCTGTACTAAAGTTCTCTACATCCTGCCTTGGCTGTTATAGAGGATCAGTCCTTGAAAATTGTTCTAGACAAGCTGATGCTGTTTCAATCAGGATTTTATTTGTGTTGTTCTTAGGATAAGTGACAGAAGCCCTGTTGAAAATTTCTTAAGCAGAAGTGTAAACTTTTTGGTCCTCCTTTTAAAAAGTGTAAGGACAGGACATCTGGGTGGCTCAGCAGTTGGGCACCTGCCTTCAGCTCAGGTCATGATCCCGAGATCTGGGATGGAGTCCCCCATCAGGCTCCCTTCGAGGAGCCCACTTCTCCCTCTGCCTGTGTTTCCGCACCACCCCCCATCTCTCATTAATAAATAAATAAATCTTAAAAGAACAAAGAAAAAGTAGTCTTTATTAAAAAAAAGTACAAGGACTTCAGGCAAAGCTGGATCTGAGGACTCAAATGACATCACTATAGGCAATGAGGTGATGCCACCGTAGGCAGGCTCTTCCTGTCTCTTAGCTGTCAGCAGCTCCCAGCTTACAGTCTGTTCTCTCAGCACCCCCTCCTTTGGGTCTTCAGCTAACTGGGAGACCTTTGAGGATGGAATACAGGATGAGTGCTGGGGCCAGGAGCCCAGGAGAGTAGATGAGAAGAGCAGAGGGAAAGAGAGATTGCCAATGAGTTTTTATCCCCCTCTCTTCCCACCCACATATATTTTGCTCTGACTTTGCCCTTGGGCACCCTTGGAAGTAATGGCCACTGCCCAGACCCCGCTTTGCTCACAACTCCCATCCTTACAGCTGCAGAGTCTGCTTTCTCCTCTGGTGCCCTCTGTACCACCCCCAGCTCCCTCTGTCAGGAAGATTATTCAAACAGCTGTCCACTGCAGGTACCATATGTATGCCAGGATCTCTGGCTACACAGAGCCCATGATTTGGCACCCAGCCCTGAAGACTGTGTCTACTTTGGCAGGTTAAAGCAAAGACGAGATATTTCTGTCTTCTTCCTTCAGAGTGATTCCCAGCATCACTGAAGCCTCATAAAACAGGGCTGATGGCAGCCCTGCTGGTGTTTTCCAAAGTTGGCTGGGTCTTTTGGATTCATTCCTGTTAGCAATGATTTTGTTTCATTTCTTGGGATAAAGACAGGCTGTGACCTCAAATCAGACAGCAAAGAGGAGAAAAAGAGGGGGAAAAGAATCTAAAGCAAGAGTACCTAGGGGAAAGAGAGGAGTCTAGGCTTCACTTTGAATCTGGCTCTGCCCCTTGCTCACTGTGGGACCTTGGCCAAACTCCTGCAGCTCTTGGAGCCTCAGTTTACCCATCTGGCAGGGCTCTGTGTGGTTTAAATAAAATAACATGTAAAGCAGGGCCTGGCACAAAGTGAGCCCTTAATAAAATATGAATCATCTTCCCCTCTCATTCTCTTCTCTAAAATAGTAGAGAACTTGGAGAAAGACCAGCCCTCCAGAGGCCACTGGAGAGCTCCTCAATCTTGAAACAGACCTCTGGAGATGGCAAGCCTCTCAGAATTCAGTCTCGGCCTGACCTTCCTGCTCCCAGACAAAGACGAGAAAGCCTGCAGGACAGCTCACATTAGTTACCTCTGTCTGCCTCAGGCACATGGAAGGCTCCACTGCCTTTCCCCAAGGTAACTAGGTATGCTGCTTGGGTGTGACAGTGACAGGTCAGTGGCCCGTGATGGGCAAGCCCTAGGCCAAATGGGGCGAATAGCAGCCGAGGGGCAAAGCACCCTGTGGAACATGTGGGAACTTGGGTGTGTAGACATCTACATACCACACACACACACTTACACAACATTCTCTCTGACCTATTTTCACACAGCCCTGTGCTGCCCAGAGAGAAAAGTCATTTGTGATTATTTGCAAACTTTTTATTTGGAGACAATTTCAAATTTACAAAAAGTTACAAAGACAAAAACAATCCAAAGAATAGCTATATATCCTTAAATCAGATTATTAACACTTTACTCCATCTGCTGTATCATTTGCTTTTCCTCAACACAAACACATACACACACATTTTTTTTTCTGAACCATCTGAGGGTGAGTTACCTATATTATGATCGTTTACCACTAGTACTTGATTGTGTATTTTCTAAGAATAGGGATCTTTCTCTTACATAACCACTGTACAAACATCATAAATTTACACAGAAAACTTTTATCTAAACTACTGTTTACATTTCAGTTTTGTCAGTTGACCCAATAGTGTCCTTTGTGACATATTCCCTCAAACAGGACCCAGCGTAGGGTCAGAGATTTTATTTGTTGCATTTCTCTAGCCTCCTTTCATCTGGAACATTTCCCTAGCTTTGTCTTTTATGACATTGACATTTTTCAAGTCTTCCATATCTTAGAAAAAACTGTTTTATTGAGATATAATTCATATGCTATACAAGTCACCCACTTAAAAGTGCACAATTCAGTGATTTTTAATATATTCACAGAACTATGAAAATATCCCTACATTAAATTTTAGAACACTTTCCAAAAGACGCTGTGTACTCAAGGAACACTGTAGTCCTTACCCATTTCCTCCCAAACTCTCCAATCCTGGGCAGCCTGTAATCTATAGGTTTTGTCTCTATGGACTGGCCTGTTCTGGGCACTTCAGATAACCAGGATCATACAACATATGGTCTTTTACAACTGGCCTCTTTCATTTAACGTAATGTTTTCAAGGTTCATATGTGTTATAGAGCTTCATTTCTTTTCATGGCCAAATCACATTCCATTATTTGGAATTATTTCCAATATTATCATATTTTGTTTATTCATTCATCAGCTGATAGGCTTTTGAGTGGTTCTAACTTTTGGCTATCAGGATTACTGTTGAAATGAGCTTTTGCGTACAAGTTTCTGTGAGGACATATGTGGAATTGCTGGGTCTTATGGTAACTCTATGGAGGGAAGAACAGACTTTTCCAAAGTGGCTGCACCATTTTACATCTCTACCAGCAGTGGAAGGGTTCCAGTATCCCCACATCCTCACCAGCACTGGCTATTATCTGACTCTTCAATTATAGCTCTCTTAGTGGGTGTGAAATGGTATCTCATTGTGGTTTTTATTTGCATTTCCCTGATGGCTGATGGTGGTAAGCATCTTTTCATGTGTTTATTGGCCATTTGTTTATCTTCTTTGAAAAATATCTGTCCTGATCCTTCAGAACAAAGACAAGTTGTCTTTTTATTATTGAGCTGTAAGAGTTTTTTAAATATTTTAGCTGCAAGTCCCTTATAAGATTTATGATCCACAAAAATTTTTCCCCATTCTATTATGGGTTGCCTTTTCACTTTCTTGATGGTGTTCTTTGAAATACAAAAGTTTTTAATTTCATTGGTGTGCCAGTTATTTTTCTACTCCTCTCCATTTATTTATTTATTTATTTATTTATTTATTTATTTTTAAGATTTTATTTATTTATTCATGAGAGACACACACAGAGAGAGAGAGAGAGAGAGAGAGGCAGAGACATAGGCAGAGGGAGAAGCAGGACTCCATGCAGGGAACCTGATGTGGGACTCCATCCTGGGCCAAAGGCAGGCGCTCATTCACTGAGCCACCCAGGGATCCCTACTCCTCCCCCTTTTAAAAGAGAGGAAAATATTCCTCACTTTGTATCTGAAGTTTCCTTATATTGAGATTGAAACTTTGCATTCTTGGCCTGAGTACTGTATAGATGATGTTGTTTTTCAGGGTATGTGGAGTCATATGATGTCCTTATGTCCTTTACTGAAGATGATAATTCTGATAATCTAATGAAAGTATTGCCTGATTCCTCCTCTGTATAATTACTAGATTTTTTTTTCTTCCCCACTCATGATTTTTGAAAAGATGAAATTCTCTCTTTTCTAGACTATCTACATTCTATCAGCACGTTTGAGTTTGGTGCTTTCCCAGCCACATGCTACATGGTGGTCAGATCCAGCTTGGCCAGGCCTGTGACCTTAGGTCTCATCAGGGACTTTGTCCCACTGACTACGAGAGCTCACACAGATTCCTCATTGTTTCCTTTTGGGAAAGTTCACATCCTGGCCAAGTGAGGCTCTTGGTAGGCTTGATTTGCCTACAACCCTGAGTACTGCCTCTCTGAGTCAGAAGTTGGACAACTTCACCATGTTGGACAACTTCACCATGTTGGAAACATCAAACTTGAGATAAACATTTCAGGAAAATGTGTTATTCTGGGGTCAGCAAGATGTGCTGATGTCCCCACACATCAGGGGCTGAAGGTTGGAAATACAAAAGATGAAGCATTGACAGGCATCTGTGTGTGCGTGTGTGTGTGCCGCGGTATTCCTGACCTGAGAAAAAAACAGTCTTAGAAGATTGGAAAAGTGCACTTCACTTTCCCTGCTCAGGAAGATAAAGATTTTCAGAGGTCTTGTATGAGAACCCAAATCAGGCATTCTGGCCTTTCTTTCCTGCCTCAAGCTCTAAATCTTCTCTTCCTAGAACACATCCCACCAGAAAGCTTGTGACTAAAGGACTTTCTGTGTCAGTGAAATGGGAGATACTAGCAGAGTGTGAACCCATTTAAAAATATATCTTGGGGGACTCCTGGGTGGCTCAGCAGTTGGGCGCCTGCCTTCGGCTCAGATCATGATCCCAGGATCTGGGATCGAATCCTACATTGGGCTCCCTGCGAGGGGCCTGCTTCTCCCTCTGCCTGTGTCTCTGCCTCTCTCTCAGTCTGTCTCTCATGAATATATATATATATATATATATATATATATATATATATATATATATATAAGATTTAGGCTGATCCTTGGGGTGGCTGCAGGGCCCAGGACAACCTCAGCAAGGTAACCAATAGCAGACATCCCCACTCATCTTGGTATCTGAAGTGGGTGTGGCATGTGGCCAGAGATTTGCTTGTGGAGTTGACCTAAGTCCTCTTTCTCCTGGCACTGACATGGCCAGAGCTCTAGGGCCCCAGCTCCTCCTGTCCACCCACTGAGCTAAGTCTCTTGACTCTGGGAGGTGCCCTGAGCTCTGACTGCCATATCCCATCCTCTTTTCTGTTGATGTTTCTTTTTTTTTTTTTTTTTAAAGATTTTATTTATTTACTAGTGAGAGACAGAGAGAGAGAGAGGCAGAGACACAGGCAGAGGGAGAAGCAGGCTCCATGCAGGGAGCCCAACGCAGGACTTGATCCCGGGTCTCCAGGATCAGGCCCTGGGCTGAAGGCAGCGCTAAACCGCTGAGCCACGCGAGCTGCCCATCTGTTGGTGTTTCTTGCCTTTACTTCTGAATATTAAAATAAACCCAGGAGATGTCAAAAAAAATGTATCTTGGATTTAACTTCTCAAGTCTGAAGCAGAGGAAGAGAATAATGATGATGATAATAGTTAACATTTCTTGAGCCCTTACTATATTCCCTGGAGTGTTTCAAGAGTTTTCCACAAGGAACTCTTTTTTTCAAGTTTCAGATATTTATTATTCAGTGTAAACCCAACACAATACACCAACATGATTTCATGCATTTAGAGGGGAAATATTTCCTGGATAAGTGGGAAAATTGTGCAGATGGCTTCTGAAGACCTTCATTCTGAGCAGCTTTTTTTTTTTTTTTAAGATTTTTATTTATTTATTCATGAGAGACAGAGAGAGAGAGAGAGAGAGAAGCAAAGGGAGAAGCAGGCTCCATGCAGGAAGCCCGATGTGGGATTCAATCCCAGGACTCCAGGATCACGCCCTGGGCAGAAGGCAAGCACTAAACCACTGAGCCACCCAGGGATCCCTCTAAGCAGCTTTATAGTGAAACATTTCGTTTAGAAGTCTGGACCTTCTTTCTTCAGTTTGCTGTAATCTACATTCACTGAGTAAAACTTGTATTGATCATTGGAACCCAGATTGTTCCAGGGTTCTTGGTTATTCTTATCTCAACTGACATCTAGATTGAACAATGCCAAGCGCAAGACATACAGCACTGCTCTAGTACCTCCTGCCCCAATAAATACGAAGAATGAGATCAAGCTTGGATGCTTCTTGGCCTGACCGATGATCTGGTTAAGCAGAGGCCTCTTGTGCAGGAGAAGGAAAAACCAAGTGTCTGCAAGGCCCAGAACTAGGTAATGTCCCATGAGGAACTCATTTAATCCTCCTTCACAACAACCCTATCCAGTCAGTTTATGTATCACATGAGGAAACTGAGGCACAGAGAGGTAAAGTGACTTGTGCAAAGTCATACAATTATGAGGTGCCAGAGCTCGGATACAGATCCAGGTACCACAGAGGACATATTGGGAGTCTTGGAGAAAATGAGCATTAGGAAACATACTTGTAGAGAAATCTTTCACTAAGATCAACAGAGAGAATGCATTCTTAGAAAAATAGATTAGGAATTCTTGGAGGTGGATATTAGATAACTGATACTGCTTGAGTTGCCTCAGTTTCTTATTGGAAGCCCTGAGTGAGGGTTTACCAAGCCTTTGATATTTGCACCCACATCACCTCAAACTCCAGCATTGGTACCTATATGGTTGCCAAAGGCCGCCTTTCCCCAAGCCAGGTCACCCAGATCTAACCTCAGGGTTCTGGGCACGTGTTCTTGCTTTGCCACCATTACCATCTTGCTGTATCATTCACAGTTTTATATGATGGACAGGTACCATGCACATATGCTGGCAGTGTGTGACAATAACCAGTTTGTGGTCACACAGTAAGCTGGCCCCAAGGCTGCAGAGGGCTGAACACAGCAGGCCTGGCCAGGGTTTACCACAAGCTCACACTCTTTAACTTCCACACTGTCCTTCTGGCTATGGTCATGCCAGTCACACATTGCTGGGCTCTTTCTGCCTGGGGCATCAGTTCCATTTCCTGCTCAGCAGCTACTAATTTTTCTTCAACCACAAGGTGTGTATAATAAAGCAAAGCCAGCACCAAAGCTCAGATTTAAGGTAGGTTTGTATTTCTGCTTTTTGCACTGTGTAGGGAAAAGACAGAAAACTCTAGACTGTGCCTCAGAGTTATTCTTCAGTCATAGGATAAACTATTGGATGAGAGAATGGTCCAAGTAAGGGAATGTGGTAGCTCATGAAACTAACTTCATGTGCTGAAACATGCCACAAGATTACAGTTTGGAAAGTCTCCCCCCCCCTCATTCTTTCAACTTTTCCCTCTTGTCTCAGCAATATATATCCAACTCTGCATGGTGCCTAGACCATTGCAATGAATGGATGAATGCACAGGGTGTGGGTGGGTATGTGGGTGTGTTGGGACGTGATTCAGAGCACTGTTGATAGTTTGAAAAGACCCAAATCGATGGCTTCCCACCTGGTCATTAGTCATTAGGCCAGGCAGAAAGAATGAAAAGATCTAAACAGATCTATTCGGAGGGCGGTATTAAACAACGTGCAGTCAGTTGTCAAACCACAACCCCAGTCCACAAATCTCACAGGTAACATTTCCCCTTGAATTGTAGCCATTTAAGCTCCAAAGCAGGAGGATGACAGAGATGCACATCTATTCCATTTATAACCAGTAGGTGGCACCTGTTTCAGGAATTGCAAAATAGGTTGTTCATAACTTGGAGCTCTGGTCAGCCTAGCCCCAGATGAAATGTCAAGTGCTTGCTGGGTGGGTAGTGGAGCTTGCCAAGGGCCAGTGCTGCCAGGGTATGTTTAAGAAGCCAGTGCCCCAGGAGAGGCCTGGATTCATGACTGCAACAATGAGCTCAGCCTACCTAAAATAGCAACTCCCTCTCACTACAGACTCATCCTCTATCATTTTGCCCTTTACTTTCTTTAAACATTTATCACACATGACTTTACAATTTATGTTTATTTGTTTATTTTCTGTCTCCCACCATAAGAATCTAAACTCCACAAGAGCAAAGACTTTATTTTGCTCCCTACGGTACAACCTGCTCTTACAGTACCTAGCGCTTAGTAAGCCCTCAAGAAAAATATTGGATAAATGAATAAGTGAGCGAACACATGACAACAAACTATTAGTAACCAAGGTCTGTGGTTGCATTCCCCTAATGAGATACTCTGAAAACCAAATAATGCTAAGTTATTGTCATTGTTTGTAGTCAGTGAATTTGTGTCCCTTTTATTCAGCTAAAGCAACCTGCCTGAGAATTAGAGTGGTTTCATTTTTTAAATCTATCTTGATCCTACTGTGCTCTCTGGGAAGTGATCCCTCCTTGTCAGGAGCAGTCTTGCTGGGCCATCAGACCCCTAAGGGTGGTCTTCTGCAGGCTGATCAGGACTGCCTGAGGGAAGAAGGAAGCTGGGAACGACAAATACTCAGGACACTCAAACTGGGTTCACAGTCCCCTGGAGTAAATGATGCTACAGAAAGGAAGCCTCACCAAGCTTCAAATTTCCTATGCATGGGCCCCTCATGGCTACATTTAGGACCTGAATATGGGCGGATAGCTTGCCTAGCAAGAAGGCTGTAGATAACAAGCCTCCCTGAGCTTGGTGAGAAACTACTTTAGTCTTCATCTAATCCATTTGCCTCCCAAATACTGGCTAAGAGTGATATAGACTTGGGTAAGGCTCTCAGGACCCATCCTGCTGCGTGAAAGGAAGCAA
The DNA here is from genome assembly GCF_003254725.2 of Canis lupus dingo. Lineage (NCBI taxonomy): Eukaryota > Metazoa > Chordata > Mammalia > Carnivora > Canidae > Canis > Canis lupus. Next base: position 32,878,351 of record NC_064263.1, read on the forward strand.
AGATGCTGACAGCCCTAGAGAGGCATCCCTTCTGGACTGAGGAGAAGGATCAAGCCTGAGCTTGGTGTGGGTGCCTGGGTTTCCCGGCACACTGGCCCACCAGTGGTAGTAGCCTGCAGCCAGCAACAGCCCTAGTGCTCTCCCCATAAAGGTTTCTGCCTGAGGGCAAGCAAGTCCTAGCTTTGTGCTGTGCAGCAACAATCTTTCCCAAATTACCACATGACAATTTTAAAATCACCTGCAAACCTAAATCCAGTGAATGCCTACAGACAACACACTTAACAGCTCAGAGAATGATTCAGAGGAAGCAATTTTCCACAGTGAAGATAATCATCTGGTAGTGTGAAAAGGCAAACACTCTTTTATTAGCATTGGAAACTCAAGGGAAATGTTGCTAAATCCATAAATGCAGCACTTGAGTAAATGCTCAAGAACAATATCCACAGCTGGAAGGAAGGACCTGTACAGATTCCAATTCCCCTCAGAGTCCTCTCACAGAATGTGCTCTCTTGGAGGGCAGGGAAAACTCAGCTCTGACCTCTTCCTGTTTACCGAACAATCAGCTCCTCCAGTCCTGCCCTGATCCCACACGGGGAATCCCAGAATTCAGAGATCCCATCCCTGATCCTCTTGATGTACACACTTGGCCCAGGTGACCTCAACCTCATGCCTCAGGTCTTTATTCTGTGACACTAAAATTCATATTCTGGTGCTGACCTCTTTTGGGACTTCATAAGATCAATTGCCTCTCTGAACTCTCAGTTTGGAATCCTGAACAGGGACCTCAGACTAGAAATGGCCGAAACTAAGCTCTTGGTCATCAATCCTTTTCCAGTATCTTATTATTGCATAAGAAATCACCCCAGGGATTCCCTGAGTGACTCAGTGGTTGAGTGTCTGCCTTGGGCTCAGGTCATGATCCCAGGGTCTTGGGATCAAGTCCCTCATCGGGCTCCCCACAGGAAGCCTGCTTCTTCCTCTGCCTATGTTTCTGCCTCTCTCTGTGTGTCTCTCATGAATAAATAAAAATAAAATCTTTAAAAAGAAGAAAAAGAAATCACCCCAAAACCTAGTGGCCTAAATCAACAACAATCATCAATGTTGCTCTCGAGTCTACAATTTTGGTGTGGCTCAACAGGGATGGCTCTGTGAGGTATACCAGCTGAGGAGCTCACTATGGGGCCAGGGGTTCCACTCCCACAATGGCTCACTCACATAGCTAGCAAGTTTTACTCGCTGTCACCTGGAAAGCATAGCTGGGGTACGGGTGGGGGGCCTTGGTTGCTCCCGGCATGGCTGCTCCACAGGCTGCGCTGGCTTTCTCAGCAGTGATTGAGTTCCTGGCGTGGGCAAAAGAGGTGCAAAATGCCAGTGTCTAGAGTCCTGGGCCCAGAAACTGGTAAAACGTTATTTCTTCCACACTGTGTTAAGCAAGCAGTCACATAGCCCACATTTAAGGGGAGGGGGGAAAAGACCATCAACTTTACATGGAAGCAGTATTAAAGAGTTTGTGGACCTGTTTTACAACTGTCACATGTCCCAAGCCCTCTCTTCCTGTGGTCTCCTCCAGCCACCAGTTGCTCAGGCAACTAGGCCTCCTTGGTTGCTGCTCCTCCCTTCCCTTCCATCCAATCCTCATGCAAATTTTTGACTGCCCCAAAACAGATCCAGAAACTTTCTTCCCTTCTACAACCTTACCTCAGAAAACCTCATCTCCCACCTGGATGGCTGTTTGGTTGGTTACAATCGTTGGCCAAAGGCTCTCTGCTTCCATGCCTTTTTCCAGAATCTATTCATACAGTAACCAGAACTATTTTTTAAAACATATATCAGATCATCCCACTCCTCTGCCTAAACCTTCTGAAAGCTTTACAACATATTTAGAATGAAACTTGAAACTCTCATTCTGGTTTCCAGAGCTTGACGTGCTCTGGCCCCTATCCAGTCCCTTGGCCTCATCTTGTCCCACTCCCTTCTCACTGGACGGTGACCACACACACACACACACACACACACACACACACTGGCTCTGGCCTGCCAGCCTTTGCACTTGGCTTCCCTCTATCTGGAGTGCTCTTCCCCTTGACTGTTCCAAGGCCGGTTCCTTCTGGCCATTTTTAGTTTGAAATGTCACTTCCCCAGAGAGGCTATCCACAATCGATCATTCTAAAGTGGTGACGCAGTCATATGTCACATTAACCTACTACGTAACACTTAAGGCTAGCTGATGCTTTTTGTGGTGACTTATTGATTCCTCGGCTGTCTCCTCCCTCTAAAACATAAGTACCATGAGAGTAGGGACTCCGTGTCTTGTCACTGTGCATCCCTAAGGCCTAGAACAGTGCCTGGCACAGAGCAGAGGTTCGATAAATATTTATTGATTTAGTAGGTAGTAACACTAGCTGCAGGCAGGCAGTCTTCCACAGCATCTCTTGGGGTCGTTAGCAGGGATAGAGAGGAAGGTTGGGGGGCCTTGGCTGCTTATGCTTATCCCGGGAGCTCAGCGCTGGTGTGGGCCTGCTCCTGGAGGGTGCCTCACAGAAACCACGTTTATGCGGCCTGGTTCCACCCCCCAGTATATCTCCATCCCTAGCTTTCCTGTAACACCAGCCATACAGAACTACACGGTCATGAGCACAAAGTTAGCAATGTGCTTGGACAGGATGGCACAGTTCACTTACCTCATGTTCGCATCGGGCAGGTCACTGACTCAGGTTGTATTGCATTTGAACTTTCATTTTATGATTAGACTCAGAAATGTAGGCAAAATTCTGATATGACAAATTCTAAGTGCTTATTTTGATTATTATTATTTTTTTAATGAAGATGTTTAAATTTTTGAAAAATTTGGAGATGAAGGGGGCACCTGGGTGGCTCAGTGGTTGCGCATATGCCTTGGGCTCAGGTTGTCATCCCGGGGTCCTGGGATTGAGTCCTGCATCAGGCTCCCTGTGGGGAGCCTGCTTCTCTCTCTGCCTATGTCTCTACCTCTCTTTCTGTGTGTCTCTCCTGAATAAATAAATATCTTAAAAAAAAAAAAAAGAAATTTGGAGATGGGTATTCAGGACCTATCTAAATAAAGAAGAAAAGTTTGATTAGGGTTTTTTTTTTCTTTTTAAATTAATATTATGGATAGGTTAAAAAGAAACTGAGGTGAAAAGTGAGTTCAATAACAAAATAGCCTTTGTTTTCTTTAAAAATACTTGTTAGCCACCTTTTTAGTACTTTGGTATAGAGAGTTGTGTGTCCAGAGTCAGGGTGTCCCTAAAGTAATAAAATACTAGAGGTGTGTGCAGTCAGCCCATTCAGGGAAGTGGCAGCTTGTTTCATAGGAGTCTTTTTTATTCACTGTAATGAGATTTTTGCCTGGGGATCAAAATTTTTTAAAATGAAATGATACTGAAAATTCCAAGTTCTATGGGAGAAAGTGATTGTGAAGTCCCACTGTGCCAATCAAAAGCTGATTCTGAGCACCCAGAGACCAGGAGACCAGGATCTGCATAGCTGCTTCTGGCGGGCAGCGTGATGACGAAGAGAAGGAGCCCACCTGGCCTTGAGTGGTGCTGCTCACGTCCTCAGAACCGAGTCAGCGTCTGACCCTGGAGAGTGGACGAGGAAGGCAGACGTGCCAGTCTGGCCTGCACCGGGTGCCCCTCGCCCTCCTACACCTATGGAGGCAAGCCCACAGGGAAGCAGGACCCTTGGCAGTACTGACTGAGGGCTTATGAGTCAGTCCTTGTCATGAGGGTGATGATTCTCATCCACCAAGGAGATGGCATCCACCCTGATCTCTCCAGGCTCCAGGGCAGCACCCAGCAGAGTGTCAGAAGCACAGCCGCAGGGGCTCAAGGCAGCGGGGTGCATTTGCTGCAGAGCCGAAGCTGGCAGCGAGGAAGGCCATCCCTAAAGCTACATTATTATGTACTTAGTTTTTATCTTTTTTATTTCTAATTCTTTCCTCTTTAAGTACTTTTTTTTTTTTTTTTTAAATGATCGCTGCTTAGAACCCAAGCTCCTGGAATCAGACTTAGGTCACATAGGCTGGAGGAGGCTATGGGGCAATGGAATCCTCCCAGGTTTCCGGGGGCTCGCCCTCCGCACCCTCCTCCCTCCCTCCTTTCCAGCTCTGCCCGGTCACAGCCTGGGTACAGAGGGCTCCTTTGGGGCTGGGAGCTGGGCAGGAGGAAACTGAAATTTCAGACAAGACAGCCCCTTCTGTGGCCTCCATTCCACCGTGAGGAGGAGTGAGAACCAGGAAGGACAGGTGAGTCTCACCTGAGCTGACTAAAGTCCAGCTCAGCCAGCCCTTGACGCATCCAAGACATCTGCCCCCAGCAGTGAGATGCAGTGGAACTCACCGCCATTCTCAGTCCACTGTCTACAATGCTGGGAAAGAAAAACCAAGTTCAATTTACCAAAATATCTGTATTATCTATAAAAGTTGAACTCTAGTGGGCCACTGCTCCCAGAGACAGCAATATCCAACCATGTTGGCCGCAGAGGCAGACGGCTGCGTCCCTGCAGCACTGGGGTGGAACGTGGCACTAAGTGGCATGGGGGTGGGCTCATTTGTAAGGCCTCAAGAACCTGGACACTTTGGAACGGAGCAATCGGATGAAGGACCTTGGAAACATCTCCCGGGATTCCTGGGCTGTGTACTTGAAATAGTTCTGGGGGTGGGCCAGGACGTCAAACAGGGCCTTGATCAGCTTCTTATCCTAAAAAGAATAGAAGTTGTGGTACTGGGCCAAAATACTTCAACATTCCAACATTTGGCCAATGGAACTATAATGGATCCAGCCTTGAACTGTGTAGGTGGATTAGCCGAAAACCACTTTGTGAAAATTGTTTCCTCTGATTTTTATCTTTTCTCCAGTTTTTATTTTCCCTGATTATCTACAAAAAACATGTATTACTTTCATAAAGGAAAAGCTGACATATAAACAACAGTTTTATTTTTCTAAACCAGATAAGATGCAACACTGGAACCTGGGGAGTATTTATAGGGTTGGTGAAATGGCCAGTGCCTGATGATTACTTAAAAGTATCTAAAATTTGGTGAACTTTAGGCTCGAAGGATAAACAAGGAGCCAAAAGATCTTCAACTATTTGGAGAATCAATATGGAAACATAATTTGCCACTGGCGTGGATTTATGATCCAAGTTTCCTACTGTTCTTCCACACATTTCCAAATGTAAAAAGAATACAACTTCACTTGACAATACTGAAGACAGCCACCTGAATTTTTTTCTTTAATAAAGTATGGTAAAGATATAAACCTCAGCCCAGAGCAGGCCTGGTGTCTGACAGATGGCCACATGGAGCAAGAGGAAAACCTTCCTCTAGTGGTGCCAGGAGCTCCTTGGGTGATGGGTGACCATTACCTTGGCTGTGTGCTCACCTTTAGTATTTCCTGATGGTTCTCAGATGCATAGAGCCTGCCATCTCGAACTATGTCTTCAATGAGTTCCTGGTAATCCTCTGTTGGAATAAAGGACATAATAGACATTCAGAGGGTTTCGTTATTTCCAAACTTACTCTTTCTTTCATTTTGAAATAAGGTTCTGAGAAATGCCCCTTCTGCAGCTGTTCTCAGAACAATGACCACTGTGATACCGAGGAGGCTATCAGAAGAGAACTTCCACAGACTCCCACCACCACATCCTCTCACCTACCAGCCTCTGCACCCATCTCTTCTGTTTCATATTTCCTCAGATGAACCCTCTGTGCATTTGGTCAAGGCCCTTCCTCTACTTAGTCCACTGGCTCCATCTTCTCTCACCAAGGCAAGGGCATCGTTCCAGTAATTCTGCCCTCTCTTTGTGACATAATGACACTTTCTTGCCCTCTTGGGCCTTCCCATCAGCATGTAAACATGCTATTATGTCTCCGATCCAAAAAGAGTCCCTCCCTTGACCTCATTTCTCCCTCCAGCTGCCATCCTACATTTCTGCCCCCTTTATTGAGAAACTACTCAAAAGAATTGTCAACACTCCCTGTCTCTGGTCATTCCTCCTTCTTGATCCACTTCCTCACTCAGCTTCCAGGATATGACACTCTTTGGTTTTCCTCCTATCTCACTGGTTGCTTCGTCTGAGACTCCTTTGCTTTTCTTCCTCCTCTCCCTGACCTCTTACTGTAGGAGGGACCCAGGGCTCAGTGCTTGGTTCTCATTTCTTCTATCTATACTCACTCCCTGTGAGCTCATCCAGGCCTGTGGCTTTTTTCTCCTCTATTTTACTCCCTTCTGTCCTCCTCCCTTTCTTCTCTCTGCCCATGTATTGTGTAAAACAATCAAGCTTCTTACCCACCAGGCAAGACTCTTCTTTCTTTTGGATGGGGGTGGGGTGGGGAGAATTTGGCTGGTTGGAGAGGGAAGAAAGCTATGTTCATTTTCTTATTAATAATGTTTGGTCCTGATGTACACATTAAATGCAGTGCACATCATGTAAGCTGTCTCCAAATCTAAATCCCCACCTTTCAGAGTCTAGTCTATTTCCTACAGTCATAATTCAAACCAAGCATATGCAAAACACAGTCTTTTCCAAATTCCAGGCTGAAAAGAATGCCTCTTTATATGCATATCATGTGCAACAAAACCAAACAAATCATAAGAACATCACTAGAATTGTGTGGGAAGAGTCCTCAAAAAAGTTTCTACTCAGTCAAGTGATGGTACAGGGAAATTCATTAGCTATTTATTAATGTCGTATAGTTCTTATAATTACTAATTTAAAACGTGTACATACAACCTCACTGGTACTCTATTCATGTGGTATCTTCCTTCTTATTCTTTTAGTTTAAGGAATATAAAATCTGAGTAAGGGTACTTATTGTTTATCTTGAATTTCTCTGCTGCAGAGTGTCTTCCTTAGAACACTAGCTCCTTTGGATGATGGGTGTTCACCACTAAGAACACCAGTTGTTGTGCTGTGTTCTGGTGTAAGAGAGAACTAAAGAGCTGTTTGCTGCTACACCAAATGCTTTCAGACTGCTGTCTTTGAAAACTATTCCCTCCACTATTAAGAACTGTTCTGTTTTGTCACTTGCTACAACTGTCATGAGAAAAGTGTTGTAGGTAAGAACTCAGGCCCTGGAGTCGTGGAGACCTCTGCAATGTTGTCCTCCTGTGACCTCAGGTCAGGTGTCTAAGTTAATCTCTAAGCCTGAGTGGCCTTGTCTGTAGAATCAGCAAATTATTGTGTGTACTTCATGGGCAATTGTGAGGAATGTGCCGTGTAAAGGCACTTAGCACATGCCTGGTACTCAGTACGCGTACTCAGTATATGTTAGGCACGACTACAACTCTCCCCATCGTCCAGTGGTAAGTGAGCCAGTCTGTAGCAGCTTCACCTGCACCCTTTCTTTTTAAAAAAGATTTGTTTGAGAGAGCGAGCAAGCATAAGTGGGGTGTAGGGAGGAGCAGAGGGAGAGGGAAACAGAATCCTCAAGCAGACTCCCCACTAAGCAAGGAGCTAAGCTTGATCCCAGGCCCCTGAGATCATGATCTGAGCCAAAATCAAGAGTCAGCTGCTTAACCAACTGAGCCCCCAGGCACCCTAGTACCTACCCGTTCTAAATGTGATTTCTATTCTTCCAAGCTTAGAAACCAGGTATCATACTTGTCTGAAATATATGTTTGTTTTTTAAAAAGATTGAAGGCAGCCCTGGTGGCTCAGCGGTTTAGCACCGCCTTCAGCCCAGGGCATGATCCTGGAGACCCGGGATCGCGTCCCACATCGGGCTCCCTGCATGGAGCCTGCTTCTCCCTCTGCCTGTGTCTCTGCCTCTCTCTCTCTCTCTCTCTCTCTCTCTCTATGTCTCTCATCAATAAATAAATTAAATATTTCAAAAAATAAATTAAAAAAATAATAAATAAAGGTTGAATAAACTCTGAGTAAAGACCTGAAAATTTTCTGTATCATTAAAGCATCAATTTTCAATTATTTTCTTCTGTGACATGTGTAAGATACATTCTCAAGGACTTAACTTGAGTTATGTGTAATTTCCCTGGCTCAAGCTACAACTCTTTGAGAAAATGAAAAAAAAAATCAAGATGTTTTCTTGTGTTACAAAGGAAGAGTGAGGACAGCCAGCATAAAATGTGTGAGCTTAAGTGATATTTATTCTGGAGTCTCCACATCTTTTTTGGTTCCTTCACTGATTCCAGATAGGGGAAGTTGTTGGTTGTCTTCTCTCAGACAGTTGAGGTGCTCTGTCTCTCTCAGCAGAGCCAGGGGGGAGACATTGCTGTCCACCTAGTAGTCTGATCCTAAGAGTCCTTGCCTTGGAGCTTTGACATGGTTTCAGGCACAGAGATGATAATCCTGGCTTTTGTAACATGTGGGAAATAAACTATGTGAAATGCTTTTACAAAATCCATAGAATATTTTCTTTCCAAAACATCTACTTTTGGCCCCTCTCTGCCTAAAAACCTTCTATGGTTCAATGGCTCCCTGTGAGATTAGGAACACTCTTCTGAGTCTGTTACTCAAGGCTCTTCACCACCAAACTCCACACACTTCTATTCTCATCTCTCACTGCTAAGCCCCAGGCACCCTACCCACTCACCCAATCAGGCTATAATCACCACCCATGTCAGGTACTCTATCATGTGGCCTATATAATTTTTTCTTCCTAATATTTTTCTTTCCCTTTATATATATATATATATATATATATATAAACTCATGTTCTTTGAGGACCGAAATTTCTTGAGATTTTGCCATACCATGAAGGATTAACTGGTGCCTGTTCTTCTGTCTTCACACAGAGCTTTGTACCTGCCACATTACAGCATCTAGGAGTTGTGTTTCATTACTAACCGTGTGGTCTCTAGCAGCTTGCCCAATGCCTGGCACAGGAGATGCTCACTAAGTATTCGTTGGGATAGACAGATAAGATGAATTAATAAATTCGTGAATGAACAGATGACTTGTCTCCCCCCACTGGATTATGAGGTCTTCCAGGACAAGGTCCAGTTCATTTTGTATTCCAAGTCAATGTTTGTCAACAGAGTCCCATCACTGGGTAGGGACCATCACTCACATGGACCACCCCTTTACTTAACAAGAAGAAAATAAAACCAGAGAAGTCATCTGATTTTTCTAAAACCACACAGCAAATTAGTAGCAGAGATAAGACCAGAGATTGAGTCTTTCTCCTCCCTCCTCAGGATTCTATATAATAAAAGCCACAATGATAATTAGCTAGCATTGACTGAGCATTTACTATGTGCCAGGCACTGCACCAAGTCCTTTATGGACTATCCCATTTAACTCTCACATTAGCTCTAATGATTATCCTTATTTACACATTAAGAAAATGAGGCTTAGATGGTGAAGGCACTCTAGAAAACAGTATGGAAATTCCTGAAAAAATTAAAAATAGAGCTACCTTTTGACCCAGCAATTGCACTACTAGGTATTTACCCAGATACAAACGTAGAGATCCGAAGGGGCACCTGCACCCCAATGTTTATAGTAGCAATGTCCACAATAGCCAAAATATGGAAAGAGCCCAGATGTCCATCCACAGATGAATAGATAAAGAAGATATGGTATATATATATAATGGACTACTACTCAGTCATCAAAAAAATTGAAATCTTGCCATTTGCAATGACATGGATAGAACTAGAGGAACTTAATTTCACTTATTGTGCTGAGTACAATAAGTGAAATAAGTCAGTTAAAGAAAAACAATTATACGATCTCACTCATATATGGAATTTAAGAAACAAAACAGAGGATCGTAGGGGAAGGGAGGAAAAAATAAGCAAGACAAAACCAGAAAGGGAGAAAAACTATAAGTGACTCTTAACTCTAGAAAACAAACTGAGGGTTGCTGGAGGGGTAGTAGATGGGCAGATGGGATAACTGGGTGATGGGCATTAAGGAGGGCACTTGATGTAATGAGGACTGGGTGTTATATGCAACTGATGAATCACTGAACTCTACCTCTGAAACTAATAATACAGTATATGTTAATTAATTGAATTAAAAATTTTTTTGATTAATTGAATTAAAAATTTTTTAAATGTAAAAAAAAAAAAAGGAAAGAAAATGAGGCTTAGAGATGGTGAATAACTTACACAATGTCACTGAAAAGATGAGGCCAGGGCTGGCCCATGTTCTCACCCACCAAGCTATGCTCATTTTTATTTATTTTCTGAAACATGTTTTCATCCCTGCAGCTAGTGTCCCCAGACGCCTGTTTAAAATTTGGCACTTGTGAGTCAGCAGTGTCCTTTCTCCTTATCCCACCTGCCTTTCTGAGCATGTGTGCTTGTCAGCAATCCACCAGCTGGCCCAGAAGTTGGTGTGATTGAAAGCAAAGAAGCTCCTTGGGTGTGGTGTGGCCTGAGCTTCACAGTGCTTACCATCATAAGTCACATAAGGGACCTGGAAGCCTCTGGCACTGTTCCCTTCATTGGACTTAAACTGAATCCACAGCTTCTTTGATCTGGAGGTGAAGGCGATGGGGCGTTCGTAGGTCTGGCAGGTTTCATATGTTGTCACAGAATTAGATGAAGCTGCCAAGGGAAGGTCGGGGGGGGAGGTGGTCTTCAAGACTCATCCTGAGCAGCCAAACAATAACACTCATTTTTTCAAATGCGCCGTAAAACAAGTCATGATCAAGAGCTCCTCAGGCCCAGTTTTGTCACCATAGGGGGCCAAAGTCCTGGAAACTGAGTAGACTCAGCTGGTGACTGGATTCCCTCAGAGAATTGAAAGGCCCAGGGCTAGGCAAACAGCAGCAGCCTAGGCCCCAGTGCCCACTGCAGGAGCTGAGGAGAGGCCTCCAAGTTCAGAGGCCAGCAATAATCATCACAGATCCCCGCTTCTTCTGACCAGGCAGGGCAGGGCAGGGCACACTTTATGGACTTTACCTCGTTACCCCTCCAAAAACCATAGGAAGTTGGTGCAGTTGTTAACTCATTTACAGAGGTTGTGTCACAAAGTCAGTATGTGGATAAGTCAGGATTCAAACTATACCTGACTTGAGACACTGTAACCACTAGTAAGAGTGGCAAACACATGGTGGCTCCATGTGTCATTATTCTAAGTGCTTTATGAATATGAACTCATTTATTCCTCATGATGACTCTATGAGGTAAGAACTCTACTATCCCCATTTTAACAAAAAAGGAAACTAAGTCACAGAAAAATCCAGAATGTATGGTTCACAGAACCAACAAGAGGTGAAACTGGGTTCAGATCTAAGCAGTACTGGCTGCTGGGCCCAGTCACTATACTGCCTTGAAGTTGTGTTGATGGTAGTGTCTCTCAATGGACACTGGGTCATATGCCAAGATGGGAGGGGGGGTCCCTCCTGGCTGGACTATGACCTTTACCTTAGTCAGTCCCCAAGCCACAAGTGGCTTCCCATGGTGAAACAAGTGTGTGGGGCCAGCCCTCTATGAGCTTCATTGGCTCCATGATGTTGTAGAAGAGGGTCCACAGTGAGCCTAGAGGGAAAGACTGACCTGCAGAATCACTTCCTCTGGGGTTCACCAAGAGGCCTCAAGATGGGCTTTTGTCTAAATTTTGTTTCTTGGCAAATGCTATAAACTTATGTCCCATCTCTGTTCTAATATAGAGGGGACACCCTAGGTGTGCTGCTCACACTTAAAGCTGGGGAGCATGCCAGCAGGCTTTTCCACTAGCCTTAGAAAGGGAGGGGGACAGAGGGAGGGGACGCACAGGTTTTCCGCATCACCAGGTAGTCTCCACAGTCATCTTCTATGGGCAGGAAGATCTCAGGGACCACGATCAAGATTCGGCGCTTGGGTGGTGGGTTGATGGTCCATGTACACTCGGTGTTGGCTGGGTAATTGCCTGGGTAGTTTGGGGATTCAATGTATCCGGTAAAATCTCCCAGCTCTCCTCCACATCTTCTGTCTGGAAAGGGAAATGCCATGAGTTATGAAGGCACAACACTGTTGTCACTGTGTCATGACAATAGGCAGCTCAGTTGATGAAAACTGCTGCAGCCCTATTGCCATCAAGGCATGAGGTGTGCAGATGGCACCATCCCAGGAATTAGTGTGCCCTGTGCCCTGTAAAGTCTAGTCCTCCACCTCTCTGTGGGAGCCGAACTACACTAACTCCCCACACAGAGCTCACCATACTGAGTTCCCCTCTGAGTTACCATTTTCTCACTAACTTGAAGGTGATCTTGAGCAGGCATTTGTGAAACAAAGGACAACTTTAGTATTCAATATTTTGTTTACAAAGTCTAAGTGCAAGGGGAACCCATGACACAGAACTTCTAGGTCTGTCAAAATAGGAAGAATAGAGCTTACTGCTAATTAGAGGATATTTGACCTTTCCTAGAGACCTTATATGAATTCATGATATCCATAGTCTTTCTCTTTTCTTTCTAGTCAAGAGCACATTTTATTTTTGGTGTGGAAGAGAATTCCAATTAGGTATCCAATTAGGTATCCGCCAATATGGGGCATGCTGGATATTCACCTCTGGCATCAAGGGCAAGGAGTATCACACACACACACACACACACACACACACACACACACACAAAACCAGTTTAGGCATATCTTCATTCATTGAATCTCCATTCATCTAACAAATGTTAGCAAAAGCTCTGGGGGTTCAGAAATGAGAAAGACACAGTCCTTGACCTCAAGGGAGGGGCTTACTGTTTAAAACTGTCAGGTGAATGTGTGCAAGAGGGGATGTTGAAGAGACTTTTTCCTCTTTAATTATAACTGGGAATTATTATTTCCATTAGAAAAAAATAAAGAGGCTTTTCTTCTTGGAAGGGGGTCAAGTGGGGAGAGCCATGGAGTTGAGAAAACTGCCTTCAAGCCTGAAGGGCTACCTGAGGATCTGTGCCATGTGGTTCCTAAGGGCCAACCAAAGGCCAGGGATGGGGGGACAAAGAAACAGACTGCATCTGGGTATAGGGAAGAATTTTATAACACTGTGAACCCCAATCTCAAATTCCTCCAGTTTGGGGAGATCTCCTTGCTCCCCTACACCTGCTGTCTTACTGATAATAGATCAGCAGAGATTTACTTCTGACCTTTACTGGAGAATTTTACATAGTGATTAAAAAGCAACCAACTGGCCCAAGCATGCAGCAAGTCTTTGAATGATTTGCTTCCCCATTCCTATAGAATACAAATTAAACTCCACTGTGTGGCCTTCAAGGCTTCCCTTCCTGATCTGCCTCAGATTCTCCTGAGACATTCCATGATCCAGGTCTAGGGGTCTCTTCTCTTCTTTCACTCTTCTGAGTCTGTACTTCCTCACAGTTGTTGTCTTGGGTATAAAGCTCTTTCTCCCAATCCCCCCCCTTTCTCTCCATCAAAACCTTCCTGTGCCCTCTAGAAGCCTTTCCTCATCTCACTAGACAGAATGAATTGCCCTCTCCTCTGCAATCCTACAGCCTGTGCTGCCTGCAGGGCCAGGGACTTCTGCTTGCCATGTCTAGAATGTAACAGGTCCTCAAACAGTGTTTGCTGAACTGAAATTCTGCAGCTCAGAGGAAATGTCAGCAAATTTATCCTGTCGAGATGCCTGGAGGAGTAGCCAGGATCAGCACAGGGGAGTACCTGGGAGTCAAGCATGGCTCTCCTTCAGCACCAACCTGCAGCACTCGGAGCCGGGTAATAGCTTCCTCATGGTTCTCAATGGGCCTGGGACACCTGCCCCAACCTCCCTGCCCCAGGTGGACCCAGGCACTTTCCTCTGGGTCAAGACTGTAAAAGCCTTAGAGAGACCCACCTTTACACTGGGTTATGTTTGTGGAGCCATCAAAGTCAGTGGTAGTATTTCCTGGGCAAGAAACACAGTTATTTTTTCCAAATTCAGGCTGATATGTTCCTGCTGGGCAACGGATACATCGGTGAGTGGTGGTGTTGTAGAAATGTCCAGGTGAACATTGAACTGTGGGGTGGGGATGGGGGGAAGAATGAAGCAAAAAAACAAAGCAAAACTATATTTATCAGTCACATAAAAGTTTTCACAGTCCGTGATATAAATTTGTATACCCAAACAAAGTACTGCTTTCCTACTTATCTGGGGCTAATCAACACTTAATTCCCTAAATAGCCAGCTTGGGTGGGACTTATGACTCATGACACTGAGAAAAATACAAAGGGAACAAACTATGGGTGTAGCTTCAAAGAGTTTACAGCACGTGCAGAGTCTGGCATAGATGAGCATAGCTGAGTTTTCATGCAGGGAGCACTTGTCAGCTCTGAGGATGTCAAACTGATGCCAGGCCCAGCGTTGGGGCCCTGGGAGAAGCGGCAGTTGGGCTCTGGGGACAGGTAGGACCTGTATGGGAGGGGAGCTCCAGGGAAGGGTGCTGGGATGGAGGAAGACTGAAAAGAAGGAGCCAAGAACCTCTCCTAGACTGGTCAGCCCTGTTTGAAGGGGTCCAGGTGGTTGGGGGAGACCACGTCTAGAGAGTTCCCATGCTCCCTGCACATCCTGCAGGAGTAGATGGAGCTGGGACCTGATCTCCCAGCCACTGGGACCACACAGGGCATCTCTGGACTGGGCTTGATCGGAGCTTGACCAGACTCCCATGGTTCTCAAAAGGGAAATTCAGTTCTGGAAAAAGGCAAGCTGCCAAGTCCTCACCTCTGGTCTCACAGTCCTGGAAGGAAGTGGCTCCCAGGTGTTTGGTGGGGAGCCCTCCTCCACAGGGGAAGCAGGAAGTACGGCCAGCCTCAGGCTGGAATGTGCCCAGGGCGCAGAGCTGGCAGGGTGCAAAACCATCTGCAGAATATTCACCAGGTTGGCAAAGACCTGGGGAAACCAATGACCCTAAGTGAGCAAGGTCCCCTGTGTCCCTTGGGCGGACACTTCCCCATCTCTCTGTAGATGAGCTCAGAATTTGGTCAGACCTGTCACCCTCTGCTGATCTGAGCTCCCACCTCAGTGAGAAAAGTCCTGCCCTGCCCTGCCACTGACCCTGAGAAGGTGGCACGTGAGCGCCTGATGTTTACACACAGGGCTACAGAGCACAGTGCAAAGACAGAGACCAAGGAGCCAAGGGTCAACTGCTTCCAAAGAATGGACCATGCCTGAGTTTGCTTAAGGTTTAGGACTACACAGTGCACAGCCAGCACCCTCCCCAGGGAGGGTTCTCTGCTCTGGAATCAATTCAACCCAGAAGTATACCCTCACCCAGCTGATTACATCCTAGTGATATAAAGACTCTTCTGGTCATGAAAGAGTCTCCCTGTTTTATCAATTAGGTTTACTAAGTCACTAAAGTGTGTCCTGGCCTCCTTCTACTAAATCCAACCAATCTAATCCATATTGATAGAGGGACCCAATGGCATTTACTTTAAACACCCTACTTGATCATTTTTTAAATTTATGACAAGAAGCACAGCCATAAACAAAAAGATTTCTAAGAGCACATGATTCTTAGGAATTAGCTTGTCACTGCCAAGATGTTATGAAAAGCTGTGTCTCTTGTACTGCTGATCATTTCTCCCCTATTACATTTCATGGTCTTCTTATTAGCCATAGGTTATAGATATAATGGCATTTAGTGAACACACATTCAAAGGAAGAGTCTGGAGTCTGTCAGACCTATGTTCTGATTCAAATCCTCCACTCTTTGGCTGTATGACCTTCAACCATTCACTTTAACCTCACAAAGTTGTTGTAGTGATACAACAACCATAATAATAATTCATGTAATACACCTTGCATGATGCCTGGCATAGGTTAAGTATTTAATAAGTGTTGGCAATTGCTATTATTACTAGTATTATTCTTACTATAAAGATATCTTAATAAGGTCACATAGTGTAAACAGATGTCCCAAAGTGCCTCCTTATCAACCCTGTAGTTGGTTTGAGGGGAGGAGAGGGGCAGAGGCTGAGGGAGAGAGAAAATCTCAAGCAGACTTCCTGCTGAGTAGAGCCCTCCATGGGGTTCCATCTCACGACCCTGAGGTCATGACCTGAGCCAAAATCAAGAGTTGGATGCAACTGACTGAGCCACCCAGGCACCCTATGACTTTTAAACCTTTTGAAAGGTCCTGTAGTTGAGCCTGGAGTCATTTAGGTGGGGGCTAAAGCTGGCTCTGGAGGTCACTGGGAGGAGAGATGGGAGCCACAGGACATCCCGTGCTCTTCACCACGGACATCACCTACAAACTGCAGTGTTAGATCACACCTTCTATTTGAACTCACAGAGCATCAATTTGGCCCTTCTTCCATCTAATAAAAGGAAGACATTTACTAATAAAATAAATAGGAAACAAGCCCACAAAACCCAAGTAAGCTTGGCTCCAGAGTTAACATTTTATAAGGGACATTAAAACCTCTTCCCAGAGTTCTGACAAAACAACCAGATGGATACTCTTTAAAAATCAATAAGGTAAAAAAAAAAAATCAATAAGGTATGAATTTGAGACCAAAGCTGGAAAAATAATTAGAACTACTTTCTCCAACTTAACACTTTCAGACCATCCCCATACACTGGGAGATCAATAAGGTCTCAAGGTATATTTATTTACAGTGAGTAAAGCATGCAACAGCAACCCTTCCACCTTTTCTTCTGCCAATGTATTCTATCAGCTTTTCATTTATTTATTCAAGTGAGCATCAGCCCAGCATGTGTTGGGCACTGAGGCAGGCACTGAAGCCAAAGACGAAGCCAATATAATATGGTCCCTGCCTGTAGGAAGCCCAAGGTGCAGTTTGTGCTATTTGCACTGAAACGCTACTTATGCCTTCTGTCTAGGTAATATTGGAGACCAGAGGAATAAGAAGAGGAAGATGGAACACTTACCTCCACATTCCGATACATTCCAAGCTTCTGGAGTCTTCAGGGCTCCAGGATTTTCTGATCTTGGGCAAGGTTCGCATGTGATTTGTCCTTCCTCATTTTGGAAGGTTCCATTTGGACACATGCAGCGTTCTTGCACTCCATCATAATATGTCCCAGCCCTGCAACTGACTAGCCAAAGGGGGAAATGATCTAGTCAGTGAGGGGACAGAAGCCAAGGAAGGATGATATGAGTGATAGGTGCAAATAGATGGCATTGACCCCACACTCCTCCACACAAACGCCCTGAATACAGAATGTGTACCTCCTTTGGGTTTTCTGTGTACACCCCTTGCCATGTTGCCCACCGTTAGAGGTGTTCATGGGTTCTCTCTCCCTAGACCACGAGCTCCTTAGAAGCAGGGATCACAGTGGTCCTAATTATTTTTGAGCACAAGCACTTGATGACTTCTCCTGTTTCATAGGACTGTCGGAAGGGTTATAAAGTGAAAACCATTCATTGAACATACTCCCAATGCTGAAAGAACAGAGAAGAGGGTGATATTAATTCTGGCTGATGGCATCCCTAAAGGCTTCCTAGAGGAGGCCACGTTTGTGTGGACCCTTAAAGGATGAATAGGATCTCCCCAAGAAGGAAAAGGAGCAGGTCATAAAAGGTCACGTACAACATACAGGAGAAGAGGGAAGAAAGGAAGGTTAGGATAGACTTTAGAAATTCTTGAATGCTAGGCATTTGGGTTTTATTCTTCAGGTTGAGGAGCCATTAAAAGAGAGGAATATGACCAGAGCTGGGTTCTGAAAAGCTCACCCTCTGGTGGCTGTAGGGAGGGTAATCTCAAGAGTCTTACCAATAAGCTCTCCAACACAACATGCTTTGTGTTTGTAATAAAGTTCATGTGTTATGAAAAGTAAACCATGGTAAATGTCTCCTGAAAGAATGAACTACAAGGAAATTAATAAACAATGCTTCTGGGTATATTTCTGGTGTTGTTAGTTAAATGTAGATTTATATCTTCTTTTATAATATGAATATAAAGTAAATGTTCTTAAGTGGGTTCTCAGTATCATATTCAGACATCAACATAACCATCAAAATAGCCTTTCTAATGGCTAACATTTGCTGAATACTTGCAATCTCCTGTTCATCATGCCAAAAGCTTTTCATACCTTATCTCATTTGTCCCTGAAAACAACCCTAAGGAGTTAGGTGCTATTATTAACTCCATTTTACAGAAACAGACTTAAGGATATTAAATAATTTGGCCAAGGTCCCACAGCTAGTCTGTGAAATACACCTACAGTGAGATTAAGAGCTTTGAATTTAAGAGGGAGAAAGGGCTCTTGCAAAAGTGCAGACTGAATCTTAATTCAAGACTGCCGAGGATTCTCTACGTGATGTTAGAGGAGTCTGACTGGAATAAACACATTCTCTTTCAGACTTAAGCTGCTGAGAAATAGAAAACAAAATATCACATGATAATATTAGCTATTATATCTCTTCAATGTCTGTGAGGGGGAATACCCGTTTTCATGCTTTCCTACAAATGCAATCTACATCTATACTTTTTTAAAGATTTTATTTATTTATTCATGAGAGACACAGAGAGAGAGGCAGAGACACAGGCAGAGGGAGAAGCAGACTCCATGCAGGGAGCCTGATGTGGGACTGGATCCCAGGTCTCCAGGATCACACCCTGGGCGGAAGGCATCGCTAAACCACTGAGCCACCTGAGCTGCCCTGCATATATACTTCTAGAGTTAAACATGACAAAGTCCTCTATTACCATTAATAAAAATGTCTTTTCATTATTCACTTTATAATCTGAAAAAAACCGAAACAAGGTTTTTTCTAAATCATAAGCCAAAATATGCTACATTTCAAATATTAAGTCTATAATTAAATTCAATCAAAAGTCTACTCTAAAATCTAAAATTTAATACTTTTTAATACTGTTTGGATTGTCTTTTATAATATCTGTGTATCATTTTAATTTAATTTTATCATATTTTTAAAAAATTAAAAGGGAACCAAACTCTTGCTTTCTCAACAAACAGCATTCTAATGGGCCCGATGCATAGAGCTGTGGCAGACAAAGTCTGATTCCAGACCTAGTCTCTAAACACAGCCCCACTTGATAGTGGTTTCCATGATGGTTCTGGTTTCAGCTAATCTCCCATGAGAAGCTGGGCTGAATTATATACTAGGAATTCATGACTTTTTATCCTGTGTCCCACCTGACTGTCTGAAGGCTAGCAGCAGGCCAGCAGGCAGAGAATAACTTCTTCGTGGCTCTAAGGAGTCAGATGTTGTGAAGGCTGGTAGAAAGTAAATAAAACCAAGGCCATCTGGAGCCCCTCTAGCCAAGCCATTTCCATTTTTGTAACATTCATTCCGCTAATGGGAAAGTGCCAGATGATGGCAATGATTTCAAAGCCACCTTAATCATAACTTAGAGTCAGATCAGCATGGTCTGTTCTGCTGTAGTTCCTCTGGCAGAAAATGGATCCCTTCATGGGTGCATGAGAATGGCTCTGGTTCTCGTTGGAAAATATAACAGGATGGGCTCCTGCTGCTCTGGGGGTCCACTCGTCCTTAGAACTATTTAAATCCCCCAAAGCCTTTTTGAGGTTACATTTTGAGAAGCCTCACAATGTCCCACAGCTGTTGCAATTTCCCAACTGAGCAAAGGGCTGAGAAATGCCCCCTTGTCACTGCAGAAAGGAGGGCACTGGTCTTTTTTCTCCCAGTGAAAGGCCTGCTTCACATAAACAAACTCATATTGTCACTCACAGTTTCCATTTTCCTTCCAGAAAGACCTACAGAAATAATTCCTGCCAAGCACCTTCCAAATTAATTTCTTTCACAAGGTAAAAATGAGCTAAATAGCAAAGAGTGATTCTGAATGTCATGAAGAGATGCCTGAAAACCACTTTTTTGCAAATGTGCTGAAGATTTGGTCTGAAGAGACCTCAATCGCATGTTCCAGTTGGTTCTCTTTTCTCCTTGAGCAGCCAGCATGTTTTGCTGCCCCAGACAAAGGAGTCAATTGCCCCCAGAACACTTCAGGATCACAGCAGAGCTTTTGTACGTCTTCAGTGACCATTAAAATCCCATTCTCAAATCCCACACAGCTGTTTTCTCCCCCTCTTAAGAAAAAAAAAAATACAAGAAAGCTTTTCTGATGCAAAAGGGAGAGACCAGCAGGGACAAGGATTAATGGCAACAAAGAGACCTGAAGGCTCACCCTCTTTTCAACACTGATGGCCTTTGAGTATTTCAGGCTATGGACAAACACTATGGTCTCTCTGTGGCGAAGATGGTGAACCTAATAAAAGAGGTCATTCTCTAGGGTCTGTTTTCTTAAGAGTCACGCTTTGACTTCTGAAGGAAAGCCACAAGCAGCCCACGCAGATTCCCAGGGTGTTCTGGAGCTGCTGCTTTGTCACAGCTCAGAGGCTAAGACAACACCGTGGCCTTGGGATCCCAGTTTGAAACCCTGTTAAATGGGTGTTTCAGGATAACAGGACAGAGCACCCCCTTGGCTCAGAGGTTGAGCTGTCACACTGTCCAGGTTTTTGGTGTCTGTTCTTAGAGTTGGGGCAGAGAGCGGAGTCCAGCTGACGCCTTCCTGGCTGGGTTCCCCAATGCATGCTATGCTCTCTTCATGCTTAGTTAATGGGGGAGGCAGGGAGAGACGTCATTTCCCTTAAAGTGCCTCTTTTGCCTTCAATTGCAATATTTCCCCAAAGATTTGCCCCTTGCCCTCTTTTCTCTCAATGTTGGTGGCTATCTTTAGGATTTCACCTGTTGTCCCTGTGAAAATACATTAGTTCAGTAAAATACTTAGTACTGATTATGTGTTGAGTTCTGTTCTAAATAGAGCTGGAGCTATAGCACACAAGACAGACATGGCCCTGCCCTAGGGGACTCTCATTCTGGAGAATATGCACAATAAATGGGTAAGTAAATAAATATATAGCAGAATGCTACCTAGAGGTAAATATGATAAAGAAAAGCAAAACAGGGTAAGAAGGGAATACAAAGAGTGGTGGGAGTGGAGTTTGTGTGTATATAGTCTCAGAAGAGTAGCCAGGCTTTCCTCTCTGAGCTGAGATCAGACTGAAATGAACAAACTGGCCTTGCAATGGCATTGCCTAAGAGCAAAAGAAAAAGAAAAAAAAAGCCAATGCAGCAGGAATAGAGTAAAAGAGCCAGGGTAACAGGAAAGGAATCCTAAAAAGCAAGCAAGAGCTAGATGATGCAGGTTCTTGAAGGTCATGGTAAGGAAATTAGACCTTACTCAAAGCATGTTGGAGGATTTGCATAGAGGAATGGCATGATCTGACTTATGTTTCTAATAGATATTCTGGCTGCTATGTGGAGACCACGAGGCAGGCAAGGACTGAAAAACAATTCAGAGCCTGTCACAACAGACTGGGCCCAGGATGCTGGTGGTTTGGAATAGAGTGGTAATGATGAAGGAAGACATATCTACTTAGAGTAAGAATATAATGTGAAGGTAGAATTTGCTAACGAACTGGATGAGGAGCATGACAGAATGACAGGGGTCAAGAAAATGTGAGATTTTCAATTTGAACAATGAGGTAAATAGAGGTGCCATTTACTGAGATGAGGGAGAAGCAGGTTTTACTTAGGAGGGAGGGAGGGAGGCAGATAGACACACTGAGTTTAAGACGCCTGTTGGCCACACAAGTGTCGATATTGAAAAGGCATTGGTTTTACTGGTGGTTTGCAGGTAGAATGCGACACCGCAGGGCTTTATGAAATGATCCACTGGGTGTGGGCAAAGCATCTTCACATCTATGCCTATTAACTTTTACCTAAAAATGAGAAACAAAGAAAGGGTTACTGGTTCAGTGTATGGTCTAAGATTGGTGCCTCAGTCTGTCTGCATCTCCATGAGTCGTAGACACACATGAAGACACAAGGTCTCCAAGAAAAGAGACGAACATGGCATTCCTATGTGGTGGAACAACTCTATGGGGTGGGAAAGTACCGACTGCTTTGCTTCTTTCAATGCATTGAGAATTGCAGTTTGCCTGGTTGAATCAATTTCCTGATTGTTTCATCGAGTTTCAACCAAACCAACTGGCACAAAATAGAAAGCAACTTCAAACAATCCTGCGAAAACCCTGGACTGAAGGTACAACCAACAATGGGTGAACACCAGGGAAGAGTCAGGCAGACACAACTTTTACTCTTTGCCAAACAGTATGACATAGAAACAGAAATCAGATCTGACAAGAGTTGAGCCAAAACACTAGCAATTCACAAAAAGACTATTTAAAAAATGAATTTACAACCACTAATGTTAGCAATGAACTTTGCCAGATTATAAATGTGGTACCTAAAGATGCTAGCCAGTTATTTTAAAACTGCTTTTTAATCTATATCTCATTCCTTTATGATGTACATCATATATTAGCCAACAGAACAAGTATGTGCTTTTAAAATAAGTAAACACTCATGAATTCAAAAATATTTAACTTGTGTGTGTGTGTGTGCGTGTGCCTGTGCGTGCAAGCGTGTGCATGCATGCATGCTTGATAAAGAACATTCAACACATCCTGGGATAAAGAAGTCCATAATTCAAAATAGTGGTCAGAACTATTTTGGAGGAGAGAGGAGTTTGAGAGTCACCAGCACATGGTGGTATTTAGAGCTCTGGCAATGAATAAGGTCAGGTAGAAGAGAGTGAAGGACTGAGCCCTGGGGTGTTTAGAGATCAAAAATTAGGGGAGAACCAACACGGAAAATCAAAAGGGAGCAGCCAGTGAGGTAGGAGGAGAACCAGAAGAGTGTGGTGTCTGAAATCCAGGAGAAGAGAGTGTTTCTAGTAGGTGGGAGTGGTCATCTGAATAAGAGTTGGCAACTAGATTTGGCAATACAGAGGTAGTTAGAAATTTTGGGAAAAGCAGTTTCAGTGGAGAGTCTGGGAGCAGAAACCACACTGGTAGGGGTTGGAAGAGAAAATGGGAGGGGAGGAAGCAAAGACAGGGAGTTTAGACAACTTTTTTAAGGAATTTTGCTCTATAGGGGGTCAGAGAAAGGAGGCAGTATCTGGAAAGAAGTGTGAAGTCAAACAAGGGTCTGTTTGGCTTTTAAGACAGGAGATAGGTTTGTGTGCTGTTGGAAACGACCTAGTAAACAGGAAGAATTCTGAGATGAGGGGTCAGTGGGGATAACAACAGGAGCAATGTTCTGGAGAAGGGGAAAGCAAACGGGCTCCAGAGCCCAAGAGGAGGAGGTGGCCTTGGTAGGAGCATGGCCAGGTTTATTCAGTTTAACAGGAAGCAGGTCAGCATATGTGTGGACAGATACAGGATAGGAGGGTTGGTCTGCACATGATAAGATAAAATCATTTTCCTAGACTATTAGAAGCCCATGGAGATCACTGCCTGGAAGTCCTGTGGCAACTCAAATTCCACTTCCTCAAGGAGAATGCTTCTCTTCGCTCCCCTGCCCAGTTCTTCTGACTCCTCTGGCTTTGCTCTTTATGAACAGCATCGCTGCTCTCCCAGGCACCATCTTTGCAGTCCAGCCCATAGTTATTATTCCAGACCTCAATCCTCCCTGCCTCATCAGGCAGCCAGCTGCAGCATCCTGCAGCTGTGTTCCTTTTGTCCATCAGCTGATGTCCATCCCTATAGCATCAGGGTGTTTTGATCCTCACCATCTCTAATCTAGATTACTGCAATAACCTTCCAATGACCTTCCTTGCCTCCGTTCCTCCCTGCCTCAGCCCTCACAGCCTGCCACCAGATCCACCTTTCTAAGGTGCTTCTCTGACTGCTCCCCTCCCTGACTCCAAAGCCTCCTTGACTTGCCACCCTGCACTCCTCATTGTATCTTTGATTCAGAACTCAATCTTTAGTCTCCTTTTCTACATCTGAGTTTTCTTTCTTTCTCAGGCTCTCTCAAGAGTCTATTCCGCCCCCCCCCCCACTTTTCCTATAAATCTTTTCTGATTATTTCTTCCCCAGTGATCACATTCATCCAATCATTCAACCAAACCTGCAGGCCTTTTCTCCATGCCTCCTACATATGAAGCAGGGCAGGGTTAGATGAGGGACATGTGGTAAGCAAGGGACCAATCGGAGGCCACGTCAAAAACCTCTGAGCTCACCCCAGCTCTTTCCTATTTTTAGTCCCCAATCCAGTTTATCACCAAATGCTGCTCACAGTTCTTCCTAAATATTTCTAGAATCTATTGCTTATTTTCTAGTCCATCTAGTACCTTTATGTTCTCAACATCTCTCATGCAAAGCATTCAAAACCTTCCAAGTTAGGTTTTCTGCCTTTGGTCCTGACTCTCAATCTAATAAAAGAAATTTTTCTAGAATACAAACATGACCTTAATTGCCTGATTAAACCCTCTAATGGCACCTTGTCACCTATATAAAGCCAAGGCTCCTTAGCAGTATACTCAAGGTCTCTCATGACCTACTGTGCTTTTCCCACCAGCCTTGCTACCCACCACATCTTACCTTGTGCTCCAGATTTAGTAATACTGAGTTGTCAATCATTCTCTGTATGCATCTTGCTCGGTCTCATTCCCAAGTCTACTCCTCTGCCTGAATACTCTCCTTTATGTGTCATCTGTGCATCCTTCAAAACTCAGATTAGGCTTCCTCTCTTTGGGGAGGTCTTCTCTAACTCTCCTCTGGGAGGACCAAATGTGACTTGAGGGATGATGTCTTATTTATCCAGGCCTCCTCAGCACCCATGGCAGTGCTGGCCCATGGAGGGTGCTCCATACAAGTGCTAGCAGAGGTAGATAATCATCACATGGCACAGGCTGTACCCAGAAGTGAGAGTATTCCCATTGAGAGAATTAAGAATATAGGCTCTTGAGACAGATCTGGATCTGAACTCTGGCACTGCCATTTATTTGCTGGGTGGACATTGAGAAAATGCCTTACCTCCCTATGCCTTAGTTTCCTTATTTGTAAAAAAAAAAAAAAAAAAAAAAGCTGCAAAATAGACTTATGATGAGGATCAAATGACATAATGTATGTAAAGTACTTAGCACAGTGTTAAACACAGTATAAGTGCTCAATTAATGTCCACACTTTACTAAATTATGTTTTATTGTGGTTTTGTTTTGTTTTGTTTTTAGAGAGAGGAAAAGAGAAAGGGGAGGAGATGCAGAGAGAGAAGGACAGAGAATCTTATGCAGGTTCCACGCCCAGCACACAGCTTAACTCAGGGCTTTATCTCACAACCCTTCCAAGTCTGTGTGATAAGCATTGATCTAATTTGGTCTGTATTGCTAATAGACTTCATATTTTCTTTTATTTTTGACTTCATATTTTCTATGATTTAAGACAGAAAATTTCTGCCTGCTCAGTTGCAAATAATTTCTCAATTCTGAAAAAATTAAGAAGAAAATGCCTGGCTCATTCCTGCCTCAAGCCATTTGCACCTGCTGATCCCTCCTCAGCCAGAACATACTCTGCCCCCATCAAGGCCAGCTCCTTCTCACTTAAATCAAATGTCACCTGCTCTGAAAGCCTTCCTGAACACCTGTGGAGAGTAATCCTTCCTCCCCTCTGTCCCTCTCTGTATTCTTATCTTCTGTAATTACCTTTTTTCTTTATTTGTTAATTGTCCATGTCCTTCTGTTACAATGTGAATCTTAGCTAGCTCCTCACTCATATGTTCTCACTACTCCATCCAAGTCTAGAGTGGCACAGAATGGTATCTCAAAATATAATAGTTGAATTAATTTTTCTCAACTGCTGTAAAGGAAAGATACTGCTGTTGAAAGTTGAATTAAACCTTCCCAGTCTCAGGATGCCTGGGTGACTCAGTGGTTGAGCGTCTGCCTTCGGCTCAGGGCATGATCCTGGATCCCATAGGAAGCCTGCTTCTCCCTCTGCCTATGTCTCTGTCTCTCTCTCTCTCTCTCTCTCTCTCTCTGTGTGTGTGTGTGTGTCTCTCATGAATAAACAAATAAAATCTTAAAAAAAATTTAAAGGAAAAGTGTAATGGTCTCATCTGCCCTTTCAGTGACTCCAAATGCTTTTGGAGTCTCCTTTTGGACAACGTTGCAAATAATTTCCAAAAAGAACTATCCTAGGCATGTCTCCAATGTCTGTACCATTCGGATTTCAGGAAATACCAGGAAACTTGGTCTTGATGAAGTTCTAAGACCAGCAAATAGTCTAGGAATATAAGGAATAGAAGACATACTCCCCGCCCCCCAACACACTCACTTGTTCCCTGGCCCTAGCCCATACCATGTGTGTCTCATGGGGAAGAAGCCTTTCCAATTAACACATGCAACCCCTCCTTGTGCACACTTCCTCCATTCAGCAGGAGGAAGCAATTTCACTGGTAATTATTTGTGCTATTTTCTCTACATGGTAAAATCCTCAACATGGCTGTCAGACGGGGTGAATCTGATTTGGTTCCGTGTGGGCTACAAAATTCATCCATTGCTAGAGGGAGCTCTTGAGACAAGACACATTGCCTCTCAGCAACAAATCCAGCCTAACTAAGCATGACAAGCATCTCAGGACACATTTACACACACAACAGCTACAGTGTCTTTCATAAGCTGTCATGGTCATGAGGCATCCTCTGTTAAGTAACTCCTGCTAATCATTCTTGGCCCTTTTCTGCAGGAGCACAGTTATGGTAGGATTGGTAATACTCTAGTTCTGCCTGATTTCTCAACTGGCCACCAAGGCTCCCTGGCAAGCTTGTGAGGCCTCTCCCTACCAGGAGAGCAAATGGGGAAGGGGATGCAGTCTAGCTCTGAGAGGCCTGGCCTGCCTGGCCCTGACAGTTTCTGCAACTCCCCCCCATAAAGTAGGGCAGCAAGAGCCAATGCTTGTCACCATTTTGGTATAGAAACCAGAACTCTTATAATTTTAAATGAGAATAAACCAACCAGCTGGGTTGTTTCTAACTTTTTTTTTTTTCCTTTTAAGAGAGTCAGCTAGAATAAAAGTCAAGACTACTTGAGAACCAGCCCCTGGTGGACAATTACACTTGATTTTACACTTGATTTTTACTACATTTTGGCAAAGCAACAGATTTGGGCTGAAAGTAGTTGGTTATTGCTGACAATTCTCTGGAATGAGTGCCCTGGGCTCAGCTTTGCTTCTTCAGAAACACTGGCTTATTACTCCTTAGCTCAAGCCTCACTTCTGGGCCCTCCTACTGACGCTTGAGAAAGGACATCAGTTTATTCTGGATGAGTCTGGTTATCGAAACTCACCTTACTTGGGACCAGAGCACAGGCTTTGGAGTTAGCCCATTGATGTGATCTAGAGCAAAAGAACCTAGCTCTCTGAGTTCCAGTTTGTTCATCTGTTACATGGAGATGATAATGCCAACCTAATGAGATGACCATTCAGGTTAAGCGAGATAGAGCGGCTACCGTCTTAATGTTGTACTGTGTCAGATGAAAACTCAATAAATCATTACCGTGATTATTATAAAGTGAGACTATAAAGTGATTATCTGCCATAAATGCCCAGAACAATTTCACCCAATAAACAAATCTCAAGACCGACCACCCTAGAACCTCTTGCCCAGGTTCCTCCTGTCTAGAACTTCATAAATTGGTGTTGTTCAAATGTCAGGTCTCAAACTTAATTCTGAAACGCACACACACACACACACACACACACACACACACATCCCATGTATGGAACTGACACTACTAGGAGTCTCGAGCTGAAGCTCAGGGATCTCATAAGACTGCCAGGTGGCACCCCCAGACTCTGCACAAAACTATGGACAGGAGAGGTTCATGACCACCCTCAGCCAGGCCAGAGGGAGATGATGGGGAACTGGTAGTGGGGTGTACAGGAGCCTCATAGGTGCCTCATGCCCATAGTCTGTCCCTACCCAGGGCCACAGTGCTCTGAAGACCACCGTCCTCAGACTCTTGAAGGTCAGTACTCCCTCTCCTCATTGCTCTACTTCCTCCTTTCCAACCCTCAATTTGGCAAACATTTATTCAGTGCCCACCACAACCAGACCCTGTGCCAGGTGCCAGGGAGCTCCTAGTCCAGCAGGCACAACAAATCCTAATGTGTCATTCCCAAATGAGAGTGGGTAACCACAGCATTCTCTGGAGTGAACCCAGAGAGGGAGAATGGGCTATGCTTTTGGTTACCCCGAGTCTTTATGGAGCTCATGACAACTCTGTGAGCAAGAATGGCCCAGCAGGTCACTCACCACATTGGTTTCCTGCGTGGCTCTGGCCCACTCCACAGGACTCTAGTTGGTGTTCAGATGTTCTGGGAGACTTGTTTGCCCCTTCAAGTTCCATGCCTGAGAGCTGGAGGTGAAAGTGCTCCCTGTTGGCTGCCTTCCGGAGCACACGGATAGCTTTCCGGAGCCGCTTCTCTGTCCGCTTTATGGTGCAACTCAGGTCACAAGAAGCTACCAAAACAAGAGGGGTAGCAGTGGGGGAAGAGGTCAGGCTGCAGCACAGGAGGATGTCCAGACCCACAAAGGACCCACCAGCACCCACGGTTCCCTGTGGACAGAATGGAGGGGAGACCTGGGGCTGGGCACCTCGCAGGCTGGGCAGCATTGGTTTCTAAAAGAAATTTGTTGGCCAAAATGGAATCTTTGAGTTTTTAGGAAACAGATACAATCATGAGGTTCCAAACCAATTCAGTTTAGTTTGGGAATGAAAAACAAAACAAAACAAAACAAAACAGGAGATACTTCAGTGGTTGCACTACTGTTTCCCCTCAAGAACGATGAAAGGCAAAAGAATAAGGAGCAAGCTGTGAGAAGCCTGGTACCAAAGACTGTTTTCAAACCAACCTGTCACCTCCTTTTGGTTAATTTCAAGTTCAAACTCAACAGTGATAAACATTTCCTTAGTGGTGCTTGGGCGGCCAGGGGCTCCCGGGACTTGCTTGCTGAAGCTGCATGTAAGGTTTGCGTAGCGGAAGCTCTCTTTTACTGAGCTGTGCTTCTCTGTATGAAGAAACAAAATTATCGGAAGCCAGATCCTGGCAAAGTACTCAGTTGAACATTCGCTAGAGCTCAGTAAACATTTCATTAAAACAACTCTCAAGGGACTAAGTGATTAACTCCAGATGCCAAGACGTTGCAAGCCTCAGCTTGGAGCACGATGACATTTTAATTTCAAAGAGCCTCCTATATAACTTAACAATTTAGCTCTTGAAAATTATTTTCATGGATGAATGCTGGATGTTTCTGACTGGTTGGCCACATAAGTGGAAGACAGGAACCAGGGTTGCCTTGCATTCCTAACTGACAGTCTGCTAAGGTGTGCTCGTGTTCTCACGGTTGGTTTCCTTAGAGCTGGACTGTGATGTACCAAGCAGGGACTAAGACTTCAAATAGGGAAGGAGCACAGGAGTAGAAAGCAAACCAACTCCTGCTTTCAGGCAAACTGAGTTTGGAGTAATTCCAGCCTGAAGGGGAAGTTGGAAAACACATTAACAGTGATGTCTCATTTTGAAATAACCAGGAGCAATATACAGCACAAAACATCTAGAGAACCAAACAATATCATGAAGGCATCTAGGGTGGGAGGAAGTGTTGCGTAAGGCAGGGTTCTGCACATCCCTATTCCAGACTCTGGCCATCTCTCCCTCACCCCTCTATCTCCCGTGGCTTCCAGTGGATCTTTTAACTAATGACCATTAACTGGAACCAAAAGAGCAGTTCCATGTATCATCCACACAACCAACTTGCCTCCAGTTTAAACTCTTATTTTATTCAATGGACGAATTATCTGTATCATATTCTTCAACATTACAAAGATGTTCAAAGCAATAGGTCAGCAGGAGCCAAAGGAAGAAGGAGGCAAATTAATCCCCACCCACCATCCTCTGGGAAAAATTCTCCTTTCCTTTTTCAAAAAGCTAACTTCTAATTTCATAATAATTTTAGATTTGCAGAAAAATTGCTTAAATAGAACAGAGAGTTCCCATATATTGTTTGTTAAGTTTCCCCTAATGCTAACATCTTACATTAACATGTATATTTGTCAATACTGAGAAATTAACATAGTATAATACCATTAAGGAGACTAAAGACCAAGTTTATTTTTAAATAATGCTTTTCTGGGGCATCTGAGTGAGTCAGTGGTTGAGCATCTGCCTTTGGCTCAGGCCATGATCCCGGGGTCCTGCGATCAAGTTCCAAATCAGGCTCCTCGCAGGGCGCCTGCTTTTCCCTCTGCCTATGTCTCTTCCTCTCTCTGTGTCTCTCATGAATAAATAAATAAAATCTATAAATAAAAATAAATAAAGCCTTTTTCCTCTGATCTAAAAGTATAAATGCTGGGGCACCTGAGTGGCTCAGTTGATCAAATGGCTGAATTTGATTTTGGCTTGATCATGAGGTCATGATCTCAGGGTTGTGGGATCGAACCCCATATTGAGCTCCACACTCAGCATGGTGCCTACTTGATATTCTCTTTCCTTCTCCCTTTGCCCCTCCTCATCCAATAAATAATCTTTAAAATAAATAAATAGATAGATAAAAAGAAGTATAAATGCTCACTGTGGAGAATTTGGAAAATGCAGAAGGAAAAAAATGAAGATCTCTGGTCAACCCCTCTACCCAGATATAACTACTACTGATCACATGGTGAGTTTCCTTTTTCTTCTACTCACGCTTTTTTCTTACACAATTTGGGTTGCATTAGATATACAAAATCTCACTCTCTCCTCTCCATCTTAGCATTATATTACAAGATCATTTTCCATAGTTTCCATTTATGTCATTAAACATTCTTTAAAAAAACATAATTCATAGCTGCATAATATTCCATTTAAATAGAGGTACCAAAATTAATCTGTTTCTTAAAATATGCAACTAAAATATGCACTAAAAGTGACTACAGTGAGCTTTATGTTTATTTGTATGATTTATTTGAGGATAAACTGGGGAAAGAGGTATTTCTAATACATGAATCATGATTTTTTTAAGCTCTAGAATTATTCTATGAAATAATACTGGAAATGTGAACAGGAGGGGAGAAGAGTATTAGGTTCTGTTCTTCGCTACAAGTCCAGCTCTACTTGGATGGTATTTTTTCTGCTGAAGCCAACGGAGTCACTGCCTCCAAAGATTGGATCCAGGAGGAAAGCTGGATATTACATCTTTGCTCACCGAAGGTTATCCTGAGCCAAATCCTTTTCATTTCTTTGGCTTATTTTCCAAGCACACTCTTAGATCTATAAAATTTAACCCAATATAATCACAAATTGCCAATGTAACTTAAAGCCCTCATTGATTCCTATGAACTCAAAGGTTTCTCCAGAGCTTTATCATGTGTGCCTGGCAGAGGAAGCCCTGAAGTTTAACTCCAGAGCTATACAGGTGTGCTAGGCTAGGCTCCTCTTCCTCCTGTGGAGGAGTACTTGGAGAATCTGGGCTGCTCAAGACCACCTGAAGGGCTTAGTTTGTGACAGGCCCCTTTCCCAACATGCAACCAAGCTCCCTGCACCAGCCATCTGATTCCATACCTGGTAGTGCTGGTCGCAGACCCTCGGGAAACAGCTCAGCCTTTTTCAAACTACACTTGCCTTCATTTACTTTAAAGGTTACACTTGTCCTGATGGTCGTGACATCTTCAGAAAGAAACAAGTGAGAGACATTACCTTCAGAGGCACAGGAGGGAAAGACTGGGTGGGTAACAGACGAGCTATCCCAAGCCTGCGTCCCACCATACACTGCATACCCTGAGCCCCTCTCTTACCCTGAGACCACAAAAGATTTGGCTCACGGAGTGCCCATGACTGAGGCTGAGGATGCCAGGAGCCTCCTAAGAGTTACAGTTATTCCTCCACCTGAGATTAATCCAATGCCCAAATATAATAAAGAGAGGCCCCAAACAACCTTCACACTGAGATGAACCATGAGGTCACTTTTGTGCCTTCCTGAGGAAGAAGACCAGTATCCCCTAGTTCAAATTTGGACATGACTGCTGAGGGAAACAGTGAAGGGCAGATTTTCCAGGAGAAGACTTTTCTTGGAGGACAAGGTTGAGGGAGAAGATAAGGATGGCACTCACCAAAGGCTGCTTGGATGTTCGGGCTCTGGGGGCAGCAAAAGTCCCACTCTGAGGGCCTCGTGCGCAAAATTCTGTTCCCCACAATCAATCTTAACCATATGTCAAGCTCTGAAGCCAAAGCCCAGGATTCATACTCTAGCTCTTGGCTTGCAATGAGAACTTGAGCAACTTACTAAAACTCACTAATCCTCAGTTTCCTCATCCATAAAATAGACAAAATTGGGGTAGTTACATTACTATGAGAATTAAATAAGATGATGCAAAAATAATACATTTAGCCTACTGTCTGGCACACAGTAAGAACTGAATATTAATTGTCTGCTTGCCCATCCTGTGGGTAGCCTAAATCTCCAAGTGCCCATTACTGAGGGATTTGGTGAAACAGACCATGATGTCTGTGCTGGTTGGTTTCAAATGTTAGGCAGGAGGGGCAGAGAAGAATAGTGCTCTGGACTCTGGATCTAGACTCCTAATTAAAATCCTGACTCCCCTATTTCCTATCTGAATCACTCTAGGTACATTATTTCACCTCTCAGAATCTCAGGGTCTTCATCTGGTCAATGAGGAGAAAAGTAAAATTGCTCTGAGTGCTGCAGTGTGGATTAAATCAGCTAGGACAGGTAATACAGTGGCTGGTATATTTTAACTGCTCAATCAATATATTCAAGTATTATTATCATGCTTTGGGTCTCTAGCTCTCTCATATATGTAATATGGACATTAAGAATCATTTCCTCAATCAGATGTTCTCGTGATAAAATCACAGGGATGTCTAAATCTGGGAGGACGAGGCTACTTAAAAGCTGTAAATTTCATTCTTTGTCTTTTTGACAAACCAGAAAGGGTTTGGGATCCTTTCTCTGGATAGAATCGTTGTGCCTCGTCATGCCTACGACTATCTCCACCAATGCCATGTGCTCTGGGTACACACTACCTGCTGCACCTTTGAGGGGCAGGGAACTGGGGAGACCTGAGTCTCCTGATCCCAGAGCTCTGTGGGCCTTTGCCCAATATGATGACTCAGCAGGGCTGAACACGGAGCCTCCTAGCAAACAGTGGACAGTCAGTAAGTATCTGTTACATAATGAGTCAGTCTTCAGGCACCAAGGCTGTGGGCAAGAACATCCTGTAATGTGCTCAGAGCATTGAGGAGATTCAGAGAAAAGAAGATAAAGCCAATGCCCAAGAACAGCACCCCAAGAATGAAACCCATTTAACACAGAGAGCCCCAGAGAAAACACACAGATTTGGTAATTACCCCCAAAAGCAGAATCATTTGATTTTTGCTGTTTGCTCCTGAGAGTAGAGGAAGAGCCGCAGGTGACTGAGTAGGTCTCTTGCAGTCCTGACAGACAGAATGTAGGTTGTCAACATGTAAGCAAGGTCACAGTCTCTCCTGGGAGCAGCCAAAAGCACTCTCCAGCCCCCATTCCACAGAAACCACTAGACTTATGCCCAGCATATAGGGTCTCAAAGCATGGGCCTCCGGTGGTCAGGGAGCAGCTGGCCAAAGACCTGGAAACCCTTTGAGGGACTCTAACACCTAAAGGCCAGGAAGGCTTGGCCTTGGCATGAGGACTTTCTCCAGGGACTGGGACCCACTCACCTGAAGAGAGGTGAATGCCAGAGTGACATCTGAGGAAGCACCTGTCTCCTCCGCCACTCTTACCGCAATGCAGGGACACATGGGGTGACATGCTAGTGGGCAGGACCCCCTTCACTTCTAGATAGGACAAAAAGCAGACACTTACAGAAAGAGAAGGATACTTCTAGATATGCTAAGGACAGCTGAGTCCCAAATATCCAAGGACCCAAGAAAAGAAGGTAGAGTTGTTATATAGCACAGAACATAAGACACAGGGCCCTGTTTCCCTCCAAGGTAAAGAAGCTATTTGTATGCTATTTTTTTCCATGCAGGAAAACAACTGGGAAAACAGAATTGAGTTCCAACCAACATAAAAGCACAGAAGGAACCCCCAAAGAGCCTGCAAAGTATCTCCTGTTTTTGAACTATTTAAAGAATGGCAGCTGCCGCTAATGGGGCAAGAGTCAGGGAAGGGATGGTCAGGCACACTCCAGGCCCAGGTGGACATGGGACAGAGCTGCCGTGTCAGTGTGAGCCCGCTAACTGTGAGACTCGGTACCCCTTACCCACACAGTCTTTTTTATTCCAGTGGAGCTTGTATGCTGAGTGGCATCGGCATTCGTAGCTGCCCACCGTGTTCACACAGACCTGCTGACATCCCCCATTGTTGACGCTGCACTCGTTGGTGTCTGCAGAACAAAACGCTTTCCTGTCACAGCAGCCCACTGGTGACTAGGCTGATACCATCCCTCCCCTGAGGAAGGAGCAGCAGGGAAGTCGCAGGGTCAGAACTCACTAAACAAAGGGAAGGTACTAACTGCCTTCAGGATGTGCACTTGGCACCAGCTGACCTCACTCTCCACTCGGTGGATTTCCTGGCATAGGCTTTGCCAAGATGGTCTCAAGTTCCATGTTTAACCAAACCTTTCCCCCATTAAGGATTCTCAGAAGGGAGCACACTCTACTGTCACATGTCCAAGCTCAAACACTGCACAGGCCTCCGATATGAAATTCTACTATCCTCCTAGGCTACATGCCAAGGGGGATAGAATTAGGATTCCTCACTGGATAGTTCATATTCAGTAGTTGAAGTATAGAGAAGGCAAATGACTTGCACAAATCCCCATCAACACAAGGCTGAGTCCAGGTTGGAAGGCAGCTCCACCTAAAACCCAGACACATGTCCATATCCAGGGAATATATCCTTGGGGTTTCTTGATTGCCTGGAAGATGTTTTTAGCCATGCCAAGGATGTATTGAAAAGGTCAGAAGAGAGACAATACTATCTATACCACATTACTCCCATCCGTTCTTCTTAAGCACAGGACACAAGGTATGGGCAGAAAGTATTTAAGCCAGTGGTTCCCGAATATTCAGATACTCAGGATTGCTTTGGAAGCCCTAGCCATTCTGAATCAGAATCTGAATCTGAATCTGTATTCTCAAAAATTGTTGAATGAACCTGATGGTCAGGGGGAGCAGGGTGGAAATCATTCGATGTCAAATCTGATTTATGCCATTGTCTGAATGAGCATAATGACATCGGAACATGTGGCTACATGGGCACAGCACAGAGAGATAAAGTCAATGGTCCACTTCCAGCTCAAAGACCTGCTCAAAAAACCAGCTCAAACCTCGAAAAAGGCTTCTCAGCTAGTTCCTGTGCATAGCAAGGCTGTGGAAATAGTTGGTGCCTTGCCAAGTCTCTCTGAGGACTGTGACTTTACTATCTACTGGGAAGTTCCAACAGACAGGATATCAGCTCCTGAGAGATGCTCCCACTGTCTGAATACACTACATCAATAAAGTCAATGAAGAATTCACGGTTGATTAGCTCAGTTCTTCTTTCTGGTCCATAACTTAACATGTTAAAGGGATCCATGTGAATAGGTTTCCCTTAGCAGATGCCTCCCTGGAGTTGGTGAAGTCACTATTACTCTAGTAAAATATGCCATTCATCCCCAATATTGGAAAATTGACCCTGATCTGGGGAAACTGGGAGGTAGGCCATGCTCCCCCGCAGGCCCAACCTCATCTGACCCTAGTGGGGCATTCTGCTCACCTCCACAGTGGGTAAAGCCATAGAGGGTATACCCTTTGTTGCAAGTACATGTGAATGTGCCAGGGTGGTTGATGCAGCTATGGTCACAGGTCCTATCCAAAGAGCATTCATCCACATCTGTAATTGTCAAAGGGAGAGGGGAGATGAAACCAAGTCTAAGGAATGAGTGGAAAGAACATGTTTATAACTCCACTTATTGACCAACAATAAAAACAACACAAACAGAATTTTTTAAAGTATCTATCAGTTCTCCTGCTTACTTGTGTTAAAGAGAAGGTGGAGTGGCCTACAATAAGAATACTCACAAACAATCTTTATTTCCAAATTCTGTTGCAAATATTACTTGCCTTTAAGCTCACTGGGTCTCTCTCTCTCATGCTTATTTGCAGGGCTGAGTAATTTAAAATATTTAAATGAAGCTAAATGAGATAACGTACCTTAAAAGGGTTTGTAAACTATAAGGTGCGACCCATGCATTATTGTTGTTATATTACTATTTGTAAAACAACAGTACTAATTATATAAGCCACAGAAGACAGTTGGGTTGGAAATAAATCTGGTTCCTATCTTTCCAGAATTAGCCTTTTGGCCCCAAGAGGCCAATTGGGTTTTAATGTCCTCTGCACTAAAAGAATGCATGAACACTAACATCCTCAGTGATTTTCTATCACAGGCACTAAAATTTGGTGGTTAAGCTCCAAACTGGATTGGCTTTGTTCTTCTGCCATGGTTCAGCCCCACAGGGCCCCTCCTGTCCTCGATCAATGTAGAGGCATCTCTGGCTTCAGCTGAGGTCCTGGAAACCAGCCTCAGGAGGCTGCCTCTGTCAATATAATCATCTCTTCTTCCCTGGTCTGGTCCTCACATCTTTCTTGTAGACTAGAATTTCAGTGCATTACTTGTTCAGCTCTTTGGAGGGTTTTAACAGAATTACGACTTGGGTCCACAAATGGATAAACCAGGACCAGTGTGGAACTCAGTGGAAGCCAACTAGCCCAGAGCTAGATCTCTTTTCAACACCAAATGTGCCATGAGACACTATGTTAATAAAAAACAAACATTTGGAAGGAACTGAAGGAATGAAACAATGAAATTAAAAAGGGAAAATTCTTACAAAACCTTTTCATCACTAGCTTTTCCCAGAAATCCTGGCAATTTCTTGAGTAAATTTGTTCTGTGAAAATATTTGTTCTACCAAGACCAAGTGAAAAATAAGAAAAAGTCCACTTCTTCCCTAGTAATTGATATCACTCTATGAATTCTGTTATTAACATCAGCCAGTTATCGAGAAAGTGGACTTGTTCAGTAGCTGGCTTTGGCTGCACATGATGGTCTGTTGCTTTGCCAAAAATAATGAGATCACTTTTCTAATTCCTTTTTAATGTGTTTACACAGCTTATATGGTATTTCTTGCTCTATACATTATGAAACATTATGTGGAACATCAAGCTTGCTTTCCAAATCAAAGGAAAGAAAGCCATGCAATAGTCACATAGAATGAACTTACTGAATTTAAAGGGTCCTATACTTGAACTGCCTGACAAATTACGTAGTAAGGGTGGGGGGGGGGGAAGAGAAACCTAATTCACACACCATAAGGTTAAAAAAAATAATAATTATGTTACACTTTTTTATTACCTGAAGTGAAAGCAGATATTATTTCCTGATTCTGACTTAATTCTGGGATTTCTAACAAAATAAGTCAGGCTGCTCTTGTTCCAAGAAACAGAACAAGACTACATGGCAGCACATCTTTCCTGAGAGGGCTTCCTCTATATCCATAGGGCATAAGAGGTGCTCATCTGAAAATATAAATAATGCCCCTCATCCAACACAGCTTACCACCACCCCAAAGTGTTATTAATAACAAGAACTGCTCCCTTGACACTACTTGTGTAGAAGGAACGCACCTAAGAAGGTGTCTGCAATCTTGCCCAAGGACTGACCAACCTTGCTTCCACTCAATCCCCTCCCTCTCCACCATCCCTCTCCACCATCCCTCTCCACCATCCCTCTCCCCAAACCCCAAAGGCTGGTTTCTCATTAAAACAAGGGCTATAAGGAAGAGACCAACCGGTACATGACCTTGATTATGGGTTGACCCCAACTTTTTGCTAGGAAAAAGTAAGGTGTGTTAACTAAATCTACATATTTTTTGCCACCAAGTTTTGTTATAAAATCCACAAAATTAAAGGAAATTTTAGAAAGAAATTATTCATAAATCTCAACACCCTAATGCAAACCTGTTTACACTCTGTGATCTATTCCATTTCCAGCAGCGAGCTCTGCTGTAATCACACCAGATGGATACTTTGAGGTGTTCTCTAATCATTAACAGCTTAATTTTCAAAATATACTTGTGAGCTACATAAGTGTTTTTATTCTACCAACAAATGAAATAAGTGAAGCTTGGGTTGGAGGTTGGATTAATGACTCCATCAAGAAGCCCAATGAACCAGTCTCTGCCAGCATGGGGTTTCGTCTTCTCGGCTCCAATCAGTGGGCACCACATAGCCCCGCTACGTTTCAGCACATACCTTGGCAAGACTTCTCATCTGTTAATAATTTAAATCCTTTTTTGCAGCTGCAGTCAAAGCTACCCACAGTGTTTTTGCAGAAATGATCACAACCTCCATTATGGGTCTGGCATTCATCAATATCTGTAACAGGGAAGCATCAGCAAATCAGATAGCAAAACTGGCCTGGTTTTCCACAAATCCCTGACGTGCTATTGTGTGCGTGCTTCATTACTCTCTGCAACAAAAACAGACCCATGAAAGCATTTAAGGATGTTTGCTGATGTTTTTAATCTTACACATGTTTTCTTGTCTGGCTGAACCAATTTGGAAAGATGAGTGCCTCATCCCCATGAGAACTCTGACTTGTGCTACCCTTGACTAGCATTAAGGAAACAGATTATGGGAAAGAATGGTGATGTCCTGTTATATTCTCATCCTTGCACTGCTCTCTTGAGATAAGATGGCTCCCTTTGGTATACTTTCCATTCCAGTTTAATGATTAAAGTTATAAGGAATTAGAACATTTGTTTTGGCAAATTACACAACGATCAAGTAGCCTCAATGCTTTTAAATGATTCCTGATACTCAAATTAATCTTATCTTCTCTCAGTTTCATCTGGTAACTGGTTATCTGCTTTTTATCATGTTAAAGAACTAAGCCTTTGTACTCTTGCCCACAAAATACTAGCAGGTCATTGAGGTCTCTATTTATCAGCAAAAGTTAATTGGACAGCTATTTATTAAGTTCTCTGAATAATAATCTTGGCTGTTATTTATATCATAATCTCTAGGCTGTTATTTATGATATACTGATATTATCACCTGCAAGTGAATGTTTTCTTGAACTTCTGCCTTTTTCTAATAAGGTTGCTCCCTGAAATGAGTTATCTGATGCTTGCAGAAGCTGACCTTCTCAACAGTTAATGTAATTAAGTTGGTCCTAATTAAGCTTACTCAATTATAACCTTCCACTAGCCCAGGGAAGAAAAGCTTCCATTGATATGAATCATGAGCAAATCTGGAGTCACTCAGGAGGAATGGAGGGGAAGAGCTCCCTTTATCCTTGCACATTAGCAGCATGGAGAGGCACAGGCTACCTTTACAGGTCTTCCCGTCCAGCTGGAGAGTAAATCCAACAGGACAGCTGCAGTGAACACCTGTTGAAGTATCCTTACAGGTGCGATCGCAGCCTCCATTGTTGACAGCACAGGTTTCTGACAAGGAGGTAAGAAAAAGACAGTTAGCTTGCTAAAGAAGTGCTGATATGGCTGGGAGGAAAGGATATGGCTGCAGGATTCATACTTGACAGAGTTCATGGAAGCCAAGAAGCATGATGGCGTACTCACAGTTGTACCTCAAGTCTCTACCACCTGCAGGCACAGCTCCTCTCACCCAGCTAAATAAGTGACATCTCACAAAGATGCTTGTTAGGGGGTTAAAAATGTCTCTCCAACCTGCTGAGCCTTTTTCCCCCCTACTGGTAGATCTGAAGCCAATACAAGTTCCTATTGATCCACAGC
The DNA here is from genome assembly GCF_003254725.2 of Canis lupus dingo. Lineage (NCBI taxonomy): Eukaryota > Metazoa > Chordata > Mammalia > Carnivora > Canidae > Canis > Canis lupus. The sequence continues at coordinate 32,917,875 of NC_064263.1, forward strand.
CACTGACCAGCTAAGTGTGGCCACATCTGGCAAGCTAGATGTGGATGCAGAACAGGGCAAAGGGGGATGTTCCTCCTTAATCCTGAACCCCCTCCCTTCAATATAAGTAATGGGCGAAGCAAGAGAGGGTAAGCTTCGCCTACCCTAGCCATTCTCTTGCTGCAGACCAATGACTTTCTTGGAACTGCCAATTAACTCATGTTAGGAGTTTACCTTTCCCTGAAAGGAGAAAGAACTGTTAGAAGTACATGAAATCAGCCACAGTTGTTAAGTAACGTCTATAGAGATGAGGGACAATAAGCAAATGTCTTTCTAGTTTTACTTACTGCTTTTACTTCAGTAGCTACCTCAATGTAGAGCCTTAGAGGAAAAGCTTAGTTCTAGTTAAATATGACAGTTAGAATAGGTATATCTCTGTTTGCTCTCTAAACCTAACATGAGGGACACCTGGGTAGCTCAGTTGGTTAAGCGTCTGCTTTGGCCCAGGTCATGATCCTAGGGTCCTGGAATCAAGCCATGAGTTGGGCTCCTTGCTCAGTGGGGAATCTGCTCTCCCACTCCCTCTGCCCTGCCCCCCTGCTTGTGCTCTCTCTCTCCCTCAAATAAATAAATAAAATCTTAAAAAAAAAAAACTAGCATGAGAGTGAATAGGTTTTTTTAAGTATAAGTCATCAAGAACTGCTACAGCCACTGTGGAAAAAAGTATGGAGTTTCCTCAAAAAGTTAAAAATAGAACTACTCTAACATCCAGTAATCGCACTATTGAGTATTTACCCTCAAAATATGAAAACACTAATTCAAAGGGATACATGCACCCAATGTTTATAGCAGCATTATCTACAATAGTCAAATTATGGAAATAGCCCAAATGTCTATCAATTGACGAATGGATAAAGAAGATGTGGTATATACAATGGAATATTACTCAACCATAAAAAGAATGAAACCTTGCCATTTACAACAACGTGGATGGAATTAGAGGGTAGTATGCTAAGTGAAGTAAGTCAGAGAAAGACAAATACCATATGATTTCACTCATGTGTGGAACTTAAGAAACAAAACAAATGAGCAAAGGAAAAAAGAAGGAAAGACAAGCCGAGAAACAGACTCTTAACTATAGAGAACAAATTGATGGTTACCAGAGGGGAGGTGGGCGAGGGGATGAGTGAAACAGGTGATGGAGATTAAGGAAGGCACTTATTGTGATAAGCACCAAGTGATATATTATGGAAGTGTTGAATCACCTGAAACTAATACAACACTGTATGTTAACTACACCGAAATTAAAATTTTTAAAAAGTACAAATCCCTCAGGACAGAGAAAAGAGAAGCAAAGACAATACATGAAAGACACCAAATATTCTGGAAGCAGCATGTCAAGGAGAGGCAGTAATGGACAAAGCAGAAAGCTAAATCCTAGTGGTCTGCAGAGGGAGTGCCAACAATTGGTAAGCTCATGTGAGCCACAGAATCCAGAAAGGCCTGGGAATTGGAGATACTAACTCACTCTAGAGGCAGAGGTGAGAAAGGAGCTAAAAATAGGAAGATTGATAGTAAGTCTATATAACAAACAGATAAACCCCCAGATCCCCTCCTAAATTCCACAGCCAGGTGACTCTACCTCTTTCCTATTTGGGCCACCGCAGAGAAATGTATCTTCTAGAGAAGTGGGACTAAAGAAACACTGGACTCACGGACACCAGGAATAGCAGAGAGGGAGGAGGAGACACTGTCAGGTGAAAGTGTGTACTCTGAAAAGAAAGATCTCAAAGCCTCACCACCACTACCACCCCAGCTCCAGGATCGCTGGCAGTCAAGTCTATGTCCCCTTAGTGGGAGACTAAAGGACTTCTCTCCAGCTAAACTGGCCTGTCCAAATGAAAAAACCTATAGATACTGGCATTTGAGGATCTCCAAATGAAATGTGTAAGCCACTGCCTAGTGGCCTCATCCAAGCTTAAAGCCTACCAGCCGATAGAATATCCAATTGATTTTTTAGTATTTCCCCATTAAATATGAAGCCAGCCTAGAATCACCAAACATTTCAGGAAGGCCTTTAACATGAAATAAAGGCACCAAATCAAATGAAAAGGGAAAAGGGAACTTGGAAGAAACAAAGATAATACAGGGAGCAAAAGAGAAGTTTTAAAAATCTCATAATTTCCCCCAGAAAGATAAGAAAAGCATTCATGAAATATGATTAGGTGCCTACAATAAAATACCAAAGTAAAATTCTTGAAAAATTAAAATATGAAAGCAGAAATTTAAGAAGAATCCTATAGAGGGTTAAAAGAAAAAAAAGAAAGAAAGAAAGAAAAATCTCCTAGGAAGTAGAACAAAAATTTAAGAAAAGAGAAGAAAATTAGAGGAGCTAAAACAGTCAACTAACAGATATTCCAGAGAGAAAGAATAGAGAATATGTAGTTAAGAAAATTATCAAAGCAAAAATATAGGCACTTTCTTGGAGCTAAGGGGCTCAAATATCCATACTGCAGAGGCCAATCAAGTCTTCAGCATAACAGGTGGATAAAGTCCCATCATGAGAGCCATAACTGTTTTTGTTTTGTTTTGTTTTTTTGCAAGGGTCATTAATGTGAAATTTCAGATCACCAGGGACAAGAAGACTGTGAAAGCAACCAGAGAGAAGCTTTCGTCGGTTCCATTCAAAGGATCATGAATAAAAATGACTTTAGACTTCTTGAAACAACACCGAATCCTTGAAAACAATACAGCACTCACTACTCACAACTCTAAATTCTTTTTTTTTTTTTTAAGATTTTATTTATTTATTCATGAGAGACACAGAGAGAGAGAGAGGCAGAGGGAGAAGCAGGCTCCATGCAGGGAGCCCGATGTAATCCTGGGACTCCAGGATCACGCCCAGGGCCAAAGGCAGGCGCTAAACTGCTGAGCCACCCAAGGATCCCCAACTCTGAATTCTATACTGAACCAAATACTCAATAAAGTGCCACTCTTCTCCATGCATCTCGTTTGCCACATGGGCTGAAGTCAGAGAGAAGAGGACGCAGCTGACAAAAACCCAAAAGGCATTTTCAGGCATGGGAGGTTTTTAAAAACCTATACCTCCTTATGTGAACTAACAACAGAGAAGACATGGGGTCTACCAACACAGGAGCATGATGAAGGGCTTCCTAGGCTGGCGCTAGTGGGATGAGAGGTGTGCAAGCCAGCCCTGAGAGTCGGGCCCCTCTAGAGCAGGGGAAGCCTCAGAAGACACTTTTTTTTTTTTTTTTTTTTTTTAAGATTTTACTTGTTTATGAGAGAGAGAGAGCATGAGCAGTGGGGAGGGGCAGAGAGAGAAGCAGACTTCCTTCTGAGCAGGGAGCCTGCCTTGAGGCTTGATCCCAGGACCCTGAGATCATGACCTGAGCCAAAGGCAGTCACTTAACCAATTGAGCCACCCAGGTGCCCCTAGAAGACACTTGTTAAGAAGAAAATGGAATTAATAAGTCAATTGCTGTATTTGAACACATTGAAAGGGTTTTAGAACGCCACCCAAAATTTGCAAAAAAAAAAAAACAAAAAACAAAAAAAAACTGGTAAGAGGCACTTAGAAGTATTTTTACGTACCTCTAAGAAAAGAAAGAAAATAATAATCATAGCAAACTACATGGTGCAGGTGACTCACATTTAGATACTTATAGTCACAATGATGTAAATATATAACTTTGACTTCAGTAGTGATACAACTCCACTATAGGAGAGGGAGAGTGTGTGCATTTTGGGAGTGGGCAGGAGAGAGCTAAAACTCAGTGTGCTCTGGAATAGGAAGTCAAAGCTACTATCTAAAACTGACATGTCAAGAAATAAGTGTATAATATAATAGAACTGGAAAAAAGAGAAATAATTGCATACACTTTTCAGAAATATGGGGGAAAGGGAGTCAGAAGAAGAAACAACTAAGAGAAATGATAATTGTTGCCTCTGGCAAATGGAATGAGGGCATGGGAAGTTTGAGGCAAGGAAATGATGTATTTCATTACAAGCTTCATAGCACTAATTAGGTTTTTAAGGTTTTTTTTGTATTATTCATATGTACTATTTTAACACAATTAAAAATAACTTTAAGAGGGCAGAAAAGAGCTCAGAAATGTCACCTGCCTGGTAACCAATGGCTGCTCAATATATTACCTGTTAAATCTAGAAGCTATCAAAGAGTCAGTTTTGTTTAGGTCAAGCCAAGCTTTCTCCAGAATAATAGTGTGCCAAAGGTTCTGACTGCCACCCCCACAGCCACCGCCTCTACTTCTGCTCCCATCTCCAGCTCTGCTGGCAGACTTGCTGGCAGACCTTCTTACATCCCACAGCCAAGTGCCCCTCTTCTCCATTCATCTCTTTTGCCATCGACATGGGCTGAAGTCAGAGAGAAGAGGACTCAGCTGACAAAAACAGATTGCCATGTTAAGCTAAGGACTGCCTAAAGTGCCTTCCTGGTCATAGTTACTCAAAGGGACTGGAATTGACATTCACTGACCACCCGATAAGTCCCAGGCATTGGACTCTGGGCGCTTCTGCATATTATCATCCTCACTGAGCTTCCTGATAACCCTAAGAGGCAGGCTTTATTGCATCCATTTTTTTTTTTTAATTGCATCCATTTTCAAGAAAGACCAGGAGACAGAGGCTCAGGGCCATTTGCCCAAGTCTTACAGCTAGCTGGGGGGCAGTGCTGGGAGGCTAACCTGGTTATTCTGGCATCTGGTGTCCATCCCACAATGGCAGGATCCTCAGATGGTGACTAAGTAACAGTAGTAGGTGAAGAGCAAACACAGCCTAGCTTGAGAGGGGCTGCTGACCCTGGTCCAGCTGATCTGAGGGTGTATGGGCCCCAGGTTCAGGTCTGATGTAGTAAGTTAGGGAAGGAAAGGGAAAAGACAGGAGGGGGTGGGAGTGCCTACCCATGAGCAGCCGCCGCTTCACCCGTTTATCGCCATCCACCACTGATGTGGCATTGCTCTCCGTCACCTCCGGGACAGCATCCTCTCGCTCTACAAGAGACACCAGAGAGCGAGTCTGTTTACTCATCCCCTGTATGACCACTTCTGCCGAAACCCCAGACATGAGAACAATGTAGGATATGCAACTCTGTTCACTCAATAAAGATATGTTGTAATGAGGCTCTGTGGGAAACATAGCACGTTAAATGGCCATGAAGCCTTAGTAAACATTAAATATGAGAAAGATTTTTGAAGCATATTGCAGTGACCAAAGAGACACCAGGGAATGCAAGCTTCAGATTCACTCTAACACTGTCTTCTGCTGACCATAAAGGCCACTGTGTCTTTACAAATGGCTAGCTTTAACTTCATGTCACCCTTGCTCCTTAGGATGTAATGTCCCAGTCTCCAGAATACCATCTTCAGGAGCCCCCTAGTCCAAGAGAAGAGAAAGGGCTTTCTGAGGGGGGAGAGAGAGAGAGAGAGAGACGCCCCCCTCCCGGGACTAGACCACTCATTCCCACTGCCACATGTAAAGCTGCACGGGACCCATTCAGAGGCAAATACTGGAAGCTCCCTGAATCTGGTGCTTAACACCATTAATAGGGTTAGGGTTAGGGTTAGGAGTGGGCAGGTGGGCTGGGGACAGACCCTTACCAAGTGTAGGGGTCACTCACTCACCAAGGCAGCTCTTCCCATCTGCATGCATCTTGTACTGTGGGTGGCAGCTACACTCGGGGCCATCAGCAGTGTCCTCACAGGAGTGCTGGCACCCACCGTTTCCATGGTTACAGGTCACTGAGAGGAAAATGAATCAACACACTGAGCACTGAGTTTTCCACAACCCGGGGCTGTGCTTGCTTGGGAAGATCTCTGATTTTCATTCAGCAAGTATTTGAGCACCTAGTATGTGCTCAGCATTGTGCATAATGAAGTAACTGACTCAGACAGAGCCTAATGCTGTCTCTGAGAATAGATAGTCACAGTATGAATTCAAGAAATGCTAAATGATGGATTTGAGCAGTTATATAGGAAGATGGAGATGGGAAGGCTACGGAGATTTTCACTTTTCAAGAGGAATTATATCAAAAGATTCTAGACTACTGCTTTGGGCTATCAGGAGAAGTTTGCATGTTAATATGGCTGTACTGGGGCTACAGAAAATGTTATAGCACTTTATGGCTGGAAGAAACAGATAATACTTATTTGTATTTATATGTTAGGATTTCTCTCATCAGATTCTATCTAGATTAGTTAGAAGGGAGGGTAACCAGAGAAGCCAACTCAAAACAATCCACTCATCAAACTGAACAGTGGTTACCTTTGGCAAGAGAAATGGGAAGGGAAAGGATATGGTTTTCTTTACACACTTAAAACTGTTTGAATTACACAGGCATTTGTAATTTTTCCAACTTAAAAGAACGAAATACATATTTGTGATGTGAGAAAGAAACTGTTCTGTGATTACAGTGATGTAAAAATTGTGTATGCCTGAGAACAACTAAATAGGAATAAGAACAAAGTGAAGTAGCAGGAAGGAAGAGAAAAAAAAAAGTGAAGCAGCTGGTTATGTGGTGGAATCTGCATCTTTTTTTTTCTTTTTGTTCTTTCTTCAAATGTGATTATATTATTGGAGAAGTGACATCTTAAAAATATTTTAAAATTTAAATCCCAAGTATTCTACTGGCCTCTGAAAAACTGAAATGCCAAAGAATCTCACTCCACAGGCGAGTCTCCTCTGGAGGCCTGGGTCCTCCTTGTGAGGATACCTGGAGCCAGGATAAGCAGTCTCCACTTTGTTCAGCCCACTGGAAGCCCTCAGGGACAGCCTCACTTTTAGGAGCCCTAAGAGCCTATCAGAATCTGTTTCTGGCGGTGGCACCAGCCCTGGTTTGTCAGGTTTTAGGGCTACTCTGCTTTGTGATGGAGACAATGGAGAGAAAGCTCTTACTGAAGAAACAACCTCCTCATCTCTCAATCACAAAGGTCAACTCACTGTAAACAACCATCCCTAGCAAACTGCAGGGGAATTACAGCAGGTCCATGGCTTTGGAAGAGTTGCTAAAGGAAAATCATCCATGTTTCCTCTAGCATAATAGTGGTTTAGGAACACCTTTAATGGCCGGTTGTTTCCTATTACCAGTTGGGGTTTCATTCCTGTGTTTCATCATCGTGTGGCGGCTATGTCCAAACTGTGTACACCATTCATGAAACAAATGTGTATTGAGCCCAACCTGTAGTAGGCACCCAGTGGGGACACTGAGAAGCAAAAATAAGACGAAGTCCCTGACTGTGGGCACTCACAGTTGGGGAGACAGACACATAAATGCACAATTCAACCCTGGGTGTCACGTGCTCCCACTGAGGAACCAACAGCGCTGTGGGAGCCAAAATACAAAATGGTGGCCGGGCCGGTCAGGGCAGGCTTCTGGGCAATTTAGCAAGATCCACCAGCCTTAGAGCTAGGAGGACCTACATCTGAACCCTAACTGGCTGCATGCTCCCTGTGTGACCTTGTTGCTTTACCTTCTCCACAATTTTCTCAAACTGAAAATGAGGATAATAATACTTAGCTCAATAGGGTGGTGATATGAAGAATTTGATGAAATTGCTATACCTTTGGACAAGTCTTTACACATAAATACACCCTCAAAAGTAGCTACCTCTCCTTATCATTATTATCATTAGAAGTTAGCAGAATAGGGGAGCCCAGGTGGCACAGCGGTTTGGTGCCACCTGTAGCTTGGGATGTGATCCTGGAGACCTGGGATCGAGTCCCACATCGGGCTCCTTGCATGGAGCCTGCTTCTCTCTCTGTCTGTGTCTCTGCCTCTCTCTGTGTGTGTCTATGAATAAATAAATAAAATCTTTAAAAAAAAAAAAAAAAAAAGAAGTTAGCAGAATATTAAAGGTTGAGTGAGAATTCACCAAGCCAGGCAGAGAGGAATGCTTGGGGAAGGCCTGAGACCTAGGGAACATGGGCTGTTCTCCGACAGGCAAAGAGGTTGGGTGTTTGGGAAAAGGAGGCAGATGAGGTTTGCACAAGAAGCAGGACCAGGTAGCAAAGAGCTTTGATGGCCAGATGACCATATTTGATTTTATTCTATGGGAACAGGGAGACCGGCCCCCAGCATTCACAGTCCTGACTTGCGAATTTTATTTCCTTCGATGGGTTCCCTTAAAAAGCATCCTCTTCCTTCCCTAGGGGAGACTACCCCCCGTGCAGCGAATTTAGCCTTCAGTGGAGGTTAGTATCCTGCGGACAGCTGCCTGCCCTGATATAGCTGCTCTGCCAGGAGGTGGCATTTCGGCTGCTGGACTGCAGAAGACAACCTCTGGGGGTAGGATGGTTCCCAGCACAGGTATGTGCTAGTCTGTACTTACAGATGCAGTCTCTCTGGTTCTTGGCCAGCTCGAAGCCAGGCCTGCACTCGCAGGCGACGCTGCCCCTCGGGGCCTCCTTGCAGATGTGACTACAGCCATGATTCTGATTCATGCAGCTCAGACCCTCTGCAAAACAGCGGCATGCAGCCAGTGACCAGGCTGTGAGCACTATCTTGAGCCCCAGGGGCACTGCAAAGGACTGGAGGGTGGGACCTGACTGCCTCTGTCTTCATCAGCCCCACATTTTAAGAGAACATGTCATTAAAATCCAGTCAGGCCAGTTAACAGAGACATAAAAAATTTCCTCTGTCACCCAAGAGATGTTGCAGTGATGTTGCAAGGCTCCTCAAGAGGAAGGAGCCCTCCTAATACTTGGAAAAGAAAGTGCCCACCAGGAGCTTGCTGGTGGGTGTGGAACCACAGCCTGCAGACCCCAGGAACTGGTACTCCTCCTACCCCTCCTGACCAAGAATACAAAGAAGGAGAATCTCTCTAAGAAAATGTGCACATAGATGAAGACTGCCAACTCTTTCACATACTCTTGAAGAGGATTTTCTGAAAATGTCAACCCTCTTCTCTACCCCAACCGAATCCACACTTGGAGGTGACTGCGACTGCTGCATTTAAGCCTCAGCACATGGACACCAGCCCAGGGGCCTCTCTTCTGTGACCACTCTCAGTCCCTGGACCTTCGCCACCCCCCAGAAGCCTCTGAGCGCAGCAGCAACACAACAACAGAGAGAACAGAGAGAGACCTCACATGTGTGGTTTCCTTCAGCGGCTGTAAAATTCTTTCCAGGTATACTATGATCTTCATTAGGTCCAATCTTGTGGTCACAGTGCAGGGAAGGGGGTTATTTTCCCAGCTGGTTTAACATGCGTTTCAATGAAGGGGTCATAACATAGTGTGGGTCTGTGTGGTTTGCTAGAATCCTACCACTTCTCAAAACCAATTCTTTAAGACCCTGCCACCTGCCAGTGCTCTGGAGGAACTATCTCCACACCCTAGAGTATTCTCAAAACCTCTGCTCAGTTTGCACTGCATTACTATTGAGGACATGCCCATCTGATGCTTCTTTGCATCCATGCAATGAACATCTCTGAGAGTAGGTTTTTTTGTTCTCAACCAACAAGACGCCCTCTCACATGAGAAGTAGCACTGTTTTATTTTTTTTTTTTTTTTTTTTTTTTTTTTTTTTTTTTTTTTTTATGATAGTCACAGAGAGAGACAGAGAGAGAAGCAGGCTCCATGCACCAGGAGCCCGACGTGGGATTCGATCCCGGGTCTCCAGGATCGTGCCCTGGCCAAAGGCAGGTGCTAAACCGCTGCGCCACCCAGGGATCCCCAGTAGCACTGTTTTAAACATGAGTGCAAGAAGTTTTCATTCAGCTTCTATGGGATCCTACACTGTTCTGTATTGTACCCCTAAAACCTTAGGCAATTGGTTCTAATTAAGACAAAAATCATTTGTCTCCAATTCTCACCACAGAGCCGTTGATCTATGCTTAACTGGAATAGCTAGCTATTTTAATACAAACAGATGTCATTCCTATTCCAAAAGACAGCATAATAGTTAATACATCCCATACTCTCTTAAAACCACTTTGTTTTTTAGCTGACAGTTACAAGCTGTTTGAACTCCAGCACTCAATCTGCGGGAAGTTGCTGAGATTCATTCACCCATGCCAAGGCTGCTGTCAATTAATACAGAATGAGACTTGTACTGGATCAGAGCAAAGCTTTCTCTCAGCTCTGGCTGGTGATTTTTGGAAATGTTACTTGCTCCCAATACTGAGGCGGCACAGGATGTGAGGAGCTGCCTCCAGAAACAGTGTCCTGTCCTCCTAGGAAGACCTAGGAAGAATTACATTTGCCCTTGGATCAGCAGAGCATTTGGGATCACAGGTGCCAGGAGCACATAGGGCAAAACATAACAGTGCCCAAGAAAGGGCAGCAGCAACACCAGCAAAGCACAGTCCCCAAACAGGTCAGCCGCTGCTGCTTCTTTTCACTCTGTTTACAAGTCTGTAAAAACATTTGCAAAGTGACCTTTACTGCCTTAGAGCAGCAATTCATTTACACAAGAAATATTTCATAAGAATTGACTATGTTTAAAAAAAACCTGACCGTGTGCCAGATGCCATGGGGATACACGAAAAGTTGTGCCCTGATGTCTTATCATATCAAGCTAGACCTAAAGTTACCAGGAGATAATAGGCATTAAAATGGCTCTGGAAATGCTGGGGCTTTTCAAAAGGTGCCCCTGAAGCTGTTGATAGTACCCTGACTCCAAAAATAAGGCCACTGCTACGGGAAGGCAGATGGGTCTGGTCCAAACTGAGAGGCCCTGGCGTGGTTCTGGCTCCACCCTTACCCCCAGATTGGGCTGCCAATCATGTTTGGGAATGTTAGTTCACCAAGAGGGAAATAGCTCAAAAAACATTAGAAATATCCTATTGCAGTGGTCCCACTGAAGAATATTTCTAGAAGCTGAATAAAAACAGGCCTTGCAAACAGTGAAAAAGATTCTATCAAAGACAGAAACAGGCCCTGCTGAGAGCATAGCCCCTTCCTCACTGCCCTGACACCTTCCCCCTACTTTGAAAAGGCAGTGGTGCAAACATCGAAAAATCTTCTCAGAGCAGACAAAACAAAAGCGGAATGCTCATTTTGAGAGCCTGAGCACCCATGAATAGGGACAAAGCCTGACTGGGGCAGTATGTCTCTCTCCAGCCTACCCCCATTACATGGGTGAAAACACACAGTCTCTTTATCAGAGCTTTGGGGTCTCTGAGAGAAAAAAAAAATCAATAGCTTAAGCTTTCCCTCAGAATCATCTATTATGATCCCCTGAACTGAAGATCATTTAGTAAATAATTATTAAAAATAACAACCAAAACACTAGAAAATTCTAGCTTGCAGTATTATCTTCACTTAATCAATTTTGGAGTCTCAACAGGGGGGTTTTAAAGTCCACTTTAATACCATTTCTGAGGGCTTAATGTGCACATCAAGGAGGAAATCCTAAAGGAACACTGTTTACAGACTGCTCTATTTGAAGAGGTAAAACCTTTGGATGGACAGGGTCTCAGTTATAGTCCACTACAAACTGTTGGCTCATGCTGCTATGAATTCACCAAGCGATCGGGCTGAAACACCACAGAAAAAAAATCACAGAGAGGGCAGTCTGGGTGCCTCAGTGGTTTAGGGCCGCCTTCAGCCCCAGGCTGTGATCCTGGGGACTGAGTCCCACATTGGGCTCCCTGCATGGGGCCTGCTTCTCCCTGTGCCTGTGTCTCTGCCTGCCTCTCTCTCTCTCTCTCTCTCTTTCTCTGTCTCTCTTAAAAAATAAATAAAAATCTTAAAAAAAAAAAAAATCAGAGAGCCCTTCCAGACCACAACTCAAATTCTTGGATTTTGGTTTTAGCCCCAGACAAGTATATTCATTTTAAATATTCTTCAGGGAATCCAAGAATGTCTGAATTGTAGAAAATTTAGAAAACAAGGATTGCAGAAAGGAACTGCTTTTGTATTTACTTCTGTTATGAAGATCCTGTGTCTGTAATCAGTCTGGAGGTCCTGCCAGAGGGCAGAAAGGAGCTAAGCCACTGCTTTGGAAGTGCAAGAGTAAGAGATGATCTTAATAACTGTGAAGTTGCTTTGCTAGTGGATGGGATCCATACGGTGTTCAAGAAACAGCCTGACCCACAGATCCCCATTCATGTCCCCAGCACCTGTGGGGGAACCAAGTGACTTCCCAGGAAGCAGCTTTGAGCAACCAAAGAGGAGGTCCCCTGAGATCTAGATTGCTCTTGCTGCTGGCTTCTTAATCCTGCCTCATCCCAAATGCAAGGCTCTCAGAAAAGTCCAGAGCAACTACCAGGAATGTGAAACCCAACTGCTACTCTATCAAGGGCCACGCCTGCATGAGATAAGAGATCTGCCTGATTAGAGCCAGTGTGTGTCTATCCTGCCCAAATACTGAGAACAAGCAGACTCAGGGTGATAAGACTCAGCAGACCCATTGGCCTGTAACCATTCTTAGTACCCAAACAGCTTTCTAGTCAGGTATGAGAAGGGACTCATCATTCTTGGAAAATGAGACAAAAATCACCTTCCTCAAAGACACCCTTGAAAAGTCACAAGAAAAAAAAAAGTCACAAGAACCATGATTAAACAATAAACCTACTCATGTGTGATTAAATAGCAGCAGAACTTAAAATCCCCTCATTCTTGAGTTATGAGAATGAACAGTAGTGCATGCCAAAATGAGTTAACAATCTAATGTTTAGAGCACTTCCCCTACAAACATGCACAGGCAACCCCCGGGGAATACAGCCACCAAAATGTGGTTCTTTGGCTTAAGAAAGAGCAGAGAATTAAAAAATGGGCAGCCACCACTGGGTGGCTCAGTAGTTTAGTGCAACCTTCAGCCCAGGGGGTGATCCTGAAGACCCGGGATCGAGTCCCACATCAGGTTCCCTGCATGGAGCCTGCTTCTCCCTCTGCTTGTGTCTCTGCCCCTGCCCCCCCCACTCTGTTTCTCATGAATAAATAAAATCTTTTTAAAAATAAATTTAAAAAAATGTGTCATTCAGCTAAAAGCGGCTGATTGGCCTCGTGTTCTTTTTTTTAATAATAAATTTATTTTTTATTGGTGTTCAATTTGCCAACATTCAGAATAACACCCAGTGCTCATCCTGTCAAGTGCCCACCTCAGTGCCTGCCACCCAGTGACCCCCAACCCCCGCCCTCCTCCCCTTCCACCACCCCTAGTTCGTTTCCCAGAGTTAGGAGTCTTTCATGTTCTGTCTCCCTTTCTGATATTTCCCACTTATTTTTTCTCCTTTCCCCTTTATTCCCTTTCACTATTATTTATATTCCCCAAATGAATGAGACCACATAATGTTTGTCCTTCTCCAATTGACTTATTTCACTCAGCATAATACCCTCCAGTTCCATCCACGTTGAAGCAAATGGTGGGTATTTGTCATTTCTCATGGCCACGTGTTCTTTTTTTTTTTTTTTTTTTTTTTTTATGGCCACGTGTTCTTAATGCCTCTCCCCCTGCTGAGAATCCACTGAACTAATAGAGGAATAAGAAAGGTATAGACCCAAAGCAAAGAGAACAAAAGGGAGGCCACCAGCAGAGTTGTCTACAAATTCACGAAGGAACAGGAAGCTGTGGCAAACCAGAACATAGGAAGCCCACATCTGGGGAAGGGGTCCCTCTGCACTGGAACCAAAGAGGCTCAGAGTTCAAAAATGGGAAACACAGGGAAGGCCAGATCTGGGTCTGTAAGTCCCTATAAAAAAGGCTCCAGCCCCTCCCTACCCACCCAGAGCCCAGAGCAGGCTCACACTTGGTGCTGTGGTTTGCAGCACCTTTTCTGAAAAACTTGGCAGATTGTCCATTACATTTCACCTGAAACATCTAGTCATGTTTGAAATGTTTTCTATTTAAAGATTAGAATCAGGAATGTGAGCGTTTGAAGAGACCTTAGAGCTCACCCAGCCCAACCCACTTATTTTGCCAGGCGAGGAAGGTAAAACTGCCCAGTAGCAGGGTCTGGACTCATTCTCAGGCCTCCAGATCTTCCATACTCTGTGCTTCCCCTCAAAAATCATAGAGGGTAGGGGAGGTCCCTAGAGGTGACCCTCCCCAGCCCCTTCCCCTCTGTCCCTCTTGCTCCCCTCCCCACAGCAGAGCAGAGGCACCTTCCAAGCGGTGAATGCATGTGTGCTGATTGTCACTCAGGAAAAATCCCTCCTTGCAGCGGCACTCGTAGCTCCCCATGACGTTTACACAGGTGTGCTGGCAGCCACCATTGTTCTCCAGGCACTCGTCCACATCTGGAGGGAGAGGAGGATTAGCCTTTGCTTTTGTGACTTTTTCAAATGCCCTCCCCTCCCGGCAGCTCAGGGACACCTGCTAAGCAGAGATGAGGTCCCTCTTCCTTCTCTGCATCACAGAACGGAAGTCAGCAGGGACCCCAGACTGCAGAGATCTCAAGATCCCTTAACCAGGCCTCCCACACGAACACAAGAAAGTCAATTCAGTAAATATTTATAGAACACCTTCTCTTTCCAAAGTATGGGGCTGGAGGAGACAGTAAAACACAAATGAGTAGGATCAAATTCTTCTGCTCTAGGAGCATGTCCCTCAGCAGAGGGAAAGAGACAAACATACAAGTAATTGTAAGAGACAGCAAAAGGTGGCACAGAGGAAAAAGAGGTTACCTGGTTGTGCGGTATCAGGATGGATTTTATGGAAAAGCTGATGAAAGATGGGCCCTACAGGATGTCTTCAGTTCTAAATCAGGAGAACGGATTCTAGGCAAAAGAAAGGGCATGAGCATAGTGCAGGTGCTGGGGAGCATGGAGTATGCCCAGATAAGGGTGGCCATTCAATGGAGCTGGAGCACAGGTACATGTAGGTAAGTTCCAGGAGATGAAGCTGGGAATACATTGAGTCACACCATGGAGGGACCTTGAATACCAGGCAAAGAAGTTCCACCTTGATTTGAGAGGCAGCTGCAAACCACTGCAGCATGAGTAACATGGTTGGACCCTTGAGTTGGGAAGAAGGTGGTAGCCAAGGGTAGGACACAAGGAAGGAAAAGAATCAAAAGCCTGGGAGTCTGGCTTCACAGGTGTACCTCAAATAGCCTCAGCTGGGACAAGACCTGGGGCTTGGCCAGGGGGTGCCTAGGAAAGAAGAAATAGAAGAGGACTGTGGGCAAGGTGCCTGCAGGGTGGAGAACCACATGAGCATTGGATGGGGGCGCCGAGAAACATGAAGACCAGAGCTGGGTGGGGAAGTGAAGGTGGAGATGTGCTTGGACCCAACCATGGTAGGGAGGTGGTGTATGTGAGATGCTGATAGTCAGCCCTTGGTCCAGGAGGCAGTGGGAAACCTGAATCTGGTGTTGTAAAGCCACCTCTGAATGCTGTTTACTTTTGGTGGCCTGACAAAGTGGGTGTCAGTGAGGAAGCCAAAGGCAGGAGAGGGAAGGAAGAGAAGGGCTGCAGTGAGCACACAGCCAGAGGTAGAAGTCAGGAGAATGCCAGGGGCAGGAGGAGGGAGAGGAGATACCAGAAGCCCCAGAGAAGGAGCCATGAAAGACAGAAAGGCAGTGAGTCCTCCTCCAACTACCTTCCACCACCTCCCAGGGTAGAGTTAAAGGACCTTCCTGCCACTGTGTCATACATTACTCTGTGCACAGCCCCATCAATACACTTAACACATCGCATTCTCAAATCTTTTTTTAATTTGTACCTTTTGACACCTCATAGCTTTCACTTACCCATCTCCACTAGACTGCTGACTTCTTAAGGACAGAGATTTTTGTTGTATTTAGCACAGCCCTGGACACTGCAGGTGTACATTAATTGTTCAATGCATGAACAAAAAAGCAGGAGAGCATAGCATCACCAGAGCCAAAGCAGATGAAACTTCCAGAAAAATCTCAGATATGACAAAGGCTCAAGGAGAAGGCTGGTATAAAAACTATTTATTTTGGGGCTCCTAGGTGGCTCAGTTGGTTAAGCATCTGACTCTTGATTTTAGCTCAGGTCATGATCTCAGAGTTGAGGGATCAAGCTCCACATCAGGCTCTGTGCTCAGCATGGAATCTGCTTCTCCCTTGCCCTCTGCTCCTCCCCCTGCTCACTTGTGCTAATTCTCTCTCTCTCTCTCTCTCTCAAATAAAGAAATTAAATCTAAAAAAATTAATAAAAGCCATTTATTTCTCCAGCCTGATTTCCCATGTGCCTATCACTAGCTTCTGGGCACATCCATAACAAGAAAATTCACATTTAAATATCTGTTATCTGGTTTCAAGCTTCAGATCTTACAGTCATGCATCCTCCCACACTACCAGGCAGATGTCTTTCTAAACTGATGGGACTCAGGCCATCCCCTCAAGCCTAACAAACTTGCCCTTCTCTATGCCAAAGAGTAAAGAGAGCACATTCCAAAGGATAAGCCACACTGGAACACATCTGGCTAAGGTGTTCCATGGTGAGGACTCATGGTGAGCAGGAGAGATCTGTTTTCCTGCATTCCAAATCCTGGATTGTTTTTGTTTTTGTTTTGTTTTTAAGATTTTATTTATTTATTCATGAGGGACAAAGAGAGAGAGAAAGAGAGAGAGAGAGGCAGAGACATAGGCAGAGGGAGAAGCAGGCTCCATGCAGGGAGCCTGACATGGGACTGGATCCCGGGGCCTCCAGGATCAGGCCCTGGGCCGAAGGCGGCACTAAATCACTGAGCCAGCCGGGTTGCCCATGAATTGGTTTTGAGTAAAGGTATACTCCCCTCTGAGCTGCCACCCACCCACCCTGCATTTAACCTACTATTCCTTTCTCCAAAGCCATTAGAAATGTGTCATTGAGTTGGGTAATGTACTCTGACTGGATTAACATAAAAGTGTGTGTGTTCACATGCACATGCACAAAGAGGTTATCATGCACTTGACGAGTTTCTTCAGACTACAAGACAGTGGTTCTCAATTCCAACAGCATGTTAGCACCCAGATGCCTGGACTCCACCTCCTGAGACATTGATCTAATTATTCTTGTATGAGACCTAGGCAATGGTGTTATTTTAAACTTCTTGAATAATTCTAATGTACAGCCAGAGCTGAGAACCACTGCCACAACACTGAATAGATAGGAAGTACTCCTAGACACTCAATAAATAGAAACTGAATTCAGACAGGTGAGCTATGTGAAAGAGCTGCATTTCATTTTTCAGGCTCATAGGCCTTCAGGATCTTGGAAGACTTTGGGTCTGGTGCCAGAGTTAAGTGGTATTTGTACTGTGTAAATTCTGGCTAATATATTTGTGGCTAACGTGTGATAAAAGGCCAAGGAGCAGTCAATGGTCAACCCAGAGAATGCAGGAAAGTGCTGCTCCTGAAAAGTTTTGGCTCTGAACTTCCTTATCACAAAATGCTTCAGCCCTCTCAAGTCTAAATGGCACAGAAATTACTGTCTGCTGGTCCTGCTTTTCTTACTATACCACTTCATTTGCTCATGGCTTCCTTTAAAAGATCTTTATCCCTGCAGATACTCAGTATATTTCTGCTGGGCACAAGCTTGCTACCAAGGCCACAAAGAGACCCCAAGGACAGGAAATGGAGATAGTCTGCTGAAATATCTGTGTAAACAGCCAAGGGAAGAAAAGACTCTGGGCCTCAGGATTTCTGAGCTGGCCTTTACTCAGAACCACCCAACCCAAACCTGGCCCAGGTCCTTAAACCCTGGATGGTTTAGTCTCTTGCTCTTAGGAAGCTCACACGTTCCCCAGGCACAACCTGGAGTTTAAGCACAACTATGATGACTGGATCTGCCAGTAGATATAAGTTCCCCAAAATGCCACTCTTGGCAAGTCAAAAGGAAATGTGAAATTTCCCCCCAGAAAATGGTAAAAATAGAACAAAGCCCCCAAAACACACTGTGTGCTTCCCCAAAAATTACACTCTGAAAATAACTTTATTGGGATTTTTTGTGCATGTTTTTGTTTTTGAGTTTTTAATTAATTTCAATTGACTGCTATTATCAGGATTGTCTCTCTAGTGTCTTTTCATGGTCCTGATTGCCCTAGACAGTCTGCAAAGGGGTTAGTGAGCCCTCAGCCCTCAATCAAATCTTCCTGACAGCTGCAGGCTTGGAAAGCCAAGTGTTCTGACCCAAAGACTGACCTCTCACACAGCGTGCAAACAGGAAGGGACAGGATCTCTATCAAGACGGGGTTCTAGGTGACATTGAAGTGGGATAAACGCCATACAAGGGTTGATTCCCAGATGGGAAAGTATCCTTCTCCACCACTCAAAAAACAAGCTCCGTCTATTCTTATCTAGTGACTTTTATGCTGATCTCAAAGCATTTAATCAAGCAGCCACTCTGCCGTACTATAACGGGCATCTCAGTAGCTGTCCCCCTGTGTCAGGGTCTGGCTGAAGTTACTCCTTGGTCAGCCAAGCAGACATCAGCAAGTTAACCACTTAAAGGGTTAAGGGACCCTGATGCCCTCTGTCTCCCATGATGTCCTCCTGTACAACTGGTAGCACCAGCCTTAAAATGCAAACAGACCACAGATACCTGTCTGCCAGGTGTGCTGCATCCTCTAAGATGATTCAATACTCAGCCCTATCCAATTATTTGCTGTTTCTGAATTCTTTTTTATTCCTGGCATAAGCAACCAACACAAACAATGTCCTTTGGAGCCCCTAACTCAGAGACTAAAACTCCAACAGATGTTTCTGTTTTGGGGAATAATAGGAGGATGTTAATGGAAGGTTTCTGTTTGAACTTTTCTGTCTCTTAAGAAAAAAGGGGGTGAGGTTACCTGGCTGAGATCCAATCATACATTTAGAATAGTCTCACATTTGGAATTTTCAGAATAAGGAGTTTTACCTAATTCTAGGATAGAGATACACCATTAAAGAAACTGTTATAAGTCTTTTAACACAAGATCAGAGATCTTGAAGGTGACAAGTCAATGCTAGAAATAAGTAACAACAATGATGTCCATCTCCTTAGACTAATGGAGAATTGATATCATGAATGATCATAAAAACTAAAACACTTTACCTGGTTTTCTATCAGGGAATGTGATTTCTAGGGGGCCAGAAAACACAAGTCTCTGATCCCCTTTTTGTTTTAATAAGTATGTTTTCATCAAAGGAAACAAAAGGGTGGTGTGCCAGAGGGTAGGTGAAGGAGGTCTGCCATTTCCAACCATTTTCCTTACCAAGACAATTATGACCATCATGAGCCAACATGAAGCCATCAAAACAAGTGCAGCGATAATTGCCTGGAATATTCAAACAGTCATGGACACAGCCTCCGTTGAGTTCATTTTCACATTCATCAATATCTGAAGAATAAAAGAGAAGTAAGCCAGACTGGGGCCATTTCTTTAGGATGGAGATATACATATTTAACTTCTAATCAGTCATCCCGCTTCTAGGAATCTACTCTGAAGATACAGCTCCAACAGTAGGAAAAATATTATGCACAAGGTTATTCACTGCAGTATTGTTTGTAATCACAAAATACTAGAAACAGACTAAGTGCCCATATATAGGAAAGTAGTTGAAGAACTATCCAATGAAGTACCATGCAGCTGTTGGAAAAAAAAAAAAAAAAAAAGAATGAGAAAGATATCGATGAACTTATTTGGGGTGATTTCTAGGATATACTACTAAATTAAAATAATCAGGGGGATCCCTGGGTGGCTCAGTGGTTTAGCACCTGCCTTAGTCTCAGGACATGACCCTGGAGTCCCGGGATCAAGTCCCACGTCCGGGCTCCCTGCATGGAGCCTGCTTCTCCCTCTGCCTGTGTCTCTGCCTCTCTCTCTCTCTATGTCTATCATGAATAAATAAATAAAATCTTTTTAAATTAATTAATTAATTAATTAATTAATTAATTAAAATGATCAAAATCCAAGAATATCTGAAGTTTGTTATCATGT
The DNA here is from genome assembly GCF_003254725.2 of Canis lupus dingo. Classification (NCBI taxonomy): domain Eukaryota; kingdom Metazoa; phylum Chordata; class Mammalia; order Carnivora; family Canidae; genus Canis; species Canis lupus. The sequence continues at coordinate 32,937,703 of NC_064263.1, forward strand.
AAAAAAATAAGGGAATATGAAAAATACACCCATTCTAGCGTGCTTTTTGGTAGACTTGACAAGCTTATCCTAAAATGTATACAGAAATGCAAAAGACTCAGAAGAATCAAAACAATATTGAAAAAGTAGAACTTTCTTTTGATTTGGAGGACTTTCACTTAACAAAAAGCTACAGTTATCAAGACAGTGTGGTACAGGCATAAAGGAAAACATACAGATCAATGGAACAGGACAGAGAGTCTAGAAATAAACCATTATATTTATGCTCACTTGATTATCGACAAGAATGCTAAGGCAATTTATTGGGAGAAATGATAGTCTTTTCAATAAATAGTGCTGAGACAACTGAATATCCATATGCAAAATGATGAATTTAGACCTCACACCTACACAAAAATCAACTCAAAATAGATCAGGGACCTAAATGTAAGAGCTAAAACTATAAAACTTTTAAGAAAAAACTAAAGCTTTTATGAGAAAAATCTGAGACATTGGATTAGGTAAAGATTTCTTAGCTATAACACCAAACACACAAGTCATAAATTTTTAAATTAATAAGTTGGAGTTTATAAAAAATTCAAAACTTTAATATTTGCAAATCACGTACCTTGTAAAGGACTTACAAAGAATTATCACAGCAATAATAAGACAAACAACCCAATTTCAGAATGGGCAAATGATTTGAATAGACATTTCACCAAAGATGATATACAAATGGGTAATAAGCATATGAAAAATGGTCAGTATTGTTAATTATTATTGGAATTCAAATTGAAACCACAGTGTGATACCATTTCACACTCACTAGAACAGTTTTGATTTTAAAAAAGAGAAAAACAGGGATCTCTGGGTGGCTCAGCAGTTTAGCACCTGCCTTCTGCCCGGGGCGTGATCCTGGAGACCCGGGATCGAGTCTCACGTCAGGCTCCCTGCATGGGGCCTGCTTCTCCCTCTGCCTGTGTCTCTGCCTCTCTCTGTGTCTCTCCTGAATAAATAAATAAAATCTTAAAAAAGAAAAACCAAGAGTTGATGGAGAATTTTTAAAAATAAATAAAAATAAAAATAAAAATAAAAAAGAGAAAAACAAATGTTGATGAGGATGTGGAGAAATGGGAACCCTCATACCTTGCTGATGGTAATGTAAGATAGCATAACCACTTTGGAAACAGTGTAGCAGTTTCTTAAAAGGTTAAACATAAATTTCACATGCAATCTAGAAATGTCTATATACTTCTAAGTATATATGTAAGAGAAATGAAAAATTATATCCACACAAAGATGTGCAGGTAAATGTTCATAGCAACATTATATATGATAGCCCAAAAGTAGAAAAAACCCACATATCCATCAATTGGTGAATGGATAAACAAAATATGGCATATCCATACAATAGAATACTAGTCAATAGTAAAAAGGAATAAAATGCCAGTACAGGCTACAACATGGATGAATCTCAAAAACATGCTAGGTGAAGGAAGCCAAAAGCAAAATACCACATATTGTATGATTCTATTTATATGAAATATCCAGAAAAGGCAAATCTGTACAGACAGGAAGTAGACTAGTGGTTGTCCAAAGCTGGGGCTGGGAATGGGGGATCTTACTGAGATAAGGAATATGTTTGAAAACTATATTATGTGATAGTTGCACGGCTGACTCAGTTAATTTATTCAAAATCATTGATTTGTACACTTAGTTTGAATTGGTCAATTTTATGGTTAGAATTCACTTAAGTAGTTAAAAAGAATATACACATTTATCAGGGCACCAGGGTGTCTCAGTCAGTTAAGCATCTGACTCTTGATTTCAGCTCAGGTCATGATTTTTTTTTTTTTAAGATTTTATTTTATTTATTTATTCATAGAGATGCAGAGAGAGAGAGAGAGAGAGAGGCAGAGACACAGGCAGAGGGAGAAGCAGGCTCCATGCAGAGAGCCTGACGTAGGACTCAATCCAGGGTCTCCAGGATCATGCCCTGGGCTGCAGGCGGCGCCAAACCGCTGTACCACCGGGGCTGCCCTCAGGTCATGATTTTAGAGTTACAAGATGAAGTCCCGCATCAGGCTCCATACCAAGCATGAAGCCTGCTTAAGATTCTCTCTTTCCCTCTCCCTTGGCCCTGCGCCCCACCATTCATGCTTGTTCTCTCTCTTTCTCTCTCATCTTCTGAAAGAAAGAAAGAAGGAAGGAAGGAAGGAAGGAAGGAAGGAAGGAAGGAAGGAAGAAGGAAGGAAGGAAGGAAGGAAGAAGGAAGGAAGGAAGGAAGAAGAAGAAGAAGAGAGAAGAAGAAGAAGAAGAAGAAGAAGAAGAAGAAGAAAGAAAGAAAAGAAGAACAGAAAGAAAGAAAGAAAGAAAGAAAGAAAGAAAGAAAGAAAGAAAGAACCAGTTAATGAGCAAAAGAAATCTAGGAAGCATGAAGGATAAAACAGAAATTAGAGAGTTTTGTGATCCATGGTGCGTGGGAAAAGGATGAAAAGGAGGAATGTGAAACAGGGGAACAGAAATAGGGAGAGGGAGTATTACTCCCTCTGAGTATGGCATTTTTATAGTTTTGACTCTTGGAACCATAGTGATATATGCATGAATACATACAGACATACATAAGGACATACATTTTTATGTACATACATATATATGTATATATGTACATACATACAGTCAACCAGTGTACAGAGGTGGGGGGGAACAAATAAAAATGGGATACAAAGAGAAACAAATGAACTTAGCTGTATAACAAATGAATAACAACCACATTGAGGGAAATGTAGGAAAAAGTATTAGCCAAGTAACTTTGGAAACATCTTGACTAAATGTTGTACGGCTAAAAATAAAAACAGCTATATACAGATACTGTCCTCTAATTAGTAAATCTGTTTTACTTGCAAGACTATGGATTAGTAGCTTTGTAAATTATTTATGTGTATACTTGGATTGAACAAACAGGTAACTAACTATATCACAGATAATGAGAGCCACCTTTCTCACCGTTGGAGAAAGAAGTTATGAATAAGCAAAGAGACAGACTGAGTAACTCTTGTGGCATTGCTTTGGAATCCAAAACATCAGTGTAAAGTCATTGTTTTTAAAATATGTACAAATACATATATATATGGACTAAATATAGATAAATGTATATGTGTGGGTTAGGATGCATACATATGTTTCCTAGGTCTGTGTACTGAGAAAGCCGAAGAACAATGACATCCCAGTAACAATGAGAACACCAAGCATCCAGACTTTGGTTTCTATGCACCATTTTCCAATCAAAGGAACCAGAGCTCCTTGTAGAAGTGGTTGGTTCCAGAGCAGAGGAAGGGAAAATACAAGATGTGTCTGTGACATCTTATGGTACCAGAAAACAAGATGAGGTCTCATCCTCTCAAAAATGGATGAGACCATGTCAAAAGGCCACAGGAAATAATATGAAGGAGCTCCCAATGGCTAAAGCTGGAATAATTTGAGCTCAAAACAAATTACTATACATATAATTAAATACCCATGAGTCCATTCTGGCATAAATACATAAATCAATGCATAAATAAACAGGGGAGAAGCAAAATATCTTCCTTACAGAGAATTTCAGTTAAAAAATGTATATCAAATTATCAGTTATTATATCATAGTAATAACTGTTACAGGCAAGATCCACAGTTGGATGCTCAAATCAGTGGGCAAAGACTTGAGAAGGAACAGGATATTAGCATAGACAAATTATCTGCCCTAAGATGTGTGTTTATTGCAAAAGGGAAAAATAGTAACTTTGCAGTGGAGAAATCCAAGACGCACCATCTCAACTAGATGATCAAAGTTAATATCACCAGTAATGGGGCATATTAATGTCATGTGCCTCTCCCACCATGAAATGTGCTAAAAAGCACACAGCACCTCTATGGTAGCCTTGTCAAAATCTTTACTTTTTGTATTACTACAATACATAATCTTAATTTTATCATGAGAAAACATACAACATTCTCTTATTGTGCCAATTCCTACTGTATCAATTCTTATTATGAAAAAAAAAAACATAAGGCAAACAAAAGAACTCAGCTGTATTCATCCAAAGTGTCCAAGTCATGAAAAACTAGGAAGGACAGGAACTGTAACAGATTGGAGGAGACAGAGGAGACACAACAACTAAATGTTATGTGGGACTCTGAATTGGAATGGCCTGGGGAGTGGTGGGGAGAAGGGAGAACATTAAGAAAAAACTGGTGAAATCTGAATCTATAGTTTAGTTAGACGTACTGTGCCGATGTTAATTGGTTAATTTCCTGGTTTTGATATTGTACTATGGTTATATAAGTTGTTAACGTCAGGGTAAGATAATTGAAGGGCATATGTGAATTCTGCATTAGTTTGGCAACTTTCCTGAAATTTAAAATAATTCCAAAATAAAATGTGCTTTTAAAAAACACAGCTCTGGGTGCCTGGGTGGCCCAGTCAGTTAAGCATCTGCCTTCGGCTCAGGTGGTGATCCCAGGGTCGTGGGACAGACTCTCACATCAGACTGCCTGCTCAATGGGGAGTCTGCTTCTCTCTCTCCTCCTGCCCCCCCCAACTTGTGCTCTCTCTCTCTCAAATAAATAAATAAATAAATAAATAAATAAATAAATAATCTTTTAAAAATTTATAAAAACAGAAAAAAACCCACAAAAATACAGCTCCTTAATTAAAAGGCCAAGTTTAGATTCATTCTTGTTAAATTTGATTCATTCAGTTCTCTAAATAGAAAAGAACCATATAATGATCACTGACCACTGAAATACCCCCATCCCCAAAGTCTGAGATATAAACAAAAATAATTTAGAATAAAACTTCACTTATTCAAAGACACCTTGGAATCATATTATTTTCAAGATACTTATCAGGGCCAATATTTTCATTTCTCCAACATTTTGGCAGAAGAAACTTTATAGAGGATAAAATTCTGGTCACTCTAGGCAAACCCAGTTCCCATCCTTATACTTAAACAGTAACAGTGAAGCTGACAAAAATCACAGCATAAATGATACCATGGGTTGGACTCAAGAGGTTTAAACCATTAAGTGAAGGAACACCCATAAAAGAATTACATCTTTAAATATCTATATCTTGGAATCCTTGTAATCTTCATTTTCTCTCCTTTTCCTTTTTTTTTTTTTTTTTTTCCTTTTCCTTTTTGAAAGAAAGTTTCTGCTTCTCGACTCTTGCATCAAGAAATCCAAACTAAAGAGGGACATCCTTACTCACTAACTTTATAGGTATTCAAAAATACTACAAGTATGTAAAAGATCATATTCCTCTGGAGTTTTAGTTTTAAATGACACTACAAAGAATATATGCTCCCTGCTAACAGTGATTACCTATGGATAAAGGGATAAGAGGGTCTTTAATTTTGTTTCATACATTTTCTATAATGTTTGACTTTTCATAATAACAATAAATGTTATTATTTTATTATTATTATTTTTAAAGATTTTATTTATTTATTCATGAGAGATACAGAGAGAGCGAGAGAGAGGCAGAGACACAGGCAGAGGGAGAAGCAGGCCCCATGCAGGGAGCCTGACATGGGACTCGATCCTGAGTCTCCAGGATCAGGTCCTGGGCTGAAGGCGGTGCTAAACCACTGAGCCACCCGGGCTGCCCAATATTATTATTTTAACGCCAATTTAGATATATAAAAGCAACAACTCTGGTCAATCATTAGTTATTTTAAACTAAATACTTGACTTTTCAATGAAAAATTGTCAGCGATTCAATTTCATGTGCCCTAATGTCAAGCCCAACAACTAAGAATAAGGAAATTCTTGCCACCTGTCATTCTACGTCTCTTACTAAGTATGTCCTCTACCTCAAAGAAACGTTGGCATAGTGTCTGCCCCCTCCCATTCCCAGAGAGTATACAGTGACTAGAAAATCGGTGAAAAAGTAAACAATTTTTTCCCCAAGCAGAGTACCAACATGTGTGAATTCCAGTACTATAAGTAGAATATTTAATACAGTGAGGAAATGGTACAGAGGAATCTGCAAAGATATGTTTCAGGGAGAGGCAGCCTTTTGGCCTCCCATGATGTAATAAGACAGAGAGAGGGAAAGGTGGTTATCTGTCTCTGGAAGAACATGATCTTAGAGAAACACAAAGACTTTAAGGATGGACTACCAACCCCATCTGCTATGAACCTGACCAGAAGTACACTTCCTCTGATAGGAGAAGCAAATTTTTCACCTTGTGCACAAAGGAAAGTATAAGTAACAGGATTTCTCACCCACCAAAGAAGGACACCAGGAGGTTGAGTGAATACAAGAGATATGGGTCCAGGGACAGAGCTAGGGTAAATCCTGACTTTCTTCAACCTGCAGGTTAGCTGTGTGATTATGGCCACAAGCCCCCTTCCCAATTCCCCTGCCTCAGTGTCTCACATCTGAGGGACGGGAATGGCTCAGAGCTCCCTGAAGGGCCCTGCCAGCTCCAACATGCCATGATTCCATCCCCAGGAATCTCCTTCTCCTATGAGTGCTCAGTCTTTGCCCAGTTCTGGATTTCAGTGTTCGTGACACTGGCCCAGAACACAAGATGGCAGAGTCCAGACTAGAGGCTCTACTGATCTAGAATTCTAAGGGCTTAAAATATCCCTCTGCACATCTTTCCAGGGTGAACATGCAGCTCCAAGTGAGACAGGCCCTTGGTATAGCTTCTAAAGCTTAGAAGGTCACAATGCCAAACAGCCCAAAGCCATGAGCAAGATGGAGCCTCCAGAGCCAGCAGGGGAGGGCAGGACTCCTGCACTCAGACTCCAGGGCAAGGGTGTAAATTGCCCCAGGAAGGTGCATGATCAGTTCTTTTCTGGCTGGCATGGCTCTCCTGATCAATATGGTTGTTGACTTTCTGCCCCCAAACTGACTGGGACCAAAAATAGTAAAACACCTCTTTTCCTTTTCACAAGCTAGATGAATGTTTCAGAAACACATAAAACTACATGATCAGCTCTAGGGAAGACCTGATGTTCCTAGTGCGTTAAAGGTCTGGAATGTAGTTCAGAAGGTGGGTGGTATGAGCTAGGGGGTAGTAGAGCAGCACTTTTACCAACATGAGTGGCCACTGCAAGAGCTAAGGGGGTGGGAAGCTTCACCTGCCTGGCTCATTTACCACCAGTCCCCAGGCCACTTACCCTCACACTGCCTGCCCTCCCCTTGGTAGCCAGGCTTGCAGGAGCACTTGTAGGAGGTGAGTGTATTCTGACAGATGGCATTGGTGTGACAGTCATCTAGTCCTTGGGCACACTCGTCCACATCTGCAAAAGAGCACAGCAAGCTCCTGGTATGGTGCCCTGAGCCCTTCATGATCTGGCTTCCGCCCTCTTCTAGCCTCATGCCCCATCAGCCCACCCCAACTCTCTCCTCCTCAGCTAAACTCCTCAGGAGCCCCTGGGACGAACTGTACCACTTCCAGGCTCCTGCTTCCAGGCGCAGCCTGTTTCTGCTCACTAGACTACTCGCCCACACACCCTTCCCACTCAGCCCCAATCTACCACCTCCAGGAAGCCTATCATGATCCCCCAGTGTAGGGGGTGTCCCCCACAACCTGCTCCCATATTTATCTCCTTTCATAGTGTATATTATACAGGACTGTCACTGCTTTCCTGCCTGTCCTCCCCTCTAGATGGTGTCTTGATTACAGACTCTGTGTCCTTGATGTCGAGCACAGTGCCTGGCACATGAGCAGTCAGCAATAAATGCCTATTGAAGGAAAAGACAAAGGTTGGCAAAACAAACAAACAAACAAAAAACCCAAAATGCTGAAAACGAAGCAGTGTCAGCTTTCTCTCAAGGTCTGGGGTTTGGGAGGGGGAAAGCTTGCCCTGGGCTCCGAGCACACCATGCTGTGCTCTCAGGCGGTGCAAAGTGGGAATGGTTTCGGCACCCCATCAACCTCTGCCCACCCTCTCCACCTGGAAGTCGGCCTTGGTTTAAGTATTTCCTGGGTTGACACCACTCAGGATGTTAATTAAAAACAAAAGTTTTGAAAACACTGCGAGTGCAGTTAGCGCAGAACGCCCAGAGTAGGCATCTGCGGCCGCCGGGAAGCCCGGGGTGTTGCGCTGACGATACTCCCGGATCCCCAGCCCGCGCCTGCTTCGCAGATAGAAAACTCTCTGGAGCCCACCCTGGAGCGCACGGAATTTCCCGGCTCCAGGAGAAAGAGGAGCGAAGCTGCCACGACCCCACGTACGTACGCCGGCCGCGACCCTCAGTTTCCCCATCCACGCAAATGAGGAGCTGGCCCCGAGCCCGGTGCCTCCGTCCTTCCCAGCGGGCGGGAGTCCGACCAGCAGGCCGCCTTCGGGGACGGCAACTGTCATCGGCCCCGGGTCCGAAGCCGGCTGCGCCCTCAGGCCCCGGCCTCTGCGCGAGCGGTGGTGGCGCCTTGGCCTGGCGGGCGGGTGAGGCCCCGGGGGGTCGGGGGCCACGCGGAGCTCCCGCAGCCAAGCCCCGGCCCGGCCCGGCCCGCGCGCCCGCCCGCCCGCCCCAGGTGCGTGCCGAGCCCCGGGAGCTGCGGGCACTCACCCTCCGGCGGCCCCGGGGCGCGGCCGGGGCGGCGCGGGACGGCGGCGGTCGGCGGCGGCGGCGGCAGCAGCAGCAGCAGCCCCAGCAGCAGCAGCAGCGCCCAGGCCGTCCCGGGGCAGCCGCGGCCCACGGCCCCCATGGATGGCGCAGCGGCTGCGGGCGGAGGCGGCGAGCGAGGCGGCGGCTCCGGGAGGTGTGTGCGGGCGCCCTGCCCGCCGCGCTCTGACACCCCCGGCCCGGCCCCGCCCGGCCCCCGAGCCCCGGCCTCATTTTCACACGGTCCTCCCCGGGCCGGGGCGGGCGGTGCGGGGGGCAGTGCCGCCCCTCCCGGCCGCCCCCTCCCCTGCGGGCGCGGGGCGGAGGGGGCGCGGCCGGCCGCGGTGGCTGGAGGGCGGCTGCCAGCCTGGCCGGGCGGGACCGCGGCCCCAGGGCAGGCCCGGCACCAAACCTGCGGCGCCGCACCCCTGCCGGCTCCAGCCCCCAGAGCCTCGTGCTCTGCCTGTTCGCAGTGTCCTACAACTTGACCCAGTCCCTCTTGTGAGGCAAATAGCACTCTGGCCTGAAATAGGAGGCTCCAGAAAGTGTCCTATGGTCCCAGATGCCTAAAGCCGCTTGGGACGGTAACGTGGTTGGAGTGAGAGTAATTCCACTTACTTCTGACCCTCAGGAGACCCAGGGGAGAGGACATCAGCTTGCTGCTCACCTTGACGTGCACTCTGCACCTTTCTCCATGCCGTCCAACCCAGGCCTTCTGTGATCCCCGGCCCAAGCAGTGGCCCACCTGTCCCACTGCCCCGCTGCCCCGCATGCTTAGACTGTTCCTCTCTGGTACAATGCTGGGCCTACAATCACAGCAGGAAATGTTCATCTCCCAGGACTCTAATTAAATATATCTAGAGGACAGCCTAAAAGGTGAAGGGAAAAGGGGCTAGAGGTCAAAGGTGAGCCACCAGGGACAAGAGCCAGCACAAATTTTGCCTGGGTTGCAGATGGTATCTATGACCACCTGAACTCATAAACATCAGGTCTGACCAGCTGCAAATACAGACAGCACCATCAGCTGGCTTTCCAACAAGCTAGTCCTTAAAAGGGAACATGTGCATACCTCCCCTTGCCACCGATGATGGAGCCCACTACACTTGGCATGGAGCACTTGAGGAACAAATGTAGTAACAATTCTGAGATGCTGTTGTTAAACATCACACTGAGGGGTTTTAATCAGAGCGTCTCTTTATTTATTACATTTTCTCCTATGCATACATATACATACATACATACATGTATGTTTGTATGCATGTATATATATTTATACAGGAGAAAATTTAATAATGAATATATATGAATAGTGTATCTATCTATCTATCTGTCTATCTATGAATACAAACACACACACACACACACACACACACACACACACACACCCCTTTGGCAATCAGAAAAAAATAAACATAAAAAAATCCCACCTAGCTCAAGCATAAGAACATGTCTTCCTAGGATCCATCCAATTCCCAGAGCGCCCCCTTTGTAGCACACCCCCCACCATCCCCACAGCCCCATCTGTTGCCCTGGTCTTTCCCATGCCCATGGGCCTCGGCAAAGAATGCCTCTTTGGGCCTTCATTGCTAGTGCTGCTGCCTGATGGAGAATCTGAGAAAATAACTTTTCTGTGGTTGTTTTTCTTTTGACCTTTTCATCCCCAGTGAAGGCAGGCAGGTTGCATCCCTTTTTCTCTCTTTTTCCCTCTCCCTCCTATCCCCTTTTGTTTAGTACTGAGAGAGACACTCAGCTATTTCTAGTCATAAGGATGGTTTTTACACATTTGTAAATCTTCACTTAGTGAAACGTTCCCTCCGCCTTTGTCTTTGTGTCCTTAATGGTAGCCATAAATTACCGCTTTCTTTTCTCTGTGCTGTATCAGGCTTCATTGCTTTTGAAATGATCAAAGTTATTTTCTTTTAAAATCCAACTGGAAACTACCCATTGTGTGGCACAGACCTCTTTAGCTCCAGTCAAAGCATATAAATACATAAAGCTGCTCATTAAACTCTACGGGAGCCTCCTCCAGCCCCTTGTGCCTGGTAAAGAAATAAGAAATAAATGTGCTGTTCTTTCCCTTCACCATTTCCCCCAAGTTTATGTTTCAGTAAGAATACAAATTAATTATGATAAGACCCAGTGCTTTTTTGCCTAAGAGGGTCAGTTTTTGTCATGTTTCCTGGAAAAGTTCACCACTGGCAGAAATCTCAAAAAATGTTCTGAATCCTATTTTGTTTGCCCTGACTTCCATACAAATGTGCTTTCAGCTGGTTGGCTCCCAGACTCCTGGGCAACCTTTCTGACACTTCAGATTAAAGTCAGTATGGTTTACAACTGGAAATTTCCATAGGGGAAAGGCTCCAGGGGAAATTTGTGTTCAAATGTCAAAGTTTTCAGTGTTCCAATGTCGGGAGGGACTTGGTGGGCCTTGTACTAGCTGTTGTCTGCCCTCTATTGTCCAGCGGAGGTCCCCACCAAACTTCTCTGAGAGGCCACAGACATGGTCCCTGGACTGAGTGAGGCTGAATCTTCCTTTCCCTCTCTCTTTCTCTCCCTTGCCTCAGGCTGAGAAGCCAGTGAAAAAGAAGTGAGGGGAAAGAGAGCCCAGTTGGCCCCATCACACTGATGTGGGCTTCTGGCACCACAGAGACTGCAGAGGCAGAAGGCCCCAGGTGCCTTGGCACCATGGACAGCTAGGTTAAACTCTGCATTCACTGGACACCTTCCGATGCCCATCTTTTTGACTCCTCAACAGACTTTGGAAACTCTTTTTGGAAACTCTCCCTCCCCTGGATTTTCATAATAGCAGGCCAGCTCCTGGTTTTCCTCCTACCTCTCAGGAAATGCCTTCTCAGTCATCTTCTTGGGATCCTCTTTCTACACCCCCTCTCTGATGGTTCACGCATTCCCTTGTTTCCGTGATAGAAATCTCCAGCGTGGATCTCTCCCCAGAGCTTCAGTTCCATGTATCCAATTGCCTACTGGATACCTCCGCCTTGATCTCACAGGTCCCTTAGATTCAAGATGTTCAAAACAGAGCTTCTCTTCTTCCTCAAACCTGCCCCTTCCCAAGTGCTCCCTCTCTCAGAAAAGGGCACCACCATTCTGCCAACACCACGTCAGAGATCTGGCAGTCATCCTGAACTCCATTCTTTCATTCTACAACATCCAAACAATCTTGTTAACTCTTGTTAACTCTACCTTCTTATCATCTCTAAATGCTATCCTCTCCCTCCATGAGCTCCTGAGATCTTTTCAGAGCTCAGGGCCTCATGAACCCTCACTTGGTCTGTTGCTCAGGCTGGTATCCCTGTCTACAGCCTCATCTACCTTCAGTGTGTCTTTCACAGTGGCTGCCAGACTAAAATATAAATTTCAGCACACCGCTCCCAGTCTTCCTCAGGCTAAAGTCAAAACGCCCTTGATACAACCACTAGGGAGAACTGTTGGGCATAACTTACTAAAACAAAAATGTGCCTTTTCACTTCTAGGTATATATCCAAGAGAAATGAATACATTGTTCACTGAAAGACATGTACAAGAATGTTCATAATAGCTGTAGTCACACTAGCATGAAACTGGAAATAACCCAAATGTCTGCCAACTAGAAAATGCATAAACAAATTTCTGGGTGTTCATTTAATGGAATACTAGGAAGCAAGAAAATGAACAAAGTCTCTCTCTCTTTTTTTTTTAAAGATTTTATTTATTCATGAGAGACACAAAGAGAGAAAGAGAGAGAGAGAGAGGCAGAGACACAGGCAGAGGGAGAAGCAGGTTCCATTCAGGAAGCCTGACATGGGACTCGATCCCAGGTCTCTAGGATCAAGCCCTGGGCTGAAGCAGCACTAAACCACTGAGCCACCAGGGCTGCCCAAGAACAAAGTCTCTTAAGTTCAACAACAAGAGACATCTCATGATCATTACACTGAGTAAAAGAAGCCAGATACAAAGGGTATAAATTGTATAAGTCCACTTCTGTGAAGAACAGACAGAACTAATTAATAGCAATTGAGGCCAGAGCAGTAGTTCCCTCTAGGGAGGGGGACTGACTGGGAAAGGCATAAAGGAACCTTCTGGAATGCTAGAAATGTTTTAGATCTTGATCTGGGTGGTGATTATAAGGAGGTATATACACATTCACTGAGATGTTGGCTAAGCTTAATGCACTTTATTATCTATGTTTTACCTCAATAGCTAAGCTGAAATAAGAACTGCCTAGCCAAGGATTTTTATCTCATCCCATTCTACTTTGCCAGCTTGTCTCCTATCACTCCCTCAAAGGCTATGCTCCAGAGACAAACTACTTATACCAGAACTTCATCATTTTTCCCTCATACATCTTTTCTTTTGCCCATACTCTTTCCTTGGCCTAAAAGACATGAAGTAGGTCTCAGTAAATATTTAAATGAATGAAATGATATATCTTGATTATAAATATTACTATACCTCAAAGAAAAGGGTGTTTGCTGAGATGTTCCCCCAAAAGTAATAAGGTATGGATGAAAGTCCTAGAGTGATTAGGTTAGCAGGTCCTGAGAACTAATGCTGGAAGGAAAATTGATCTGTTCTTGCTCACACATTAATTTCTTCTCCAGGGATGGCTGTCACATCCCTTGAAAAATTTTTTCAATATGTCTGAGTTGGGGACACCTGGGTGGCTCAGTGGTTGAGCCTTTGGCTCAGGGCGTGATCCCAGAGTCCTGAGATTGAGTTCTACATCAGGCTCCCTGTATGGAGCCTGCTTCTTCCTCTGCCTGTGTCTCTGCCTCTCTCTCTCTTCTCTGTGTCTCTCATGAATAAATAAATAAAATCTTTAAAAAATATATGTCTGAGTTGGATTTGAGGTAGTAAATTTTTCTAGTTGCTTTATTCATCCCCATCTACTCCTTTTTTCTTCCTAAGATATATTTATCCCTTCCCAAAGCAGGCCATGTTCCTAGGAGGTTAAGCTACCCCAACCTCTACTTCAGGCTCTAAGAGTTGGCTTAAGACAATCAGTATCTTTCATGCTGGGGCACCTGACCAATTATTTTAAAATATAAACTTTATCATTATTTTACAGTTGTAGAATCTGAAGTAAAGAGAGGTTAAGTAACTTGCTAGGACTCAATGCCAAGATGTCTGGCATCAGATCACCTTCTTAACCACTGCTTTGTACAGCCCATGTATGCCAAGCATTGTGTTAGGCATATGGAAGATACAAGATAAATTTAGAGGTAAATCCTGACCTCAAAGACCTAAAAGTCCATCTTCAAGATATCCTCCAAAATATAAATATTACAATTCTTGTCTAAAAGCCTTTGGTGGGGCATCTGGGTGGCTCAGTCAGTTAAGTGTCTGCCTTCAGCTCAGGTCAAGATCTCAGAGTCCTGGGGTTGAGTCCCATGTTGTGGGGGGAGGGTCCCTGCTCAGTGGGGAGTCTGTTTCTCCCTTTTCCTCTGTCCCTCCCCCTGCTTATGTGCCCGTGCATCCTCACTTTCTCTTTCTCTCTCTCCCTCAAATAAATAAATAAAATCCGTAAAAAAAAAAAAAAAAAAAAAAAAAAATCCTTTGGTGCTTCCCTGCCTGCATTTCCTGTGTCACATGAGCAGGACCAGCTACATAATTTGCAGGGCCTAATGCAAAATTAAAATGCAAGAACCCTTATTTAAAAAACAAAGGTTCCATTTAAAGTGCTAAAAATATTTTTTTTTCTTTTAAAAATATGCTTTTTTGGGCAGCCCGAATGGCTTAGCAGTTTAGTGCTGCCTTTGGACCAGGTTGCGATCCTGGAGACCCAGGATCGAGTCCCACATCGGGCTCCCTGCATGGAGCATGGAGCCTACTTCTCCTTCTGCCTGTGTCTCTGTCTCTGTCTCTGTCTCTCTCACTCTGTGTCTCTCATGAATAATTTTTTTAAAAAATAAAATCTTTAAAAAAATAAAAATAAAAATATACTTTTTAAAGATTTTTATTTTTTATTTTTTATTTTTTTTTTTTTAAGGGCAGCCCCTTTTATTTTTTTAATTTTTTTTTTATGATAGTCACAGAGAGAGAGAGAGAGAGGCAGAGACACAGGCAGAGGGAGAAGCAGGCTCCATGCACTGGGAGCCCGACGTGGGATTCAATCCCGGGTCTCCAGGATCACGCCCTGGGCCAAAGGCAGGCGCCAAACCGCTGCGCCACCCAGGGATCCCCTTTAAAGATTTTTTAAAAGATTTTATTTATTTATTCACGAGAGACAGAGAGACAGAGGCTGAGACACAGGCAGAGGGAGAAGCAGGCTCCATGCAGGGAGCCTGATGCGGGACTCGATCCCGGGACTCGAGGATCACGCCCTGGGCCAAAGGCAGGTGCTGAGCCAACCAGGGATCCCCAAGATTTTATTTTTTAAAACAATCTCTGTACCCAGTGTAGGACTCAAACTCACAACCTGGAGATCAAGAGTGGCATGCTCCACCAACTGAGCTAGCCAGGTGTCCCCTTTTAAAAATAGTTTATTACTTGTGAAACATAGTAGGGGTAATAGCAATATATAAATAACAACATAAACTCACAGGGCACTGAAGGGAGCCTACTTCTCCCTCTGCCTATGTTTCTGCCTCTCTGTGTCTCTCATAAATAAATAAATATTTTTTTAAAAAAACC
Source organism: Canis lupus dingo (assembly GCF_003254725.2). Classification (NCBI taxonomy): domain Eukaryota; kingdom Metazoa; phylum Chordata; class Mammalia; order Carnivora; family Canidae; genus Canis; species Canis lupus. The sequence continues at coordinate 32,952,916 of NC_064263.1, forward strand.
ATAAACTCACAAACTGCAAAAAGAGAACGTTTTTTAGAGACATAATTTTATACAATGCAATAAATAATAACACTATTAATGTTGACATAGATTTTTGATCATAAGATTATTTTCTGCCTTATTTTCCTGCAGATTCATGTATTAGGTCATCAAATTTATACTTTTAGGATCTTCATTTTCAATCAATATAATTAAAAGGACATCAGTCATTCTTGAGAAATCAAAGGTCACAAATTTCAATAATTTTTAATTTTGAGAAGGATCTTTCTGCTGATCCCACTGTTACTGGGTCTACTGAGAGTATTTTATAGGCTATTACATATTGGGATACACTTCTGATCAAACATTTTAAAATATAAACTTTAGTATATCCAGACCTTATGATTCTTGTGGAACAATTTTTCTAAAAAGATTTAACTCTTCATACAAACCACTTTGGGGTAAGTCTGACTTTAGTTATAGATATAAATTTATACAATGGTGTTTCAATATTTTCTTTGATATTTCCTATAATTTGTGGAGGTCATATGAGAAACCAAAAGAGGCTTCATGATTTGTATATAGTGCAAAACACCTGTTAATGTATTTGTCATATCTTTGATTAGAAGGGAAAAATTAATTTTAAGATTGTCTTCCTTGTTAATAATTGGTTAATCTGAAGCTTCATATGAAAATGGCATTCTTTTCCACCTAATGAAACAACCTTTGTATTTGCTTGCTATTTCTTTTTTTTTTTTTCTTTTGGTTTCTATTTCTAAGCCTGTGGGTACTTGTTTCCCAATGTTGCAGGTGTTTAAAAAATCAAAGATTCTAAACTGTTTAAAAAAATTCTAATAACTCCCTGCTATACTTGATTATAGGGTGTATATGCTTGCTTTTATTTTGTAATAATTTACCAATAAAGTTTACTGCCTGAGGGGGGACAATTCCTGTCCCAGTGCTTGGGCCAGAGTTAATATTTGTGCAGACGCCACAGGAACAGGCTCTGGGGATGGACCAGTCACTGTGGGTCTTGACGTTGCCCCCATGCAGACAGCCCCCTTTCTTCTTGCTGCTGCCTTACCTAGCTGCCTGTCTGAGCTTTATATAAGGATATGAGCTAGTTTCATTATTCTCATAGAAGGAAAGTCATAGATACTATCTAAAGAAATGCAGGGAAAAAAATAAAGAAATGCAGGGCGAAGGACATCATAGAAAATTATAATTATAAAGGCAACTGCAAGCAGAAAAATCCAGGATTTCTAAATAGCAGAAGAGCGTGTACATGAAACTGGCCTCAGAAGAGACATGATAGAAACCAATTTGTAATGGAAGAAATAGAGGTTGACAATGAGCTACTACTCTACCTCTTAAAAATGCAGCAGCCCCCCCCCCCCTGCCAAATGCAGCAGGCCCAGATAATTTCACAGGAAAAATTCTAACAAACTTTTAAAAGAGTGGATTATCCCAATGTTTTTTTTTTTTTATTGTTCTAGAGTCATGAGGAAAAGTTCAAATTTTTTCTATGAAACAAGTATACCATTAATATCAAAACCTGCAGGGCGCCTACCTGCTTTAGTCAGTGGGGCATGCAACTCTTTATCTCAGGGCTGTAAGTTTGAGCCCCATATTGGGTTAGAGATTACTTAAAAATAAAATCTTTTAAAAAGATCAGGGCAGCCCAGGTAGCTCAGCGTTTTAGTGCCATCTTCAGACCAGGGCCTGATCCTGGAGACCTAGGATCGAGTTCCATGTCGGGCTCCCTGCATGGAGCCTGCTTCTCCCTCTGCCTGTGCCTGTGCCTCTCTCTCTCTCTCTCTCTGTGTCTCTCATGAATAAATAAATAAATCTTTAAAAAAAATAATAAAAGTAAAAAAAGATCAAACTTGATAATATTGTACACACACAAAAAAGCAAACTATAGATCAGTATCACTTACGACCATCAATAAAAAATCCTAAACAAAAAATTAGCAATCAGAATTTAGCATCATAATTAAATAGTATACATTTCAGAAGGCAAAGATGGTTTAATATTATACCATTTATATAACTAATCATAATAAACAAATTTGAAGTAGAAAATCATATGATCACCTCTAAAGATGCTAAAGGGCATTCTAAATATGCATTCATGAAATGCCTGGGTGGCTCAGTGGTTGAGGGTCTGCCTTTGGCTCAGGTTGTGATCCTGGGATTCCTCATTGAGCCCCCTGCAGGGAGCCTGCTTCTCCCTCTACCTATGTCTCTGCCTCTCTCTGTGTCTCTCATGAATAAATAAATAAAATCTTAAAAAAAAAAAAAACCTTTGTGACATCCGTCAGATAGAATATTATGCAGCTACAAAAAGGAATGAAGAAGCTCTAAATGTTTTAATAATATGGAAAGTCTCCAAGATACACTTTTTTTGAGAGAGAGAGAGAGAGAGAGAGAGAGAGCGCACACAGTGAGGCAAGGACAGGGGGTAGAGGGAGAGGGAGAGAGAGAGAGAGAGAGAGAGAGAGAGAGAGAATCTTCCATAGGCTCCATGCTCAATGTGAAGCCCAGTGCAAGGCTTGATCTCATGACCCTGAGATCATGACCTGAGCTGAAATCAAGAATTAGATGCTTAACTGAATGAGTCACCCAGGCACCCCTCCTAGATACTTTTAAATGAGAAAAACAAAGTAAACAAAGAAAAACCAAGTATAGAACAGGGGATATTCTGCTACCTTCTATGTAAAGAAAGAAGAAAAATAAGAATCTGTATTTGTATTTGTTTATATATAAAGAATCTAGGAAGAGGGGCACCTGAGTGGCTTAATTGGTTAAGCATCTGCCTTTGGCTCAGGTCATGATCTCCAGGTCCTGGGATCAAGCCCTGCGTCAGGCTTTTCACTCCTCAGGCTTCCCGCTCAGCAGGAATCTGTGTTTTCTCTATCTCTCCCTCTGCCCCTCTCCACAGTTCATTTTATCTCTTACAAATAAATAAAATAAAATCTTAAAAAAAAAAAAAGAATCCAGAAAGATATAAAAGAAACTAAGGAGGTGACTGGGTAGATCGAAGTGGAAAATGGGAGGGAGGTTTTCAGTGATTATCTCTTTATACATTTTAATTGTTGAGCCATGGGACTATATTACTATAGATGAAGAAGGAAGAGAACTAGAGTGGAAGTGGCTTTTGTTATCATGTTCACCAAAATAACTGAGAATTGAATGAAGTCTAGATCCCAACCATTTTTGAAAATCATGAGAATTTTCAGTGTTTGTTCATGGTTCATTTTCAGCTGTAAAGTATAAGTGAATTTCTCCTGTTGCTGTAGAATTGTTGACACCTTGAGTAGCCTGGGTGGCTCAGCAGTTTAGCGTCGCCTTTGGCCCAGGGTATGATCCTGGAGACCCGGGATCGAGCCCTACATCAGGCTCCCTGCATGGAACCTGCCTCTCCCTCTGCCTGTGTCTCTGCCCCTCTCTCTACTTCTCATGAATAAATAAGTAAAACCTTTAAAAGAAAAGAAAAAAAAAAAGAATTGTTGACACCTGATTATGGTGAATTACTGTCCTGCACCAATTTAGGCTGAAGAGGCAACAGATAATGTTTTTTAAATTCTTGTGGCAAGGGATGCCTGGGTGGCTCAGTGGTTGAGCATCAGCCTTCAGCTCAGGGTGTGATCCCGGGGTCCTAGGATCGAGTCCCACATTGGGCTCCCTGCAGTGAGCCTGCCTCCCCCTCTGCCTATGGCTCTCTCTCTCTCTCTTTCATGAATAAATAAATAAAATCTTTAAAAAATAAATAATAATTCTTGTGGCAACATTGCTAACTATTGTCTAAAGCCTATGGGAAGAAAATGGGCAATCAAAACACACACACAGGCAGTCTTTAAAATCACCATATAAGATTACTGATATTAGAGATGCCATTATCCTTTTAAATTAGTGCAGAGCCTATTAATAAGATAACAAGTTAAGATGTGACCTGTGATTTCTTGCAAATATCTGTATATCCATTCTGTAATTTTCTTGCAAATAACTAACACAAGCCAGTTTGTCAATTATTTATTTCTAAAATATAGCTCATGCCAATGTTCAAGAAAAAAGAAAAGAGAGCAAAGAAAAAATATAGCTCATTTACCTTATATCAAAAACTGCACAGCATATGTGATAGAAGAGGCAGGGACTTTAGAGTTATATAAATACATTTGTAGAAAAAGTAGCCCTTGCTTCCATCTCACTACCATGACACCAAAGGGATGATGACAAAGTTTCTACAATGAACATGTATTACTTATATTTTTTAAAAGATGTTATTTATTTATTTATTTATTTATTTATTTATTTATTTATTTATTTATTGGGGGAGGGGGTAAAAGGAGAGAGAAAAATCTCAAGTAGACCCCTGCTGAGCATAGAGCTGCAGGCAGGGCTTGATCTCAAGACCCTGAGATTATGATCTGAGCAGAAACCAAGAGTTGGATGCTTAACCAACTGAGCCACCAGGCGCCCTGAACAGGTATTACTTTTATAATTAAGAAGAGATAAGATTGTTTTAAATGTGTATAAGCTGAGTATGGAGATAGCCCTGAATGTTAATTCTGATCCTGTCATTTATTATCTGTGAGATCTTGGTCAGAGTCTCAGTTTTCCCTTATGTAAACTGAGGGCAATCATTCCTGCTTTGCAGAGTTAAAGTTAGCTATGGATGAGACTATACTTGTGAATGACTGCATACAGGCTCTGGCATAGAGTGGATCCACAGTGACAGAGATTCTCATCCTCCATGCACCTGGTAGAGGCAGGACCCTGGAAGCCAAACCTGGCTGGTGCCATATTTCCTAAATTCCTCTATTTGGGCTATTCTTTGGCTGTGCCAAAGCACAGGTACTTGCCCCTGCCTGTTGGGAGAAACCTGGTTATTAATCCATACTCATAGCATGACTGTTATTAGGAAACCTGGAATTTTTGGAGATAAACTAGCTCTGTTCAGATTCCAGAAGGGTGTTTCCCTTTTTATGCTAATGAAGCTTCAATGTAGGAAACTGAAATGTCTCCAAAAGTATATAATATAGAGAACTGAGAACTTACAAAATGCTCAGAAGAGTAAGGGTAGGCTGTAGGCTGGGCCTTCAGGAATTCCCAGAAAACACTAGCCCTAATCTGCCAGGGCAGCCACTACTTCTGCGTCACTGGGGCAAACCTCAAGAACTCTCCAAGCAGCTGTGAATTCAAACACCTGAGCTTGAACTCTGTCACTTGTTATCTATGTAACCTTGGGCAAGTTACTTAACCTCTCAAGAATCAAGATAAGGAAGCTGTCATCATAGTATCTGCTCAACACCTCTGGAATTATTTCTACAACTTTGTTTATGAGCAAAAACAAAGCAAAAAGCAAATGGAAAATAGCCTCCACCTCACTCCTACTTTTCAAATCTCACATGAGTACATTTCACTAGCAGGATGTGAGTCACATCCAGGACCCTAGCTGCAAGGGAGACTAGAAGAGCTATTTATGCTTTCTTTTTTTTAGCTTGTCAGACTATGCAGGGCTGAAAGGGATACCAAAAAGACTTGGAAGTTAGTGCTGACTACCAAATAAACAAATCTATCATAGAGTTATTTAGTTTCTACTAAACTAAGGCAACTTTTGCCACACCTGTTTCTACTGCAGGGGCTCCAAATGTAGTCAAGGTTAAAGCTCATTGTGCTCACTGGAAAATGTAGTAAGACATTTTTTGGTTGCCTCTCAAGCATCCCTCACCCATTATTTGCTCCTAACAATGCACAGATTTTCATTCATTTAGATATCTATCCACCTCTCCACTAAGCAACCTATGTGCTTTGGAAAACTGACTCCAATTTCATCTCCAGGAGTAGACCCTAACTGGTTTATATAAATCAGCACATTCCATCTTCTTGGCCATAGTCATTGGTACAAGGGCAAATCTCTCTCAAAAGAAATGACTTAAATTTCACATTTCCTCTTCACATAGGATCTGAATGGTGAGGGTAAAATTCATAATTCACCTTTTTCAGCTATAGGTTTCTTTGCTGTTTCTAATTCCTTTTCATCCATTCCTAACTCAATTTCTCCATTTTCTTCTCTGTCTTCTCTTGTGTTTTCTGTATATAAATATAAAATGAAACATTACTCAGCCTTCAGAAACAAGGAGATCCTGCCATTTGTGATAACACTAATGAATCTGGAGGACATTGTGCTAAGTGAAATACGCCAGACACAGGAATAAAAATACTGTGTGATCTCACTTGTATGTAGAATCTAAAAAGTTGAATACAGAAAGAGTAAACTGGTGAGTTACCAGAGGCAGGGAGGTAGGAGAAATGGGAGGATGGTTAAAGAGTAAAAGGTTACAGTTAAGTAGGATGAGTAAGTCTAGAGGTCTAATGTACAGCATGATGATTATAGTTAATAACACTGTATTTTATACTGGAAATTTGCTAAAACAGTAGAATTCAGTTATCCTCACCACACACATAAAACTCAAAAATTTCTACTTGTCAAAAATCACCATTAACAAAGGTAAACCACAGCAGAGAAGATATTGCAGTATCTATTAACAACTAGTAGTTAGGGCAGCCCTGGCGGCCCAGTGGTTTAGCGTCGCCTTCAGCTCAGGGCGTGATCCTGGAGACACGGGATTGAGTCCCACATCAGGCTCCCTGCATGGAGCCTGCTTCTCCCTCTGCCTCTGTCTCTGCCTCTCTCTTTCTGTGTCTCTCATGAATAAGTAAATACAAAATCTTAAAAAAAAAAAAAAAACCTAGTAGTTATATCCAGAATATATAAAGAATCACTAAAAGTCAGTAAGAAAAAGACAAACCAACTTTTAAAATGATCAAGGGGGTGGGATGCCTGGGTGGCTCAGTAGTTGAGTGTCTCTCTGCCTTTGGCTCAGGTTGTGATTCCGGAGTCTTGGGATCAAGTCCCACATCAGTTCCCCGTAAGCCTGTTTCTCCCTCTGCCTGTGTCTCTGTATCTCTCATGAATAAAATAAAATCTTCAAAAGTAAATAATTAATTAATTAATAAAACGATCAAGAAACTTGAATGAGCACTTCATCAGAAAGGATATCCAAGTAGCCAATATACATATGAAAATGTACTGAATTTCATCAGTCATCATAGGAATGCAAATTAAAACCACAATGAGATACCACTGCACTCCTACCAGATAGGCTAAAAATAAAAAGACTTGACAACATCAAGTGTAGTGTAGGATGCAGAGAAAGGAGAATACTTGCATCCTGCTGGTGGGAGTGAAAACTGATACAACCACTTGGGAAAAGAGTTTGACACATGTAGCATAACAGCAATTCCCCATATATACATATTTTTTCTGGAGATAGATATATAGATATATAGATATAACCAGAAGTACCTGCACATTTTCACCAAAAGACTCTAAAGGAACTTTTTTAGCACCATTGTTCATAGTAACCAAATCCTGGGAACAGACCAAATGACCATCAGTAGCAGAATAGATAAATAACTTCATACTACATGGTATATTCTTACTATCCAGCAGTTAAAATGAATGAACTTCAGCTAACATTTTTAAAAAATGGATGGCTCTCACAAAGTTAATGTCAAACAAAAGAAAACTTACACAAAAGAGGACACACTGTATGACTCCATTTACCATCAGGTAAAGAATAGGCCAGTAATTCTCAAAGAGCTGTCTTAGCCTAGCAGTGTCAGCATCTGGTAACTTGTTAGGAATGTAAATTCTCCACCTTAGACACACTGAATCAGAAATTCTGAGGGTGAGTCCCAGAAATCTGTTTTAATAAATCTTCCAGCTGATTCTCATGTGCACTGAAGTTTGAAAAAGCCACTGGAAACAACGGAATTGATCTATGGTGTTAGAAGTTAGGTAATGGGGCAGCCCCAGGGGCTCAGCGGTTTAGCGCCGCCTTCAGCCCAGAGAGTGATCCTAGAGTCCTGGGATCCAGTCCCACGTCAGGCTCCCTGCATGGAGCCTGCTTCTCCTTCTGCCTGTGCCTCTGCCTCTCTCTATCTCTCTCTGTGTGTCTTTCATGATTAAATAAATAAAATCTTAAAAAAAAAAAAAAAGAAGAAGTTAGGTAATGATTGTTTGAAGGTGTGGGGGGAGGGGCATGCGAGAGTTGCAGGGTGGTAGTTCTTATGTTCCATTCCTTGGCCTGGGTGGGAATCATGCAAGTGATTCCAGTTTCAGCAGTGATAATTCGCTGATCTGGATGCATGCTTGTGATTTCTGCATGCTGCTGTTTGTGTGTTAAATTTCATTTTAAAAACCTACTAGAAAAGAGCTACATGATAAAACTGAGGAAATCTTCCCAAAACAAAAAGATGGAAAAATGTGTGTGGTAGGATGAGGTACAGAACATACAGCATATCTCAACAACAGACATTCCAGAAAAAAAAAAAAAAAAAAACAAAAAGAAGGGAAGGAAAACATCCAAGAATAATTTTTTTTTTTTTTTCATCCAAGAATAATTTAAGAAAATTCCCCAGAAATGAAGCCTATGAATTTCCAAATTAATTGAAAAGGCCTCCTAAGTGCCTACAATGGATGAAAATAACACACACTAGGCAAATTTCATCATCAGAAACAACAAAAAGATCGCCCCACAAAAAGCTTCCAGAAAGAAAACACAGGTCTCATACAAAGGGTCAGATATCAGAGTGGCTTTGGACTTCTCAGTAGTGATGCTGGAAACTAGAAGGCATGAGGCAATGCATTTAAAATTAAGAAAAATTATTTCTAAGTTAGAAATCTATATTTTCTTAAACTAGAACTCTATAAGAACAGAATAATTATATTTTCATATATGTAAGGTCTCAAAAAATGTACAGCCCATTGCTTCCTAATGATGTTACTGAAAAATATTCCACTAAAATAAGAGAATAAAGAAAAAGGCATGGGATCCAGGAAAACAGAATATACAATTCAGGAAAGTACAGTAACCACAGCCTCTACACAGTGGGATGTCCTGCAGCCAGGATGATGGTAAGGGGAGACCCCCGGATGACAGTGGGCCCCAGGCAGCCACCAGTCTAGCCAAAAGCAGGTCCAAGGATCCAGGAGAGACTTCCTTAAGAAGATAGGAATGCACTGAATGTCTGGTAAAAACTAATGCATGAAGAGGAGATGTTTTACAACCAGCCAAGGGTTCAAGGTTAAATCAGTGACAAACTCAAGGAAACTAAACAAAGAAATTCCAAGGGGACCATTCTGAAGGGCCACTCTAGCTCCAGAGCTCCCATGGCATCAGTCTAGGCTGTGCTTATGCCTATGTGGCAGCCTGGCTTCTCTCTTGTAAATCCCCAATCCTGCCTTTTTCACCTCTATGTATTCTAAGAGTACTCCCTAAAATATCCCATACACTAAGCTCTACCTCAGAGTTTGCTTTCTGGACATCCCAACCTGCAACACAAGACAACTCCAGAGAAGAGAAAATTTAGAGAGGGAAACACAATCCATCATATTTTACTACATCACCCAGCTATCAATAGCATTTACATTTACAAAGAACTCAAACTTTCACTCTTTGCAGACAACATGATACTCTATGTAGAACACCTGAAAGATTCCACCAAAAAAGTGCTAGAACTGATACATAGATTCAATAAAGTCGAAGAATATAAAACCAACATACACAAATCTGTTGCTTTTCTATACAGCAATAATGAAGCAACAGAAAGAAAAATCAAGGAATCAATCTCACTTACAATTGCACCAAAAACCATAAGATACCTGGGAATAAACCTAACCAAAGAGGTAAAAGATCTGTATACTGAAAACTATAAAACGCTAATGAAAAAAATTGAAGACAAAAAGAAATGAAAAAACACCCCATGTTCATGGATTGGAAGAACAAATATTGTTAAATGTCTATGCTACCCAAAGCAATCTTTTTTTTTTTTTTAATTTTTATTTATTTATGATAGTCACAGAGAGAGAGAGAGGCAGAGACACAGGCAGAGGGAGAAGCAGGCTCCATGCACCGGGAGCCCGACGTGGGACTCGATCCCGGGTCTCCAGGATCCCGCCCTGGGCCAAAGGCAGGCGCTAAACCACTGCGCCACCCAGGGATCCCTACCCAAAGCAATCTAACATTCAAAGCAATTGCAATCAAAATACCACCACCATTTTTCACTGAACAAGAACAAACAATCCTAAAATCTGTATGGAACCAGAAAAGACCCTGAATAGCCGAAGTCATGCCGAAAAAGAAGAGCAAAGTGGGGAGGAATCATAATCCCAGACTTCAAGCTGTATTACAAAGCTGTAACCATCAAGATAGTACTGGTACTGGCACGAAAACAAAGATCAGTAGAACAGAATACAAAACATAGAAATGGACCCATAGCTATATGGTCAACTCATCTTTGACAAAGCAGGAAAGAATATCCAATGGAAAAAGGACAGTCTCTTCAGCAAATAGTGTTGGGAAAACTGAACAGCAACATGCAGAAGAATGAAACTGGATCACTTTCTTACACCACAAAAAATAAACTCAAAATGATGAAAGACCTAAAAGTGAGACAGGAAACCATCAAAATCCTAGAGGAGAACACAGGCAGCAACCTCTTTGATCATAGCCACGGCAACTTCTTACCGAACATGTCAACACAGGCAAGGGAAACAAAAGCAAAAATGAAGTACTGGGACTTCATCAAGATAAAAAGCTTCTGCATAGCAAAGGAAACAATCAACAAAACTAAAAGGCAATGGATAGGAGATGATATTTGCAAATGACATATCAGATAAAGGGCTGGTATCCAAAATCTATAAAGAACGTTACACACACACACACACACACACACACACACACAGAGGGAGTATTACGTAGCCATCAAAAAGAATGAAATCTTGCCATTTGCAATGACATGGATGGAACTAGAGAGTATTATGCTAAGTGAAATAAGTCAGAGAAAGACAAATATATAATTTCACTCATATGTGAAATTTAAGAAACAAAACAGATGAACATAAGGGAAGAGTAGGAAGAGTAAGATAAGATAAAAACAGAGTGAGGCAAACCATAAATGACCCTTGACTACAGAGAACAGAGTTGCTAGAAGTAAGTGGAGGGATGGGCAAATGGGTGATGGGCATTAAAGAGGACACTTGTTATGATGAGCACTAGGTGTTATATGGAACACCCAGTTATATGTACTATATATATGTTATATATAACATGTGTTATATGTAAGTGATGGATCACTAAGTTCTATTCTTGAAACCAATAATACTACACTATATGTTAACTTGAAACTTAAAATAATATTTACATAACCATAATAATGTAAATTCTATATACTGATCTAACCAATTGATCTAACCAAAACTACTATATCATTTTATCAAGAGGAAAAGAAAATAGAGAGATGTGTATGTCTTTCCTAGGAGGAAAGATAAATCCTCAATTTCTGTAGCAAGAAATCATAGCAACATATCAATAAATAATATCTAAGATGAGGGGTGCCTAGGTAGCTCAGTCGGTTAAATGTCCAACTCTTGATCTCAACTCAAGTCCTCATCTCAAGGTCATGAGTTCAAGCCCATGCCCAACACAGAGCCCACAAAAAAAAAAAAAAAAAAAAAAAAAAACCACAAAAAAAACCCCACAAAAAACCTAAGATGTAAAATCAACAAGTAGCAATTGTAGGCAGTTATTTAGAGCCACAGGGATAAATACCAAAATAATTAGATAAAAGCGGTTACATTTGCTCTCAGGGAAAGAGGAAGAGTGGGTAAGGGATTGACTGCTATTTTTCATAGCAAATCTTATAGAATTAGTTGGCTCTTGGGGCACCGGAGTGGCTCAGTTGCTTAAGTGTCTGCCTTTGGCTCAGGTCAATTGATCAAGTTTCAAGTCGGGCCCTCTCTTTAGTGGGGAGTCTGCTTCTCCCTCTGCCTCTCCTTCTGTGGAACTTAAGAAAAAAAAGGGGAAAAACAAAAAAACCTCAGACTCTTAAATACAGAGTACTGGTGGATGCTAGAGGTAGGTGGGGGTGAAATAGGTGAAAGGGATTAATCATGCTTATTGTGTTGGACACTGAGTAATGTACAGGAATGTTGAGTCATAATCTTGTACACCTGAAAATAATATAACACTGTATGTTAATTATTACTGAATTTAATTTTTTAAAATAAGATAAAATAGATGGAGAAAAAAACCCACATGTAGCTTAAATCAAAATATTAAGACTTGGCTGTGTGGTCAAGTGGATCAACTATGATTATCTCCACACAAGATACTACATAGCCCCTAGAAAATGATGCCAAGATGAATAGTTATTGAAATGGAAGGATGTTAAATGGTAAAAGCAGACTTCAAAATGACATCCATGGATATATGCCATCTTTGCATCCCTAACTCTTCTGGCCTCACAGAATCACCCTTTAACATTTAAATAAAAATGGCTAAAATCTTCACCCTATATACTGAGAAAAAGTATATAGCAAATATACTTATATGTAAGCAAATACATACAAGCAAATTCCAATGCCCTCCCCCAAGACTGGTGCAAATTTCCAGGTACCTAGTTCTCATATTTACTATGATTTCCTCTTCCTGCCACTCTAAGTTTCCCTGGCATCCCGCTTTCGGCAGCTGTTCCCTTCTTGTGTTCCTAGGAAACACAAAAAGGAACACTGTCCCTTTTCTTTGATTTCCCCAAAAACTCTCTTACATGAGGCACTGCTGAGGTGGCTACAGTTCTACATGGCACAGAATACAACTTAAAATCAGCAAAAGGATCCCTGTTCCTGTATGTTCTAGCTGACCCTGCTTCGAGGGATTCTCACTGGCCGTTTTTCTCCCATCCCTGCCTTTCACTAAGTGGCTGGGCCCATGTCTAGGTCCCCACCTACTACCAAACTACCACATCCTTCAAGTCGTTTGTTCTCTTATGCAGAGTATGATCTCTCCCTCAAGGAATCTGCTTTACCCAGCAGAACAATCTTGACCTTTCATACCCAAAAGATGCTCAAGAACCCTTTTAAGAGTCATTTCCTTTAAACTGAACAAGCAGCCATAGCCAGTTTTTGCCTGTCTTCTCATTACATGTGTAATAATGACTATGTATTGTTTTGTAATTAAGTTATTTTCAGTAAGAAAGACATCATGGAAGTCAGGAGTTTGGCCCATGAGTAAGTATAAACATCAAGTGCCATGACTGTAGCGACTACCCACAAGTTCCTGCTCCATGCCAGGCTGAGAAGATGCTCATTAGGGCAGTGTGAGCTGTAGAAGACAAGGCAGGTCCAGAGTTCCACAAAACTACTGAGCCCAGTGTGGGCAGGCCAGCAACAGAACTCCAATGAGACATGTGGCCAGTGCAAACAAGCTGAGATCTTGCTCTAGCAGACCATAATGCCTTCCCCTTTCCTCTTGATTGGTATTGTCTGCCCAGGCCTGGCTCAGGTGTTGACTATCCCCCAGAAGCCTTCCCTGAAAGTCCTCTCACCAGCTCTGCTATTTATCAGCTATGTGGCAAGTTAGTTCATGTCCCCCGTGACCCAGTTTCCTCATCTTTGAAATGGGGGATAACCATGTAAGAATCAAATGAATAGGGATCCCTGGGTGGCGCAGCAGTTTAGCGCCTGCCTTTGGCCCAGGGCGCGATCCTGGAGACCCAGGATCGAATCCCACGTCAGGCTCCCGGTGCATGGAGCCTGCTTCTCCCTCTGCCTAGGTCTCTGCCTCTCTCTCTCTCTCTCTATCATAAATAAATAAAAATTAAAAAAAAAAAGAAAAAAAAAAGAATCAAATGAATAACATTTATAAAGTAGTTAGAATGGGCAGCTCGGGTGGCTCAGCAGTTTAGCGCCACCTTCCGCCCAGGGCGCGATCCTGGGGTCCTGGGATCGAGTCCCGCGTCAGGCTCCCGGCGCGGAGCCTGCTCCTCCCTCTGCCTGTGTCTCTGCCTCTCTCTCTCTCTGTGTCTATCATGAGTAAATAAATAAAATCTTTAAAAAATCATATAAAAAAAATAGAATGGTGCTTGTTCCAGAGTTAGTACTCTATAATGTTAGTGATCATCACTATCATCATCATTATTGTTACTATGTCCATAGATTCTATCCTTGACCAAGACATCATGTGATCATATATGGGAGTCTGCCCAGGGGTAGGCCTAATATGATGTATCTCTGATTTCACCATAGACATCACCACAAGCATGGAACTTGTGCTCAATGCCTATTTGATTAAAACTTTGTGGAGGGGACACCTGGGTGACTCAGTTAGTTAAGCATCTGCCTTCAGCTCAGATCATGATCCCAGGGTCCTGGGATATAGCCTCACATTGAGCCCCACATTGGGCTCCTGCTCAGCAAGGAGCCTGCTTCTCCCTCTCCCTTTACTCATGCTCTCTTGCTAAATCTCTCAAATAAATAACTAAAATCTTTAAGAATAAAAAATAAATTGAAAAATAAATTTTAAAAATTTACAGAGATGGGGCACCTGGGTGGTGCAGGTGGTTAAGTGTCCAACTCTTGAGTTTCTTCTCAGGTCATGATCTCAGGGTCCTGGGATCAAGCCCCGTGTTGGGCTCCACACTCAGCATGGAGCCTGCTTGAAATTCTCTCTCCCTCTGCCCCTTGCACTTGTGTGCACTCTCTTGCTCTTTAAAATAAAACTTTAAAAACTTGGCAGAGAAGAAACAGGACAGCTAAGAAACTACACATTACCTGCCCTAAAACCCAATTTGAGTTTCGTATGTGATGCAACGTAGGCATCCAATTTTATTCCTTTGCATGTAAATACCAGTTGTTCCAACACCATTTGTTGAAAAAGATTATTCTTTCCCTGTTGATTTATCTTGGCTCACCAAACTTGTCAAGAATCGGTTGACTTGACTATAAATGTGAGGATTTATTTCTGGACTCAATTCTATTCTACTGATCTATGTCTGTCCTTATGCCAATACCACACTGTCTTGATTACTGCAGCTTTGTAGTAAGTTTTGAAATTAGGAAGTGTGAGTTCTCCAGCTTTGTTCTTTTTCAAACTCGTTTTGGCTATTCTGGATCCCTTGAATTTCCATATGAATTTTAGAATCCGCTTATCATTTTCTGCAAAGTCAAATGGAATACTGATAGAAATTGCAGTGAACTATAGGTCAATTTAGGGGGTACTGCCATCTAACCAATATTGTCTTCTGACCCATGAACATGGATGTCATTCTATTTATTTAGGTCTTCACTAATTTCCTTCAGTGATGTTTGGTATGTGTTTTACCCTTCTTTTTTTAAAGATTACTAAATATTTTATTCTTTTTGATATTATTATAAATAAAATTGTTTTAATTATCAGTTCATTGTTCCTTTATGAAAATAAAATTAAATTTTATTTAATTGATCCTGTATACTGAAACCTTTCTAAGCTCATTTATTGGTTCTAATAGTTTTTAGTAGACTCCTTAGGATTTTCTAAATACAAGATCATGTCATCTGCAGTTGGTTTACTTTTTCCTTTTCGATTTGAATATATTTTAGTCTTCTTGCCTAATTGCTACTGACTTGTTTTTGAAAATCATTTATTTGCTAGGTCCTTTAATCTTCAGTATACACCAGTAACATGAAGCTAATGTGCTCAATTTGCATACGAGGAAACTGAGAAGAGGAAACACCCTACTTGAATTTGTGGGACCACAATATTCTAAGATTGAAACCTACCTAATTCAGCTTTCCAGACTGAAGCCTGCATTTGGGATTTAGCAACCTTATTCTAAATAAGTAACTACCCAAGAGAATCACCTTTGTGAATTCAATAAATTGAAATATGTTGCAAACAAAACCAAGCACCAATTTTAATTCAACTTTCTGATTGCTTTTCTCTACAAAGTTGTATAAATCCATGTTGTCTCATCATGCTAGAGTAAACTTAGCAAACTGCACAACCAGATGTGCTAGTGTGGTAGGCTGAGGTCGCCCAATTTAGCTCTCATCAGAGTTTCCTTCAATCCCCAAAACTGAAATAAAGAGGCACATACATAAGACCAAGGAGTTTTTTCAAAGTCTAACAGTATCTTGTTTAAAGGTTTCTTTATTAGAAGACCTGTCCCTAATGTATTCAATGTTTTTGGTTCTCAGTTGTAACACCAATGAAAACAGCAACATTTTTGTAAAGCGGAACATAAAGATTCAAAGAGTTGTCTGTCCATGACAGCCCACAGAGGTGGGGAGGTATTGTCTGCCTCCAGAGCCAGAATTTACTAAAGATGGAGTAAGAGATCAGGAACCAAGAGTTGAACCAAGATGAAAAGTAACAACGAATTTGGTCCACGGTTGCTCTTGGCTCAGGTCTGGGGTCAGCAATCAAAACCAGGCTCTCAGCAATTAATCCTGCAGTTCTGAGGTGGCTGCAACTGTCCAGCCTGTACAGCTTGAGTTAAAGGTCAGACCCCTATAATAAGCCTCTTTCGGAAGTTGAGATCACTGCAACCCCAGCCTACGAGCCAAAGCAGAAATGTTCAGGGCTTGCCTCACTCCACGGGAAACTGCAGGGTGAGGAGGAGGAACCTCAAGTTTCAAGAAACCTCATGTGCTCAGGCAGCCTCGCCTCCCTCGGAATTAGTATGAGTATAGGAAGTTCAAAAGAGCTTGAGGATGTCCCACAAGTAAGGGAGCCAGTAAGCATGGATATACACACCATCCCACACCTTTTAACTTGGCTACAAGCACAGGTCTGCAATATTGAACTTTAGTGTAGACTATGCACCACTGAGGCCTAAGAGATATCCTTGACAACTCTGCTTCCTCACTCCATACCCAATCCATCACCACGTCCTATCAGTCTTGCCTCTAAAGCAACTCTAGAACCCCCTTCCCTTCAACTCCACCACCCCTAGTCCAAGCTGCTCGCATCTCCCATTTGGCCACTAACTGGGAGGTGCATATTCTTTCCTCAAAATGAAAATCTGAACCTGTCAGTAAACCCTTGCATGACTTCTCAGGGCTCTAACAGTAAACTCCCTCCAGTGGTCTCTATGGCCCTACACAGCTGGGCTCCACCTCTTGCTCAGCCTCATCCTCACCACACTCCCCACCATCTTCTGCTCCAGCTGTTCTCTACTCCTTTCCAGACACTTGGTATAAGGTTGCTCCCTCTACCTAGACAGTCTCCCTTCCTCATTTGCTAGTCAGTTTCAATCTTCAACCTCAGGAAGTCCTTCTGACTTCACTGACCAGGCCAAATCCCCTTGGTTCTCATAGCCTTGGGTATCTTTATAGAACTTATCACAGTTGCAACTTAACATTTGAATGATTTTTTTAAAAATATCTCTCTCTTCATTAGACTGCAAACTCCACAAAGGCAAGAACCATATATATTTTTAAATCTTTTTAGAAAATATTTTATTTGAGAGAGACAGAGAGAGAGAGAGGGAGAAATAGAGAGAGGGAGAGAGAGAGAGAGAGAGCACGCATGTGCTGGGATATAGGGAGAGAGAAAATCTCAACCAGATTCCACTGTGAGATCATGACCTGAGCCAAAATCAAGAGCTGGATGTTCAACTGACTGAGCCACCCAGGCGCCCCTAAATCTTTTTAGTATGAAAAATTAATGAACTTCCATATACTTTCATCCAGCTCCAATAATTAGAAAGGATCACAAAGCAACACCTAGGATTCTGGAGGAAAACCATGCCATTTGCAACAGAGAATTCTATACCTTTTGAGAAACGGTTCCTGGCACATGACTGGACCCAGGTTTATATGAAATGCTTGAGAGCATTTAAAAGTGACAAATACATCAAGAACTTACTGTCATGAACTGGAGTCTGCTAAACCGTAAGTCAGGCACAGGCATTAGTAGTTCACTGTAAAATGGAAATGGTGACCAAGCTTGGTTTGCTGATGGGTCAGCTTGGTGTGTGGCTGGAAGACAGAAATGGACAGTGGTTGCATGACAGTCACATTCAAAGATTGCCTTGAAAGACAGTGGGAAGCAAGGGAAAATCTTCCCAATGAGCAGAGCTACATATGGTTATGGAAGGAGACTATATATGAGAGACCACATATACATTCCTGAACAGTGGCCAATGGTCTAGCTGGCTAGTCAGGGGACTGGAAGAAAAATGTCTGGGGAAAAAAAAAAAGAAAGAAAAAGGTGTGGAATATTGGAGACAAGAAGGTCTGGGGTATAGCATGTGGCTGGACATTTGGAAGTAGGCACAAAGTATGAAGATTTTTCTATCACACATTAGTACACACCAGAGAGCACTCACCATTGAAAAGAACTGAACTAAGTAGATTAAATGACTCAGCCACTTTGTCATTCATTGGCCATCCTGGAACTAGCACAATAGGCATATGAATGGAGTGGGTCACAGAGGCAGAAATGGAAGCTACACATAGGCCTAAGAGCACAGACTCCCACATACCAAAACTAATCTAGCTACTGCTGCCACTGAATGGCCAATATGCCATCAAGAGACTAATGCTCAGCCCAGATACAACACTATTCCTTGAGGAACCTAACAAGCCACTTGCTCGCAAATCAACTACATCAGGCCTCTTCCATCCTGGCAGGGCCAGAAGTTCATCCTCACAGAGATAGAGATATATTCTGGAAATAGGTTTGCTTTCTCTTCCCATAGAACCTCAGCCAGCACCAATATCCAGAAGCTTAGAGACTACCTAATCCTCAGGTATGGGATTCCATCCAGCATAGCATCCAACCAGCACACTCATTTCACAATAAAGGAAATTAGGGAGTGGGTCTATAACATTAAGTCATATATGCTTATACTGGTCTTATATGTACTATACCATCCAGAAGTGACCAACCTCAAAGAGCACTGGATTGACCCTCTAAGGGCACTACTAAAGCACTAGCTTCAATAATCTGAGGCAGTAATCTGTAAGAATTGGGTGCCATCCTTCAGGATCTAGTATTTGCATTACATCAGAGACTTTTATGTGGGACTATGTCCCTAAGGAAGAATACATGGGTCTAGGAACTAAGAGGCAGAAGAAGGAGTGGCCATACTTACCATCACTTCCAAGGACCTACTAAGGGATACTGTGCCTTATATACCTGCAACTCTAAGTTCTGCAGAGTTGGAATACTGGCACCAGAGGAGTCACTTGCCAGAGCTACATTCTGCAGGAGCCAGTGCGCTGAACCACAAGCATCACCTGCCACCAGGGTACTTTGGACTTCTTATGTCTGAGGTCCAGCAGAGGAGAGTCACCATCTTGGCAGAGATAATTAAGCCTGAACAACAAGAGATGGCAGGAATGGGTAAAACCCAGAGCTTCTTAGACAAATAGCTGATTCCAAGCCTGAGACAGAAAATGTACAAGATGAGCCTAGGACATCCTGAAATTCCACAAAGCAGTCACCAGAGTCATGTGAAACAACTCAGCAGGCAATCTGAAAAGGCTCCCAACTACCAGGATGGGACAATTGGTAATAACTTCAATGGAACAAAATCCATTAAATACACGTTAAGTCCGTGAGTTCATAACAATGTTTTTTAAAAAACAGCCACCTTCTGAGGATAACCGAGAACCAGTCCAGTACATTATCTTAAAAGTTAATAAAAGGAAAGAGTTTAAACACTTACCCTGCCTTTCCTATATACTCTACTGACAAATACATGAAGGGCAGAAATCTCCTTATAAAATTATTCCACCTAATAAATGAAACAAAATGATTAAAATATCTCCATGTTACCACCTCCTCCCAGTGAATTACTTACAGGATGATAGCTGCTAACATAAAAAAAAAGTGAACACCAGACATGATGTGCCTTCTGATAAATGAGTATACCACCACCTAGAGTCTCATCAAAGGGATCAAACCTCAGGCAAATCAGGTCTCTGGATCTAGCTGATTTATAGGGAAGGAACACACTGAATTGCACCAACATAAAATTAGCAAAATCTAGGCTGTGGGAAACTATAGGATCCAGGCAAACTATAAGGAAAGGAAAGGGGTAGAGGGAATCCTTCAGATTAAAAAAAACTTAAAAGATACATCAAGTTAAAAAGAAAATCAATATGGTACTATAGTGTGTAGGGATGTACACTTGGGTGATCAAACAATAAAGAAATTCAAGGAAGTAGTTAATATAAAGGTCACAAAGTTGGAAGGAAGGAGGCGGCTGAGACTGGGCTGAGGAACAATGAAGACTCTGGGAAGGCTGACAGAACTCTATTCTAGACCTGGTGGTGGTTACAGGGTACTCACTCTGTAATAATTCACTGAGTTCATCTGCATGCTTGTTTGTCAGTCCCTGAAATCTCAGAGTTGGAGAAGCACTGAATTAGAGCAGGTGCAAAAGCCAAAGCAGGCAGCACTTGAACTGAATACATTTCATCTACCCAAGGCTACTGGAGAGGCAGTTGACTCAAGTGTCCCTGAAATACTGAACTACTAAACACATCTGTTCTCTTAAATCACACATCATTCCAAAAAAGATTTGCAGATTATAAAACAAAACATGGTAGAAAGTGAGACATTCACAGCAGAATCAGCTGTTAGAAGGAACAGAGATAGATGGTCCCAGGAGAACCTTGATTTCTAAAACATGATTCATACTCACCTTCTCAGCAAAGTCTGCTAAAAAGAGTGTTGCTCCTTCACTGTTTTGGCTGACTGAGGCCACCAGCACCTTCCACTAAAGCACGTAACTAAGTGCTGGGTGCTGCACACCCACCACACAGAGCCATGACCAACTGGACAGCTGTACGAGTTGGTCTCATCACCACATATAGAAAGGGTCATTAACTTCCACCTAAAAGCTGGAAAAAGATAAAGAAGTACTCCTAGGGTTACCTAAATGATACTCCTTCCCTTATAACCTGAGACATAAAAGGCCCTGTCATGAGATGAGACAGTTGTGTGGACTTTTCAGGCCACAGACTGCACGTGAGACACATAGATGCCATGCCTCAGCCCAGCAATTGTGCTCTGACCACAAGTTTCCATGTCTCATGTCACATAAGGAGGGCCCAAAGCAGCAGTAATATTCTTCACAGGTCTAAGTGTGTACTAGGAATGCCACATACAGGTTACATGACTCTGGGTCTGGGTTTTGTGCTGCAGCATGTGGTCTTTCCTTTAGTCCACATCTACAGAGTACCAGCAAAGTTCAAGCCTTTTCCTTGTCTTCTACTTTATGGGTGTGGAGCCCACAAATCTGCTCCCTTCCCTATCTCAGGCTTGACTCTATCACTAGACTTCCTGGAGCATCTCAATCTGGTTGGTTCCTTCACATCCATGCCTTTGCTCATGCTATTCTCTCTACATGCAACATCCACTCTTTCCAACAGTTCTCTACCCTAAGTACAACTCATTATGGTCAATACCTTCCCTGATGTTATACTCCCCCACAGCAGTACTTGTCTCTAAGTTCCTTGAGGACCGGGAGTCTTGGTCTCAGTGAGGAACCAGGGCTTGATACAATATGGCAGTAACAACAACCAATATTCATCTAGCACTTACTACACACATGACCCTGTTCCAGGCATATGTGTACTCAACTAGTAACAACAACCCTTTGATGCAGGCACTATCATTCCCATTTTACAGATGATGAGTAAACAGAGGTTCAGGAATTAAGTGGCTTACTCTAGTTCACATTAGCAGTGCAAGGATTTAAATGACAGACTTTTGGCTCCATAGTCCATCATCTTAACCACTGCCAATGAATTCATTTATTCCACAGATACTTACTGGGTATCTACCATATGCCAGTTGCTACTTTGTGAATGGACTGTATCCTTCCCTCATAAATCTAACATTTAGAATTAGCAAATAATTAGTACAATGATGGTAGGTGTTAGGAAGGAAGATAAGTAGAATAAGGGGATAAAAGTGACTGATGGGACTTGGTATTTTAGAGTGGTCAGGGTAAATCTCTCAGAGGACATCTGAGCAGAAACCTGAATCAAAGTAGTAGTTG
Organism: Canis lupus dingo; assembly: GCF_003254725.2. NCBI lineage: Eukaryota > Metazoa > Chordata > Mammalia > Carnivora > Canidae > Canis > Canis lupus. The sequence continues at coordinate 32,974,800 of NC_064263.1, forward strand.
TCAGTTGAAAAGCCACAAGTTTGGAGTGAGACAGTTCTCGTAACTGCAAACTACTTATCGGATGTGTGGCCTTGGGCAAGTGACTAAATTTCTCTGACATTCAATTTTCCCACCTCTAAACCAGTGATAATCTACACTTGCCTTGCAGAGGTGTAAGGAAAAGGGAGAAGTATGTGTGTAAAGCACCTGGCTTAAGGTCATCTCTGGCATAGACCCACAATATACATGCAGTGGGTTCTATGCTGCCCTTCCTGCCCAGCCAGGAATCTCCCTTCCTGCTCCTGAATCACTGCCTACCTACTCAACTTCCAAAAAAATTAGGACTCCCACGTCCCACTCACATCCCCTGCTGGCAGGATATTGCACTGCAGCCGTCCTCAAAGCTGCCAGTCCCTTTCCTCACCTCTTCAAAAAGCCTTACCTAGGCACTCACCACCAGCCAGTCACCAGAGATGGAAATGAATTAAGAGACCCTCTCTGGACTCTCCAGAGCTCATAACCTAGGGAGTGGGCCCAACACGAAAGCAGCAACAACCCAGAGAGGAGGTACCAGCATCTAAGCAACTACAGGAGCACAATGACAGAATGATTACCTGTGCTCACGGAGGATTAGGGAAGGCTTCATAGTAGGTAACTCCTAAAGTAACCTTGAACAATGAACAGGAAGTAGGCACCAGGGGAAGCATTCCATTCAGGCAGACAGAACATAAAGGCAAAACCAGGAAATCATAAGAAACATTAATTGGTTTGAGGCCCTCTACCTGACCAAGCCACGAAGAATAAAACTGAAGGAAGCTGGTTTCCAGGACCCTCATAAAGCTCTACGACCTACCATCCTGGGAAAAACAAATCCTTCTCTCAAGAAAAAGCTTTTTTTCCTTGAGGGCAAACAGGGTCTCATGTGCCCTATGTTCCCATACCTGGTCTTCTTACCCTTCAAGAAATATCCATCTTGTCTCACTCAAGTGACCTTTGCAACCCCAGCCAGGTCTCTTCCCCTCTGTGCTTCAGCCTCTTCTTCTGTGGAACGGGTAAATAACCCTTATCTACATCCTTCTCAAATAACCAGTTGAGTTAACAACTATGAAAGCTCCTGATGCTGCAGCAGGGAGGACTCAGGAGACCCTGAGGGGGCACCCTGGGCAGCTGAGGGAGGAGACAAGGCAATGCCACAGCTCTCACACTGATCTTCTCACATGGACCAAACCATACCTTCCGCCACCCACTGCTCACAAACCCCCATAAACGCCAGGGATCCATGCAGTTTTGTTTCAGGTGTTTTATTAAGTGGGCCATACTGTAGCTGGTTTCTAGGTTGCAAAACAACATAAATTTAACAATAATAACATAGCCAGTTAGACTGTGACAAGCTTTTTCCTTCCTTAAAAACAAAGAAAAAAGAAAAGAAAAAAAGATTTAAAACACACAATGGAGGGTTAAATAAATAATAGGAAAAAAAAAAGAAACAGAAAACCTGTTAAAACATGCTTATGTTTACTTCTGTGCAGCTGTGTGCCAAGAGGAAATGTGATCTTCTGCACGACGGTGCATCCCGGCATGTCTCCGTTCCAAATAATACTGACAGAAAAAGCAAAGATGTGGGACTGACTCATCAGTGCTTGCAGAGGCACTACTAAAAATCCCTTTGATTGGAGCTTAGGGCTTCCTGCTCAGCACACCTGTGTGTGGCCCGTGAAAGCCAAATATCCATAACAATGTTAATATAGAAAACATTAGTTTAAAAACAACGTGGAATGGCCTCATGACCGGGCGCAGGTGAAGAAGCAGAACTGCCCCACCCGTGCACCGCAGGCTCAGTCCGAGGAGGCCGCAGCTCCCAGCACGCGGCCACGGCGAGGGAGGGCACCAGCTTCAAAATAAGCGGCACCAACCTCGTCTCCCTCTCCCTATCACTCTTTCACATGAAAGTGTGTAAAAAGCAAATCAGCAAATAAACTCTAAAATAGATTATTTATTCCAAAAATCCTCTACTTTTCTTTTTTACAGTGAGTGTACATTTCCTCTCTGTCTCCTGCACAACTTGCTTAAATCCCCTTTGGAAGAAGGGTCAGAGCCGCAGGGTGAGTCTCTCTTGGTCCTGCTGCTAGCTGGTGCTGGGAGGTCAGATGTCGATGCCCTTGACAAGGGATGTCTCCAGTGTGATGTTGAACTCCTGCAATGTCTGCAGCACGCGGATCAAGGAATTGACAAGTGTATGGTCTTTGATTAGCGCCACATCCTCATACATGTGTGCGGTGATGGGGCAGTCGGCCAGCAAGGCAATCCAATGGTGTAGGAGGTGATCTCTGGCAGGGAAGGGTCAGTCCAGATGGATCAAAAGGGAAGGGGAAGGGAGACAGTTAGTACAAGGCCAAAGGGGAAACTTTCTCCATCACTCCTTGAACAAAGTCTAAAGCTGGAGAAGTAGACAGCTCCCTCAAACCCCTCTCCATCTCTTAAAAATGCTTGACAAAAGGCCTTACATGGCTTTAAAAGGCTCCTACTAGGGACTACTCAACCCCAGGGACACCAACACAAATTGACCCACTTACCTGCCACTAGGTCCATATGTCCTCCCCTGCCTTCTTCTGCTCCCCTAGACAAGCCCACAACCAGCCAGACACCAGGTCCAGTCAGCACCACCTCTTCCACCTCAAAAGCCAATCTGTCTCTGACCATTACTCCTTACCAGAGCTATCACCACCTGTAATAATCCTAAGAGCTCACATCCACATAGCACTTGGCATGTGCCAGACACTGTTTTAAGAGCTTTAACCTTCATAACAACTCTATGATATGAGGTAGGTGCTATCAGTGTTATTATTAGCCCTTCTTTATAGATGAAGAAATTGAGGTAGCCATAAGTTAGGGAGCTTATCCAAGTTCGTATGGCTAGTAAGGGGCTGATCTGAGAATATGAACCTAGTGTATCTGGTTCCAGAGTCTGTTTTTAACAACTATGCCAACTTCTTCCCTTCCTTGCCCCAAATGAAGTACTGCCTTAAGTTTATTTAGCATTCATGTTCTCACCTGACCCACTGGAATAGCCCCTAACAAACTGCCCACTCAGATGCATACCATCCATGGTTATCACATTACTATCATTTCAGTCCCATGATAGAACAACTCTGTCCTCATATGGACGGATCCTCTGTCCCAACTCCCCAAAGCCCCCAGCCTCCTTTCAGCTGTCTCCTACAACTGCCCTTCCCATGTTTACCTGTTATTTCCTAACCCCAAATCCTCTGCTAGTTCTGTCTGCTTCAAACTCCTTCTCCACTTCTACCCTTCCATTATGACTCACCTCAAATAGCACCTCCTCGCTTCTCTGATCTTTCTCCTCTACAGCTTCAGAATAACTTATGAATGCATGTTTCCTTTTGGGTCTCTCACAACCTTCTGCCTTATACTGTATTTAATTAGGTCAAGCAACCTTCTAAATGGTAGGAACCACGCTTTATTCAGCTCATTCCCACTGTCTTCCATAAGGCCTAGTGCATTCGAATCTTTGTTGAAGGAATGACTAGATAGAACTCTGCTTCAAATTTCACCAGTGGGATGTTTTTATTTCTTTCCACCAAAATGTCCCCATCCAGTCACACACACTCTCATCCCCAGCCCTCCACATCTCTACACATAGACTTTGTACATGGAAATGAAGGACCCCCAAAGCCTCACTTGCCCAATGACCTCTGGTCATTAGCCACTCCCACCCCCTGCACTATACTAGGCTCCACCTCCAAGGCTGGGTGCTGTGCATTCTGGGCCACAAGGCTGCATGCAGTACCTGGCTCCCAAGCACACCAGCATCTGAAATTTGCCGTCCTTGCCTATGTTCCGGGGAGTATTATTGATTGCAGTGACAAATCGGCAGAAGTTCCGGGCCCTTGTATGCCAGTTTTCCTCAGGGACAAGTTCGTTCTGCTCCAAAGTCTCGTAATAGGTTTGTGCTTTTTCTGTGAAGAGTAGAAAAGCTTGCCAATGACAAAGGCTTTCAAAACCAACCTATCCCTGAGTGTCCTGCAGGCCATTAGCCATGAGGCTCTCCATGTTGATGCAGGTTAACTCAATGTGAGTAACATGAATGTTCTGACATCACTGGTCCCATTTCAAAATAGAAGGTCCCTATTCTTCTGTTTTAAATTTCTTTATGTGGTCCTTGACTTAAAGATGGTCCTTTCCCTAGTCTGAAGATTAAAAAAAGAAGAATTAGAAAGAAAAACACTCTTGAGGGAAAAAATTCTATTTTTTTTTTTAAGATTTTATTTATTGAGAGAGACAGAGAGAGAGAGAGAGAGAGAGAGAGGCAGAGTCACAGACAGAGGGAGAAGCAGGCTCCATGCAGAGAGCCCGACATGGGACTCAATCCTGGGTCTCCAAGATCACACCCCAGGCTGAAGGTGGCGCTAAACTACTGCGCCACCGGGGTTGCCCAAGGGAAAATATTCTTGCATGAAAATTTTCCAAGTGGGTACACCCAGGGCTGGGGCTCCAAATACTATCAACTGGCCTTTTGGATCAACAAGGAGAAAGTGTGAGGACTCATGACTAAGCTTCCAAGAAAAGCCAGAGCAGGGCAGCCCAGGTGGCTCAGCAGTTTAGCACCGTCTTCAGCCCAGGGCCTGATCCTGGAAACCCAGGATCGAGTCCCATGTCAAGCTCCCTGCATGGAGCCTGCTTCTCCCTCTGCCTATGTCTCTGCCTCTCTTTCTCTGTGTCTCTCATGAATAAATATATAAAATCTTAAATTAAAAAAAAAAAAAAAGCCAGAGCAGGGCACCTGGGAGGCTTAGTCAGTTAAGTGTCTGCCTTTGGCTCAGGTCATGATCCTAGGACGGAGAACTTGCTTCTCCCTCTGCCTCTACCCACCCCCAGCTTGTGCTCTCACTCTCAAATAAAAAAATGAATGGGGCCCTACGACCCAGCAATTGCACTGTTGGGGATTTACCCCAAAGATACAGATGCAATGAAACGCCGGGACACCTGCACCCATCAGGGTGTTTCTAGCATCCTGGCTTGGCTTCTGCATCTCAGAAACATCTAGCAGGATGTTTCTAGCAGCAATGTCCACAATAGCCAAACTGTGGAAGGAGCCTCGGTGTCCACCAAAAGATGAATGGATAAAGAAGATGTGGTTTATGTATACAATGGAATATTACTCAGCCATTAGAAATGACAAATACCCACCATTTGCTTCAACGTGGATGGAACTGGAGGGTATTATGCTGAGTGAAATGAGTCAATCAGAGAAGGACAAACATTATATGTTCTCATTCATTTGGGGAATATAAATAATAGTGAAAGGGTATATAAGGGAAGGGAGAAGAAATTTGTGGGAAATATCAGAAAGGGAGACAGAATATAAAGACTCCTAACTCTGGGAAACGAACTAGGGGTGGTGGAAGGGGAAGAAGGCGGGGGGTGGGGGTGAATGGGTGATGGGCACTGAGGGGGGCACTTGACGGGATGAGCACTGGGTGTTATTCTGTATGTTGGCAAATTGAACACCAATAAAAAATAAATTTATTATAAAAAAAAAAATGAATGGGGCAGCCAGGTGGCTCAGCGGTTTAGTACTGTCTTCAGCTGAGGGCCACGTCAGGCTCCCTGCATGGAGCCTGCTCCTCCTCCTTCTGCTTCTCTCTCTCTCTCTCTGTCTCTCATGAATAAATAAAATCTTTAAAAATAAAAATAAATTTAAAAATGAATGAATGAAAGAAAGAAAAAAGAAAAAAAGAAAGAAAGAAAAGAAAGGCAGGCCAGAGCAAACACAACAGATCTAATTTGAGAGTCACCTGGCTTGGCTTCTGCATCTCAGACTCCAGTGGTCAGCACTCACATTATCTTGGTGAGTCCCCATGTTTCTGCATGCTTTTCCCAACCTCACACCCTGGCTCAACTCACCCAGGAAATCCCAAATGAAGACATTTTTGAAGAGCCGGGGAGATTTAAATCCATGTTGGAAAGCCTGTTCCAGGGCCGAGACAAGGCCACATTCTCCACAAAGCAACAGCGTCAGACTGCCTCGCTATATAAGGAAACAGGAGAGAATGCCAGGCTTGCCTTAGCCAAGCTACCTTCCCACCACTGCTTCCCCAAACCCACAGTCCACACCTGGAGGGCAGCAAAACACTGGCTAGCACATCCTATCTCCCCTAGCACCTGGCACAGTGAGTGGCACAGAGCAGCTATCAGTGAATAGCTCCCAAACAGACAATGGATCTAGGTCCCCACTAGAGGGACAAAGCCAGAGTGACCACTACTCAGGGAGGCCCAGGCAAATCCAGAAGAGGACAGAAATATACACTGTTCATTAGGGGCCCAGGGACTCACTGGGTCATTAGTGTGTAAGGAAAACAGGGTAACCCAAGGCAGCAGCCCCTAAGGAAAGGTGCTCCATGTCAAACTAAGGCACATACTCTAGAGCTCTGGGTTATCCACACTACATGGGCCTGGAAAAAGATAATTCTCTCTTATTCAATGTAAAGTCTTGGGTTGGAGGGCAGGAAGCCTTACCTCTTTCTCGGGCTTATGGAAGTGCTTCACAATGCCATTGACTGCCTCCCCGATGGACTCCTGGATCTGCCCAGTGTTCAGCTCTGATAAAAATCAAGCAGACATCCCTAATCAATCTCAGAGGCTAGTCATGCTTAGCTGACTGAGCATAATGACTGAGGACACAAAAGCGCTCAAAGGAGAGGCAGGAGAGCCTGGACCCTAGGAAGCTAATACCTTAAGAGATGCTGGTAAAGTTTATTTTCCATTTTACCCTGGAACTTCTGGCAACCAAAAGAAGGTCAAGACTTGATTGTAAGCCCCAGGAATGAGGAAGGAGAAGGCCAGAAGGTAGATCCCTTTCCTCTCTGGAACTATATATAAGTTAGTACAGAGGACCTAGGCCGGGATGCATGAGCTCTCCTCTCTCCTTCTAGGCCTCTAAGGAGTGTGACACCCCACCCCCGACACACATACACATAACACACACACACACACACACACACACACACACACACACACACACGGATTCATGAGAGGAGGGCAACAAATGCCTGAGGCTGCTTTGTAGGCAAAAGTAGTTTCTGAGGTAGATGCACAGGCTGGAGTCTGGACTCCCACATCAGGGTTCCCAGACACCTCACATTCCCCACCTGGGTGGCATGAGGGCCCAGCCCCTCCTACTTACTGGGCTTGTTGTTGGGTGAGATGGTAACGAGCCTCCGGATGACACTGGGAGACTGCTGCAGGGGTGGGGTCCGGCACGGCCTCTCATCCACCTCAGGCTGGGATGTGAGCAGCTCCCCAACCAGGACCCGCTCCAGGCTCCCATCATCTATGCCCTTCCCCAACCACCGACCACATGGGAACCTAAAGATCAAGCAATGGCTTGTCAGAGCTGCTAACTCCTCCAGTATCCTTCCCCTTGCTGCTCAGCAAAAGCCATCAAAATGCTAATCCTTGGAGATGGGCTCTGAAACCAGACTGGGGATGCCTCAAGGCCCTGTTCATCCATCCCACTGTGCATCACTGAGAAAACCACCAGAATGATGGGTGGCCTGGAAACTGTACAGTAACATCATACATCTTAGCTTGGAAAACCCTCCTATTTCTTTTCAGATGCATGAGACAAAGCCAAATAGGAAGCACCTCAGTCCACCACAACTTAAAGGGTCTCCTTGAGAATTCCATATACCAGGCATCAAAACCAGCCCCTATAGTATACCTTGCCCACTATCTTAGGGCACAGCTGAGGGAACACTTACTTGTACGTATGTCCTGTGATCTCATTCCTGACCATCACATACTCCACCAGCCACTTGGCATACAGCCCAGAGTTATCATGGCCTATCTGTACTGTAGTGAGCTTTCCCAGATTCTGGCACTGTGAAAGAACAACCAAATAAAGAAGGCAGGTAGGTCAAGAAAATAAGAGAAAAGAGAGGCACTACTCAAAGGCACAGATCTGACTGACTGTTTGCAACCTGGCCCCATAATATTTATAGGGTCAGGCTGGTGGTAGAGCACTCTCATGACAGGGAAATGATTGAGAAAGAAGATGCTACTATCTGAAGGAAGAACAGGCCCTAGGAGCAGAAGGGTCTGAAGTGGGACAGTGGTCTGAGATTCAGAGGTCTCTGTGAACGCTTGTGCTCAGCAACTAAAGGAACTCTTGGGAATTTCTCATCATGGCATAGGCAGGGAGTTACGCAAGTCCAGATGGATAAGTGCCTTCCAGCCAGATTGCTTAGACAGGAGAGGCTCCCTCATTCTTGGGTCAACCCTTGGCTCCAGTCTCTGATCATCTCAGAACAGGTCAACTGTGCTAATGCATTAACACTATAAGAGCAAGACCATCATAAAACCCTGCAGAAAACTCCCATAAGCAGCCTTTGCAAACTCAGATCCCCAAAGAGCCTAGGGTTGTGGTCCCTGGGTAACACATACCTCGAAGGTCATCTCTAACACGTTCCTGGGAATCTGCAGGATCTGTGTCTCACCCAGTTCTCCCGAAATGCAGATCCATGGGTTGGCGGTGAACATGGAGCCCCCCAGCTTCTTGCTTGGTACAATCAGGATATGGTACGGGATCACTGTTTTGGGGAAGCCACAAAGGCATTGAGGGGGGTCAGAAATCCCTCCCATACCTGAAAGGGCCCTGACCTGCCTGCCCAGGTGTGCTGGCATGATTGCAGCCCCCGGTGTACTGGCCTCAGCAGAGGCAGGAACAGCAGGTCCCAGGACCTAGTCTCTGGCTGGCTTAGCCAATCCTACCCTCACTCTCACTCCTCTCAGGGTTATCACCCAACCATCAAAGATCCAAGCACATCTACAGGCTCGGAGCTAAATGAATTTGTTCCTTAAATAATAGCACCAACTCCACATTGTATTGAATTGCTTTTTAGAGCACTTTTCAATCTGTCATCTCATGAACTCTAATAACAATCTCCAGAGAAGTCTTACAATGACTTTCTGAAGCACTGAAACAGAAATAGTTTCCCCTGAGTCTCCTAAGTTCCAGTCCAGTGCTGCCTCTCCTGCGGCCTACAAAACTCATCTCTGAGAGGGAGGATGGGTGTCATACAGAAACAAGAGTCCATGCTGCTGAGGTTGCTGAGTCACCAGCCAAACAACTAGCCATGGGGCAAATTCAGATGCTAACTCTTATTGAAAAGAGCATCCTGGCACCAAAGAAAGATGAAGCTCCAAGGATCTTCCTTAGACCATACTGAACCCTCCTTCCTCACTCTGCAAATAGGGAGACAGGCCCATAGCAGGGGTCAACTCTGCTCACAGAAACCTAATGAGTTAGGGCAGAGCAGGGCCTGGACCCATATCTCCCACCACAACTTGGAGTTAGTTCTGTTACTTCAGGAAGAATTATTTTTCCCTGGGGGTTGGTCTGAAACCTTCTAGGATGTTGAATGACTCTCTCAGCCCAAAACAAAAAGGAGATTTCTTTATAAGTGTGCAAAGAAGGCAGTGAACTTCACCATACCACCCGACTCCACTCCACTTTCATTGCCTTAGGCCCCCAGAGCAGTGCCGAGGACAATAGTGACAACATCATGGCCAAAAAGACTGAGCTCCCCACTTCAGAATAAGAAAAAGAAGCTTCAGAGAAAAAACAACCTCCACTGAGGGCAAGTGCACGTCTCTCCTACAGAAGAAAAAGGCAAATAGAAAGTACAAGTGACAATCTTTCTTTAAAAAAAAAAAAGGGAAGGGACAGTGAGTTAGCCTTAGGGAGGCTCATGAAGAGTGGCACTGAGAAGGCTAGTGGGGAGCACAGGGCTACTCACGGATAGTTGTGAAGACATTGGTGAAGCAAAAGTAATCGACGGCATTGAAAGAGAGGAGGTGATAGAGGAACTGCTCCTTCTCGTCGTCACAGCGCAGGAAGGCATAGCGCTTGTACAACTTTCTGTCGGAGAGGAGGCAATATATCAGTCCCCCAGCCAAAAGGAGGGGAAAGAGGCTAGAATTACTCAGTTCTGGAAGGAGACAGCTAAGGGAAGAATAAGATGCCAAGCTTCAAGTTCATTAGAACCATCTAAAAAAGGAACAAAGCCAACTACTCCATCTAAATGAGGGCTAGAGGGAAAGTGGCTGAAACTATAGCACGAACAACAAAACCAAACTCTACCTGTGTCTAAGGATTCATGTTACTACAATGCAGTGTCAGAGGTCATGTGATCTCCTTTCCTAAACAGGGGGCTGGAACTGTCACCCCTCAAGGATGGCACAGGCCCTCTCAGGCTTCTAACTAAGGGCATCACTCCAGTGTGTGGTATGAGAATAGCAATGGCAGGAGGTCTTTGATCATCATTCATTTGCAGGGCCAGTCTCAGACCCTCAGCAGACATAAGAATCATGAGTCAAAACACTACTGCGAATGTGAATGTAAGCCCAGGACAGCTTCAGAGTCAATAAAGGGAATTAGGTCACAGACTAGGAAGAGCTGCATACATGATGTTCTTCCTTCTTTTTAAACTTTCTCCAGTCCCCATTCCCATTCCCACTTACTCATCAAAGGCCAACTCCCTTTGCCTGACATTGTAGACCATCTACAACAACAATACCTTCCCCAAATAGAGGGGACATGAAGAGCCAAGTGCACAGGCCTTTGGCAGAGAGAAACACTTATGGCTTAAAGAGCCATAAGCTTCAATGGTCCCAGATGACCACAGAGGCCTAAAGGACAGCACGAATTTAGATGTTGCAGAAGAAAGAGAAGGACAGGGTGTGGAAACCAGTTTGGTTGGATCTGAGGGCTCAGAGAGAGGATCATTTAGCAATGAGGCTGAAAGGTTGGGCTACGATCAAATGAAGGAAGGCCCTAAATAGTTAGGCTGAAGAATTTGCAACTTGCCCAAGTAATAGGTTTCTGCAATCTACCCTAGAAGTAAAGGGAAAGCCACAGCTGATTCCAGAAAATTTAAATTTAGTGCAGCTGAGGGGTGAACAGGGCCTAAAACTGAAAGTAAGGCAGTAGCACTAGATAAGAAGATAGGTGGATGCAGAGGCAAAGGACCTGAAATGTGCATGTGGAAGGTAAAGCAGAGCAAGGAGTCAAACTGGACCCCAAATTTCAGACTAGGTAGGGAGGAACGAGGGTGTTCAGGGAGAAGAGTCATGACATTAACAAAATATTTCAAAGAAAACTAGTTATGGTGAAGACTCTATGAACCTTGCTTCTGTTCTCTCTGAGATAAAGGTAAGATACCTGAATGGAAATAAATGCAGGGCTGGAGCTCAGAAGAAAAGTCAAAGCCACAGCGTCAGATGTGGAAGTCACACAATAAGTAGCAGAAGTCATGAGAATGGGTGAGATCACTAAGTGAGAGAGAAAGCGTGAAAAGAACATATGTACATGCAGAGAACTGAGGACTATGGTAGCCAACATCCTGGAAAGGGTAGGGGGAGAAAAAGAACAGGATGGTATGAGGTCACAGCAGCCATGCAAAGTGAGTTTCAAGGTAAGAGGGACTACTACACTGTATTAGTCACTGCAGGCAGGTTAAGGAAAAACAATGTGAGCTCACTATATAGGAGCTAACTTTCTCCCCTACACCCTACAAGCCCCCTTACCCTGCCTTGACCTTATACCCTTCTCCATGCTACAAACAGTTTTGGAGGCCACCTGGAAATCCCAAAGATTAGGAACATTCTATCTAGATATCCTCTCTAAGGCTGTCCATCTCCTCCTGTCTATGTAGCTATGCACACATTTTGTGTGCCCAACTGAATATCTACAAGGTGCTTGGCAACATGTACATTCATGCCCTCAAAAGCATATTGTAATAAGCAGCAAGCAACTAGATAATGACAATATAGCCCATCAGTGGTGAAGGAAGTTTGAATACATACTATGACAAACGCTATGGGAACCTGGAGGAAGAATGGACCAAAGTCTCTGGGATGTCTAGACAAACACTAGCAAAGAAAACTTCTGACTAGGTCCTGAAAGGACTAAAAACATTCTGAGAAGGTTGAGTAGTATGATGTAGCTGGAGCTTCAAGCAGACTGAAGAGAAAGATAACAGAGAACAGAATGAAGGAGTAAAGGGCCCTTTTTTCTCCCCTATGCCCCATTCAAAATGCAATCTGTGGCAGTAAAACTTATTTCCACTCACTGGAGCCAGAATATAAGGTGGAAAGTTTCTAGTACTGAGTAAATTCTGAGCTTATCTCCTTTTAACAGGGCTATAGCTTATTAGCCTGACCAGTCTGTGCCCCGTTTGCACTTAACTGGGCCTTTATGCTCATACACACCCTAGACCTTTCCACTGTCCCAGACTTCACAAAGTTCTTGTGCTTGACCCCCTTTCAGATGCTTCTGTCCTCCTACTGGTGCCACCCACACTGGCCAGCAGGAAACACTCCTGCCCTATCCTGCTACAGGGGCAAATTTTTTTATTTTAAACCACACACAACTGCCCCTAAAATCTGGTGTGCAAACACCTCCCTTCCAAACTCCAGGCTTACATATTCACGTGTTCCCTCTTAGTTGTTCTCCTAATCTCCAAATTTTTATCCCTAAGCCTTTTTGTCCCTATAGGGAATCAAATTTAAGTGTTTTAAGAATTGCTGTTTCATAACCTCTCAAAGTGAGCTCTCTAACCTATCAAGGTTTTAAACCTAGTTCTTGCTGTGGTTTACACACACAATAAATATAAACCATTATATTTTAACTTTGAATAAAATGAGATTCTGCAGTTTTAATCCACTTGTTACACAAAAGGCCCACTTCTCTGCTTTATCATCCTTGGGAAAGTCAAATAATAAAGGATACCATGAAAAAGATGCCTAAGTAAATTAAATGCTAAACAAAAATGCCCAACAGGCTTGCCAATGAAGAAAGAGCCAAACATAGATAGGAAAAGTAGGTAAGTGGAGGCCTAAGTGGCACAGAAGGGGGACAGTCTTCCTTCCCACTCCTCCTCTGGTAGCTAGGGTACAAAAAGAATACAAAGAATATCAAATCCAGAGAAGGGAACTATAGGTTTAATGGCCCCTGGGAGCATGAGAGCCATGGAATCTCTCCTCTTACTCCTTCTAGGTAGAAAGTGTGGAGAAAAAAAAAAAAAGTATGGAGAAAGGGGGTCTCGGAGGGCCACTGGAAAGCCCTTTTAAGCTCCAGGGAGACTCAGGCAGGGCCCAGAAAGGAAGAGCAAGAACTGGGTTATTTTGGGCTGGCCCCTAGCCTCAAAAAAGATCAAAAGAGATTAGGGGATATTAGAAACTCCCTTTTCATTCCCTAATCCTTTCTTCCCCAGGACAGGAAAGAGGCCAAGAAAATGCCCTGTGCCTAAGAGGAATACAAGTTACCTGAGTGCAGTAAGGAGAGGAGAGCCCCAAAACTCTAAGGTTCCCAATAAGGACCCCATCCGTCTCACTACCTCTTTAAGAAAGCTATTTAGGGACATGCATTTGAGAAGGTAGGAAGAACAAACATAGCAGAATTTTTCTTCTATAGTTACAGAGGGGAAAATCTTCCCTTTTCATATGCAATTTGAGTTTAGCTGAATGAATACAGCAGAAATGAGACAGTGAATATTCTTCCTCCTCATACAAGGGTTCCCAAACCCTCCCCACGTTCCTAGGAACTGGTCTACTCCAGGTAGAATCGCCTTACTTGGTGAGCTCATGGTCTGAGAGAAGCTGCTTCAGGTGTCTGGAAAGTAATTTTTTTTCCATGGACAGTCGCACCCATGCTCTGGCCTTTCCCACATCAGTCTTGATTTCTCCAATGTTCTGGATGTGCCTGAAGGGAGAACAGGAAAAAAGAGGTGGGGAGTGGGGCAGAAGAGGAACTCACTACCAATACGTCCCCCTGCAAAGCCAAGGAAGCCTGGTAAGACAATCCTATCCTATTCTGGTGAAAGTCTATCTCTCTCGTTCTCTAAATCCTGGACTTCCATGTGGCTTTGCAGATAGGCACACCACAATTTGCAAGGGCAGGAGGCGGAGGGAGGAGGATGTGTGGGGGGTGGTGACAATACAGCTCTCAAAAAACCAGGCTAACCCTGGAGCCTTGGGATACTCTGCTATAATTCTCCAAAAAATGTCAGGAAACCCAAATGCTCATACAACTGCATCATGAAGGACAAGACCAATGATAAGGGCTTCCGGGTTAATGGAGATGGTGTAGAAGCCCAAGTCACTGAGACCCTATTTAAAGCAGACACCTAAGGAGCAACTAGAAACAGGCTTTTAGTGGCTTATTATATATGAACCCAGACAAACCTCATATCTTGAATGAGGGAGATTCTCAGGGGAGACATGACCGAGCTGGCATCAGATTTCCTCCGTTCTGAATCAAGAAGTATTCCTAGGACAAAAAAGTTGGTCATGTCCCAAGAGATCTGACTATCCAAAGAGCTGACTACCCAAATTTGTACAGGAAATAGTTGGTTACTTTGGTAGCACTTGGTGTTTCATGAATATTTATTAAGTACTTACTAGGTATCAGATGTTATAGTTTTATACATATGATCTCATTTAATCCTCTAACAGCTAGATATATCTTTACTTCCATTTGAACCAATCTTTACCATTAGGATAAGAACATCCAAGAAAAGTAAACAAACTTCCTGGCAGAGAGAGGAAAACGAAAGATGGTACAAAGAGGAGATGCTGCCAAGAAGTACAGGAAGGAGGGGAACTGTCCTGGAAGACAAGAGCCTTGGCTCCTTATCTGGCCTATTCCATGAAGGTACTGTGTGATCTTGAGTAAATTCAATTCCTCTCTGGATCCTAGGTTCCTCTTCTTGTAAGGGGCTAGATTAGATAATCTCTGGGATCCCTTTCAACTTTGATATTTTTATTAAATTAGAAATGGAAAAGAAGTGCTAAGGGATCATTCATACCAGGGCTTGACTCTGAGGAGTTCCAAGGTAGGACATATTAACAAATAGGCTCTGTTAACTGATAGGTTATCTCAATGCCCATCTTGGAGATATGAAACAAACAATTAAAAAAAAAAAAAAAAAGAAACAATTCTGAAGACAACCTGCTCCAAACATAGGACACCAGTACCACACAAATTCATTAAAAACCTAATGTCATTCTAAGACTGTCCTCTTGCTGATAAAAATCTTCTGTATCACCGATCAAAGGGTATAGAAACAAGGACGTCTGGCTGGCTCAGTCAATGGAACATGTAATTCTCAATCTTGGGGTCATGAATTCGAGCCCCATGCTGGGCACAGAATTTACTTTAAAAAAGTGGGGTGGGTGGTATAAAAACACATAATGAAAGCAAACCCCATGGCTTTGGCACACTGTGGTTAGACAGCAGAGTAGCTTAGTATTTAAAAACGGAAACATTATACAGCAAAGATTTCACTGACTTAGAAGAATCTACTCCAGTGGGGGATGGGAAAGTGGGTGGAGGGGGTTTTCCCCAGTGGTGCAGAGACCATCTTACCTGATGTACTAAGGCTTCCTGATGTGAGTTTTCTCTGACGGTTTTCCTGGTAATGTAACAGGTGGGACCACAAGGCTGATTTCCCCTGGAATCAACACAATGGAGAAACATATCAATTTAGATTTCAGAGGCCAAGGCATCCAGTGAACAGAGTCATGGATAATTTTAACATATAGATACAGGATTTTACTAAAAAGTATCTGTACTTATCTCAATGTACACCCAGATGCAATATATACAGATATATCCTCCTACTAAAATGCAGGAGAAATGTAAAGAAGAATGGAAAGGAACAGAAAAGAGAAATGGTCTACCACTTCAAACAGGAAGGACATGGCCAAAAAGACTCTGTGAATGGACCAGTGGATAAGAAAGAAAAAGTAAATAACCTATTAACTTCTGAGTTGGCTAAAGGCCAGTTTGAGTAGAGCATGATAGCTTCTGTACAGAGGAGCTAATATCCAATCTACAAGATTTTATGATAGCTCCTGAATTTCCTAAAATATTTAAAGGCACTATTGTCCTTAGTGCAGGCTGAGAAGAATAAGCTGTCACCTTACTACTGAAGGTAAAACTGAAGAAGCCTGCAGGAAGGTAGACTGGTATTAACTGTAGTCAATATAACAGAACCTTATTAGCATTTGGAAATCTAAGAGTTGCAGTTTAAACTATTTGAGACATGTAGTAATTTGTCATTTTACCAAGGGACAAATCTGATAAGCATTTGCAAGCCTGAGGTAAGGGAGCAATTTGCTTTGGTGGTGAGTGAGCCCACCTGGCCACCCAGGCACTGCTTTGTCTCTTTCTAGTCATCCTGCAGTACACAGTATCCCTTGTTATATAATTAAAACTTTTAAATTCATGGTAAATGTTTCTATATAGCTCATATTATGTAAATGTGGTATTATGCTTGTTTTAGTAACAGGATTTATTATAACAATTTTATCAGTGACTTTAGTTCTGTGTTTTAGAGAAGTGACAGTAGTAATAGAAGCTACCATGCCCCGAGACTTGTTACAAACTAACCACTATGTTAAATGTTCAAAATATAACATTTTATCTAATGCTCTCAACAATCCTACAAGATAGGTACTTCTATCCTCATTCTCTTTAGAAAAGAGCATATTAAGCATCAGAAGATTAAGTAACTTGTAAAAGATTACACAGATAGTAGTAAGCATAGTGTTGAGATTCAAGCTTCAATCTAGTGTCAGAACTATTATTCTTTTTTTTTTTTTAGAACTATTATTCTTTATAATGATGTCATATAGACTGCCTGGAAGAGATCATTTAACTTGTAAAGTTATACACTCTGAAGAAAATTTTATGTTCTTAGATGAATGAGGATTTAAGGTCTCAAGATTTGTCCCCTAAGAATACTGAGGATCTATATTGTTTCTATTTGATAGCTTTTAGAAGGAAAAAATCAAGCATTTGAATGAAAGAAAACCCTCATCTGTAGATCAGCAAGGTGTTAACATAAATTTGCCGTTTGGAATATCCTGCAAGAATTAACCAACTTAAAAGAAAAAAAGATTTAACCACCTTAAAACAAAGTCCAATAACCATAAGGGTAATTTTTTTTTAAAACACACAAGTTAAAACTAGAAAAGACTTTTTTATTATTCATTAAAAAACATTTGAGGGATCCCTGGGTGGCGCAGCGGTTTGGCACCTGCCTTTGGCCCAGGGTGTGATCCTGGAGACCCAGGATCGAATCCCACGTCAGGCTCCCAGTGCATGGAGCCTGCTTCTCCCTCTGCCTGTGTCTCTGCCTCACTCTCTCTCTCTCTCTCTCTCTCTCTCTCTGTGACTATCATAAATAAATAAAAATTAAAAAAAAAATTTGAAAAAAATCAATGTTCAACAACATCAATGAGACAACTTCTATACACTAACTGGTATATTGACACAATATATGTGAAAGACAAAAAAAAAAGAAAAGAAAGAAAGACAATACAAGAGCTTAAAATACACTCTTTGACTTAGTAATTCAATTTCCAGAAATTCATCCATCTATCTACCAAAACCATTAGAGTACACTCCTAAAAGGGCAGGGACTTCGGCTTATTCATCACTGTATCCCCAAAGTAGGCTCCTAAAAGGGCAGGGACTTTGGCTTATTCATCACTGTATCCTCAGAATCTAGGAAGACTAGGAAGGCAGCCTCTCTTAACGGACCTGTGCAGACATGACATACACTAAATACAGCCAGTCACCAGAGAGCCCTCACATGCAACGATGCCGAAGAGCCAAAGGCTAGAGCAACACCACCCTGCCACACCAGAAGAACACCCTGGCTCATGGTAATCCTACAGGAAGGAGAGCACAGACAGGAGTAGGAGACTAGCAGCTGGGCTGAAGCTTAGTGACAGGGCACTAGGGTCTTTGTAGTTCAGGAGACATGGGTTATTCTTTTCCCTGTTTTGCACAGAGGTTAATTGAGACTGCAAGGTTCAGTTTAACCTAACTAACCATTTGGGGTAGTTTTATAGGGATAGCAAGATATAGATAGCACCAGATTCTCCAAGAATGTCATACACAGAAGGTGAGAAAAACCCCATTTTCATTTACCCAAAGGGCTGCAGTTACAAAACCAGTATGAAAAACCAAACCTCACCTCCTATTGTTAGAAAAATATACTAGAGAAGGATGCCCATCTCCTTGAAAAATGTCACTGAAAGCCAAAGAGACGGGATCCCTGGGTGGCGCAGCGGTTTGGCGCCTGCCTTTGGCCCAGGGCGCGATCCTGGAGACCCGGGATCGAATCCCACATCGGGCTCCCGGTGCATGGAGCCTGCTTCTCCCTCTGCCTGTGTCTCTGCCTCTCTCTCTCTCTCTGTGACTATCATAAATAAATAAATAAATAAATAAATAAATAAATAAATAAATAAATAAATAAATAAATAAAAAAAGAAAAATGTCACTGAAAGCCAAAGAGAGTTGTGAAGATAACAGAACTTCTTATGAGGACTTGCTGAAGGCAGCCCTGGATGCAGGCAGTCATGGCTAATAACAAAATTTAAGAAGCTAGCAGCAAAAACTGCTGCTTGGGTTCTAATTGCTAGGTAGATAAAATAGGTAGGACATCAGTAGGGTATCCTCAGAAAGGGGAAAGAAGATCACTTTCTGAGAGTGAATTTGGTCACAATGTGGGTGATTGCAAGATCATGTATAATCTGCATGATAGAGACCAGGTAACCAGGTTAAAACCCTTGGACTGGAATATAACCAAAGAATGTCTCAGCAGGAGGCAGGAGCTCTAAACAGATGCTAGCAAAGTGAAAGCCTAGGAGAACATGTTGCAGAAACCCAACATACATAGTCACAGTCAATCCTCAGCTGAATATGTATGTGTCCCTGAGGGTATAAATGCCCTGCCAAAAAGCACATACACTTGCTCCCTCTGGTGACACCGTCAGTGTTTCACTTTTAGTGCTCCAAATGCAGTATTGAGACCTCAATTTAAAAGTCCTTGTTATTTTGTATTAGTATTTCACTACACAAGTAGCCTCTATCCTAAGAAAGGAATCAAATGGGTTCCAAAAAATATTCCTCACATATGGGAATTTGTGCAGAATATGGTTGCAAAGCCTCAGAGGACAGGTTTAGAACATGTTTATCATATGGTATTATTTCTTAAAATGCAGGAGAAGGCTCACTAATTCTCTAGAAATTTTTATGGCAAACATTTTAAAGTTTTGGGGGGCATATATTTTACCGAAAAGATGAAGAGCTCAACTATAAGTGCCAGGTCCGTTCAATTTAAAGGAAAATGTTAAAATGATTATATATATTATATTCATTTGTTATACAGAAAAGGAAAGAAACAGGAATTCTTCATGTAGAGCATAGCATAATTAGCCATCATAGGTTATATATTTACAGCATGCTAGGTATTTGTTTTTATTACATCTAATTATCTTAACTCTCAAAGATAGATTTGATTAATTCCACAGTATGGATTAAAAGTTACTGGAAGTCAAAAAAAAAAGAAAAAAAAAAAAAAAAAAAAGTTACTGGAAGTCATCCAGTGGAGCTAGGATTCAAATCCCAGTCTGACTGATTAGACTCCAAAGCCCATAGTATTGCTATTTATACTACAGGAGTCTCAAAATTTAAGGAACATGATACACAATTTTTAGCACTATAAAAAATTTATAACCACATTGTTGCTTACAATATTGAAAAATCAGAAACAACCTGACTAGTAATAAAGGATTGATTCAAAATATGGAACATATATACAATGGATACAGTAACTAAAACTGAAATCTGAGAAGAGTAATAACCTAATAACCACAAATATTTATATAGCACCTCTCAAATTCCAGGCTCCAAGTGTAGCACTTCACCTAAACTATCTTACCAAATCTTCGTAAGAATCCTACAGAGGTGGGTACTTTAAAGAGTCCATCATATATAGGATGAAACAGAAGCTTAGAAAAAACTAGGTATCTTGATCAGTTTCATAAAGTTATTAAATAGGAATCAAACCCACATCTATCTGGTTCATAGTTTGAGCTCTTAAACACTATAGTATCACCTAGAAATTAATTAAGGACATGGGGAAAAAATGAGGTTAAAAAAAAGCAAGTTACAAATCATTATGTATAGTATATTCCCATCTAAATTTTTAAAAACAGTTTTACTGAGATATAACTCACATTACCATAAAATTCACACTTACAAAGTATATAATTTTGTTACAAATAAAGCCCTGGTTTTTAGTATGTTCACAGAATTGTACAACCATCACCATCTTAATTTGAGAACACTGTCATCACCCAAAAAGAAACCCCATGCCCATTATCAGTCACTACCTATTCCTCCTTCCCTTCAATCTCTGACATCTCCTAATCTATCTTCTATCTATAGATTTGCCTATTCTGGACGTTTTATATAAATGGGATCATACAATATGTGGTCTTTTGTGAATGGTTCTTTTCACGTAGTATGTTGAACCACGTATCATCCTTCATTCTTTCTACGACTAAATTATATTCCATTGTATAGATATACCACACTTAGTGTATCTACTCATCAACTGATGGACTTTTGGGTTGTTCTACTTCTGGCCTATTTGGAATAATGCTGCTATGAACATCTGTGTAAATGTTTTTATATAGACATATGTTTCCATTTATCTTGAGTACATAGCTAAAAGTAGGCTCACTGTGTCATATAACACCATGTTTAACATTTTGAGGAACTGCCAGCTATGCTCCAAAGTGGCTGCACCATTTTACATTCCCATCAGCAATATGTAAAGGTACTAATTTCTCCAGATCCTTACTAACCTTGTTATTGTCTGTCTTTTTTTATTTCAGTTATCCTTGCGGATGTGAAAAGGTATCTCATTGTGGTTGGATTTTTAAATATCCACAGTATATGGGTATATGTGCACAGAAAACTGTTTTGAAAGACAGATATGGTAGACTGTCTCTATACCCATGACAGTGGCACTCCAGAAGGGCAGAGATCTTGGTCTGTTTTGTTCACTAAGGTATCTCAAGTGCCTTCAACAATAATGCCTGGCACAGTGTCAACCCTCAATAAACACTGGCTGGATACTTGTATGTATTTTCTAATTTATCCATATTAAAACTGCTTTTTAAAAAAAAAAAAAAAGAAGAAGATTTTACTATAAAGAGAGAGAGAATGAGTGGGGAGAGGGACAGTGGGAGAGAATCTCAAGCAGACTCCCTGCTAAGCACAGAGCACGTTGCAGGGCTCAATCTCTATGAGATCTCATGGGGGCATAACCCATGAGTTCATGACCTGAGCTGAAATCACAAGTCAGACACTTAAAAATCAACTGAGCTACCCAGGCGGCCCTAAGACTGCTTTTTAAAAAGATTTCAAGTTGTTTTCAAATTTAAACATACGTAAAAGTTGTCCATCTTGACTAGCTATTCAAAACAGAGTATTTTGAAATAAGGAAATTCTCTGGTATGCATTAAAAATCAATCTTACTCCATCTCCTGCAGTCCTTTCTCAAATCTTTAGACAGTTAAGCTATCTGTATATAAAAGAAATGTTAATGACACACCTTTTTCCACTGGGAATGTACAACTAGCGAAGGACCCTTAAGAGTACATTTGGTACTTAGGATCTCTAAGTTCTCTCTTACTTTTGTGTCCCATCTCTAGATCAGGGCCAGCTGCCAAAAAGGATCTATAAATTTGGCCTCCAGTTCTATTTACAATAAGGAAGATACCACTCTAAAAATGTCTAACAAACACAGAGATTCAGGAACTATATTTTTTAAAGAAAATAGTTTGAATAAATAAATAAATAAAAATCTTTAAAAAGGGGTGGGGGGCAGCCTGGGTGGCTCAGTGGTTTGGCGCTACCTTTGGCCCAGGGCAGTGATCCTGGAGACCCGGGATTGAGTCCCACATCGGGCTCCCTGTGTGGAGCCTGCTTCTCTCTGCCTGTGTCTCTGCCTTTCTCTCTCTCTCTGGTCTCTCATGAATAAATAAATTTTTTAAAATCTTAAAAAAAGAAAAAAAAATCTTAAAGAAAAAGAAAATAGTTTGAATCACATTTATTTACTTATTTGTTTGTTTAGCTATTTTAAGTTTTATCCCAAAAATGGCAAGTACCATTTTTCAAAGCTAGTCAACTGGAAGAGTACGGGAAAGCTAGCAAGTGAAAAGAAAAAGACAATTTGCTCAGCAGGGAGAGTCTAGACATTCCTTACCTGCTTTACTTGTAGCCCATGACTCCAGATCCTCTCTAGAAGGTCACAAAGGCTGGCAATCAAGGTGTTCTCCTCCACCCCTGTGATGTTCACCTCCCCATGCCCTAGTTCCACAGCCTCTCGGCCCATCTTCTCCACCAGCATTCTCTTGGTCTACAAGGAATCAGTCAGTAGGATTAGATAACCACAGTGAGCAGGATCATATGCAACTGGAGAGGGCTATGGTGACCCACAGAGCACAACTGCTGGGCTGGGAAGGACAAGATGAGTAAGACCAAGAAACATAGAGTATATTTATTCTCCATCATACAGGTCAGGTTATGGTGGAGTGAATTCAGTTAGATAAGATAAGAACACAACAATCACCGTATGACCCTGGACAAGTGATGCCATCACTCTGGATTAATTTTTTGCATTTATGAGATGAAGAGTTGAATAAAACTCTTTGGTCAAAGTCACTTCGACATTATTGTTTAACTGATCTTACCAAACAAACCTTCCAACATTTAAGGCTAGAAATACATCTGAAGTACCTGTCAAAGGATAAAAAACTAAGGACAAATAATTTACCTTTATTTTTTCTTTCAAATTTTTATTTAAATTCAAGTTAGTTCACATATGGTGTAGTATTAGTTTCAGGGGCAGAATTTAGTGATTCATCAGTTGCATATAACACCCAGTACACATCACAAGTGCCCTCCTTAACACCCACCACCCACTTATCCATCCTCCCACCCACTTCTCCTCTACCAACCCTCAATTTGTTCCCTATGGTTAAGACTCTCTTACGGTTTGCCTCTCCCTCTGTCTTTATCTTATTTTTCCTTCCCTTCTCCTATGTTCATCTGTTTTGTTTCTTAAATTCCACACAGGAATAGGAAATCGCATGGTATTTGTCTTTCTGACTTATTCCACTAGCATAATATACTCTAGTTCCATCTGTGTTGTTGCAAATGGCAAGATTTCATTCTTTTTGATGATTAATATCCCATTTGTGTGTATGTGTATATATATATACACACACACACATACACATATATATACACCACATCTTCTTTGGAATGATTAATATCCCATTTGTATGTGTGTGTGTATATATGACATACATAGCATACACACACACACATATATATATATATAAACACACCACATCTTCTTTATCCATTCATCTGTGGATGGACACTTGGGCTCTTTCCATAATTTGGTTACTGTTGATAGTGCTGTTATAAACAATGGGGTGGGCAGCCTGGGTGGCTCAGCAGTTTAAGCGCCTGCCTTATGCCCAGGGCGTGATCCTGGAGTCCCAGGATCGAGTCCCATGTCAGACTCCCTGCATGGAGCCTGCTCCTCCCTCTGCCTGTGTCTCTGCCTCTATCATGAATAAATAAACAAAATCTTTAAAAAATAAGTAAAAATAAACAATAGGGTGCATGTACCCCTTCAAATCAGTATTTTGTATTCTTTGGATAAATATCCAGTAGTACTATTGCTGGGCCATAGGATAGTTCTATTTTTAACTTGTTGAGGAACCTCCATACTGTTTTCCAAAATGGCTGCACCAGTTTGCATTCCCACCAATTTCTAAGAGGGTTCTCCTTTCTCCACATCCTCACCACCATCTGTTATTTCCTGAGTTGTTCGTTTTAGCCATTCTGACCGGTGGGAGGTGGCATCTCACTGTGGTTTTGATTTGTATTTCCCTGATGCTGAGTGATGTTGAGCATCTTTTCACATGTCTGTTAGCCATTTGTATATCTTCTTTGGAGAAATGTCTCTTCATGTCTTCTGCCCATTTCTTGATTGAATTATTTGTTTTGGAGCATTGAGTTTGAGATGTTCTTTATAGATTTTTGGATACTAGCCCTTTATCTGGCATTTACAAATATCTTCTCTATTCTGTGGGTTGTCCTTTAGCTTTGTTGGTTGTTTCCTTTGCTGTGCATAAGGTTTTTATCTTGAAGTCCCAAGGAGTTTCCAGTTACCAGAACTGTCTCACTCCAAGCCTATGGCTTTTCCACTGAAAATACTACAACGCTTGACTCAGGTACTCTGTTCAGATGTCCTCAGACTGACTCACCCTGACCACTCTAAAATGTCTGTGTTCTTCTCTAGGATTTTGATAGTTTCCTATCCCAGTTAGATCTTACATCCATTTATTTTTGTGTATAGTGTAAGAAAGTGGTCCAGTTTCATTCTTCAAATTGCATGTGGCTATCCAATTTCCCAACACCATTTGTTGAAGAAACTGTCTTTTTTTCATTGGATATTCTTTCTTGCTTTGTTGGAGATTACTTGGCCATAGAGTTGAAGGTCCATTTCTGGTTTCTCTATTCTGTTCCATTGATCTATGTGTCTGTTTTTGTACCACTACCATACTGTCTTGATGAGTACAACTTTGTAATATAGCTTGAAGTCTGGGATTACTATGCTTCACGCTTTGCTCTCCTTTTGACATGACTTTGGCTATTCAGGGTCTTTTCTGGTCCCATACAAATTTTAGAATTGTTTGTTCTGGTTCTGTGAAAAATGCTACTGTTATTTTGATACGGATTACAATGAATGTGTAGATTGCTATGGGAATATAGAAAGTTTAACAATACATGTTCTTCCAATCCATGAGCGTGGAAGATTTTTCCATTTCTTTGTGTCTTCTTTAATTTCTTTCATAAGTGTTCTATAGTTTCCAGAATAATTTCTTTTAAGTAAAAATGTTCAAATTCTTGTTATAAACCAAAAACACACACTGTATAATGATAATTGCAACTTTTATTACTATGTGCGAGGCACTGTATTAAGCATTGTAACTCTATAAGTATTATTATTGTTTCCAACTTACTAATAAGGAAAGAGGTCAGAGGACTTAAAGAACTTGCCAAAATTACTCAGCAAAAAAGTAGCAGATCTGGCCTCTGAATCTAACTCTGCCTGAGTTAGTTCCTTAGAGTCCTTAACCAAGATTTACTTAGGTTATAAATTTCTGACACACAAAAATCTAAAGAGCAAGAAGAAAAATCACCCCTAATTCTGCCTTTGAGAAGCAACAATTCTTAATATTTTGGCACATTTTTTCCAGTGTTGTTATTTTTAATGCTTTTATTGTAAAATAGACCTCATATACATGTATTATGGTGTATGTATATATCATATCTATATATCTATATATTACACACACTATTACAACCATCACCCAAGCTAAGAAATAAATCATTGTCCATCCATACCTTTGAAGCACCCTATGTGTCCTCTCTAATAACCTTTCCACTCTGGAAGTGAGCGCTATCTTGACCTACACACAGTAGAACTACAGAAAAGCAAAAAAATGCTTACCACCTAGATTTGCCTTGCTAATAAACAAGGTAGTTTACTTTTGCCTACATGTTTTCTTTTGTGATTTGCTTTTTCACTAAACTTTGTTTGTGAAATTCACACACATTGATAGGTATAACTGTTGTCCATATCCATCACTGTACAGCATTCCATCATATAAATATACAAATTATTTATTAACTCTCTTACTGATTGGTATTTGAGTTGTTTCCTGTTTGGGCATACTACAAAGAATGCTGCTATAAAACTACTTGTATATATCTCGGGGATCACACTACAAGGGGTTCTCTAGGGCATCTATCTAGAAAAAGCATTGCATCGATAATGCTACACTGGTTTCCAAAGTGGTCACACTAACTTATATGTCTGAGAGTTCTTGTTGCTCCACATGCTAACCAACATTTAGCAATGCTAGATTGATTATTGTTATTTCTTCAATTCTAATATGTACATTTCTCTGCATATTAACATCTCTGAAATTGGGATGTATTTCATAGTCTTTGTTGACCAGATAGTAGACACAAGAAGTTGTCCCTGCCAGGCATACATCTCAAGACTGGAGAATAAATGTCAGCAGCTTGGAAACCAAATCTCAGAAACAACAGAGAAGGTTTCTTTAAAGAAAGGCACAACCACAATGTTCTTGATGGCAGAAAAGAAAAACATTGTGTGGAAAATAACAGGGACACCTGGGTGGCTTAGCATTTGAGCATCTGCCTTCGGCTCAGGGCGTGGCCAGGATCTGGGATTGAGTCCCACATCGGGCTCTCCTTGCAGGGAGCCTACTTCTCCCTCTACCTACGTCTCTGCCTCTATCTGTCATAAATAAATAAATAAATAAAATCTTTAAAAAATAATAAATACTAATGACTCAGAGTGAGCTGATAGAAGTTGTTTTTTAAACACCTGAATTCAAAATATCAGTATTGATATATCCATCTAATTTATAACTGTAATAATTTCTTCTGTAAAAGAAAGTATATTTGATTTCATCCTCTAAATGACAACTTACAAATTGAAAAATTCAGGAGAATCTATTTTTTTTTTCCATTGGTGAATAAATAGGATGTAGTAGAAATCAAGTTAATTGAATTGTCCTAAAAGGTATGGTATACTAATTTGGTTGAAAGGCTATAATTTTTCTTAGAAATTACATTCATAACTACAACATTAAAAATTAAGAATGGCTATATTTTGGAGGTATCTGGGTGGCTCAGTTGGTTAAGTGCCTAACTCTTGGTTTTGGCTCAGGTATGATCTCCCAGTCAAAGCCCAACATGGCGCTCCCCTCAACGGGGAGTCTGCTTCCCCCTGCCCCTCCCCCTGCTGGTGTGTGCAGGGCACACATGCACACGCGCGCGTGCGCACACACACACACACACTCTCACTCTCTCTCATAAATAAATAAATCTTTAAAAATATATATAATGGCTATATTTTGATCCAACAATCGTACTTCTGAGTATATATCTAAAAGAACTGAAATCAATCTCAAAGAGCTATCTGTACCTCATCATTACCCCATTATTCACATCAGCCAAGATACAGAAACAATTCAAATGTTCATCAACAGATAAATAAACAAAATGTGGTATAGATATACAATAGAATATTACACAAAAGAATATTATTCGGCCTTTAGAAAGAAAGAAATCCTACCATTTGCAGCAACATGAACCAGAAGAACATTATACTAAGTGAAATAAGCCAGTCACAAAAGGACAAATACTACACAATTCCACTTACATGAAGTATCTAAAATAGTCAAACTCACAGAAGCAAACAGAATGGTAATTGTCAGGGGAAGGGAAAAGTAGGAAAGGGAATTGTTGCTCTGTAGGTGTAAAGTTTCAGTACGTAAGATGAGTAGTTTTAGAGGACCGCTGATCAACGTAGCACCTATTATTTTTATTTTAATTCCAAAATAGTTAACATACAGTTATATTAGTATCAGGTGTACAATACAGTGATTCAACAATTGTATACATTACTCAGTGCTCATCCCAATAAGTATGTTCTTTTTAATCTTCCTTCAACTACTTCACCCATCCCTCTACTCTCTTCCTGTTAACCACCATTTTGTTCACTATAGTTAATACATATATTTTATCTAATATGCTCACTATAATATATATATATTATATATAATAATAATATATATAGTTAGCCTATTTTTTGGTTTGTCTTTTTTTTCTTTGTTTCTCTCTCTCTTAAGTTCAACATACGATTGAAATCATGGTATCTGGGGCGCCTGAGTGGCTCAGTGGTTTAGCGCCACCTTCAGCTCAGGTTGTGATCCTGAAGTCCCAGGATCCAGTCCCACATCGGGCTCCCTCCAGGGAGCCTGCTTCTACCTCTGCCTGTGTCCCTGCCTCTCTCTCTCTGTGTCTCTCATGAATAAATAAATAAAATATATTAAAAAAAAAAAAAAGAAAGAAATCATGGTATCTGTCTTTCTCTAACTTATTTCACTTAGCATTATACCCTCTAGATCTATTCATGTCACAAATAAGATTTCATTCTTTCTTCTAATATTCTTATACATATACACCACTTCTTTATTCATCAATCAGTGGACACTTAGGCTGCTTCCATAATTTGGCTATCATAAATAATGCTACTATATAAACACAGGGGTGCATATATCTTTTGGAACTGTATTTTTGTATTCTTTGAGTAAATACCAAGTAGTACAATTGCTAGAACATAGGGTTGTTTTAATTTTTTGAGGAATCTGCATACAATTTTACACGATGGCTGTACCAGTTTGCATTCTCACCAACAGTGCACAAGGATTCCTTTTCTTCCTTGTTAACATCTGTTTCTTGTGTTTTTTATTTTAGCCATTCTGACAGGTTTGAGGTGATATATCATTATGGTTTTGATTTGCATTTCACTGATGATGACTGGTATTGAGCATTTTTTTCATGTATGTGTTGGCCAGCTCTATGTCTCCTTTGAAGAAATGTCTGCTCATGTCTTCCGCCCATTTTTAATTGTATTATTTGTTTTACTGGTTTTAAGTTGTATAAATTCTTCACATATTTTGGATACTAGCCCTTTATTAGATATGTCATTTGCAAATACCTTCTCCCATTCAGTAGGTTGCCTGTTAGTTTTGTTAATTATTTCCTATGCTGTGCAGAAGTTTTCGTTTTGATGTAGTCCCAAAGTTTTTTTTGCTTTTGTTCACCTTGCTCAAGAGACATATCTAGAGAGATGTTGCTGTGGCTGAGGTCAGAGAAATTATGGCCTGTAATCTCTTATGGAATTTTTATGGATCTCAGGGGTGCCTGGGTGGCTCAGTCGATAAGCACCTATCTTCAGCTCAGTTCATGATCCCAAGGTCCTGGGATGGAGCCCCAAATGGGGGTGGGGGGGGTGGGGAGGGGTCCCTGCTCAGCAGGGAATCTGCCTTTCCCTCAGCTCATGCTCATTCTTGCTCTAAGAAATAAATAAAATTTTTGAGAGAGAGAGAGAGAGAGAATAAGTCTCAAGTTAAGTGTACTTACTATAAAAACAAACCAAGCCCACAGAGTAACACAGGGAAATTTTTGAAAATGATAGATATGTTTAGCATCTTGATTGTGGTGATAGTATTATGGGTGTATGCCTATGTCCAAACTTGTCAAAATGTGTACATTAAAATATGTGCGTAGGGGCACATGGGTAGCTCAGTTGCCTAAACTACCGACTCTTGATCTCAGCTCAGATCTTGATCTCAAGGTCATGCATTGGTATGGAACCTACTTAAAAAATATATATGTATGCACTTTTTGTATATCAAGTATACCTCAATAAAGCTTAAAAACAGGGACACCTGGGTAGCTCAGCAGTTGAGTGTCTGCCTTTGGCTCAGATCCGAGATTCTGGGATCTGGGATCGAGTCCCACATCGGGCTCCCCATAGGGAGCCTGCTTCTTCCTCTGCCTGTGTCTCTGTCTCGCTCTGTGTGTCTTCCATGAATAAATACGTAACAATAAAAAAAAAATAAAGCTTAAAAACATTACTGTCTGTAGAATTGAGAAAAACATCCCAACAATAAGCTTAAACTATGGGGCAGCCTGGGTGGCTCAGCGATTTAGCGCTGCCTTCAGCCCAGGGCCTGATCCTGGAGACCTGGGATCGAGTCCCACGTTGGGCTCCTTGCAAGGAGCCTGTTTCTCCCTCTGCCTATGTCTCTGCCCCTCTCTCTCTCTCTCTGTGTGTGTCTCATGAATAAATAAGTAAAATCTTTAAAAATATAGTAGGCACCCAGTAAATTCTTGTGTCTAGATAATGAGATCACTGCTATCAGATTAAAACAGAAGCAAAAACATTTTCATGTGTGTAAGACTAATCTGTTGAAGACAACTGAACTATAAGGATTTCATATAAGTAATGTAAGATGTTTAAAGCTGAAAACTACATCCACCTCTCAGTTTTAAAGAATACATATTATGTTAATATCAAGCAAAGTATGCTTGCTCTCTGGCAATGGTATATTTATTCAAAACAACAAGATCTTAAAATCAATACTATCCCATTATATTAACAGTATTTTTAAAACCAAGAAAGAGTGGTCAGAGCCCAGATATGGTCTCCCCATGACCGCCAAGGGAAAGAACATACATACACAAGCAACCATGGCTCACCTTGTTGCGGCATTCCTTCAGCAGGCCCTCTACAAACTTCCAGTTGGTTTGAGCAATCACTGATGGGGAGAGGTTGGAGAGTTTGGGTTGGCGGATGGTACTGCCCATATTCCTGGCTTCCTGGATGTACTTCTACATCAGAGAAAAATCAAAGGTTTTTTGGGTCCATGCACACAAACTGCAGGTGTCCAGTACTAAGAGCCTGAAGAGGTCAATACTATCATCCCACATTTTCTTATGCCTCTTTCCTATGCTCACAGTTGGAGTGGGGAGGGTTTTAAATTCTTGCAGCAAAGACAAAAAAACTAAGAAAATATGATGATTTTTCTCTGATGTAAGTAAGGCATACTATGAGTACTGTAATTACCTTTGCTTTAATAATACAAGAGGTAAAGAACACATAGCTAACACAAAGCTAATAACACATGGCTGCAGCATGTATACAGCTCAATGTATAAACCCACTCAAATTTCAGAATATTACTGAGAAACTAATTTTCTACCGCAAGCTGCAAGGAGTTTAACTCCTCTGCCCATATCAAAGATAGATACCTACCCTTTCTATCATAAAGTATAGCCTTGCTAAATTAGGGTCTGGAAAATAATAGTGCACATTCAAAACAACTGCATTTTCTGTTTTTCTACAATGTGCTGTTAAATATACTATTTAACACAGAGCTCACATCAATTCAGTGAACTACACACTGACATCCTCTCAGAATCAGAAGTTCGCAACCAGTATTTTTACCCTAGACTTTATTCCAGGAATACAATTCTGTCCTTTATATCTTCTGGTCCCTCAATCTGCCCCCACTACCAACTCCCAAGTTTAGGCTTCAATTCCTTCACCTGGATTACTGCTACCTGACTCCTAGTTTGTTACCTACCTCCTATACCTCCTTACTACAAAGTATTCTGTCAGTAGCCTCCATTACACAACAACTACCAAGCATTTGATCCTTCATTTCTTCTACTTGAATGCTCTTCTTTGTCTCTCATCATCCCATCATCCTCCAAGGCTTAAAGAGATGGTGGTTCCATCACTCTTGTTTGAATACTACTCCAGGTAGAACTGACTTCTGATTTCTCTAATCAGAGATCAAACATTGGCTTGCTTTTCATATGGCCCTTTCAAAACACTATCCTACTGAAATTATTTGTGTATCTGACTTTATTTCCTTAATAAACTGATATCCCTTGAGGACAAGCCTGCCTCCTTGTCATCTTTATATTTCGAAGTATTTACTACAGTGATCTGACCAAGAAAACATGCTCAATAAACACTGTTGAAAGAAGTAATATGGAGGTGAGGTGGACGACCCAGGGGAGACTTATAAAATAATACCAAAATCCCAAATCCCTTATGCTCACCTTCACAAAAACTCTGGAACCCAATCATATCCTATAAATCAGAGGTTAAAAATTCATAACCAGGGCACCTGGGTGGCTCATTGGTTGAGTGTCTGCCTTTGGATTAGGTTGTGATCCTGGGGTCCTAGGATTGAGTCCTGCATCAGGCTCCCTATAGGGAGCCTGCTTCTCCCTCTGCCTATGTCTCTGCTTCTCTGTCTTTCTCATGAATAAATAAAATCTTTAAAAAAAATTCATAACCATACCTTGCAACTCTTATTTCTTTAAAAACAGCAAAGACAAAATGGCATTTATTTTCCCATTCACTGAGATGTCAGATACATACGAAAATAATATGCTTTAACAGATTTTTAAATGTACCAAATGTAAACTGCAGGTCTTTTCTCAAAGAGAAGTTCTTGAAATGGGTTTCTGAAGGTGAAGCTCCATTTTCACAACTTCTCTGGAATTAAATAAGGTAGGGTCTCCATCCAGAGGTTTAGAACTAGAAACTTTACTGGGAACAAGTTATAGTAGAGCTAAGAAACTCAGCTGGTAAACTCAGGGGGTCAATTCAGGAGTCCCTAACCCCTAGGCACCTGATTATAACATTCCTCTCTTTTGCTCTTCTAAGCAAAAAAGTCAAGATTATGTTTTAAATTAAAATACATAAAAAACAGAAGAAAAGTCCTCCACCATCTAGTTTCAGAGATTCACAGTATTGACCCAAGTTTATCTTTTCTTCCTTCTCCAACAGAATTAACTTCTTTATTACAATACACTACCCAAAATAAGCCTCACAAATTATAAAGTAATTCTCCCAAATTTCAGAATCTTATTTTCTGAGGTTCCGGTCATACTCCCCAGAAAGCATCGTGCAAGACTGAGTACTGAAAGGACAGTGAAAGGCTCTCTTCTTAAGCACAGAGATCATTCCTGATGGGGCTGCAAACAGTGTGGCTCAGGGAGAGGACCTACCTGGTTAGTAGCCAGCTGTCACTTGCAGAACATCATACATCCTGGATTTGTCATAACCAAGGCCCAGGATCAGGTATGAGGAACTAACCCTAGTATTAACCCTTCTTTATGGGGAAAGGTTATTGCTAAGACATTTGAATTAGACCAGAGGCCAAGGGAATGGGAAAGAGAAAGAGAGTGTAGAATAGTCATAGTGTCACTGTCACTCTTAAGGTTTCTTACCTCTCTCTGGTCATTATCTAAACGCAGGTGTTCTGTGTGCTGCTTCTGCCGATCTTTCCGCCTCCACTGGGCAGGAGCATTCCTTTTTGTCCACCTGGCAGAATCCAAGCAGGCAAATTATGAACATCATGCTAAGAAAGTAAGGTCAAGTTACTGATAGGAGAGAACTTGAAAATCTAGGGAACAACACTGGGCATGGGAAAATCACCAAAAAGTCACCAGAGATAGTTCAGAGACCTTGAGGAAAAGGAGCTTAAGAGATCAGTGACTGGGCAAGAAAAACTCCCCAGGGAACACAGATCTATCTCTCTTAAGGCACGTACCAAAAACCTCACATGCAGATCCAAAACTATACTCGTTCAACACTTTCTGGGCTTTGATATACTCATCTCCAAAATAACTACAAAAGAGCAACCCTGCTAAAGTATCTACTTTTAGTTCAGTCTCCAATTATTTCAGTTACCACTTACTGAAGACACGATGCTAGGTATGGTATGGGATTTAGTCGAAAGATGATTGTAACCTATCTACAGTCTAGCTTTTCACAGCTTCTGGGCATGTGGAGCTATCCCAATTTGCAGAGTAGAGACAGGCACTAGTCATCTTTGTCACCTGTTTTCCTGTTCAAACAAGTGAACAACCTGGACAGTCTGGGTCTTTTCCATATTTGCTTTACAAAATTCCAGGGATCGTCTATCAGCTCAGACCTAGATACTGGATAACTCTCATCACCTGGTTAAGGAGCTGGATCCTTGGGGTTGACTCACTTGTTGCTGGCTGGCCCAGTGGAGAGTACATCAGACTGCAACTTAGGGAAAAAGCCCGGCTCATACTTCCCTTGTCCAATCTTCATATCAAGTAAATGGGGATGAATCGCAGTATGGTCGATTTTTGCCAGACGCAGTTCAATTGCTTTCTCTGGATGAGAACAACAACAAAAATAAGTCAAATATTTTTTTAAATTTTAAAAAATATACCATATTCTAAGCTGTAAAGTAAGTCTCAATACATTTAAGATCATGTGAATCATAAAAAGTACGTCCTCTGACCACAATAATCAATAATAACATCTTAAAACTAAATAAATACACTTCTATGTAAAACTCATGGCTAAAAAAAAATCAGAAAGTATTTTTAAACTGAATAAAGATGAAACACAAAATATCAGCATGTCATTAAAATATTACTCGAAAGGATATTTACAGCACTAAATGCCTATTTTTGACAAAGGTCTCAAACCAATGACCTCAGCTTCCACCTAAAGAAACCAGAAAAAGACGAAGAAATTAAATCCAGAGTAAATACAAGAAAGGAAATAATAAAGGCCAGAGTAAAATCAATGAAATCAGAGAAAATTAATAAATCAAAACACTGGTTCTTTCAGAAGATCAGGAACACTAATTTTAAAAAAGTCTGGTCAGGATAAAAAGGCAGACAAATTAACAGTATCAGGGATGATAGAGGTGACATTGCTACAGATTCTTCAGATATTAATAATGGAATATTATAAATAATTTAATGCCAATAAATTTAAAAGTAGGTTAAGGGGTAGCCCGGGTGGCTCAGCAGCTTAGCGCTGCCTTCAGCCCAGGCTGTGATCCTAGAGACCCGGGATCGAGTCCCACATCGGGCTCCCTGCATGGAGCCTGCTTCTCCCTCTGCCTGTGTCTCTGCCTCTGTCTCTCTGTGTGTCATGAATAAATAAGTAAAATCTTAAAAAAAATAAAAATATGGGGATCCCTGGGTGCCTTAGGGGTTTAGCTGCTGACTTTGGACCAGGGTATGATTCTGGAGTCCTGGGATTGAGTCCCACATCAGGCTCCCAGCATGGAACCTGCTTTTCCCTCTGCCTGTGTCTCTGTCTCTCTGTCTCTCTCTCTCTCTCTGTCTCCCATGAATAAATAAAATCTTTTAAAAAAATAAATAAAAATAAAAAATAAAATAAAAATAGGTTAAATGCAGAAACTCCTTGAAAAACAGAAATTGTGAAAGCTCATTCAAGAAATAGATAATATAAATAGCCCTATATCTATTTTTAAAATTGAATCTGTAGTTTATTTTTTAATTTTTTCAGGTAGGCTCCATACCCAATGTGGGGCTTGAATTCACAACCTTGAGAGGAAGAGTTGCTTGCTCTATCAACAGAGCCAGCCAGGTGCCCCTGAATCTGTAGTTTAAAACCTTCCCATAGGGCAGCCCGGGTGGCTCAACAGTTTAGCGCCGCCTTCAGCCCAGGGTCTGATCCTGGAGACCCGGGATCGAGTCCCACGTCCGGCTCCCTGCATGGAGCCCGCTTCTCCCTCTGCCTGTGTCTCTGCCTCTCTCTCTTTCTCTGTGTCTCTCATGAATAAATAAATAAAATATTTAAAAAATAAAAAAATAAAAAATAAAAATAAAACCTTCCCATAAAAAACTCCAGGCCCAGTGATGCCTGGGTGGTTCAGTGGTTAGGTGTCTGCCTTGAGCCTAGGGAGTGATCACAGTCTGGGGATTGAGTCCTGCATCACGCTGCCTGCAGGGAGCCTGTTTCTCCCTCTGCTTGTGTCTCTGCCTCCCTCTCTATGTCTCTGATGAAAAAATAAATAAAATCTTAAAAAATAAACAAACAAAAAACTCCAGGCCCAGATGGCTTCACTGATGAATTTGCCAAACCCGTAGAGGTCTCCCAGGAAACTGAAGAGGAGAGAATTTTTGCCAACTTATTGGCTTTATTTATTCTTATATATTCTAATATATTATTTATTTATTTATTTATTCATTCATCCATTCATTCTTATCCTGATACCAAATTAGACCAAAGGAAAAAAAAAATTAGACCAAGATATTACCAAAAACAACTATGAACCAATATCCCTCATGAACATACATGTAAAAATTCTAAACTAAATTTTAGTAAACCCAATCCAATAATATGTAAAAAGGATAATACATCATGACCAAGTACAGTTTATTTCAGGAATGCAAGTTGATTTACACATTCAAAAATCAATGAATGTCATTCACCAAATTAAAAAACTAAATTTAATAACCATATAATTACCTCAATAGATGCAGAAGAAGCATCTGACAAAACAAAACATTCACTTCTGATAAAAACTCTCAGTAAACTAGTAACAGAAACAAACATTCATCTATTAAAAGATATCCACTGAGGGGCACCTGGGTGGCTCAGTCAGTTGAGCATCCAACTATTGATTTCAGTGCAGGTCATGATCTCAAGGTAGTGAGATTGAGCCCCATGTCAAGCTCTGAGCTCAGTGGGGAGTTGGCTTGAGATTCTCTCTCTCCCTGCTAAGGGCTTGTGCACTCTCTCTCTAAATAAATAAATCTTAAAAAAAATTATATCCAATGAAAAACCCATCATACTTAATGGTGAATGTTTTCCCCTAAAATCAGGACTAAGACAACAATGTCCACTATCACCATGTCTATTTGACACTATAGTAAAGATTCTAGCCAGTGCAACACAGCAAGATAAAGAAATAAAAGGCATCTGGATTGGAAAGGAAAAAGTAAAACTATAATTATTTACAAGTAATATGATTACCTATGTAAAAAAATCTGCTAGAATGTACAAAAAACTACTAGAAATAATAATATGGTTGCAGGGCACATATCAATATACAGAACTCTACTGTATTTCTATATCTTAGCAAAGAACAATCAGAAATTAAAATTTTAAAATACCATTTATAATAACACCAAAAAATATGAAATACTTAAAAGGATAAATCTGACAAAAGACATGTAAAACTTGCACACTGAAAACTACATAACTCTGAGAGAAATTAAAGAAGACCTAAATAAATGGAGAAATATGCCACCCCATGGATGAGAGAACTCAGTAATGTTAAGGTGTCAAATCTCTCTAAATTGATCTATGGATTCAAGGCAATTTCAATCAAAATCTCTAAAGTTTATTTGTGAAAACTGATAAGCTGATCATATATATATAACAAAGAACCCAGAATAGTCAAAGCAACTTTGAAAAAGAATAAAGTTGGAGGACTAACATTACCTAACTTCAAGATTTCATACAAAACTACAGTAATCCAGACAGTGTGGTACTGATGTAAATATAGACTAAAAGATTAATGAAACAAAACACAGAATCTAGAAATAGACTCACACGTATATAGAGCAATATTTTAACAAAGGTTAGAAGACAATTCACTGGAGAAAGGGCTAGTTATTTCAACATATGACACTGGAACAAGTAGATATCCACATGGAAAAAACGAACTTAGATTCTTAGCTTATGCATCTATAAAAATTGAAATGGATCATAGACTTAAATATAAAGCCTGACTATATAAAACTTTTAGAAAGAATTATAGAGAAAAAAAAATCTATGACCTTGGTTAGGGCAAAAATTTCTTACATATAATACCAAAAGTATAACCTGTTTTTTTCCTAGAGATTTTATTTTTTAAGTAATCTCTACACCCAACATGGGGCTCAAACTCACAACCCTGAGACCAAGAGTCTCCTGCTCTACCAACTAAGCCAGCAAGCATCCCAATTTTTAAAAAATA
Organism: Canis lupus dingo; assembly: GCF_003254725.2. Lineage (NCBI taxonomy): Eukaryota > Metazoa > Chordata > Mammalia > Carnivora > Canidae > Canis > Canis lupus. The sequence continues at coordinate 33,011,978 of NC_064263.1, forward strand.
TTTTATTCATTTATTCATGAAAGACTGAGAGAGTGAGGCAGAGACACAGGCAGAGGGAGAAGCCAGCCCCCTGCAGGGAGCCCAATGCAGGACTGGATCCCAGCATCCCAGGATCACGACCTGAGCCAAAGGCAGACGCTCAACCACTGAACCACCCAGGCGTCCCGTCCCACCCCATTTTTTTTTTTAAAGATTTGATCCATTTTTTGAAAACTGATAAATCAGGCCTCATCAAAAATTTTTTTAAAGATTTTATTTATTTATTAATGAGAGACCCAGAGAGAGAGAGAGAGAGAGAGAGAGAGAAGCAGAGACACAGGCAGAGGGAGAAGCAGGCTCCATGCAGGGAGCCCAACGTGGGACTCGATCCCGGGTCTCCAGGATCAGGCCTTGGGCTGAAGGCAGCGCTAAACCACTGAGCCACCTGGGCTGTCCTCATCAAAATTTAAAACATTGTTCTTTAAAAATCACTGTTAAGAGAACAAAAAGACAAGCCACAGAGTAAGGCAATATATGCAAATCATCTGTCTGATAAAGGACTTGTAACCAGAATATATAAACAACTTTTAAAACTCAATAAAAAGAAAACAAACAAGCCCAAAAGAGGGGAGAGGGAAGACACTTCACCAGAAAAGATGAAATGATGAATGGCAAATGAGCGATGGAAAAATGTTCAACACCATTAGTCATCAGGGACACCCAAATCAAAAATACAATGAGATATTACTACAAACCTATTAGAATAGCTAAAATTGAAAAGACTGACCATACCAAATGTTGGCAACAAGGTAGAGGAACTGTAACTCATACTCTGCTAACAGGAATATAAAATTACAACCAAACACTGTGAAAGACAATTTGTGAGTTTCTTTAAAAAAGTCAACATACAAATATCACATGATCCAGTCCTTCCATTTCTAGGTATTTATACAAGGGAAAGGAAAACATGTAAACAAATGTTCATAGCCCAAATGCCCACCAACAGGTAAATAAATTGCAGCAATATCTATACAATGGAATACTACTCAGCAATAAAGGGAACATGAATGAACCTCAAAATAATGATGCGGAGTAAAAGAAGCCAGACAAAAAGGAAAAGGAAAAGGAAAAGAAAAAGAGAAAAGAAAATACAGTGTGATTCCATTTATATAAAATTCTAGAAAATAACACATATCATAGCACTGGTTGCCTCAGCATTTGGGGGGAGAATGGGGACGGGACAGGATGGAGGTATTACAAAAGGCCATGAGGAAACTTCTGAAAATAATGAATGTATTTGCTTGTTCTTGATGTAAATGTATACATATACCAAAACTTTAAGTATGTGCAGTTTTCTTACATCAATTATACTTCAAAAAATATTTTTAAAGATTTTGAGAGAGACAGATGGACAGAAAGAGCACAAGCCAGAGGAGGGGCAAGCTGACTTCTCCGTTGAGCAGGGAGCCCAACATTGGGCTCAATCCCAAGACCACGAGATCACAACCTGAGCCAAAGTTTTCAAAAATTTTAAAGAATAAGGCAGGTCCCCACCTGGGACTACAGTGAGCCCTGAAGGGTTCTTATCTTAGACCAATCTGTGGGAGCCTGCCTGCAAGTTGAGAGGAGAAACAGGCTCATGTGCACTTTGCTTCTCAGAGCACCTCCTGCCCTCATGTTTGCAGCACCTCTAGGTTGGTGTGGATCATGAGCCAAGCCGGCCAATTAAAAAAAAAAAAAAAAAAAAAAAGGAGTAAGAACCAAAAAAGCTGGTAACTCTCCTGGTATTTCCTAGTCATATAAAAATATCTCAGCCTTTGGGACTTGATGTTATCCTAGGTCAAGTCACCTTCTCTCTTTGGGCCTCCCTCACTTCCTCCCAATCTTACTCTCATTCAGAGGATTTATTCAGTGTCTAAAATGTGCCAGAGGGCAGCCCGAGTGCCTCAGCAGTTTAGCACCGCCTTCAGCCCAGGGCACCTTCAGCCCAGGGCGTGATCCTGGAGATCCGGGATTGAGTCCCACGTTGGGCTCCCTGCATGGAGCCTGCTTCTGCCTGTGTCTCTGCCTCTCTCTCTGTGTCTCTCTCATGAATAAATAAATAAAATCTTAAAAAATAAAAAAATAAAATGTGCCAGGTGCTATTCTAGGCCTTGCAGATACAATGGTGAATCAAAAAAACACCTTTATCTATAAAATTAGTCAGTGAGAACTGATTGCCATCAAGATCCCCTTTAAATGCAGCATTTTTAAGGATCTCCAAAAAGATCCTTTTAGTTCTGTTTTTACCATTTTCCAAACAGGTTGCTTCAAGAAGCTGAGGTGTGAGATGGGGTGAGGTGACTAAACTAGTCCTCCAGGCCAGGGATCTGAGGCCAGTGGCAAAAACTCTACTCTAGCATATTTGGAGTACATCTCTCAGGAGCATACCTAAAATACTGCCATTATTCCTAGGAGCAAAGCACAGAGTTGCCAAGGGGTCTGTGACCCATTTTCCTAAAAATGAGTCGTACAAAGGAGGACCCATTAGAACACGTGCCCTGGCCACAACTGAGACCAGAGTAATTCAAATCAGCATGCTGCAGTGTTTGGCTTTCAACAAATGGATTATAGATGGGCTGAGAATTGATTGCCTAGACCCTTGTGGCTGATGCGCAAGGCCTCAAGTGACTAGAGCTTCCTGCTTTATAGCCTCTTGCTATAAGCAAATCCTTCCCTTTATTCCAGTGAATCATATACACAATTTTCAAATGCAGCACAACATGAAAAGATTGGGAAGTCCTGATTTAAACTGATGGCTTGGGAGATGTTTCTGTAAACTGACCCTCTTTAAAAAAAAATCTCTGTCAAACTTCCTAGAACCAAAATATTAGGCAGGGTTAAGGAATACGAAGCCTGATGTGTTCCAGGAGCCAATAATAACTATGTTAGAGTAATCCACTTACATAAGCAACATGTCCTAAAGCCTTAACCAAGAGGACTGTCATCTTAATAAAGGCCTGGAATAAGAGCTAAAAGGTAAAGATAGACAGCTAGAGAATATGATTTTGATGAAGACTGGACTTTGTCCAAATTGTCACCAATTTTGGGGTGCCTGGGTGGCTAAGTAAGGTAACTTCGACTCTTCATTTCGGCTCAGGTCATGATCTCAGGGTCATGAGACTGAGCTCCACATTGGGCTCCATGCTCAGTGCAGAGTCAGCTTGCAATTCTTTTTCTCTCCCACTCCCTCTCCTTCTGCTCTTCCCCAGGATCTTGTGCACACACATACACACACACACACACACACACACTCACCCTCTCTAAGATAAATAAAATCTAAAAAAAAAAAAAAAAAATGTCACCAGTTTCATCTTCAAAACCTAGAAAAATACGTGGTACATTCATTCACTCAGTAAATATTTGTTGATACACCTACCAATTGAGCATATAACAGATATTATACTATTTAGTAAATGAATGAACAAAATATACAAACAGGCTAAAAGAAGGACACTGAACAACCCACAAGGAAGTAATCACACTACTTAATCTGACACCTTAAATGAGACTATTCTCTAGCTAAACTGACCTAGATAGGGCCTCTGCAAACAAAAAGGTGTTTTCAATCATGCATGTAGGAAACAACTTTTAACATCTATGCACTAGGCCAATGCTAGCAGACCGAGGGCAAGAAACTGAATAGTCTCTGCTCTTAAACTGTTCTCTAATAATGACAGTGCAAACAAATAGAGATTATAGAGAAGACACAAGGACAAAGCACCACAGGAGCAGAGCAAAGCACCACTGACTCAGCCTGAGGTCATCAGAAAAGGCTCCAAAGAGGAAGAGACATTTCAGTTAAGTTTTTGCAGCAAACACTGTCAAGTGCCTAATCATAACTCATATATCTTTCTTTCTTGCTGGTAGAGCCTCAGTATTGTTCTGGGTAACATTACACCCAGTTCAATATTCACTTTCATAGCTTCCTTTGCACTTATGGATGGTCATATAACATGGTTGTGGCCTATGAGACAACAGAAATTGTTGGGAATTTCTGGGATAGCTTTTGTTTTCTGATACAAGAGGGAAAATATCACTGGCAACAATCTTCCCCTCTTCCTGCCTTGAATGTAAACATAAAAAGCCTCTTATAACCACGAGGCAACAAGTATGAATATAAAAGTCAATATACTAAGGATAACCGAATGAAAAGATAGAATCTCAGTTCTTGATTACACTGTTAAGCAACTGAGCCAACACCAAAAACCACAATTCTGCACTTGTTAGTAATTTGAGAAAAATAACCTCATCTGTCTAACCAAAAGCTGATTAGATTTTCTATTTCTTATAGCAGGACTCATTTCTAACGACACAGTGTTTTGTTTTGTTTTTTAAAGATTTATTTATTCATTCATGATAGACACAGAGAGAGAGAGAGAGAGGCAGAGACACAGGCAGAGGAAGAAGCAGGCTCCATGCCAGGAGCCTGATGCGGGACTCGATCCCGGGACTACAGCATTGCGCCCTGGGCCAAAGGTAGGTGCTAATCTGCTGAGCCACTCAGGGATCCTCTCCTGTTATTTTTTTTTTTTTTAAGATTTTATTTATTTATTCATGAGAGACACAGAGAGAGAGCCAGAGACATAGGCAGAGGGAGAAGAAACAGGCTCTACGTAGGAAACTCAATGTAGGACTTGACCCCAGGACTCTAGGATCACATCCTGAGCCGAAGGCAGACACTCAACCACTGAGCTACTCAGGCATCCCAGATACAGTGTTAAAGTAGAAGTAGTCTGCCAGGCAAAAAAAGAGGAAGGCAATGGGAATAATTTATGCAGAAACAGAAACAGGGAAAGAAGCTGGCATGTTTAGGAACAGGGACACTCTAGTGACATAATCCAAAAGGCAAGTACAGCACCAAAAAAGTCTCACCTGCTTCATCCACAGTAGTACACTTCTGGTACATGGATGTGCGGAGAGTAGGTGTCCGAACATTCAACAGCCTGATCTTGTCTACTCGAGAATCAAATACCCGGAGCACTGGGTCTTTATCATCATCGTCATGACACATGATTTTGTTATCAATGAAAGAAGCAAACATCTGGGTCTCTAGGAATCTTGAGAGGAAGGGCAGATATGGCTCAGGCTGGTCTGATAGAAAAGATGCCTGGTGAGACCGAAAGGGAACACAGTCATGAAAAAGGAGAGAAAAGCAGGTAAATCAGCCTTGACCAACAAAGGTAACACACCCAAAGGATCCAGTAGGTTATTTTTTTCCTAGGTTTCCTGAGGTTTCCTAGGTCTTTATGAAAAGCAAACAGCAAAATCTCTTCATTGTTTTTTTTAACACATATAATATCAGATACTCTGAAACTTTGACACACTAGCTCAAACTTACTCAGGTAACCTACTATGGCAACCAATCTTCCCAGAATCTTTTTTTCTTCTTCCCAGAATCTTGATGTTCAACCTGCATATGCACCTTAGCTCAAAGGAGCTCTCTGACTAAAGGTAAGTAACCTGTTAGTAACAACAAGCACTCTGTTCTAAAACAAGATTTCATATTTCATCAGAAGGACCATGAACTTGTTTCCAGTACATAATATAATGAAAGAAAACGCATCTTAAGATAAATCCAAGCCAGAGGCTCTGGCAGGTTCTCATTCCTTACCACCTACCGAACACGATTACTCACTTTATCAAAGTTTTGCATCTGCTCCCTGTTGGTAAACCAGGACTCCTTATCCTGGCTGGGCTGAATGACAAACACCTCATAGTCTGCAAACATCTGAGTGAAACGATTTGCAAAAACTTCACGGATCTGAATGTTTAGCTGGTAAATTCTGAGTTCTTCCTCATCACACTGAACCTTCAGATCCTTATTGCTGCTGGGGTCTTCACGTACTTCCAGCTACAAAAAAAGAAACAACAGCTGAAAACATAAGCTTTCTCTTTATCCCCCCAAAATGCAACTCATCTGTCCCGCCCCCCCACACACACTCCCAGAGTAGCCCTGCAGTGGTCACGTACTTCACAGCAAATGCAGAAGAGAAAAAAAGAGAAGAAGAGAAAAAGAAAGGAATTCTGATACAGAAAAACGAGGGTATTGGCATCTGTAGGTACCCAGGAACTCAATGATAGTAGAAAGATCATTATGGGCAAAAAAAGTGACTCAACAATAGAGGAAAAGCTGCTACTTATCTCAAGGGTCAGGGAAAGGAAGAAATATGGTAAGTCAATGAGAAAATGATAAGGCAAAGCAACAAAGTCAAACTCTGGTTCTCCTTTCATTTCTTTGATTTTCTCCCCCACATCACTGTCCTTATCTTTCTCCCTAAGATTTTTTTCCTGTGTCTGTTTTAACCTCTCTAAATCTCTCTGTTTCCCTTTAGCCATCATTTTTTAAAAATATCTCCTTTACTAACTAAATAGAACAGGAAAATGAGATGTTTCATACTTAACTAAAAAAATAGCCCAACAACTGATTATATCAGCCCATTCTGCTTATAATTTATAAAAATAACAGTGAGAATGGGGGAGGGTGAAGAATGGGTAAAAAAACTACACAAAGTTAACAGTCTCATCAAAGTCAGGAGATAGAAAGCTAATTTCATCCCAGAAAAAGCATAGGACTAGCATTCAGAAGGACTAGGATCTAGCCCTCCACTCAGCCACTACCTAGGCATTTAATCTTGGGCTAAACACTCAAGCTCTCCAAGCCTTAGTTTCTTGGGTGATAAAACAGCATTTAACAATACCTGCTCTGCATGCTGTAGGTTGCTGTGAAACTCAAATGGCATTGGATGTGAAAGAGGTCTGAATACAAAGGTTACCACAGTCATCCCTTCAAGTCACTCTACTGTAGTGTTCACAAAGAATGACAGCAGGTCCTCCTTGACGCCCTGGTAAGAAGCTATCCAAACTTAGATTTAAGTAGCATTTACTAAGATAATGTTTGCCAGAATCTTCCATCCAAAAGCATTCTTCCACTGCTCACAAATAAGTCTTGCCCTGAACTAGGTGCTTTCTCATTTCACACTGTATTGCACCAGGATAGCCCCCTCATACAGACCAAATCTGTCACAAACTCATATATAGCATCTTACCTTTTCCAGGCTCACCCCAGTCCTCTTGACCAAGGCCTGCAGCCGGGCAATAGTTTCATTCTCCTTGAGGAGCTCATAGGAATGCAAAGGGGAGCCTGCGATGTTCCCATTCCTCTTGTCAGAGACAAGCTCAGAGGCCCGGAGCCTCTTCAGCTTGGAGGCACTCTCACTGCAATGAAGGTTCCCTTCAGGAGGAATGCCAAATGCCATGAGGATCTCAGAGACTTCCTGGACAAACTCCAACTTGTTGGGAAACTGAGGCAAGTCCTCTGGCAGCTCAATGAAGTGGTTGTCAATATCCACAAAGCAGAGGTTAGCCTGGCAGTCAAAACAAGATGAGGGTGAACAACTCCAGAGCATTAAGAGCATTAAAGCTTTAGAAAGGATAATGAAAAAAAAAAAAAAAAAAAAAAAAGAAAGGATAATGAACAAGAAAAAGAAGAAGAAATATCTGAAATTGGCATGTATGAGATACCGTATAAAGAAGGTGGGGCTCAGGAAGGAAATAGACCTGAGTTCTAATCTTCCCCTGCCACTTTCTAGGGAAACTTACTTAACCTTTCTGATTCTGTCTCCTCAGTTATAAAATGGAAATAAAGAGAGAAAAACAGGGGATCCCTAGGTGGCTCAGAGGTTTAGTGCCTGCCTTCAGCCCAGGGCATGATCCTGGAGTCCCTGGATCGAGGCCTGCATCAGGCTCCCTGCATGGAGCCTGCTTCTCCTTCTGCCTGTGTCTCTGCCTCTCTCTCTGTCTCTCATGAATAAATAAATAAAATCTAAAAAAAAAAAAAAAAAAAAGTGAGAGAGATAAAAACTTATCTTAGAGAGCAGTGGATTCTGTGATGACGTAAATATTCAGCACCTATTTATTAAAATTAAAACTTTATTTGTAAATTTAATATAAATTTTTTTCAAAATTCCAGAAAGACTTTTTTTTTTTCAGAAAGACTTTTTTTTTAACAGTGATGAATTAATTCTGAATCTTGCCTGAAAGAATAAAATAGCCAAGAAAATTTTGAGAAAACAACTGCCTTACTAGATTCTAATACAAACAAAATAATCTGCTGGAAAAGAAAAGTCTTGAACAGACTCATGTATCATGGATGGATCATTCAATAAATGTTTTCAGGACAGATGGCTGTACATTTAGAAATATTAAAATAGAATACCATACTCAAAAATAAACTTGAGATAGACTATAGATTTAAATATAAAAAATAAAACCACTTTATTTTCCTAAAAAGAGTATCTTTTAGAGATAGATATTGAATATATTTGAAAAACATAATAATGCTGTGTGAGACTTATTTCAAAATAATCCAGTAGGGTGAGAGGGGAGAGGGAAGATGATACAGAAAGAAGAGCAGCCATGAGTTGATGATTGTCATAAAATGATGAATGCTAGCTTCTATACTCTTACCTGTATTCATGTTCCCCATAACAAAAAGTTTAATAAGTTAAATAAACCCACAAAAGCATTAACAAAACTATAAAAGATTACTGCTCTATCTTAAGGTAGAGTTGGGCTCTCTAAACTTCATACAAGACTAAAAGCCAAAAAGGTAAATACTGCCATAAAAAAATTAAAAGATAAACAATCTAGGAAACAGTAATTGTCATAAATAACTCAAGGCTAATAACCAAAGAAATAATCATTGAAACAAAAATAATTCACCCAATTGAAAAGTGGGAACTTGTTATGGAAGGAAAACACAAAACTTCCAGTTAATTAATTTTTCCAATATATGAAAAGATGGGGGTGCCTAGGTGGCTCAGTCAGTTAAGCAATGGACTCTTGATTTTGGCTCAGGTCATGATTGCAGGGTCCTGGGATAGAGCCCCGCATCAGGCTCCACATTCAGCAGGGAATCGGCTTGAGGATTCTTCCTCTCCCTCTGCCTCTCCCCCCTGCTTACACACTGTCTCTCTCAAATAAATAAAGGTTTAAATATATATGTGTGTGTGTGTGTGTGTATGAAAAGATGTTCAATTTTGCTAATAATCCAAGAAATTCAGACAAAATATTTTTCAGCCACTGGGCTGGCAAAGATACAAGATCTATAAAGTCCAATGCTGGCCAAATTACTATAAAACAAACATCTCATACACTGATATTAGGAATATAAACTGAAGACTTTCTGGGGACAATCTAAAAACCTTTTTGAAAAAAAATAATAAAATAAAATAAAATAAAATAAAATAAAATAAAATAAAATAAAATAAAAACCTTTTTGCCCTGCGCAATCCAGAACTAGAACATTACCAATACTTTATCTACCTATATACTCTTCCCCAATTCCACCCTCCAACCTACATCTTCCCATCCCCAGGCAACTATGATTCAGAAAACTCTATTTATTATCTTTTTGCCTTTCATTTTATAATTTATCACATATATATGCCATTAAGTGTTTCCTTGTTTTTTAAATTTAAGAAAGGATTGCCATTCCTTAAGCAGTGTTATACTACTTATCTTCACTCAACACTGGGTTACTAAGAGTCAGCCATTTTCTTATATGTAGTTATATGATATTCATTTTCATTGCTGTATAATATTCCACTGTGTGGATGTAACACAGCTTATTTATCAATTTTCCCATTAAAGGGCATTTAAGTTCTTTCCTATTTATTGCTTTTACATTTTTACACGTTTCTTGGACATGTGCGCAAGATCTTCTCTTGGGTGTATCCTAGGAGTGGAATTACTGTGTTGTAAGCTATGCAAATGTGCAACTTTATAAAGATAATGCCTAGCTGTGTCCAAAGTGGTTATAACAATTTACATTTTTACCAACAATCTAGTGATCCTACTGATCAAAATCCTACCAAAACTTGGTACTATCAGATTTCTTAATTTGCCACTGAAATGGGAGCATTTAATTTATACTCCTCTGGTTGCTAGTGAAAAACATGTGCATTTTTATGCAATACTTATTCATGTCTTTAGCTCGTTTTTCTACTGGGTTGCTTTCATTATCCTACTAGTCTGTACAAGTTCTTTACAATCTTCTGATGCTAATTCTTTGTAGGTGTATGTGTTACATATCTTCTAGTTTTTATCATATCTTTTCATTTAAGATGCCTTTCTCTTAATTTAAAAAAATCAAATTTATACGCTAGTTTCTCTTTAGACCACATAAATCTTTTGCCTCTTACTAAAAATTTATCAATCTTTTATTTTATGGATAGTGCTTTCTGTACCTTGTTTACAAAGTCTTTACCCAAGGTCAGAAATGTACTTATTATCTTTAGAAGATTTAAACTTTTGCTCATAACATTTATAACTTCTTAATCCATCTCAAGTTGATTTTGTTATGATACTTTTACTTTTTTCCCTTTTGGACAAATAATTTTTCCAGCTCCATTATTTAACAATCCCTCCTTTGGATGGTACCTCTATTGTATATCAAAGGGCTGATCCACTGATCCTCCTAGTTTTCCCTGTACCAATGACATAAGTCTAGTTGAATATAACTATTCCACAAAATCTCAAAACTTCATGTATTTAACATGTCCATGCATGCATTCATTCAACAAACATTTGCTGGGTGCATAAACTATTCCATCTACCAATCTACAAGTAAAAAAAAAAAAGAGAAATTTTCTATATCTGAGATATAAAAATTAGAAGAAGAATCCCTTTAAAATTCACTTTCTGGAGTTCCTCCACTGGGTAACAAGTTTAAGCCTTGACTAGAAAAAGAGCCAATAAATGTTTAACGCCTAAAAATAGGCTTGTTTGTTCCCCTAAGATTCTAAAATTATAAATTCTTTCATATCAAGCCATTTAAAAAGACAGCAAAGACAATTAAATTTAGTCATGAAGATCACCTGCCTCATAAGCCTTGTCCATACAGCTAACAAAACAAAGTTGTATGACCCACCAGAGGCACACAATGCAATCATTTACCCCACTGGTTCTCCTCTCTGTAGAAAAAAAAAAGGCAGTTTATCCAATTGAAAATACAGAGGCATCTAAAAATAACTGCATCCACTCAACAATCCTTAGTTGGCTTTTCTCCCACTGATGTGAGCCAAATACAGAATGTCTGTAAAGAATTTTATGAACTCCAAATGCTATGTCCACATATTGTAGATATACTCCTGGTAGGAGGTAGCTAGAAGAGAGAGTGCAACTTAGGCATCTAGGAGATGGGCTAGATTAAGACAGGAGTCTCCGAGTAGATACCACTAGCCATTCTTTGCAGAGTTGGGCTAAAGGAGGTAAGGATGAGAAGGCAAAGTGAAATACGAGGTCATTCAAATACTAACCTCATACAATAGCCTCACACTATTTTCTCCCACACACCAAAAGTTCTGGCAAACAGAAGCAACTTGCAAGCCCACCTCAAACTCCTCATACACCCCTTTCCTCAGGTAAGAAGCCAACTCCTGCAAAACAACTTGGGAGATAAATAAATAAAATCTTTAAAAAAAAAAAAAAAAGGGGGGACGCCTGGGTGGCTCAGCGGTTGAGCATTTGCCTTCCGCTCAGGGTGTGATCCTGGAGACCCGGGATCGAGTCCCACGTCGGGCTCCCTGCATGGAGCCTGCTTCTCCCTCTGCCTGTGTCTCTGCCTCTCTCTCTCTCTCTCTGTCTCTCATGAATAAATAAATAAAATCTTAAAAAAAACAACAACAACAACAACTTGGGAGACAAAAAGTAACCTAGAAGAGACACTGAACCCACACGATCAGTGGGTTCCTGAGTCTGTGTAGACTCATTTAAATCCTACCTTGTTGGGAGAGGTAAGGGGAAGCCTTAGATGCTCTGAAGTAATAATAACCACATGGATCCCCAAAATACCAAAAAGTCTCCCAAATCTTTTCCTGCAGGAAGTCACAGTGCCCCTTCCCAGCCATGAGTGTTTCTAATACCAAATCATAATCAGTTTCATCTCTAGTCTATCTCTATGTTATTCACTGAAGGGAAGCTCCACATAAACATTACTGGGGAAAGGCTACTGAAGGAGTATCCCGAGAAAAAAAGAAAAAACAGTAGGAAAGAAAGAAGGACCCAAGATAGAAAGAAGTAACACCATCTTCTAATATCCTCTGCCTGCTTTCCCTGACATAGCTGTGGACAAAATGCCTCCTTCCTGGACTCACACAATGAAACCCAAAAGAGAAGCACAGGACAAAGAATGCCTCACAAAGGCAGCTCAGCACTTTCCCTTGCTCAGGGACAGCTGAGCTCATGCGTTGGTATAAAAAGGAACAAAGGGCTTTTTCACAGACTTCTGATACCCCAAGATGGGGCGGCAACTAATGAATTCTGATTTAGGGATCTAGGAAATGTACAATCTCCATCCCTCTGGAGAAAGTCCCTTTTATAAATCAAGCTTGCCACACTACCCTGATGATGCACCCTTGCAGGCCCAAGTAAATTTCCCCAGTTCTGCCTCAAACGGCCTCCGAGCAGTATAAAGATACCACAGGATGTCTACCAAAATGTTAAAAGGAGTTATCTCTTGGTGGTAAAATCTAAAGTCATTTTTACTTTATTCTTTATACTTCCGTGCAGTGTTAGAATTTTTTAAGATTTTATTTATTTATTCACGAGAGACAGAGACAGAGAAAGAGAGAGAGCTAGAGAGAGGCAGAGACATAGGCAAAGGGAGAAGCAGGCTCCATCCAGGGAGCCTGATGCAGGACTTGATCCCAGGTCTCCAGGATCACGCCCTGGGCCGAAGGAAGGCGCTAAACCGCTGAGCCACCCAGGGATCCCTGTCAGAATTTTTTTTACTAGAAACATATATCATCTATGGGGCTCCTGGCTGGCTCAGTCAGTAGAGCATGTGACTCTTGATCTCTGCATTATAAGTTTGAGTCCTACACTGGGTGTAGAGATTACTTACAAATCTTTAAAAAAAATTATATACACATATATATAACTTGTGAGACATCCCAAAGTTGTTTTTCAGAGACATTATTAGTCTTCATTCATTATGCATATCTTTCTTGGTGCTTTAGTCCTTGAGAAAGTTCTCCCCAGTCTAAAGTTCCCGATAGGGACTACACAGACTCAAATATTCTTTTTTTTTTTTTTTTTTAAAGATTTTATTTATTCATTCAAGAGAGACACAGAGGCAGAGACATAGGTCGAGGGAGAAGTAGGCTCCCCACAAGGAGCCTGATGTGGGACTTGATCCTAGATCCCAGGATCATGCCCTGGGCCAAAGGCAGACGCCCAACTGCTGAGCCACCCAGGCATCCCAAGGCTCGGATATTCTATAGGTTATCTGCCAAAAATCAAGATAAATATCCAGCTTGAAACAATCCACACAAATATGTGACCTTCAAAAGGACAGTCTGAATAAAGTAGGACTCTGAAACCCTAGAATTGTTTAAGTATGCACAGGTATTCCACAGTTCCATTGTCACTGGTCTTCCCAAGCAGATCATAGGGAGAAGCAAAGGATGTAGCAACAATGGGGAATACTGCAAAAGTGGAGGCCTCAATACCCAGAACAGAGTGAACTTTTGGGTTTCTCAAACAGTCCCATTGAGTCCCCTATTAAGAAAACTGCTGGTCTCCTATCAGCCTCTTCATACACCCACACACATGAGGCACACTAAGAATGATGTTGACGGATCCTACAAGGAACAGAACTTGCCCCAAATATATGACAAGCTGACGCCAAAGATGAAAATAAAGCTGAGAAAACTGGCTTCTTGCCTAGTGACCTACTTTTTAGACTGGTATGTAGCATGCCTCTTAAGCTCTCTACCTTCAACCACTTTTTGTTGTTATTCTGACTTTACTAAATGATCATTAGGTTTATTATAAAGAGGTTTCAATTTAAATATGCATTTGTTTCCATTCTCCAAACTCTGATATGTATCTTTTATGAATATTTATCAGTAAAGCAGACAAATATATATAAAACCTAATACCCCAACTCAATGATTTTCTCCATCAATTAGATCTTTTCTTCTTTAATTAATCTTGTCCCATTCCAAGCAACACAAAGCTCTATAGAAGCAAAGCAGCAAAGGGGGTAGAAAGGGAAGAAGCTACAAGAAAGACATTTTCCTCCTAAAACCGAAAGAGAAAAAGTAAAGAAGCATCTGACTATAATGTAAATATTAGAGGTGTGATCTAATTATCAGGATTTCACCAAGGATGCTGCCCAGATGTGCCCAATGACATGAGTGAGGCTCAGATCCAATTCCATGAGACTGTACTCTTCTTTGGAAGGAAGTCTCCTTACTAATATTACTCACTTATGCAAAAAATCTCCCTCCATAAACATTTTTTTTCTTTTTTTTTTTTCCCATAAACATTTTGATGGAGGGAGAAAACCATGTAGCACCAGTGTATGTATATTCCAAAATCTTGTTCCCAGGCCTTTCTAATAACTAAAAAATTCAGAATATAAAAACCCTTCTCCCAAGTAGTTTCATACCAGCCACAAAATGACATAAAAAGGTAGAATAGTTCTTTGGGTAATTCTAGAGAAGTAAAAAATAAACAATCTTATTTTAATCATGCTTTAAATCTGTTTTAGAATAAAGTAGGAAATAAACAACTAAATACATGTTTTTAATCGATTCTTTTGGTATCTGAAACAACAGGAAAGAGGAGCAGGCCATAATTACAGCAAGAGAGGAAAAGTACTTTCTCATGGCCTTCTTTATCTTGAACAAGGAAAATTTTCAAAGCTAGCTCAGCACCACAAGAACCACTATGATCAGGTCAACTTTCACAAATAAACTTGGCCTGCAAAAGAAATCCACTTACTTATTAATACTTGGTCTGGTTAATGAAGTAATTATGAAATTATAGGGATCCCTGGGTGGTGCGGCGGTTTGGCGCTGCCTTTGGCCCAGGGCGCGATCCTGGAGACCCGGGATCAAATCCCACATCGGGCTCCCGGTGCATGCAGCCTGCTTCTCCCTCTGCCTGTGTCTCTGCCTCTCTCTCTCTCTCTCTCTCTGTGACTATCATAAATAAATAAAAATTTAAAAAAAATTTTTTTTTAAATTATGAAATTATATTATGTGGGGTTTCCTTAAAATAATAGGGGTAAGGGGTATGAAAGTAAAATACACTTTAATGTGTATGATAACTGTTGAAGCTGGGTGTTAAGAACACAGGAATTCATTATGCTACTCTTGTGTATATTTAAAGTTACAGAATGGAAAGATTTCTTTTTTCTTTTTTTTTTAAGTAGACTCCATGCCTAGTGCAGAGCCTGAGTCAGGGGCTTGAATTCACATCCCTGAGTTTAAGACCTGAGCTAAGATCAAGAGTTGGAGGCCTAGGGCAGCCCAGGTGGCTCCGTGGTTTAGCGCCGTCTTCAGCCCAGGGCATGATCCTGGAGACCCTGGATCGAATCCCACGTCGGGCTCCCTGCATGGAGTCTGCTTCTCCCTCTGCCTGTGTCTCTGCCTCTCTCTCTCTCTCTGTGTAACTATCATGAATAAATAAATAAAATCTTTAAAAAAAAAAAAGAAAGAAAAGAAATGTCTTGAAAAGTACATAAAATACTGTGCTTGAAAAAGTACATATGGAAAAGGCAATTCGTGATAGTATAAACACAGAGCTTACAATGTATGTAACGTTATATAATAATAAAGATGACAAATATTTCTGCAATGACATAAACTAAGCTAAATGTTTTTTTTCCCCTGAAAAGGTATTTATGTTCCTCAAAATTAAAGAAAATAAACTCAATACCACCCTGGGCTCATCCCAAAGCCATTCTCTCTCCAATCCTAGACTGGGGCCAGAGTCACCAGGATCCAAGTTCCACATTCCTCTCACCTCTTGAGGCAGCTCCAGCTTTGACCGGTCATCCAGGCCATTGGAATGCAAGCCCATCAGGTATGGAACAGGAGCATCTAAGAAATGTAGGAGAGAAGCCGGGAGAATAGGGACATAGACATGCTGCCACTGGAAAGGAAACATGAGAGCTGTAATTGTCTCCGCCACAGTCATCAGTCTCTGGTAATCTAGGTTAAAAAACAAAACACATAAAAACCAGTCAAAAACAAAGCACTTGCCTGCCAAATAGTAAGTTAAAATCTTCAATACAATTTCATATTTAGAAAGGATCAGGATAAAAAAAAAGAAAAAGAAAGAAAGGATCAGGATAAATTTCAGCAAGGGTATGCTCAGAGTGTGATTCCCTTATGGGTATCAGAAAGATGACTGAGAAACCTCAGTGGGCCATAAGCTGAAATATACCCACACATACAGCTTCCTGCTAATAATAAAATTTAATTAAATTTAAATTTAATAAAAGCAATTAAATTTCAATTTATTAATTTAATAAAATTTATATGGAAATAGAAGAGAAATCCTAAATGGCACCTTGCTCCAAATACTAAACCAGTATGTTAAGTAGATTCTCTTAAGTTACAAAGGGGTTGGGGAACTGCAACAACAACAAAAGGAACAGTGGCCTGGGTCTTTATTCAGCATGGAAGCTAAAACAGGCTCTTGTACCACTCAGTTATGTCTGCATTCTATAAGGGACTAATATGAACTCTACCTTCAAGATCAAGACCAAAGAACCACAAAACATGCAGAAGCTGGTTTTCCACACTAGCCAAGTCTGTCCTCTACCTGGAACTTTTCCTGAGTGGGAATAGCACAAATGTATTATTTTAACACTTCAATAAAAGCTTCCTGAGAATTTGAAAGACTTAGAAGACTGACTTTCATGCCTCAAAACTCTTATTCTAGGTCAGAGATCTTGGTTTGTTTATTTATTTATTTGACAGAGTGAGCACAAGCAGGAAGAGTGACAGGCAAAGGGAGAGGGAGAAGCAGGCTCTGAACAGGGAGCTCAATGTAGGGCTCGATCTCAGGACCCCAGGATCATGACCTGAGCCAAAGGCAGACACTCAACCAACCAAGCCACCTAGATGCCCCAGAGATATTGGTTTAGAAGGGAAAGTTTGTGTTCAAAGTTTAGCTTTCCTTTAGAACACAATTTCTAGACCCATTTTATTAAAAAAATAAGTAATAAATACATTGGCAAAGCTGATAAAATGGACTGGCTAAAAGTAAAATTTTTAAAATTACTATTCACAAATTGTATAATGGTTGCAGGTATTTAAGTACAAAACAGGAACATAAATTTTAAAATCATATGAGTAATATCCTCTGGAATGGCTGATTTCAAAAGAGCTTTTATTAAGGGTTAAAGTGGTTTCATGTACTAAAAATTCACCCCATCACTTAAATCAATAATATCTTCACTCATAAAGGAGTTGTAAGTAACAAAAAGCTTCCCCAAAAAATGAGGAAGATTGAGTAAAAATTGAGCAGGAGCTGATATGTATCAACTAGGAAGAAGTTTAGCCAAGTATCCCATATTTGTTCACTAATAATACTTTGAAAATTGCCTTATCACCTTACTCCTGGCTAAGCAAAGAAGAACATAACTTGGAAATAGTTTATCTAGTAATACAAATATATAGAAATTAATGACTAAAGCTTCATCATCTCAAACATTTAAGGGCTGTACAGGAAAATGCCTCATATGCTTCTTTGGTCAAACTAAGGTACAGACAGATCAGTGCCTAAAAGTGAACTCAGAGATTTGATCAATTAAAACAAAACAAAACAAAACTGGCTTAGCAGAAGGACAAAAGGACATAAGCTACTCATGTTCACTAAAGATCAAGGGAAACTAAGACAAGTTCAAGGAGAGAGTCTATCTCATTTTTCATTGTGCCCACACAAAGCATCATCATTCCTATATTAAAAGTATTTAATGGGGATGCCTGGGTGGCTCAGTGGTTGAGCGTCTGCCTTCAGCTCAGGGCATGATCCAGCGGTTCTAGGACCGAATCCTGCATCCAGCTCCCTGCAAGGAGCCTGCTTCTCCCTCTGTCTGTGTCTCTGCCTCTCTCTCAGTGTCTCTCATAAATAAATAAAATAAAATCTTAAAAAAAATAAAATAAAAACCATTTAGGGAAAATTCCCACCCATCATTCAAGGAACAAAAACATTTCCCAAATTACAAAAAAAGCAATCTTTGAAGAGTTAATCTCTGATTTCAGAAAAAGTATTTAGCCCCACATGAAGGTAAAATAACAAAATTTAGACCACTGCAAACTCTGCCTTCAGCCTCTTCTGTGATACCTCAATTCCACGGGATGCCCGTACAACTTGGCTTTTTAATCTTCTGCTCAATGACATTCCAACAATCATTAAGAATCTAATGAGGAGCGCTTGGGTGGCTGAGTTGGTTAAGTGGCTGGCTCTTGGTTTCAGCTAAGGTTGTGATCTCAGAGTCATGAGATCAAGCCCTCCATGGAGCCCTGCATCAGGGTCCATTTAGCAGGCAATCTGCCTGAGATTCTCTCCCTCCCCATACTCACACACACATGCTCCAAAATAAATAAAACCTTTAAAAAAACGTCTAATGATTCTCTAGATGAGACCTCAATTATATTTTTCTACATATGTCTGTAAATAATCTACTCAAGAGCAATAATCCTGAGAATCTCAGACACCTTAAGAATTTATTGTAAAGTTCAAAATTAAGATGAATCAAAAGAATGCAAAAGCATGGGAGAAAACCGTCAAGTGATATTTAAAGCTTAGTCTTACTATGCCCTAAGACTGGCTCTTAAACATATTTTGAATAAATATTACACTAAAATATCCCACCCCATCTTTAGTGTGTATACATACACATTCACACACTACTGCAGGATTTTAAGGGGAGAATGGAGAAAGGCAGGAGTACCAGAGGCCTTTTCAATCATGAGAAAACAAAAAAAAGTCCTTTACCCAAAGTCAATAAAGCAGGTGCTTTATAAGGCTGGCATTCCTGGCATGTCTGCTTAGGGACAGTAACATCTAACAAGGCCAACAGACAATCTGAGTAAATGGGTTCCCAAAATGCCTTTGTTATGAGACATACTGGCACTGTACTACTACTAACAGTACTTAGCTGCAGTGTGTGGCAACATCTATTCTATAACCATAAAACAGGGCATGCTAGAGTCTGAAGGAAGAGGCTTTCTGTGCTCCATTAAAGCAGGTTTTCCAATAGCACAGAAATCTAGTTTCCAGTTTTTCCCTACTCTTCAGGATAAATCTAACCTAGTATCTAAAACTCAGCCCACTTATTTCTTAAGAGTAGATAACTTTGTTTGCCTCAGATTGAAATCTCTGAAGAATTCCTTGCGATACACTTGAAATTGTGGGATTCTTAGAAACAAAACACTTTTGCAGGTCACAGATAATCTCTCTCAAGGTTAACTCACTTTCCATTTATCTGGTTTAGTTTCACAGGCACTACAAATTTGGAATTGTGTGGCCTTTCTGGTTTGAGTTGTCAGGAGTTTTTTTCTCTACAGTTTTATATTTAAAAAAAAAACAACATCCCACTTTGAAGGGTGGCCTAACCAACAGTATTTCAAGGATCCAGTAATCTGCGGTACCCATGCTAGGATGCTGACCTCCAAGAGCTGTAAGCAACAGCACAAAAATCCCTTTCTGTACACCAGTACAAATGATAAAATCAGTACCTCTTTGCCATTGCCTGTGTCTGTGCTCACCATTACAAGAAGGTGAAACCAATAAATAGGAAATAGCTAAAGGTCATATACATCCAAAGCATTTCAAACAATCAAAATCAACTGGAGACACTATGGCTCTAGGCAACTATTCTCTTCAAGTTCCCATACTGATTAATGAGCAATTACTTTTAACAAAAGGAGATAATGCAAAACATAGTGGGATTACAACCACCACTACTGAGTGGGTGAAGGGGGCAGAGAGGAACCAGCATGTTTTTATGGCTTGTCTCTGTGCAGAGAAAGACAATAGCCTTGGGATCACTCTACACATAAGTCCAAACTACAGGACCAGTTCTACACATTGGAAACTGAATCACAAACTGTCCTTGCATACTCACACTTCTGTGAAAACTGGAAAAAATGTTTATAATGCACTCTTTGTTCTTAGGAAACAACTTAATCTCTATGTCCCAATTATCTCCAAGATACATTTTTTTTAAAGATTTTATTTATTTATTCATGAGAGACACAGAGAGAGAGGCAGAGACACAGAGGGAGAAGCAGGATTCTCAAGGGGAGCCTCATGTGGGACTCAATCCCCAGACCCGGGATCATCCCCTGAGCCAAAGGCAAGACAACCAACCTCTAAGCCACCAAGGTGTCCCTCCAAGATACATTATTAAATGAAAGTGCAAAACAATTAGCATGCTTCCATTTGTGTTGTTTCTAAACAGTATTTATGTTGTATATACAGGATTATGTCTGGAAAGAAACATGAAATAGTGATAATCTGTCTGAAGGAAAACCAGGGGCCAGAGGTGGAAGTCTTATGCTTCACTTACACACTCTTTTGTAATGTGCTGAAATTCCTACCGTATGACTGTAAGGTTTTCCTAAGTTTTAATATACCATATTTAAAACATACGTACAGTATGTTAAATTTCAACATTAATTTTAACATACATGTATAATATACATGTATAAAGAATATTACAATACCTATTTACACAACACTTCACATAAAAACAGTTCAATGTTTAAAAATATTTGAGAGGGGGCACTAAAAAAAATTAAGAGATTACTCCTTAAGAGGAGGAGTTTAGGTGAAAAAGGGAAACTTTGAATCTTCTCTGCTTTGTTTGTCCACACATTATTTATTTGTTTTTTTAAAAAATATTATTTGGGGGGCACCTGGGTGGCTCAGTTGGTTAAGGGTCTGCTTTCTACTCAGGTCATGATCCTGGGGTTGTAGGACTGGGCCCTCATCGGGCTCCCCTCCCCTCACTCATATGCATGCTCTCTCCTCTCCACTCCTCTCCTCTCCTCTCTCAAAAAAATAAAATCTTTTTAAAAATAAATTATTATTAATTTTCATTAGGGACACACAAGAAACTTGATCTCTGGCTACTAAGGAGTCAGTAAGGGAAGATTTCATTGTATTCCATTTGGAATTTTGTTTTGTTTTGTTTTTTTAAGATTTTATTTCAGGGAACCCTGGGTGGTGCAGCGGTTTAGCGCCTGCCTTTGGCCCAGGGTGTGATCCTGGAGACCCGGGATCGAGTCCCACGTCGGGCTCCCGGTGCATGGAGCCTGCTTCTCCCTCTGCCTATGTCTCTGCCTCTCTCTCTCTGTGTGACTATCATAAATAAATAAAAATTAAAAAAAAAAAAAAAGATTTTATTTCAGAGGGAGAGTGAGCAAGAAAGAGAGAAAAAAAGAGAATGAGTAGGGGGAGGAGCAGAGGGAGAGGGAGCAGTCTCCCTGATGTTCAGGGAACTTGATACAGGGCTCAATCGCAGGAGGGGATCCTGACCTGAACTGAGGGGAGATCCTCAACTAACTGAGCCCTAAGACACACCAGAATTGTTATGAGTGTATGCCTTAAGCATGCATTACTTTTGCAAAAAAATACTAATGTATGCTTAACAAGAATCAGGGGCATTTATTCCCAGACTTGTCTGTGCTAGCTGAATTTACTACTGGATTATATAATGTAACCAAATATTAAATAAATAAATAAATGGTAAAATGAGGACAAAAAAAAAAAAAAAACCAGAATCGTTTCTTTGAAAACAAAATTAGATGTTTTAAAAAGACTGAGGGATACCTGGGTAGCTCAGCCAATTAAGCATCCAACTCATGATTTTGGCTCATGTCATGATATCAGGGTCCTGGCATTAAGCCCCAAGTTGGGCTCCATGCTTAGCGGGGAGTCTGCTTGAGGTTTCTCTCACTCTCCCTCTGGCCCTCTCCCTGCCAAAAATAAATAAATCTTAAAAAAAAAAAAAAAAAAAAAGACAAGACTGAGTAAGGATGCCTGGGTGGCTCAGTTGGTTAAGCCTCTGATTCTTGATTTTGGCTCAGTCATGATCTCAGGTTCCTGAGACTGAGCCCATGTCAGGCTCCCTGCTGGGCATGGATTTAGGATTTCTCTCTCTTTCAACTTCTGCCTCTCCCCACCCAAGCATGTGTTCTTTCTCTCCCTCTCCCTCTCAAAATAATGATTGATTAATAAAGAAAGAAAGAAGGAAAGAACTGAATAATGCACAGAGGCTAAAAAATACTCCAACTGAATTAGGCATATTATAAGGCAGTTAAATGCAAAATAACAGGGAAAAATGTAAAAATCTATAGGTAGTTTCCATTCTGGTTCTTTTGCAAGGTTCATTATGTTCTCACTCTCCTTTAAAAAAAATGTAGCTGGAAACCCTGGTGAATGCATTATGGGTATGGCTTATACAAGACAAAGTAGACATCTGATTAGTGGACCCATAATCAAAGGAAATACCTAGACCTCTCATCAAAAGACTAATGTCTATACTGTCATGTTTCAAGCTAAAATACAATGTTTAATGGATATATAAATCATTTTTATGATTCTCAGATTTGAATAACTTTTTCAATTATCCAACCTACCCTACTAACTCATATCAGGTAAAGAACTTCTCTTTAGGTAAAAAATATCCTATTAAGAAATCTTTATATAGACAAAAAAACAAATACTATCCAGAAGGAGGTAAAATGATTTATACAGGTTAAAAAAAAAATTCTTAAAACTGTCAGTTCAGTCACCCAACAGGTTATACTTTGAGAATCTTACAATTTCCCCCTGCATTCTTTTTCCCTAAATTACACTTCTTTTCCATTCATTAGTCACGATACATAGTAGGCAATACTGTGAATGCTCATGACATGTCTTTGGAAGGCAAGAAAGATTTTCATCTCCCTAAAGCCTCTGAATCATAAATAAAAACTATTTCAAGAAAATCAAACTGAATTTTTTAAACTACTCTATTAATAGAGAGCATAAACTACATCCAATAAAAGGCCACTCCATTTTACTGTCAGCCATGCTCAACAGTGTCAAGGAATTTTTTTTGGAAAAAGCTTTTTCCTGACCATCCTATAAACATGGGTTTAGGTCCTCAGTTCCACTTGATTCTATACACAAATCTTCTCAATCGCATTCAAACCTCTTAAAATTCTTATTATTGCTACAATAACTCATATTCTGGGAAATTTAAGAAGGAGAAATGTATGGAAAAATGTCATCTATCATATTTCTGGTTTTAATCCTCCTTTTCCCACTTTTAAAACAACCCCACTGGATTACAGATACCTAATCTACTTAATAAAAGTCTATGAGTCCATATAATAATAAACAAGGAAAAATGAATGTTATTCCTTGTAGTACAATGACATATTATAAACATAGATGGAGGGACGCCTTGGTGGCTCAGTGGTTGAGGATCTGCCTTAGGCTTGGTTAGTGATCCCGTGGTCCTAGGATCGAGTTCCATATCAGGCTCCCTGCATGGAGTCCGCTTCTCCCTCTGCCTCTGCCTCTCTCTCTGTGTCTCTCATGAATGAATAAATAAAATCTTTTTTTTTTAAGATTTATTTATTTATTCATGATAGACATGAGAGAGAGAGAGAGAGAGAGAGAGAGAGAGGAAGGCAGAGACACAGGAGGAGGGAGAAGCAGGCTCCATGCTGGGAGCCCGACGTAGGACTCGATCCCGGGACTCCAGGATCGCGCCCTGGGCCAAAGGCAGGCGCTAAACCGCTGAGTCATCCAGGGATCCCCAAATAAAATCTTTTTAAAAAATTGAAAAATAAATAAAGATGGAGGGGTGCCCCAGTCACACAGTCGTTTAAGCGTCCAACTCTTGGTTTTAGCTCAGGTCATAATCTCCGGGTCATGAGAGTGAGCCCCATGACAGGCTCTCACTCAGCATAAAGTTTGCTTCAGATTTTCTTTCCCTCTCCCTCTGCTTCTCCTGCTTGTATGTGCAACTCTCTCAAACAAATAAATGAATCTATTAAAAAATAAATAAAATATAAATAAATAAATAAATATAGGTGGAGCTAGAAAATCACCATTTTGTAACCATCATGGTAATAACTAATTCAGACTAGAATCACTAATGGATGGTAAATCTATTGGCAAAACTTCAAAGAGGAATAGTATATCTACAGAGTTAACTCCTCACAAATTACTAATTACAAAGGGAAAAAGGATAACTTTCCAGTGAAGAAATTTTGCAGACATAATCTTAACTAAGTGATCAAATGAACATTACCAAAGATGGGCAAACTGACATCAAGTGCCTCCTGTCATGATAAAAATACACATTATGGGGATCCCTGGGTGGCGCAGCTGTTTGGCGCCTGCCTTTGGCCCAGAGTGCGATCCTGGAGACCCGGGATCGAATCCCACGTCGGGCTCCTGGTGCATGGAGCCTGCTTCTCTCTCTCTCTCTCTCTCTCTCTCTCTGTGACTATCATAAAAAAAAAAAAATTAAAAAAAAAAATACACATTATGTGCTTCCTGATACAATGCACTGAGAGAATCACAAGATCACTTCTGTATATTATAGCCAAAGTTTATAACCTGAATCTAAATCATGAGGAAACATCAGACAAAATCAAACTGACGGACATTCTACAAAATGCCTTGCCTGCACTCTTCAAAAATGTTCATATCATGAAAGATCTGAAGAAGTAACAAGAAAAAGCAATGCATGTTATTAGACAAGATCCTGGGTCAGGGATTTAAAAAAAAATTATTAAAGCCAACATTTTTTGAGACAATGGTGAAACCTGAATACAGTATTATAACAATGTTACATTTCCTAAAAATCTAATAATCATACTATGGTTATGTAAGAAATGTCCTAGCTCTTATGAATAAAAGCTGACACATTTAGGGACATAGCTATGGGGGACACATATGTCAAGGGACATAGCTTCTGCAATGATTCTCAGTGGTTCAATTACATTTACATATAAACAGAGAGAGAGAGAGAATGGTAAGACAAATGTGGCCCAATGTTAATAACTGGTGAACTGTGGGAGAATATACAAAAGTTCTTTGAACATTTCTTGCAACTCCTCCATAAAACTGGAAGCTACTTCCAAATAAAGTCAACCAACTTAAATCCTACAATGACTAGGCATCTCAGAATAACAAAGTCCTTACAATGGCCTACAGGATGGTAAAATCTAGGGTCCTGTTAAGTCTAACAACATCTGCTTCTATATTCCTGCTCTTTCACTCCATACCATCCACCTAGTTTTCTCAGTTCTTGAACATAACAAACACATTCTTGTCTCTAAATCTTTGTATGTGCTATGCCCTTTGCCTAGAATACTTTTCCTACAGATATTAACAAGGATCGCTCAGAGAGGGCTTAAATCAATCACTCTATTAAAAACTGGAGGGGTACCTGGGTGGCTCAGTTGGTTAAGCATCTGCCTTTGCCTCAGGGCATGATCCCAGGGTTCTGGGATCCCATGTTGGGCTCCGCACTCAGCTGGGAGCCTGTTTCTCCCTCTCCCTCTAATAAATACATCTTTAAAAAAAAAAAAAAAACCTGAACTTCCCTTCCTCAAATACCATCCACCCTCTTTCCTGTTTTATTTTTCTCCACAGATGTTATTGCCACCTTACACACTATAAACTCTATTTATTTATTTAATCATCCCTCCTTCCCCACTAAAATATCAGTTCTATAATAGGAAGGATTTTTATCTGTTTTGTCTACCATCATATATCTAGCCTCTGAAACAATGCCTAGCACATGGCAGGCTCTCAATAAATATGTACTGAATGAATAAATTTTTTGTTATTTTCCTGGTTCATTTAATAAACATCTGTTTCCTTCTGATCTACTTTACTATTTTGTCCAAATTGCTGCTCACATTCAGTTCACCTCTAATTTATAAAAACCAATTCAGTTATAACAACAGAAAGAAGCAATACATCTTCATTTTCTCAAATACATTCTTCCAAATATATGAAGGATCATCACTTGTGAATCCTCAGTTTTACTGTCAGCCTGCAGAAGGGGCAGAAATAACTGCAGAATGATGGAAAGTCAGCTTTCCAGAACCATCATTTCCTGCCCCTCTTTTCAGCATCAACTAGAGAGGATGTCAGGAAGCAAGGATTCCCTCCCAGGCTGAAGTGCCCAGCCCAAGGCCATGATGATAACCAATTAGAAACTGAGGCCCACTAGTGTTGCATCAGTTTGCCATCTACAACCTACCTGCAAAAGAAAAGACCTGAGTTTTGCTCAAATTATAACAGCCCTTGACCTTTACAGTTAGTTCCACTGCATTTAATATGGAAAGTTGGGAAGCCCTACACAGGGAAAAAGCTCTAGTAAACACTGACTTACGCTGTGAATAGAGCAGGATTTGAAATTCCAGAAGGGCACAAGTAAAAAGTTGAAACACATTTTCTACCCCGAGCAGTTCAAAGACCTCTTTGACAGGAAAGTCAAATAAGGGAAGCTCGTTGGTACTTGGTCTCTGGCAGATTATTGGCCCATAGACCCCAGAAAACTTCAAAGACCGGCCAGGAGGTGGGAGTGGCACCTCATAGAGTACATTGTATATGTAGCTCTCAAGGGGCAGTGGAGGGGGCTGAGGTGAAGTGACTGCCTGGTGAAGCTGTTCCAGCACACTCCGACATGCTTTCATGAAGGACATGGGTGTGATGAGGCAGATGCATTTAGAGACGTAGAGCGTGTCCCGGCTAATGTCATAGGAGTTGAAGCGCTGAAGCTTGGTCCCAGGAGTGCCTTCACCATCCTCCATGCCACCGTGATCTCGGCCATCAGCAGAGGGAGAATGTAGGACATCATACTCAGCATTATGCATGTGGTAGAGGGTCTGCATCGCACTGCAGATCTGCTTGCTAGTCACCTCCTCATAAAATGTGAGGGCAAACCCAAATGTCCGAGAGCCATCCTCCCTTGTGATAATAAAAGCATGGAACTGGGGCTCCCTGGGATCAGCCTGGGTCTTGAATGCTAGCCCTTTGGGCATGCATAGCTGCAAAAGACAACAAGGAAACAAGTGGTGAGAACATCACTGCTGGTCCTATTTTCAGAATACCATCATTATTTATTTACTCACAGGGTACCTACTCTGCTAGGTGTTTTGGATACCAAGATCAACACAGCAAAATACCTGCCCTACAAATCTTCCATTCTAAGAGACAAACGAGTAAAAAAATTGTAATGCAGTAATCAGGACTACCCAAAAACAAAGTGTTAGGGCAACACAGAATAGACAATCCAGCCCAGGAATGTCAGAAAAGGCTTCATAGATAAGGTTACATTAGAATTAGAATTAGGTAGACAAGGGAAAGAGGGCATTTCAGGGACAGGAAGAAAATGCAAAAAAGATAACGAAGTAAGACAAAGCTTAGAGAATTTAGGTAGATGGTTAAACATGACAGCATTTAATGGGAAATGATGCTAGAAATATACCTAAAAACTAGACAGATACAACTCTGTAACTAAACATAAAGTTTTAGACTCTACTCACAAAATTCTGTCAAGAGAACCTTGTCTTTTCATAGAAAAAAGGGAGCATTTCATATAAAACAAGGAAATGACATAATTAGGATAAAGATGTACTTTTTTTTCACTTTAACTCAGGTGGGTTATATAAAGAAACTTGGATAGCTAATCAAACTGACCTAAATCAACCAGTCCCTATTTTCCAGTTTTACATAAACCTGAGTATATAAATGATCTACTAGCAGCCTGAGTTAACAAATAAAAGGATCTACATTATGTCATATCCTTTACTTTTAGACTTGACTTCCCAAAATCTAGATGTTTCTAGAATACAGCACATTAAAATAAAATAAGCACTGGACTAGGCGTCAAAAAAACTTGAGGCTAAGACTCAGTTCCCTCATCTGTGAAATGAAGATAATACAGTTTACTTTGCCTATTTCACAGGGTTATTATATGCATCAAACATCATCATCCTCTAAAAAGCACAAGAAGCTTTAAAAATTAATACAGGCAGTACAAAGATGTGATTAAGAACATAGCACTGGGGGGATGCCTGGGTGGCTCAGTTGTAGAGATCTGCCTTTGGTTCAGGGCGTGATCCTGGAGTCCCTGGATCGAGTCCCACATCGGGGTCCTGCATGGAGCCTGCTTCTCCCTCTGCCTATGTCTCTGCCTCTCTCTCTCTCTCTCTCTCTCTCTCTCTCTCTCTCGGTTTTTCATGAATAAATAAATAAAATCTAAAAAAAAAAAAAGAAAAGAAAAAACATGGCACTGGAGACTCCTGGGTGGCTCAGTGTCGAGTATCTGCCTTTGGCTCAGGGCACGATCCCGGGGTGCCAGGATGGAGTCCTGCATCAGGCTTCCTGCAGGGAGCCTGCTTTTCCCTCTGCCTATGTCTCTTCCTCTTTCTGTCTCTCATGAATGAATTAATAGATCTTAAGGGAAGAAAAAAAAAAGAGCATAGCACTGGAACCAGACTATGGTATAGTGTTCAAATTGCAGCTCAATTGCTTCTTAGCTATGTGACCTTGAACACATTACCTAACCTCTTTGGATCTTAGTTTCCTCATGTGTAAAATATATGTGTATCTATGTGTGTGTGTTTATTTAATATCATCTACATAAGGGATATTGTGAAGATTAAACGAATTCATGTTAAATACTTAATAAAGGTTAGATCACTCATAGTAGTATTCTTCTACATAAGATTTAAAATGCTGGGCAGGCCGGGTGGCTCAGCGGTTTAGCGCCACCTTCGGTCCAGGGCCTGATCCTGGAGACCTGGGATCGAGTCCCACGTCGGGCTCCCTACATGGATGGAGCCTGCTTCTCCCTCTGCCTGTGTCTCTGCCATTCTCTCTCTCTCTCTCTCTCTCTCTCTGTCTCTGTCTCTCATAAATAAATAAAATATTTAAACAAACACAAAAAGATTTAAAATGCTCTCCTGGGGTACCAGCATGGCTCAGTCAGTTAAGTGTCTGACTCTGGCTCAGATGATGATCTCAGGGTCCAGGACTGAGCCCCAAGTTGGGCTCTGTGCTCAGTGGGGAGTCAGCTTCTCTCTTTCCCTCTATCCCTCCCCCCAGCTCATGCTCGCTGAGTCTCAAATTAAAAAAAAAAAAAAAAATGTTGTTCTATCTAAAATTAGGGTAAAACAAAATACTCATTTCTGCCATATCACCCAGATTGAGAGAAAACTGATTTAAATTACACTCATCATGTAATCTCAATACTACAAATAACCAATAGCTGAGTACCACAAAGTTCACCAAGCCATTACTATGTATTTGTCTGACAAAACAGAAAAACATTGTGACTTCCAGTGTATCTGATATGTTGATCAAAATGCAGAATCATGAATAATATGCACACAATCTCTTCTTCAAGTTATTGGTAGTTGGTGGAACTGCAGCTACCACAGTCTCTGGACTCAAAAATCTACTGTAAATTACTTTGCAAATTATTTCATACTTGTAGCTAATAAATACTAACCATTCCCACTGCATCTTGGTCAAAGGGATTCCATTCTACGTTCTCAGGGTATCGGGCAAGGACCTTAGACTTGAATGTTCGTCTCAGTGGTGTCTGCTCAAAATTCTCTCCTGCAAGAAAAGAATGAAGCAAATCATCTCTACAAAGTCCCTTGCCATCAAGGATTATGACTGTCTGAGTTTGGTAGTCCAGCAAGGTACAGAAGTAAAGGCAAAGGGGTTAGTATGCCAACCATCTAAGAACAGGAAAAGTATTAAAGTTATTAGGTAAGTAAAGAAGCTGAAAAGGTTTAGCATGGTTAATATTGGACACCACTAGCTATCTTTTCTTATCTTGAAAAAGAAATGAATTATTACTACAAATCCAATGGTTAATCTTCTTGGAAGAGTAGAGAAAGCACAAGGAACAGCAAAGGACTATATCCGTCTTTTTTCCCCTGTAAACCACAATTAGTTCGCTTAAAGTCAACTGGTATTGGGCAGCCCAGGTGGCTCAGTGGTTTATTGCCACCTTCGGCCTAGGATGTGATCCTGGAGACCCGGGATCAGGTCCCACGTCAGGTTCCCTGCATGAAGCCTGCTTCTCCCTCTGCCTGTGTCTCTGCCTCTCTCTGTGTCTTTCATAAATAAATAAAAATAGGGATCCCTGGGTGGCGCAGCGGTTTAGCGCCTGCCTTTGGCCCAGGGCGCAATCCTGGAGACCCGGGATCGAATCCCACATCGGGCTCCCGGTACATGGAGCCTGCTTCTCCCTCTGCCTATGTCTCTGCCTCTCTCTCTCTCTCTCTCTCTCTCTGTGTGACTATCATAAATAAATAATAAAAAAAAATGTTAATAATAAATAAATAAATATCTTTAAAAAAAGTCAACTGGTATCATAGAAGCAAAAATGATTTTAAATTCAGAATAAAACATTTTTAATAAAAATAAATAAAATAAATTCAGAATAAAGTATGCATTTCTATGATCTCTGAAAAAACACAAAGGGACTAAAAGATTTAAAAACATTAATAAAGTGGATTTTAGAGTATCATTTAAAAATTCTGAAACTCTACCTTTTCCCTCTTCCTCTAAAAACGTTAGAATATACTGGAATAAAGAACATTAAAGTGTAAAGAGGAAGAACCAAAGAACCCACCACCTAGAGGAACACAAATATGAAAAACCTACCGGTCAAAAAAAGTCACAAGAAAGTTAGAAGATCAAAGATACAAAATACCACTGTAGAGACACATGTAAAAGCCACCAGAAAGCTTTAGGTGTTCTCAATTTTGTTTTCTTTTTACCTTCAGTCGTACTGGAAATGAAAGGGCTGGCACCATCCCTGGCTTTAGAAGCCTGTATGTACTGGCATAATGCTATATGATAAATGAAATAACAGAGTATTACAATAAAGCAATATTATTCAAACTTTTTTGACCATGACTCCAGTATGAAACAAGTATTACATCATGAAGCAACAAATACACACATGATGTATACATATAAATTTGCCTAAAACAAATTTCACAAAATACTTACCCTTACTCTGTGTGATGCCCTTTTATAATTTCTACTCTATATCATTAAAACCTAATATGCTAATTGCAGAGCTACTAACACATTTCATAGTTTGAAAAAACATTACAATACAGCATAATTAGATGAAGAGCTCAACAGAGATCAAATTACTATAAAGTCACTGGTACTTTATCCACCAGTATCCTGCTCCAAATTCTGCTTTTCCTAAGAGGTTAGGGACAAATTAAATGCACCTAAATATTTCGAACAAATAAATTTAGTAGGAGTCACGGAAAAATATGTGGGATCAAAAATAATTCGATTGAATTTGATACCTATTTATAGAGTAATCATATCATACAAGGACCTTAGGTACTGAGAGGATAGAGATGAACCCAAATGAAGCACCTATCCTCAGGACCTGACTCTCAAATGTAAAAAGAACATACACAAATAACCACTTGACAGGGAAGTTACTATCTGGGAGGCTCCAGATCTTTAATCTTTGCATCCAACCATTCAGAGCACGTTTACACAGGATCCTGTTCACATGTTCTAGCTGATAATATAAATTCTGTTCAAACTATAGTTTTTCTAAGTTGGTTTGGAACCCAAAGGAGCTGGTAATTAAGGAAGATGCATTCTTCCAACACAGGACTGAGATAAACCTAAAGTTGCATAGTTCTTCACTCCAAATTATCCCAGAGGTATCTTAGGTTTCTAAAGAGTTTATAGTAATTCTAAAATACCTGTTCCAGAAATTAATGATTTCAATTAGAAAGTTATCATTTTATAACTAAAACATTCACTTCCACTTTCTCTTTTGTCCATCATCATCAATCACCATCAGAAGCCCACTTATTAAAAAAAAAAAAAGAAGCCCACTTACTCATAATTTTCAACTTCTGACAAGACTCACCTTTCATTCTATTAGTAAAGCTAAGAACACCATTTCAAGTCCTCTTATTCCCTGATCCTTAATCCAAACTGAGTTTTCTGAAACTCTTTTCCAGCAAAATTTCATCTCTCAAAAATATATTTGGTAATCTTCACTAAAGAAGACTGGCAAAATCAGCAGGCAGCTGGTAACAGTGGGAGCAATAAAGCCCCTAAAGGCTATGTACAGCTAGTCTTAAGCTTTCAGTAACACCTGTAAAGAGCCCACCCATGGCAAGTCTGCATTTACTATACAAAAAAAATTAAACAGCAAGCAGCTGACATAATGATCTTGCCTACAGTCTGAGATTCCCAGAATATATATTTAAACTGCATTCAGTTCTGAGAAGATAACTGTCTTCCTCAAAGCTTCTTCACTTTTAGTTGTCAGTTTGCTCATTTCTTCCTTACTAGGCCAGAAAATCCCCTCACTAAAAATCACAAAATATTTAACGGAAACAGGAATCAGGGCAGTTTCCACTGTCCTTAATGAAAGCCATTAGAGAAGGATGTTTTTTTTTAATGGTTATGAGGTGTCCCCTAAGACATGATGAGCATTCAAAGGATGAAACACGAGACTATTTTAAACAACCAGTGAGATGAAGCGAGAGGTGAAAATGATGAGCTGACCTGGAGTATAGACAAAGAGGAGGTGAAGGCTATGAATCACAGAAGTAGTCTTTAGATCCTCCATACCACCCCTCCACCTCCTGCCCCTTTTTCAAATAAGCTAAGTAAAGGTTTCTTGTTAAAGAGTCAGTAAAGGCACCAAAGAGAGTGCCAATCTTAGACATAAGTCCTTCTGTGTATTAGACTGAACCAGTATTAGAAACATGGTATTTTCACCACAAGGGGAAAGGGGTTGTACAAAGAGGTATGAGAGCCCTGAGATCAAATCATGTTCATTACAGCACCCTATAAAGAGTGTCAGAAAAGTCACAGAAGGGATTCACAAATCTAAGATATTTTTATTCAAACAATTCAGTCTTTCATCATTTACTGAGGCCTAAGTTTTGAGAAGAAGCATAGAGACTTAATGCCTCCGGAACACCTACATAGCTCCACTTCATGAAAACTGTACATATGTCACAGATTCCTTAAATCCCCAATTATTTAGACCTTTGGAAATTCAAACAATATTAGAATAAGACATTGCAACCACAACTGTCCTACTGTCCTAGAAACAAGAACTACTTATTTGCCTAACACATACAGAGTCTACAAATGTCAGAAGGTCTGGATACCAGAACTAAGGCCCATTTCTAACAGCAACTTAAAAATTAATCAACTAGGTGTCAGTCTATCTTTGTGAATCTGTCCCTGGGGAAGTACAATTCAGATAAATCATAATAGAATTTTTTTTTAAAGCTTGCACACGGGACGCCTGGGTGGCTCAGTGGTTGAGCGTCTGTCTTCGGCTCAGGGCATGATCCTGGAGTCCCAGGATCAAATCCCGCATCAGGCTCCTTGCATGGAGCCTGCTTCTCCTGTCGCTGCCTCTCTGCCTCTCTCTCTGTGTCTCTCATGAATAAATAAATAAAAATCTTTTAAAAATAAAAAATAAAAGCTTGCATGCCTTACAAGGACTTCTAATAGGTTCTTTGTTTACTTGTTCTGCTTTGACCAAACCAGAAACAAACTGACATTTGTACTATTAGCCTGTTGGTACTAGCTTAATTTGAATAATCCTAAATAAGGGATGCTTACAACTGAGAAGCTTCAAAGGAACCCCTAAGCCCTCTGAAATGATTTACAAAATTTTGTATGAAAATATGTACATTTTTCTTAAAAAACCCACAATTTTCATCATATTCTCAAAGGGTTCCATGACCCAAATAAGTCAGAAACCACAGCTCCAAATGTTTCTCCTATTTGGGGCAGGAAACAACTGACCACTTACAGATTAACCTAAATGGGTAGGTTTATACACAGTTAAAATATATGCACTATTAAATAACTGCTCTCTGGGTTGATGATGACATTATTTTCTCCTTTTTTATCATAAGAAGCCTATGGATGCAAACTTCTCTCTCTTTAAATACACACATATATGTGATTGAGTTAAAAAAATCTTAGCCTCAAAACTTCTATCTGAAGCCATCTGAAAGGTCATCAGAAAATGTTCACCAAGACTTGGGTGGCTCAATTAGGCAACCAACTGCTGATTTTGGCTTGGGTCACGATCTAAGGGTTGTGAGATCAAGTCCCACACTGGGTGAGAGTCTGCTTAAGATTCTCCCTTCCTTGGGACACCTGGGTGGCTCAGCAGTTGAATGTCTGCCTTCAGCTCAGGGCATGATCCCAGGGTCCGGGATTGAGTCCCACATCAGGCTCCCTGCAAGGAGCCTGCTTCTCCCTCTACCTGTGTCTCTCATGAATAAATAAACTCTTTAAAAAAAAAGAGAGAGAGAGAGAGAGAGAAAGAAAAGATTCTCCCTCCCTCTCCCTCTGCCCCTTCCCCACCTCACACTTGCTTTCTCTCTCTAAAATAAGTAAAATCTTTTTATAAAAAATTCACCAAAATCTCAGTTACACATTTATAATAAATGTATTACATCTGTGTGTAACAGTGATAGTTTTGAAATGGTAGAACAGATATGAAAAGGTATGTCACAATCAGCTTTGTGAGAAAGACCCAATAAGGTCAAATTCCCACCTGGTTGATGTTAAATTACACAAAGCTTCTCCAGAACATGTTAGCTTAGATTCAAGCAAAATAAAATAAAAATAACTTCCCAGGAAAGTATTTACAGGACACATCTGTTATACCTACATCTTGGATTAAGATATACCATATAAAAGTATTTCAATTTCTAAACCAATCAGTAATCAGAGTTGACATACACTTAAGCTTTACATAAAATTTGAAGTTTGAAAAAATAAAGAGAAAAAAGAGCAAGAACTAAGGGCATTTTTATATCTGGTTCCTTAGAAGAAATAGGAAGGATAATACAAATATCTATGAAACCACAAATGAAAAAGAACTGACTTTGTCAACAGAATAGGGCACTTGGGTGACCAGTTGGTTAAGCCTCTGCCTTCAGCTCAGGTCATGATCTCAGAGTCCTGGGATCATGCACAGTTGGAGTCTGCTTATCCCTCTCCCTTAGCCCCACCCCAGCTCATTCTCTCTCTAATAAATAAAAATCTTAAAAAAAAAAAAAAAAAAGAAGAAGAAGAAGAAGAGGAAGAATTGATATCCAGCATGATACAGGTTCTGCTTCCAGTCATGGAAGAATAGCTCCTACAAGATCAACTCTCTTACAGATTACTATGAACAGTGGACAGAATATAAAAAACGACTACCTAAAGGCACTAGGTAACAAAATGCAAGTAGATTATGATGGAAGAGAGAGGGTCAAAACTTGGAAAAATGTAATGACATCAATTAAGGGTCTCTTGTTACGGCTTTTGCCCAAGAAGTCTCAGTCTGTGCCATGAAAGATGACTAAAATTCAGATAAAAACCCGTAGTCTTACTAGCTTCACAAACCAGAGGACAGACTTTAAGGCAACCACAACAGAGAAGTGAGAGAGGGAAATTCCAGAGAGAACCAGAAAGAAAGTGCCTCAAACTGTATAAATCCTGTCAAAATCACTGGCTAATCCCTAAATCATGTGTGCATAGAACAGACGTCAAGCAACCAAATTAGGGCTAAAGGAACTGAACTGAGATTTAAACTGGCATTCACTGCAGCGGAGTATCAAGGACACAACCCAATAAAATTATTTAGCATATAAAGAAACAGGAAAACATGACCTATTCTCAAGAGAAGAGTCAATCAACAGAAACTGACCCTGATGTGATCCAAATATTGGGATTCGCAAAGATTTCAAAACAGCTATGACTGGGGTCCCTGGCTGGCTCGTTTGTAGAGTATGTGACTCTTGTGCTCACTTCGGCAGCACATATACTAAAACTGTAGAGTATATGACTCTTGATCTTGGGGCTGTGAATTCAAGCCCCACATTGGGTGTGGAGATTACTAATAAAACTTTAAATAAATAAATAAATAAATAAATAAACAAACAAACAAACAAAAGGAAAAAATCAGCTATGATCATAATGAATGAAAAAATAGTAGATCTCAACAGCAAAATAGACCCTATTATTCAGAAGTTGGACTTAACAGTAGATTGGAGATGCAGAAGAGTTAATGAACTTAAAAAGAGATCATCAACAGGGGTGCCTGGCTGGCTCAGCTGGTACAGCATGTGACTCTTTATTTCAGGGTGGTAAGTTCAAGCCTCACACTGGGTGTAGAGCCTACTTAAAAAAAAAAAAATTCATAAAAATAAAGAGATCAACAAAAAGTATCCAATCTGAAGAACAGAGAGAAAAAAGGATTAGGGAGAAAAACAAGAGTGTGGGAGAGGATCCCAGAGATCTGTGGGGCAACAAGTCTAATATACATGTAATTGAAGCCCCAGAAGAAAAGGACAGCAAATGATGCTAAAAATGTTTTTTTTTTAATTGAAGAAATAATGATCAAAAATTTCCCGAATTTGCTAAAAGACATAAATTTACAGATTCAAAATTCAGTGGATTCTAAGAAGGATACATACCAAGAAAATAAATAATTGTAAATCACAGTCAAACTCTTATAGAAAGGAAAAAAAGAGTATTAAAGAGAAAATCTTGAAAGGAGACAGAGAAACATGATACATTAAGGAAAAAAATTACTGAAATTACCATTGCTTTCTTACCAGAAACAAGAGATTAAAAGACATGGAACAACATATAAGTACTGAAAGAGACAAAACCCTGTCAACCCAGAATTGTATTAGCAGAAAAAAAAAAAAAAAATTTCCTTCAAAAATGAAGGCAAAAGGGATCCCTCGGTGTCTCAGCAGTTTGGTGCCTGCCTTCAGCCCAGGGTGTGATCCCGGAGACCCAGATCGAGTTCCACATCGGGCTTCCTGCATGGGGCCTGCTTCTCTCACTGCCTGTGTCTCTGCCTCTCTCTCTTTCTCTCTCTCTCTCTCTCTCTGTGTGTGTGTGTCTCCCATGAATAGATAAATAAAATCTTAAAAAAAAGAAGGCAAAATAAAAGCATTTTCAAGCAAAACAAAACTAAGATAATTCATTACTTGCAGACCTGTACTTGTGTACAAGTGAGAAAAGCCTATCCCAGTAAGTTACACACTATATGATCCGATTTATATAACATTCTTGAAATTACTAAATTTTAGAAACAAAGAACACATTGGTGGTTGCCAGAGGTCAGAGATGGGAAGGGGGAGGGTTCTATTAAAAGAGTAACACCCAAGAATCCTTGTGGTGATATAACTATTCTGTTTCTTGAGTATATTAATGTCTATATCCTGGTTGTAAGAGCATCCAATAGCTTTGTAAGATGTTACCACTGGGTAAAGGGTAAAGAGTCATTTTTGTATTATTTCCTACAACTGCATATGAATCTGAAATTACCTCAAATAAAAAGTTTAATTTTTAAAAGTATATATATATATATTTTTTTTTTTTAGTTTTTTTTTTTATTTATTTATGATAGTCACACAGAGAGAGAGAGAGAGAGAGGCAGAGACACAGGCAGAGGGAGAAGCAGGCTCCATGCACCGGGAGCCCGACGTGGGATTCGATCCCGGGTCTCCAGGATCGCGCCCTGGGCCAAAGGCAGGCGCTAAACCGCTGCGCCACCCAGGGATCCCTAAATTTTTTTAATTAAAAATATACTTTTAGGGATCCCTGGGTGGCGCAGCGGTTTGGCGCCTGCCTTTGGCCCAGGGCGCGATCCTGGAGACCCGGGATCGAATCCCACGTCGGGCTCCCGGTGCATGGAGCCTGCTTCTCCCTTTGCCTGTGTCTCTGCCTCTCTCTCTCTCTATGTGTGCCTATCATAAATAAATAAAAATTAAAAAAAAAAAGAAAAATAAATAAATAAATAAATAAATAAATAAATTTAATGTTTTTAACAAAATGACAAGGTCTTAAAGCAGAGGCTTCAAGCAATGCAATTCAAGCATCCAGAGCTATACCTTAGACCAAACTCTTCAAAGGCAGCTGAGCTATCCCTGGTTCCAGGGCCAAAACATTAGGGTCACACAGGCTGCCTCTCACCTCACCACATCTACACCAATCCTGTAAGGTCTAACTCATATTATCTATAGCAAAAATGTTAATTTTTTTTTCCTCTGGGAATGCATATAACCAGATTATTATGCCATCATTTGTATACTGGCATTCTGGGATGTCCTAAAACTTATCCTGTTGGTGACACTGGTGACCAATTCAGGGCCACTCATGCCATGGTCAGTTTTACTTCTTGCACTAAAAGATGTCACTGCATTTTTCCTGTTAATAACATTCTGAAACAGGCTGCCCATCAAAATACTAACAACTCACACTTCTGTTTCTGGGGTCTATTGAAAAACCAGCTTGTGTTTCACCTTCAATTCACTTGCTGCCTCAGCATTTCAATTCTCCTTGTCTTTCAGATCATTTTCTGAAGTCTTATATAAATCAGAGATCATTTCCTGCCATCTCTGACTAATGGAGCACAGTGCAATAAAAGAAAGGAATGCAAATTTCTAACTAAACAAAAATTAACCTTGCTACTCCTTTTAGATGACTATTTCATTACTATTGGCACTTTAAAAAAAGAAGTTTATTTATTTATTTGACAGAAAGAGCACGCACGCACACAAAGGCAGAGGGAGAGAAAGAAGAAGATTCCCCACTGAGCAGGGAGCCCAATTGAACCCCCAGGGGGTTCAATCCCAGGACCTTGGGATCATGACTTGAGCTGAAAGCACATGCTTAACTGACTAAACCAGAGAGGCTCCCCAACTATCAGCACTTTTTAAATGGGGCAACCTAAAAAACACATTAAGACTAGCTGAGTTTTGGTAGCTAGAGAAAACCATCTAACACTATACTCATTGCTCTCCTTCATCTTTCTACATATGAAATTGAGGTTAATTTATAGCTGCTGCAGCACAGAGAGGGTACCTGTTTCTTGAAGAGACAGGCTGTACCTTGGCCACATCATCAGCTGTGCTCAGGATTCAGACATTCATAAATACCAGAAAGCAGGGAGTGAGCTGCCCCCCCCCCCCCACTTTGGACACACTACAGGCCTCTTCTATCTAAGGCACTAACCCAGAAAAGCTGCTCACCAGGCTCTTCAATGAAAACAACAGAAACCATCTGTTACCTCTTTGTTTTTCCCCTTGAGGTAGATCTGTTCACTTTCTTTCTCAACATACTTTCTTTGTCAGATAACTTTAGCTTTAGGTATACTGCCATTACTTTTATTGATGCTTTGCCTCCTGCTTGATGTCTTCCAGGCTGCTTCATACCTAGTCCAACTCCTACAACTAGTATTTTTTAAATGGCTAAACTTTTTATATACCCAGGTTTAACAAGAGTCTAGGGTTTGAGAACCTATCCAGACAGGACTGCTCCAACAACAGCTAGGACAAAACTTTGGTAGCTAAATATGAAGTGTAGACGCTATTTCACTTTTAGCCCAGCCAAAAACCCTGACAGGATATACATCTGTTAAGCTGACTTCTTGAACTTAGATAATTTGCTTTGTTTAGTATGGGAAGCAACAAGCTGTCAAATTCATGGTGTTTCAGACCAGTCCAGTGAATGCTATCATGTGAGTTGGATATACATATACTGTACTGAATTACATATACTACATACATACTGCATTACTAATAGAGTAAGGACTCCCAGAGGACATAGGCACTGTTCTCTAAAAGCTAGCTCCTCCAGAAAAAATGGCCTTAGGCAAACCCAGTGGACTGGGATCCCTAAGTAAGAAACAGGACAAATATAAGAGACCCTCATGCTCTACTCACTATCAAATTTTAAAATAATCACCCTAAATGAACAGTACACAATGAACCTAGACGGCAGGAGACAGAGTTAAGGTCCTACCTTGGCTACTCACTAGTTGTGTGACCTAAACAATTTATTGAGTCTTGTGGGTCTCACTTTCCTCACATGAAAAATTAAGTAGAGGTCTAGTTGCTAATTTATAAAGGTTTTTCCAGCTCGATCATTTCATGACTTAATAACTGCTGGGCCGCGAGTCTGACCCAGCATGGAAATTGTACCTTTTAGGGCAGCCCCGGTGACTCGGCGGTTTGGCACTGCCTTCCGCCCACGTTGGGCTCCCTGCATGGAGCCTGCTTCTCCCTCTGCCTGTGTCTCTCCCTCTCTCTCTATGTCTCTCATGAATAAATGAATAAAATCTTTTTAAAAAAATGTTTAAAGAAATTGTACCTTTTACACTGTGAGCAAAAGGGACACCTGGGTGACTCAGATGGTTAACAAATCTGCCTTTGGCTCAGGTCATGATCCCAGCATCCTGGGATTAAACCCTGCGTGAAGGTCCCTGCTCAATGGGGAGCCTGCTTCTCCCTCTCTCCTCTGCTGCTCCCTCTGCCTGTGCTCTCACTCTCTCTCATAAATAAGTAAAATCTTAAAAAATAAACTGTGAGCAAAAGGCATGTATTAGTTCTCCCTCTGCTGCCTCTCTCCCCAAGCCCCACAAAAACAGCAGTAGGGGATGGTGGTTAGGGGAGCACAGCCACAGAATAAAAATGGAGGTGATAGTAACAAAATTTTAGAAAATGGAAAGCAGATGGATGAGTGGTTCCTGACAGCAGACTAAAGAAACCTAAGCTATAATATAACCTCCAAAAAGCTCAGGAACTTATATAGCATCAAGCACTTAAGGAAATGGGGATAAACATGGAACTAAAAACAGAAGGAATGATTAAAAGTCTACTGGAAGAACCAGCTGGCATCAGCTCATAAAGAGATAAACAAATTGTTGTAGAACTATACAATGGAACATTATTCAGCCATAAAAAGGAACAGAGTACTATTACATGCTACAACACAAATGAACCTTGAAAACATTATGCTAAGTGAAAGAAGCCAGACACAAAAAGCTACATACTGTATTACCCCCATTCATATGTAATATCCAGAATAGGCATATTCACAGAAACAGAAAGTGGTTACCAGGGAACTAACTGCTAATAGGTATGCAGTTTCTGTTTGGGATGATGGAAATGTTCCAGAACTAGACCATGGAGATGGCTGCACAACATAGTAAATAAACTAAAAACCACTTAAGTGTACACTTTAAAATGGTTAATTTATAAAATCTTAAAAAAATAAATTTAAAAAATAAAATAGTTATGTTACATGAATTATATCTCAATTTTTAAAAATAAAAGAACCAGGGATCCCTGGGTGGCGCAGAGGTTTAGCGCCTGCCTTTGGCCCAGAGCGCGATCCTGGAGACCCAGGATCGAATCCCACGTCGGGCTCCCAGTGCATGGAGCCTGCTTCTCCCTCTGCCTATGTCTCTGCCCCTCTCTCTCTCTGTGTGACTATCATAAATAAATAAAAATTAAAAAAATAAATAAAAGAACCAGGGACACCCAGGTGGCTTGGCAGTTAAGCATCTGCCTTCAGCTTAGGACATGGTCCCAGATTCCTGGGTTCGAAACCCACATTGGGCTCCTTGCATGAAGCCTGCTTCTCCCCCCTCTGCCGGCATCTCTGCCCCTCCCTCTCTCTCTCTCTCTCTCTGTCTCTCTCATGAATAACTAAAATCTTTTTTTTTAATAAAATCTTTTAAAAAAGAAAAAGAAAAGAAAAAAGAACCAGCTACCCCCTCCACCCCTATACTCTTCCCACTCTGTGCAGCCTCCAACATACCAGGAGAAAACTGATCCTTTACAAGGAATAAATAAAAGAATGAGTGAGGTGGGTGAAATGCATGACAATGGTCAAAAAGTACAAACTTCCAGTTATAAAATAAGTCAGTCCTGGGGATGTCATATACAGCATGGTGACTACAGTTAACAATACTCAACTGTATATTTGAAAGTTGCTAAGAGAGTAGATCTTAAAAGTTCTCATATAAGGAAAAAAAAAATGTAACTATGTGGTAACAGATGTTAACCAAACTTACTGTGATAATCATCTGCAATATATGTGTGTGTGTGTATAAAATCATTATGTTGTACACCTAAAACTAATAGAATATTATGTCAATTATATCTCAATTGAAAAATTAAAAAAAAAAATTTAAAAGAGAATGGATATATCTATACTTGGGATTATTGTTGAGGTATCAAGCATCCACAGCTGAGAAACCACAGGCACAGCTGAGAGCAAGGGTATCATTCTAAAAACAGAAAAATAAGAAAAATTTTACATACTGAATGTTGAGATTCCCCAAGGCTCTTCCATTACTTGCCTCTCACAAAGTTGGCAGTTAGGATTATGCCCTTGAGGCAGAGATTTAGAATGAATCTGACCAGACCAAGAAAAAAAACCCTAGATACTCATACTTCAGGGAAGAAACTATACAGCCAATGAAACTCTCAGAAACCACCCGCCACCCCCCCATGAACATCAAGCTTCCAATAAGCTTCTTGATGCATTTATTCTTAAGTGGAAATGGACAGCCAGAGATCATGAGACACTTGGGAAAAGGCTCTATCAAAGATTAATGAAAGACATCTCTTGCCAATCAATGCAACTTTGAGGAAACGGAAAATTATGCAGAAAAAAGAAAGCTTCGAAAAGTACTATCCCAGGGCCTAGAAGCAACAACACCCCAGTGACAAGCATAGTTAGCGCCCAGATCTTCGTTTCTAATACCATTCACCAAAAAAAATAATCAGGACTGCTTAGAGAAATAGCTGGTTCTCTAACTGGAACAGGACCCACACAGAAGAAGCCTGGAGCATTCTGCAGTGTCAAAAAGTAGAGGGTACTCAAAAACCCATGATGGGGCAGCCTGGGTGGCTCAGTGGTTTAGCGCCACCTTCAGCCCAGGGCGTAATCCTGGAGACCCAGGATTGAGTCCCACGTCAGGCTCCCTGCATGAAGCCTGCTTCTCCCTCTGCCTGTGTCTCTGCCTCTCTCCCTCTCCTCTCTTGTGTTTCTCATGAATAAATAAATAAAATCTTTAAAAAAAAAAAAAAAAAAAAAGGGCAGCCCGGGTGGCTCAGCAGTTTGGCGCCGCCTGCAGCCCGAGGTGTGATCCTGGAGACCCGGGATAAAGTCCAACGTCGGGCTCCCTGCATGCATGGAGCCTGCTTCTCCCTCTGCCTGTGTCTCTGCCTCTCTCTCTCTCTCTCTCCCCCTCTGTCTCTATGAATGGATAAATAAAATCTTTAAAAAAAAAAAAAATGATGACAAGGGTACATCAAAGAGGCAAACTAAAAGATCTCCCAATGGCCAAAGCTAGAATAATTTGAACAACAAAATAAATACATTGAATTATAATCCAAAGTATAAAATATATATCAATGAAGTCCATACTAATATAAATAAATGATCAAATAAATAAGTAAATAGGAGAATAGACAAATCTCCTGTGCAGAAAAATGCCAAATAACTTATATAGATACTAGGCTCTCCCTCTATAAGTATGGGCTGCTCATAGGAAAAAAGAGTAACTTTATAATGGAGAAACCTGACACAAACACTAACAAGTGATCAAGATTAATATCAACAGTGATGTCATGTTGATAATATGCATGTATTCTTAATATAATATGATGATAATGGTACTTTACCTCTGTAGTCTTCCCTTCAAAAAACCATAACCTCAATCAAATCATGAGAAAAAACATCATATACAACCTAATTGAAATCCTAGAGGACAGCTAACCAATATTCTTCAAAATTGCCAAAATCCTCAGAAGAATGAAAGTCTGAGAAACAGTTACTGCTAAAGGAATAAAAGGAGACATAACAACTCACTGCAATGTGGTATCTTGAATAGAATCCTGGGACAGAAAGAGTATTAGGCAAAAACTAAGAAAATCTGAATAAAGTGTGGAGTCAGTCCAGGAAGTCTACTATCCAAATAGTAGTATTCCATAAAGAGAAAAGAGAGAAAATAAAAGGGAAGATATTATCAAGAATTCAAAAAATTTCCCAGAAATGAAGGGCATGAATTCCCAAAATGAAAATGGTCTCCAAAGATCTAGCACAGTGAATGAAAATAGACTCACACTTTATTTAGTTTATAGTAATAATAATGTATAATAATAATGTATCAATATTGGTTATTTGTGACAAATGTACCCTATACTGTAAGATGTTACTATTAGGGGAAACTGGGTCTGGGGGTATATGGGAACTCCCTAGACTATCTTCACAACTTTTCTGTAAAACTAAAACCATTCTATAATAAAAAGTGTACTAAAAAAAAAGTATACTGAGGTTTTAAAAATTATATCCCATTTAAATAAAAAGTCCAGAATAAGCAAATCCATAGAGTCAGGAAGTACATTTTGAAGCTGCCTACAGTGGGGTGATATGGAGTAACTTTACAGTATGTAAA
The DNA here is from genome assembly GCF_003254725.2 of Canis lupus dingo. Lineage (NCBI taxonomy): Eukaryota > Metazoa > Chordata > Mammalia > Carnivora > Canidae > Canis > Canis lupus. The sequence continues at coordinate 33,056,133 of NC_064263.1, forward strand.
CTGTATCTCAATAAAATTGTTTAAAATTAAACAACAAGGGGATCCCTGGGTGGCGCAGTGGTTTGGCGCCTGCCTTTGGCCCAGGGTGCGATCCTGGAGACCGGGGATCAAATCCCACGTCGGGCTCCCGGTGCATGGAGCCTGCTTCTCCCTCTGCCTATGTCTCTGCCTCTCTCTCTCTCTCTCTCTCTGTGACTATCATAAATAATATAAATAAAAATTTTTAAAAATTAAACAAGAAGCTTATGAAAATTAAAAAGGTGGGGGCAGCCCGGTGGCTCAGCGGTTTAGCACCTGCCTTCAGCCCAGGGTGCAATCCTGGAGTCCCAGTATCGATTCCCACATCAGACTCCCTGCATGAAGCCTGCTTCTCCCTCTGCCTGTGTCTCTGCCTCTCTCTCTCTCTGTGTGTGTGTCTCTCATGAATAAATAAATGAAATCTTTAAAAATGAATAAATAAATAGACACACACACGAATGCACACACACACAAATCTTTCAGATGTTGTAAATCTCAAAGAGAAGAAATGTAGAGAGTAACAAAGCAGATTAATACAGTTTTCCTGATTGGATATCATCAGGTAGGAATTTAAAAAAAGAATGGAAATAGAGGCACAGAGCACTTTTTAAAAGCCTAGTGAATTTGACTCCAGATGCAACTTGATACCTTATTCTACAGAGCTTACAAAATACTGAAGAGAAGGTATTTTTTAACTTATAATTTATATCCTACTTACCCTCAAAAAAATAAAATGACATTTAAAAAATTGCACAAGAAATATTTAAATAAGAACATTAAAGGAAGTGAAGAAACAGATGTTCCTGGGGTGTCTGGCTGGCTCTGTTGGTAAAGCATGCGACTCCTGATTTTGGGGTTGTGAGTTCAAGCCCCACATTGGGCATGGAGCCTACTTAAAAATAAAATAAGAGGGATCCCTGGGTGGCGCAGTGGTTTAGCGCCTGCCTTTGGCCCAGGGCGCGATCCTGGAGACCCGGGATCGAATCCCGTTGGGCTCCCGGTGCATGGAGCCTGCTTCTCTCTCTGCCTGTGTCTCTGCCTCTCTCTCTCTCTCTCTCTCTCTCTGTGCGACTATCATAAATAAATAAAAATTTTTTAAAAATAAAATAAGAAAATATTTTTTAAGAAAGAAAAAAGTAAATGTTCTTAAGCACCTGTGGCATAACTTTCTTATAAATTACAAAGAATAACAGCTTGCTTGAAATATATTTTTTAAATAATTTAACAGATTTAATAATTTAAAAATTATAGAAAAGAATACACAAAATATCAAATGTGGTTATACAGACTTCTGGAAAATGGAAGTATGGGTGATTGCTATTTTTTTCTTTATACTTTCTGTATCTTCTGAACTTCCTATTATGACTGTATATAATCTCTATGACAAAGTAATTACACTAAAGAATATAAATAATTTAATACTGCATTTCTCCCTGCTGACAAAGACATTTTTTTAAAGATTTTATTTATTTATTCATGAGAGACACAGAGAGAGAGAGGCAGAGACACAAGCAGAGAGAGAAGCAGCCTCCCTGCAGGGAACTCGATGTGGGAGTCGATCCTGGGGCCTCCAGGACCACGCCCTGGGTTGAAGGAGGCGCTAAACCATCGAGCCACCCAGGCGTCCCACAAGATACTTTTAAACTAAGATTTAGAATACTAACTTAATTTCTAATTTCTATACTGCAACTACTCCACACATTTCCACCTCTCTACATTAAATGGAATGAAAACCCTTTAATACAAAAAGAAAAATATATGTAACACTTGGAATCTATTGAAACCACTTTCACATATGTTATTTCATTAAGCTTCATCACAACCCTAAGAGATTTTACAGATAAGGAAACTGGCTCACAGATAATAAATCATCAAATGAGTAGGGCACAAAATGGGATTAGAAATGCGTTCAGAGGGCAGCCCGGGTGGCTCAGCGGTTTAGCGCCGCCTTCGGCCCAGGGTGTGATCCTGGAGACCCTGGATCGAGTCCCATCTCAGGCTCCCTGCATGGACCCTGCTTCTCTCTCTCTCTCTCTGTCTCTCATGGATAAATAAATAAAATCTAGAAAGAAAGAAAAGAAAGAAAAGAAAGAAAAGAAAGAAAAGAAAGAAAAGAAAGAAAGAAAGAAAGAAAGAAATGCGTTCAGATATCCCCATCTAATATTGTTTTCACCTACTATACTAGAGTGAATGTCTCTTAGAACATTAGAATTTAGAGCAGTCAAGTAATACAGTTTTGGTGTAAGGAAAGGAACATCGTATGGATAAGTAATCTTCATCAAAAAGCCTAAAAAGCCATAAAACCACAAATTCTCTACCGTAATACAGAGTAGTATCCTCAATCCACAGGTTATGACAGTGTTCTTCCCAAACTAAAGGCAACTCAAAATCTCCTGGATCTTTATACTGCACCAAGCAATACTGATCTCCAAGCTGCCCTACCCTCTAGCAGTCAGGACCCTCTAACAGATGGCCCCTCAGAGTCTCTTCTTGCAGCTGGAACGGAAGAGATCCAGGAAGAGTAACAAATGAGGCTAAACTGGTGAGTGCTGGAAGATGGAGAAGTGGGGAAGAGACAACCTGTCAGTAACTGAGCTTAGTAAGGGTAGACATGAGCTTCTATCAGTCCTTGGAAGAAAACTAAGACTAAAAGCCACCAATGCTGCCAAAGCTTTTGGTGAAAACCCACAGCTTCTTAGAAAGAGTCTGAGAGGCAAAGGCTATGTCAATTCTTTCTCTCCACCTTCTCAATTCCAGAATCTTTTATCTTTCATGTCCCCTTGTCTGGACACATTCTGAAAATGAATCAGTTCCATTTAGATCAACAACCCTACAAACACTAATCCTCCTTTTCCTGACAAATCACTAGGTCTGCTAAACGTTCAACAGAAGACCCTAGCAGAATGACTAACAGGTATCAATGTTCCTGCAACTGAGTTATTTACGAGGCAATAGAGGCAACTAACAGTCTTCAAGCTATTACAGTCAAATACCATCATTGCTCCATTCCCCCACTATTCTTTTGTCATACAATCTATCTGACACATCCTTGTTTTATTTGTTCCCCCAGCCTCCATTACTATCCTCTGAATAGTATATATTAGCATATTTCTAGCCAAATAGGATGACTCAGTAGTGCCTAAACATGCCCAACACTGTTCCTTATGGTCCATCTTTTACCCACCCTCATTCACCTCCTCTAGACCTAAGGCCTTCCTGTCCTTCAAGACTTTGTCAAATGTCACCTTTATTATGCAGCTTTTCCTAATCACTGCCAACACATATGAGTGTTCTCCCTATCTAGTATCATGTACTCTGACAGAACTAAATGGCAGTACTGTACTAAACTGTGACTTCACTAAAGGCAAATATTTTTTTTTAAGATTTTATTTATTCATTCATGAGAGACACACACACAGAGAGAGGCAGAGACACAGACAGAAGGAGAAACAGGCTCCACGCAGGGAGCCCGACGTGGGACTCGATCCTGGGTCTCCAGGATCAGGCCCTGGGCTGAAGGCGGCACTAAACCGCTGAACCACCAGGGCTGTCCACTAAAGGCAAATTTTACACTTAATTGATTTCCATCCTTTCACCTGTTTCCAATAAAAGCTCAATTCTTTTTAATAAAACAAAGTATTCTTTTTTTCCAGACTCTTAATATGCCTTCAAACTTTGGTATGGAAGAAAGAGAATTAAACATTGAAAAGGTTCCAATCCATAAAGTGACACCTTTGACACAAGCTCAACCAATCTAGCATGACATCATAAAAGCTGTAAAAAAAACAAAAAAAAAAACAACAAAGCCCTTTAATCCACTAAAATTCCACCCAAAATGCACTAGGAAAAAAAAAGTAACCACTAAAATAGCACCTCAATAGCATTTATTTAAAAAAAAAAAAAGTAATTTTCATATACAGCTATTCACAACTACAAGAAAAAGAAAAGCAAATACATAACAAGATGGTAGTTTGGTACATCACCACAATGGAATCTAACCATCAAAGCAACACATATTGGAAAAGAAAGAAAATGAAAAACATTTATTAATTACAGTTGAATTAAGAAATCTAGATATGGGGGCACCTGTGTCGCTCAGTCAGTTAAGCTCCTGACTCCTAATTTCGGCCGGGGTCATGATCTCAGGGTCCTGGGATGGAGCCCGGTGGGGGGTGGGGGGGGTGGGGGGGGTGCCAGAGCTCCCCACTCAGCAGGGAGCCTGCATGAAGATTCTCTTTTCCCTGTCCCACCCCCTCCTTCATGCACACACAGTCTCTCTCTCTCTAAGAAATTTTTTTAAAGGTATTATTCATTTATTCATGACAGACACAGAGAAAGAGAGGAAGAGACACAGGCAGAGGAGAGAAGCAAAGGCTCCACGCAGGGAGCCCAATGTGGGACTCGATCCTGGGACTCTGGGATCACGCCCTAAGCCCAAGGCAGACGCTCAACCACTGAGCCACTCAGGCACCACTGGCTAAGACCTTCCTAAGTAAATCTCTTCTCAGGTTGCAGCTTTGCTGTCAGCCAGAACTGCCTGTGTCTCTGCCTCTCTCTGTGTCTCTTATGAATAAATAAATAAAATAGTTTAAAAAAGTATAATGAATTACCATGTATCCATCACCCAGTTTCAATAATTATCAATGCATGTCCAATCTTACTTTATACCTGTACTCCCCCATACCAATTATTTGAAAGCAAATCTAGACATATCATTTTATCTATATTTCAGCACGTATCTCTAAAAGACCTTTATTCCTTTTTAAAAGTCCATAACAGGATGAATATACCTAGAAATTTTTTTAAGGAAGAGTGAGTGAGGGGCACATGAGTGGCTCAGTCGGTTGGGTATCTGCCTTCAACTCAGGTCATGATCCCAGGCACCTGGGATTGAGCCCTGAGTCAAGTTCCCTGCTCAGCAGGGAGTTGGCCTCTCCCTCTGACACTCCCCCTGCTTGTGCTCATGTGTGCTCTCTTTGTCTCTCTCTCAAATAAATAAATAAAAATCCTAAAAAAGAGAGAGAGAGAGTACAAGTGGGAGGAGCGGTGCAGAGGGACAGAATCTTAAGCAGACTCCACGCTGTGTGCAGAGCCCTATAGGTGGCTCGCTCTCACAACCCTGAGATTACAACCTGTGCCAAAATCAGAAGTTTAACCAACTAAACCACCCAGGTGCCCACACATAGAAAATTTTGACCAAAACTATCTTTTTAATGCCAAATGCCTGGCCAATGTTCAAAATCCCTGGTTGTCTCATAGATGTTTGAAACCAGTTTGTTGTTTTTTTTTTAAAGTAAGCCCCCCCCCAAAAAAAAAGAAAAAAAAAAGTAGGCTCCATGCTGTGCATGCAGCCCAACACAGAACTTAAAACTCACAACCCTATCATTTGAACTAGACAAAGAAAAAAAATCCTCTTTTAAGCAAATAGCATGGTAAAGTGGGAAAAATTATTGATTCTAGCATAACCTAGACTACATAGTAAAGTTAAAACAATAATAGCTGGAATTGTTAATCCCCTTCAACCTACTGCTTGTAGGTAGGTCACCGATTTTCTGGTAAGTTTCTTTAGCTTGCTAAAGAATGTAAAACACAGTCCCCTGTGATTATTTAGAATCTCTGATCATTTTTAAAGTAAACCTAAAGAACATACCTGAAGGAAGGGAATGAGAGAGCTCTTGAAGGGGAGAAAGCCTGGAATTCCTCCAGGTTCAATACAATCAAACCTTATGCAAATCACTCCTAACTTCCTGGGCTCCACTTTCTCCACCTTCAATAAGGCACCTGCCAACTTCCCAGTTTTATCTTCTACCCAACTCCTCTCCCCTTCTTTAGACATTATCCACAGCAACTCACTCGTAGTTCCTAAAATATGGCATGCTTTACCATGCCTTCATTCTTTTGTAGATGCCTTCTCTGACCTTCATAGGCTTCTTTGCTTGATTAGCCAATCTACATTTATTCCAGTGATTGCTATCAAAATCTATGGTATTCCAACAATGTTGCCAATTCTGCAACTCCAAGTTCTTCTGAAACTAGTCTGTGGGAGCTATTGTCAGAGCCATTTACTGGTCATAAAACAAGTCTGCTCCTTTAAATGTAGTTCCTATAACATGGTTTTCAGTTCTCTCACCACCCTAGCTCCTAGAACTAGAACCAGTACTCTACCTCGGTATGGTTATCATTTATATCATTTAAAACTGGAGGGGATCCCTGGGCGGCGCAGTGGTTTAGCGCCTGCCTTTGGCCCAGGGCGCGATCCTGGAGACCCGGGATCGAATCCCACGTCGGGCTCCCGGTGCGTGGAGCCCTGCTTCTGCCTGTGTCTCTGCCTCACTCTCTCTGTGTGCCTATCATAAATAAATAAAAATTTTAAAAAATAAATAAAATAAATAAATAAAACTGGACTATGGGGATGCCTGGGTCGCCCAGCAGTTGAGCATTTGCCTTTGGCTCAGGGCATGATCCTGGAGTCCCAGGATGGAGTCCCATATCAGGCTCCCTGCATGGAGCCTGCTTCTCCCTCTGCCTGTGTCTCTGCCTCTCTGTTTCTCTCTGTGTCTCTCATGAATAAATAAAAATCTTTAAAAAATAAAAAAATAAATAAAATAAAACTGGACTATCCACTTTTCTGACAAAATCTATTAATTATGCAAGCTAAAAATCACAACTTTTTGCCGTAAGTCAAAGTTGCAGCCAACTAAAAGCCTTACATTTTAGTGTTGCTATCAAGTCACATTTTTTTTTTTTTTGGAACATCTCCTTTCTATACTGCTTTGCATCACCTGCTTCATCATACAGCTCAAATATGTCTCTTATCCCCATGCATATCCTAGTCATTCCCATCAATACATTCAGCAATCCAAAAATGGTGGTGACAGTTATTCCCCTCTTCTACCAGTCTACTCCCTTAATAAAGAAAATATGGTTAGTCTGACCAAACATGTTCCTAGTGAGCTTGTATTGGCTCTTAATAATCAGCTTCCTTTTCTAAATCCTCGTGTCATATTCTTAATAAACCATTCTAGAAAGGTCAAACTCTTACCTTCTCAGTCTTAAAAATAGGTCTTTTTGTGGCAATTCCATATTCTTTACATGTGACTGACAGCAACTAAAAGATCTCATCTCAAAACTCTTACAAAACTCTGGGGTATAATTTGTTTGGGTCAAGAGACCTGAATTCATTCATTGGAATTAAATGCTCCTATACAAAAGCTTAATGGCCTCAGGTTTAGGTCTTCCCTCACTAATTCAGTTCTACCCTTTCCAATCTATAGATAATTTACCATGACAATATGGGGAGGAGCTTCTGGAGCCATTTCAGTCTTGGGAGTTGCTTTTTTTTCCAAAGTAGTTATTTAGGATTTCACATTTAGAGCACTACATAGCATAAAATGCCTTTCCTGAAGAAATATGTAGCACAATGAACATTTCTTTTAGTTTGTTTCTTTTTAGGTTCTTCAAAACAAACCCATAAAACTGTTAGAGGAAGCAGAGATGTTAATTATAACAGTTCTTTTTACCACAGCAGCAAAAACAGAACTAGCTAATCTATTACAAAATAAGACTAAAGAAGAATTCTAAAAATGAATACACCTCTGTTACCACAGAGAGAAAGAAAATTTCAGCAAGCCAAAAAATTTAAATTCTTCCTCGAGGTGAAAATATCCCCATAATTCATCAACATATTAACTCACAAATATTTACTGAATGTGCAAGACACTTAAAACAATTCACCCAAAACTTCATATCTTACTCCCACCAAATCCAAGTTATAAATGTAAGCACAATTTTTCTCCACTCAGCCACCATAGAATAGAGAATGTGTCTGCCACACCCTCAGCCATTCTACATTACTACATTATTCCATGCTCAATGTATCAATCTTGACTAAGTTCCTACTATTTACACAGCTCTGTACTAAGTGGTATAGAGACATGAAAATTTATCATTAAAAACCAACCCATCCTAGAATTCATAACACATATGAATAAATCTCTATCTCCATCTTTGGGCAGATGGGCCTCACAAATCTGCAGAGCCCTCTCTTCCAGATAAAGTTAGGAAGGTACTGCAGTATATCCTGTGATATATACATTACTGTAGTAGAAGAAACTGAACTGTAAAAACAGGCAAATCTAGATTCAAATACTAGTTGCATGTCTTGCTAAATTTTAAGTAACCTGCCCAAGGTCTCCAATAAATCTCAGTTTCCTCATCTTTAACATAGGGATAATATGCTTATTTCACAGGCCTATTTAGGGACTGAGTTAATACATGTAAAGGAACATACTGGGGATCCCTGGGTGGCGCAGCGGTTTGGCGCCTGCCTTTGGCCCAGGGCGCGATCCTGGAGACCCAGGATCGAATCCCACATCAGGCTCCCGGTGCATGGAGCCTGCTTCTTCTCCCTCTGCCTATGTCTCTGCCTCTCTCTCTTTCTCTCTCTGTGACTATCATAAATAAATAAAAATAAAAAAGAAAAAAAAAAAAGGAACATACTTGTTCAGAGCACAAGGTCTACTTGACAAATATTAGATCCTTTCCTCCCAAAAGGACAGTCATACATGCAAGAGTCATCTCTTAATCTTTAACCATGAAAATGGCACAGAAATGCCCTGGAAATTGCCAAATCCTTTCCAAGAAGGAAGCCTCCACTGCATTAAACTGACAACATTTACCTGTCCAAAGCAGAGCCCAAGGCAGCAAACATGGCTGTACCAAGAACACTAACATATTCCCAGTTTATAATAAAGGACCATTCCTTCAACCTCCCCTAGAGTGTACAAGGAGATTTAAGAATTTGGGAGCCTCCTGTCAGGTTACTCTCAATAAAACAGATGAATTCCCTTTACCCTTACTACATCTCATAGTAGTATTTTTTTCCTTTTTTACAGTTTCCTAACCACTAAAATTTTACCAGTTGGTACTAAATCAAAGCACAAAGGCAAACATTTGTTTTACTAAACGTCTATTAAAAGCACTGTATTTGGTCACATCAAAGCATTGTTGTACTACAGGCCCAGCTGTGACAGCAATGGAAATGTTTCTCTTCCACCCTTAGAATGTTGAAAAGTAGCACCCATGCGCATGCCCACATGCACAGTAGAAGAATTTTTTTCAGACAGTAGAGTTGTGTCATAGTAAAGTGATTAAGACGGTTAGCTCTGAGATTGCAAATCTAAATGTGAAAGACAGAACAATAAAGTCTTTAGTAGGAAACAGAACATCTTTGTGACTCTGCAACAGCAAACATATCTTAAACAGAATATAAAATGCACTAAACATAGAGAAAACTGATAAATTGGATTATATTGTAGCTAAAGAATTTGTTCTTCAAAAGTCACCATTAAGAGAATGAAAAGGAAACAAATTAGAAGGAGAAATTTTCAGTACATATAACTGACAAAAGACTCCTATCTAGAACAGATAAAGAATTCCATTAAATCAGTAAGGAAAAAAAAAAAGACCACCTGAAAGAAAAATGGCAAAAGATTCGGATACTTCTAAAAAGAGGGTATACAAACATCTGATAAACTTCTGAGAAGTACTCAACTCCATTTGTCATCCAGAAAATGAAAATTTATGTAATGCGATACCAGTACACAACCATTAGAATGGCTAAAATAAAAAGCAAGGAAAATGCCAAGTACTGATGAGGCTAGGGAGCAACCAATGCTTACACACTATAGGTGAGGATGTAGAGTGGAAAGAAAACAGCATGGCAGTATTTACTAAATTTGAATATATACCTATGACCAAGTCATTCTAATTCCAGGTAAACCCCCACCCAACAGACCAAAGGGCATGTTCACAAAAAGGTACATACAGTAAATATTCAAAATATACCACTAATGTTAATACTTAAAATCTAGGGAACCCTGGGTGGCGCAGCGGTTTAGCGCCTGCCTTTGGCCCAGGGCACGATCCTGGAGACCCAGGATCAAATCCCACGTCGGGCTCCCGGTGCATGGAGCCTGCTTCTCCCTCTGCCTATGTCTCTGCCTCTCTCTCTGTGTGTGTGACTATCATAAATAAATAAAAAAAATTTTAAAAATAAAATTAAAATTAAAAAATACTTAAAATCTAGAAACTACCCAGTGTCATCAACAGTAGAACTGAGACATAAATTGTGGTATAAGTACACAATGGAAAACTATACAGCAGTGAGAATGAACAATCTAAAACTACCCATAACAATATGAATCTCTCAAACATGATGTTGTGCAAAAAAGTCCAGACAAAAAGAGCACTGCATTTTATTACATTTACATAAATAGATAAAACTAATCAATGCTCTTAGAAGTCAGACCAGTGGTTACCTTTGGTAAACAAGAGAGCAAATATTCACTAGAAGGAGCACAAGGAAGAATTCTGGGGTGCTGGCAACATGGGTACGATTGGTTTGTGAAAATACATCACCGTGTGTGCTTTGATATGTGCACTTTACTGTATTATATGTATATTGATATCAATAATGTTTAATTCTTAAAAAACAGTAAACTCTAGATTCTGACAGATCTGAGTTTGAATCCCAATCTTCCCACATATTAGCTGAATAATCTTAGGCAAGGTATTTAACCATATTGTGCATCAGTGTCCTCACAGATAAAATGAGAATAACAGAATTTACCTCATGTGGTTGCTAACAGGGCCAAATGAAAATGTATGTAGTACTATTACCCTATCTCCACTTTGCATCAATATCATAATTATATAGAGTTAAGTGATGCAAAGAAAAGTGTTAGTAATAGTGAACACTTAATGCGTATTCACCATGTGCCAGGCACTATCCCAAGCCATTAAATGTATAAATTCATTTAATCCTACAACAACCCTATGAGATAGATTCTATTTCCACTTTAAAGATGAAGAAACAGGGCAGCCCAGGTGGCTCGGGGGTTTAGCGCCACCTTTATCCCAGGGCGTGGTTCTGGAGACGGGGATTGAGTCCCACATCGGGCTCCCTGCAGGGAGCCTGCTTCTCCCTCTGCCTGTGTCTCTGCCTCTCTCTGTGTCTCTCATGAATAAATAAAATCTTAAAAAAAAAAAAAGATGAAGAAACAAACACAGAGAAGTAAATTGCCCACCATCACACAAACAGTAAACGGAAGATCTGGGTTTCAAAAACCTAACAGATACAGCCTTTAGGCTACACTATCTCCACTACTCCAGTCAGAAACTCCAGCTTTAAAGGAGAAAAACAATCACAAATCTTTCCTTCTTTATCAGTTTCCACAGCTTGTATACTGTATGTATCATGGAAAAAACACTCAACCAAGAGTTAAGGAACCACAACTTCAAATCTCAGCTCTGAAACTAACCAGCTGTGAGAATTTAGACAAGTTACTCAAAACCCTTCCAAGCACACTTTCTTCCTCCATAAAATGAAAGTTTTGGAAATTCTAACCAGCTCTTCTTCTCTTCTAAGAGACTTATGTTGCCTAGTTTAAAAAAATACTGTTCCTCTATGTTTACTGCAGCATTATTTACAATAACCAAGATACAGAAGCAACCTAAGCAACCTGTCCACCAATAGACAAATGGTAAGGAAGATGTGGTGTGTTATGTATATGTGTGTACACCCACAAGCTAAAATATTACACAATCATAAGAAAGGATGAGATTGTGCCATCTGAGACAACATGGATAGGCCTAGAGGGCATCATGCTAAGTGAATTAAGTCAGACTAAGAAAGACAAATATCATGATTTTACTGATATGCGGATTCTTAAAAAAAAAAAAAAAAAGACTAAACAAACAAAAAGCAGAATCAGACCTATAAATACAGACAACTGATAGTAGCCAGAGGGGAGGAGGATGAGGGGATGGGCAAAATGGGTGAAAGGGAATGGGAGATACAGCCTTCCACTTACAGAATGATTAAGTCATGTGAATGAAAGGCACAGCACAATGGAATGGAAGATACACTTGTGAGCATAGCATAATGTATAACTTGTCAAATCAGTGTGTTGTACACCTGAAACAACACTAATGCAAGACTGTATGTCAACTATATTCAAATTTTAAAAATACACATAATGCCAACTATACTTAAATCTTTAATAATAATAAAGAATAAATACAGCATAAATAAAAGGACTAGAGATGGTAGTGATGATTACTGATAATGACAATGAATCTGACTGGTTCAGTAGATAGTGGTTACAGTATGACCATGCTAATAAATATTTTAATTATAGATAAGAATGTTCTACCACAGCAGAAGCTTGATTTTTGTGAGCTACATGGCTTCTGTCAAAAAATAAGACTTTCAGCCATTTTTATCCTAAAATCCTATGGTATCTCTGAATACCAAGTATAGTAACAGTACAGAGCACTGGTAATATCAGTCTCTTTTCCCCTTAACCATTCTTCTTGGGCTCTCCCTTCTACTCCTGTCTGTTCCTTACTCACACCTGAGGAAATTCAAGACCTACTTATAGAACCTCTGTAGTAGGTTTACATCCTCATCCTCAGAATCTGTGAATGTTATCTTATTTGAAAAGGGTCTTTACAGATCTTACTATGAGAAAATCATCCTGGATAAGCTGAGTGCTAAATACTAAGAAACCTTGTAAAGACAGACACATAAAGAAGAAACCAAGAAGGGATGTGGGGATGTGAAGATGTGAGGGATGTGGCCAAAAGCCAAGGAATGCCAACAGCCATCAGGAGCTGGAAGAGGCAATGTATTATTCTCTCCTAGGGCAGCCTGATAATACCTTGATTTTGGACCTCTGGCTTCCAGAACAGTGAGAAAATAAATTATTGTTGTTTAAGCCACCCAGTCTGTGGTAATTTGTTGCAGCAGCCACAAGAAACAAATACATGCTGCAAATCACATTTCTTTAGCCACCCTATTTTTGTAACAAACTTACCTGCATTCCCTAAGCAAAAGAGACCCATAATTACATTTCCAAAGCACTCTAACTTCAATCCTTCCCACCCCCACCCCCCACAAAATAAAAGAAAGAAATGAGCAAGAAGAGAAATTATAAAGATAATTCACAATATAAATACAAAGTATTATCAAATAGCTCTTTTTCTAAATCTATCTTAGTAGTAAAGAAATACAGACTAAAACATAATGACATCAGAAAATGAAAAATTACTAATATTAGCAGAGATAGGGAAAGCATAACCCTCATGTGTTGATCCTGAGAATGTAAAAAGGTGCAGCCATTGTGGAAAACAGTTTAGCAGTTCTTCAAAAGGTTAAACATAACATTACCAAATGACCCAGCAATTCTACTCCTGGGTAGATTCCCAAACAGGTATTCAAACTAAACCTTGTACATGAATGTTCATAGCAGTATTATTCACAGTAGCCAAAAAGTAGAAACAACCCAAATGCTTATCAATAGATGAATAGATAAGCAAAATGTAGTATATCCAAACAGTGGAATATTATTTGGCCATAAAAAGGAATGAAATTACTAGACTTCATTGTATTATGAGTTTATGGTGACAGCAGCTACACTTGCACTTGTGAACATCACATACTGTATAGAGCTGTCACTGTTTTACACCCAAAACTAATGTAACAATGTAATCTGTACTATATACTTCAATAAAGAATAAATCAAAGAATGAAGTATTAATATATCCAACAACTAGAATGAACCCTGAAAACATTAAGTGAAAGTGGGCAGCCCGAGTGTCTCAGCGGTTTAGCGCCGCCTTCAGCCCAAGGCGTGATCCTGGAGACCCGGGATCAAGTCCCACATTGGGCTCCCTGTGTGGAGCCTGCTGCTCCCTCTGCCTGTGTCTCTGCCTCTCTCTCTCTCTCTCTCATGAATAAATAAATAAAATCTTTAAAAAAAAAAAACATTAAATGAAAGAATCCAGACATAAAAGGTCACATATTGCATGATCCCGTTTACATGAAATATCCAGCATAAGCAAATCCATAAAGACAGAAAGCAGATTAGTGGTTGTCTGGGACTGGTGGAGGGAGGGAGGCAAAGGAACAGCAATAAGGGGTGACTGTTAATAGGTACGGGGCTTCCCCTCAGAGTGATGAAAATGTTATCAAACTACACAATGGTGATGGCTGCAAAACACTGAAAAACACTAAATGCCACCGAACTATACATTTTTAAATGGCTAAAGGGTAAATTTTATGTTATGTGTAATTTACCCTCCCCACCAAACAATACATATATATATGTAAATAACTAAATGATGGCAAACTAGGGGTGAGCATAAATTGGCATAGGACTTTTGTTTTTTTTGTTTTGTTTTGTTTTAAAGATTTTATTTATTTATTCATGAGAGACACAAACAGAGAGAAAGGCAGAGACACAGGCAGAGGGAGAAACAGGCTCCATGCAGGGAGCCTGATGTGGGACTCGATCCCGGGAACCCAGGATCACACCCTGGGCCGAAGGCAGGTGCTAAACCACTGAGCCACCCAGGGATCCCCTGGCATAGGACTTTTGAGAAGAAATTTATCACTACATGTGAAATGTGTTTAAAGATTCATCTAATTTGGCTTAATAATGTCTTATTGGTATTTACATGAAAGCAACAATAAGATACTCAAGATTGTATAAAGTACCACAGTGTAAAATTATTATAAAAAAATATATAAACCACCCAAGTGCCAAAAAATCATTAAAAATTTTACAGTTAAAAAAAAAAAATTTTACAGTTCAGGGTGCATGGGTGGCTCAGTTGGTTAAGCATCTGCCTTCAGCTGAGGTCATGATCCCAGGGTCCTGGGATTGAGTCTCAAATCCAGCTTCCTGCTCTGTGGGGAGCCTACCTCTCCCTCTGCCTCCTTCTCTCTCAGTCTCTCATGAATAAATAAATAAAATCTTAAAAAAAAAAAACTCTACCATTCAAAACAAAAATTCTTACAGTTCACTCATACTTTAGAATTAAATAGTTAAAATCAGGGTGCCTGGGTGGCTCAGTCGGTTAAGCATCTGCCTTCAGCTCAGGTCATGATCCCAGGGTCCTGGGATCAAGTCCTTCATTGGGCTCTCTGCTCTGCAGGGATCCTGCTTTTCCCTCTCCCTCTCCCTCTCCCTCTCCCTGCTTGTGTGCTCTGTCTCTCTCTCTCTCTCTGTAGAATATATAAATAAATAAATAAATAATAATTAAAATAATATATATGAAGAATGTTTAATGGCATGAGACTATTCAAGACATTTTTAATGCCATGGGAAAATTACTGACATATAATAATATATTCAAAAGGCAGTATATACACAACATACTTATCTTATGATCCCAGTATATACTAGTGTATATATATATTTTTCAATGCAAGTATTTTTGAAGTTTTGATATATTTCCTGACAACCAAAATATTCCTAATACACAGTTTCCATAAATCAATAAAGAAAAGATAATCTGGACACCCCGGGGGCTCAGCGGTTGCCTTCAGCCCAGGGCCTGATCCTGGAGACTTGGGATCCAGTCCCACATCGGGCTCCCTGCATGGAGCCTGCTTCTCCCTCTGCCTGTGTCTCTGCCTCTCTCTCTGTGTCTGTCTGTCATGAATAAATAAATAGAATCTTTTAAAAAAAGAGTGAAAAATTAAAAAAAAAAAAGATAATCAACCCAATGGAAATATGAAGAAAAGATGTGAACATAGGCAGCCTTGGTGGCACAGCGGTTTAGCGCCGCCTGCAGCCTGCAGTGTGATCCTGGAGACCCGGGATCGAGTCCCACATCGGGCTTCCTGTATGGAGCCTGCTTCTCCCTCTGCCTGTGTCTCTGCCTCTCTCTCTCTCTCTCTCTCTCTCTGTGTGTGTCTCTATGAATAAATAAATACAATCTTAAAAAAAAAAAAAAGATGTGAACAGGTAAAATGTACATGAAATAGAAGAAAAGATGCTAAGCTTCACAAATAATTAAATTCAGATTAAAACAAGATATTTTCTTCCTACCAGATTGGAAATATTTTAGGAAAGCCCTAATATTTTATTACAGATGTAGAAAAAGGACCCCTGGGTGGCTCAGTGGTTGAGCATCTCTGCCTTTGGCTCAGGTCGTGATCCCAGAGTCCTGGGATTGAGTCCCACATCACACTCCCCATACGGAGCCTGCTTCTCCTCTGCCTATGTCTCTGCCTCTCTCACTGTGTCTCTCATGAATAAGTAAATAAAAATCTTTAAAAATAAAAAAAAATTTAAATAAATAATTGAAAAAGGAAAATTTGAAATATTCCATAGACCTTTATATGTATGTTGGATATTCTTTTAATGGTATTTATAAATATGTTACAATTTGAAATAAATCCCTTTTATTTTAGCTTGTCTGAATGAGTTTCTGCTCCCTGTAATTAACTAACTCTTCATAAGATCAACAAAATTTCAGAATATTTCATAATATTGAGAAATATTCATGATAGAACATTAAGTGAAAAAAATCAAATCACAAAATTTTACATTTCATTTTATCACAATATGTAAAAGTATACACACATACACCCACACACAGTAAAAACTGGAAAGAATTGATCTGGATGATGGTTACACACATGCATACATATATAAAAATACATCAAGCTATATACTTAGGATCTGTGTTTAAGTTATACTGCAATAAAAATGTTTAAAAACTAGAAGGAACTATGTAAATACATCAAAATAACAGCTCAATTCTGGATAGAAGAATTATGAGTCACTTATTTCTGCACCTTTCTATAATTTCTAAATTCTCTATAAGAAATGTGTAGTTTATAACTCAAAGTTTTATTTCTAAAGAGAGAAAAAATATACCATGATCTTCAAACACTTTTTTTTCTACCCCTCAGATTCTATCAATTACATACAGGTCCACAGGTGTTTTTGCACATATTAATGAGACTGAATTAATCAATGAATAAATCAGAGAGACTGTTTTTGTTCAGGGTCATACCCATAACTAAGCCCTCTGTA
Source organism: Canis lupus dingo (assembly GCF_003254725.2). Classification (NCBI taxonomy): domain Eukaryota; kingdom Metazoa; phylum Chordata; class Mammalia; order Carnivora; family Canidae; genus Canis; species Canis lupus. Next base: position 33,073,043 of record NC_064263.1, read on the forward strand.
GTAATTTGCAAGACATAAACTACCGAGCTAGAGAACAAAACTCTTTCCCTCACCTGAACCCCAACAACACACCATAAGGAACTGACCTTTTCTGCAGTTAGTTGATTTATATGCATGCCTCCTCAGAAGACTATGAGCTCAAGGAGAGCAACTGCATCTCACACACATCTGTGCAAACAAGTGTCTCATCACTAAGTTGGTCTTCCAGTAAGAGAAAAGTTTATGGTAGAGGACTTCGGAGACAGGGAAAACAGGCTTCCAATTCTGCAATGTGATCTTGGGCACATTATTTTTAAGATTTTATTTATTTGACAGAGAAGAGAGAGAGAGGGTGCTTAAGCAGGGGGAGCAGCGGCAGGCAGAGGAAGAGAAAAAAGCGGGCTCCCTGCTCAGCGGAGGAGGGAGCCCAAGGTGGGGCTCCATCCCAGGACCCCAGGATCATGACCTGAGCTGAAGGCGGATGCTTAATCAACTGAGCGACTCAGGTGCCCCTTGGACACATTAAATTCTCTTCATTTTAGGTCCCTAATCTGTAAAATGGGGATGATGCCATCTCATACCTAGCATTAAAGTGTATTCAATAAATAATAAACACCTATTAATTATCATCTATTATAACAAGGATGAAATGCTACTCTAACCTCACTTTCTGGCCTGTTTTCCCTATGACCTACAGTGTCCTTGTCAGCAAGATGGTAAGCTGAGACTACTACAAAAGTAGATAAAACAAACCCAACTGGTCCTTACAGAGACTGACTCAACGTTGGCTTCATTAAATGCACCACGCTCATAACCAACTGAGCTAAGCAGCCAACAAAGCAAGATCAGCAGACCAACAATCTTCCACAAAACACTAAACATTCTTCTAGAAGATAAAACCACAAATGCTTAAATACCACTTTCCACACAATGGAAATGCAAGGGAAAGAATGTGTTTCATACAGATGTTGTGAAAAAAAATGGGGCTAGGAGAAGAATATTAAATAACTATTTAGCAAAGAAAGGGATTAAATTCTATTTGGACACACAGAACATCAGAGTTAGCAAATTGAATGGATGTCAGTTCAGCAGGTGATACTTCTAGATATTTGTTTTAGTTTTTGCCAATAAGAGATCATGATCCTAACTCAACAGAACTGGTTAAACAGGAACACCTGGGTGGCTCAGGGGTTGAGCGCCTCTCTTCTCCCCAGGGTGTGATCCTGGGGTCCTGGGATGGAGTCCCATATCAGGCTCCCTGCATGGAGCCTGCTTCTCTCTCTGCCCGTGTCTCTGTCTCTCTCTCTCCCTCTCTGTGTCTCTCATGAATAAATAAATAAAATCTTAAAAAAAAAAAAAAAAAGAACTGGTTAAACAAATTAAAACCAGAGTCATTAAAAAAAAAAAAAAAGGCAGGTTCATCTGAACTATTATAAAATTTAGTTTTATAGAGGTGCCTAGGTGGTCCAGTGAGTTGAGTGCCCAACTCTTGGTTTCTGCTCAGGTCATGATCTTGGGGTCATGGGATAGAGCCCCACTTTGGGCTCTGTGCTCAACATGGAGTCTGCTAGAGGTTATCTCCCTCTCCCTCTGCTTCTCCCCTGTGCTCAAACACAATCTCTCTCTAAAACAAATCTTTTTTTAAAAAATTTAGCTTCATAAATTAAAAATTACAAAACAGGGATCCCTGGGTGGCGCAGTGGTTTGGCGCCTGCCTTTGGCCCAGGGCGTGATCCTGGAGTCCTGGAGACCCGGGATCGAATCCCACGTCGGGCTCCCGGTGCATGGAGCCTGCTTCTCCCTCTGCCTGTGTCTCTGCCCCCCTCTCTCTCTCTGTGACTATCATAAAAAAATAAAAAAATAAAAAAATAAAATAAAAATTACAAAACAATTGGAATGTGGTACAAAACACCTCTTTCATCCCCATCTTACCTCTAAATCTGACTTTGACTCAACTTTTTGAGTATAGGAAAACCATGCTATTCCTCTCTTCTATACACCTCCATATTTCATCACTTACTCAGCACTTAGAACAGTTGTGGAAGCTTGGCTTAAATTCTAAAAGTTATATCCTATGCTTTATATCAGAAAAAAAAAAAAAAAACATGATTACATACAATTCTTTGAAAATTTGAATAAGTAGCCCCTATCATTTCATAATTAACAGAACAAATCTTTATCAGCAACTACTATGTAAAGCACTGTCTTCAGGGCCCCTGGGTGACTCAGTTGGTTAAGCGTCTTCTTTCAGCTCAGATCATGATCCTGGGGTCCTGAGACTGAGCCCCAAGTTGGGCTTGCTTCTCCTCCCTCTGCCCCTCCTGCTCAGGCTCTCTCTATCTCAAATGAATAAATAACATCTTAAAAAAAAAAAAGGTAAATAAAGGACTGTCTTATGGTAAAGCTAAGAAATTTGTCTAGCTAACCCTGGGACAAAAGGAATTTATAACATAGCTCTGTAATATTTTAATTTTTATAATGAACCTATGATTTTTATTCAGTAAAAAAAAATTAAGAAAAAATTTAATGGTCATTGACAAATAAAGACTCTGAGAAAAACAAGAAAAGGAATACCTAACTTACCTAAGTAAAATCTCAAGTTTTCTTCAACAGTATAACAATAATCAATACCTATCTTCACAACTAGGCTAAAACAGTGTCCAAAGGGCTATTATTCTAAAACTAGAAAAAAAAGAAAAGGACATTAGCAATAACACAATTAAGATCCAAGTCCTCTGACATTCTTGTGTAAAGTAATTCTAATGTATGTTAACAAAAATGCATGTAATTTGTTATAAATTGGTATTATCCACTTATAAATTGAGGCTTATGATTACCATTTCTAAATCATTTCCTCCTCTGTCTACCTGCCTTTAAAAATCTTGAAAGTTTCTTTGCTGCTTTTCTCATAATATTCTTTAGTTATACAGAGTATGTTAAACCAGAAGTCCCTGCCAGCCCCCAAACTAAAACCACAAAATATGCAAACTGCAGCCTATGCTAAGGGATTTCTGAGGTTAACAGATGCAAACTTTTTTTTTCAAAGAAAACAAACCTCAGACAAAAAAGTATCAAACATCCTGAATTAGCCACATAAAAGGGAGCTTCCTAGAAACAAAGCCCCAGTAACTATTTGATCTAAGAAAAACATTTCCAGAACTGATAAGAGTGGGGTAGACAGGAAAATACATATATAAAACAACAACCAGCCTTAACTACCATTCAGACCATGAGTGACCTGGTTCCTCTCCTGACAGAGTTCCTCTACTACAATGTGGGTTGGGACGGAATTAAAGAGGCCACACCATAGCTCTGCTAATTCAACAATTAAGCCATTGCTTCAATTTTCCCTCATCTATAATTAAAAACAATAATCTCATCAATGGTTTGACAGCAGACAGAAGATAGGAATTCTAACGGTTCTTTCCAACTTGCCAGATGACAATGGATAAAAAAATTACTTTTCAAGTGGAGTTGAAAAAAATTTTAAACTCTTTAAAAGTACACTGAAAAACTATAGAGTCACTTATAAATACTAATCATTATCATCTGTCAAAAGTGATAGACTATCTGATTTCTAGTCTGACTTTTTAAATTCTGTGACCAATACTAATGAATGCACACTCATGTTTTGCCAACTAGGAATAGTTTAGAAGCCAAGGAATCCCACACTCAGAGGAATGAAGCTTAACAAGAGCAACCTCCATAAACCTTTTCTCTGCTTAGGCCTCTCAGCACTCCATGAAAAGTCCATTTTAGACTAACCTGGCTAGTAGTTCTGCCTATATTAGTAGATCACAGATGGCCTAGCAAAATTCTAACTTGACTTACCCATCATACTAATGAACAAAAAAAAAAAAAAAAAAATTACTAACCTGGCTACCTTCAACAGGAAACTATGACAGATCCCATGGATGATAATCAAGCATATATCCTTAAATATGAGTATCTGAGAAATCTGATGGTCTAAGCTATACCTGTTCCATCTTACTTCCTGGAGTCATATCTGATCATCTAGGAGCATAGTGGAAATAGCTTGAGAGCTGGCACGTGCTCTCATTTTCCACCATGATAGGACTCTGTCACTCATAAACCTAGTCCATATACTCTAAATTAAAATTAAAACCAGCCACCACTGGACATCAGGAACACAGACATCTGTCCATTATCTGCCTCACTTAATAACTTTTGAGAACTAAATCTAAAAACCGGCAATGGGGGCAGCCCGGGTGGCTCAGCGGTTTAGCGCCGCCTTCAGCCCAGAGCCTGATCCTGGAGACCCGGGATCGAGTCCCACATCGGGCTCCCTGCGTGGAGCCTGCTTCTCCCTCTGCCTGTGTCTCTCTGCCTCTCCTTCTCTCTGTGTCCCTCATGAATAAATAAATAAAATCTTTAAAAATAAATAAATAAATATGAATGAATGAATGAATGAATGAATAATGAATAAATAAATAAATAAATAAATAAATAAATAAATAAATAAATATATAAATAAAAATCCGGCAATGATAGCCTATGTGAAATCACTGAATTCTAAGAAGTCATCAGCTTCTAAAAGGTTAAGTCTTTCTCTCTTTCACTGGATCCTATGCCATATCCAGCAGGTTTCCTCACGTGTGCCTAAGTTCCTGAGAGACCTCTAAGACTCCCTGACAGCAATTCATACCTAGAGATGACAACAGAAACTGAGGAGCCAAGCCAAGTCCAAAAACGCCGTCCACCAGAGTTAGCCAGAAAACAAGCTTATAAAAGGAAATAGAACTGGAAATGCGTGTTGCCAAAGGACGCCCTAGGCAAAGAAAACTGTTTCTAATCTAGGAGGGAAGGAAGGGCCGAGCAGAGTCTAAGAGCTTTTGGTTTAAGCAACAAACACTGTGACTCAGGATTTCCTCCTAAAAAAAAGTGGAGCAAGGCTCCAGTGCCATTCAAGTAAAAACCCACTTACCTTCAATGTGATCCTCCCTACCTCAGGGAGTACAAAGTAGGGTTCTTTCATGTTTAAGAATATACAGTCTCTCCAACTAAATTTAGCATGTAATTTAATTTTTTTTTTAAATTTTTAAGTAAGCTCCACACCTACTTAATGCTTGAACTCAGGATCCCAAGATGAAGAGCTGCATGCACCAAGCCAGTCAGGTGCCCCAGCATATACTTTTAAACTGCCTTGTACTGCTCTGTTTTTTGTATGTTGATCTCCTCTTGACTTCTCCTTTGCTCAACTTTAAAAAAAGAAATATGTGATCTAACTTAGGAAATCTCCCCCTGCTATACAGCAACCTTGACCTCTGGAAGTTATCACAGACACTTGAGGTAAGCTCTCAGGATTCTAGTTTTGCTTCAGCTAGGAGTCTGAGATTCAAAGCAGAAATGCCTTTATAGCATGATCCTGGAGTCCCGGGATCAAGTCCCACATCGGGCTTCCTGCATGGAGCCTGCTTCTCCCTCTGCCTGTGTCTCTTTCTCTCTCTCTCTCTCTCTCTCTCTCTCCCCCTCTCTCTCATGAATAAATAAAATCTTTAAAAAATAAAATAAAAAGAAATGTCTTTATATAATAACCATGAGAAAATCTGCATAAAATTGAAAGACTAGGGATCCCTGGGTGGCGCAGCGGTTTAGCGCCTGCCTTTGGCCCAGGGCGCGATCCTGGAGACCCGGGATCGAATCCCACGTCGGGCTCCCGGTGCATGGAGCCTGCTTCTCCCTCTGCCTGTGTCTCTGCCTCTCTCTCTCTCTCTGTGTGTGTGACTATCATAAATAAATAAAAATTTTAAAAAAAAAATTGAAAGACTAGCAGAGGAAAATAAAAATAAAATAAAAATTAGCTCATATTGACTCCCTGTTTGAAACTGGCTCATCAAGCTTTTTATAGCCACTTCATCTCTGGAAAGAGATAGCCTTTTTTTTTTTTTCTTTTATATAAGATATCTGTCTTAGCCATGCAAATCAAAATCACAATGAGATATCTTAACACCCACTAGGATGTCTGTAATCAAAAATAAAGATAAAAAGCGTTGGTGGGGGGGAGGCCTGGGTGGCTCAGCAGTTAAGCATCTGCTTTCGGATCAGGGGGTAATCCTGGAGTCCGGGAATCAGGTCCCACCTCAGGCTCCCTGCATGGGCCTGCTTCTCCCTCTGCCTATGTCTCTGCTTCTCTCTCTCTCTCTCTCTCTCTCTGTCTCTCATGAATAAATAAATAAAATCTTAAAAAAAAGTGGACATGGAGAAAGTGGAACCTTCATACACTGCTAGTGGGAATGTATACTGATGTAGTTGTACTGGAAAATAGTCTGGAAATTTCTCAAAAAGTTAAACAGAGTTGCCATATGATCCAGCAATTCCACTCCTATGTATATACCCAAGAGAAATACAAAGATATGTCCACACAAAAATGTACACAAATTCACAGCAACATTATTCATAGTAATCAAGAAGTATAAACAACCCAATGTCCATCAATTGATGGATAAATAAAATGTGGTTTATTCATACAACAGAATATTATTCAACTATAAAAAGAAGTAACATACTGATAAATGCTATAACATGGATGAACCCCGAAAACGTGCTAAACGAAAAAAGCCAGTCACAAAAGACCATACAGGACTCCACTTATATGAAATGTCCAGAATAGGCAAATCTATAAAGATCAAAAGTAGATTGGTGGTTGCTTAGGGCTAAGGAGGGATACAGAGTTGGAAGGAAATAGGGAGTGACTGTTAATGGGTATGAAGGGGTACGACGACAATGAATATATTCTAAAACTGACTATAGGGCAGCCCCAGTGGCTCAGCAGTTTAGCGCCGCTTTCAGCCCAGGGCGTGATCCTGGAGACCCAGGATCCAGTCCCACTTGGGGCTTCCTGCATGGAGCCTGCCTCTCCCTCTCTCTGTGTCTCAAATGAATGAATGAATGAATAAATAAATACTTAGATAAATAAATAAATAAATAAATAAATAAATAAATAAATAAATGAAACTGACTATACTGATTGCCCAACTCTGTGAATATACTAAAAACTACTAAACTGCACACTTTAAATATGTGAATTATATAGTATATGAATTATATCTCAGTGAAGTTGTTTATATATATGTATATAGGAGAGAGAACATATACAAATCATAAAACAAATGGAGCAGAATGTTAATCAGTCAATCTGGAAAAAGGATGTACTGAAGTTCTCCGTACTACTCATGTCGATGTCCAGTGTGAAATTATATGAAAAAGCTAAAAAAAAAAAAAAAGACATCCCTCATGAGAATCACACATAGTATTCTTCCTTAACATGAAACTGAAACCTGTACTAGAAAAATTGCCATAATTTCTGCTCCTGCCCCTGCCCAACAAATACTTTACTTGTCCCCTCTCCTCAACGGATTACTGCAAAGCATCACTCAAATAGTGGAAAAGAAGAATGAAAGGTGGCAAAGGAGAAAAATATTCTCCACCTTCTCATGGCCTCAGTTTTTTCATCTGTAAAGTCATCAGAAAGTTATATAATCTCTTGAGGAGTGCTTCCACATTTGACATGCCATGATTTTTATGTTCTATATTCACTGCTCAATATGGTTAAGGAGGAAGATGATCTCACCGGTCCTCTGGCTTTCCTAGTCAGTAAGCATTTTTTCTCTCTTCTAACAGTGACATTAAAAGATGATTTCAGTGTTTCTCAGTGTTCTAAACAGGCTCATACAAAATACTGACCAGTCTCCTATCTATATCCCCAAGTCCTTCTCTTCAATTCTTGTCAGAGCCTGAGAAAACTGGAGTAGTGGATGCATGAACCAAGAATACTTACTTACATTTCAATGCTAGGTGCAGATCAGTTCAGAGGAACTTAAAAAGATTCCAGAGTTAGAAACAGGCCACAAGGGATCCCTGGGTGGCGCAGCGGTTTGGCGCCTGCCTTTGGCCCAGGGCGCGATCCTGGAGACCCAGGATCGAATCCCACGTCCGGCTCCGGTGCCTGGAGCTTGCTTCTCCCTCTGCCTATGTCTCTGCCTCTCTCTCTCTCTCTCTGTGTGACTATCAAAGATTAAAATTAAAAATTAAAAAAATTAAAAAAAAAAAAAAGAAACAGGCCACAAGTATTCCGGAACCTTAACTTTCAGACAGAGACAGGGGAAGTTAAACTCAGGAATCCCATCTCATGGTAGTAGGCCTTCTCCTGCAGTCACTTGTGGTGACTACAAGAAGAAAAAAGGGGAAAAAAAGATGCCCAGGCCATCCATCCATCAAGGGGCTAAGAAAGGGACTGGACTCTACTACCATCTGTCTCCCCATTTTGATCCCGTAAATCAAAGGTAATTCTTACATATTTGCTTTCTCTGACAAGCTCAAAAAGCTAGCAAGCAGACACTATTTCCTCAAGTTAGCTAGACTTATGATCCACTCATTGATTACCTTCCCCTCCTCCAACCCAAAATACTTCAACCTACCAGAAAACAATTTTCATACCTTCCTCAGTTCCTTGCACAACAAATAAGTACATGACTTGCCTAAATACTTAAGTCTGCAAGAAAGGGGAAGTGACAGGGAGAGACTCCTATAAAATCTAGTGATTTGAGTTTACATTCAACACAGCAAGCTCTATGCTGATTGTTGCAACAAGAATGAATTTTAATCCTTCTCCACAAAACTAGAGGAACAAGTAAGTGTCTTTGATTTGCCTGTTTTGGATTCACTTTGCAAGAGTATAGAAGCTACCTGAAGTATAGAACTTAATTTTCACAGGGAGAACATAGACTCCTCAGTACTTCCCTAAAGACCTGAGTGCAATTCACAATTTCCTATAGTTTCACTTACTATGACATCATCAGTTTGAGAGCTGTAAGAGAAAATCCACCCTGTAGAGTCTCAAGACTGACCTCCATGGAGCTATCTGTATTCTGTTTTTATTTTATTCAGATTCCCTCTGGGTAGTCCAGATTCCCCTACCAACTCACCAGAAATGAAATGAAGGAAAAAAAGAAATCCTTCAATCAGTGCCCATTCGAACAAAGGCCACCTACTGAATAAATGGTCTTGGCATTCCACTACTGCAACCACATTTAAAAAGACAGAAAAAAATATCCTTTCTTCACACATTTTATACAACTGATCCCCTTTCTTTATTCTCCCAATAAGCTGCCACAGGGATATAATTTTAGCTTGCCAAAATAACATATAATTAGCAGATATTCACTAAAAGAAAAGTAATATTTCTGAGTGCCTACTTGATGAGATGTTTTTTACTTACATTTCTTTTTTTTTTTTTTAATAGATGAAGATCCCAGCAGAGTTATCTAATTTGCCCCACAGATAGCCAATATACTGAAGAGGAGTAATATTTAACAGCAAAATCCATGCTCTCACTAACACATCACTTCCCAGCTTCATTCTTATGCTTTATCATTTGCAAGCCATCTTTATTTTCTAAAATCAACTTTCTAGAAAATTTAATAAACACGCAAAAGCACAGCATAAAGAAAACACTTGTATATTCCACCACTTTAAAGTTTCTATTACCGAGGAGAACTGTATTCTTTTTAGTCTTTCTCAATATGTTAGTGTTTTCTAAAGACCCAGCCAGGCAATGAGATGCAGTTTACTCTAAGAGAGGAACGCTGAACCAAAAGTCAAGCAATTAACTAACAGGATGTAGGCCCTACAGTCCCCTTCATGGGGCTCATTTTCCTCTCTAGGTCCCTCCCAGCTCCAACATCATGAACTGAATTCCAACAACTACATCAAAAAGTCACAAATTTAGTAACTATGAAACACAGATGAAAAACTAACATCTGTATTATAAGAATTTGAAGTGAACTTGAAACAATAAAATTGCTCCCAACAAAACACCTAGTATCTATAGCATTGTTGCTTCATGATTTTTTTCTCCATGTGGTATTAATTTGAGAAAATAATGTATTTGTTCTGACCTTGTTAAAGGTCATCAATTGATCATGTTTTATAAAAGATGGTCTATTTTTATCATTTGAAGTATGCACCTAATTTTTTTTCGTAAGAAACACTGGGATTTTTCTGGTGACAAAAAAGAAAAACAAAAAAACCCTGCCCTATTATCTCTGAAGCAAGGTAAAATTAGTCCATAGCCTAATCGCTTCCAGGAAACTTGAGTGAATACATCATGACAGAACACTGGAAAGGAGTATCTCTCATCAAACCAGGATGACACAACAAACCTCCATTCGCATGAAACCTGCAAACTGGACACTCCAGACAAAACTTTTTCAAAACTGTTGCAATTCAAAGGCTCCAATGACAGTGCAGTGGTATTGGTGGGGATTTTACAGTTATGACATCCTTCTGCAATTCTTGTCAAATTTGATCTGGGCCCCATCTTCACTTTCCTATCGCTTCCTCTTTGAAAGATGACTTAGGAAGCATCAGTACCCAACCGAGACTCCCTCATTAGGTTGCTGCCCTTTTTTACTCACAGATGAGGCTGGTCTCCTAAACGGCCACTCGGCCAGGCCACTCGTTACTTTTCAGAAACAGAGGCATGGCCCCGGGGTACTGGCCCTTTCTAGAACTAAGAGAGTTCTCATCCTTGGTGTGGCTCAAGTTCACGTTATTACTTCATGTCCTATCAAACCAGGGGGCCCAGCCCAGGGCTGAGTGAGAACGGTTTTGAGGAACTGCCTTCTTGGGAAGAGGCCAGAAAAACTCACAAGTTTGTTTTGCTCTCCTTGGTTTGTTTTTTTTTTTTTTTTTTTCCTTTTTTTTTTTTTAAGTCTGGGTGGAACTTACTTTCGCTGTGATTCTTCCCTCCCTAACGGGTGTTCGGCAACAAGCTTACCTTCATCTTGCACAAAGTCGTTTTACCTTTACGAGACAGAACACACGGCGCTCCCCCTCCTCGTCGTCCCCTACCACAGGGGCACAGCGCAGGGGGCGCAGGGGCCGCTCACGCCCCTCCCGGCCAGAGCCCCTCAGCCCGCTTCCCCCGCGCCAGCCGTGGGTCCCGCCGACCGGCCCTCGCCCAGCTCGCGGGACAAAGCAGGGAGGTTTCCTCGAGGGTCCCCGGGCGCAGCGGGCGCGGGGAAGCAGCCCGGGACTCCGCGCGCACTCACCCGACAGCTCGTCCGGCTCCAGCCCGGTCTCGGTGTCCAGCCCGCAGATGACAAAGTAGTCGGCGAAACGACTGGGCGCCGAGCCCCCTCCGCCGCCGCCGCCGCCGCTCATGGCGCCGGGGCCGAGCCGGGCCGGGCCGTGCGGAGCGCGGAGCCCCCGCACCAGGGCGCCCGCCCGCCCTCAGGCCGCCCCTCCCGCCGCCGCCGCCGCTACCGCGGCTCGGGCCGCCGCCCCCGGCCCTGGCCCGGTCCCCGCGGCCGCCGCGGCTGCCGTGACGGGGCAGGGGGGCACCGGGCCGCCCCGCGCCGCATCCTGGACGCCTTCCTCTCCCCGCCGCCGCCGCCGCCGCCGCCGCCAGCCGAGAGCGCCGCGACCGGAGCGAGCCCGAAGCAGGGCGGAAAGCGCTGAGGAGAGCCCCCACCGCGACCCCCTCCCGCCGCGCCTGCGCAGGCGCCGTCGGGGAGGGGGCGGGCGCCTGGCGGAAAGGATGACGTGATGCTCTTCGGGCCCCGCGGGCCGCAGCTTCCCAGGCGGACGCCGCAGCGCCGCCGGCCACTGCCCGCTCGCCCGCAACCACCCGCCCCTCGAGGCTGCGACTCCCTTTGAGAGGATGAGGAGGTGAGGGATGAGTGGGCGCAGCCCGCCCAGCCGATTCCCTGGCCCGTGTTCTGTCCCCCCATCCACTCCTCACACTGGAAGTCCCGACGTCTCCTCGTTAGCCGGGCCCTGTCACGGGGATGGGGTCGCAGGACCGACCTGGGCAGCCCACTCCCCCCAACTCCAGGCGACACCTAGACCCCAGAGGGCTCCTTGCCGCCGCGCCTGCCCCTTGGCTTCCGTGGGCAGGAGAGCTGAAGATGACTTCTCTTTTGGAGGAGGTGCATCAGCCAGTCCCATATTTACCTTTGTTTTACAAATGGGGAAACTAAGGCTCAGAAAGAAACAAGACTTCCCCCAAGGTTATATAGAGTCTAGGAGACAAAATCCAGGCCAGACTCCTGGGCTTGTGGTCAGCTCCCAGCTCCCTAACCCACCACCCCAGGCAGGCCTTTTCCCAAGCATCAGACTGTCCTATTCTCTCTCCTGGAGTTCCCAGAGGCCCAGGCCACTTAGGAGCTCCCCTTCTTCCACTTAGGAGAATTCTCAGGTCCATCTCTGAGCCAGTCCTTCTGAGAGCAAGTGGGGAATGAGGAGTAGAGAAACTTGCCTCCTGGTTCTTGTCTTGGGACCCTCTGATTTGGTTTCCCACAGAGGATAGACAGGAAGCTGGGGATCGGAAGCCAGAAAGGTAATACAGTATGGTGGTTACTGCGATGGGCTCTAGACACAGAATGCTTAGATTTGAATCCTGACTTTGTCATTTACTGTGTGACCTTGGGCATTTTCCAGGGGCCGGCAGTCATGTTTTTGTGAAGATTACATAATATGAATGTGCAAACTGGTAAAATGGTCATAACAGTGCCTGGAACATACATGGCATTCCATAATTATTATAAATTATTATTATTATTATTATTCCAGCAAGAGGCTTGCTTTGGCAGGCTGCTACTAAGGACTCGGAAAGCAGCTGGTTTCCCCAAGGGCCAACCTTGGTTCTCTTCTGGGTTATCTCCTGGGTTCTCCCCTGGGTGCTTCTCTCAAACATTGGTACCCTTAGGGAGGGTGGCCTGGAGGTCACAGCCAACATCACAGAGAACTATAGTACCTGCCCCTCCCTGTATGTAACCTGCCTGAACTGATGGGACAAAAAGAGGAGGAGAAGGGGAGCTTGGATGGCTCAGTCAGTTAAGTGTCTGACTCTTGATCTCAGGGTTGTGAGTTTAAGCCCTGTGTTGGGCTCAAAAAATATAAACAAACAGGGATGCCTGGGTGGCTCAGCCGTTTGGTGCCTGCCTTTGGCCGAGGGTGTGATCCTGGAGACCCGGGATCGAGTCCCACATCAGGCTCCCTGCATGGAGCCTGCTTCTCCCTCTGCTTGTGTCTCTGCCTCTCTCTCTCTCTCTCTCTCTGTGTCTCTCATGAATATATATATACACACAAACAAAAATTAAAAACTAGGAAGGAGGAGGGATCCCTGCGTGGTGCACCGGGCTCCCGGTGCATGGAGCCTGCTTCTCCCTCTGCCTATGTCTCTGCCTCTCTCTCTCTGTGTGTGTGACTATCATAAATAAATAAAAAAAAAAAAAGTAGGAAGGAGAAGGTATCTTTACAAAGCCTATTTAGGGTGATGCCCCACCCTATCCTTCCTATATGTTGGGGACAGAGATAATAGAGGGGGCTCAGAGAACTAAATAATTACACAGCACCTGAGGCACCACCTCAGGTTGGAAGATGGTCAGGGAATGCTTCCAGAAGGCAGTATAATATGACCTGAGTTCCAGAGAATCAAAAGGAATTTCTCAGGTAAAAGGGAGAGAAAAAGATGTTTCAGGATGCAGGGGCAATGACAGAGAGTGACATATTAAATTGGTACATTTAGGCAACAGCAAGTAATTCAATTCAATGTGAAATGGAAAATTAAAAGGGGATGAAACCAGGGAAAGAGAGGGACAGAGCAGGAAAAGCTTCAAATGCCAGGCCAGAGAATTTATCCTGTAGAGTGTGTGTCAGGGGTGGTAAGTTAGAGGAATTTGAGCTGAGGAATAACAAGATCTGACCGACATCTTAAAAAGATCACTTGGGGGTGATATGGGAGAAGAGACTTGAAAAAGACTTAAATGTCCTCAGTCTGAAAGCCCAGAGACTTTTTATCTAATGCATCCAGGGCAATCAAGTGCTGGGAGATCTCTCACACTAACTCAACTCATAAAACACAAGTTTGAAACAAAAGCCCAACTGTATTAATTTTCCCTGGGAAATGTAACTGCTCAGAGGCCCAGAATACTCAACTGTCAAATGATCTCCTTCCCAGTAGAAAATGTGTTTGGCAGAGTGATTGCTTCTTTTGAGAGAGAGAAAAGAGAACTGGATGCTCCTTAGATTTAGTGTTTAAATCCCCAGTCCTGGGGATCCCTGGGTGGTGCAGCGGTTTGGCGCCTGCCTTTGGCCCAGGGCGCAATCCTGGAGACCCGGGATCGAGTCTCACGTCGGGCTCCTGGTGCATGGAGCCTGCTTCTCCCTCTGCCTATGTCTCTGCCTCTCTTTCTCTCTCTCTTTGTGTGACTGTCATAAATAAATAAAATTTAAAAAAATAAATAAATAAATCCCCAATCCTGCTTTTACTAGCTGTGTGAGCTGAGGCACATCAGTTAACCTCTCTGGAATAAGAATAATCATTCTTACCTTTCAGAAGATTGCTTTAAAGATTGTTAAATTAATTTTTTAAATCAATGAAAAAAAGACTTTCAAATATCTGGGACATAGTACACTCTTAATAAGTGGCATTCTGGGGCACCCATTTCACAATGAAGGACTTGAGAAAAAACAAATGGACATCTGAGGGAAGATCATTCCAGGGAAGAACATGAGGCTGAAATGTGCCTAGAGTAGAGTGTTCAAGGAGTTATAAAAAGTCTGGGGTGGCTAGAAAGGGTTGGGGTGGGAAGAGTGGTAGAAGATTGTAGAAGGTGTGGTGGAATTGGCTAGTAGTTCACCAAAAAATCATGAAACCTTTACACAGTGTGTAGAGTTGTCCCTAGGAAGCAGCTGTCTAGTCATGGCAACATTTCCCAGTCCCACTTGCATCTAGATGTGGCTGTGTGACTAGTTCTCACCAGTGGAATGTTTTAGGAATTTGTGTGTCACTGCTAATCAGGGTATTTAAGAAGCAAATGAGGCTTCTCTCTTTTATGCCTCCCACCAGCTAGAAGTAGAGATTCTAAGATTCTGAGATTCTAGATTCTAAGTAGAGATTCTAAGATTCTAAGGAATGGTAAAAGAGAAGACAGAGCCTGGATCTCTGAATCAAGCACATAGAGGAAAGGTTCCAGCTGACCAAGAGCACCCACACTGGACTGTTTTGTGAACAAGAAATAAACTTCAGGGGCACCTGGGTGGCTCAGTTAAGCATCTGCCTTTGGCTCAGGCCATGATCCCAGGGTCCTGGGTCCTGATCCCAGGCTGCCCTCAACAAGCAATTTTTTTTTTTAATTAAAAAAAAAAAAAAAACTAAGTAATTTTAAAATACCAGTTTGAAGGGACACCAGATTATTTGCCCTTTTATTACTCCCATGAGTGTTGCCTCTGCCCTGGAGGAAATAGGAAGAGCAGGGATAGCTATACCTTGCAAGTCTGTACCCAAAAAAAGCAACACCAAAGAGGTGAGGGGCAGCTGGGTGGCTCAGGGGTTTAGTGCCACCTTCAGCCCAGGATGTGATCCTGGAGACCCGGGATCGAGTCCCATATTGGGCTCCCTGCATGGAGTGGAGCCTGCTTCTCCCTCTGCCTGTGTCTCTGCCTCTCTGTCTCTGATGAATAAATAAATAAAACCTTTAAATAAAAAGTTTAATTTTTTTTTAATTTTAAATAAAAATTAAAAAAAAAAGTAAAGAGGAGGGAGGATATGATCACAACAGATCAGCCCAAAAACAGAGTCAAACCCTGCCTTGAAAGATGGAATGAAATTGTTGGTGTATCTTGGATCAAAACTAACTGGAAAAGTATATATATATATGTGTGTGTGCATTGTAGTATATAACAGCAAGACCAAACAGAAAAACTAAGTGGTAACAATCCAAATATCCAGCTATAGGGGACAAGTCAAATAAACTACAGTCTGTGCAAAACTTGAAATATTATGCATTTGTAAAACAAAACAAGCAAGAGAAAGAAGAAAAAACAAAAAGAAGACTCATTGTGAACTGACATGAAAAATATCCAAGATATATTGTTAATGGAAAAAGCAACGTATGAAACAGTGTGTGTTAATAGCTAAAACGTGGAAGCATGGGGATCCCTGGGTGGCTCAGCAGTTTAGCGCCTGCCTTTGGCCTGGGGCGCTATCCTGGAGTTCAGGGTTCGAGTCCCACGTCGGGCTCCCGGCATGGAGCCTGCTTCTCCCTCCTCCTGTGTCTCTGCCTCCCCCCCGCCATGTCTATCATAAATAAATAAATAAATAAATAAATAAATAAATAAATAAATAAATAAATCTTTTTTAAAAAAATAAATAAAACGTGGAAGCAACCCAAGTGTCCATCCATGAATGACTGAATAAGCAAAATGCAGTGTATACCCATACACACACACACACACACACACACACGCAGTCAAATATTATTCAGCCTTTAAAAGGAAGGAAAATCAGACATATGCTACAATATGGATGAACCTTGAAGACATTTAATTACATTTAATTTAGGACAAATAATTACACTAAATGAAATAAGCCAGTCACAGAAAGACAAATACAATATGATTCTACTTACATGAGTTACCTAGACTAGTCAAAATCCTAGAGACTAAAAGTAGAATGGTGGTTTCCAGGGGTTGGTGAGAGAAGAATGAGGCCTCATTATTTAGTGGGATATAGAGTATACAATTTGCAAGATAAAAAGAGTTCTAGAGATGGATGGTTTGTTCAGCATTATGGATGTACTTACTACCACTGAACTGTATGCTTAAGCATGATTAATATGGTAAATTTTATGTTATGCATGTTTATTTTACCACAAATTTTTAAATTGAGAAAAAATCCACAGAAAAATAATGGAATTTCAAGGTAACTCATCATTCTTTAGTTGTTCTGAACTTTCTGGACACTAGCTTTTTCCTTTATTTCTTCTTCTACTTCTTCTTTTTCCTTTAATTAGAGAGAAAGAGGGAAGAGCGGAAGAAAAGGAAGAGAAAGAATCTTAAGCAGGTTCCAAGCCCAGCACAGAGCCCCACTCAGTTCAGAGCCTCTGGCTCAGCACATTGCAAGGCTTGATCTCACAACCCTGAGATCATGACCTGAGCCAAAAATCAAGAGTCAGACACTTAACAAACTGAGCCACTTAGGTGCCTCTGCACACTAGCTTTTAAAAACCTAAGGGTAGGGGATCCCTGGGTGGCTCAGCGGTTTAGTGCCTGCCTTTGGCCCAGGGTGCGATCCTGGAGACCTGGGATCGAGTCCCATGTCGTAGCTCCCTGCATGGAGCCTGCTTCTCCCTCTGCCTGTGTCTCTACCTCTCTCTCTCTCTCTCTCTCTCTCTCTCTCTCTGTCTCTCGTGAATAAATAAATAAAATCTTAAAAAAAAATGAAAGGGTAGATCTGAGCTAAGGATACAAATCAGAAGCAATTTTAAATAAGATTTTATTTATTTATCTGACAGAGAGAGAGCATAAGCAGGGAGAGTGGCAGAGAGAGAGAGAGCGAGGGAGAAGTAGGCTCTCTGCAGAGCAGGGAACCCAGTATGGGACTCCATCCCAGGACCCCAGGATCAGGACCTGAGCTAAAGGCAGACACTGAACAAACTGAGCCACCCAGGTGCCCAGAAGCAATTTTTTTTAATGTAGAAAAAATAAACTCACGTATTGAAAGACAGCTTTTTCTTTTTTCACAGCTGAGAAATATATGTTTATTCTGATACTTCTGATCAGTTGTACAACTAATCTAGGACAAATTGCCAAATATATTTTACCTTATTTCTTCAGGACTGGGGTTTTTTGATGGCTTCAAATTTGAAGTTAGGGTACATATTCACAACTGCCTTTTTTTTTTTTTAAGATTTTATTTATTTATTTATTTATTTATTTATTTATTTATTTAAGACACAGAAAGAGAGACGCAGAGATATAGGCAGAGGGAGAAGCAGGCTCCCTGCAGGGAGTCCAATGTGGGACTCGATCCCAGAACTCCAGGTTCACGCTCTGCCACCCAGGCGTCCCTCACATCTGCTTTACCGTACATTTGCTTAAGCTTAGAAACCTCCCTCTCCGCTCTTGCTGGTACTCTGGGTCAGTATCAACAGGTCCTCCAGATGCCTGTCCCTAAGTTCTGTATTCTCTAATCTTGTCCATGAAGAGTTTCTGTACAGGATCAAGTTCCTTATTAAATGCCACTGCTGGCAGCCCGGGTGGCCCAGCGGTTTAGCGCCGCCTTCAGCCCAGGGCGTGATCCTGGGGACCGGGATCGAGTCCCACATCAGGCTCCATGCATGGAGCCTGATTCTCCCTCTCTCTCTCTCTCTCTCTCTCTCTCATATGAATAAATAAAAATCTTAAAAATAAATAAATAAAAATTAAAAAAAATAAATGCCACTGCTGTAATACCAATGGTCCTCCTCAAATGGGCTGAGACTTGCAGACCTGATGACAGAGGAGAACCTGAAAAGCCTCTGAAGAACCATGGTGATTCTGTTATGGACAGGAAATATCTTGGATGCAGTAGGCAACTGGCTGCCTCTAGGTAGATAAAAGACAGCTCTTAATGGAACTGAGAACTCGATAAATCACTGAAAATTACCTTACAGAAATATATGTCAACATAGCATTCTTAGTTAATATGAAATGAACCAATTTCTCGATTTATAAATTTATAAATTTTACCATTGGGACTTTTAGAACAATAAATATTGGGGGATGCCTGGGTGGCTCAGTGGTTGAGCATCTGCCTTTGGTTCAGGGTATGATCCTGGAGTTCCAGAATTGAGTCCCACATCCGGCTCCTGCAAGGAGTCTGCTTCTCCCTCTGCCTATGTCTCTGCCTTCTCTCTGTGTCTCTCATGAATAAATAAATAAAATCTTTAAAAAATATATTGATGTTATAACATATTCCTCAGAGACCCTTATATGGATCTCTGAGATCAGATTCCCTGGGTTCAAATCTCAACTTTACCATTTACAGAATCTGTAATTTTGGGTAAATTACTTCACTTCTCTATGCCTCCATTACCTCATCAGTAAGAGAGAGATAATATTACCTGTCTCACTACGTTTGCTGTATGAGTTAAATGAGATGATAACATATAAGAAAAACAAGGGTATGCAATATGCTATTATTTATGTAAAAAAAAGAGAGAGAAAATAAAAGAACTATGTATTTTCTTGTATACACATATACTATTTTTGGGAAAATAGGACATTGTTAAAATTGATTGCTTCTAGGGAAGGAAACTGAATGGCTAGGATAAGAAATAGAAGGGAAACGTTTCACTGTATATTCTTTTGTATTTTTTGAGTTTTGAACCATAATGACATATTATCTCTTCAAAAATAAATAATATTCAGACTTTTTAAATGTCATCTTCTTTCTCCAGTCTCCCCTACTCACACAAGATTAATCTGCCAGCCATCCAGCTCTGGTCATGCTAAACCCTTAGTAGGATACCAACTCTGGGACTGCCAAGATTCTCTATGATCCGGGCTCAACCTATCTATCCTATTATTCTTCCTTTCACACCATCTATATCTCCGGTCAAGCCTTACTGCTTACTGTCTTCTAAGCAGCCACCCTCTTGGGACCAAAGTGTCCATTACCCATCCCCACCTCAGAATTTGGAAAGCCCAAAGTGAATCACATATGTATGGCTCTTGCTCGGCACCTCCTTTCCCACCTCGTTTTCTCTGATTTGCGTCAGTAAACATATACAAAACCTCTTCCCTGACCCTACCTGAGCCTGATAACAGCTCTAGCAGTTCAGGCTGTAGAATGAGGGCTTGCCGCCCCAACTAAGTCTTGTAATTCCAAACGGAAGAGCTATGTAGGTCAAAAACTCCCTGGGCCAATAGCCTTTGTCTACTAAAAAACTCAGAAAGCAGGAGCATCCCCGCCTTCCCCTTCCAAGCTGGGTCTGCCCTATGCCCAAAGGGAAAAGCAAATGGTGGGACACTGTGTTGGGCAGATAAGGACCCTCACTTGGCCTGACATACTATATAGACAAGGAGGCTGGGACAACCCTCCCCCTAAACTCATCTGTATATTCTTACTTGGCTTCATATAGGGCCTCTGAAGTGAGGATAGGGCCAAGGCTGGATTTCAAGCTAATACCAGATTAATTTTCCTCCTTCACCTGTTGACCCCATTCAGGACTGAGCTCATGCCTCATCTCTTCTAAGGGTCCTCCACCGAGAACTCCTACAGCTCTCTTCATCTCATCACACAGGGCTTTGATGTCTACTACTCATTTTCCTTCCCCCAAAGCAATCAATGTTAGCAATGCCTTGCATATCCTTCCAGAAATAGTCTACGCCTATACTAGCAGAGGCACTTCCTCCAGCAAGACCGGAATCAACTTTACTCCACCCAGGCAAAACCTGCCCCCTTCCAGCTCACAGCACAGCATTCAAGAAAGATCAGCTGATGAACCCACAGGTGCTTAAAACCCTTATTCTCCAGTGCTCAGTGAAGAGTTCACCATGTGCAAAATAAAATAAAATGAATCTTCCTGATGATACAGAGAAATGGATGGTTTATAGCATGGGCTTAAATCTGGAAACACAAATTCAGCTAGATATAGACTGATACAACCACAGCTCTCTCTAGCAGCCAGGTCTTTTTGCACAGTGATCCATCTCTACAGAAGTCACACAGCCTTCACTTTCCCATGCCCTATTCTCCCACCAGCCCCCAATACGTCATTCATAACAAGCATCAGGTCCTCATGGCTCTCCATGACACAAGCTCCCTGAATTGACTGAAAATTAGACATCACATCAGCTACCATAACCCACAGTAACAAAGAAGCTTCAAAGAAGAGTCAGCAACAAGCAGCATCTGATGCCCCATGGCATTGGGAAATATGAAGTTGAGCAACAAGAGAAGCAAATTGCAGATAACGTCGACAAGTGATGCAATTTTCCCAGAAGTAGTTCATGAGCACATGCATTTGCATATCTATGTATATATCTGTTTGAGTTTATATGTGAGTAAGGATTTGTGTGTAGGGTTGATCATGTGTGTGTGTGTGTGTGTATATATATATATGCATTTATGTATATTAGATGTATATTTGTTCATCTGCATGTGTAAATAATTGTGTGTTGTGTGCACGTGTGTTGTGTGTACTGGAGGAGGCTGAGACAGGGCAGAGTGGCAAGACCAGATAAGCAGAGGGGTACCTTTGCCTCTTGACAAACTCAAGAATGACTCACTGGTGGTCCACTCTTTCCCTCTATCCTTCTTGGTTGAGGAATCTTTTGAGAGTCTGGGCGGATGGCCTTATATGAGCTGCTGCCAACCCTCTCCCTTAGACTGTGAACATAGTGGCCTCGCTATTCCCATCAACTTGAGAGCCAAGAACTTCCTGGGAAAGGCCAGATGGTCTAGTGAGGGAAGTGAAAGGGCCTTGGACAAGATCCCAAAAGGAAGATATATTTATCTTCGTCCGTGGCCGAACGCTCAAAAATTTCTTTGGGGTGATGGAATTATAATGTATTTTGAGGGATGCCTGGGTGGCTCAGTGGTTGAGCATCTGCCTTTGGCTTAGGTCAAGATCCCAGGGTCCCCCTGGATTGAATTCCGCATCGGGCTCACTGCAGAGAGCTGCTTCTCCCTCTGCCTAGGTCTCTGCCTCTCTCTGTGTCTCTCATAAATAAATAAATAAATAAATAAATAAATAAATAAATAAATAAAAATAATAATATATTTTGATTGTGGCGGTGATTAAATAATTGTTTGTATTTGTCATATCTCACAGAACCATATACTAAAAAGAGTGAATTTTAAGGTAAATGATATCTTAATAAAAAATGAGAAAACATCTATAAAATTGATAATTGAATATTTTATCATTTTTTTCCAGTGGACTGTAAACAAAAACATACAGAGTCATTCTATCAATTTTCCAAGTTATATCAATCTGCCTTTAATGTGACAGACAGAAAAATCATACCAGAATTACATAGAGAAAACTAATGATATTTAATTATTGAGATGATTAAATTTATAATAATGATATTGACAGAATTCAAACAGCACATCAAGAATTAACTATAATCAAAATAAACTGAATTTCTAAAGTTCAGAGCATTATGTCCTAGAACATATTTTTGGAGAACAATTTGTCTATTTATGCATAAGGAGATGCTCCACTTTTAAGAGTACAGTTTAATGTATTCTGTGGACAAAGAAGAGATGTAACAGGGTCACTAGTAAGTGTGGCGCTTACAAACGAATTATTAGCCATTGTTATTAAATGCAATGCATTGGCAATATCCAATAATCTTTTAGTAAATGTTAATAAAATGGTTTGGGCTCTTTCTGGGTCTGACTAAAGGTTCACAAAATTTCAGGAAAAAAAAGAGAAGAAGGATGAAGAAAGAAGCAGATGTTCATCCATGGGGATTGAGAAGCCACCTGGCTTGGGAGTCAGGGAACCCAAGGTAGAATCAGAATTGCAGGTAAACTCTGCAATTTACTCAGATGATGTGACCTCAGAAAGACCCCTTGCTCTCTCAAGTCTTTGGCTTACCCGTTTCTGTGAAGAAGGGCCCAGCCATGAGTAGGGTTTCCAATACCTGCATCTTTCAGAGTCCTTTTATTGTTTTCCCACCCCAGGGACCCTCTAATTAGAAAGATGTCTCTGAAACAAATTACATTTGTAGTCAGTTTTCCCATTTTTTACAAATAAACGTTACATTCATCTGATGTTAAGATTTTTTTTTAAGATTTATTTATTTTTGAGAGAGAGAGAGAGAGAGCAAGTGAGGGTAGGAGTAGAGGGAGAGAATCTTCAAGCAGAATCCCTGCTGAGTGGGAGCTGGTTGCTAGGCTCAGTCCCACCACCCATGAGATCATGACCTGAGAGCCAAAACCAAGAGCTGGACCCTCTGGACCCTCGACTGACTGGGCCACCCAGGTCCCCCTGATGTTAAGATT
Source organism: Canis lupus dingo (assembly GCF_003254725.2). Classification (NCBI taxonomy): domain Eukaryota; kingdom Metazoa; phylum Chordata; class Mammalia; order Carnivora; family Canidae; genus Canis; species Canis lupus. Next base: position 33,095,829 of record NC_064263.1, read on the forward strand.
TTTTTTTTTTTAATTTTTTATTGGGACACCTGGGTGGCTCAGCAGTTGGCATCTGCCTTCGGCTCAGAGTGTGATCCCAGGATCCGGGATCAAGTCCCACATTAGGTTCCCTGCGAGGAGCTTGCTTCTCCCTCTCCCTATGTCTCTGCCTCTCTCTCTCTCTCTCTGTCTCTCATGAATAAATAAATAAATCTTTTAAAAAAAGAATTTTTATTTATTCATTTGAGAGACTGCAAGCAAGGGCAGGAGCAAGGGGAGAGGGTCAGAAGGAGAGGGAGAAGACTCCTCACTGAGCAGGGTGCCTGACTTGGGGCTTGATCCCAGGACCCCAGGATCAGGACTCGAGCTGAAGACAGATGCCCAACTGACTCAGCCACCCAGGCGCCCCAAGATATATATATATATAAAATAAGATTTTATTTATCCATAGAGATGCAGAGAGAGAGAGAGAGAGGCAGAGACACAGGCAGAGGGAGAAGCAGGCTCCATGCAGGGAGCCCGATGCGGGACTCGATCCGGATCCCGGGTCTCCAGGATCACGCCCTGGGCTACAGGCGGCGCTAGACCGCTGCGCCACCGGGGCTGCCCTTGTATATATATTTTTTATTGGAGTTCGATATGCCAACATATAGCAAAACACCCAATGCTCAACCAAGATTTTTTTTTAAGATTTTATTTATTTATTCATGGGAGACACACACACACAGAGAGAGAGAGAGAGAGAGAGAGAGAGGAACAGACACAGGCAGAGGGAGACTCAGGCTCCATGTAGGGAGCCTGATGTGGGACTCAATTCTGGGTCTCCAGGATCATGCACCTGGGCTGAAGGCAAAGCTAAACCACTGAGCCACCCAGGCTGCCCTCAACCAAGATGTTTTAATTTGCACAAAATATGTGGATCACAAAGAGCTAATGGAATTCCAGCCAAAAACAAGCGAACGGAAGGGGTGGATTTTGTATTTTATTTTTGCCTTTAGATGCTTCCTCTAGATAAAAATACTGTTTCCATCCACTAGGCTTTGTCAGATGTTGGAAGTGGCCAAAAATCCCCACCATGACAATCTTCATAGGCTGCCAAGAGGCAAGGCAATGCAAAAAGAGGAACAACCAGTTTCGATTCTCTCTCTCTCTCTCTCTTTTTTTTTTTTTTTTTTTTTTTTGCCTCCCTCCCCATCCTCCGGTTTGAACTCCTCTGAGGCTAGGATTCAGAGGTATGCCTGGGCCACCTGTAGGCCTGCCACTGCAACCCCTGCCACCTGCCCACCAAGTTTGTCAAGCTTAGGTTGTAAGCTCTCAGCATGTGTGCCTCTGGTCCCCAGGGGCCCAGGAAGGGCTGCCACTCATGTTTTTACAGATTGAGGAGTACTGCCCAAGAGACACCATTCATTGTAGTCTCCATTAATTTATAAAGTTATTATGACAGTTTTCCAACAGATGGCAGTAAAGTATCTTAAGAAAGGGGCATCTTTTTCTAGTTCACTCAAAATTACAGTATGAGCTAACAACAGGGCTGCATTTTATCTACATTGACCAAAGTGATGCCAGTAAACAGCAAGACACAGGAAGTATTACTGGGTCTCCCAGAATTAAAGAGTAAATGACATTCAACACCCATTCCTACCTCCTCCTGTTATGGCCAGGGCCAGCTTCCTGGTATTTCACCTATGCATAGGGCTCTGTATTGAGAAGGGCCATGGATTTAGTTTTATGCTCCAGCGTTGCTGTTTTTAAAATTCCTCATAATTTTATCTCAGAACTTGTATTTTGTAAGTGAAGGCATATGGGACAAAGGAGCGTGCACAGGAGCAGATGCTGTATGAGCAATATGACTTCAGTAATTCCTCACTGCCTCATTCCCATACAGCATTTGCAATACTCCATGAGCAGGCAATTCTGGTGAGCCCATGATACCTGGGAGTTCAGTGAAATTAGCATGTTATGTCTACAACTGCATAAGCCAGGGTGCTGACTCTCCCAACAGGACATGCTTTCCATTTAAACCAAGCTTGCAAAAATAAAAAATAAATAAAATAAAAAAATAAACCAAGCTTGCAGGGAATCCCTGGGTGGCTTAGTGGTTTAGCGCCTGCCTTCAGCCTGGGGCGTTAGCCTGGAGTCCGGGAATCGAGTCCCACATCGGGCTCCCTGCATGGAGCCTGCTTCTCCCTCTGCCTGTGTCTCTGCCTCTCTCTCTCTCCTCTGTGTCTTTCATGAATAAATAAATGAAATCTTAAAATAAATAAATAAATAAATAAATAAATAAATAAATAAACCAGAGCTTGCTTCTATCACAGAAAGAAGGCAATGGCATTCTAAGAAACACAATCTTATCACATTCTTATGTATGTGACTTCCTCATAGCAATCACTTGCTAAAAATGATGACATTGAAGGAAAGGAGAAAATAGGCAACCCATAGTCCCTTCTCCTTTCAGTCCTTCCTTAATCATCAATAAATAGCAGGCAGAGACTGCTGCTAGAATGTGCACACATCAAGAAGTGAAATAAAAACAGTTGAGTTCACCCAAAGGACAAATAATCCAATCAATAAATGGGCAGAAGACATGAACAGACATTTCTCTAAAGAAGACATACAAATGGCCAACAGACATATAAAAAATATTCAGCATCACTCAGCATCAGGGAAATACATACCAAACCACAATGAGATACCATCTCACACCAGTCAGAATGAATAAAATTAACAAAACAGGAAATGACAGATATTGGTGAGGATGCAAAGAAAGGGGAACCCTCTTACTCTGTTGATGGGAATGCAAGCTGGTGAAGCCACTCTGAAAAACAGTATGGAGTTTCCTCAAAAAGTTGGAAATAGAGCTACCCTACAACCCAGCAATTGCGCTACTGGGTATCTACCCCAAAGATACAAATGTAGTGATCCAAAGGGGCTCCTGCAGCCCAATGATTATTAATTTTTTATTTTTTAAAGATTTTATTTATTTAATCATGAGAGGGGCAGAGAAAGAAAGGCAGAGACAGAGGCAGAGGGAGAAGCAAGCTCCATGCAGGGAGCCTGATGTGGGACTCAATCCTGGGACCCCAGGATCATGCCCTGAGTCAAAGGCAAACACTCAACTGTTGAGCCACTCAAGTGTCCCCACCCCAATGTTTATAGCAGCAATGTCCACAATAGCTAAACTATGGAAAAAGCCCAGATGTCCACTGACAGATGAATGCATAAAGAAGATGTGGTATACATATGTAAATATATACATGTGTGTATATATATATATATATGTATACATATATACATGTATGCGGGGAACACATGTATATAAATATATATACATATATGTGTATATATATATATATATATATATATATAATAGACTACTATTCAGCCGTTAAAAAAATGAAATCTCACCATTTGCAACGACATGGATAGAACTAGAGGATATTATGTTAAGTGAATTATATCAATCAGAGAAAGAATTAGCATATGATCTCATTCATAAATAGAATTTAAGAGACAAAACAGAGTTTCTTAAAGGAAGGGAGGGAAAAATAAAACAAGACAAAATCAGAGAGGGAGACAAACCATAAGAGATTCTTAATCATAGGAAACAGGCTAAGGGTTGCTGGAGAGGAGGAGGGTGAGGGGGCAGGGCAACTGCGTGATGAACGTTAAAGAGGACATGTGATGTAATGAGCACTGGGTGTTATATAAGACGGATGAATCACTGACCTCTACCTCTGCAACCAATAATACATTGTATGTTAATTAACTGAATTTAAATAAAATTTAAAGCTGTATTTAATTTATCTTTTTTTTTTAAAGATTTTATTTATTTATTCATAGAGACACAGGCAGAGGGAGAAGCAGGCTCCATGCAGAGAGCCTGACGTGGGACTCGATCCATGGTCTCCAGGATCACGTCCTGGGCTGCAGGCGGCGCTAAACCGCTGCGCCAACGGGACTGCCCCTAAATCTGTAGTTAATTTAATCAAAAGTCACTTTCTGCAGCATTTCTACCATTCATGTAAGAAATGAATATATATGCACATATGAGCTTCACAGTAGAACCGTATCATTTCAGATTGCACACGCAGTTAAATACTCTTATATTTGCCTTAAAACTGGCATAGCATGGGATGCCTGGGTGGCTCAGCAGTTAAGTGCCTGCCTTCAGTCCAGGATGTGATCCTGGAGACCTGGGAGCAAGTCCCACATTGGGCTCCCTGCATGGAGCCTGCTTCTCCCTCTGCCTCTCTCTCTCTCTGTCTCTCCTGAATGAATAAACAAAATCTTTAAAACAACAAAAACTGGCACAGCACAACATAAAGACAAACATAAATTTAAAGCTAATAAATTACCATTTTAATTTTTTATTTACTTAGAACAACATTAAATAGAAAATAAAAACACCGTAATAAGTCAAGAAGGAGACCCTGGAAGAAAGGAAAAATCTTTTTATTTTGCTACCTTTAATGGCACCTTTTTTCCCCTGCCTTTTGAATACAGGGCTCTGCATTTTCATTTCACACTGAGCCCTGCAGATTACAGAGTTGGCTCTGATTATTCTTTTCTGTATTGCAGAGTCTGGAAAGCTACAAACTCTAAACACTAGAATACTGCATACAAAATAGTTTCCACAAATTAGAAGCCCTGCAAGAAATTTGAATGGAAAAGAGAAACAGATGCTATTTTCCTGCTACTTTTGGCAGGGTTCCATGGGGAGGGAGGATTCTAGAGATGCCAGTGGTCTATCTCCAGCCTTGTGCATGGTGTGACAGAGTTTCAGTGGCAAAACTAGCAGGCTTTCTCTTCCGGGATCTAAGAAGCAGCAATGGTTATGTGGTAGCTTAGGCCCTGTACTCCTAAATTCTGAATCAGAGCTATGGTGGTGGGGTCTTGAACAGGAGTCATGTTTTCTACAAGTCATTCTTGGATCTTCAGTCTACAACCTGCTCCTCCAAACTTTCCAATAATTTTGCAAAACCTACAATTCCATATATATATATTTTTTAAGATTTTATTTTCTTTTTTAAAGATTTTATTTATCCACGAGAGACACAGAGAGATGCAGAGAAAGAGGCAGAGACACAAGCAGAGGGAGAAGCAGGCCCCATGCAGGGAGCCCGACATGGGACTCAATCCCAGGTCTCCAGGATCACCACCTGGGCCGAAGGCAGGTGCTAAATCGCTGAGCCACCCAGGCTGCCCAGATTTTATTTATTTATCCATGAGAGGCACAGAGAGAGAGAGAGAGAGGCAGAGACACAGCCAGAGGGAGAAGCAGGCTCCATACAGGGAGCCCGATGTGGAACTCGATCCTGGGCCTCCAGGATCATGCCCTGAGCGGAAGGCAGGCACCAAACCATGGAACCACCCAGGGATCACCTACAATTCCCTATATTAAATTATTTTTTCTGTAAAATATCTAGAATACAATTGCTTGAAATCAACTCCCAAACATCACACATTCTAGTGGAATGTCCCACTACTATACCATCATTAGTAATGATGAAACTAAGCTAAAACATCTGGTCAATTTAAAAAATACAATGTGAGACCCCCGGAGGGCTCAGTGGTTGAGCATCTGCTTTCGGCCCAGGGCATGATCCTGGAGACCCAGGATCGAGTCCCACATCAGGCTTCCTGTGTGGAGCCTGCCTCTCCCTCTGCCTATATCTCTGCCTCTCTGTGTGTGTGTCTCATGAATAAGTAAATAAAATATTTTTTAAATAATAAATAAATAAATAAATAAATAAATAATACAATGCACAGCTTGTAAGTATGTATTTATTCATTAAATTCTTTCCTTTTTAAAAGATTTTTTATTTATTTGAGAGAGGAGTAAGAGGGAGAAAAGGAGAGAATCTGAAGCAGACTTTGTATGAACAACAAGTGTGATGCAGGCTCAGTCCTGTGATGCAGGGCTGAGTCCCACAACCGTGAGATCATAACCTGAGCCGAAATCAAGAGTCAGACACTTAACTGACTGAGCCACCAGGCGCCCCTCAACCCTTTCTTAAAACTAACAAACCTGGGGTAGTTAGTTATGATGGTCCCAACTCCCAAACTTCAGGTTCAGAACCTTTTCAACAGTACTTCTCTTTTTTCAAAGTAGGATTTGAAAAGTCCATTCTGCTCTAGACCTTCTTATGAAGCCTCAGATCCAGACTTTGACCATAAATAGAAAAGCTCCAGGCCCAACTTCTACTCCCTGAAGTTGCACAGCCCTGACCACCCACTTGTGCCTCTGGCTGTACCTCATCCACACTTGCACTACTTGCCCTCCAACCTCCTGAGAACTTATAGTTCCTTTACCCCTCCTTCAACCAATACAAGTTGGTTGGAAACTCATCAATCTTCCCTCCCATCAGCAAAGGTCCTGTGTCCAAGGAGCTCCCTAGTTAAGAGAAGCCTGAGAGTAAATAAACCTAATGAGGAGGGTGAGCTTTGCAAAATGAGTCTCACCCAGCCAAGCCTGGGGGCCAGCCTGCAGAGGTTAGTCAGGTGGTAGCCACCTTCTTGATGAATTTTATCTCCTCTTCCAGGAAGTGACTCTTTGGGAAGTCAGCAATGGAGGTCTATGCAGAATCCAGGGCATGCAGATCAAAAAGGGCCTGCAACAGGTTTTTCTCCAGGGCCATGGTGGCTTCCCTGTCTCCAGGGTTCTTCCCCACTCATCTTGGGAGAGCTTCTGCACATCCTGGTTTTGCATCTTCATAAGATGCTGGGAGCCCTTGCCCTTCTCCTGGGCCAAATGATGAAAGTGGCCCCTGCTCTCCAGAGCCACATCCTCAAGTTGGAAGTAGAAGCCCAGAGAGAGGCAGGTATAAGATCCCCCAGATACATGTTGACAAGGTGGTTGATGGCCGTCTTCACCCCAGGGGAATAATTCTGATGAATCTGGGAGCTCATGGTTAATCAGCAATAGGGAACTCAACTCAAAATATGGTGTTGCTGGTCCTGGAAGCAGAGAATAGATGAAAAGATGGTTCCAAAAGTTGCAACTGGAAGATAGGTTGGAGGGTAGTAAGAGGCTGGAAAGAGGGACATGCCCAGGTCTGTTCTGTCCAACACTGTTGAAACAAAAGATAGATCTGCAGATCATCAGGTACCCTGCTCCAAAGATTACCTTTTAAAATGGTAGATCCTATTGACCAGTGTGCCATTTATGTCCAGCAACTTTGCTAAAGCCTCATTTTAGTTGTGCTTTTTTAAAAAGATTTTTATTTATTTATTTGCGAGTGAGAGCGAGAGAGATTACAGAGAGAGAGGGAGAAGCAGAGAAGCCCCAATGTGGGGCTCAATCCCAGGACACTGAGATCATGACCTGAGCTGAAGGCATATCCGACTGAGCCACTCAGGCACCCCATGCCTCATTTTAGTTTTAATTTTTTTCATTTGTTGCTTTTTTTTTAAGTAGATGATTTTTTAAAAAGATTTTTATTTATTTATTCATGAGAGACACAGAGAGAGAGAGAGGCAGACATAGGCAGAGGGAGAAGCAGGCTCCATCCAGGGAGCCCGATGTGGGACTTGATCCTGGAACTCTGGGATCACACTCTGACCCAAAGACAGAAGCTCAACCCCTGAGCCACCCAGGCATCCCTAAGTAGATGATTATTTGAATAAGTTTTTCCTTCCCTTCCTATCTTTATACCTAATAGCTCTTTTTCTTTTCTTATAGCATTTGGCCAAAATATGCAGTACTATGTCAAATTGTGACAATGGTAGCAGGAATCCTTATTTAGTTCCCAATCCTAAAGAAAATGTGTCTAAAGTTTCCCATTAAGAAGAACATTTACAAAAAAGAAGAAGAAGAAGAAGAAGAAGAAGAAGAAGAAGAAGATCATTTAATTTGGTAATATAAAAATGTTCCATTGTGCATATACATCCATTTTTCCTTCTTCAGTGTGCATTGTATGTATTTGCACATTTTCTCTTTTGTCTTGTCAAATGTATATGACTTAGTCTTTGTTTTTTTAATATTTTATTTATTTATTCATGACAAACACGGAGAAACAGGCAGAGACATAGACAGAGGGAGAAGTAGGCTCCCCATGGGGAGCCCGATGAGGGACTCGATCCCAGGACCCCAGAATCACAACCTGAGCCAAAGGCAGACACTCAACTACTGAGCCACCCAGGTGTCCCTGACTTGGTCTTTTCAAAGTACCAACTTCTGTTTTGTTCATTCTTTCTATTGCCTTTTTGTTCATTTCATTAATTTCTACTGTTTTGCATTTTTTTTTTTTTTGTTTTGGGGTTTGATCTGTTCTACTTCCAACATATTTATGTGATTTTTCATTTTGTTTTTTATTTATTTTTAAAAAATTTTTTAAAGATTTTATTTATTTATTCATGAGAGACACCGAGTGAGAGAGAGAGAGAGGCAGAGACACAGGCAGAGGGAGAAGCAGGCTCCATGCAGGGAACCTGACGTGGGACTCAATCCTGGGTCTCCAGGATTATGCCCTGGGCCAAAGGTAGGCACTAAACTGCTGAACCACCCAGACTGCCCCTCGTTTTGTCTTTTAATTGAACTTTTTTACTTTGAGATAATTGTAGATTTTTGTGTAGTTATGAAATAACACAGTAACACAGAGAGATTTCATTTACCTTTTATCCAGTTTCCTCCAAAAGCAGTATCTTGCAAAGCTATGGTAGAAGATCACAACCAGGCTATTGACATTGTCAAGGAACAGAGCACTTTCCATCCCCACAAGGATCCCTTATGTGGCCCTTTAGTCACACCCATTTTGTCCTATCCTCAACCCTTCCTTAGCCCCTGGGCAACCACTAATTTCTATCCTATGTCTATGATTGTCATATGGTGTGTAACATATTGTGATTTGCTTTTTAGATTTTAAGATTTTATTTATTCATTTGAGGGAGAGAGAGCACGAGCCAGGGCAAAGGGACAAGCAGACTCCCTGCTGTGTGTGGAGCCCAACATGGGACTTTGCCCAAGGTGGAGGTTTAACCAACTGAGTCACCCAGATGTGCCTTTTCACCTACTTCTTTATGATTTCTTGTTCTTGCATCATATTAATATCTTTATCATCTTGAATATATTATTTTTATTTATTTAGTTTTATTTATTCATTCATGAGAGAGAGAGAGAGAGAGAGAGAGAGAGCAGAGACACAGGCAGAGGGAGAAGCAGGCTCCATGCAGGGAGCCTGTCATGGGACTCAATCCCGGGTCTCCACGATCAGGCCCTGTGCTGAAGGCGGCGCTAAGCCTCTGAGCCACCCAGGCTGCCCCAAGATGACTGTACTTTATTCATTCCATTGGCAATAGCCTGACTTCAACCTGCTAGGGCCATTCCATTGTTTCTGGGTCCCAACCTCTAGAGGTGCTAATAAATATCCTTTTGCTCAAGCCAGTGTCAGTTCTTATTGCTTGCAATCAGTGTACCTTAATAATAACCACACTTTATGGAGTACCAGGACATGAGTGCAGCCTGCCCCCAAACGCCCAGCTTCATTGTGACAAATGGGTTAGTATTGATCCTAATGCACCCCCACCCTCCCACTCCCAAGCAGCCCTTTGTTTTTTCAGAATTGTCCCATATAATAAGGCCTGCGAGGCTTGTTTTGTTTGTAACCAAGACTTCCCACATTTACAGCTGAAGTAAATTGATGTCCAGGGTAGCATTCAGGGAGCATTTTAACCAAAAGGGAATTTATTTCCATTGCCCAGACTCTTACTCTTTGGGCCTCTGTACTCAGTTCCAGCTACTCTGAGCTGAGACCTCTCTTCCCAACAAGCCTGGTTAGAATTGTTCTCTGAAGATGACCAGTATCTCATCCTTCTCCTTCACCCAAGTTAGATCCCTAAGAAAGATGATTAGAGGGCCTCTCAGGTCTTTCGTGGTCTTAGTTTTTACACTTCACTAAAAATCACTCCTATAGGGTTTGAATCCAGCTAGGAACTGCTGTTCCAAAATACATCACATAGCTCCCTATCACATAACTTGATGCAATTCTCTCAAGCCTTATAGAGATATTTTTTCCTTCCTACTTTTGTGTAGCCAGAAGCTGTATATATAAATTCTGACAATTACCCATGTTACCAAATACATTTTGAGTCACACACACTAATGACATGAACATTTGCACATGTGAGACCACATGTAGTTCTTGATGACAAATTCTAATGTTTTGTATCCATCACTATTCTCCAACATTTCCAAAGCCTTTACTTCTGTAATATTTTGGCATGTTCTAACCAGAAGTTCCAATTTTCCTTTCAATATCTATAGTCATTTTCTGTCTCCAGCTAACAGTCGCCTATAACCTTGGAATTAGTCAGGGTTCTCCAGAGAAATGGAACCGAGATACATGTGCGTGTGCTTGAACGTCTGGAAAGAGACTTGTTAGAAGGTAGTGGTTTGGGACGCCTGGGTGGCTCAGTGGTTAAGCGTCTGCCTTCGGCTCAGGGCATGATCCTGGAGTCCTGGGATCGAGTCCTGCCCGCATCGGGCTCACTGCATGGAGCCTGCTTCTTCCTCTGCCTGTGTCTTTGCCACTATCTCTCTGTCTCTCATAAATAAAATCTTAAAAAAAAAAAAAAAAAAGAAGGTAGTGGTTCATGATTATGGAGGCTGAGAGGGCCCACCATCTGCTGTCTCCTCGCTCAGTGAGGAGTCAGCCTTTCCTTCTCCCTCTTTACCCCTCCCCCCACTCATTCTCTCTCTCTAATAATCTTTTAAAAAAGATTATTAAAAAAAGATTATTCATGAGAGATCAGAGAGAGAGAGGAGAGGCAGAGACACAAGCAGAGGGAGAAGCAGGCTCCATGCAGGGAGCTCGACATGGGACTCAATCCCGGGTCTCCAGAATCAGGCCCTGGGCTGAAGGTGGCACTAAACCGCTGAGCCACCCGGGCTGCCCTCAAATAAATAATCTTAAAAAAAAAGGTTTATTAATCTTTTTTAAAAAAATTTATTCATGAGAGACAGAGAGAGGCAGAGACATAGGCAGAGGGAGAAGCAGGTTCCACGCAGGGAGCCCGATGCAGGACTCGATCCCTGGTCTCCAGGATCAGGCCCTGGGCTGAAGGCGGCGCTAAACCGCTGAGCTACCTGGGCTGCCCCAATCTTTTTTTTTTTTTTAAAGATTTATTTATTTATTTATGAGAGAGAGAGAGAGAGAGAGAGAGAGAGAGAGAAGCAGAACAGCAGAAACACAGGCAGAGGGAGAAGCAGGCTCCATGAAGGGAGCCTGACATGGGACTCAACCCAGGGTCTCCAGGATCACACCCTGGGCTGAAGGCAGGCACTAAATCGCTGAGCCACTGGGGCTGCCCTATTAATCTTTTTTATTAATTTCAGAGAATTCAATCATGTCTGAGCTATAAGGAACCCGGACCTTAGAACTCATTTGTTCCAGAGGAGAAAAATGAGGCCTAGAGCTTCAACAGTATTCTTCCAGTCACTCAGCCTAGAAAGTTTTTCCAAGGTAATTAAGGAAAAAAAGAAAGAAAATGAACTTGTACTAAGATCCACTTTCTAAACATCTAAACTACAAATGGTGAATGATCATTTACACACCCGGAAAGCTTCAGCCCTTTTGATTTATCCTACACATTTTCTAAAAAACCAAAAAGGGGTGCCTGGGTGATTCAGTTGGTTAAGCATCTGCCTTAGGCTCAGGTCATGATCCCAGGGTCCTGGGAACGAGCCTGCATCCAAGCCCTTGTCCCATGTTGTGCTCCCTGGTCAGCGGGGAGTCTGCTTCTCCCTTTCCCTCTGCCCCTACCCCCTGCTCTCTCAAATAAATCAAATCCTAAAAAACAGAACAAAACAAAATCCAAGGAGAATTTTTATAGAGAAATCAGCATATGAACTATAAATTTAAACATTTATCTGTACTTACTACAATTTATTTTTTTAAAGATTTATTTATTTATTATTTATTTATTCATTCATTCATTCATTCATGATAGAGAGAGAGAGAGAGGCAGAGACACAGGAGGAAGGAGAAGCAGGCTCCATGCCGGGAGCCCGATGTAGGACTTGATCCCGGGACTCCAGGATTGCGCCCTGGGCCAAAGGCAGGTGCCAAACCACTGAGCCACCCAGGGATCCCTACTTACTACAATTTAAAAATTGATTTAAGATTCTCAAAAGCCAAGTATAAAAATTAGGTATTTAGAAAATTTCTATTCTTAGAGGTGAAAATGTGCACCAGAATTTTAGAATATAGTTTTATTCAATGAAAGGCTGTTTTGTTTTATTTTAGCATAAATACTTCCATGAAATAAATCCCAAGTACTACATTTAAGTTTTTTCAGTACAATTTATTCTTATTATACTTTAATTTGCATTCATTAAGTATCTTAGAAATATTATACTCAAAGTAATAGAACTCCAGAGAAAGGTCATTAACTAAGAGGTGAATAGTCTCTGTGTGTCAGCTTCCTAGTTAGCCTGCTTGCCTCTCCCTATAAGTACTTGCTCTCCGGTGGGGATTACTGTGTAATTGTCTTCAAGACGCGGCTGAAGCTTGAATCTACATCTGGTTATCAGGCCAAGTCTGTAAATCCATGAATACAGGCCACTGACTGCATTTGGGGTACATTCAATGATGATGAATCTGAAAAAAGACTGATTATTCTCTTAAGAGAAGAAACTATACCCCATCTAAGTGGCAGCTAAGTCTTTATAAGAAACTCAGAAAAAGTAATCAGCAAAGGGAAACAATCAATGATAAGGATTGGGATAATACTCTGAGAATAGAGTAAATACAATATATACACACCGGAGTAAATAGGCTTCTCCTGAGTCCAAGCTCTTACTTTTATTTTTAAAAGTCTGATAAAAATGTACTCAATTACATTTTATACAGTAATATTTAGTGAACCTTATCCAAAAAGACTTATGTTTAAGTTCATTTGTAAAAATAACAAAAACCTTTATCATTCAATCTCTGGTCAATAAGGAAGAAAAACCTTGCTAGAAATGACAATAAATAATTTCACACAAAAGGCCAGGTGACATAAGAATAGTATATTAATATCTTCTTTGTATTTACAATAAATCCATTTGTTAATACTGTGATAGAAAAAATAATTAGTCCACATTATGTAGTAGAAACAGACTTTGAGGATGACCATTCCTCTCACAATAAAAACAGACAAGGATTTCTCCCACAGCTAAAGTATTTTAAACATGACAGTCTTGGGTGAAGGTAAAATTGACAGAGTACTTTACCTAATAAATCAGCTATGTCCTAGAATCAAGAAATCAAAGGTATTACCATTAAGCAAGCAGCAGAAAGCTGTTTAATGTTTCCAGGACCATTTAAATAGAGTAGTTACCATGTGAGAATTTCTTTTTACTTTGAGTTAAAGTAAAAACACTTAAATTGGATAACTGCATTAATCAAAAGCAGTCCCAAACAAAAAAGCCATCAATAAAAATGAAACAAGGCATTCTTCTAAGTATATCATGCATAAAAAGGATAATTACATAATACATACTTTAATGACCAGACCAATAAATAAATGAGGTAAATTTTACAGTTATTGAAACCAAAAAACTATATTTAGCCACTTAAGTGTTGCACTGCCACTGCTTCAGTTTCAAAATATAAAGTAATATAATTAATCTATCATCTAAAAATTGCATACTTGAATGTTTGTTTTTGATCCCCTTTTGAGATAGTAAAGGGAACTGTGTAACAAAATATTATCTGAATATAAATTATCAACACCAATATAATACAATTATCATGTAATCGCCATTTTTATATGCACAGTGGAAATACTGTGAAAGCTAGAAAAAAGATGAAAATATACTGGCCAGAATTTTAAATTTCAGACTAACTCATGATAATCTAGAACAGAGAAAAACAAAAATAAAATTTACAAAATAGATATAGCTTGATATCCTTTCTAAATTCAATAACCCACCAACATGCAGCTTCTAAACAAATCCATTACATCAAAGTTAAAAAAAAAGAAAATGTAAATCTCTTTTTGAGCTTTAGTTTTCAAGTTTATGCTCTTAAGGAAGACTAACATTAGCAAGAACTGCAATACTATTTTTAAAAATCTAGAATCTTTGCTTTTGAATTTTGTATTTGCTTTCCCTATTTTAGTTATTATTAAGGGATAAGAAAAAAAACATTAAATTATCAAGTCAAGAATAAGTATATATAGCCCACTCATGAAATATATTAAATTGAATTAGTTGGGTCAAAAATCTCCTACTATACTGCTACTACTAATTATCTAAAGCTACCCTTGGAGTAGTAATTTAGAAGATGTCTATCATAACTACTGACAGTACTTTTCATAGTATATCAATTTCCATTTTTACTTTCTTTTCTTCCTTGCCACTTACATGCATTATTTTAACTATGTGATAGGAAATTTTATTTTAGAAACTCGTTTCAACTACCGAAGAGGTGATTTTAACACATAAACCTGCCAATCCTGAGATGATGATGATGATAGGAAGACTAAAACCCAGGTGATTTCTCACTCAAATTTCTGCTTTAGTTTCTTTTGGAAGATGGCTGGCAGGATAGAAAGAAAAGCCAAAACCATTAGAACAAATACTGAGTTCCAGGAAACAGCTTCCCCTGCTGTTGTAAGCTGGTACAGTGTTGTTCCTGCTTTAATTGCTACAAAAGAGGGAGGTGCAACACCTAAAACAAAAACATAAACAATCATTTTTTAAAATAAGATTTTGTAATATACTTTATATTCACAAAATTATTCAGAACTCATAACAGCACTGACATTATTCTAACACTTCATTATCTAATACTTTGAATTGATTCAAGTAAATTTGTATTTAAATTTTTTAAAATTACAATTGTCTCTGTGCATAAAATTTCTTATAAGAATAATATACTGGTCTCCATTTTGGAAAAATGTAATCTAGTTTAAAGTCCCTCACATTTATTTCCACATAAAGAAATCAATCTTTCATCACTACTTCTGAAGAATGAATCTGGAAACTCAAGAAAAATTTCCCGAAAATAATTTACATTTACCAATAGCTTTTAAAAAAAAAAAGAATGTGCTTTGATCCAGCAATTTCAACTCTAGGAAATGCTAATGTATATGAGCAAAGATCTAGTGTCAAGGATATTCATTAAACCATTATAAGTAACAAAAATCTGGAAACAATCTAAATGTTCAAAAATAAGACTGAGTAGATTGTTATTCATCCTGGAGACAGAATATACTTTTAAAAAAATGAAGTGGTAAGAGATACTCAGAAAAATACTCAAAATATGAGTAAGAGCAGTTTATAAACAGCATAGGTAGAACAATTACATTTTCTTAAAAACTAGAACTGAAAAATTACTTCAGCCCAAGTTGAAGTTAACTAAAACTCTAGGTTTCCACCTGTAAAATAAGGAGATAGGAACAAAAATTCTTCTGATTCCATGAATGCAATGTTATTTTACAAAATCCAAAATTATCCCTAAGATTTTTAAGTTGGTCAATGAGTTTTTTAAAGTAGCAACAAAAAAATTTATTTTGATTATTCTTTTCAAGTAGACCTATAAATATGAACTTAAACTTTAACACATATTCAATACGAGAAGAATCTGTTCATTTTATTGGTATCTAAACAATTCAAATTAAATTTGAAAGAAATGCATAATACTCTTGCTAAAGAACTATCGGAATTCACAAAATGTATAAATGAATCTTTATGTCCACTAATTAATTTCAAAATTAAGTGCCAATTCCTTGAAAGCAAGAACATTTTATTAATCCTTGCTTCCCTCATACTTTTGGTAATGCTCATAGTAAATACTGATGTCAATAAAAAGAAAAACAAGATCAACTCTCTCCTGAAAATTAAAGTTCAATATTTCAATACATGATTAAAAAATAAGGGAGTAAATTATTCAAAAAGGGCACCTTGATTTTTTTTTTCCAACCAGGAAGAGAAACGAATTAATAAAAATCCTGCTTAAATCTGTATGATCAAAAAAATATCTTTTTTTTGATCAAAAAAATATCTAATAGAAAGTGCTCATCTTTAAAAGAAGCAACACAAAAATAATTAAATCAACACAATCCAACAGATATTTCTGAGTATCTACTTATGTATGCCAGACCCTCTGCCCAAGAGTTATATATATGGTGCTAGCGTGTGTACAAAGAACACGAAATCTAGCCCATCTGGACACTGTTAGGTATGTATACAATGAGTTCTAACACAGAGTGAGTCAGAGGCCTTACCTAGAAAAGTCCCAATAAAAAAAACTTTCAATGGCACGTTTATCACAGGGGATGTAATATTAATAAACCAATTAGGCAGAAATGGTGTTATTCTCAAAAATATGATGTAGTTAATGAGATGTTCTCTATGACGCTCAACCTGTCATAAGAAAGAAACCAGTTAGGATCAAGATAAGGCCAATATTGAAAATAAATTGCTTAATATAAAAATACTTATTTCAAATTCCCATTCCTGGATAGTTCAGAATCTATCCAACAGAAATGATCATGGAGATATTTAGCCAGTTAATTAAATAAAAGCACTGAATATAGTTTATATTTCTAGATCTTGCTTTACAAATAATGATGGTGATTTGTAACAAAATGCTTAATTTCTCATGTACTAGTCTATAAAGCAAAAGGGTAAGGCAGAAGGATTTCTACAATTCCTCTGAGCTTTAACATTTAACAGGCTGTTTCTTTTAATTCTTTATAAAACTAGATTTTCTTAGCAACACTGTATTAGACCTTTCTTTGTAGACCTTTCTCTTGTCTTTGTAGAGATCCTGAATGAAGAGAACAGCCATTTCTACTGATGAAATGCCTTTAAGGAGTTGGTTGATAGTTTTTCAGTGACCCACTACAGTGGGCTACATCAACACAAAACAGGTGTCCAAATATGTGAATGCCTTCACAGACATGTTTTCTGCTCTGATTGAATTTATTAGTAATGAAGAAGTAAAACTACTGTATAGTACAGAAACTTCATATTTGAAATGATTAACATTCATTATTTGCCCACTACTTTAATTTACTTAGGTCAAAAGACCATTTTTATTAAACCCTGAGTCCGGGTTAATTCACATAGGGACTATACACTGAGCTCCCAATTAGCCAAAGAATTACATTAAATAATTTAAAAATACATGTTTACCTGTTGTGACCATTTTACTGCTTTCTCTGTTAGGTATTTGTATACAACTGGCCTCCCAACTAAATAGGAGAGCATATAGCAGAATGAGGCACCAAGTCCAGAACACTAGGAAATAACAAGAAACCATAAGCATTGTATACTTTTCCACCTTAGTCACATGCATATACTACTCACTTCCCACTTAGGGGAAGATATTCTGCATGACATCTTTTGTGCAGAGAGTAAGAACCTATTTGATCTAAATCTTTTTCAGATCAAATTATGACTGAAATGAGACCAGCTAAAACTAACTGGCACTTGTGATTAAACTCAGATAAGGAGAGCACCTAACCTAAGAATAAAATTTAAAGAGTCAATTCTTTTTTCAATTGCTGTGTTTGAAAATACTACACCCAGCCCTGGACTTAAATGCGTGCCCATAACACTCTCAGACTATCTGAATTACAAAACACAGTAGGAAGGAAAGGCTAAAACAAAGTATATAAATGCAATTAAGTCTGCAATGCCCCTGCTCTAGGAAAAAACCCAAACTATAACATCTGCTTATGGGAGGACTTCAAAGATATTACTTTAACATTAATCACCTCTAAAAACTATTAAGTTTATGCTTACATAGACTGGTAGGACTAGATGCCATCCTTCTATCAAAAGCTTTTTCCCTAGTCTCCCAAATTCGTTTTATATACTTACCAAACAAACAAGAAATAAGGCTAGCGGAAAGGGATAAAGAAACCCTGAAAGTATACTGAGAAATATAGAGCCCGGAATAGCAAATGTTTGCAAGCTGTTAACTTCTAAGTTAAGGATTAAAACATAATAAAATGGAAATTCTAAAAGACAAATCAAACATTTCAGAAAAAAAAGTATCAACATAGAAGTTATATTAATAAGATTACATCCATTTCTCAGTATTAATAAAAGTAAAATATCTAAAAGTTTAAAAACCTACAACTCAGTTTAACTCTACACTGACCAGTTGCCAGCATTACCATAAATACAATGCTAGTAAGAATGTGTTACTAAAAGAAAAAACAAGACAAATACCCAACATGTACCAGATGAAGAACTGGGCACTTTGACAAATGAACAAAACAAAAACAAAAAGAAAACAAAAACAAAGAAGATCTTCAGTAATCTTGTAAATATGCGTCTCTAATGTATTGCATTTACTCCTTAATGTGTTCAGGAAATGTGATTTCTGCAGATATTTAGGTACATATAGAATATGATAACTACTGGTTTCTAATTTAACATAAACATTTACCTCAATTCACTCAAAAATGGATAGGGGTTATAAAATAGAGTAAAAATTTTGGGACGCCTGGGTGGCTCAGCAGTTGAGCATCTGCCTTCAGCTCCTGGGATCGAGTCCCACATCGGGCTCCCTGCATGGAGCCTGCTTCTCCCTATCTCTTATGAATAAATAAATAAAATATTATTAAAAAATAGTAAAAAATCTCAGACCTTATGATTTTTTTTTAGATCAAACCTTATGATTTTTAAAAAGATTTTTAAATTTATTTATTCATGAGAGACACAGAGAGAGGCAGAGACATAGGCAAGAGGGAGAAGCAGGTTCCACACAGGAAGCCCGATGCAGGACTCGATCCGGGGACTCTGGGATCACACCCTGAGCCAAAGGCAGATGCTCAACCACTGAGCCACCCAGGTGTCTCTCAAACCTTATTTTTAAAACAGAATTATGCTTACTACTTGCCTCTTGTTCCCCATTTTGGTGTGGAGCCCTGACCCCGTTATAGAACCTCTAACATGATTTACTTACAAGTCAGAGTGAGTGAATTCCCCCTACATCTACCCTTCCTCTAAATTTCTATCTTCACTCATTCTCCCACTCTTTTTTCCCTCTAGTGCTCATTTTATTCATGTTTTCATCTCAGTCTCTTTTCTTCTTCCTGGCTTGTTTTTGTTTTGTCTTCAGCTTCTTGCTCTGCCACAGGCTCCCTTCTGTAGAAAATTGCTCAGATGCCTATGAACTAAAGAAAATTTAGGCTTTTCTTGACCAAGGTATTCTATCCAGCTATTGTGTCTCATCTTCATTTCCTCACAGAAGATTCTCTCCTTGTCCCCCATGCAACCTGACTTACCCACCTGCCACTCTACTGATGGTTCCTCCTGGCCAAAAGTAATGATTTTTTCCATTCTGACTTAATGGTTTTAAAATTATGTAAAATATTCACCCGGTTCTGAAGTCAAATCTACACAATAAAGTACATCTAGAGAAGATTCACCTCCATCCCTGTATCATCTCTCTCCCCAGAGGTAAGCACTGTTACTGGCTTTTAAAGACATCCTTTCTTTTCAAGAAAAATGTAACAAA
Source organism: Canis lupus dingo (assembly GCF_003254725.2). Taxonomy (NCBI): domain Eukaryota; kingdom Metazoa; phylum Chordata; class Mammalia; order Carnivora; family Canidae; genus Canis; species Canis lupus. The sequence goes on from NC_064263.1 coordinate 33,115,271, forward strand.
ATATTGGCATGTGTATGTGTTTACTCATATCCTCCCCTTCTTAGATAAAACATGGCATACTGACTTACTATTCTGCACCTTGCTCTTTTAACAACATATCCTGGAGAGAACAATGCCTTAACAGCATAGAGAGACATTTTTCATTCTTCTAATAGCTACAGAATCCACTCCAGAGTTTAGATTTACCATGGATTATTCTTTTTCTTCTTTTACAGATTTTATTTATTTATTCATGAGACACACACACACACAGAGGGGGCGGGGCAGAGACATAGGCTGAGGGAGAAGCAGGCTCCTCGCAGGGAGCCTGATGCAGGACTCGATCCCCAGACCTGGGATCACACCCTGAGCCAAAGGCAGACGTTCAACCACTGAGCCACCCAGGCGTCCCTAAAAAACTTTTTAAGTTACCCAAAGATTTTAGCCTTAAGGAAACAAAAAAGAGATGATGGTGAGACTTTTAGTGACATCCACAGCTCAGAAGTTCTCAATGACTACCAAATACCAACTGAACATTATAAATTCCTTAGCCTGGTACTCAAAATCCTCTACAGACTGAGCACAGGGTCTAGCCTATCTTCCTAAACTTATTTCTCTAACCTCCTTCTTATATCCTAAACTCCAAGTAAACTGGATGCCTCATCACTTAACCATGCATGCCCTGCGCTTGCAAGGTCTACTCTAGACATGCTCCGACTAGAATGAGATAGTGCCCCATCTCTATCCCTAATTCCCCATTGCTCTAGTAGTTGTTCCACTTCCGAATGCTCAAAATACTAGATTTGTACTTAGCATATATTTATGTAATTATAAACATAAAATATATAATCATATAAAATACGTTCATTATATAAGAATATAATAAAAACTGGTTAAATAAATGAATAAAATAATTATGATGAGAAAGTCATTTATATTCACAAGTTTGAAGTTAGATAATACCAAAGAATTAATACTAGTGCTGTACTGCCGAATATGGTGGCCACTATCTACATGTAGCTATAAAGACACTGAAATGTGCTTATTAGTCTGAATTAAGATGTGCTCGGAGTAGAAAATACATTTCAAAGACTTGGTATAAAAAAAAGGATGTAAAATATCTCAATTCTTGTGTTGATTACATGTTGAAATGGTAATATTTTGATATATTGGTTCAAGTAAAATGTATTATTTAAATTGATTTCAGATGGAGTGCCTGGGTGACTTAGTCAGCTAAGTGTCCAACTCAGGTCATGATCTCAGGGCCCTGCATGGGCAAGGAGCCTGCTTAAGATTCTTTCTCTCTCTCTCCATCTGTCCCTCCCATAAATAAATAAATAGATTCAGGTGTTTTTCTTACTTTTTCTAATGCGCCAACTTGAAAATTTTTAAATTACATGTAACTCACATTATATTTCTATATAGTTAAATGCCCTAAGATAACGTCCTTCTCTTTGGATCACTGAGTTTAAAAAAGTACCTTTTAAATATAGAGCTAAAGATTCAAAAGTGAAAAGAGAAAATTATAAGACAACATGGATTTGACAAATTATATTATGAAAATCTAAAATGAAATGCAAAATCATTATAATTACTTACCAAGGTAACAGTAACAATATGCAATAAAACATGATTAACAATATTAACCAATATTTAAAATTAAAACCAAATGTATTTTATAATAATAAAGCCTTTTTAAAAAAGATTTTATTTATTTATTCATGAGAGAGAGAGAGAGAGAGAGAGAGGCAGAGACATAGGCAGAGGGAGAAGCAGGCTCCATGCAGGGAGCCCGATGCAGGACTCGCTCCTGGGACTCCAGGATCACGCCCTGAGCTGAAGGCAGGAACCCAACCGCTGAGCCACCCAGGCGTTCCTAATAAAGCCATTCTTATCCTTTCAATTTACTTTCTACAGGGTAGTTTATTCATTTCTACTAATTTGCATATGGATATTAAGATAACTAGGCTATAAGATTATTACCCCATAGATTGTCAAGATCCATTTATGCTGATTGGCCTTATGGGTAGGCATCCCCTTGAGTCTCACCCAGTATCCCTCCCAAAGTTGAGAGGCAAAATAGGGCAAAACAAGATGACTTTCCAAAGTAACAGAAACTATATGTCTTGTTCACAAAAGCCTTATAAAAGCCAAATGAAAAAAATGAACCAAGTTTTTATCTTCCTTAGGAAAAATATTTTAATTTGTGGTTAAACTGCATAAAGGCAAAATAACCTGTAAGTCTAATACTATGGTTTTCCCTCATAGATTCTAAAATAGAATTAGTAGGAAAGATAACAATTATGAATTTCTTAAAGCAGTTGATATACTACTAAATTACAACTAGCTGTCAAATAACTTGTTGAAAAATAAGTGCATGATTCTCTAAATTTTCTCTAAATTTTAATTTTTCTAATAAATAATGACAAAGTGCCTATATACACCACACTACCTAAATAAAAATGTATTCCCAGTAGGTGGATAAAGGAATAATGTTTGTATCATCAGCAAAAGTTTTTGTAAATGTACTTTTAACAAACTGCTTATGCAAGGAATAATTGGTCCAGGGTGCTTAAGTATATACTTCAAACATTTGTATAAGGAGACAAGTATAGAAATATATACGTGTTAAGTATATAACATCTAATCTAATCTAAATCCAAGAAAAGAAAATGCTATGGAATTTTAGGAGAAAATGTAATTGAGAAGTCCAATAACCAAAAGCAATTCAAAAAACAAAAGAGGAAGCCAGAATAGAAATAGTTTGAGAGAAAAAAGAAAAAAAATTGTTTGAGAGAATTAACAAAGTAAATTAATTTTTAAAAATAAATGCTGGCTGGTAGGGTGCCTGGGAGGATTAGTCAGTTAAGCCTCCAACTCTTGATTTCAGCTCAGGTCATGATCTCAGGGTCATGAGATCAACCCCTGTGCCTGGCTTTGTGCTCAGCAGGGAGTTGCTTAAGATTCTCTACCTCTGCCTCTCTGCTTGTGGTTCCCTTGCTCATGAGCCCACTCTTTCTCTCTCAAATAAATAAATCTTTAATAAAAATGGTGGTTTAGAAAGGTTAACGATTACCTTTACAAAATCAAGAGATAATGTCTTTCATTAACTGAGAATATTTGAAAATAAGTTGAATTTAAAAAAAAGATACAAACAAAATCAGATTAAAGTCAAAGTCCATAAATCCAAAGATTAATCACCAGTAGCTAAAGCCATTTGAAAATACATAGGAAAAATAAAGCTATTTTCCTGACTGGTTAACACAACATATATTTCTTTTTTTTTAAGATTTTATTTATTTATTCATTAGAGACACAAAGAAAGGCAGAGACACAAAGGGAGAAGTAAGCTCCTCAAGGGGACCTGGATATGGGACCAGATCGGGGGACTCAGGGACCACATCCTTAGCCAAAGGCAGACGCTCAACCACTGAACCACCCAGGTATCCCATTTCTATAAAATGAAGAAATACATACCAATAATTATTTCAAAAATTCATATCCTTTGAATTGTCCAATTATCCCCTCAAGATCTTTTTACAAAGAAACCATTAAATGGAAGAAAAAGTCACGAACAAAAAGATTCATAACATGACATGTAGAAAAGCAAAAAAGTAAATAAAAATTATATCTTCAAACTTAAGGGAATATTTTTTTGAATTATACTGTGGTGACAATATTAACTCAAAATAAACTAAATCAAAATAATCAATTAACTAATACAATCATAAATTAAATAAATAATTATCTTGAATAATATAGAGAAAAGGAAAATGTTTATGATAAGTGAAATAAGCAGAATACAAAAGAATTGGTAATAAATATTCAGAAATAATAACCAAGTTGAAGAGATAGGTTTAAAGTGAGAATTTTTTCCATTTTAATTTTTTGATATTTTATTTAATATCACACACACTGCATAAACGATTTTTAAAAGAAAAAATAGCTATGCATAACTAAACAGAACTTTTAAAACTTCTTGAATAAAACTAGAAAATGTTTTCTTTTCAGTTAAAAGGATACAAAATATATGTAGCAAAATAAGCTACAAGTACTTGTACATAAAAGGTGTCCTTATATTTGGATAAAACTTTTCCTAGAGCCTTGGCATCATCCATATCTCTGGGAACCTTCATATTCACTCTTTCTTCTCTAAAGAAATAAAATTAAAGTGAAAAATTTTAAAGCAGAAATTTGCCAAGATAGTTAATATCAAAATCAAAGTTCAAAACATGAAGTTTTATCCAAAATGATTTGATGCCTTGATCTGTAATATATTAACCATAAATTCTTAACTTTTAAGAGTCTATAAATTATTTCTTTAGAATGTTTTAATTTCATAAGACTTGTAATCAATATATGAAAGTTCAGGATGATCCAAACTAAATTAGGTTAAAAGCATTTGCTCCAACCCTGGTATAAATTTTGAATTAAGAAGTGTACTACTAATATTAGCATATTTAAAACATTTAACATCATTTTGGGTAATCCTCATGATAACCTAGAGTCAATAATTAATTACAACTAAAATTAAGTAAAATTTTTGGTGAATTTACAGTTCATATCTTTCTGTAATATCCCAGCTCAAAGCTCAGATATAAACTTAAAACATTTTTCTTTTTCTATTAATTTTACTTTATATTTGGTGCCTTATTTAGAACTGAATGATTTCTTGTTTATAAAAGCTTCAAATAATTACCTTTGTGTTTAATATACATCGTGCCCATTTGTTTACATGATAAAATTTAACTGATCTTGCACAATGGCTGCTGCCTAAATTCTATAAAAACAGCAGGTAAACTAAAATGTGCTTTCTCATTTACAAACTAAAAACTATAGAGGTGTGCACACTTGTATGCATGCACACACACACACACACACAGAAATAAGCAGAAATAACAGGTCCATAGAACATACTTATATGCAAGTCATATTGTTATTCTCAGAGCAAACTGGGAGCAAGGACAACCTTAACCTACATCTTCTGGCCCTATCTCAGCTCCTTATGTCCACCTCCTTGATCAAAACCAGAAAAAATCTAAAATTCAATCGTACTAATATTAACCTATCAATAAATAGAATATGCTAGCCTCCCAAAGGCATTTACACTGATGTAAGAAATCAAAGTACTAAAATAAATATAAAAATAAGTTTAACTACAAAATTTCAAGTATAAGAAACTGTTAATGAAAGGAATTTAGAGGAAAACAGGAACCTCTGAACATGCTGAAATCACACTTCACAGTTATCCTTTTTTTTTTTTTTTTTAGTTATCCATTATTGTATCAGTCCGGCCCTGGTTGAAGGTCTAACTACATTTTAGTGGTCCTTTATGTAATATATGATTACACAAGGGTGGTAATCCCATAGTTAAACCACCCTGGGATATTTTGCCTTCTTAAAGTGTGTTTCAGGTCCATAATCTCTTCCCTAAAATTCAAAAACCTCTGAAAACCAAAAGTTCTTCATACTTTGTCAGCAAAAGTTGACCCGCAGTTATATAATTATTCATAGTATTTTATGCCCATTTCTCTGTAAAAATATTAATGTGCCTGATTATGGGATGCTGCCCCAGATTCTGGTGGAGGTACTACATGATATATAGTATTTACTCCATGTTGTCTTTCCAAAATGGAAAAATTCTAAATTCTGAAACATGCTTCAACTCCAAGGTTTTGGCTAAGAAATTTTAGATGTATAGTAAATAAGGTATACGAGGTTTATACAAAGTCATTTCACTGTGAAAACTACCTATTCAGACTTTATCATTTCCGTAAAATGGGAAAAGAGCTAGGAGAAAAATGTGGTGGGGATGGTAATGGATGAGTAAAAGGAGACAAAAATAGAAGGAAGGTAGAAAACATGGACGGAAAAGCAAGGGAAGGCAGAGAAGAAGAGCATCAGTGTTTTTCAAACCACAGGTCAATATCTTTCATGAATTTTAAAGTAAGTTTGCTTCATCACTACTGGCCTTAAAAAATACATAGAAAATATCAGAGACCACAACCTGTTTCGTGAAACTTTAACCTAATTTTATATGTATAGATGTATATAAGTGAGCAGAGGAAAGGCAACAGGCACGCGCATGCTGGATTATGATATAAAAACTATTTCTTAGTGTGGTTATATATTTTTTTAAATTTGGAAAGCCTTTAGAAAGATGAGGCTTTAACTAGAGGAGCAGTGCTAGGAAAATACTGCAAAGAAAATCAAGAGGCATATTTGGAAAGGAGTGTTTAAATAACAGTGTCAATATGGACTTGCTACAAACCATGAAAGCTGATCTACAATTCACCATGACAGTTCCGTTGCTTAAAATCAGTTTTACTTTTAATCCATTTTTATCTATAAATGTCTAGGCATTTTTCAGTTTCTGTATACTTACTCACTAAGTTGAGGAAAATTTTTATAGACCAAAAACATAACAAAAGCTGCAGATAAGAAAATGGACACCAATATAAGAAGTGACATTCTTGCTGACCCAGCTTCTGCACAGGCTTTTTCTGAAAAGGAGAAAAAAAAGGCTATTATTAAGATAAATATTTTAAAAAGACCGTATTCTGAGTCAGCAAGTAATTTACTTAAAGGCTTTCCTCCTCAAAAAATTGTTTATACTTTTGCCCAAAACACTGTTGTAACATAAAAATTTTAACTATTAGAGTTGACATTTATTAACCAGGCTTTTTACTTTAGGGGGATATATCTGTTTCAGAAGAACACCAGAATTTGTAGCATTGCTTTGTTGTTAAGCCAAAGAGGAAAAGTAGCACTGCTCTATAAATACTATCACTAACTTTTCAATTTGTTTATCTATATTGGATATTGACAGCATAGACAGAATGGCCTCTTAGGAAAAATGAGGTAACTTCGCAATTACTTCAACTGTCCTAAGAACCCAAAGATCAACTAATAACTAAAGTATAACTAATGTTATGCTTTCTTTTTTACACTGAGGGCTTCAGAATATAGTTGAGTCTTAAATGTTTTGGGTGGCTCTCTGGGACTCCAAAAATGGCAGAATTTGTTTACATTCCCTCACAAAGTAATCTTAATGTTATCTAAAAAATTATATGCAAAATAAACTTAGGGAATGAGATCTAGGAGACAGCAAGCAGAAGAATGAGCAAGGGTATTTTCACCAGGAACAGGTCAAAAGTGGGGAGGTTAAGATATCTTAGTTGTGCTCACTGGGGGAAAGGTAGAAATGAGTGGCTCAACTTTTATTGCCTACATTTGCCATTATCCCCTGTATATACTGATAACACTCAGAGGATTAAAATATGTGTATGCTATAATAAGGACAATTTTTAGTTCTCTGAGAAATAAACTGATGGATCTAACTAAACTGATGGATCTACCACTATGCTTGTCCCCTAACTACTGTCTATGTAACTTCTATACACACTTTTATGGAGTATCCTAATCAGATGCCCGTACTCTATTCATTAATTTGGCAAATCCTTCTCCACAATCATTTATAAAGGTGTTATTAGACAGGTGTCATTGCCTATTCTACTAATACCTTCCTTCTCTGGGAAACTTTCCCATGGTCCCCCCTTCCCTGCAAGGGGCTAATCTCACTGGCCCTATTACAGTGTGACTCCAACACTCTACCCTCCCAAACATAGAAGACTAACTTGCTCAAGGTTGGGACACTTGAGTCAAGTAGAAACAATTCATCATTGGCTGACCAAATTTTCTCTTGAAAAGAAAATCCCTGGGTGGCTCAGCGGTTTAGCACCTGCCTTTGGCCCAGGGCATGATCCTGGAGTCCTGGGATCGAGTCCCACATCAGGCTCCCTGCATGGAGCCTGCTTCTCCCTCTGCCTGTGTCTCTGCCTCTCTCTCTATGTGTGTGTCTCTCATGAATAAATAAATAAAAGCTTAAAAAAAAGGAAAGAAAGAAAATTTGAACTAAAACAAAGAGATGTTGTCAAGAGATGGTAGGTCTTGAGGCTGAAAGGTCAAGCAGTGAAGGCCACAGATAACAACATGGCAAAGCCAAAGACATGTACCAGATACTGTAAGAGAGGAAGTTGAAACAAAAATCCAGAGAGCCAAAATGGGAGGTATAGCTAACTTTACTTGTTGATTTCTAACTTTCTCACTTCACTTCCCTTGAAGCCTGACTATATTTCATTTCTTGCTCATAAATGCCAGTGAGATTGTCTCATACTCTTTTTTCTATATTCTCTTTTTTTTATTGGTGCTGGTTTAAACTTATTTCCGCTTTCAACCAAAAGGCCTAAACTAATTAAAAGATAAATTTCATTTTATCCCTTGTCTCACTATGGTAGTTTTATAGATTTTACAACTGGATTAGTAAGATTTTGCTCAATTCTATGTTGAATATGAAGCAAGAGAAACCATCTAGCTCTGCGCTACTTAAGGTATATTTTATGAACTACACGAATCAGCATCACCAGGGAGCTTGTTAGAAGTGCAGATTCTGGGCAGCCCGGGTAGCTCAGCGGTTTAGCGTCTGCCTTCGGCCCAGGGCGTGATCCTGGGGACCCGGGATCGAGTCCCACATCAGGCTCCCTGTGTGGAGCCTGCTTCTCCCTCTGCCTGTGTCTCTGTGTCTCTCATGAATAAAAACAAACAAACAAACAAACAAAAAACGGTGCCTTCAATGGAGTAACAAACTAGGCATGCCTACCACTGAATACTCTAGTTCATTAACCCACTAATGTATTTATATATATGCCTTTTTGCAGCACAGAAAATTAAATAAAGACCTTAAACATCTGAGGTGGGTCAATATGAAAAGGTCTCTGCAGAATCTCATGACAACAAATGCCTAATTGTCTATATCTTTGCCCTAGTTATATCTATTCACCCTAAAAAGTAATCAGCCAAAAGTTACAAAAATATCAGTGTGCACTAAAACTAATTCAACTAAAACTATAGCTCTCAATAGAAAATCTACTGAAATAGGGGATCCCTGGGTGTCTCAGCAGTTTAGCGCCTGCCTTCGGCCCAGGTCATGATCCTGGAGTCCCAGGATCAAGTCCCACGTCGGGCTCCCTGCATGGACCCTGCTTCTCCCTCTGCCAGTGTCTTTGACTCACTCTCTTTCTATGTGTGTGTCTCTCATGAATAAATAAAATCTTAGGGATCCCTGGGTGGCGCAGCGGTTTAGCGCCTGCCTTTGGCCCAGGGCGCGATCCTGGAGACCCGGGATCGAATCCCACATCGGGCTCCCGGTGCATGGAGCCTGCTTCTCCCTCTGCCTATGTCTCTGCCTCTCTCTCTCTCTGTGATGACTATCATAAATAAAAAAAAATAAAAATAAAAATAAATAAATAAATAATAAATAAATAAAATCTTAAAAAAAAAGAAAATCTATTGAATACAAACTTCTCACAAAGCTAAAATGTTTCTTCCTACTTTATTAAGTAAAGAAGTAATCTACTGGAAAAGGAATAAGAGTAGAATATACACATTGAAGTTTTGGGCATAGTTTTCTATGGACTGACATTAAAGCAAAGACATGATAACACAAATATATAGTCTGTACTATTTCTCCAGAGGCTGTGACTTCTTAAAGGCATGCTCCTTTTAAATCTACCAGGAATTAACTTGCCCAGCTTTCACTTTTCACTTACTTCCCTGCTTGAATCAAGTCCAGAGTACAAAAAGGACTGGAACAAATAATTTAATAATATGGGCATCTTTTAAACTCTTCAAAACCGCTGCTTTTTTTTCATTGGTAGATGTTTGTGGACACAAGAATTACTGCTAAGAACATATTTTTTTAAAGATTCCATTTATTGATGAGAGACACAGAGAGAGAGAGAGAGAGAGAAAGAGAGGCAGAGGGAGAAGCAGGCTCCACGCAGGAAGCCCCATGTGGGACTTGATCCCAGGTCTCCAGGATCAAGCACTAGGCCGAAGGCAGGGGCTAAACCGCTGAGCCACTCAGGGATCCCCTACTGCTAAGAATAAATGGCTGATTTTCCCCCATCACCACTCTACCCCTTTCTTGGTACTTTTCTTTAGGATTTTTACTCTACAAGGTATGCACTCAAATAAAGAGTTGTTTAGGACTATCTGCTGTATATCATAAGGTACAAAATGTTTTGCTCAGGGATCCCTGGGTGGCGCAGCGGTTTGGCGCCTGCCTTTGGTCCAGGACGTGATCCTGGAGACCCGGGATCGAGTCCCACGTCGGGCTCCTGGTGCATGGAGCCTGCTTCTCCCTCTGCCTGTGTCTCTGCCTCTCTCTCTCTCTCTCTCTCTCTCTGTGTGTGTGTGTGACTATCATCAATAAATAAAAATTAAAAAAAAAATGTTTTGCTCAATCTCTGCTTTTAAAAAGCTGATACCACCATTAGCTAGATTCCCAAAGAATGGCACAAAGGGGTTTTGAGTATATAGAAAAACAAGATTATTGGGCTAGAGTAATGGAGTCATGATTCACAGAACAGGTAGAAATTTGGTTGAATACTGAAAGAGGAGAAGAGTTTACAGTCTTCTTAACTCAAACTGCAGCTAAATATATTTTTATTTTACTTATTTTTTTTAAGATTTTATTTATTTATTCATGACAGAGAGAGAGAGAGAGAGAGAGAGAGAGAGAGGCAGAGACACAGACAGAGGGAGAAGCAGGCTCCATTCAGGGAGCCTGACGTGGGACTCGATCCCAGGACTCCAGGATCACGCCCTGTGCTGAAGGCGGCGCTAAACCACTGAGCCACCCAGGCTGCCCCTACATATATTTAAACAGGTTATATGTTCTCTTAAATTAGAAATTAGGGGCACCTGGCTGGCTCAGTTGGTAGAACATGCAACTCTTGATTGGGTTGTGAGTTTGAGCCCTTTAAAAAAGATTAAATAAGACATTTAGCATGCTAGCTCTAAAATTAAACTATAATATTTTTCTTCCCATTATTAATTTACCAGCCCTAAGTGGTCACAGGGAAGAAAGGTGTTAGGCAACATTTAACTAGACTACAGAACACCACCCTGAGTGTTCCTTGAGTACACATTTCTGTGACTGCCACTTGCTGTCCTACAATTGGATGATGAAATATATAGACATTTGAATAAAGTTAACCACCAGGTGTAATTTGATACATATTTTCTGTACTCTTTAAAATTAGGCAAACTTTGGGCAGCCCCAGTAGCTCAGCGGTTTAGCGCCGCCTTCAGTCCCGGGGACCTGGGATAGAGTCCCATGTCAGGCTCCCTGCATGGAGCCTGCTTCTCCCTCTGCCTCTCTCTCACTCTGTGTCTCTCATGAATAAATAAATAAAATCTTAAAAAAAAAAAAAATTAGGCAAACTTTTTCAAGCATTGTGTTCAACAGTAATACAGAATTCAACTGATAAGAATGCAAAAAACAAAGTGACATTAAATATTGAAGCTCTCCTTTCTTTCACACTTACTGGTAACTAGGGGTTGTTAGCTTTATGAGTCAACAATTATTTTAGTATAATTCTATTAAGTCAAGAGACCAGCATGTAATTGAATTAGAGTTCTAAACAGATAAAAGTTGAAAACCTTGTTTCAATGATAATTCTACATCTAAATGTATAGCATACATATTTATAACGTGCTTTCTCCTGGTTGCATAGACATATGTCACTTAGCATTTAGAGCTACCCACTACAGTACTTTATACATTCGTTAACCTTCACATCTTCCATCATAGTAATTCCCAATCTGAATTATCCCATTTCTGCTTTCCAACTCCTCCCAGGCCAAAGGTACTGTTAGAGAAAGTCAAGATTATGTTCTTAGTTTACAAGTTCACATGCTTTTCTATCTTCATTACAGTTATCACTGGCAAACAATAATCCTTTCATAGCACTCTCCCAAAGGGCTATTTCAAGTCTCTTCAAGCCTTTAACTCTGTCTTCATCTATTCTCAAACAATGACACTGCCTCCTCACTTTAGTGAGCTCCCAAACCTCTATCAAGATCTATTCCCCAGGGATCCCTGGGTGGTGCAGCGGTTTAGCGCCTGCCTTTGGTCCAGGGCGCGATCCTGGAGACCGGGGATCGAATCCCGCATTGGGCTCCCGGTGCATGGAGCCTGCTTCTCCCTCTGCCTGTGTCTCTGCCTCTCTCTTTCTCTGTGTGTGACTATCATAAATTAAATAAATAAATAAATAAATAATAATAATAATAATAATAATTTAAAAAGATATATTTCCCAAATTATCTTCTCTTGCCCTTTAACTTTACATTAAATGCCAACCCACTTCCTTTCAGATTTCGCTACAAGAATTGTCTCTTCTCCATTTACCCTGTGTCTTCAATTGTTCCTCTAAAGACCACCTTTTCTCTAACTCCTAATAGGCACATATCCTTTCTAAAAAATCGTAACCTTAATGGCCCTAGAGCAGCTCTCTATTTCTCTTAATATTATGATCAAAACCTTTTTAAAAATTAATTAATTAATTTATTTATGATAGACATAGAGAGAGAGGCAGAGACACAGGAGGAAGGAGAAGCAGGCTCCATGCCAGGAGCCCGATGTGGGACTCGATCCTGGGACTCCAGGATCGCGCCCTGGACCAAAGGCAGGCGCCAAACCGCTGAGCCAACCAGGGATCCCATCAAAACCTTTGGAAAAGCAAAATCTTCCTAAATCTGCAAGATCTTAGGAATGACTCTTACTGGTCATCAGGTCTACTAGTTCTCAACATTAAGTGTTTTCTTTTTTAGGGATTTTATTTATTTATTCATGAGAGACAACAGAGAGAGAGAGTCAAGAGACACAGGCAGAGGGAGAAGCAGGCTCCATTCAGGGAGCCTGACACTGGAACTCCATCCCAGGTCTCGAGGATTACACCCTGGGCTGAAGGCAGCACTAAACTGCTGAGAGCTACCCGGGCTGCCCCATTCAGTGTTTTCTAAACCTACTTGATTCTACCATGAAGAAGCAAAAGACTTTCCTGGGACTCTAACAAGTTTTCAAGGTTACAAGAATCTACTACAATATTTTTGGAAATAAATTTTATTTAAAGGGTTTCAAATTATTTTTTATTATTAAAAACAAAGAATGGTAGCAGTATCAAGTATAAATTCAAACAGCTAAGATAACTATAAAATACAACTAACTATTAAGAACGCACACAGAGAAAGCATGTTTGTAGGTAGAAGAAACACCACCGCCAATTTTGTATAAAGGCTCATTCTTTAAGACTATGCCCTAGAACTGTGCTGCCATTCAATTAATACACCCTCACTCTCATCTAACCACTTTCACATGCTTCCCCCCTCCAACCACTGAAGACTCAAGCTTATAGTGAATGTCTTCATAATCCTAAAAGATTCATCATCCATTTAAATGATCCACCCAGCCTCAAAATTCTTACACCTTCATTCTTATTCAACTTTAGACACCTACTTTTTAAAAAATATTTTATTTATTTATTCATGAGAGACTCGGGGCGGGGGCAGTGGGGGGAGACACAGGCAGAGGGAGAAGCAGGCTCCATGCAGGGAGCCTGATGTGGGACTTGATCCCGGGACTCCAGGATCACGCCCTGGGGCCAAAGGCAAGCACTAAACCACTAAGCCACCCAGGCATCCCCTAGTCACCTACTTCCAATGATAAACTAAGTTCTCACATCCCCCAAGACTGCTCTACCTTGGACATTTTTTTATTTTTTAAATATTTTATTTATTTATTCATGAGACATAGGCAGAGGCAGAAGCGGGCTCCCTGCAGGGAACCTGATATGAGACTTGATCCCAGAATCCCGGGATCATACCCTGAGCCAAAGGCAGACGCTCAAACGCTGAGCCACCCAGATGTCCCAAGAGTTACTAAATTTTTATCTCTTCTCCAAAACCTGTAATTTTTTTTGAATGCCAACTTAAATACCGCCTGCAATTAACAAAAATTGTTTATCATAATCTGGAAAATTGGTTGCTAAGTAGTTACTAATGACATCACATCACTACCTGATTACTACAAGTAACCAAACCCTATCATGTAGGGGATCTACAAAATCTTTTGCCCAGAAAAAGAATCCTAATACTAATTAAAGAGAGACAGATAGGCAGACAACAAAAAGAAAACACTGGAATCACTAATCAACAGGATGGATAAAAAAAGTTCTCTATATAGCACATAAATCCCTCTGTACCAACACCATTTTGATCATGGCCAAACCTCATCTACAGAAACAGAAATCCTCCACTCCTGACAAATTAATCTCTTTACTGACATAAAGATTCTCACTAAACTTCCAGCTTAATGTTTCACCCAGCCAAAATCCCCTTACCTTCTCTCTAGCAATCCAAATCCTACTGCTCCAGGAAGGCATGCTTTCACATCTCTATCTTCCCTTTTTTTTTTTTTTTTTTTAAGATTTTACTTATTTATTCATGAGAGACACACAGAGAGAGGCAGAGACACAGGCAGAGGGAGAAGCAGGCTCCATGCAGGGAGCCCGACATGGGACTCAATCTCAGGTCTCCAGGATCATGTCCTGGGCTGAAGGTGGCACTAACCCTCTGAACCACCCAGGCATCCCACAGATAATTTTCTTCAAAAAAAGGTCATTTGACAGCACCATAAAAATAATTGTGTTTAGGGATACTTGGGTGGCACAGTCAGCTGAGCATCAGACTCTTCGTTTTGGCTCAGGTTGTGATCTCAGGTCTTGAGATCGAGCCCCAGGTCAGGCTCTCCGTGGAGTCTGCTTGAGACTTTCCCCCTCTCCCTCTGCCCCTTCCAGCTACATTCTCTCAGATAAAAGCACTTTGGGGGTTTCATGGTTTTATTTTTATAGGTTAAAACAATAACAAAAATCAGTAATGAACAAGTGACTGCTACCAGGAACCAAATGACAATCTTTAGGGAAATTGTTTAGAAAACAGTTTATCTGGAAACCCTTGAATTATTATCACTCTCCATAGCAGCATCTTCAAACAATGTTCCTTTAATTTAGAGTGGATTTATACCTAGACAATTAATTTTTGGGTTTTTGAAGTTACTTGGCCCTACTGTCTATAAGATGGAGAAATACTCAAATACATAAAGCTTAAAAAGACTGGAAGCATTCGAAATTATTTGAAAATAAAATACCATTTTCTACAGGATACTCTTTAAAAAATTTAATATACTTTAAGTTTCAGCTGAATGTCAAACATATCTTCATATATAATAGATATTTTTAAGTGTGTAGTACTTTGTTGACTATACTTCTAATGTTGTTAGACAATCTTAAAAGATCCTCTGCTTACCCATCACTGGTGGTAGAACACATTAGTGTAAGCTGCAGACAACTTAATGGCCATTTGTTAGGATCTCTTCAAGTTTATGGGCTTTGTTAAAAGCATTTAAGGGCACCTAGGTGGCTCAGTAGTTACGCATCTGCCTTTGGCTCAAGGCATGGTCCCCGGGTCCTGGGATCGAGTCCTGCATCAGGCTCCCCCCATGGGGAACCTGCTTCTCTCTCTGCCTATGTCTCTGTCTCTCATTAATAAATACACAAAATGTTTAAAAAGATTTAAAAAGTTCAATCAGTTTCAACAATCAATCAACAGTTTCAACTGTTGAAAAGCAACTAAAAACTCTCAGAAGATGGAATAAAAGTATTTAGTTTCTAGGTCTGCTTTCTTCTTTTTTTATTATTTTTTAAAAATATTTTATTTATTTATTCATGAGAGACACAGAGAGAGAAAGAGAGAGGCAGAGACACAGGCAGAGGGAGAAGCAGGCTCCAAGCTGGGAGCCCGACGTGGGACTCGATCCTAGGACTCCAGGATCGCGCCCTGGGCGGAAGGCAGGTGCTCAACCGCTGAGCCACCCAGGGATCCCCTCTTCTTTTCTTTAATACATTTATTTTATCCTTTGCACACTTTTATTTCATTTTAAACTTTAAGTAGGCTTCACACCTAAGGTGGGGCTTGAACTCACAACCCTGAGATTAAGAGTTGCATGCTCTACGGACTGAGCCAGCCAGGTGCCCCTAGGTATGCTTTCTTCTTAAAATAATATTTAAAAGTCCTGAGAAATGGCAGAATGGTGTAACATAAAAAGCTTGAGAATGAGCGATCTCAGTTAAATAGTAATTGCTAATATTTATTTAGCCTCTTCACAAAGCCATTACAATAAGTGCTTTACATCAATTCTTTTATGTAATCTCATGGCAAACTAAGCAAATACTATTATTACTATCATCTCTGTCATCCCCACTGTACAGTTTAGCCACTGTGGGTTTTTTTTGTTTTTTTTTTTTAGCCACTGTGTTTTGAAAGATAACAAGTCCAAAGTCATAAGTGGTAGAGCAGGAACTCACACACAAGTGTTCCTGCCACTTGTAAGTGGCACCTGTATATAGTTAAATCCCTGCTCTTAACTACTTGACCAATCAATCTGGCTTCGTGACTTTATGCGATTTCATAGCCACTCTGGGCCTCAGTTTCCTCATCGATAAAAAGAGAGCATAAGTGCTGAAGTTTCAGTTCTGTCCAGCTTCAATACTGTCAACCTTACATCCTCCTTGAACTTCAAAACAAGCCAGCGTCATTAGTTGTCTTATCGAATTCAACTACAACAGCATTTACGACGCACCTCCTCCGTGTCCGGCCTTGTGGTGGGCGGCAGCCCAAGCCCAGGTCCCCCACCCTTCCTGCTCCCGCGCCCCTGGGTGCCAGCAGGGCCCTTTTCCCTCGCAAATCCCCGGGACCAACTGAGGTCCTTTCCCCCCCGAAGCCACGACGGCACACTCCTGCGTCTGGGCCAGCCCAGCTCTGGTTCCGGTTCCACTCACCCTTCAGGTGGTCTCCGTTGCCCGGCGTCGTGAGACCTGGCGTCGCCGCTGCCCTGTCCCCCACAGCGGTCGTGTGGAGTGCCCCGGTCTGCGATCGTTCAGCGACTCTGCCTTTCGCCATGGCTGCTGCAGGGAAGGTGGAGGAAGAGGAGTGATGCCGCCCCCCCACCCCCTTCACAACTACTCTGCCGCAGGATCCTTACAACACCCAAGGGCCACAGCCACAGCCACTTCCGGGGCGACCACCTCACCTGAGACGACCTCTGCCCCGCGAGCGCCGCGACACTACTGAAAGCTACGGCGCCCACTCGGACTAAGCTCCGCCCCGCACCACCCCCGAGGCTCGCGCGCTCACGCTCGCCCAATAACCGCGAGACAAGTCAGGGTCCCGGCCCTCCCCATTCACCGCCCCGCCCCTCCTCGCGACTTCAGGGAGCAGGCGCAGTCGCGGCGCCGGAATCCCTTGGTGTGGCTCGAGGACGCAGGCATCTAATGCGCAGCTTTAATTACCCGGAAGTGCGGTCCCTGAGACTTCAAACCCTTTGTCCCGGCCGCCGGAAGTGCCCGCGAGTGATTAGTTGGCGTTTCGCAGCGAATGCTGATTCAGCCTTGCTGACTTCAACGATTCCCCGAGGTGCTGTCTTCACCCTGGAGAGTCTAGGTGATGTTTGGTGTGAAAACGTTAAAAATAAAGCCTGAGCGGAGCCTATCGAAATTAAGGAAAGTTACGGCTCAGAGAGGAGCTATAACCTGTGAAGGTCACAGGGTGGCAGAAATGGGTTTAGAAGCTTTCCCTCTTCCTCACCCTGCCGCCCCTCACTTTAGTAAACCCGGGTCAGCCCATTTAGCTTTTCCTTCTGCTGAGCCCAGAAGTGCGTTTTGGACTATTAACTTTTCCACTCTTTTTTTTTTTTTTTTTTTAACTTTTCCACTCTTAAATCTCAGGGCAGTATTTAGCTTACTCATTGATGAGTGTATTGGAATTCCCTCTTGAAAGCATCTTGGCAGTCTGCATAAAAATACTCTGTTCCTATCCAGTAATCACATTTCTAGGAAACTATTCCATGGAAATAATACAGAGGAAGTTACTCTTAACACCATTATTTATTAGTATAACGGTAAATGTGGAAGAAATCTAAAGCCCAACACTAGAGAATGGTTGAGTAAATTATGGGAGATTATTCAAGGGAACTGTTTAATGTACACAACCTCTGCCTACTTATGTTAAGATCTTCAGTGACCTCTCCAAGAGGTAGCCCCCCACACCCCAATGTTTTTCCTTCATGGTCATTAAAAGTAATTATTTGGATTCTTTGTTTACTTGTTCATTGCCTGCCACCTCTACAATGGGAGCTCTATTAAGGTAGGATCTTTTTGTTCACCACTGTGTATCCCCCTGGAGCTGACAGAGTGCCAGCACCTTCAGTGGGAGTTCAATAAATTTATTCACTAAACTTTCAACTATAGAAAATCATATTTATGAAGAGACTAATGTGGGCAATGCTTATTCAAAAGTAAATTCAAAGAAGTATAAAAAACAAAAATATTAAATACATTAGCAAGTAAAGTTATATTTTTAGGATAAAGTCTTTGTTTTGTTTTAAAATATAATCTCTATGCCCAATTTGGGGCTCAAACTCACTACCCCAAGATAAAAAGTCACATGCTCCCACCAACGAGCCAGCCAGGCACCCCAGGATAGAGAGGCTTAAGTAATGAGAGAGTCTAGGTGATGACTTAAAAACAAAACAATTTTTGGGATCCCTGGGTGGCTCAGCGGTTTAGCGCCTGCCTTCAGCCCAGGGTGTGATCCGGCAGTCCCGGGATCGAGTCCCACGTCGGGCTCCTTGCATGGAGCCTGCTTCTCCCTCTGCCTGTGTCTCTGCCTCTCTGTGTCTCTCATGAATAAATAAATAAAATCTTTAAAAAAATAAAAAAATAAAAACAAAACAATTTTTAAGCATTTGATATATTTTATTACATACAAAAATTAAATGTAAGTATAACAAAAACAAAAAAACCCACAAAAACCTCCAAAACCTAGGAATAGACAGATAAGATACTGCCGCATGAATAGAATTACTACAAATCGGGGCTCCTGACTGGCTCAGTTGGTGGAGTATGTGACTCTTGATCTTGGGGTCATGAGTTCAAGTTCCATGTTGGGTACAGAGATTAATTTTTAAAAATTTTTGAAAGAATTACTACAAGTCAGTAAGAAAAGTACAATTCAACAGAAAAATGAACAAGGGCTATGAATAATTCACAGAAGAAAAAATTAAATAGCCAACAAATTAGGAAAAGATGAACCTCATTAATACAGTGTGATAACACTGAGAGTAGAGAGGATGCAATAGCAATAGAGAGGGGTATCTAAATTGGAGTGGGTTGCAATGAAGGTCTCCTAGATAGAATGATTCTTAAACTGATTTAAAGGATGAGTAGGAATTAACAAAAGAAAGGGGAAGGAAACCTTTGCAAAGTCTAGAAGCTACTGTTACCTTTGAAAAATAAATGCAAGCAAAGAGTGGGAAAATGGAAAATGAGATGAGAGAGATAAGACGAAGGACTTGTCACAAAATGCTAGAAGTTTGAACTTAATCCTCAAAGATAATCTGAAGTCATTGACTAGAGGGGGACATACAAGGATTTGTATATACAAAACTTATTCTGACTTCTCAGTGATAGAATTGTGCCCCCGTAGCAGAAAGAAGGTAAAAAATTATTATAAACCTGGCCTGACCCAGGGAAATGGACTAGAAACAAATATCTGACATCAAAGATGCTGTATGAGAAAAACTGCTTTTAAACTTTTAATTACATGAGTAAATACATAGTCATTCCAGAAAAATCGAAAAAGCAAACTATCAGAAAAACAAAAATCATCCATATACTGTCATCCATAGATAATCGTGATATTTGGGATTTCTCCTTCTGGAATATTAGAAATGTTAAGGAAGTAGAACATAGGGGACTAATGTCTAATTAGGCAAGGTTATTAAGTAAGAGGGAAGGGACTAGTGTTTAGAGAGTTTCTGATTTAGGAGGCCGAGGGGAATATTTGTGCCTAAGAAATTAGAGGAAGAGGAGTCAGACTGGAAGGAAAGCTGCTGAATTTTGTTTTGGATACCCTATCTAAACTTCCTCACTTTGTGATTTCTTCCACCTTTTCTCAGCTAAAACTGCTCTCATTAATGGTCATCAGTGGGCTTCGTCTCATTGGATTCTGTGGTCAGTTTTTAGTCATTTGCCACCTCTCTGCATTGCTTAATACAGTAACTGCTCCCTCCTTCATGGTTTTCATGACAACTCTCTGACCACTTAGTAGACTCTTGAAGGTAATTCTTCTTTTCTCTACCTTATGTCTTAAATGCTGGTTATTTCCCCCAAGATAGTTCCTCTCTCCTTAGTCTACAAACTTTTTCTAGGCAATCTTAGCCATGACTTCAGCAGCCACTACTAATACATACATAGATGATAAATAAATGTTTATCTCAAACACCAGAATGATACACATAAAGCTTATTTGTACCTGGGGGTACCACACATTAACACTTCAAACTCAGAACATCCAAATCTTTTTTTTTTTTTTTTTAAGATTTTATTTATTTAGGATAGAAGGGGGGGGGGCGGTGGGCAGAGACACAGGCAGAGAGAGAAGCAGGCTCCATGCAGGGAGCCTGACTCGGGACTCGATCCCAGGACTCCAACATCCCAGAACGCCCTGGGCCAAAGGCAGGCGCTAAACCACTGAGCCACCCAGGGATCCCCAGATCTGAAATCAGTATCTTACCTCTCAAACTTTATCCACTCTCTATGTTCACAGTCTTGGGAGATGGGTACCATCAGCTCCTCTTTTGCTCAAGCCAGAAACCCAAGAATTCTTATTTTACATTCATTAAGCTCAACTTGTTTTGTTTTTTGAGAGAGGAAGAGAGAGAATTTTTTTTTTTTAAGATTTTATTTACTTATGAGAGACACAGAGAGGCAGAGACGCAGGAAGAGGGAGAAGCAGGCTCCTTCAAGGAGCCCGATGTGGGACTTGATTGTGGACTCCAGGATCACGTCCTGAACCAAAGACAAACGCTCAATCACTGAGCCACCCAGGAACGGTTGAGCCACCCAGGTGTCCTGAAGAGAAAGAATCTTAAGCAGCCTCCACACCCACAGGATGCAGTCTCATAACCCTGAGATCATGACCTGAATCAGGTGCTTAACAAGCCACCCAGGTGTCTCTCAATTTGTTGAATGTATGAAAGAACAATGAATGAATGAATTCTTCATCATTCACGCTCACATCCAAATTCTGGGTCTAATCAGATAATCTCCTTACCCACCTCATTCAGATCTCATGATCTCTCTTCTCTTTCACCCCCTTGCCATTTTCTATATTACCATTAAAGTGGCCTCTGAGATAATCTTTTTTTTTAAAGATTTATTTATTCATGAGAGACACAGAGACACAGGCAGAGGGAGAAGCAGTCTCTATGAAGGAGCCTGATTCAGGTCTTGATCCCCAGACTCCAGGATCACACCCTGGGCCGAAGGCAGGCACTCAACCTCTGAGCTACTCAGGGATCCCCTGGCCTCTGAGATAATCTTGAAGCCATTCATGATCTGAAACAAGCTCAAAAGATCTAGCTGACTCTGAATCCAATATGAATAAACAATCAGTGAATAAAAGAAACCATTCTGAACCACCATGTAGTATCCTGAAATTATCACACTCATTTGTGCTACTGTGTCCTTGCAAAAGTTATTCCTCTACCTTAAATGTCTTCTCCCTAGTATTTCTCTATGATCAATTACTGAGTATTTTTAAAGATTTCCTCTCCTAGATTTCTTCTATTTTAGTAATTATTATTTTCTGATTGTTTACTTTTCTGCCACCATACTATGAGCACCCTTTGGTGATCAGCACAGTGCTTTTTTCAATGTTTTTACACAATGAGTGCTTTTGAGATACATGAAAGCTCTCCAAATACATATGATCACAAGATAATTACAAGTCTGTTGCTCAGCAGAAATTAAAACAAAGTTTGATGTTGAAAATATTGATACTTTTTTAAAAGATTTTTATTTATTTATTCATGAGACACACACACACACAGAGGCAGAGACAGGCAGAGAGAGAAGCTGGCTCCATGCAGGGAGCCTGATGTGGGACTCGACCCCAGGTCTCCAGGATCATGTTCTGGGCCAAAGGCAGGCGCTCAACCACTGAGCCACCCAGGCATCCCAAAATATTGATACTTTTTTTAAAAAAAGATTTTATAGGGATCCCTGGGTGGCGCAGCGGTTTGGCGCCTGCCTTTGGCCCAGGGCGCGATCCTGGAGACCCGGGATCGAATCCCACGTCGGGCTCCCGGTGCATGGAGCCTGCTTCTCCCTCTGCCTCTCTCTCTCTCTCTCTCTCTCTCTGTGACTATCATAAATAAATAAAAATTAAAAAAAAAAAAAAAAGATTTTATATATTTATTCATGAGACACACACAGAGAGAGAGGCAGAGACACAGGCAGCCGGAGAAGCAGGCTTCCCACAAGGAGCCGGATGTGGGACTTGATCCTGGATCCTGGGATCATGCCCTGAGCCAAAGGCAGACACTAAACCGCTGAGCCACCCAGGTGTCCCAAAATATTGATACTTTTTGAAAAAAGAAAGACTAAGGATGGTAGACCTGCACCAGCAGATATAAAAATATTATAAAGCTATGGTAATTAAAACATGGGTATATGGAGCAGGAAAAAAGTAAGTAAATAAGATCAAATAAACCTATGTAATTATGAGGATTAATATATGATAAAGGAAGCATTTTAAATCAGAAAAAAAAGATTAGTCAGTGGAGCATGAGACTCTTGATCTTGGGATTCTGAGTTTGAGCTCTGTATTGAGTATGGAGGTTATTTAAAAATAAAATCTTAAAAAAAGATTATTCAGTAAATGGTACTGTGATATTTAACCACTTTTTAAGAAGCCAGATACCTGCTATACTATATACAAAATTATCAAATGATTTTATTTTTCTAAAGATTTATTTATTTTTATTTTTTTATTTATTTTATTTTTATTTTTTTATTATTTTTTTTAGATTTATTTATTTTAGAGAGAGAGTGCATGTGAATGAGTAGGGGGGAAGGACAGAAGGAGAGAATCCCAAATAGGGGCAGGCCAGGTGGCTCAGCGGTTTAGTGCCCGCCTTCATCCCAGGGTGTGACCCTGGAAACCCAGGACTGAGTCCCGAGTCAGGCTCCCTGCATGGAGGGTGCTTCTCCCTCTGCCTGTGCCTCTGCCTCTCTCTCTCTCTCCTCTCTGTGTATTCTCATGAATAAATAATAAAATCTTAGAAGAAGAAGAAGAAGAAGAAGAAAGAAGAAGAAAGAAGAAAGGAGAAAGAAGAAGAAGAAGAAGGAGAAAGAAGAAGAAGAAAGAAGAAGAAGAAAGAAGAATCCCAAATAGGCTCCCCACTGAGCAGGGAGCCTGATGCAAACTCAATCCTATGACCTGAACCAAAACCAAGAGTTGGACGCTCAACTGACTGAGCCACCGAGGCACCTCATCAAATGATTTTAAAGCTTTTAATTTAATAAAACTATGAAAGTACTAGAAGACAAAATAGAAAAAGTGTTTTTGTTACTTTGAGCAAAAGACCTTGCTTAGTATAACCACTAGGGAAGCTTCTGGTTTTACCCTCATGCAACCCTTAAAACAGACTATACTTTGTCACACACCCAAAAGAAAATCTCCATAAAACAATAATAAACAGGGATCCCTGGGTGGCGCAGCGGTTTGGCGCCTGCCTGTGGCCCAGGGTGTGATCCTGGAGACCCAGGATCGAATCCCACGTCGGGCTCCCGGTGCATGGAGCCTGCTTCTCCCTCTGCCTGTGTCTCTGCCTCTCTCTCTCTCTCTCTCTCTCTCACTGTGTGCCTATCATAAATAAAATAAAAAAAAAAATAAACAAATATACTATTTTCTTTTTTTTTTCTTTAATAGGCTCCATACCCAATGTGGGGCTTGAACTCATGACCCTGAGGTCAAGGGTTGCATGCTCTACCAAGTGAGCCAGCCAGGTACGCCTAGAGTTTATAAAATTGAAGACAGAGAAACAGTCAATAAATTCCTTTAGACATTTATTTTATTCCCTCTTATTGTCAGCTCCTCTCTTTTTCTCTTCCCTCCTTTTATTTTAAAAAAGATTTTATTAATTTATTCATGAAACGCACAGAGAGAGAGGCAGAGGAAGATGTAGGCTCCACGCAGGAAGCCCAATGTGGGACTCAATCTTGGGTCCCCAGGATCATGCGCTGGGCCAAAGACAGGTGCCAAACTGCTGAGCCACCCAGGGATCCCCTTTCTCCTCTCTCCTAATCTCTAGAATAAACAGTCCTTTTCAGATTAAAACAGTTTTTAATCTTGATTCACAGACCCTGGAAGCCAGCTTTGGGGCAAGCTTAGAAAAGTCTTTATTTGATAAAGTTGAAAAAGTTTTTTTTGTTTTGTTTTTTAAATTTATTTTTATTTATATATGATAGACATAGAGAGAGAGAGAGGCAGAGACACAGGCAGAGGGAGAAGGAGGCTCCATGCTGGGAGCCCAACACGGAACTCGATCCCGGGACCCCAGGATCGCGCCCTGGGCCAAAGGCAGGCGCGAAACCGCTGAGCCACCCAGGGATCCCTGAGAATCTAAAATTTATATTAGAATAGGGAAAAAAATATTTTAAGTGTATTATACATGAAGGAAAAATTGCGCTAACTTAAATTTACAGCTTGCTGAATATTCACTAACTCAACATGGGTCCCCAAATCAATAAATAGAACATTACCAATACCCAGAAGACCCCATACTTCCTTCCAAGTCACTATGGAGCCTCCCTATGAGAAAACATTGGAAAAGTCTCTTAAAATATAATGTAAAACCCAAAAGCCAATTTGAGATTTCCAGGTCTAACCATGACAAAGTAATTGGTATCAGACCAGTCTTCCCACTGCAAACAACTAGAAAACTGGACAAAAAATCTGAAACACTGCTTTTACTTTTTTAATATTTTTATATTTTTTAAAGATTTTATTTATTTATTTATTTATTCATGAGAGACAGAGAAAGGCAGAGACACAGGCAGAGAGAGAAGCAGGCTCCATGCATGAAGCCTGACATGGGACTCAATCGCGGGTCTTCAGGATCAGGCCCTGGGCTGAAGGCAGCGCCAAGCCACTGAGCCACCCGGGCTGCCCAGAAATGCTGCTTTTAGACATTGAACAATAGTCAGAGACTGTAATCCTTAAGAGAAGGGAAACAAATAAGACAAGTCTCATGATCACCATGGCTTTCTGCCTAGAGGTACTTTCTGGACTGTCACGTGGAGAGATAGTCCAAAGAGAACACAGTGGTGTTACTGGACCAACAAGAAAAGGATTGGAGCTTGAGGCTATCAATACGGCTGGAATTTGCAAGGCAGGATACCAGAGAGGAGCACAGAAGCTCAAGATAGCTGTTTGGGTCTTTTGTGAAAAATCTACATAAACCAGGGTAAGACTGTGTGAGGTAGAGCAAAAAACAAATGCTATGCTGGGAAAATTACAAGTAATGGAAAGCTATGAGCTAAATGGAGATTCTAAAGTTTACTTGGGGCTGGAGGACATTAAAGTTCCAATCAACCAAAGGAAAAGACCCCAGAAAGGCAAAGTCTAGGCATTGGGGATATTCTAACCCTAGAGAAAAAGCTGTTTGTTTTTTTTTTTAAAGATTTCATTTATTTATTTGAGAGAAAGAGAAAATGAAAGAGAATACAAGCCAAGCAGGGGACAGGGAGAAGGAGAAGCAGACTTCCCACTGAGCAGGGAGCCTAAAGCAGGGCTCAATCCCAGGACTCTGGAATCATGACCTGACCTGAAGGCAGACACCCAATGAACAGAGACAGCCAGGTGCCCTGAGAAAAGGCTGTTTCAGACACACACTAATAAAGATTAAAAACAAGATTCAAAAGATTAATTTGATGCACAAATAAAATGCCTACCGGAACAAACCTCAACATTGCTCAAAGTACAATTAAAAAAAAAAAAATAGGGGCACATGGCTGGCTTACTCCATTAAGCAACTGACCCTCAATTTTGGCTCAGGTCATGATCTCAGGGTCCTGGGATAGAGCCCCGAGTCTGGCTTGCACTGGGAAGGAAGTCTGCTTGAGGATTCTCTCTCCCTCTCCTTTTTGCCCCTCCCCCTGAGTCTCTCTCTCCTTCTCTAAAATAAATAAATCTAAAATATACTAAATAAATTATAAATAAAAAGAAAATCATATCCTGTAGCATGGTATCTATCATGTTCAGCCTGTAACCTAAAATTGCTAGACATTTTAGGTGCCTGGGTGGCTCAGTTGGTTAAGCTTCTGACTGTTGATTTCAGCTCAGGTCATGATCTTATGGTCATGAGATGGAGCCCCAGATCAGGTTCTACACTCTGGAGCATCTACTTGAGAATCTCTTCTATCTCTGCCTCTTTCCCTCCTCAAACATACTCTCTCTCTCTTTCAAATAAGTAAATAAATAAATCTTTTTAAAAAATTTTACATAAGTAAATAAAAGCAGAAAAAGCAGGAAAAGGTGATCCATAATCAGAATAAAAATCAATCAAAAGAAAAGACCCAGAAATGTCTTTTTTTAAAAGCTATTATGGATATGTTCAAGAACTTAAAGGAAACCATGAGAATAACAAAGGAACAAATGAGAAATATCAATTAAGAAATGTAACCCATAAAACAGAAGAAAATAAAAATTTTGGAACTAAAAAATGAAATATCTGATATGAAAAATTCATCAGATGGGTTTATAATATCAGAGACCATACAAGAAAAAAATAGTGACCTTGAAGACAAGGCAAAAGAATCTTTTCAAACTGTAGCACAGGAAGGAAAAGGCTAAGTCTAACGTAAGCTTAATTAGAACTTTGGAAAGAAAGAAGGAAAAAAAATAAGCTATCTGAAGTATTTTCAGAAATAATGGCCAGGGATGCCTGGGTGGCTCAGCGGTTTAGCGCCTGTGGTCGGCCCAGGGCGTGATCCTGGAGACCCGGGATTGAGTCCAACATCGGGTTCCCTGCATGGATCCTGCTTCTCCCTCTGCCTGTGTCTCTGCCTCTCTCTCTCTCTCTCTCTCTCTGGGTCACTCATGAATAAATTAAATCTTTAAAAAATATGTTTAAAAAAATAATAGCCAAAGTTTGTATAGATTTGTTAAAAAAAAAAAAAATAAGCCCAAAGATCAAAAAGTCCATTGAGCTCCAAACACAAAGAAAAACACAGGTATATCATTTGATACAACCAAGAATAAACAGAAGATCTTTGGAATAGCCAGAGGGCATTGGGGGGTGGGAGAGACATTTCATTCAGAGAAACAGCATAAAAATTAATGTGGACTTCTTATAAAACATAATGCAAATAAGAAGAAAATGGAACAATTTCTTTAATACTTAAAGAAAATCAAAACTGTGAACTGAGAATTTAATTTAATTTAATTTTTTTTGAACTGAGAATTTTAAATCCAGTAGAAATACCTTAAAACATAAAGGTAAAATAAATATTTCAGATAAAGCAGAAAGATTTGTCATCAGCAGACTTGGAACACAAGAAATGTTAAAGGAAAATGATGGCAGTAGGAAATGCAGATCTACAGAGCAATGAAGAGTGCCCCTAAGGGTAAACACAGGTAACTCTACAAGAAGTTTTTCCTCATTATATAGTTTTTAGAAGATAATTGGCAATCATACATACTGGTGGGAGTGTTAAATGGTACAATCACTTTGGAAAAAGTTTAGGCAACTTCTTATAAAACTAAATAAACACCTACTTATAACCCCTCAGTGTCACTCTTAAGTATTCACCCATTAGGACTGAAAATAAATGTCCACAAGAAAATTCATACACAAATATTCATAGCAGCTATAATCACAATAGCTAAAATCACTGGAAACAAGTGATGTGAGGACAGTGTCCTTGAAGTGAGGTGGAATGGCATAGGGTGTCAGTGTCCAGATAGAATGAGGAGGCTCATTTGGCACAGAAGTTTAAAACCCAGGCAAATGAAGAGAATGTCCTTATAGAAAGGCAGCCCATTGTAGGGTTTCAGAGCCCAAGCCAAGTGTGCCAGAGGTCCCCAACATCACCTGCAGATTCAATGGTTAACTAGCAGGACTCAGCAGAGTCATACTCACAGCTAGGATTTATTACAGCAAAATAATACAAACCAAAATCAGCAAAGGGAAAGGCCCATGGGGCCAAGTCCAAAGGAAACTAGGCACAGGCTTCTGAGAGCTCTCTCTCCCAATGGAATCATACAGAACATACTTAATTCCTCCTGCAACAAATTGTGATGTCATGTATGAAAGGTCTACTATGGAAGCTTATTAGAGACTCAAAGTATTAGAGTGCCCAAAGTTTTTGTTGGAAGTTGGTCACATAGGCACTCTATGCCTAGTCAGAATTCCAGATAAGCACAAGGAAAGCAGTTGTTTGAAATAAACCACGTTATTTATACAAACAGTTTGAACATATTGAGCCCCCCTTATCAGTATGGGAATGGTGAAACCCTCCTGAAATCCAATTTACCAGGCGCTAGCCAAGGGCCAACCTTGCAAGCAGACTCTTCTAAGATTAGCAGTCTCAAGCCTGCTATTTTAACTCTTCTCTGCTCACCAGGTGACAAGGGTATCCCCCAGAAGGACCAGCTCCAAGCTTGTTTTCAAAGACAAAGGATGAGGCGAGTGTCCTCACAGGACTCAATGCTGGCACTAGCCTGGTACCAGGAGTCAGAGCCAAAACTGAGTAAAAGTGCATCCATGTAGAACAACCTCATGCAAGGTGTTGGTTGGAGTTCAAGTAAAATGAGGTGGGCGTGGCACAGGAGAGAGAAGGGATTGGTTACAAGCTAGTAGACTGAAAAAAAAAAAAGTGACAATATTAGGAATAATAGAAGCCTGGATTTTCTTACCACCGTTAGAAACATGGAAATGGGGATCCCTGGGTGGCGCAGCGGTTTAGCGCCTGCCTTTGGCCCAGGGCGCGATCCTAGAGACCCGGGATCGAATCCCACGTCAGGCTCCCAGTGCATGGAGCCTGCTTCTCCCTCTGCCTATGTCTCTGCCTCTCTCTCTCTCTCTCTCTCTCTCTGTGACTATCATAAAAAAAAAAAAAAAAAGAAACATGGAAATGAAGAAAAGTGGAATGAAACACGTAATGTTGGATTGAAGTGGAAGTAATCAGTGTGAAATCATGGTTTTCAACACAAAGATTATAGATAGATGAATAGATGATAGATCGATATAGGAATGAATATAAATGTAAATGAGTGCGACCACTAAAAGGACATGGTGGTTAGGAGTGCCTGATTGGCTCAGTCGGTAGAGCATACGATTTTTGATCTTGGGTCGTGAGTTTGGGCCCCGTGTTGGGCATAGAATTTACTTTTAAAACGATAATAATAGATCCCTGGGGAGGCTCAGCGGTTTAACGCCTGCCTTCGGCCCAGGGCGTGATCCTGGAGTCCTGGGATCGAGTCCCACATCAGGCTTCCTGCATGGAGCCTGCTTCTCCCTCTGCCTGTGTCTCTGCGCCCCGCCCCCCATGTCTCTCATGAATAAATAAATAAAATCTTAAAAAATAAAAAGATAATAATGAAAAAAATACAAGAGTCTGGGGGCAATCATGCCCCCAAAACAATGAATAATACTTAGTGTCAAAATCTTGGTTCCAAATAATATTCTCCACTTCTAGGAGAAATGGCTGATTACAAGGTTGGGGCATGGAAAAATACAAGATGAGACCAGAACATCTTGTGCAAGAAGCAAGGAAGTGATCAAAGAATGGCAGGGACATATTAGAAAGATTTAAGAGCAAGCTTGAAGAGACTCCAATGATGCAATCAGCTGAACTGCAAAATAAATAATGATATTAACAGACATTAACAAATATTAATAAACAACAACAAATATTAACATAATATTAACAGTTATTAATGAATAATTAAGATTTTGATGAAAATAAAATAGTTTCAAAATATAATAAAATATGATTAACCACAAAAGAAAAAGAAGCTTTACATATCATTATCAACAACTGCTGGTAACAATTCTGAAAGATAAATACACAAATCACAATTATAGTTGAAGATTTCACCCCTCATTTCTCAATAATTAACCAAACAAGTAGACCTTTTATATCCTGATTGTGATGTTGGGTTTGTGAGTAAATCTATATATTTGCTAAAAATCAGAACAGCATTGCAAAAACTCATTATACTGTAGGATAATATTTTTTTAAAGATTTTATTCATTTATTCATGAGAGACAGAGAGAGGCAGAGACACAGGCAGAGGGAAAAGCAGGCTCCTGCATGGAGCCTGACGCAGGACTTGATCCCGAGTCTCCAGGATTAGGCCCTGGGCTTAAGGCGGCACTAAGCCGCCGAGCCACCCGGCTGCCCGGATAGTTTTTTGTTTTTTGTTTTTTTAAGTAGGTTCCATGCCCAATGTGGGGTTCAAACTCACCACCCTGAGATCAAGAGTTGCATGTTCTACCAACTGAGCCAGCCAGGTGCCCGGCTGTAGGATAACTTTTTAAATACAATAAAAATAATATATACATATATATATTAGAAAGAATGGCAGGGTAAGTTAATAACTAATTTTACACCTTTTGAACTAGAAAAAGAAGAGCAAACTGAACCCACAGCTACCAGTAGGAAGAGAATAATGGAGTGGGGAGAGAAATAATAGATAACAGGAAAACAGTATAAAGAAAATCGGCAAAAACAAAAGCTGGTTCTTTAAGAAGAGCAACAAAATTGACAAACTTTACCTAGATCAACTAAAGTATAAAGTGAGAAAAGCCAAATTACTAAAATCAAGAAAGAAAGTAGAACATTTCTATAGATATTACAGAAATCACAAGGATTATGAAAGAATATTATGAATAGTTCCCTTCAGGGGGAAGAACCGGATAACAGGGGAACAGTGAAATTTTACTATTTAAGGGACGCCTGGATGGCTCAGTGGTTGAGCGTCTGCCTTCAACTCTGGGCATGATCCTGGAGTCCTGGGATTGAGTCCAAATCAGGCTCCCTACATGGAGCCTGCTCCTCCCTCTGCCTATGTCTCTGCCTCTCTCTCTCTCTTTCTCTGTCTCTCATGAATAAATGAAATCTTAAAAAAAAAAAAAAAGAAATTTTACTATTTGAATTTTGTCCTGTGTGCATGAGTAATGTATTTAACTAATAACAATAAACTTCTGAGCTCGAGAACAGACTAAAAAGAAAATAATATGGGATCCCTGGGTGGCGCAGCAGTTTGGCGCCTGCCTTTGGCCCAGGGCGCGATCCTGGAGACCCGGGATCGAATCCCACGTCGGGCTCCCGGTGCATGGAGCCTGCTTCTCCCTCTGCCTGTGTCTCTGCCTCTCTCTCTCTCTGTGACTATCATAAATAAATTTAAAAAAAAAGTTAAAAAAAATAATATGCTAAAATATAAATTATTTGTACTGTATTTTTCAAAAGTTTTTGCAATAAGCTTATGTTACTTTCATAATTGGAGTAAGAATGATTTTTAAATTTTTGTAATGTCAGTGTGCATATAACTTTGGCTGTGTTTCTTTAACTTACTATCATATCAAGTCTTACCTCTTCTTTGACTAGAGGAATTTAGTGAAAACAGCATCTTCTCCTTGGCTGTGAATGGGAACTGGAACCCCTAAGCTTTGCATTCCTAGGTAAGGAGACCTCAGTCTGAACTGGGAATGGAAGCAGTTTAGAAACAGAAAAAGAAGAGTGGTTTCTCAGGGAGCCAAAGAAGGAGGATTTGTCCTAAAAATAGATTGGAATGTGGTGACTGGACTCAGGCATTTAGAACTAATTTTTAAGTCCCAGTGTTCAGGCAGCTGTCAGACAGGGCAGGCCAGAAGCCAGCGGGATCAGGTCCCTGGAAACCAGCTGGTGATGCTGGAAGGAAGAAGCAGGCAATGAATGTGGGGTAGGCAGGGTCAGCATCTTCAAATACTGGCACAGCAGTGAGTTCTGTCTCCAGACCGGGTGGAGAAAGGCCCGGGCTCTGGTCAAGAGCAATCAACTAGGTCAAACTCTCTGGATCGACATCATTCCTCTGCCCAAAAAACGTAGGCAGCTCACACTGCCTTTCATTTATGCTGGGTGGAGAGAGTGCGGAATAAGTCCAAATGGTTCAAAGCTTTGAGCTTTGGCCTTCTGGCCCATTTCTCTCAATGCCATTTGTCCAGGCCAGTAAAGAATCCAGGTCTCTAAAGAGTCAGGAGTATCTGAACAAATCAGAATAACTTTTTTATTTTTAAAAAGTATTTTTTTCCACAAGACATCAATCATCATTATATTGTATGGCATGCTTGTATGGATTTTGTTTTATTTTGTTTTGTGTTGCTTCCTTAAGGAATGGAAGTTTCATGAGGACAGGGGACTTTCCCTGCTTCATTCATTACTGTGTTCTCAAAGCTCAGAAGAGTGGCACAAACAGTTGCTCAGAAGATTTTTGTTGAGATACAAAAAAGTATCATGGCCAAATACTTATCACAAAAAGTTCAAATAATACAGTTCAAAAGGAAAAATTAAGGGTCCTTATCTCAAAAAAATAAGGGTCCATATCTCAATCTAATTCTACCCCAAAAGATAATCCTTATTTTTAAAAATTTTAAAAATATTTTATTTATTTATTCATGAGAGACACGGAGAGAGAGTCAGAGACAGACGCAGAGGGAGAAGCGGGCTCCCTCTGGGGAGCCTGATGTGGGACCCGATCCCAGGACCCTGGGTTCATGCCCTGAGCCAAAGGCAGATGCTCAACCGCTGAGCCACCCAGGCATCCCAGAAAATAACCTTTATAAAACTTTTGTGTGTACGATACTAATCCTAGAAAAATCTGTCTTGTTCATTTCTGCACATCTTAGGCAGACCACAGTGCCTGGCAGAGAAGTACTTGATAAAAACTAGTTGAAAATTAATTGAATGAGTTATAAGCAGTCTTAGAGTTGGGGTGGGAGACCAAAAAAGGATTGGCAGCTACAGGCTATTTCCCCAAACAAGTTAGGGTGAGTTCCTTGAATTAGGTATTCATCAATTTTGCAAGCATCAAAGAAAGTGCCTGAACACCCTCTACCAATTATTAATTGAGCACTCACTCAATGACCCATCTGTATACTAAGAGAGAAATTTGATTGTCTAGCCTGCAACACTACTTCGGGCTTCCTTGAATAAGACTCTTTGCCCTATTAAACTGGTCCACTGCCTTTGTACCAGAGCATGTTGGCCCCAGGGCAGAACTCCCATCCCAAGGAGCTCTCCATGTCTCTTGACTGTTGGCAAGACAAAATGAGAAGCCCCTCCCAGAGGCCAGCAGACACAGACACCCACGCTCATGCCCAGCCTGTCTGGATGGAACGCTGCCCAGTTAGATCCTCTGAGACAGAGATCTGTCAGCCGCTCTTTGTGAGGATGTCTCAGGGGATTTGTCTGAGTGCCAGCTTCTCTGTGGAAAATGCAGTCAAAGCCAGAAAAAACCAGCAACTCAGCCACACTGAAAATACAATATTGAAGCATTATGCTGGAATGTGGCCATTTACAGCTGTCACACCACACTCACAGAGTGAAATCACATTTTTATGCCAGCTTTCCAAAGATATAATCACATGAAAACTATTTTTATTGCCTTGATGCCTGATTAAAAGTAGTTTACCACAAGTAAGAAAGTCTACTATAGGATCTCTGTTGAGGAGCATAAGTACAGAGAGCAAAGTGGCTGTTTTCTACTTTAGGAAACATTTAGTTATAAATAAAGTGATGCACTAAGCACAGAAAAGTGGATTCTTTGCTAGTTAATAATGCCATTGAATCAGCAAAATGACATCAAATCCTAGAATTCACCTTCATCATAGAAAAGCTTCTCAGTAGGCCTGGGCTACAATTTGGGCTTCAGTTCACCTTTACTTTCTTCCTGGCTTCTGCTTCTTTCCCTACCAGGTCTTTTCACTTCCAGAAGTTAAATAAAATCTTTTCATCTTATGCTGTACTTGCTGATGGGTTCTCATCAGTAAGCGGGGTGGGAGGGGGATGGGATGGAGAGAGGACTCATATTCTCTGTATCCAAAACATAAAAATTGCCAAATAATTCTCAGACCCTGGCACCTACTAGTTCCTTGGTTTGAGAGGCTCTTTTCCCAAATCTTTGAATGGCTGCCTCCTCATCTTAAGGTTCAGTCAAATGTCAGTTCTCTCTGCCTATTCTATTTAATATTGCCCTCTTCCCATCACTCTGTTTCATGGCACTTAGTCTTATTGTCCTCATACCACATCACCTGAAATTATATTATTGATCTGATTATTGTCTGTTTCCCTAGGTAAGACCTAAGCACCATGAAAGCAAACACCTTGTCTGCCTTGGTGACTGCAGTATTCCAGCATTTCTTGGTACACAGCAGGCTTTTTATACATATTTATTTATAATTGAATACATGACGGCTGATAGATGGTAAGCAGGTGACTAAGTGCAAGAGATTTAAGGGTGATTTATTTAAGGATTTAAAAAGAAGGGATCCCTGGGTGATACAGCGGTTTGGCGCCTGCCTTTGGCCCAGGGCGCGATCCTGGAGACCCAGGATCGAATCCCACATCAGGCTCCCGGTGCATGGAGCCTGCTTCTCCCTCTGCCTATGTCTCTGCCTCTCTCTCTCTCTCTGTGTGACTATCATAAATAAATAAAAAATTTAAAAAAAAAGTATTTAAAAAGAAAATTTTTAATTTTCAGTGAATCATCTTCTTGCCAAAAAGAAAAAGGAAAGGAATTGTGATTATTGTGTCCTTTGTAAACTTCTAATTGTGCCCTTGGCCCCATTTTGTATACATGGTATAAGTGTAGAAAACACACAATGCTGGGGCACTCGGGTGGCTCAGTCAGTTAAGCCTCTGCCTTTGGCTCAGGTCATGATCCCAGGGTCCTGGTGTGGGGCCCTGCATCCAGCTCCCTGCCGAGCAGGGAGCCTGCTTCTCCCTCTGCCTCTGCCCCTCACTCATGCTTGCTCTCAATCTCTCTCTCTCAAATAAATAAACAAAATCTTTTTAAAAACACACACACTGGGATCCCCGGGTGGTTCAGCGGTTTAGCACCTGCCTTCGGCCCACAGCGTGATCCTAGAGTCCCAGGATTGAGTCCCACGTCGGGCTCCTTGCGTGGAGCCTGCTTCTCCCTCTGCCTGTGTGTGTTTCTCTCTCATTAATAAATAAATAAAATCTTAAAAAACACGCACACACACACACAATGTTAGTTTCATCACTTGGATCTGAGATCAAAGGACATAAAAAACCATTAGCAAATCTTAGAGAAACCTTTGACACATGCTTCCCTCAATAGCACTTGCAAGAGTTGCCCTAAAACATACTGTTATTCAATGGAACATGCAAATTAGTAACAAAAGTTTGCTCAATTAATCTCAATTAATGCATGTCTATAGAGAAACACATTTTAAAAGTATAGAAAAAGTGCCCACTGAACTTAGTATCAATAAGATCATTCTCTTTAGTTCTCTGTAGTGAAAAGACTATACAGATGGATTAGTAACAACATATGTTGGTGAGAATGTGGAGGAAAAGGAACCCTTGTGCATTGTTGGTGGGAATGCAAACTGGTGCAGCCACTGTGGAAAACAATATGAAGACTCCTCAAAAAATTAAAAATAGAATTACCATATGATCCAGCAATTCCACTAATGAATATATGAAATATATTCCACCAAAGAATATGAAAACACTAATTCAAAAAGATATATGCACCTCTTTGTTTATAGCAGCATTATATAATAGTCAAGATATGGAAGTAACTCAAGCATCCAACATAGATAAAAGGTAAGCAAGAAGCAATACATATGTATATAATAGAATATTAGCCATTAAAAGGAATGAAATCGGGGCACCCAGGTGGCTCAGTGGTTGAGCATCTGCCTTTGGCTCAGGGCGTGATCCTGGGATCTGGGATCATGTCCCACATCGGGCTCCCTACATGGAGCCTGCTTCTCCCTCTGCCTATGTCTCTGCCTCTCTCTGTGTGTCTCTCATGAAGAAATAAAAAGAAAATATTTAAAATAAATAAATAAATAAATACATACATACATAACAGGAATAAAATCTTGCCATTTGCAACAACAGATGAATCTAGAGGGCATAATGCTAAGTGAAATAAGTCAGTCAGAGAAAGACAAATACCATTAGATTTCACTCATATGTGGAATTTAAGAAACAAAAGAAATGAACAAAGAAAAGAAGAGACAAGTGAAAAAAACAGGCTCTTAAATTTAGAGAAAAAACTGGTGCTTCCCAGAGAGGAGGTGGGAGAGGATGGGTAATGTAGGCAAAGGGGATTAAGAGTACACTTATTGTGATGAGTACTGAGTAATGTATAGAATTCTTGGATCACTATCTTGTACACCTGAAATTAATCATAAGCACTGTATGTTTATTATACTGGAATTTCAAAAATAAATAAATAAATAAATGCTGGGAAGGTAAAAATTTACCATATAAGGATGGTAAAAATTAAGATATTTTATTGCCTTGGGGCATTTGGTGGCTCAGTCAGTTGAGCATCTGACTCTTGGTTTCCACTCAGGTCCTGATCTCAGGGTCATGAGATTTAGCTCCATGTCGGGCTCTAAGCTCAGAGAGGAATCTGCTTGAGATTCTCTCCCCCCGCCCCCCGTCATTTTTTCTCTGAAATAAATTTTAAAAAAGATATTTGGGACACCTGGGTAGTTCAGTGGTTGAGTGTCTGTCTTTGGCTCAGGTTGTGATCCTGGGGTCCTAGGATCGAGTTCTGTATCAGGCTCCCCACAGGGAGCCTGTTTCTCCCTCTGCCTCTGTCTCTGCCTCTCTCTCTGTGTCTCTCATGAATAAATAAATAAAATCTTAAAATAAAAATAAAAATAAATTTAAAAAGACATTTTATGGCCTTCATATTTGTAATGGTTGATACCAAGTAAAGATGTATATTTGCATCATAAATAATTCATGTTATCAATCACAGCTTTATCCTAAATGTCTGAAATATGATTTTGGTAATATTGCTTGTATGAAATCTTAACTAGATTTCTGGGTCAGTGTGGGAATTTGTATGTAAGAAGCAGGGCCCTCAGAGAAAATGGCAATTGATTTCATTCCTTTCACCTTCACTTTCCTCATCTGTTAAATGGAACTAATAATCCTTATCATAAAGAATAGATAATGTATACCTAGCTTTAGATGTAAGTACCTTGCTAAAGCAAGATATTCTATAAATGTTATTTTGAGTTGTCTCTCTCTTTAAAGTACTTGAGATCCAGAAGTCCTTTGAGTAGCATATGGCCTTCTGGTCTGTGATCTGCTTCAGCCGTACTGAGCTCTGTTACTAATCCTCCCTGAAAGTTTATTATTCAGCAAGTGCTGTGGGAATAGAGTATTCTGATTGTAAGCTGCTTCTCAGAACAACAACAACAACAACAACAACAAAATCAAATATCATTTCCAGTCTCCTCTCCAGCATCAACTGTACTTTAGGAACCTAACACTAAAGAGGTATCTGGGGGATCCCTGGGTGGCGCAGCGGTTTGGTGCCTGCCTTTGGCCCAGGGCGCGATCCTGGAGACCCGGGATCGAATCCCACGTCGGGCTCCCGGTGCATGGAGCCTGCTTCTCCCACTGCCTATGTTTCTGCCATTCTCTCTCTCTCTCTCTCTCTCTCTCTCTCTGTGACTATCATTAAAAAAATAAATAAAAAGAATTTTAAAGAGGTATCTGGGATACAACTGAACAATGTGCATTAAGAGCCTGTACACTCATCTGGTGGAGGTTACACTTCGTCAGAGCCCACAGAAGGAGCAGTACAAAGTTGAAACACAGCAGTGAATGTCAGGGATGCCTCCCTAACAAGTGGCGGCTAGCTATGTGAGTAGAGCTCTGTCTCATCCCTGTTCCTACCCCTTCCCAAGAACTGGGAAAGGGATGAGGTGCCCAAGCACATGATCCAGATCCATCTGCCCTTCTGGGCACTAGAGTGGGGAACATGATTGAAAAAGTCAACCAGGGCAGCCCCGGTGGCGCAGCGGTTTAGCGCCGCCTGCAGCCCAGGGCATGATCCTGGAGACCGGGGATCGAGTCCCACCTCGGGCTCTCTGCATGGAGCCTGCTTCTCCCTCTGCCTGTGTCTCTGCCTCTCTGTCTCTGTCTCTCTCTCTCTCTCTCTCTCTCTCTCTCTGTCTCTATGAATAAATAAATAAAATCTTGAAAAAGAAAAAGTCAACCAAAAAAAAAAAAAAAGAAGAAAAGAAAGAAAAACTCAACCAGTCTTCTCCTGGG
This sequence comes from Canis lupus dingo, assembly GCF_003254725.2. Lineage (NCBI taxonomy): Eukaryota > Metazoa > Chordata > Mammalia > Carnivora > Canidae > Canis > Canis lupus. The sequence goes on from NC_064263.1 coordinate 33,153,373, forward strand.
TAAGTCTAGCTTGTATTGGGTGAGGTAGAGAGTTTTGAACCAAACATGAGTTGATGTTTTAAATGAGATTGAATTGCATTGTAGTATTCAAGCGATAGAATCTGCCAGGGGTGTAATTAAGGTACAGGAGAGGGGGATTTGCCATCCCAGTTGAAAGCCATAATTACTGAATGCTTACCAGGTGCCTAGCCTATTCAAGAAATTTACATATATTAATCCGTTTAATCTTCATAATAACTTTATAAGGTAGGTCCACGATAATCTCCACTGGACATAAGAAGGAATTGAAGCTCAGAGAAGTTAATTTACCTAATCCAGGCCCCTGCAGTCCTGCTCCAGAGCCACATTTCCACCTAATATGCTCTACTGCTTCTTATGTCCTGATAGATTTAGATTTCCTTGTAAGTCAATTACTCATATATGTGGGGCCCACCTCATATCAAAACCATATGTGTGAGTTCGGAGTATTCTCTTCTGCTTCCTTAATGAATAAAATCTCTCAAGATAGGAATTTCAAGAAATCTCATCTTATTTGAAGCAGAAATTTTAAAGGTAAGGCCCTCCTGGGTTGCAAGATAAAGACCAAATGCAGTCCCTTATCAAGAAAAGTTAAGAGAGCATCTTCCCTGTCTGCTATTGTCTGTCTCTCCATTTTTTTTTCCATTTTTTTATTTTTTATTTTTTTTAAAGATTTATTTATTTATGATAGACATAGAGAGAGAGGCAGAGACACAGGAGGAGAGAGAAGCAGGCTCCATGCAGGAGCCTGATGTGGGACTCGATCCCAGGTCTCCAGGATCACGCCCTGGGCTGCAGGCAGCACTAAACTGCTGCACCACTGGGGCTGCCCTCCATTTTTTTAAAGTAAGCTCTACACCTAATGTGGGGCTTGAACTCATCACCCCGAGATCAAGAGTTGCATGCTTGACCTACTGATTGAGCCAGCCATATGACCCTCTCAGTCCATTTTTTAATAGCGAAGAATTTATATGAGAACAGCCTCCCAAAATATTCATGTCTTCCTTAAGCTACATTGCTCCTTGTCAAAGAGCTCTTCAGTTTTTTCAGTTAGTTTCTTCTATGAATCAATTTGACAAATGCTATTGAGCATCTGAATTGTGTTCATCTGACTGTTTCATCCCAGGGTTATTATGAAGAGTCACTGTTGTTTTTTGTTTTTTAGAGAGGGAGAGAGAAAATCTCAAGCAGGCACTATGCCCCCATCATTGAGCCTGACACAGAGCTGATCTCACAACCCTGAGATCATGACCTGAGACAAAATCAAGAGTCTGGTGTTAAACCAACTGAGTACACCCAGGTGCCTCATGCGGTGCACTGTTATGATAGGTTCTTCCCTCAGGAAAGTAAAATCATATCTACCAGGAGAGAAAGGAAAATATGTAACTAGCAATAATTGCAATTGGATTATGGTACTTGTTCTGGTGGTTTTGTGGGAACCCAAAGAAGTGAATACTGGGTCCTGGTGTGTCAGGAAGCTCCATGGAAGAATTAGCATTTCAGTTGGATTTTGAAAGATGAGTGGGATTTATGTAGAAAAGGTGGGGAAACAGCATTCCAGAGAGAAGGAAACCATAAGCAAATCATAAAAATGCATGACATGTTTTGGGAAAGTAGTGCTCAACAAGGCAAAAGAAGGAGGATGAATGTTGGGACAAGGTGATATTTAGATAAGAACGTGAGAATGGAAATTGGGTACTAAGGAAGGGAGCCTAGGAGAGAGAGAAGAGGACTGGGCAGGGACCTGGAAGAGAGTGTGGCTTGCCAGAGAGGTTCCATATGAGAGGTAGTGGTAGCTATAAAAATAATTTGGGACTAGACTAGGGAAAGAAAAAATTCAGTTTGGGACATGTTTACAGTGTTTGCTTATTGTGTAGGTGAAGATACTCACCAGAAAAGTAAAATTTAGGACCTAAAGCTCAGCAAACTTTAAGGCGTTGAAAAACAAATGAAATGATTCAGAGGAATTAGCCTATGAGTGAGACAGAAAATTGTGGGAGTGAATAAAATTATTCAGCGAAGAGGGTAGAGCAAGAGGATAAGATGTCTAGGAATGGAATCTCAGAGATCTCCTTAGGGCAAGTAGAGAAAAGAAAACAGTGAAGGTACAAAGAAAGAGCCGTTGGAAAAATAAAAGGAGAATCCATGCAAGGGGGAAATCACACACACCAAGGGAGAAGAGATTCAAGAAGTCAAGGGCAGTCAACATGGCAGAGAAAGGAAATTGAGGGACACCTATGACTCTTGATCTCAGAACATGTGATTCTTGATCTCAGAAACATTGGGTGTGGAGCCTACTAAAAAATAAATTAATTAAAAAATAAAATTTAAAAAGAAGAAGAAAGGAAATGGAGTGAGAGTCACTGGGTTTGGCAACTAGAGATTGATGACCTTAGGGAAGTTTCAGTATAAGAGAGATACTTTCTCAAAAAAAAAAAAAAAGAGAGAGAGATACTTTCTCTACATCAGAGGGTATACAGCAAATGCTATCACTAATTTCCTTTAGTAGTTGCCTTTTTTTTTTAAGATTTTATTTTATTTATTCATGAGAGACACACGGAGAGAGAGAGAGGCAGAGACACAGGCAGAGGGAGAAGCAGGCTCCATACAAGGAGCCTGATGTGGGACTCAATCCAGGGTCTCCAGGATCACACCCCGGGAATGAAGGTGGCACTAAACCGCTGAGCCACTGGGGCTGCCCTAGTAGTTGTCTTAATCATTGTCCTAGGCAGCTCAAGTTACCATAAAGGAATACCATAGACTAGGCGGCTTAAACAACAGACACTTATTTCTCATAGTTTCGGAAGCTGGGAAGTCTAAGATCAAGGTGTCTCCTGAATTGGCACCTATTGAGGACTTTCTTCCTGGCTTGCAGATGTTGCTTCCTCCTGTGGCAGAGAAAGACAACTCTAGTGTCTCTCCAGCTGCTTGGAAGGGCACTATCCCATCATGGGGGCTCCACCCTCGTCACCTCATTTTAAATCTAATTACCTCTCGGGTCGCCTGGGTGGCTCAGTGGTTTGAGCATCTGCTTTTGGCTCAGGGCATGATCCTGGGGTCCCGGAGTCCCGGGATCAGGTCCTTCGTCGGGCTCCCTTGCATGGAGCCTGTTTCTCCCTCTGCCTGTGTCTCTGCCTTTCTCTCTCTCTCTCTCTGTGTCTCAAGAGTAAATAAATAACATCTTTAAAAAAAAATCTAATTACTTCTCAAAGCTCCACTTCCAAATACCATCATATTGGGGGATAAATTCTCCAACATATGAAATTTGGGGAGACACGAAAGTTCAATCCACAGCAGTCACAATTCTTTGGGTCACAAGTAATAAGAGAAATTCACTTCAAACTAGGCAAGAAGGAGGTATTTCAGGAACGCTCCAAAGTAACCAGGATACAAACGCAAAGGAAACAACATCAAGAAAACTATCAGGAACCATGATCCTGATAGTCCTCTTCATCTCTATTTCTCTCTGCACAGCTGTTTTTAGGTATCCTTTGTCATGGAAAACTATCTCTCAATGTTTTTTACATGCATATGACCAAATATGACTATTCCACAACTTCTGAGAATGCACTTCCTCTCCTCAAGTATCATGCAGATACTGAAGTAGAATTTCTCAAAGCTATTATAATTATTGATGTAGGTTGTATACTTGAAGCCAACTCTACCTTTGGCATGCTTTGGAGGAATGAAACAATAACCTCCCTTTTTTCACAGGTTAGGGTTTGTTTTGTTTTGATTGGTTGGCTTTGTTGTTGTGTTTTCTTTTAAGTAGGCTCCCAATGCAGGGCTTGAACTCACCATCCTGAGGTCAAGACCTGAGCTGAGATCAAAAGTTGGACACTGGCTCAGCTCCACCCAGCTCAGCTGCTGTCTGTACTGCCTGAGGCCTGCCGCTTTCTGAAATGGCCGAGCAGAAGAGATCCAGAAGCACAACCACAGCAAGAGCACCTGGTTGATCCTACACCACAAGGTGTACGATTTGACCAAGTTTTTGGAGGAGCATCCTAGTGGGGAAGAAGTATTAAGGGAACAAGCTGGAGGGGATGCTACTGAAAATTTCGAGGACGTGGGGCACTCTACAGATGCTAGAGAATTGTCCAAAACATACATCGTTGGGGAACTTCATCCGGATGACAGAGCAAAGATAAACAAGCCTTCGGAAACTCTCATTACTACTGTTGATTCTAATTCTAGCTGGTGGACCAACTGGGTGATCCCAGCCATCTCAGCACTGGTGGTAGCCCTGATGTATCACTTCTACACAGCGGAAGATTAAACACGTTCTCAGAAGCCAATGAAAGAAAAGACTGCTTTGGACCAGGGAGAAAGAAGCCAATGTTAACTGCTTTAACTGATAGAAACTTTCACCTAAAAAATAATTTTAATATGCCAGTTTCCCTTTTCTCCTATTTTGAATCAAACCAAAAAAGAACTCTTCTGTTCTTTCTACTCCTGAACTCTTAGAATGTGCCTTTTGTTCATCAACTTTTTTTGATGTTCCATCATTACACAATTTACTTATTATAGGCGTGATCTTTTAAAAATATATCTGGCTTTAAAAATAAAAAGTTGGACACTTAACCAACTGAGCTACCCAAGTGCCTTCACCGAAGATTTTTTTTTTTTAAGATTTTATTTATTTATTCATAGACACACAGAGAGAGAGGCAGAGACGCAGGGAGAGGGAGAAGCAGTCTCCATGCAGGGAGCCCGACGTGGGACTCGATCCTGGGTCTCCAGGATCACACCTCAGGCTGCAGGCAGCGCCAAACCACTGCGCCACCAGGGCTGCCCCACCAGGGCTGCCCCGAAGATTTTTTAAATTGGGTTTCTGTTATATGCAATTGAAAGAGTTCAGAATTTCTTTTCTTTTAAGATTGTATTTATTTATTTGAGAGAGAGAGCATGAGCAGAGGGGCAGGGCAGAGGGAGAAACCTGATTCCAGGACCCAGAGATCATGACCTGAGCCGAAGGCAGATGCTTCACTGACTGAACTACCCGGGGGCTCCAAGTTCAGAATTTCTGATGGTAAAAGTTGTTGAACCCCAGGATGGTTTCCAAGAAAGGCTTTCTTTCTAAAGAAACTCTCCAAGAATTGCCTAAAATGAACAATTGTTTTCTTAAAAAGGCCTGAAATCCAAATTTTTTCCTATCATTTCAAAAGCAAGTGACCAAGAAGAAATCACTCAATTGCTTCATCTCCTGGGGAGGCAGGAGTATTAATATCCCAATCTGACGCATACAAATGGGTACAAAGATACTGAATTATTTGCTGTTGTTATCCATCATGTCAACAGACCTGCTAGAAATGGAAAAGTCTTTTTACCCTCAGGATTTTTTTTTTCCAAAAGTAAACTGCAGCACATCAGCAGTTAATAAGAAGGAAGGTAAACTTCTAGAGCTCATTTACTCCACCCAAGTAAACACTAGCCACTGTCTTAGCCAAGTATACTAGGTAGCTTTAGGCAAATGAACCCTTGAGCAGAAGATATGATTGGGAATGAGCTCCTTTAGCATCTAATCTTTTTCACCCAGTTATTTCGGTACAGCTTGCCTCCTCTGAATAATCTTTCATCATTTATTCTTCAGGGAATCTGAGCATTGCATTGCTTTTTGAGATCTGGTTGTGAGGCATTTCAAGTCCTTTGGTAAGAGCGGGATTTCCCACTGTGAGAAAGGTATTTTAACTAGTTACTTTGAAGGGGGGGTGGGGATTGTGCAGGACTTTTACTTCCTAAATTAAATATTTCTGAATTGTTTGAAATGTTTACAATGAGTGTGAATTGCCTTTATCATCAGAAAATAATGTGAACATATACTCCTTTAACATGTTCAATGCCAAAAAAAAAAAATAATAACATTTCAATGCCAAATAAAATAGCAACACACAGAAAAGATACTTTAGCTGTGGAGCTCTCCAAGGGGAACAGTGTTTTCTCTACATCTTGCATATTTCGTGCTTTTTCTCTTCTAATGATGAAATCCTGTGCTTTTCTAGAAATGCTAATGTCTTAGCAGAATCACAATAACCTCAGGTCTCTGCCTCCAGCCTTTCCCTTTTCATTCCCCACACTGTTACCAGCGTGATCTTTTTAAAACATAGATCTGAGTATGTCTCATCCCTACTTCAAATTATCTGAGACTGCAAGCCTCAGGGACTCCATAAACCTGCTTCTCCAGCCTCATTGCTCTTTACCTCTCACCTTGCTCTTTAAGTTTCCACAATACCAGACTAAGCTATAAGACACAGCATCTCAAGGTCCAAACTGAGTGATCTCCTTATCTGTATAGATGAGGAAGTACAAAGACTTCTCAAAAGACTTGACTTTGCTGGGGCTGGATTCAGGTGTGCTCCTGTGAGTAGGACCTAAGTCATAGGGATGGAGACACAAGAGTTGGCACTTAAGTGTGTGGAGTGTCATCACGTTGGTGATCATCTGCAGACATCTCCTCATTCCTACCCTAACAACAGCAGAATCACCAGCACATTTCTACATCCCCTTAATAATGTTTTTTTTTCTGCGATCTTAGGGGCTTGACATAATTCTCTGGTGGCTGTTGCAATATCTGCAAAATGGATCACCTGATATTTCTAACACAGAAACAACCTCAAAGTGAATGTCATGTAGATCACAGGCTGCTGTGGCTTAGCATTACTGGACCTCTAGAGTTCCTGTTGTTGCTAAAGGATCAGGAAGTGGGAGGTGGGGAAGGGCCTTAAGTAGGAAGAGAGCCCACACCAGAGTAGTCTTGTGCCCCAAAAGACTGTATTATCAAAGGCCAGCTTGTTCCTTGTCTGCTCTTATTGTGCAATAATTGGAAGCACCCCAAGCTTTCCTCTTAGACATGCACAATTTATTGTTGAACTGATGTGCTATAAGAACACAAAAAGTTATGTGCTAATGATTGCACCCAGGGCAAAGACACATATAAGTGGTTAAGATCTACAAAGGAATGTGCCAAGATATAATTAGTAATGTGTCAGGTTAATGATACAATAGGCAGCTTTTTCTTTTAAAATGTTTTAAATAAGGGTCGCCTGGGTGGCTCAGCGGTTGAGCATCTGCCTTTGGCTCAGATAATGATCCCCCGGGTAGTGATCCCAGGATCCTGGGAATGGGGAGCCTACTTCTTCTTCTGCCTATGTCTCTGTCTCTCTCTGTGTCTCTCATGAATAAATAAATAAAATCTTTTTAAAAAATGTTTTTAAATTAGTTCATCTTTTAACTACTTGCTAAGAGAAGAGGGGGTGGGAAGGGAATAATGCTGCCTCCTTGAGACCTGAATTTCTAGCATCTAGTGTAATGGAATGTATGTATACCATATAACCTGTTCTACTCCAGGAGTCACCACAGAGCTCAGCCAAATACAGCCATGGAATCAGAAAGTCATAGAAGTTGCCTTAAAGACAGTCTAGCCCAGTTCTTCCTTTTATAGAAAAGAAAGCTGAGACCCAGAAAGAGCAAGCGGTTTTCCACACTAGCCCAGCTAATTTGTGGAAGAGATGAAAAGAAAAGTGAGACTTCTTACCTTGGATCCAAAGGAAAGAACAATTTTATTTTTTCTTACTACTGTCATAAATAAATAAATAAATAAATAAATAAATAAATAAATAAATAAATAAAAATTAACACAGCTCATAACCTTGACTGACAAGCCTGACTTTTTTCCTTCTGCTTTACCAAATTCACTCTGTTAACTCTCCCTTCTTATCTCCTTAACTTACCACGTCTGGTCCTCCAGCCTTTGCTCACCCCTCAAGTGGGATAAGACATCAGTCTTTACACCCCACAATGCTGCAGACTCAGATCAGATTGTCCCAAGTACTCTCTCCCCACACTCTGCTCTAGTCCCCAGCGACCTCAGGGCATTTCTTCCCTTCAGCACATGTGGCCATTAGAAGTCGGTCAGTCTCCCCTAATGTCAGATCCATATTCTTTACCACCCCGCCCCCCCCCCCCCCCCCCCCCCCCGCCCCTTGACTGGAGAGAGAAAAACACAGCATTCTGAGAGTTCTCTTCAAATAAATCCTCACGTTTGAAGCCTCTTCTCTTGGACTGTCTTTTCTCAGGCCCCAAGTGGGTGACAGGTGATAGGTTTCAGGACCCTGAATTAGGGGTCTACCCTCTGAGCAAGTCATGCATAAATGATCCAACTCATCTCCTTATAATATGGGGGCACTTGCCACCTATTATTCTAAGTTCTGAAACTAAGGAAATAGGGAAATCTCAGTTAACATCCTGTTACAAGCCCATCTGTTTCTTTCCCAGTTCTCTTTGTTTCTTAATACATTCCAGCTGAAATTTTTCAATTTAATTTTTTATTATGTAATGCATTCCAATGAGAGCATACATGCCTCTTACATTTTGTAATTCGTTAAACCCTGTGGTGGGACCCACCTCTGTCTCCCTTTTCCCCTTAGCTGAGGCCATCAATAGCACCTGCAGGCTCAGTCTTGCTCAGGCATGGGGTCCTACACTGAAGAAGGAGGAATTTATGGTACTTATTCTAGGGTTTCCTACCAAGGCTGTTGTTAGTCTGAACTTATTATGTCCAAGTTCTATTAGATAGCTGAACTTTAGGGGATATGCCTGGGTGACTTAGTAGTTGGGCATCTGCCTTCGACCCAGGGCATTATACTGGAGACTCAGGATCGAGTCCTGCATTGGGCTCCCTGCTTGGAGCCTGCTTCTCTCTCTGCCTCTCTCAGTGTCTCTCATGAATAAATAAAATCTTAAAAAAAAAAAAAAAAAAAGATAGCTGACCTTCAGTCTCATACTTAAGACTCAGCTCTCCCTGCCTTGGACTCCAGACCCAGTCTATGAATTCTAGCCTAGCACCTCACATCCTTTCATGATAGCCCTGCAACTGGGCCATCTCCTTTCAATAGTCTACTCCTTGGGATTGGAGTGTCCCTGAACTTTAGCTCAGTGACTGGGGTCCAACTACCTGCTGACCAGACTTATCTGTTTGTCTAAAATCCTGAGTATTATCTATTATCTCAGAATTCTCTCTCAGTAAGACAACATGTCATTTTCTTTCTGGCTTCAGATAGCAACTGCTTGCCTATGATACTGCTTGCTATTTGTCAGTGTGCCCTCTCAATGGCAGATTTGGCCTGCCTGGTGCATCTGCAGCTGACATTGTGTCCCCTCTCAGCTGGCCCTAGGCCACCACAGAACTCAAGCCAGGCATGAACCATTTCCCTTGAACAGAATGTTTTATTTCTGAAGAGCCATGCAATCCTTGGGACCAAACCAGGAAAAGCACAGCCCTGTGTAGTGAGCTCTTTGAGGACAGATCATAGAATTGCCTGTAGTCTCTATTCAGGCACAGCCAACCATGATCAGAAACCATTGAGTCCTAGTCCTAGTGAATGTGTGTGTGATGGTTTTTCCTTCCCCATTCTCAATCCATAAAGTTCTGTCTGATAGGGTTGATCCAAAATCCAGCATTAGCCCTGGCCAACCAGAGCAACACAATATACCTTGGACATAATGATTGTTTTGGAGATGTGCATGTGACCCAAGCTGGGCCAATCAATGACAGTCTTACCTGAGGATGATAGAGAAGCTGTCTGCTAGAGATAGTAAATTGGTAGAATGTAACCTGCTGGAGCTGCTGGTGGCCATCACTGGGAATGAAGTCAACTCAGAGAAAAGCAAAATTGAAAAAAAGAAGCAAATTTCTTACATGGATCCAATCCTAAGGCCAGCCATCCAACAATGGACCCCTTGGTTTATTAACCAACATATTTACTTTTATTGTGTAAGACAGTAGAAGTTGTATTTCTCTTACTCTAAAATTAATACACCTGGGGCACCTGGCTGGCTCAGTTGGTAGAGCATGCAACTCTCAATCTCAGATCATGAGTTCAAGCCCCACGTTGGGTGTGGAGCCTATTTTAAATAAATAAATAAATAAATAAAATCAATATGGCTCATAAGCCTGACAAGACTGACTTATTTCCTTATGCTTTACCAACTGGTTAAACCTCCAGGGTGGAAATACAGCAAAGAAAAGCAAGTTGAAGAAAAACATACTCAAAAATGTGTTCTTTCATTCATTCAACTATTATAAAATTTTTTTTAATTTTTATTTATTTATGATAGTCACAGAGAGAGAGAGAGAGGCAGAGACACAAGCAGAGGGAGAAGCAGGCTCCATGCACCGGGAGCCCGACGTGGGACTCGATCCCGGGTCTCCAGGATCACGCCCTGGGCCAAAGGCAGGCGCTAAACCACTGCGCCACCCAGGGATCCCCATTCAACTATTACATAAGAACAACAGCATAATGCAATCACAAGGTTCAGTGCCTATCAGAGCTCTGTTCAAATCTTAAATCTCCTATTTTCTAGCTGTATATATTGGGCATGTTAATTAATACCTCTGAGGCTTTGTTTCTTCTTTTGTAAAATGGGAATGGTATCACCTACATCCTAGGGTTATTAGGAGGAATAGATATAATGTATATGGTGCCTGGCACTAAAAGGTTTTCAATAATGGTGCTTATTTTAATTATCAAACATCTTGAGCAGCAAGGACTTGGGGCTAGGGGATTTTTTCTTTTTTTAGATTTTATTTATTTATTCATGACACAGAGAGAGGCAGAGACACAGGCAGAGGGAGAAGCAGGCTCCCTGCGGAGAGCCCGATGCAGGACTTGATTCCAGGATCCAGGGATCTCAACCCAAGCCGAAGGCAGCAGCTCAACCACTGAGCCACCCAGGTGCCCCATGGGGCTAAGGGATTTAAAAAACAAAAGCAAGGGGTACCTAGCTGGCAGAGTCAGTAGAGCAGGCAACTCTTGATCTCAGTCACTCAGGCACCCAGGCCTGATCTCCACATCTAATGTGGAGCCTACTTTAAAAAAAAATTGTAAAAAAAAAAAAAAAAAAAAACCAACAAAAGCAGCAATAAGACTTGGCCACTACCACCAGAGATTTAAAATCTAAGGAAGATACAATGTTAAATAGAGAGAGTCAATGTAAGCTGTCTTGTGACTGGCAGAAGCCTTGATAACTGGAAGGAAGGAAGATAATTCCCTCTGAAGTGATCAAAAAAGGCTTCATGGAAGAAGTCAAATCTGGACCCTAGAATAAACAGAATTTTTTTAAAGATTTTATTTATTTATTTATTTTAGAGAGAGAGAGTAAGAGAGCCAGGGGAAGTGGGAGGAGGAAGGGAGGGGAAAAAGAGGGAAAGAGCAGGGGGTTAAGCAGACTCCCCACTGAGCACAGAGCCAGACTAGGGGCTTGATCCTAGGACCCTGAGATCATGACCTGAGCTAAAGTCAGACACTTAACTGACTGACCACCCAGGTGCCCCTAGAATGAACAGAATTTTTTTAAAAGATTTTATCTATTCATGAGAGACAGAGAGAGACAGAGAGAGGTAGAGACACAGGCAAAGGGAGAAGCAGGCTCCATACAGGGAGCCCGAAGCAGGACTCGATCCCGGGACTCCAGGATCACGCCCTGGGCCAAAGGCAGGTGCTAAACCGCTGAGCCACCCAGGGATCCCAAGCAGAATTTTTAGTAAGTGGAGATTGTGAAAAAGAGAAGTCCAGTTAAAAAAAAAAAAAAAAAAAAAGGCAGGAGTGAGAAAATTGCCCTATGTGTGGGATTACAGGAGATAGCAACATGGTTGGAGTGCAGAATCCATATAGGAGAGGGAGCTAAAACCGGAGAAGTTAGCTGCCAGTCCAGGGGGTGGGTGTGCTGAGGAATGCAGCTTCTGCCCTGTTCTCAGGGACTAGAATCTTTGAATAGAATCAGGTGATGGGAACCTTTGAACATTTTTGGATAGTGTTTGTACAGGATGAAAGTTCTGATTGATCAGAAAATCACTTAGATCCTCTTTCATACTGCACATTTCTACCAGTTGTCCCTAGAAACACTGCCTCGTGAACCACTGTAACTAAGGACAGCATGTTATAACTCTCAGCCACATGTGCACGAAAAATGGTTGGGAAACATCCATTCAGAGGCAGACACACTATTTTAGAGACTATTGTATGTGCTCAAAAAGCTTCAGTAAAGCTGTGGGAAAAAAGAGCAGGTGGATAGGAGAGGACCTGTATTTATCTTCCCTTGGACTCCTACAAGTATTTCCTCCTAGCTGCTCTTTCTGCCTTTGATCCTTCTCTATTTCTGACTATTTTATATTTCACAATCAGATTAATCTTCCTGTTCTGATCCTGTCATCCCAACTCCAAAACTCTTAATGATAAGCCACAAGACACTACTATCTACAGAACAGACTGCAATTCTTTGGTTTCCCATGGAAGTGTCCTTTTGGATGAGGTGGAAACCACCTTTTAGACCTCACTTCCTACTATTTTTTTGTTTTAAAGATTTATTTATTTATCTGATGGAGAGAGAGCACAAACAGGAAGAGGGGCTGAGGGAGTAAGAGAGAAGCAGACTCTCTGCTGAATGCAGAGCCCACCCCAAGAGGCTCCATGAGGGGCTCCGTGTGGGGCTCCATCTCATGACCCTGAGACTATGACCTGAGCCTAAGTCAAGAGTGGATGCTTAACCGACTGAGTCAACCAGGCACCTCAAATTTCTGCTATTTGTTGTCAGGTATCTCTGGTCCAGCCAACCTGACTACTCAAGATTCCCTTACTTTCCTGTCTCCATGCCTCTTCATGCCACTCCTCCTGCCTAGAGTACCACTCCACAGCCTCCTTCTCATCTACCTCTTTTTTTTTTTCCATTCCTGAAGGCTTAGTTCTCATGCCTTTTCTGACCTCCTCTCTCTGCCAACCTTCTTTAATAGTATTTCTCCATTTTAAACTCCCATAAAACTTTACCCATCTCTCTGTTTATGTGTGACTCATTTGCTTTAAAACAAAACAAAACAAAACAAAACAAAAAACCCACTAGTAGTCATTTTTTAAAAAATCAAAATTTAAAATACAAAACAGTATAAGAAAATAAAAATTGTACATACTCTCACCACCCAAAATCTCACTCCAATTTTTAAAGTTTCATATTTGCTTCCATTTTTCTTTTTTTTTTAAGATTTTATTTTTTTATTCATCAGAGACACAGAGACACACAGAGAGAGAGGCAGAGACATAGGCAGAGGGAGAAGCAGGATCTATGCAGAGAGCCGGACGCAGGACTCGATCCCTGGTCTCCAGGATCACGCCCTGGGCTGAAGGCGGCACTAAACTGCTGAGCCACCCGGACTGCCCCTGCTTCCATATTTCTAAAAGAAATGAAATATTAGAGAGAAAATTAAGTCTCCAAAACCACATACTTTAACACCCTGTCCCATTTCCCCTTTCAATGTCCAGTGAATTGCCCCATGAGTATGGTGTGAATCCTTTCATTCCATTCTCCAGATAAGTTTATCTGCATGCATAGACGTATCCATCACCAGTGCATTATGATATTGCTTTTTTTTTTAAGATTTCATTTATTTATTCATGAGAGAGACAGAGAGAGAGGCAGAGACATAGGCAGAAGGAGAAACAAGTAGGAGAAACTCCTTGCAGGGAGCCTAATGTGGGACTTGATCCCAGTACCCTGGGATCACAATCCGAGCCAAAAGCAGACACTCAACACAGTAACCCAGCCATCCCAGATTATGATATTGTATCCTCAAATTTATATTAATGGTATCATGATATATATATCATTTTGTGTATTGCTTTTATCACCCAAAGCTATTTTTTGAGACTAAATCAGGTTGATAAATGAATATACTTTTATTTACCCATTACTCTGATAATAATTTAGGCTGCTTCCATCTTTTTCCTTTTATAAACAATAGGGAAGAGAACATCCTCATACTCATTTCTTTGTACACATGGGTGAGAGTTTCTTTGGGATACATATCCAGAAGTATAATTGTTAGGTGATAGGGTATGTACATTAAAGAAAATTGTTAAGGGGTACCTGGGTGGCTCAGTCAGTTGAGCATCCAACTGTTGATTCCAGCTCAGGTTATGATCTCAAGGTTGTGGGATTAAGCCCTGAGTCCAGCTCAAGTGCTGGGCATGGAGTGTGCTTGAGATTTTCTCTCTCTCTGCTATAATAATAATAATAATAATAATAATAATAATAATAATTGTGGTTAAATATACATAAAATTTACCATCTTAGCCATTTTTAAGTATACAGTTCAGCAGTGTTAAGTACATTCACATTGTCATGCAATTAATCTCCAGAACTCTTTTCATCTTGCAAAACTGAAACTCTAAGGTCGTGTACATTGTTAACACATTAAGTCCATAATTTATTATCTACTAAACTGCAAGCTTGATAAGTGTGTGATCAACATCTCATTAATTTAACATTGAAAAAAAAGAGCCTAATGCAGTAGTTTAACAGGTAGACACAACAAATATTTGTTAAGTGAATGAAAAAACTAATCAATCAAGAGGAATGATATTATTTTCACAATTTTAGCGAGATAAAAATTCCTCATTACACAGATGAGATGCTGGAACTCACCTCTGGCAACCTTACCTACTTAGAGCATATCCTGTGAGCCAGAAAGGGACAGTAATGACCTCTGACAAAAAGAAAAACAAACAAACAAAAAAAGCCAATGCTCTAAAAGTATACGTATTTTACCATAGGAGATCCCTTTTGAACATTTATATTTTTTTGGAATCTACTTACTAATTTAACATTTGTATTATAAAAACATGGCATATTTGGTGCCAAAATTAGGAGACCACAAAAAAAAGTATAAAAATGGGTTTTAAAAAAATCACACTTTGGAGATCCCTGGGTAGCTCAGTGGTTCAGTGCCTGCCTTTGGCCCAGGGCGTGATCCTGGAGTCCCAGGATCAAGTCCCACGTCGGGCTCCCTGCTTGGAGCCTGCTTCTGCCTGTGTCTCTGCCTCTCTCTCTCTCTGTGTCTATCATGAATAAATAAATAAAATCTTAAAAAAAAAAAATCTCACTTTGCGATGCCTGGGTGTCTCAGCAGTTTAGCGCCTGCCTTTGGCCCAGGGCCGAAGGGGTGGTGGGATCAAGTCCCACATCAAGCTCCCTGCATGGACCCTGCTTTTCCCTTTGCCTATGTCTCTGCCTCTCCACCTCTGTGTCTCTTATGAATAAATAAATAAATAAATAAATAAATAAATAAATAAATAAATAAATAAATAAATAAATAAATATTTTAAACATGCTTTGATGCAGATAGCCTGGTCAGAGTTCCCCTCAAGAAAGGACTTACTGCCCAGCTACAGGGAGTGACAACATTCAGCTGTTAAACCTCTTGGTCATCCTCAGCTGTCCAGCCAAGGTCATTCTCTCAGAGTGGCCCAACCAATGACTGTGGAAGGTGGTGGTACAAAGGCCTGTTTATTTCCATCCATCACAGAACACCTCCAATAGGCAATCTCTCCTCCAAAGTTCGGTGCTGTGTGCTGGGAAAGATTTTGTATCACATATGCTCAATTCCACTTCCTCTCCTTTCTTTTCATTGGTTTAACTCCCTGACAAACTTTTTCACTAACTTCAACTCAGCATTTGCTTCCTATAGAACCCAACTGACACAATCTTAATTCTTTAATCCTAATTCCCAAAGATACACACCATATAAGCATTCTAAAGGACTTCTACGTAATCTGTTTACTAAGAATATATGTACTTTTGCATTCCTTTCTTTCCACTCATTGAAGTTAGCATTTTAGTATGAAATTAAATAATTCTCAAAAATGTGATTTAAAAAATCATCATATAAAGGCATCATGACTTTTTAAATTATTGCACTCTGTTAGATATTTACGTTGCTACTTTTTTTTTTTTTTTCTGGCTTCTAACTAAATTATCCTACAATGACTATTGTATACAAATCTTTGCCATTATCTGTAATTATCACCTTGGTATATATACATAGAAATGAAGGGATCCCTGGCTGGCTCAGCGGTTTAGTGCCTGCCCCTGGCCCAGGGCGTGATCCTGGAGTCCCTGGATCGAGTCCCGGGATTGAGTCCTGCATGGGGTTCCCGGCATGGAGTCTGCTTCTCCCTCTGCCTGTGCCTCTGCCTCTCTCTCTCTCTCTGTCTATCATGAATAAATAAAATCTTAAAAAAAAAAAAAAAGTGAACACCATCCAGCTTTAAAAAAAAAAAAAAAAGGAGCTTTAAAAAAAAAAAAGAAATGAAATTATGGGAGGGCACCTGGGTGTCCCTGTGGTTTGAGCGGCTGACTTGGTTTTCCGCTCAGGTCATAATCTTGGGCTGGTGGGATCAAGCCCTGAGTTGGACTCTGTACTCAGTGTGGAGCCTGCTTGAGGATCCTCTCTCTCCTTCTGCCTCTCCCCTGCTCTCTCCTTCTCCCTCTCTAAATAAATATCTTTTTTTAAAAAAGAAATGAAATTATGCAAGGGTAAGTTTGTATGCTTTTATTTTTATCCATATAAGAATGAATTTAAATTTTTTCATTGAATATGTTCACTGAAATATCAAAAAAGGGATCCCTGGGTGGCGCAGCGGTTTGGCGCCTGCCTTTGGCCCAGGGCGCGATCCTGGAGACCCGGGATCGAATCCCACGTCGGGCTCCCGGTGCATGGAGCCTGCTTCTCCCTCTGCCTGTGTCTCTGCCTCTCTCTCTCTCTCTCTGTGACTATCATAAATAAATAAAAATTAAAAAAAAAGAAATATCGAAAAATATCTCAATACTTTAATACCACTAAAAAATGTATAGCGAAAAACAGTGGTCTTCTGTCTTGATCCTCTTTATAGCTCAAGGACAACCGTTTTCCACCTTCGCTGTCGCTTTAAGTATTTACCTCCAGATTTAAAATAATGTGTTTTTGTTATTTCCTGATATATCTGCGTTAAACATGCTTTATGGCCCTGCTGTTGTGGTAGATAAGGATGAAGCACCCTTACAGATACACCAAATACACAACCACACAACCTCACTTGTTTCCCATCCTCTCAAAGTAGTTATTTGTCATCTTTTTTATTTTTTTAATTTTTATTTATTTATGATAGTCACAGAGAGAGAGAGAGAGAGAGAGGCAGAGACATAGGCAGAGGGAGAAGCAGGCTCCATGCACCGGGAGCCTGATGTGGGATTCGATCCCGGGTCTCCAGGATCGCGCCCTGGGCCAAAGGCAGGCGCCAAACCGCTGCGCCACCCAGGGATCCCCCTCTCAAAGTAGTTAAATCATCATTTTGGCTTTTTTTTTTTTTTTTTTAAGATTTATTTGAGAGAGCACGCGCGAGAAAGAGCATGCCTTTCCAACCTTTTTCCTTTCCCCTCTATTCACTTCTTTGCTCTCTGTCCTGCTCATACTCAGAGCACTTACTACACAGTATTTTTGTGTTTATCTGCTTTTGTGTTTATCTGCCCAACCCCCAGCTCCTGCAGAGGTGCCACAAAGTAAGATGAAGAGTAAGCATAATTTATGGGAGGGATGGGGGTGTGGGCGAGCCAGGCTTTGGTGCCTTAAATCCTAGGAGAAGGACTTTGTACTTAAACCGAAAGAAAACAGGGAAGTGTTCCATTATCTGGAGCAGGTAGGTCACTGTCTTGATGAACATAGTGTGCCTTAAGAATGTAGCAGGTCGTTGCAGACCGCCGGATGGGAATGCGGCAGAACCAGTTAGGAAGTCACTGCAGTGACCCTGCGCTGGAGGGAAGAAGAGCAAGATGGTTGCGGCAGCATGGAGAGGGGAAGAACTACATCTACTAGCTATGGCAAAAGAAATGATAATGAGAACTGAGATTTGCCGAGTTTCCACGACTGGCTAGGCTGTGCCAACACCACCAAGGTGGGTACGGACTCACCCCCATGTTGCCCATGTGCCAAGTGACATCTGGCTAGATTAAGTAACTCTCTGGGGGTCCCACGCCAGCAAGGGGCTGGGCTGAGCTGCCAATGCAGGTCGTCGGGCCCTTAAGACCCAGGGCTGCCCTAGACCTCAAACGCCCGGGTCAGAGGGTCAAGATTATCCGCTGTCGGGCGGCCGGGGTGGCTCAGCGGTTTAGCGCGGCTTCAGCCCAGGCCGGATCCTGGAGCGCCGGGATCGAGTCCCACGTCGGGCTCCCTGCGTGGAGCCTGCTTCTCCCTCTGCCTCTCTCTCTGTGTGTGTCTCTCATGAATAAATAAATAAAATCTTTAAAGAAAAGGAAAAATATATTATCCGCTGTCTGCACTAGGGGCCCAGGAATATTTCGCTGAGCCCTCCTGTCCTCCACCGCGAAGGGCCCTGCAGGGCCCAAGCACGGCAGTGCCCGGAGCCTTAACGAGCCGTCAGGCCCTTTCGGGACCCTCGAGGCCCGCGTCGCGGCGGCGGAAGCGGCTGAGTCACGGCGGGGCAGGACCGCGGCGCGCGAGGCGAGGGCCCGGCGGCCCCTGCCCGGGGAGCGGTGACGCCCGGCGGCAGCGCACTCGGGGGGCGGCCGGCGGCCGACGGCGACCGGAAGAGCTGAGTCAGCGCCGGCGCGCGGGCGGGGGCCGCGCCAGCTCCCGGCCCGCCGGCGGCACCGCCCCGCGAGGACGCGGGTCTGCGCTGGGCGCGCGCGGTGGCGCCCGGGGGCGGCCGCGGAGCCTGAAATGTGAGATGCTGAGGCGCCGCGAAGCCCGCAGCAGGCAGGCAGGTTCCAGTGGGAGCTACTGACCTTGGGGAAAGAGACCAGCTTTGTCGCAAAGACCGGATAGATTTTTGAAGATCAGAGGGACTTGCTCAGGTCCGAAAATGATTAGTCCCTCTCAGTTCCAAAATGCAATAAGTAATAATTAAAACAAAACACACAATTTTATTCTTTTTTTTAAGATTTTATTTATTTATTCATGAGAGACACAGAGAAGCAGAGACACAGGCCGAGGGAGAAGCAGGCTCCATGCAGGGAGCCCGACGTGGGGCTAGATTCCGGGACTCCAGGATCAGGCCCTGGGCTGAAGCCTGCGCTAAACCGCTGAGCAACCCGGGCTGCCCTAATTTTATTTATTTTTTATTTTAATTATTTAATTATTTATTTATTTATTCATGATAGATATATAGAGAGAGAGGCAGAGGGAGAAGCAGGCTCCATGCAGGGAGCCCGACGCGGGACTCGATTCCGGGTCTCCAGGATCACGCCCTGGGCCAAAGGCAGGCACTAAACCGCTGAGCCACCAGGGATCCCCCTTTATTATTATTTTTTTTAATGCAAGAGCAAAGCTTCCAGAATTCCGAAAGAAAATAAACCTTGGAATAAAGATGTACCTAAAATAAAGTTCTACCTGCACAGGGAGCTTTCTAGAGGTCGCTGGTTAACTTGATCCATAGATCTTTCTCCACTTTCTCCCCACTACTATACTGGGACCAGAAACCCATTTTTATATATTTTACTGTTTTTACTCAAGCTGGTTTTTTTTAAGTCAAAACGATACTATAGAAATTTCTGGGGGAAAAAATGATACCTAATTACAGTCCCTAAAACTGGAAACCACAATTACTTTTGCTTCTCCCCTTACATTTTTGTTCACAGTAAGAGGTTTTTACATAGCTGCATCAGAGCTATCATTTTCTATTTTACTGTCTTCACGTAATGTTTTATAAACATTTGCCCATGTCTCACAGATCCTCAAGATCCTTACTTTAAATAACTGCAGTATGCTCATCACGTAAACTACTAAATTATCCTCCTGCAGTGTGCTTGTAGATTATTGACTGGAATTGCTGTTGTTTTTGATTGTCCAGGTTTGTCTTCCATCAGGAAACCTCACTGGGCAGAAGGGTGGAACCTGATGTGGAAAAGTGGCTGCCAACCATTGCACTTTAGGAAAGCTTATTTTCATTTTAAGGGCAGGCATAATTTCTCCAATTATTCTTTTGATATTTTATCCCACTTGGATAATCATAGCCTTTCTTTAATGCCATAAGGTATACATTTATCTATTTATTTTTTAATATTTTGTTTATGCCTGGATGGCTCAATCGGTTAAGCATCTGCCTTCTGTCCTCAGCTCGGGTCAGGATCTCCAGGGTCCTGGGGTGGAGCCCAGCAACAGGCTCCCAGTACACGAGGGACCCTGCTTCTCCTCCTCCTTGCTCATTCTCTCTTTCTCAAATAAGCAGAGACAGAGAGAGCAGGAGCACAGGCAAGGGCCGAGAGAGAGGGAGAAGCAGACTCCCTGCTGAGTATAGGGTGAGGGGTGTCAGTAGAAGTTGGATGCAGGTCCATTGCAAGGTGTGTCCCAGGACCCTGAGAATATGAACTGAGCCAAAGTGCAAGGCTTAACCAATTAAACCACCCAGGTGCCCCATCAGGTATATATTTTTAAAAATTAGACCTTTCCAGGAGTCTGACAGAAGTGGGATTCAGAGTTGTGTCAGATATTTTTGGATTTTCATCAGGCAGTTTATGTTTAGGTGTTACGTTTACAGCCTTCTATGTGACTTGGAACAAATTATTTAACCTATGTCAGTCTCGGTTTCCTCATCCAAAAAATGGAGTTAATAATAGTACATTCCTCATGAACTGTTGTGAGAACTTGAGATCACAGTGCTTAGAATGATGAGTGCACATAATACTCCATAAATGTTTTCTTATAAATACTGTCTTTTTGCTACTAAAGACAACAGTAGCGTTGTATAGAGCAGTGACAGGCACATCTACCATGGTTACCAAGGCTGAAATTGTAGGAGTTCCTTGCAAACTTTCCCCACCATTTGAAAATCAACTCAATGTGTAAGCCTTCTTGATCAGATCAGTAATTTCATAGAGAAAATGGAGAAAGCTAAAAAGAGATCTGTCACCAGATCTTTGGAACAAAGTTTATATTTAGGAACTTGTACCTATTTGGACCCAGTGGGACTGAAGGTGGTGGGGCGGGGAGGAGAAGGAGATCAAGAAGCCATTACTTTTCATCTTAAACTCTCTAGTACTACATTGTAACTATGCAAATATATTATTTATTTCTTGTCCTTTGTTTTGTTTTGTTTTTTGTCCTTTTGTTTTGAACTTTTGGCCTGATTGCTTGCTTTTGAATCAGAAAGCTGGATAGTTCTTCAAATAAAACCAATCTGAGTCCTACATCTGGTTCTGGTGTAACACACACTAGAATTTTCCTTTTTCATTTTTCTATCTTAAGCACTTTTTGAACTGTTATCATTCATTCATTCATTCATTCACTCAACACATACTTGTTCAGTGGCTATTATGGGCCAGGCACTATGCTATATGCTGAATATGTTTCTTTAAATAATCAACCAAAATTTGGAACATGTGTGTCAGCTACCTATAATAGATTTTTGTTCAAGACTTTTATTGCGGTTCCTTGGGTTTGTTGCTAGAAAATCTGGAGATGATCTAATAGAATGTAGCTTTTTCATTTTCTTTTCTTTTCTTTTCCTTTCCTTTTTTTTTTTTTTTTTTTTTTTCTCCCAACAGAGCTGGACCTAGAAATTCTGCTTTGGACTCTAGGGTCCTGCACATAAGAAATGTAGATACAACTGACTTTGGGTCCTGTGGTAAGGGAATCACTTCCACTAATACTGCCTTTCTGGAGCTCTGCCCTAAAATATGTTATACCAAAGGGCCCTGAGGGTACTTTGCTGGAGATGTTATTTGATTCAAATCAATTCAATTCAAAATCATATACTGAGTGCCTACTACTTATCAGCACTGGGGTAGGAGTGGGAGATCAGCCAAAGATGAAAACAACCCAGACCTTGAAGCTGATTATCATTTAGGAGTCTTAAATCTTCCTGAAGTTTGTTCTGATCCAGACTCTTGTCTTTTTAAAATCTTTAACGGGTATCTTTTGCTTTCAGATTTTTTTTTCATCTCAAAAAATACTAAATTTAACTGGACACTATGCTAAGAATTGATGATACCATTTCAAAAAGTTACATTGCTGATTGCAGCCGTTGTTGATAGCATCTGAGTCACCAACACAACAAGCTTGTATCAGTCCAAATTGCAACTGTAACATTTATAGTTTTGCTATGTATAGTTGCAAGCATCTGACTACTGCTTCATAACTTCTGGTATAGCTATGCATGAGCAATTACATACTGAAATACATATTATTTTATTATAAATAACTTTCCTTTGTGTTTTTGTGGGACTTTGTTTTGTAATACAGTTGAGCACTTTGTTGATTTTTAAAAAAAATACATGTCTGTGTCCTTAGACTATAGTATCTTTGTACCCCATTTAAGAATACTAGAGAGGATCCCTGGGTGGCGCAGCGGTTTGGTGCCTGCCTTTGGCCCAGGGCGCGATCCTGGAGACCTGGGATCGAATCCCACATCAGGCTCCCGGTGCATGGAGCCTGCTTCTCCCTCTGCCTATGTCTCTGCCTCTCTCTCTTTCTCTCTCTGTGACTATCATAAATAAATAAAAATTAAAAAAAAAAATTTAAAAAAAAAAAAAAAAAAAAAAAAAAAAAAAAAAAGAATACTAGAGAGTTTGAAAAAAAAACAAGAGAAAAAAAAGAATTATATAAAGAATATTACAAAAAGGGGTTGGATAGGGAACTCTGAGAACTCTGGCCTAGTCAATTAAATCTGTAGTCACAGATTTTAATTATCCTGACACACTTATCACACTTATCCTGTCATCACTATCTTGTCCCAGGTTTATTCCTCTTTGTTACACCTAAGATCAGGCCAAGTTGCTTTACTTAATATGCCTAGTATGGGAGCAGTGCCTTCCACCCCCACAGCTGTGAGGTCACCTTGTTCTATACCACAGGACTCTGTTACCTTTGACACATCTAATTGACCATTCTATTCATAGCCTGTCCAATTGCCTAAGGGAGTTGCTCAATGGGGATGATAATAATTAACCAGATCAATCAAATTTTCTCTTGCAAAGATTGAATTTGAGGCCCAGACAATAAAGTGGTTAATAGCAGAGTCAGAAGATGAAAGACATACAAAGAAAAAAAAGTGTAACTGGAAGTTATGACATAGCAGAAGCCAGGAGTAGACAGGATCTTGAGTGTGCAGAAGTAAAATAAATTATAAATGGTAGTAGATGCAAGGAACAGCATCCCTGTGTAGTGAGACGCCGTAGAGAGGGATCCAGACAAAATATCTGATCCCTTGAGCTGCCTTGGATCTGGGATAACCTCCCAGTCCCCAAATGGAATTTAATCCCCATGAAGCCTCGGCCCTGAGTGATTGAGATTCCTGTCTTCTTTATTTTCCCACATAGCCTTGGAAGTAATTATTTTTTTAAGATTTTATTTATTTATTCATGAGAGACACACAGAGAGAAGCAGGCTCCATGCAGGAAGCCCAATTGGGACTCGAACTGAGGACTCCAGGATCATGCCCTGAGCCAAAGGAAGATGCTCAACCACTGAGCCACCCACACGTCCCGGAAGTAATCTTTATCACTTAAAGTAATGTGACCTTTGCAACCAAAGATCCTAACTACCATATTCTCACAAACCATGCTCTCCCTTTTCTGTACCTTTGCCATCTCCACTTGCATTGTTCTGCCCTCAGTCTTGTTATTGCACAATTCAGTGCTATGTATCCAGAGTCCAGCTCAGATGCCACCCTCTCCATCTCTACCTAATATCTCAGCTGTAATGACTCCTTCTCTCCTCAGAGCTCCCATTTCTAGGGCTTTTAAGAATATTTTTCACTCTCAACACTGTATTATATAAAACATCATCTCATGGGGCACCTCGGTGGCTCAGTGGTTGAGTGTCTGCCTTTGGCTCAGGTCCTGATCCCGGGTCCTGGGATGGAATCCTGCTCGGGCTCCCTGCAGGGAGCCTGCTTCTCCCTCTGCCTATGTCTCTGCCTCCCTCTCTGTGTCTCTCATGAATAAATAAAATCTTAAAACAAAACAAAATTCATCTCTATTAGATTATGAGCATCAAGGGACACCCGAGTAGCTCAGTCGGTTAAGCATCTGCCTTTGCCTCAGGTCATGTATCCAGGGTCCTGGGATGGAGCCTAGTACCATCTGGCTCCCTGATCAGCGGGGAGCCTGCTCCTCCCTCTCCCTCTGCTCCACCCCCTGCTCCTACTCTCTCTCTCTCAAATAAATAAATAAATAAATATTTTTAAAAAATAGATTATGAGCACCTTGAAGTAAATAGAAAGACTATTATATTTTTCCCTCCTAGCAGAGCTAACCATGCCATAATGGTGCTTAATTATTTACTGCTCCTTCTACTGATATGTTGTTGTCTTCTCCCCATTTCTCAGATCTTAATCCTTGCATGGTATCTACTATCCTTAAGAACATGGCTTTGAACCACTAGATTTTTCAATATGTGTTAGCTGAATGGAAGATCTATCTTTTACTTGAGAGTAGGTCAGCATCACATCCCATGCATTGGGCATCAAAAGGATACACCCAATATTTCAAATTAATGTTTTCGGAAACCAACATGTTCCTCTTTTGCATTGCACGTTTATTCTAATAGTGTTACCACTCTGCAAGTCACTCAGGCTTAAAAACTTGCCACTACATTTAAAGTTCCATTGCCATAGTTTGGGTTTCCCTGTTACCACTCTGCAAGTCACTCAGGCTTAAAAACTTGCCACTACATCTAAAGTTCCATTGCCATAGTTTGGGTTTCCCCCAAAGTAGAGCCAGGGATATAATGCCAGTAGTTTATTTGGAAGTACAATTGCAGAGGGCAGGAGTGAGGAGTAAAACTGGGAAGGAGAAAGAGCCAACATGAGCGAAGGTTCTAGGTGTCTGCTACCAAGGGATCCTGGCCTGTGACTCTGTGAGATTTATGAAATGTATCTTGGGACCATCTGACCAAGAGGAAAAAAGAGAATCATCAGTTCTTATTCCTAATTGGTCAAGGATTTGCCTCACAAATTGTTAACCTTCCTGCACTCTAGGTTGCACATACATAAAAGCCAAGCAGTTTCTGTGGGCGTATTGTAAGATGGCATCCCAAAAGCCCTGGTGTAGGAAGTGAGAGGCCTGCGGTTCAGGCATGAGGTGAGGCCCAGTCACACAGACAGGGATGCTGAGAGAAGATATCAGATTCCTAGGTCAGAGGCAAAGGGCTTTATTACTTACTACACAGCAGGCAGCATCAATTTTACATTCATATTATTACTCTATTTCTGGAGTAAGTGTCAGTCTCAGTAGGAACCAATTGTTGTCCCTCCAGGGAGGAAGGGATCTGATGTAATCAATCTGTTACCAAGTGTCTGACTGGTTTCCTCAAGGAATGGAGTAATAATGAGTACTCAGCATTTATCTCTTCTGCTGGCAAGTTGGACACACATTAGGTAACAACAATCAGATCATCTTTGATGAGAAAGAACCCATAATGTTGGACCCATGTATAGCTCCCATCCCTGCTATGATGGCCACTCCATTAATAGGGCCATTATTAAAAAAAAAAAAAATAGGGCCATTATTTAAGCATTGGAATTGCCAAGGAGAGAATCTGACTGGCATCCATAAGACAAGTCATCCTCCCCGCTTGGTTTCTGAGTGCCTTTCTTGTGATGTTTAGTCTCTGGTGGACATCATAACGAGGCACAAAGAGCTACATACTTTGTGCCTATTTCTTTAAATCACCTGTTTACCTTCCCCAGTTCTCTTTGTCCTCATCTTCCAATTTTTCTTTTTCCAACACCTTGATTAACCAGATAAAACATTCACCATTGTATTCCATCTATATCCATATCTCTCAGGCCACTTATGCTGCCATATAAAGTGATGAGCAGATGTACTGTTATCATCTCTACTTGCTGGGAGAATTTTCCTTTACCACCAATGAGTTCTTTAGGGCCACCCCTGAGTAGAGCTGTGGTTCATCCTAGTCCGTTTTTATTAGGATCAACATATTAGCTGATCTGTCTGTGAACCAGACCTACTTTTCCGGCCCCCATCATTGAAGTGAATTGAAAGAGAAGCTTCAGTGCTACAGACACAGTGACACACAAGTTTGGGTCACTTGTTATTGTAATTTATTTATGCCTTCTCATCCTTAGATCCAATCCCAAATCTAGGATTTCTATCATACAATGGAATGCTTGACTTTTTTTTTTTTAAGATTTTATTTTGAGTGATATCCATACCCAAACAGGGCTCAGACTCATCCCTGAGTTTAAGAGTTGCACATTCTACCAACTGAGTTAGCCAGGCACCCCGGGAATGCTTGACCTTATGGCACAGTAGATCTTGCAACACCAGCACATCATTGGGACCTCTGACTGCATTGTCACTAGTGTCCCATGGAAAAGCACTTGGGCTCCACGAGGTCCCAGCTACACACTAGAAACTGTTTCTCAAACAATTATTTAAAGGATCAGATAGCAAATATTTTATACTTTGTAGACAATATATAATTTCTTTGCATATTCTTTTTTTATAATATCCCTTTAAAAAAATGTAAAAACCACTTTTAGCTTGTGAGTGGTTCAAAAACAAAACCCAGGGATGCCTGGGTGGCTCAGCAGTTGAGCACATGCCTTCGGCTGGCTCAGGGCATGATCCTGGAGTCCCAGGATCAGAGTCCCACATTGGGCTCCCAGCAGGGAGCTTGCTTCTCCTGCCTATGTCTCTGCCTCTCTCTCTTTATGTCTCTCATGAATAAATCAATAAAATCTTAAAACAAACAAACAAACAAAACCCAAACAAACCAAAATCGAAACCAAACAACACAAGTTGATTTGATCCACAAGCCATAGTTTTCCAACCGCTGGTCTAAAACCCTAGAAACACATGGCAACTCTCTTTTAGAGCATGCAAGAGTGGTTTTACCTACCATGGATATCTCTGACATATCACATCTACTGAGCCATATGACCCAGGTGGAGGACAGCTTTCTCTGTTGCTTGGACCTTCTGTGCAGCAGGTCTCTCGCTCTTGGTCTGACTCAAAATTGGGAGCTTTCCTACATATCTGATAAATGGTTAAAGTAATATCTCTGAATGTGGGATGTGCTGTTTTCATAATTGAAAGAAGTCTATCAAGCATAAAAGAATACTGTCTTTCTTGGTGCAAAGTGAATCAACTTGTGCTTTAACTTCTAAGGATGCCACAGACCATTGGATCCCTAAAGACTTCACCAATGTGGTAGTCCCTTAAATCTTCATGAGTTTTTTTTCCTCTCACTCTCTGGTCTGCATATGTAATACTAGGATATTTAGGGGTATTTCTCACTTCTGCTCACCATGTCCAATTAGTATGATGTATATTGGACCAGTATGGTGTTCTGTAGAAATTCTTTTTTTTAATTTAAATTCAATTACTTAATATATAATGTACTATTGGTTTCAGAGGTAGAGGTTAGTGATTCATCATTATATAACACCCAGTGCTCATTACATTGTGTGCTCTCCTTAATGCTAATCACCCAGTTAGTTACCTTATCCCTTCATCCTCCTCCCCTCCAGCAACCCTCAGTTTGTTTCATATGATTAAGAGTATCTTATGGTTTGTCTCCCATTCTGTAGAATATTCTTAAGAGATCAAGGTCACTGTAGACTATACAGTGGCAGAGCAGGAGACTTAAATAAAACGGTCATGGGGCAAGGCAGCAAATGGGTATTAATGTCTTTTCCACTAAAGGCAAACTGTTTTTGGTCCTTACTTTCTTGAGCCACAACCACTTACTAATTACTAGAAGCTGTGTTCATGTGTTGATATACATTCCTTATGTTCAAGCTTCAAAAGAGCCATCCCTAGCAGGGTATTAGGACCAGCTCCAGGTGTTCTTGCCAGAACATTGAATTTGATTTTTGGGCGAGTGCCTCCATGCTAATAAATTCTCACCTACTTAGCTTTATATCTTGCTCTGCTGTTTTAATACGCTTGAGATATACTCTGTTGGTTTCTTTTGGGACATATTAGCTAATTTCTGTCATTCTTTTGGTGCATAATTTATTTTCTCTTGGAGCAGGAATGGTATTTCCTTTCTGGGGCTGTACCGAGACCTAACCCTAGTTACTAGGATTAGCCTGGAGCAAAGAAGGGTGGCAGGGGTAGATCTTTAAAAAGACAAAAATCATCTTACACAACATCTGCCTCAGATTAGGTCCTACAGGGCCCGCAAGTCAAAGGAGGGACCTCTTCTAGCTGGACTTCTTCCTTCCAGCTTCTGCTAGCTTGGAGGATTTAAGAGAATCCAGGGATTCAAAATTCTCATGCTTATCCATCTAATTACCTTTATTCTAGCCCTCAGAGTTCCACTTTTTATCAGGGACTGACTTTGACATAGGTCTGTTGAGGCTCTAAAGCAATATTATCCTTATGATTAGGACCTTGGCTTCATTTTCAACACAGGCTGCAATTTTTTACAGATGTTGGGGGCTGTCCTGAAATGCTGTTGTTGAGGCCCCTACTTTCATAGTTTAGAGTAGTTAATAGACTTACAGGAGCTTGTCTTTTTCCTTTTTCATTCCCATCTTCCAACACTAACAAAAGTGAACTCCATCCATAATCTCATAGTTATCATTGTCCCATGCCGTTCAAGTGCCACAGCCACTGTATACATAGCTAATATTTCCCTTTCACCTACACCTCATCCCAATCAACCACAGGTGAGATTCTTAGTAAATGGAATTCCAGGGCAGGCCAGAGGTCATCTAACCCATCTAACTAAACCTGCTACCAACAGCAATGAAGTCCTTGTTAGGTGATACAATTCTTTCCTGAAGGCTTGCTTTCTAAGACCATTTTATGTATCATGCTCTTAGCCTGGATTGCCCTGATAGCAGGCCCTGAGACAAAAGGCTTATATGTTTTTTTAGAGTGTGATTCCAGAGGCAGAAGTAAGGGCAACATGAATTATATAACAAGGAAAGAGGCAGAATCAAGACAGAGATAGGCTATGGAGTTAGCTGCTGTTCTGGACAACTGGATGCTAGATCCTGGGAGGCCATCTGAGGAATTATTTGAAATGTATCTCAGGACTGTCCACCAAAGGGAAGAGAGGGGGAAGCGTTTGTCCAATCCTGTTTTCATTGGTTAAGTGTTGCCCCACAAGGCTTAAACCTGCCTGGGCACTTCAGGGTTACACAGGTGCAAGTACCCAAGCAGGTGCCCTCAGATCCCAAGAAGGGATTTAGAGAAGTCCTAAGGCAGGAAGTGAGAGGTAAATTGCAGGCTTGAAGTGAAGTGCTGACAGGGAGCCGGTGGCTCCGTTGGTTAAGAGGCTGACTCTTGGTTTCAGCTCAGGTCATGATATCAGGGATCAAGCCCCCAAGTGAGGCTCTGCACTCAGCGAGGAGTCTGCTTAAGACTTTCCCTCACCATCCCTACTTGCTCTTTCTCTAAAATAAATAAATCTTACTGGAGGTGGGGGAAGAAGTGCTGTCAAGTTGCAACTTGATGTGAAGGTGAATGAAAACTGCACAGAATTGGTCACTACTGCTGTAGCTGTGAGGATTTGAAGTGGTCCATAAGGAGTATATGAAAGACCCGTAAACTTTATTTCCTGAAATATTGCTCTCTAGCAACACTTAGATCCTCTTACTCTTACCTAGGCTATTGTAGCTTGTTTTTATCTGTTATCTGCTCTTAGTCTCAGCCGTTCCAAGTCAACCTGCATATTATCACCAGAGTGATCTTTCCAAAATACAGGTAATTCTCTGGTTCAAATAATAAGCATGATGATGGCAATGATGAGGATAATGACAATAATAATAATAGTAATAACAATAATTCAAGTCCTGAATATTTACTGTGTGCTGGGTACAGTGTTTGGAGATTTACTCATTTCTCATAACTTACCAAGATAAATATCATTATTACTTGGGACACCTGGGTGGCTCAGTGGTTGAGTGTCTGCCTTCGGCTCAGGGCGAGATCCTAGGATCCAGGATCAAGTCCTGCATTGGGCTCCCTGCAGGAAGCCTGATTCTCCCTCTGCCTATGTCTCTGCCTCTCTGTATCTCTCATGAATAAATAAATAAATATTAAAAAAATCATTATTACTTAAGTGTTCATGAGAAACTGAGTCTCACTGAGATTAAGTAACTTGCTCAAGGTCATATACCTGCTATGTAAGACAGTTCAAATTCAAACCCAAGTCTTTTTTTTATTCAAGTCTGAGATTTTATTTTATTTTATTTTATTTAAGTCTGAGCTTTTAAACCACTCCACAGTAGTGTCATAACAAATATTTTTACTATTAGCACAAAGTTTAACATAATACTTTGTTTTGGCACTAACTGACCTTTCTGGACTCATGTTTCATTATCATCCTCCTCTTTCCTCTCCAACAGGCTCTGTGCTCTCATTACTTAATGTCTGTACACCTACTATGCCATCTTCCTGAAGTGCTCTTCATCGTCTTTTTAAAAAATTTTATTTACTTATTTGATAGTGAGAGTGAGAGAGAGAGAGAGAGAGAGAGAGAGAGCATGAGTGAGGAGAGGAGCAAAGGGAGAGGGAGAAGCAGAGGAAGAAGCCAAGGGAGAAGCAGGCTCCCTGCTGAGCAGTGGCTCAATCCCAGGACTCTGGGATCATGACCTATGCCAAAGGCAGATGCTTAACCAACTGAGCCACCCAGGCACCCCAATGTTCTTCATCTTAACTCCATCTGCAGAAGCATCTCTCATCCTCAAGTTAAAAAACCATGATGTATAGTCATCTGAAAAGTCCCCCTGGACACCTTAAATATTCATAATTTTGAACTATAGTTTGTTCTTTCATATTTCTAGCCTTACATTTTTCCTTCTTCCTCCCTCACTTTCTTTCTTTCTATCATTCTTTACTTTTTGGATGTCAGATGTGAAAAAGTTGAGTTGATTATATATAGTCTTCAGTTTTTAGCACATTATCATCATTAGCCTATGTGAGACTCCTCTACTTTTCCTCCTTGCGTCTGTGACTCTTATTAGTATCTCCTTCCCTTCCAAGGGGAGCCACTTTAATATGTTTCATATGTATCCCTAAAGAAGTATAATCTTTGTAAAATTTATAGTATTATCTTGTGTGAGGATGCATTTTTAAATGTTAAGTAAAATAGGCTTTAATGAAAAAACTTACTGAGATAAACAGAATTATTTCATAATGATAAAAGTTTCAGTTCACCAAGAAATAACAAAGCCCCCAATATGGAATGTAAAAAACTTATTAGCAGAATTTTAAGAATAAATTTAGAAATCTATAAGCATAGCTGATTTTTATTTTTAAAAAATTTTCAAGAAACAAACAGGACTTAGAAAAAGGAGAAGGACTAGGAATGTTACATTGTGTGCCCTCAGTATTCCTATGTTGAAGTTCTATTGGTACCTCAGAATGTGACTATATTGGGAGATAGGACCTTAGAAGAGGCAAATTTAAAATGAAACCATTAGGGTGGGACCTCACTCAATCTGACTGATGTCCTTATAAGAGGAGATTAGGACTACAAAAAGAGACGTCAGAGAAAAACATACACAGAGGAAATACTATGTGGGGATACAGTGAGAAGGCAGCCGTCTGCAAGCCACGGAGAGAAGCCTTGGGACAAACTAACCTGCTGACTTCTTTTTTGTTTTTCTTTAAATAATCTCTACATTCAACCAGAGATCAAGAGTTGCATCCTCCTCCTGACTGAGCCAGCCAGGAGCCCCATCCTGCTGACATCTTGATCTTGGACTTCTAGTCTCCAAGACTACAAGAGAATAAATTTCTATTATTTAAAAAAAAAAAAAAGTGACAGTGTGGTATATTTTTTCATTATTTTTTAAGTTTTATTTTATTTTTTTTAAATTTTAAGTAGGCTCCACTGGTGTGGAATCCAATGTGGGGTTTGCGCCCATGACCAGAGATCAAGAACTGAACTGAGATCAGGAGTCAGATGTTCAATTGACAACCACCCACGTGCCCCTCATTAATTTTTACTTTTTTTTTTAACTTTTAACTTTGGAAGAATTGCAAACTTTATGGGAGGAGTCCAAGAATTCTCATATATCCTTTATCCTGATTTTCCAAATGTTAACATTTTACTACATTTGCTTTACCATTCTCTTTGCATATATTTTCAAAAAGTTTGAGATTAAGTTGCAGACATGATACCCCTTTACTGCTAATTTCTTCCATGTACATTTCCTTTTTTTTTTTTTAAGGTTTTATTAATTTATTCATGAGAGATACAGAGAGAGAAAGGCAGAGACATAGGCAGAGGGAAAAGAGGCTCCATGCAGGGAGCCTGATGTGGGACTCGATCCTGGGACTCCAGGATCACGCCCTGGGCTGAAGGCAGACACTCAACCACTGAGCCACCCAGGTATCCCCCATGTACATTTCCTAAAAGCACAGTAGACAACTGTGAGGGTTTGTTTTTAGATTTTAAGGTGAATCTACTGTTGGTTTTTCATTAAGACATGGTCCTTGGGTAGCCTGGGTGGCTCAGCGGTTTAGTGCCGCCTTCAGCCCAGGGCATGATCCTGAAGACCCAGGATTGAGTCCCATGTCAGGCTCCCTGCATGGAGCCTGCTTCTCCCTCTGTCTCTGCCTGTCTCTGTGTCTCTCATGAATAAATAAATAAAATCTTAAAAAAAAAAAAAAAAAGACATGGTCCATATACCGAAGGCACAGCCTTTCTAGTGTTTCAGCTGAGGTCCAAAGGGTGTTAGTGAGATTCCTTAGCTTTGTCAAAGCTAAAGCTCCAGTAACCCCCAGACTGCTTGATCTCTAGTATCTCTATTCCATTCTTAAGCTTCTAGAAGCTTCCATCCGGCAAGACTTCAATGGTTTCATACAGTAAGACCAGTTTACTTATAATGGGAGACCACTATACAGACTTCCAGGGGTCATCTCTATGAAGCTCCTTCCTCCATGAAATTTTATCCCAAAGATTCTAGTAATTTCATCTGTCTTGAAATCTTGTTTCTGCCTCCTCATTTCAGCAGGACCCTGGGGGTTCTGCCCGAACTTAGTTCTGTGAACTCTAGGTGAGAATTATTCTCGGACAGGTAAGTGACAAGCATGGGGCTCACTTTGTAAGGTCCCTTTCTCTTAGGGATCATAGTCTTACATTGTCTTTTTCTTTTCCTTTACCCTTTATATTCTGTCCAATTTTATAGTTGTTTACAGTGAGAGGTCTATTCCTGTCGTTACCATGTTATGGTCAGAAGTGGCATGTGTATGGGCTTGTCATTTAAAAAAATTTTTTTTTAAAGATTTTATTTATTCATGAGAGACACACACACACACAGAGGCAGAGATATAGGCAGAGAGAGAAGCAGGCTCCATGCAGGGAGCCTGATGTGGGACTCTATCCTAGGACCCCAGGATCATGCCTGGAGCCGAAAGCAGACGCTCAACCACTGAGCCACCCAGGTGTCCCTGGGCATGTTATTTACATCAATGTCATTATGCTATAAATTTCATTGAGTTGCTTCCTTTTTCACACAGCAGTGTGTTTTCAAAGATCTGTCCATATTGCTATGGATAGGTACATAGAGATTGTTGCTTTTAACTGCAGCTTGGTGTTCCATGGTGTGAATTTACTACTTTTATCTTTTCTGGTGCTCTAGTGATAGATATCTGGGTTACCTCCTACTTCCCCCTACAACAACAAAAAGCCATGAAGAATAAACTCTGAAATATAAACCTTAGGACCAGGAGTATAGGCTTATAGTGTGTAGGTATTATTTAATTTTGTGAAATACTAACAGATTATTTTCCAGTTTATACTCTCACCAGTTTATACTCTCATGAGCCATGCACAAGAGTGCCAATTTTCTAGCATACTTGTAAATACTTGGTATTATACAGTTTTATCTATTTGGTCATTCTAATAGAATAAAAATAGTATTTCATTGTTTTATGATTCACCAATTAATAGTGACCTTGATCATTTCTTTATGTCTCATTTTGTAACTCAATCCTCCTATGAATTGCCTTATCATAATAACATTTTCCCATTTTACTTTTGGGTCTTTTTTCTACAGATTTTTAGAAATTCCACACATAGGGATGCCTGGGTGGCTCAGCAGTTGAGCGTCTCTTTGGCTCAGGGCGAGATCCTGGAGTTCTGGGATCAAGTCTCACATCGGGTTTCTGCAAGAACCTACTTCTCCCTCTGCCTATGTCTCTGCCTATCTCTCTCTATCTTTCATGAATAAATAAATAAATCTTAAAAAAAAAAAGAAATTCCACACATATAATCAATAATAATCCTCTGTGAGTTTTAGATGTGATAAATATCTTTACAGAGTCTGCTACTTATCTATTGACCTTGTCTATATTACTTTTTATTGGACATAAATCCTTACTTTCATGTAGACACATTTTTGGTTTTCAGTTTCAAAAACCTTTCCCTTTCTCTAAGTAAAAAAAAAAAAAATTCTCTTACATTTTTTCTATTAGTTAGAAATGTGCTTTTCAAATTGATGTCTTTGATCTTTCTGGGAGCCACTTACATATATGGTGTGAGGTAGGGAGCCAGTTTTATTTCTTTCTTTATAAAGAGCCTGTTTTTCCAAAACTACCCACTACACAACTTATACTCTCCCCATTACTTTGGGGTGTCCACTTTGTTATATATGAAATCCTCATTCATATAAGGATCCAGGTTATAGCTTTTGGTTCTGTTCCATTTTCCTATTTGCCTGTTTCTGAGCCAATGACATTGATGCATGTTTTTAATTATTATGATTTTATGGTGTTATAGTGAATCATATCTGATTTCCTGTTATATTTTCTAGTTGGTTATGTTTGAGGTTGGCAAATGTTATTGTTTTTTTTTTAATTAAAAAAATTTTTTAAAAGATTTATTTACTTATTCATGAGAGAGGCACACAGAAAGAGGCAGAGACATAGGCAGAAGGATAAGCAGGCCCTCTGCAGGGAGCCCGATGTGGAACTCAATCCCAGAACTCCGGGATCACGCCCTGAGCTGAAAGCAGACACTCAACCACTGAGCATCCCTCTTTTAAAAATTTTTATTCAGGGATCCCTGGGTGGCGCAGCGGTTTGGTGCCTGCCTTTGGCCCAGGGCGCGATCCTGGAGACCCGGGATCGAATCCCACGTCGGGCTCCCGGTGCATGGAGCCTGCTTCTCCCTCTGCCTATGTCTCTGCCTCTCTCTCTCTGTGTGTGTGACTATCATAAATAAATTTAAATAAATAAATAAAAATTTTTATTGAGGTATTATATATAAATATTTTATTTATTTATTTAAGGGAGAGAGAGAGAGAGAGAGGAGAGAAACAGAGAACACAAGCAGGGGGAGAAGCAGGCTCCTGCTGAGCAGGGAGGCTGATGTGAGGCTTGATTCCAGAACCTTGGGATCATGACCTGGGCCAGAGGCAGAGAGCAACAGACTGAGCCACCCAGGCACCCTGAAGTATAACATATATAATGGGTACACAAATCTTAAGTGAAGAAATTAGGTAATTTTTGCATGTGTGTTAATAATTGTTGTAACCACTATCTAGACAAATAGAAAACATTTCCATTATTCCAGAAGGTTCCTTGTGGCCTCTCTCTGTTAGTATCTCCTCCAGGGGTAGATGCTATTCTGACTTCTACAACCATTGATTAGCTTTGCATGCTCTTTAATTTAATATAAGTGGAGTCATATATATGGTTTTGTGTGTGATTTCTTTTATTCAGCATTATCAGGGAGATTTATCCATATTGTGTGTGTATCAATGGTCTGTCTTTTGTTGCAGTGTAGCATTCCATTGTATGAAATTTTTTTATTCTTTCTATAATGGGTATTTGAGTCATTTCCAGTTTTGAGCAATTAAAAAGAAAACTGCATAAATATCATCATGCCTGTCTTTTGATGGACATAAGCATTAATTTCTTTACGGTATTTATCCAGGGTCATATGTATGCTTAGTTTTAGTAGGCACTGCCAAACATTTTTCCTAAATGATTGTACCAAATTACACCCTACCTGCAAAGCATGAGAGTTCTAGTTGTTCCACATCATAACCAACCCTTTGTGTTGTCAATCATTAAATTTTAGATGTTCCTTGGTGAGTAATGCTACCTAATGGTAGTTTTAATTTGCATTTCTTTGATGGCTAATGATGTTGAACATCTTTTTATAAGTTTATTGTCCATTTTGTTTTTCTCTTAAGTGAGATGTCTATTTAAGTCTTTTGCACGTATTTTAAAAGATTTTATTTTTAAGCAATCTTTATACTGAGTGTGGGGCTTGAACTCGCAGGCTCGCGATCAAGAGTCAAACACTCCACCAACTGAGCCACCCAGGATCCTCAGTCTTTTAAAATTTTTAAATTGAAAAAATAAAAAATAAAAAAATAAAAATTTTAAATTTGAGTTGTCTGTCTTTAAAAAAAAAAAAAAAAAAACTGGGCAGCCCCAGTGGCCCAGCGGTTTAGCGCCACCTTCGGCCCGAGGTGTGATCCTGGAGACCCAGGATCGAGTCCCACATCAGGCTCCCTGCATGGAGCCTGCTTCTCTCTCTGCACCCCCCTCTCTCTCTGTCTGTCATGAATAAATAAATAAAATCTTCAAAAAAAAAAAAAAAAAAAAAACTGATTTATAGGAATTCTTTATATATTCTGGATATAAGTCCTTACTTAGATTTATGAAACTTTTTAGCTTGCCACTATTTATATTTTTATTTATGTTTTTAAAAAATATTTTTTATTTTATTATTATTATTTTTAAATATTTTATTTATTTATTCATGAGAAAGAGAGAGAGGCAGAGACGCAGGCAGAGGGAGAAGCAGGCTCTATACAGGGAGCCTGATGTGGGACTCGATCCCGGGACTCCAGGATCACGCCCTGGCCCAAGGGAGGCGTTAAACCACTGAGCCACCCAGGGATCCCTTATATTTTATTTTTAAGTAATCTTTACACCCAACATCAGGCTGCAACTCACAACTTGGATATTAAGAGTTGCATGTTCCACCAAATGAGCCAGCTTGGTGCCCCAATTTGTCGGGTATTTTTATTTTTTATTTATTTATTTATTTTAAAGATTCTATTTATTTATTTGACAGAGAGAGAGCATAAGCAGGGGGAGCGGCAGGCAGCGAGAGAGAGGAGAAGCAAATACCAAATTCTTTGGTATTTACTTAAAGAATATGAGAACACTAATTTTAAAAGATATATGCACCCCCATGTTTATTGCAGCATTATTTACAATAACCATGATATGGAAGCAACCTAAGGGCCCACTTATAGATGAATGGATAAATATTTCTCTCTCCTTTTTTTAAACTTTATTCATTTATTCCTGAGAGACACAGAAAGAGAGGCAGAGTTGTAGGCAGAGAGAGAAGCAAGCTCCATGCAGGGAGTCCAATGTGGGACTCCATCCCAGACCGTAGGATCACACCTTGAGCCAAAGGCAGACACTCAGCTGCTGAGCTACTCAGGTGTCCCCCTCTCCTTTTTTTTTTTAAGATTTATTTAATTATTCATGAGAGACAGAGAGAGGCAGAGACATAGGCAGAGGGAGAAACAGGCTCCTCACAAGGAGCCCAATATGGGACTCGATCCTGGACTCCAGGATCACGCCCCAAGCCAAAGGCACATGCTCAACCACTAAGCCACCCAGGCATCTCTCTCTCTCTCTCTCTGTCTGTCTCTCAAAGGAATAGTACTCAGCCATGAAAAAGAGGTAAAATCTTGCCATTTGCAACAACATGGGTGCGTCTAGAAGACATAAGGCGAAGTGAAATAAGTCAGTCAGAGAAAGAGAAATAGCAGGATTTCACTCACATGTGGAATTTAAGAAACAAAACAAATGAACAAAGGAAAAAAAGAGACAAAACAAACAGACTCTTAAATTGACAGAACAAGCTGGTGGTGGTTACCAGACAGGAAGTGGGCAGGGGGAATGGGTGAGTTAGGTGAAGGGGATTAAGAATACACTTATTGTGGAGTTTTTTTTTTTGTATATATATTTTTACTGGTGTTCGATTTGCCAACATATAGCATAACACCCACTGCTCATCCCATCAAGTGCCCCCCTCAGTGCCTATCAGCCAGTCACCCCAACCCCCTGCCCACTCCCTTTCCACCATCCCTTGTTTGTTTCCCAGAGTTGGGTGTCTCTCATGTTCTGTCACCCTAGAATACACTTATTGTGTTGAGCACCTAATAATGTACAGAACTGTTGAATCACTGTATTATATACCTAAAGCTAATATAACCCTGTACCTTAATTTAAAAAAATAATACAGAGAAATCCTGTGTACTCTTCACCCAGTTTCCCTATTACATCTTAAGCAGCACAATATTAAAACCAGGAAATTGACATTGGTGCAATGTTTGTGCATAGCTCTATGTAATATTATATGCATAGATTTGTGTAACTACCACTGCAATCAAGATATTTTATCAGCACATCCCCATTGTGCCACCCCCTTTATAGTCACACAGCTTATTTTCCTCCTTCTTTGTTACTATCTCTAACCCTTGATAACCACCAATTTGTTCTCCACTTACATAATTTTACCACTATTTATTTTTGAATTCACTTTATTTTCTTTGGAGCAGTTTTAGAAAAAGTGAACAGAAAGTACAAAGTGTTCCACTTGTCTCTTCACCCCTCCCTATACAGTTTTCTCTATCATTAGTATCTTTCATTAATGTAGTATTTCTGTTGTAATTGATGAGCTGATATTGATATATTATCAACAAAAGTCTATGGTCTACATTAGGATTCACTTCTTGTGTTGTACATTCTATGGGTTTTGACAAATATATAAGGCCATGTACCTTATATTATTATATAAGTAGTATCATGTGGAGTAGTTTTACTACTTAAAAATCTCCCTATTCATCTCTCTCTCCATTCCTTGAGCCCCTGCCAACCACTAATATTTTCACATTTTCCATGGTTTTGCCTTTTCCAGAATGTCATATAAATATCGTATATAATCTTTTCATGTTGGCTTCTTTTCTTTTGTTTTTTTTTTTTAAGATTTTATTTATTTATTCATAGAGATGCAGAGAGAGACAGAGGCAGAGACACAGGCAGAGGGAGAAGCAGGCTCCATGCAGAGTGCCCGACATGGGATTCGATCCAGGGCCTCCAGGATAATGCCCTGGGCTGCAGGCGGTGCTAAACCGCTGTGCCACCAGGGCTGCCCTCATGTTGGCTTCTTTAACTTAGCAACATATACTTGTTTCCTCTGTCTTTATGTGGTTTGACAGCTCATTTCTTTTCATTGCTGAGTAATATACCATTGCACGAACATATGTGGCTTAATTATCCATTCACTTATTGAACAATATCTTGGTTGCTTCCTAGTTTGACAATTATATAATAAAGCTGCCATAAACTGTTCATGTATAGATTTTTGTTTGGAAATATGTCTTCAACTCATTTGGGCAACTACCAAGGAATGCAATTGCTGGATTGTATGGATTGTATGGTAAGAATGTGTTTATTTTATTTTTTTTCAAAGATTTTATTTATTTATTCATAGAGACACACAGAGAGAGGCAGAGACACAAGCAGAGGGAGAAGCAGGCTCCATGCATGGGATCCTGACACGGGACTCGATACCAGGTCTCCAGGATCAGACCCCGGGCTGCAGGCAACGCTAAACCGCTGTGCCACCGGGGCTGCCCGGTAAGAATGTGTTTAGTTGTGTAAGTAACTGCCAAACTGTCTTCCAATGTGGCTGTACCATTTTGCATTTCCACCAGCAATGAAAGAGAGTTTCTGGGATCCCTGGGTGGCTCAGCGGTTTAGCGCCTGGCTTCAGCCCAGGGCGTGATCCTGAAGTCCCGGGATCGAGTCCCAAACTGGGCTCCTTGCATGGAGCCTGCTTCTCCCTCTGCCTGTGTCTCTGCCTCTCTCTCTCTCTGTGTCTCTCATGAATAAACAAATAAAATTTAAAAAAAAAAAGAAATAATTTCTGTTGTTTCACAATCTCACCATCATTTGGTGTTGTCAGTGTTTTTTACCTTAGCCATTCTGATAGGTGTACAGTGGTATCTTATTGTTTTCATTTGCAATTCTCTAATGACCTATGATATTGAGAATCTTTTTATATACTTATTTGCCATCTGTATGTCTTCTTTGGTGAGGTGTCAGTTCAAATTACCACTTGTTGAGTTTCCCATACTCTGTGTGCATGGTTTGTGCTAACTGCTTGATATATATGATCTTACCACAATCTAATGATAAAATTACTATTGTTATATTTTACAGGATAGAAAATTGAGGACTTCAGTCATGTCAAAGCTAGGAATTGTAGAGTCTCTCTATTTCTGTGTGAATATGTATAATGGAATATTACTCAGCCATGAAAAAGAATGAGCTCTTGCCATTTGTGATAACATGGATGGACCTAAGGGGTACTAGGCTAAGTAAAATAAGTCAGAAAGAAAAGACAAATACCACATGATTTCATCTATATATGGAATTTAAAAACAAAGCAAAGAGACAAACCAAACAGAAACTGTCTCATAAATACTGAGAACAAGCTAGTAGTTACCAGAGGGGTAGGGATGGGAGAATGAGTTAAATAGATGAAGAAGATTATGAGATACAAACTTTCAGTTGTAAAATAAGTAAGTCATGGGGATAAAAAGTACAGCAAGGGGCAGCCTGGGTGGCTCAGAGGTTTAGCGTCGCCTTCAGCCCAGGGCGTGATCCTGGAGACCCGGGATCAAGTCCCACATCAGGCTCCCTGGATGGAGCCTGCTTCTCCCTCTGCCTGTGTCTCTGCCTCTTTCCCTCTCTCTCTCTCTCTCTTTCTCATGAATAAATAAATAAAATCTTAAAAAAAAATAAAATAAAAAGTACAGCATGGGGAAATAGTTGATAATATTGTAATAACTTTTTTTTTTTTTAAAGATTTCATTTATCTATTCATGAAAGACACAGAGAAAGAGGCAGAGACACAGGCAGAGGGAGAAGCAGGCGCCATGCAGGGAGCCTGATGTGGGACTCAATCCTAGGGCCCTGGGATCACACTCTGAGCCCAAGGCAGATGCTCAACCACTGAGCCACCCAGGCATCCCTGTAATAACTTTGATAACAGATGGTAGCCACACTTTATCATGGTAAGCATTTTGTAATGTATATATTTATCAAATCATTGTGTTGTACAACTGAAACCAACACAATATCGCATGTCAAATGTACTTTAATTTTTAAAAATCTATCAAAAAAGCAAAAATTTGGTGTACTTCTCCCCCAAATCTACATAGTCCTATATCTACTAAAACTTACTTCATTATTTAAAATTTTTCGAAAAAGAAATCTTCAGGGCTCAGATAGTTTCACTGCTGATTTCTACCAAATATTTAAAGAAGAAATAATGCCAGTTCTACCCAAAATCTTTCAGAAAACAAAGGAGGAAGAAGTATATTTTATGAGACCAGCTTTACCCTATTATTAAAACTAGGTAAAACCATTTAAGAAAACTACTGACCAATATCCCTCATGAAGATAGATGCAAATGTCCTCCAAAAAATTAGCTAATTGATCCAGCAATATATAAAAATGTTTTTTTTAATGTTAATACGTTAAGACTAACTGAGGTTTATTCTAGGAAAGCAACATGTGAAAATCAATTAATATAATTCACCACCTTAACAGAATAAAGAAGAAAATCCGTATGATGGTATCAATAGCTCTAGGAAAATATTTGACAGAATTCAACATCCTGTTTATGTTAAAAACTCTTAAGAAAACTAGAAATGTTAGGGAACCTTTTCAATCTAATAGAGAGAATCTATGAAAACTCTATGGCTAAAGTATGGGAAGAAAGTAAAACCATTTTAATGTGCAGAAGATCTGGTTATATGCACAGGAAATTCTAAGGAATTTAGAAAAGAAACTACTAAAATTAGTAAGTT
This sequence comes from Canis lupus dingo, assembly GCF_003254725.2. Lineage (NCBI taxonomy): Eukaryota > Metazoa > Chordata > Mammalia > Carnivora > Canidae > Canis > Canis lupus. The sequence goes on from NC_064263.1 coordinate 33,195,054, forward strand.
TGCTTAGCAAGACTGTAGGATAGAAGGTCAAAACATAAAAATCAATTGTCTTTCTAGATATAAGCAAAAACAGTTGGAAATGATATATATATATGTTATATATAACATGAAATACTTAGGGATACATTTAAGAAAATATGTGTGAAATCTGTACACTGAAAACTAAAAATATTGTTAGAGAAATTCTTTAAATATCCAAAAAATTGAGAGATATACCATATTAAAGGATCAAAACACTCAATATTTTTAAGATGTTAATTTTACCCAAGTTTATGTGTAAATTTTTAAAAAGATTTTATTTTTAAGTAATCTACACACCCAACATGGGGCCTGAATCCACAACCCAAAGATCAAGAGTTGATTGCTGCACCGACTGAGCTAGCCACATCTTGTGATGTGCAAATTAAATGCATTATCTATCAAAATCTCGAAAGACTTTTTATTTTATTTTCAGATTTTATTTATTTATTCATGAGAGACACACAGAGAGAGGGCAGAGACAAAGGCAGAGGAAGAAGCAGCGTCCTCGAGGAGAATCTGATGCAGGACTCAATCCTGGGACTACAGGATCACGCCCTGAGCTGAAGGCAGACGCTCAACTGCTGAGCGACCCAGGTGCCCCTTTAAAAGCCTTTTTATTTTTATTTTTATTTTTTATTTTTAAAATTTTATTTATTCATGAGAGACACAGAGAGAGGCAGAGACGAAGGCAGAGGGAGAAGCAGGTTCCACGCAGGGAGCCTGATGTGGGACTCTATCCTGGGTTTCCAGGATCACGCCCTGGGCTGAAGGCGGTGCTAAACCACTGAGCCACCCGGGCTGCCCCAAAAGCCTTTTTAAAAAAGATTTTATTTATTTATTTGAAAGAGATCATGTGTGTGCACACAAGGTGGGGGTAAGTCAGTGTATTTAAAAGCAAGCAGAGGGAGAGGGAGAAACAGACATCCTGCTGAGTAGAGAGCCGGATGGGGGCTCTGACCCAGGAGCCTGAGATCATGACCTGAACCAAAGGCAGACTAACTGAGCCATCTAGGTACCCCTAAACGGGCTTTTTTAAAACTAGAAATTAACAAGCTGAATTTCCCAAATGTATTTTGAAATGCAAATAACCTAGAATAATCTAAACAAATTTGAAAAACAGTAACAAAGTTGAAAGATTTACACTATTTGACTTTAAGACTTACTAGAAAGGTACATTAATCAAGGTGTTGTGATACTGGCATAGACACAGATAAGATGACATTGGGCACGTTCAGGGTGGTATGGCCGTAGTCCGCACAGACACATAAATAGATCAATGGAACAGAGAAGAGAATTCAAACATAGATCTACACATATTTGGTCAATTGATTTTCAACAAAGAGGCCAAGGTAATTCAATGGTCAAGGATAAACTTAAAAAAAATTGTACTGTACTAATTAGCTGGATATCCATATGCAGAAGGAAATGACTTTAGTCACTACCTCACATCACCTGCCCCCAAAATTGGACCATAGATCAAAACATAAATGCTAAAACTACAAATTTCTAGGAAAAAACTAGGAGAAAATCTTTACAATTTGAAGTGGGAAAGATTTTTTATATAGAACACAAGAGGTGAAAAAAAAAAAGAACACAAGAGGTGCAATCACCTCGTGAAACAATAGATAAATTGAACTTTATCAAAATAGGACACTGCTTTTTGAAAGATAAATTAAGAAAATGAAAAGATGCAGACTAAAAGAAAATATTCACATTACAGAAATCTGACCAAAAAAAATTGTCCCCAGAATATCTTACAACCCAAGAGCAGTAAGGCAACAACCCAATTTTAAAAATGGATGAAACAGACACTTTTCAAAAGATGATACAAATGGCTAATAGCACGTGAAAAGATGCTCAATATTATTCATCATTGGAGAAATGCACTAGTGCGTAATGACATACATAATCACATAACCACTACACATCCACTCTACACTTTAAAAGACAGAGAATTCAAACTGTTGGTGAAGATATGCAGAGTGGAATGCCCATAAATAGCTCATGGGAATATAAAATTGTACAACCAATTTGAGAAATGATTCAGGCAGTTTCTTATAGAGTTACATATACATTTACGATATAAATCAACCATTCCATTCTTAGCTATTTATTTATTTATCTATTTATTTAAAGATATTTGTTTGCTTGTTTGTTTATTCATGAGAGACACACAGGAAAAAGACAGAGACATAGGCAGAGGGAGAAGCAGGCTCCATGAAGGAAGACCAATGTGGGACTCAATCCCCGGTCTCTGGGATCACACCCTGAGCCAAAGGCGGATGCTCAACTGCTGAGCCACTCAGGCGTCCCCATTCTTGGCTATTTACCAGAGAAATGAAAACATACATTCACATTCAAACTTGTACAGGAATGTACATATCAGTTTAATTCACAATAGCGAAAACCATAAATGACCCAAATGTTCACCAACAGATGAATGAATAATTTGTATATCAGGTAACAGACTGCCATTTAGCAACAAAGAGGGAACTACCTATACGCTCAGCTTCATGGAAATAATCTCAGAAACACTACAGTGAGTGAAAAAAGCCAGACACAAAAAGTACTTACTGAATGATTCCATGTATATGAAACAGTAGGAAAGGCAAATCTAATTGATAACGATAGAGAGAACATCAGTGAGCATATGTGGCACAGAGCTGAACATGTAAAGATTACCTGGAAAGGTCTGATGGAGATAATCTGTATGTTGATTGAGGTAGTGTGACATGACTGTATAACTTCGTGAACACTCATTGAATTTCCTGTAAATTAAACTTTGATGAAGTTGATCTTTAAAATTGTTTATATGGGGATCCCTGGGTGGCTCAGCGGTTTGGCGCCTGCCTTTGGCCCAGGGTGCGATCCTGGAGTCCCTGGATCGAGTCCCGCGTCGGACTCTTGGCATGGAGCCTGCTTCTCCCTCTGCCTGTGTCTCTGCCTCTCTCTCTCTGTGTCTATCATAAAATAAATAAATCTTTAAAAAAAATAAAATTATTTATATGGTTTAGAGCATGAACTCCAATTTTTGTAAGTCAGTGTATTTAAAAGAAATGTAATAGGGGTGCCTTGGTGGCTCAGTGGGTTAAGTGTCTGCCTTCAGTTCTGGTCATGATCCTAGGGTCCTGGGATAGAGCCTTGTTATCCAGCCCTTATAGAGCTTCCTACTCAGCAGGGAGTCTGCTTTTCCCTCTCCCTCTGCTGCTCCTCCTGCTTGTGTTCTCTCTCACTCTCTCTCTGTCAAATGAATACATAAAATCTTTAAAAATAAGAAAAAAAAAGAAATGCAATGAGAAATGGTCTTCATTTGACAATTTCAGTACAAGTCTGTCTTTTACCTTTTTTTGCATACTAAGCTTTAGACACATAGGAAGGATGCTCTGCAAAAACTCATTTTGTCACTTTCTTTAACTCTCCTTCCTTGCCCTCTTACTTTCCTTTCTCCTCAGTTCTCCCCTTAAAATACCAATAACAACTTATTTTTGTTCTGATCTTTCTAATTACAAAGCACTTCCCAATCTCATTTGATTCTCAGAATAATTTTGGGAGCCCAGATAGGATTATTTACTTGTTTCACAGGTAAAAACTAAAAAATGAGGGCCAGTGAGATAAAAGGTTTCCTGAGGCAGCACAGTTTGTACATGCCTCAGAACATAATCACTCTTTTCTTGGCTTCCATGTCTTTTTTTTTTTAACCCCCCACTTTAAAATATTTTTAATATTGTGGTCCTAGGAGTAAGCAGATACCTGGGAAAGGATAATGCTCAAGAAAACTTATTTATTTTTAAAGTAAACTCTACCCCCAATGTCGAGCTTGAACTCATGACTCCAAGATCAAGAGTCTCATACTGGGCAGCCCAGGTGGTTCAGCGGTTTAGTGCTGCCTTCAGCCCAGGGCGTGATCCTGGAGACCCGGGATTGAGTCCATTAGGCTCCCTGCATGGAGCCTGCTTCTCCTTCTGCTTGCGTCTCTGCCTCTCTCTCTGTGTGTCTCTCATGAATAAATAAATAAAATCTTTAAAACAAACAAAAAAAAGAGTCTCATACTATATTGACTGAGCCAGCCAGGCATCCTAACCCCCTATGTTTTGAATTGTTTAAAGATCTTACCAAAGTGTAAAAATGAATTTCACTTAGTTATGAGTAGTGATTATCATTATTTTAAAAATTAAATTTCATGAAAAATGTTGTCTAAAATGTTTTGGATATCTGAAATAGTCCTAGCATAGGATGTATAGGATGTGGGCTTTCAGTAATTATGGAATGTCTTGACAAAAATCCAGTCACCTCAGACAGATCAGTCTAGGTCTTAAGATACCTTTGGGTGCTAGATATTTATCATCAAGGCCTTATCTCTGGTGTTTAGCCCACAAAAGCTTCCAATGAAGGTTTGTAAAGGGAAAATTGATTCTTTTTATTCCCTTTTCTTATAGTTGTACGGTCACTCCCTGGACCGTCCTTTTCTTTCATACCTGTAGGAAGACATGTTTTTTCTGTTAGAACAACAGAGCCATCATTTATAGGATCAGTTAACCAAGTGACCCTTGCATTGTTCCTTACTTCTATTTTTGTCCAATTCCATTCCAGCTCAAAATCAGCTCTGGGGATCCCTGGGTGGCTCAGAGTTTGGCGCCTGCCTTTGGCCCAGGGCGCGATCCTGGAGTCCTGGGATTGAGTCCCGTGTCAGGTTCCTGGCATGGAGCCTGCTTCTCCCTCTGCCTGTGTCTCTGCCTCTCTCTCTCTATCATGAATAAATAAGTAAAATCTTAAAAAAAAAAAAATCAGCTCTGAAACCTTGTAATTTATACTTTTCTGAATTCCTCAGACTAATCTTACTCAAGAAGGCATTATGTATTGGTTATAGTGGTATTGGGACTTGAGACTGAGCGTTGAGGTAGGTTTATCTATTTATGTTTCTACTGGCATAATGTAGCACTCTTTTCTTTAATCTCTACACATTTATTGATTGAGCACATGCTCATTTCTGTGTTTACCACAAAGAGAGACATTGTTCCTGCCCTAGAGGAGCTCACATCTAAATTTCCAGTCATATAAGTCACATTCTCCGCATCAGTAGCTTGACAAAAAATAATAAACCTACGGATAAGTTGGGTGTGCTAATCACATAGCAGCTAAGCTTTTGAAGAGTCTTGGAGCCAAACTCCTTGTATGGATAAAGGAACTCTGGTTCCCCAGACAGTTATCTAGCATCCTATGAGCTCTATTCTCTCTGAAGCACAATACACAGGCCCCACTGCAGCTTTATATTTATTTTTTATATTTTATTTATTTATTCATGAGAGACACAGAGAGAGAGAGAGAAGCAGAGGGAGAAGCAGGCCCCATGCAGGGAGCCCGATGCGGTACTCGATCCTGGGTCTCCAGGATCACACCCCAGGCTGCAGGCGGCACCAAACCGCTGCGCCACCGGGGCTGCCCCCCACTGCAGCTTTAGATCTGAAAAACTTCCTGGGTCCCAGTTCCCAATACTACAGCTTAAAAACCATATATATTTTTAAAGATTTTATTTATTTATTAATGAGACACACACACACACAGGCAGAAACACACAGGCAGAGGGAGAAGCAGACTCCATGCAGGGAGACATGGGACTTGATCCCTGGTCTCCAGGATCGGCCCTGGGCTGAAGGCGGCACTAAATCGCTGAGCCACCGGCGTTGTCCAAAACCATATTTTCCATTACCACCTCTCCCTTTCAGTTTCAGGGAAAGGGAATTAATATTTTTGGAGCACTTTTTATGCGTCAGGTCTTTTTTTTTTTTTTTAAGATTTTATTTATTTAATCATGAAAGACACACACAGAGAGAGAGAGAGGCAGAGACATAGGCAGAGGGAGAAGCAGGCTCCATGTAGGGACCCCGATGTGGGACTCAATCCTGGGTCTCCAGGACCACGTTCTGAGCTGAAGGCGGCGCTAAACTGCTGGGCTACTGGGGCTGCTGTGTGTCAGGTCTTTTACATACATTGTGCTATGCTGTAATTGTCACAATTTCATAATGTACAAGTCAATCCTGGAATCTAAAATTGATATGTAGTAGTGCAAAGAGGATTGGATTTGGAATCATGAAAATTGAAGTATCAATTCTGGCTCAGCCACCAACAACTCATTACTAGCTCATTCATTCCTTTCTTCTTCTATTCACTAAAATATTTATTGAACTCTTAGCAGACATTTAAGCTTCATGATATGTGATAGGGATACAAAAGTGAATAAAACATAAGCCTTATTTTTAAGGCTATCACAGTTGAGGGATAGGTAGAGAGAGGAGATTTTTTTAAAGTTTATTTATTTTTAAGTAATCCCTAGGTGTAGACTCAATATGAGATTCAAACTCAGAACTCCAAGATCAAGAGTTAATGACCTCAAGATCAGGAGTCATATGCTCTTCCTACTGAGCCATCCAGATACCCCAGGAAGAGGAAATTTTTTTTTTTTTAAGATTTTATTTATTCATTCATGACAGAGAGAGAGAGAGAGAGAGAGAATGAGAGGGAGGCAGAGACACAGGCAGAGGGAGAAGCAGGCTCCATGCAGGGAGCGGGATGTGGGACTCGATCGCGGGACTCCAAGATCACTCCCTGGGTGGAAGGCAGGCACTGAACCGCTGAGCCACCCAGGCATCCCAGGAAATTCTTAAATAGACTGTATCAGTACACTGATAGAGTTAACAATAGGTTATATTGGGATGCCTAGGTGGCTCAGTGGTTGAGTGTCTGCCTTTGGTTCAGGGCATGGTCCTGGAGTCCTGGGATTGAGTCCCACATCAGGCTCCCTGCACGGAGCCTGCTTCTACCCCTGCCTGTGTCTCTGCCTCTCTCTCTCTCTGTGTCTCTCATGAAAAGATAAATAAATTTTTTTAAAGTTATATTAAGGAAATTTTATGATCTTTCACAATTTAAGTAGCTTGTGAACCTTGGATTCTTTATTTGTAAATTAGGAATAATTATATAAACCTTCCTTCCAGGCACAGAAGTTGGCATGTAAGAGATATTAATATTGCAAAGTCCACTGTTTCAGGGAAAGATTTTTGTACCCCCATTCCTCTTTTTTTGCAAACTAAAAACAATAAGTGATCTTTTAACAAGTTGCATTTGAAGGTTTATGATTCATTATAAGTAAATATGTTTATATAATTTTATTATAGCGATGACAAATATGAAAAGAAATTTCTCAAAATCTCAACACCCTAGAAAATCAATTTATTTCATTTGCCAGCTTTGTTTTCCAGTCTTTGCCCATGTTTCAAAGCCATAGCCTCATATAACTGTTTTTGTGTTGTTACTATATGTAATATTTGTCATTTTAATGGCTGTGAAATATTTAATTGAATTATTTTAATTTGCTTAACAGTTCTCATATTGACATTTCTCTTAAAAAGCAGTGTTTTAGTGAAGAATGAAAACTTTCTTTTTTTTTTTTTTTTGAGAATGAAAACTTTCAAAGCAGAAATATCCTGTTTGAAATCCTAGGTGAACTTCTTACTAAGTGAACTTGGGCAAGTTATTTAACCTTTCTGAAACTGTTTAACTTTTTTAAAAGGTGAGTGTAAATAAATAAATAAATGAATAAATAAATAAATAAATAAATAAATAATCTAATAGAGATTATGTTCTTATTCTGTGTTTACAGGTGATTTATATAAAGTTCCTACCAAAATTTGGAGACTCAATAAAAATCCTATTTTTACTAATTGGTAATCATAGATATGTAACGTTTAATACCTTTCACACATAAAGTTTATTTAATCTTTTGTGTCATTTTCTTAGTATAAAGTCTCATGAATGGGAATTCTTGGGGTAAAGATTATGAACATTTTTATGGCATTTAGAAACCATCTGAAATTACATTTCAAAAAATTTTTTTCAATTACTAGCAATGGATGGCACCACATCTCGCATCACATCCGCCTCACGGTCGCACAGGTATATTATTATGGGAAACCTTTGCGTGTGGTTGTTTTAATTTTTTTTTACGTGCTGCCTGAACATTTTTCCTTTTTGAAAAGCAAGACCTGCCTGTAGCAGCTACAGTTCAAAGCCACGTGGGCTGCGTAAAGCTCACGCGGACTACATCTCCCAAGGTGCCTCGCGCGCGCGCCGACAGGAAGTGGCTGGAGCATCTCCCGCCTCCACGCCGAGGCGAAGAGGTTCTATCCGGGGCCTTGGCGCTTCTCTTTCCTTTCGCGCCGGTTGCCGCTGCGGAGCGCGGCGGGTCCATGTGCGCTGTGAGCGGCGCTATTCCTGGCCCAGTAGCACCCGAACCCCGGGTTTGACCGAGTCCGCGCTGCGATGGACCCCAACACCATTATCGAGGCCCTGCGGGGCACCATGGACCCAGCGCTGCGTGAGGCCGCGGAGCGCCAGCTCAATGAAGTAAGGACGCCGGGCGGGCGGCTGACTGTGGCAGGCCGAACCCTCTGGGCCTGGCCAGAGGCGCGGACGGCGTCTCTCAGGGGCCCATCAGGAGAGGTGGGGCGGGGACCTGACTGCGAGTGCCACGCCAGGGCGCCACGGGCTGCTGCGGTGGTGGCGGCCTCCAAGGCAGCCTTTGCGTCGGATCCTGAGCTGGGCCTCTGGCTGCGGTCAAGGCATGAGGAGCCGGCTGAGGCGAGGCGGGCGTGACGGGCTGGACACATGGCAGGCTCGGGTGGCCAGCCGCCCTCTGGCTCATTTCCAGCTCGTTCCTCGCGCCCAGGAGGGGGCGAAACTCACTGGGAGGTTTTTCAGACGTTTCCGGGAGCCGTCTCGCTGGCGCCGGGTTCGGAGGGGCTCCAGGGAATGTAGAGCTGGTCCTTTGGGGGCTGCGCCTGTCAGCTTGTCATTTCACGGGGCTGATCGGTGATCTGCACAACTTTCCTGCCTGCGACTGGGCGGCTAGGGAAAGCTTTCAGAGGCAAGCCCCCCGCCTCTCTGGAAGGGCGAGGGTAGTGCGGGCTACCTATATCTGTATTAGTCTGATTCCCTGTTCTACGCTGCTAATGCCACAGTGGGAGGCAGGGCTCTGTAGTAGAAAGTGTCGGGTGAAGTGCACCCTTCCAGGTAGAGCTGAACCACTGATTTTCTTGACTGACCTTGGGCAAGTCGCTTAACCTTTTGCTGCTGAGTTTCTCCCATTCATAAAATTAGGCTACAGGGTTGCTGTGACGGTCAAGTGAGAACAGTGTAAGGCAGGGTGCCTTGAAACGTGCCAAGCTTGTTATCAACTCGCTGAGGATTGGTTCCTTTTTTCCCCCTTTATTTTCGGGGGAACCACACTTTGGTAAAACAGCCTTAATATGTGGGCAGATTACTATCTTCAGTTTTATTATTTGTTTCTAAATTTCTGCAACTTTCTATATTTTAGTATTTTAAAGGCTTCTTAAAAGGACTCCTGTAATTTCCTGTGCCAGTTAATAATTGGTCTTTTGGTATCCTACTGAGTCTGCAAGCTTTAGTGAAGTTCAGTGTACATTTATTTTTAAACGGAAAAAGAAGTCCCTCTTTAAAGTAGAAATTCAGTTATTTTATGCTCCTCTTAGCTGGTAGGAAACTCAAGTAAAAAACATTTATGTTGACTTTTCAGAAGCCACAGGAGTATTCCTAATTGGACATCTTCAGTGTATAGGCTGTTTTTAGAGATCTCTGCCCTCAAGAAACTTATATTTTTATAAGAAGCCTACCCAGAAAGTTTACGCAAATTAAGTGTAAAATTATTTTTAAATAAAAAAGTTAGGGACGCCTGGGTGGCTCAGAGGTTAAGAATCTGCCTTTGGCTCAGGGCGTGATCCTGGGGTCCCGGGATCCAGTCCTGCATCCTGCTCCCTGCATGGAGCTTGCTTCTCCCTCTGCCTGTGTCTCTGTCTCTCATGAATAAATAAATAAAATCTTTAAAAAATAAAATAAAGTAAAACAAAATAAAAAAGTTAAATCTTACATATGTAAGTGCAACTGTCATTAGATCATACCAAGAGTGATGCTAATTTTTTAAAAAAGATTTTGTGATTAATCCCTGCACCCAACCCACAACCTCAAGATCCAGAGTCCCCTGCTTTACCCAATGAACCAGTCCCTATCCCACCCCCCACCCCTCCAAATTGTTAGGCTCAAAGTCACCTTGGGAGGAGCTTAGATTTCTTTTGGGTATAAAATAATTCACTGAAATACATTCCCATTTTGAACCATTATGAAACTATGGAGGGAGTTCTAGATCACTTTGTTTTGTTTTGTGAGAGATACAGGTTAAGATGAACATTATTTTGTCTATGAAGTATTAATGCATAGGTAAGTTTAGGTGCCCCAAAAATTTAGTCAGTGATTTCTACCATGATTTTATTATTCTGACTAAACATGCTGTTTGTAATTGTTAATTTTAAAAATTATTTGAAAAAAAAGAATTGGTTCCCTTATAGAAAAATTTGAAATTCATCCATTCCTCAAGCAGATATTGAATGTCTAGTAATATACACTGACATCTTATACTTGAGACCTGGGATAAATATTTCATAGGCTGATTTTTAGAAGATGAATAATCAAAATAGTATAGCATTTTAAACTGTTAAGCTTCTGTTAAGATTTTGGAGTACTCTGGAATATTGAACAGTGCTTTTCTGACAAAATTTGTGGTCTAGCCTTTATTTCTGTGATTCTTAGCTGTTTACATTCTGAAATTTCTTTCCATTATTTCATCTTGATTTTTTAGTAATTTTTCCTAAGATAACTTTTCTTTTAATTAGAAAATTCTTATCTTTAGTCTTCATTCAATTTTAATCAAGTGCTTCCATTTGAATGCTTACTTGCTTTGACTTTTTTTTTTGTGGCAGAACCTTGATTTAGGAAACAGATCCCAGATAAGTCTTGAAGAAGGTTAACTGTAGTAAGAATGAGGAAGTAACAGTTTATTTCTGTCAGGCTCTTCTTGCTTTGGATAAGACAGGAAGCAATCATTCCATACTGCTTTTATTCAATTGGAATTATACTTTGGTTCATTTAGTTAAAAGAAAAAGATGATTGACATTTGAGTGAATCGCTTAAGCTAATTGAAGTGATATCACTAAGTATAAAAATTGTAAATGTTATCAAAGTATTATAATGCAGATAGTTAAAAACAGAGTTCTCTTGCCTTACAGTGATTGCACTTAACTGTTCCATCTTCTTGGAACTGTTTTATTTCAGTAATCTCCCAGACTTGATCTCTTCTATCATTGTTCAGCTGTCTCCGTTATCACCGAGGACTTCCCCTGAATACAACATTCCAGACACTCTACATCTCCCTTCATTTATTTTTCTCCATAGCCCTGGTTTATCATACATATTTTATTTAGTTTCACTAGTATAATTTTAAGTTTTACAAGGTGAGGATTTGTCTTTTGTTACAGCAGTTCTTTGATTTGTCAGTGTTAGGCTTTACTTCATTAGGGTAGATAATAATATGGGCTTTAGCTCTGTTAAACCACCCTCAAATTAAGGGTATTTAAACCATTTATATATTTTTATGTTACATATAGATAAAATTAAGAAAGTTCCGTTAAACTACTAGAGACCACAGTAAAGACACTTTTCGGCAGAAATTTCAAGATATATTTAATACTCCTTACTGACTTAACTCTGTGGCATGGCATGAATTTTGATTTTTTTTTTTCCCCTCTCAATTGCTCTTACAGTGTTGGACCACGTTGTCATGTCCCAATTTGAAATATCATCATGTAACAAGCTTTGGCTCAAAGACTGGAGAAAACCGATAAAAAGTACAAGAATTCTTGGAAATATGATTGAGAACCCACTTAGTTACTGGGTTTTTTGTTTTTTTGTTTTTTTTAACTATGAAGTGTTCTATACTAGCTGAGGGATGTTAGGAAATTTATTTAACTTCTAAGCACCATTTTCCTTTATGTGTAAGATAAAAGTAGTAATAGTATGTATGTCATAGTGTCATGTGGGTTGAGTGAGATGAGGCATGTAAAAACTTCAGGAAAGTATTTGGCACCTAATAAGTTCTTTCCAGGTTATTTGAACTACTGCATAAGTGCCAACTGATTAACCCATCTACTGTGCCATGCGTTTTATTTCCTGTCTCAGTCTAACTGTAGTAGTTGTATATTTCAGTGGAAAATGATCAGCACTAATGGAGAAGGAACACAGGTGTCTGAACAGTAAGATCATTAGTAGCATTACTGTAACACGAAAATTAGCACAATTATAAACACAGTGCCTGGCACACTATGGACTCTCAGCAATTACTTGTATGCAAAGAGAAATAAGAACTTGAGTAATAGAAATGTCTTTCAGTCTTTAAAGTAGATTTGTGGGATGCCTGGGTGGCTCAGTGGTTGAACGTCTGCCTTCAGCTCAGGACATGATCCCTTAGTCTCAGAATGGAGTCCCCACATCAGGCTTCCTGTAGGAAGCCTGCTTCTCTCTCTGCCTATATCTCTGCCTCTCTCTCTCTGTGTCTCTCATGAATAACAAATAAAATCTTTAGAAAAGTAGATTTGTGTACAGGAATCTGTCATTTATCATTTAAATTATATACCTTGAGATTAATTGACTTCTGTATATCTATAGGTAGAGTTTAAAAAAAATTTTTTTTTAAATACACGTGACATTTGGTATTCATTCAACATTCATCGTATATTATGTTTCCAGAGACTGTTTGCTACTTCCTACTCTCCCTCTCATTCACTTAGAAATACTTGTTTCTTCATTTATAAGATAAAGTTAAGATATCTCTGAAGGTTTTGGCAAATTATTATAGTAGACAATAGTCTTTCTGCATTCTTCCTGATTTTGCTGTCAGTGTTCTTCAGTGGAAACCTTTCTATACAAACCTTTGCTTGTGCGCCCACCCCTCCTGTTAAGCTCTTTCCACCTAAAAATAAGTTTTCTTGTTCACAGATCTTATTAATCCCATCTTAAATGCCATCTTTTCCTACTCAGACCTTCTTTGGTACTTTGTAAATTGAAAACTCCTTTTTAACACCTAGTTATATATATTTGTCCTTAAATTTTAACTATTTTAATTTTATTTGAACTAGATGATTGTTGTCACTTCTCTCTTTTTTTTTTTTTTTTATTTTATTTATTCATGAGAAACACAGAGAGAGAGAGAGGGAGGCAGAGACACAGGCAGAGGGAGAAGCAGGCTTCATGCAGGGAGCCCGATGTGGGATCCGATCCCGGGTCTCCAGGATCATGCCCTGGGCTGAAGGCGGCACTAAACCGCTGAGCCACCCGGGCTGCCCTGTCTCCTACTCTAAAAGTTCATTGACTTTGAACTTCTCTCCAGTGGCAATAAAATCTGTAGATGGTGTTTTTTTTAGTCTTGTGAGATTAGCTGAGAATGGACTATTCAACAACTCATTATTTCTGATTGTTTTCAAATATTTTAAAAATACTTGAAAAAATATTTGAGTGCTTATCATGTGGCAAATTCTATCTTCATGCTGGGGATACAATACTGTACACAAGACAGAGTCCTACACAAGTCCTCAAATGAAGCTTAGATTTGAACTGAAATTTTAAGTGTAATGTCAGGAAAATTTTTTTTGAAATGTTTATTCCGAATAACAGTTCCCAATCTGGTTCTTTTTCTTTTTTTAATTTGAGAGAGAGAGCAGGGGAGGGGCAGAGGGAGAGGGAGAGAGAATCTTAAGCCAACCGTGCTCAGTGCAGAGCCCTACACGGGTTTGATCTTAATGACCCTGAGATAACCTGAGCTGAAACCAAGAGTCAGGCTCCTTTGATTCATTTAATAGCAAATGTCTTTTGATAGGCACTGAGCTAAGTGGTTGATAAAGAAATTTGTGATTCCTGCCTTTCTGGAGTTTCATAGTCAACACGGCCCTCACAATGCATGCGGTTGAGACTTATAATAGAGCTATGTGTAAGTTTTGGATAAGAAAACTATTAAATCTGACTTTGCTTAAGGCAGATATGATCTTAGCATGAGTATTCTTTCCCTCTTATACTTGCAGCAAGAAAAATGCCTTAAGTAGAATTAGAAGGCTTACCTAGGAGCCTTTTAAACTTTCAGTTCCTAAACTTAATGTGCTGTAACGTGTTTATGTAGATAGAAATGCTGCTTTCTCACATACTTTATGTGAAAAAGTAAGTGAACATGGCTTTGATAAGTTTCTTAATACTTCTTTGTGTTTACCCTTTAAATTCATAGACTACCTGAGTCACTTCTAGGATTTTCACAAATGATTACAGTTACTACTATAAGTGATATATATTTTTTTTAATTTTTTTTTAAATTTATTTATGATAGTCACAGAGAGAGAGAGAGAGAGAGAGAGAGAGGCAGAGGGAGAAGCAGGCTCCATGCACCGGGAGCCCGACATGGGATTCGATCCCGGGTCTCCAGGATCGCGCCCTGGGCCAAAGGCAGGCGCTAAACCGCTGCGCCACCCAGGGATCCCTATAAGTGATATATTTTATTCATAAGTGGTGAGTTTGATTTTGTTTTATTAAAGGACTTATGAAATGTTCAAGTAATGAAAATATTAGGTCTGGAAAAGTTCAAAATGATGGCATGTTTGTAGTACAATTTGGCATGTCTAGAAATTCAGCAAAATATTTATGGGAATATAATGTATATTTTTGGAAGACAGAATAGTCTGGTAACATTCCTTTTTTTTTTTTTTTTTTAAGATTTTATTTATTTATCCACAAGAGACACACAGAGAGAGGCAGAGACACAGGCAGAGGGAGAAGCAGGCTGCAGGCAGGGAGCCCGATGCGGGACCCCATCCCGGGTCTCCAGAATCATGCTCCGGGTTGAAGGCAGCCCTACCTAAACCGCTGAGCCACCCGGGCTGCCCAGTAACATTCCTTAATTAGGAATATCTCTAAGTAGATGCTGTTTTGAATTTAGGAGAGGGAAAGTCCCTGTATACTTTGGCTGTTACACAGGAAATTATTCAGTGACAGCATGTTAAAGATCTGAAAGAAAGATATCACTGGCATTAATATTCATAAGTAAATTTCTCTTTTAGATATAGATGCACATAGTATTTAACTTATTATTTGCTTCTATCAGTGGCACATTAATGATGAGTTTGATTTAAAGTGGGGTTTTTTTCTTTTGGTTAATTTGGTTAAGGTAATTTGTAATTAAGTTTTTTTTAAACTCCTTGGTTGAAAAGCATTTTTTAATTTTTATTTACTTATTTTCTTGAAAAGCATTTAAGTATTACCACTATTTAATGAAAAACTGAAAGACATAATGAAGAGTCTCAACCTGGTCCTAATTCTACCACTATGATGACTTAACCTCTCTCTGCCTAATATTTCGTGTAAATAGAGTATTTGTCTTTGTCAAATTCTTCTTTTAAGATTGATTGATTTGAGAGAGAGCATGGGAGGTTGGGGGAGACAGGGAGGAGAGAGTCTTAAGCAGACTGTAGCAGCCCCATATCATGACCCTGAGATCATGACCTGAGCAGAAACCAAGAGTCAGATGCTTAATGGACTGTGCCACTGAGACGCCCCGTCTGTCAAATTTTTTAGTAAAGCAGAAAAGTTAGGGATCCCTGGGTGGCGCAGCGGTTTGGCACCTGCCTTTGGCCCAGGGCGTGATCCTGGAGACCCGGGATCGAATCCCACAACGGGCTCCCGGTGCATGGAGCCTGCTTCTCCCTCTGCCTGTGTCTCTGCCTCTCTCTCTCTCTCTCTATCTCTGTGACTATCATAAATAAAAAAAAATAAATAAATAAAAATTTAAAGCAGAAAAGTTAGAAATCCCTTTGCTCTTGGGACACTTGGGTGGCTCAGTGGTTGAGCGTCTGCCTTGACTCAGAGCCTGATCCCAGGGTTCAGGATCCAGTCCCACATCTGGCTCCTGCAGAGAGCCTGCTTTTTCCTCTGCTTATGTCTCTGCCTCCCTCTCTCTGTCTCTCATGAGTGAATAAATTACAATCTTTAAAAAAAAAAATCCCTTTGCTGAATAAATAAATACAATCTTTTTTTTGAAAAAAAGAAGAAATCCCTTCGCTCTTAAAATTATCTGGTTATTTTCATGCCTATATTTTGATGTCATAGTGCCCTCATGCTTGTCTTTTTCCTTAAAAATAGTGTAAAGTACAGTAGCTAATTGAAGCTCTCTTTGGTTGCATTGCAAAGAAGGGAAATAATAAAAAATTACCTCTTAAAGGGTTACTATAAAAGATACTGACATCAGGTAATTCTTTTTTTTTTTTTTTTTTTGACATCAGGTAATTCTATTGGAAAATGTAGGTCTAAAGGGGCAATTGATACTGAAGAAAACAACTTAAGTTTTAAGTCAGGTTTGAGGATGTGGTAAACATCAGATAGAAAATGTATAGCAGGGGGATCCTGGGTGGCTCAGAGGTTTAGTGCCTGCCTTCAGCCCAGGGCGTGATCCTGGAGTCCCAGGATCGAGTCCCATGTTGGGCTCCCTGCATAGAGCCTGCTTCTCCCTCTGCCTGTGTCTCTGCCTCTCTCTCTCTCTCTCTCTCTCTCTCTCATAAATGAATAAATAAAATCTTTAAAAAAATGTATAGCAGGCAATTGGGAATGTGGAATTGAAGGTTATGAGAGAAAGCAACAGTAGAAAACTTATTTTTCTGGGTAAATTGTGAGGAAAGGAATATGAACTAGAGGTGTGGGGTGAACTGGATGGCTTCATTGTTGGCCATGCCCGTTTTTTGGAACTTTAAGAAACAGGAAAAAGGAGACTGGAGAATTGTGCGTAAAAGTAGGAGGAAGCCAGGAAAAGGAATTTTAAGTAAGAAGGTTGGTTGTAGGAACTTAGTTTCCTTTTTACTTAAATGAATTTCATAGATTTTCTACCAGTGAACACGAATTACTTATGTAATAAGTAAAAAGCTATTAGGAAACAAAAGGTTGACATTTCTAAATGAGAGAAATTAAAGCAGAATGAAGACTTTGGAGGGAAAAGCTTTTAAAATATTGGTAACCTCGGAGAAAGCAATTTTCTGATAAAGTTAGTAGAATGCTAGTAAGAGGATGGGGAGAAGACTGTAGGTTAAAGGGTTAGTAGGGTCTGGGGAAATTTGTTTATGTGAGTATGTGTATTTTTTTCTTTTGTAAAGTTATACTTACTTTGGAGAATAGGGGAAGCTGCCCATGGAGTAGAAGTTTTTTAGGCCTATTAATACCTAGTAATAATAGCTTTCCACTTATGATGTTTTATAGTCATCTATTCTAGAATTACATCCTTGGTACTGCTTTAAGACTGTGTCATCCGGGACGCCTGGGTTAGTAGTTGAACATCTGCTTTCCACTCGGCATGATTCGGGGGTCATGGAATTGAGTCCTGAATGGGGCTCCCTATAGGGAGCCTGCTTCTCTCTCTGCTTCTCTGTCTCTCATGAATAAATAAATAAAATCTTTTTTTTTTTTTTAATAAATAAAATCTTTAAAAAAAAAAAAAGACCCTATCTTTATCTGATTGTGTAAAAATTAAAAAAAAAAAGTTCACACTTAATATAGGTCTCGATTTGGTCACAATTTACCTATTCATTTTTTTTAAGATTTTATTTATTTATTCATGAGACATACAGAGGGAGAGGCAGAGACATAGGCAGAGGGAGAAGCAGGCTCCTCATAGGGATCCCAATGTGGGACTTGATCCTGGGACTGGAATCACCCTGAGCTGGAGGCATACTCTCAACCGCAGAGCTACCCAGGCATCCTTTACCTATTCATTTTTGTTTTTCATTGTTGTTTTTCATTCTCTTAATAAAAAATCTCTTTTTTAAAAAATTTATTTATTCATGAGAGACAGCGAGAGAGAGAGGCAGAGACACAGGCAGAGGGAGAAGCAGGCTCCATGCAGGGAGCCTGATGTGGGACTCAATCCGTGGACCTCAGGATCAGGTCCTGAGCCAAAGGCAGACGCTTAACCACTGAGCCACCCAGGCGTCCCTTAATATAAATCTCTTAAACCTTAAACTTTTCCTTTTAAAAATCTTGTCTCCCCATCTCTATGGGTTTAAATCCTTTTAATGCAAAATTTTACCTGTTAGTCCAGGTAGAATTATTAATACCCCAACCTATCTTATAGTGATCTTTCATCTCTGTAGTGTCTGACACATTGTAAGTACCAATAGATAGAATAGAGGTAAAGGAAAAGGAGATGGAGTTGTGGCTGTTGAGGAATTTTGATGAAATGAATTAAAGGTGAATGTCAAATTATCTGGGTTAATGACAAATAATGAGAAGGTAAGAAGTTATATAGAAAGGTAGCTTTGTGTTACCTTTTAAACTTGAGTATTGGCAGTTTTAGTTCTACCTAATCATGTATAAATGACCCATTTGTTGCTTCAGTTTTCCTGGTTCTCTGATTGCTGGAAACCAGGAGCTTGAAGAAGGGCCTTTTTTTTTTTTAAGATTTTATTTATTTATTCATGAGAGACCCAGAGAGAGAGAGGCAGAGACATAGGCAGAGGGAGAAGCAGGTTCCATGCAGGGAGCTCTATGTGGAACTCGATCCTGGGACTCCAGGATCAGGCCCTGGGCTGAAGGCAGGTGCTCAACCACTGAGCCACCCAGGCGTCCCAAAGAAGGGCCTTTATTAACTAATGCCAACAGTTTACATTTATACCCTAACTTGTACTCTAAAACATTTATTGTAGCATCTTGAGGCCTGTATCAATGTTTACTTGTTGAGAATACCATAATTACTCAGATTTTAGAGTCTTTGTAATAAAGATTGATGGTAGTGATATTTTTACTTAAATTTATGTTTTAAGTTTACTATAAAATGTGAAGGTTTTTTTTAATATATGATAATTATAATAAATATGATAGAAATTCTTTCAAATATGTTAGTTTGCTGTCCCCAAGAATGCCAGAAAGTTATTAGAGATAACCTAGTGCTTAAAAGGGTAAGTTTTCCTATTTGAACAGTTAATCTATATCTGTTTACTCTTTTATAATTGTACTGATTTGTGGTCTTTTACTTTTTTTTTTTTTTTTTTTCATTTTAAAACTTAGTTGAGGTATAATTTTACATCCTTCAAAATATTTCTTTCTTTGAAAGGGGGGTCCCCCTCATAAAATATATCTGTCTTAAGTTAAACTCAGTGATTTTTAGTAGATTTAGCACGTTGTATAACTATCACCACAGTCTAGTTTTGGAAACTTTTCATTAACCCAGTAAGATCCCTCCTTCCAGTTCAATCTCGTATCCCAATCTCCTTTCAGTTCAATCTCATATCCCAGGCCTAGGTGATTGCTAATCTACTTTCCCTCAGAATTTTCTTGAGAATTTCATGTCTGATAGTATTACTTTATGTCTATTTGTTAACTTTCTTTGGGAGACTATAAGGCATTAGAGATTTCAGCTGGATGGAAATTTGTATGGGGCAGGTAGGTAGATATCCATCCAGGTTGAATTTGCTTGTTACTTCTGCTGCCAGAAACATCTTTCTTACCCCTTGGTCTAGCTCAGCTGTCTGAAAGTAACACATTACCTGTTGCACCTTTTAGACTTGTACTTGTGTGTTTTTGAAGGCAAAGTGACTTAAAAGAGTAATAAAATAAATACTTATTTTAATAGTTCAGTTTTGTTGATTTTTTATTACAACTTTATTGAAGTCAACTACTTAAAGTTTCCACTTTGTTGTTAAGATTTTATTTATTTATTAGAACATGAGTGTATGAGCTAGGGGCTGGGGGTAGGGGGGCAGGGGCAGACAGAGAGGCAAAAGCAGACTCCACCCTGAACAGGGAGCCTGATGCTCTTCTCCATCCTAGGACCCTGAGATCATTACCTGAGCGTAAGTGGAATGCTTAAAAGACTGAGCCACCAGTTCAGTGGCTTTTAGTATATTCAGTTATGCAACCATCACCACAAACTTTTTTTTTTTTTTTTTAAGATTTTATTTATTTATTCACGAAAGACACATACAAAGAGAGGTGGAGAAGCAGCAGGCTCCATGCAGGGAGCCCGATGTGGGACTCCATCCCAGGACTCCAGGATCACGCCCTGACCCGGAGGCAGATGCTTAACTGCTCAGCCATCCAGGCGTCCCATCCACAAACTTTAGAACATTTTCATCACCCCAAAAAGAAACTCCAAACTGTTAGTGGTCCCCCTCTCTGCCCCCTGCAAACCCCCCTTCCTAAGGTACTGGTGTCTTTCACAAAATGTATTTTTAAGGTTCACATATGTTGTAGCATATATCAGTGCTTCATTCTTTTCACTACGAAATAATATTTCATCACATGTATGGATATGCCTTATTTTGCTTATCCCTTCAGTTGGTGTACTTGTGGGTTGTTTCTACTTTTGGGCTATTATTAATTAATAATGCTGCTGTAACTGTTCAGATAAAAGTCTAGTTAATTTTTTTAAATTGAGGGATAATTCACATGTAATATTAAGCTCAAATATGTATAGCCCATTCCATTTTTACCTAGGTACCACTATTCAGATCAAAATTTATAAAACATCCCTATTGGCTTAGAACTTTCCCTTGAGACTTTCCCAGTTGATACCTTTCCTCCTTCAGGTTACCATTATTCTGACTTCTGTTAGTTATAAATTAGACTTGCCTATCTTTGAACTTCATATAAATAAAATCACATGGTATGTACCTAAGTAGTCTAGCTTCTTAACATGTTTTTTTGAGGTCCATATTATTGCTTGATTGCGTAGTTAGGCTTTTTTTTAAGTTACTGTATAGTATTTCATTGTATGAATTGTACCATAGTTTGTTTATACATTCACTTATCAGTGCACAGGTATTATTGTGGACATAAGCACTTATTTTCTTGGGTATATAAAACTAAAATTGCTAGGTTGTAAAGTAGGTGCATGTGTGAAACTGCCAGTTTTCCAGTATGATTGTACCATTTTATGCACAATCTACCAGCATTGTGTATGAGTTCCATTTTTTTTCACATTCTCACTAGCACTATGATGCTTTGCATACATTGTTTTCAGGTAGGAGTGTCCACTTGTACTGATTTTTTTGTAAATTGCCTGCATATATTTGCTAATTTTTGTTTTGGAGTGATTTTAACTCTTCCTCAGATGTTGCAGATATCCCCCCACCCCCTCCGCTTTTTTAAACACTGTTTATACTGATGAGAGAGTGGAGCATATAAAAATCTTACTTTTTTATTTACTTGATATGAAAACTATTTTTATAGCTCATGATTAGCTTTTTGGTGTCATGTCTTTTGGTGTCATGATTAGCTTTTTTTCCACCAAGATGATAAAAATATTTACCTTGGGGTTTTATTTTATTTTTTAAAGATTGTATTTGAGAGAGAGAGATGAGAGAGAAGTACTCTCACTGAGCAGGGCTCACTCCCAGGATCTGGAAATCATGACCTGAACCAAAGGCAGATGTTTAACCAACTGGTTCAAAAGGTTCCCCTGGGATTTTATTTTTTATATTTAAACCTTAAGTTAGAAGTTGATAAAATTCTTTTGTTAGTGTAACATTTGTGGAGTACCTATTGTGCTTGTAGGAAGATATAGTTAGTGGCACATGGCTCACTTTTAACTCACAGGTGGCTGTATATGTGGGGAGCCAACAAAAACAGTGGTAGTTGTGGTGGTTTTTGTTATTTTAACATGACCCCTGAACATAATCCAACAACTTTATTTGGGGTTCCAATCGTAGAAAGCAGTCGTTTTCAACTCACAAGGAAAAAATGTAGTATTGGGACCTCAAGAGAACTTATTTACAAAACCCCATATATTGTATTTTATAGGCTATTTATTATTTATTTATTTATTTATTTATTTATTTATAAAAGATTTTATTTATTCATAGAAACAGAGAGAGAGAGAGAGAGAGGCAGAGACCCAGGCAGAGGGAGAAGCAGGCATCATACAGAGAGCCTGACGTGGGACTCGATCCAGGGTCTCCAGGATCACACCCTGGGCTGTAGGCGGCGCTAAACCACTGCGCCACCGGGGCTGCCATATAGGTGATTTATAAAGGACCATTTGGCAATTTTCAGTTTATGCCCTACTGACTTTAGAACATACTCTGAGGTAGATGAGATTCTATTGTCAATGTAGATAAAAGCAACAGAAATTTGTTACATCTTGACATTTACTGTAATACTTTCACATATTTTACTTATTCCTTATAATCATCTTGTGAAGCAAATTTGGTACATTAATTTTGTAATTAAGTCTTAGATTTACTGAATCAACTTGCTCAAGAGTTAAAAATGTTGGAAGTAGCATCACCTGTATTTGTAATCAGACTGTCTGATTCTAGCTGTCCATTCCAGGAATTCATAATTTGATGCAGGAGATAAGATATATACTATAAGTAGCCTAAAAAGTTCCCTACTAGTAGTGTGGATAGTAGTGTCCTTTGTGGGCTCATTTATCTCTTTAATATAAACACTTTTTTACACTGCACTGCCCCTAGGTGATCACAGCTGCTTCCAAGGCATTTTTATAGTTGTTTCATTTTAGTTCTTCATTTAATAAATTTGTTAAATACCTTAAATGCCAAGAGTCATGAGGACCTTGGTTTACAAATAGTATAGTTCCTATCAGTGAAGCTTAAAATCTAATTAACAGCAGAGGCAGACATAAACCAGTCTATATATATAATGATTACAAATACGTAATAAATGGTATGGAGGAAAACCCCCCCGAGATTATGAGACTAATAATAGGGAGCCCTACTTTAGCTTGAATGATCAATCAGATCAATCAAAGCCTTCTCTAAATGTTTAGGAGGAGACTCAAAGAATGAAGCTGTGAACCAGTTAACCCTGGTGGAACACTGGAGAGAAGAGTGTTATAGATAGAAAGCTATAGCATGTACAGGACTCAGAAATGTAGTAATTATGTTTGTTGAAAGAACCTAAAGAAGGCTGCTAAGGTGGGAAGTAAGAAAGTTTCTCTAAATGAGACTGAAGAAATAGACCGGGGCAAGATAATGCAGGCCCTTAAATATTAAATAGGCTTTGGGAAGTCGAGTAGAAAGCTATTTAAAAAAAAAAAAATTTTTTTTTTAAAGGGGATTGGTAAAAAAATAAAAATAAAAAATAAATAAATAAATAAATAAGATTGGTTTACAATTTTAAAGACCTTTGCTGCTAAGTGGAGAATGAGCAGGAGGGTGGCGAATAGTTAAGAAAGATGATAGTCATTTGGACTAGGTTGATATTAGTGGGAATGGAGAAAGTGGGTATATGAGTATTTTGTATAAAGAATTGACAGGTCCTGATGCATTTAATTGGGGTAAAAAAGAGGGAAGTATTAAAGAGGTCATTCAGTATTTGACCTAAGTGACTGAGGATAGTGATGAAAAAATGGGGAGAAGTAGTACAAGAAAGTAGAAACACAGCTTTTAGGGGAGAAGATGCTTTGAACAGTATAAATTTGAGAGGCCTGTGAAGGTAGAGATATTAAATAGATCTCTTAAGAGTGACCTGGACTGGAAATCATGTATTTGACAAGTAGATAATATTTAAAGACCTGGTTGGATGAAATCAGCTGGGGAGTGTAAAAGATGGCCCATGACTTGAGCAGTTATAGTTTAAATAGCATAAGAAACCAAAGTAATTTGAGAAGGAAAAGACCAGGAAAAGTGGTCTATGAATTGCTTAGGTGGAAGGATGTTTCAAGAAAGTTATAGTGGTTAATGGTGGTTGGAGTACTGGAAAGGGCAGATAACTGCCCTTCATCCATTTAACTACTCCCATTCATGTCTTAAATTTAAGCGTTTTTTTCTGAGGTTAGAAGATTCTCCTTTTGATTCTTTAATAGTGTCTCTACCCCTTCTACTGTACTTTATTATAATTACTTGTTTTTACTATCCTTCACATTAAACTCTTAAGTTTCCATGGGGTCACAGAGCCTTATTGTTTTGTTTCAACCCTTGTATACTTAGCTCCTGGTGTGGTGTCATACACCAGGAACGCCTGAATAAACAATTTTTGGAGTGACAGAATTCCAGGTTCTAATGTAGAAGAAATTTTTTATATCCAGAGGGAAATTTTTCTGTTTCTAAGAATGTTTTTGTGGAATATTGGGGGGGGAGGAGTCTGTAAAGAAGAAACTAAAATAAAAGTTACAATTGTTCACGTGTATATGTTAAGAAAACATGCTAAAACTTGGGCTGAAATGAAGAGATGACATAGGTGGTAGTTATATTTGAGGAGAGGGAATGCTACTCTGAAAACATTCAAGAAGGGATATAGCTTGAATGTTCAGTTCTTTTTCTAAAAACCAGAAGCAAATATGACAGTTTAGGAATCATTAAGTAACTTTTTTATACTGTTAATGAACGTTACCAGGGTCTGTAGTATAAACTGCAAAATAGAAAACATGTAAAGAATAGCTCCTTTATAATCCCACCACACGAGAGATAAACTATATTAACATTTTGGGTATATTTCCTTATTTTCTATATATGTTGTGTTGGAATTTCATATAAATGTATTTATTATTATCATATAGTTTGTATCCTACTTTTGTTGTTGTTGTTGTTGTTGTATCCTACTTTTATTGTATATTCAAAACTTTGATTTTAGAACGCCTGAGTGGCTCAGTTGGTTAAGCATCTGCCTTCTGCTCAGGTCATGATCTCAAGATCCTGGGATTGAGCCCCATGTTGGGCTCCCTCCTCTGTGGGGAACCTTCTTCTTTCTCTCCTGTTCCTCCTCCTCGTGCTTGTTCACTCTCACTCTGTGTCAAATAAATAAAATCTTAAAAAAAATTGATTTTAAAATTTTCTGTTTAAATATAGCATACATACAGAATAGTCATTGTAAGGGTACAGTTGATTAATTTTCACAAACGGAAGACACTGAGGTAAAATAGCCATATTCAAAAATAAGACATTATTAGCACCTTGGAAACCACTTCCCAGGCTATTAATTTTTACTGATTTAGTCTAGTCACTCAAAACATCTCTTTGGAGAAATTATTACTGAATTGGGGAAATAGGTATTACAGAGGATATTGTTTTTGAGCTGTTGCTGTTCAGTGTAAGTTAAGAATGCTAGTTAGGATAAGTGGGAAGTAGAGCAGTATGCAGGCAAATGTAAACATCTAAAATATTTTAGGAGTTAGGTTATTAATTTTTTTTTTTATTCATTGTTGGTGAGTGATGGGGGAAGTAAAGCTGGGACCAACTTGCAGGTGGGTAGCCTTTTGTGCCAGTCAAACAGTGGAATAGAGTACTGAGAATATTTGCAGAAATTTAAAACTTTTTTTTATTTTTTTTATTTTTTGTTTTGTAGGCACACAAGTCTCTGAATTTTGTTTCAACACTGCTTCAGATTACTATGTCGGAACAACTGGATTTACCTGTGAGACAGGCAGGCAAGTTGCTGAATTATTTTCTTGGTTTTATGTAAATCAATTCTTTCAAAGGTTCATAATTGAATAGCAGAGGTGTGTTGGGTTGGCCCTTCAGTGATTTTCTTCCCTGAAAATCAGTTTTCCCTCATGTGCTTACTACAAACAGCTAGTGCCTTGGTATCGGTGGCAGAGTTAAAAGAATGTGTTTTTTCGTTGAATTAAAAGAGAAGCTGAAAAGAGAAATTGATAGGGTTTATTGAAAAGAGAAATTGATAGGGTTTATTAAAAGATTCTGTGTATTCTCTGTTTCCCTACCCAGTGGATGATTCTAAGATAACAAACCTCTTTGTTTATGCAGTTGCTCTTTACAGCTTTTGCATTTACTGTTTTAATCATTTAAAAAGTACTAAAGTAGTCCTCCTGCCCCAATCCATGACTGATTACATTTTAAAACCCTCAGTGGATGCCTGAAACTGCATGGTACCAATGCTATATATACTACATTCTTGCCTACACATACATACTTTTGGTAAAATTTAATTTGTAATTACGCAAGAGATTAGCCACAACTAATAATAAATTAGAACAATTATAACAATATACTATAATAAGAGGTATGTGAATGTGGTCTCTTAAAATATCTTATTTTACTGTTCTCACCCTTGTGATGATGTGAAAAGATCAAATGCCTGTGTAATGAAATAAGGGAAGGTAAATGATGTAGGCATTTTGACATGGTGCTAGGCTATTGTTGACCTTCTGCTAATATGTCAGAAAAGATCATCTGCTTCTTGATTATGGGTGATGAAGGATAACTGAAACCACAGAAAGTGAAACTGTGCATAAGGGAAGATGACTATTTCTTAGTTCCAGTGTCAACAAGATATTGAGCAATTCTCTCAGTACCAAATCTGTGAAAATGTGATGTGCTACTTCTCATATTATCCATTGGTTTGCAAAATAATGGAATTCATATCTTTAGTGTCCTGTTCTTTATTTGCTGGTGTATTAATTTTGTCATAGGAAATACAAAGTACTAATAATTCCTCTATTCTAGAAAAACCAGTTATGTTCTAGTATTATTTTTTGGTGTTCTTTTTCCCTACATCAATGTTGTTAAAATTTTTTTTTGCTTCACTTAATGTACAGTAAGCACTTCCCTTTTCTTTACATAATATTAGTCTTAAAATTTATTTCAGTGACTAATTTACCATAATGTGCCATATGCAGTGAACCATTTCTCAGTTGTTAGCATTTAATCTTAGATTTATTAACAGTTGTATTCACAGTACCTAAAGTATTGCCTGACACACCAAATGTACCCAGTAAATAAATAATGCATCTAAATTTATTTTTTAAATATTGGTATATAAGTAGCAGCACAATGATGGAACATTTTGGGGGCCTGTAAAATAAATAATTTCACTGGACCCTGGTGAGCAGTAAATCTTTTTTTTTTTTTTTTTAATTTCTAATTAAATAGAAAAACTTTGCTTTGATTATTTTAACTGTCATTTCTCTTTTACTAAAGAAGTTGGCAGTTTACCCATTTGGTTATTTTGTAGGTAAGCATCTTTGCCTTAGAGAGACAAATACCATACGATTTCACTCGTATGTGGAATTTGAAAAATAAAACAGATGAACATTGGGGAAAGGAAGGAAAAATTCGATGAAAATTGAGAGGGAGGCAAACCATAAGAGATGTTCAACTCTAGAAACAAATGGGGTTGTTGGAGGTGGGTGGGGGGAAGGGATAATTGGGTGATGGGCATTAAGGAGGGCACTTGATGTAATGCACACTGGGTGTTATATGCAACTGATGAGTCACTAAATTGTGCCTCTGAAACTACTTTAAAAAAAAGAATCTTGGGCCTTTAAATCTCAAGTTTTTACTAAGATGTTGAAAGTGGCATTTAGGAGGGACCGTAACATTTTGAGATTTGATTATGTACATTGGCAAAATTAAATTGTGCCAGAAAGTTGTATAGTTAGTATGTGCACAACCAGAAGCAGCCAAATTGTGGAATTAGTCGAAAAAATTTAAATATAATCATTACTTTAAAAATTACATTCTTATAATAATTGAATGATATTCTAGTGTAAATGGTGATTTCATCTGCTAGGCCTGAGAGATACACATTCATTCTGTCTTTGTAGCAGAGTCCAAGCATCCTGGATGAAATAGACTGAATCTTGGTATTCTTACAGTGCAATTCTCACTTGTTTATGTGTTTTATAAACCAAACAACTTAAAATATGAAATCATAATTATACAAATAAACATATATGCCCCATTCTTTTATGTATTATGAAAGAAGTACTCAGGGGCTCTATAGAAGACCTAGGGCTATATCAAGTCTTAATTTTAATCTTTGTTATGTTTTGTAGCTAAAGAATCAAAACTCTGGAAATATTACTAATCTAAAATATGTTACATATACGGAGTCAGTGTTCTTTACTATAAGTGTAGTTTGTCTTAAAACTTGTTGAAAGGTAATTTAATGTGTAGTCAATCTTTTTGAAATACTGTATGTGGAGTATTATTTTAATTCCCAAGATAGAGCAAAGTAGAATATAAAAATCATAGGTATATCAGTTATTCTTACTCAGATAGGTGTAATACTCCAGGTAAGAGTTAATTACTAATCAGAGAAGAGCTGATTAGAGTTTACTGATTGATTAATTTTGAATGATTTATGTTTCCTGTACATTATGTACATTTGTGATTGAGGGTTCTCTCTCTCATTTGCAGGGAGAGGACTGGATAAAAAGCATGGTTAACAATTTAGTTCAAAAAAAAAAATCTAGTTCATATTGTGTTAACTAGTAGAGTTCAAGATAGCAGTGTGATAGCTAACGGAAAATAGTAATAATGTACTTTTTGAACACAGCACATTCTCCCATAAAATAACATGAATTTGAGGTGGTATATTAATGAAATGCTTAAATTTATAGACTAAAAATTTTTATGCTGTAATTTTTCTCTGATTAAAAATAACAGCCTTGTATGTCTTAGTCATTTTGGGCTCCTGTAACAATTACTATAGACTGAATGATAGAAGTATATTCCTCAACAGTTCTGGAGGCTGAGAAGTCCAGAATCAAGGAGCCAAGCAGATTTGGTGTCTGATGAGGACCCACTTTCTGGCTCTTAGAACCCAACATGTTGGAAGGGGAGGAACCTCTCTAGGGTCACTACTATAAAGACATTAATCACTAAGAAAGGCCTCACCCCTAATACCATCAAACTGGGGTTTAGGATTTAAATACAAATTTGAAGGGGCCACAAATATTCGGTCTATAGTAGTGTTATTAATTGTGGAAGCAGTATTGGTTTGTGTATGTGATTTTGTCTTTAGAGATTTCACTTAGAAAATTTAAAATTAAGCCAAATAGCTTTCCTATAGAAAGGAGGATAAAAGTATAAATGTGATGTAAAAAGTCTTAATAGTTTTGTTTGTATAGTGCATTTGTAGAGTTTCTTAGGCTCTATGTTTAATAATAACTTCAGGGGTGATTGATTACTTAGGAATTAAACTTGAATTTTAATTATCAACTTAAATAGAATGCAGTATTTTATTTTTAAAAAGGGTATCTTCACTAACGATTGGTCTGAAAGAAATAAATGGTAGTGTGAACACTTAAAAAAGGGGTATTCACAGTGCTTTCACAGTAAATACTCTTATATTTTGACTACATTTTAGGTGTTATCTATTTGAAAAATATGATAACACAGTATTGGCCTGATCGGGAAACAGCACCAGGGGATATATCCCCTTACACAATTCCAGAAGAAGATCGACATTGTATTCGAGAAAATATAGTAGAAGCTATTATCCACTCTCCTGAGCTCATCAGGTATATGTATATTTTAAAACTTATCCATTGTAGCAGATACATAATTTGTAGTTTGTGAGGGAACAGTGAAGTGGGTCTTTTCAGAACACTTAAACCTGTCAGTAAATTTAAGAAATACTGTTACAAAATCCTTTTTTTTTTTTTTTACTGCAGTTTTCACATTTATAAAAATCAGAAACTTATAAATTTATGTAAAATTTGTGAAACATAGTGTGATCAGGTGAAATGGGATAAAGAAAACTGTAGAATGCTGTCATAATACTTTATATTATATGGTCTTGCTATTTAAAAGCTCTTATTTTTATATGATTTTACAGGATTTCTTTTTAGGAGATTGTATTTATTTTTAGATAAGAGAGCGGAGAGGCAGAGGGGGAAGAAGAGGGACAAGCAGACTCCTATCTACGCTCAATGTGAGCCTGTTGAACATGAGCCCTGATGCAGGGCTCAGTATCACCACCCCAAGATCACAACATGACCCAAAATTGAGTTGGATGTTCAACTGACTGAGCCACCTACGCATCCCTGAATTTGCAGTATTTTTAATGAAAATAGCTATACTCTAAATGAAACTCATCAGTTGATGATAGGGATGAAAGATAAGAAAAAATAAAATCACTTGTAACATTTGTCAGTTTTCTTTTAAATCAGTAGGAACAGGTAGTTTTTTCTCAGTGACTTTTTGTGTAAGCAGCCATTTTCTTGTATGAGTAGAACTTTATCTAGGTAACATTTCTTCCTCCTTATTGTTTATTTTTGACTTTCAGGGTACAGCTTACTACATGCATTCACCATATCATCAAACATGATTATCCAAGCCGCTGGACTGCCATTGTGGACAAAATTGGCTTTTATCTTCAGTCTGATAACAGTGCTTGTTGGCTAGGAATTCTTCTTTGCCTTTATCAGCTTGTGAAAAATTATGAGTAAGTGTCAATTCCTACAGAGATTGGAGAAGTAGGAAAAGTTTGGAAATTTTAAGGTGTTTTAACATTTGGCATATGGAAATAAGTGAATTATATGTTGATTTTAATTAAGTATTTTCTTTTTGAAATAGCATTCTTATTTTCTACAGTCGCTTCTGTTGATTCAACTAAGAAACTCCTTGTGCCCTTTCTTATTATTATCTGTTTCCCTATTATCCAATTCCTGACTATGGTCTTCTTAAATTTTGCTGATAAAGGCCTAAACATAAGCTTCTTTAAAATGTGAAGAGTATCAGAGTACTTTGAGCATTAGAGCTCTTTATTTAACTTCTGACTTTCTGTGAATTTTTTATCTTAGTTTGGGGTCTTGATAAGTTTCAAGAACCTACTTGTAATTCTTTAAGAAGGGTATGTTGGAATTTCATATGATCACTTTTAATCAGTGTTTTGAGGTATTCACAGTCACCTGTTTCAGTGTTTGCATATTTGAGCAAATTATAGTTCATATAAGTAATTAGTATCAGTAAGAAAGATTTTAGGCCAAGGGATCATTTTAGATCTGGGTTAGGGATGAGAAAAAAAAATCTAACCTTGGAAGTTGAGGTATAGCACTAAAAGTGGTAAGCCATATGTTGAAGGGATTATCTCAAGTGTGTAGTGAAAGTAATGAAATTTGTAGGCACTTGAAAGTTTTGATATCTGAAAATTATTAGGAAGGCATGAGGAACACACCATGATGGTGGCTTTGTTTCCAGTCCTGACAGCTGCACAGATGCCATTGTGAGCCCTCTAATTCTGGGGCTTGTAGTTAGCCTCCGATACCCTTTTTGGGTCCCAACTCAAAGTAGCTGATGAACTGCTGCTTTTCTTCTGAGCAGGAGAGAAATATACCATTTACAGCATTGGTACTGGTGTTTTCTTGTGTTCCCACCAGCTACCCATCTTCCTGCTAAGGAATGTTCCAGCTGTTGCTCCAACCTCTGTCAGAGTGCCAGTTGTTGTAGTTCTGGTAAGTGAGTGACTGAAATGAGAGAGAATAACAAAAATAAGCTGTTATTGTTGTTGAGGAGGTTAAGTCTCTCCTGTCCTATAATCTTAGCAGGAGAGAGTGTGACAGAGATTTTTTTAAATGGGAGACATAGGAGGCTGCTACAATATTGGAATTCCAGTTCATTTTCAGCCAGTGTTCGATTGTGGAGCACAAGGCATTCACAAGGGATCTGTGTGGACTGAAGCAGTTCTAAGAAAATTCATGGAGAAATTGGAAGTTATGGTGGTCTTCAGGAGCATAGATCCTCAGGAAATGCTTGTCAGTTGAAGGAGCACAGAAGGAGCATTTGAAGAGGAAGGAATGTCACATCATACGGAGTAGTATGAACAAAGAAGGAAAGGTACAGAGGTGGAAATGAGATACTGTCTTTAGTGGGTAGTGAGGAGAACACTAAATGGTATGGATAATTTCTGTTTAGAGGTGGGGGATAAATTTAGGCTGGTAAATTGGGACTATGGTAAAGAGGGTTTTGAATGCTGTGATGGAGAATTTGGATTTAACCTTTTAGACACTAATATATCATTGAAGATTTTTTTGGTTTTTTTAACAGAAAAGTGATGGGCTAGTACTTAGGATTTCCTATGTGCATGACTCACCAGATTGGCACATTGTAG
Organism: Canis lupus dingo; assembly: GCF_003254725.2. Lineage (NCBI taxonomy): Eukaryota > Metazoa > Chordata > Mammalia > Carnivora > Canidae > Canis > Canis lupus. The sequence continues at coordinate 33,226,803 of NC_064263.1, forward strand.
CCTTGTGGTGGTCTGCTTTTATTAGTGTCACATTTTCATGCTTTCAGAACTTTCAGGTCTTGTGGGATAGTAATTTGTTTCCTACTATAATTACTTTTATTTACCAATTAGCTTAGATAAGCAACTAGTACCACCTAATTTCTAGTCCTCTCCTCAATGTAGAGAAGGAGGTAGGAAAGAAGAGTGTATAAAATGGAATGGGTACCCTCTTAATGTTGATGATCATCTGGGTTTGATAAATGGAGAGAAGCACATAAATAGTTCTACCTTTATTGTTAAAGTGAAACATTGTCTATAATTACTATAGTTTGTATAATCAGATTGGAGGCTCAAAATGATTTCCTTTTATAAATTGTTATTTTATTGACTCAGAACTGTACAGGTGTCTTAAAATATATGCTAGGTGTGATTTCTCAGCACATTAAAACAATTTAAAATAATGTCAGTTACTTGTTTAATAGTCTTACTCATTATTAGTGAAAACATTTATCTTGGTGTTTTTTATTCTTGGCAATTTACTTTGGTTCTAATTTCATCTAGTAAGGAAAAAGAATCTAGCTTTTCTGCCTTTACCCTTAAAAAAAAAAATATTTTATTTATTTGAGAGAGAGAGAGAGTGTGTGTGTGTGTGTGTGTGTGTGAGAGAGAGAGAGAGAGAGAGAGAGAACAGGAGGGGTAGAGGGGGAGGGAGAGAATCTCAGACACCTTGCTGAATGTGGAGCCAGACTTGGGGCTCCATATATTAGGACCCTGAGAACATGAGTGAGCTGAAATCAAGAGTCAGATGCTTAACCAATTAAGCCAGCCAGGCACCTCTTATCTTTACCTTTTAAAAATGCGTTCAGATAATTCTTTTTTTTTTTTTTTTTTTGTGGGCAGCAAAGCAGTTTATTGAGCAATAATAAAATGTATTGAATTATATAGAGTACAAAGCTCCTGAAGAAGGAGGGGACCCAGGAGGATTGTCCCAGATACTCCATTCTTAAACACATTTTCCTCCTTCAGGAAGGTTACCAGTAGATAAAACTGGAGTCTGGTAGGAAAAACCAATTAAAAAGCAGTTTAGATTAATATCTAAAAAGATAAATTGTGTTTTTTAGAATAATGATTTAACCATTACTCTGTATTCTGCAAAGCTATTCTGCTTATTGACTCCTTAATAACGGAAGCTGTGGTATCTTTCCTATAGTTCTAATCTGTTAATTCAGTTGTTTAAAATTTTTTTCACTTAAGCATAGTTGAAGCAGTGTTTTTTATTTTTTATTTTTTATTTATTTTTTATTTATGATAGTCACAGAGAGAGAGAGAGAGGCAGAGACATAGGCAGAGGGAGAAGCAGGCTCCATGCACCGGGAACCCGACGTGGGATTCGATCCCGGGTCTCCAGGATCGCACCCTGGGCCAAAGGCAGGCGCTAAACCGCTGTGCCACCCAGGGATCCCGTGTTTTTTATTTTTTAAAAATATTTTATTTCTTTATTTGAGAGAGAGAGAGCATGAGTGGGGGTTGGGGGGTAGAGAAGCAGACTCCCCACTGAGCAGGGAGCCCAAGACCCCAGCCAAAGGCAGATGCTCAACTGACTGAGCCACCCAGGCACCGGACACAGTGTTTTTTTAATTGAAGTACAGTTTTTTTGTTGTTGTTGTTTTGTTTTTGTTTTTGTTTTTTAAGATTTTATTTATTTATTCATGAGAGACAGGCAGAGGGAGAGGCAGGCTCCTCCCAGGGAGCCTGATATGGGACTCGATCCCTGGACTGGGATCATGCCCTGAGTCAAAGGTAGACACTCAACCGCTGAGCCACCCAGGCATCCCTGAAGTACAGTTTAATTTTAAAAATAAATAAATAAGCCAATAGACTGTTAAAATAAACAATACTGTTAAAATGCTAAGAAATCTATAAGCAGAAATTTCTTACTTAGGTCAGCAGTTCTTTACCAACATCCTTGAAGTAAATGTGATTTCAGAATTCAGGATTTTTTGGGTTGGTTTTGGTTTTGGTTTTGGTTTGTGTTTTTTTTTTTTTTGGGATTTTTTTTTTTTTTTTTTTTTTTTGGATTTTTTGGATTTTAGAAAGACAACAAGGTTCATATAAGTGAACCAGCACCCAGTAGTCAGACACATATCTGCTACAAAATATGTGAATATCCATTCTATATGGTATAAATGAAGACCATAAATAGCTTGTTAAAGTCAGGTTTTGTTGCCATATAGGTTACAAAAGAGCTTCCTGTCTATAGTGCTTTTAGAAGTAGAATATTTTCTGCTTTATAGGTGCAACTTCTGCCTTAATTCTTTTGGTATGTAAATAACTTAAGGATGGTAATATATAATCAATTTTATATCCATCAACTACTTATATTTAAAAGCCAAGTCACTGTAGCTCCTCAGTTGTATCAGTATTTACAATTAGTGACTGTGTAGTGAAGTGGTTAAAGAGAGCAGACCTTGGATCTAGACTGAGGTTCATACCTAGATGAGTATGCTGGGAAAGATATTCCTCTGTTTTTCAGTTTCCTCAAACTGTGGAAGTAAGGATACTAATGGAGCCTTCAAGGTGCTCAGAAAATTTTAAGTATTTTATTATTAGTTGAGGTTTTTCTTAATTTGCTTTTGCTTGTGATTTGGTTTCATATAAGCTTTTTCTGTTCTAGGACTCTAAAGTTGCTTAGGAAATACTTGCTTATATTTGTGTGAACATACAGTTTAATTTTGTATCTCACACATACAAATAAAATTGTGAAATAAATTCTCACAGAATTAGTTTGTATTCCTACCCAAAGGTACAAGAAACCAGAGGAACGGAGTCCATTGGTAGCAGCCATGCAGCATTTCCTGCCAGTTCTAAAGGACCGTTTTATCCAGCTTCTTTCTGATCAATCTGATCAGTCTGTCCTCATTCAGAAACAGATTTTCAAGATCTTCTATGCTCTTGTTCAGGTAATTTTTATAAAGTAGTTTTTAAATATAAGTCTATCACAAAGGAGTCCTGTGTCGTAATAATAATTTCATTTGAAAATCTAGATTAAATGGATGATTTGCTAGTCAAATATAAATTGCCAAAATTATAAGTACATTAAAGGTCTAACCAAGCACACTTCCCTAAACACGAACAATTCCAGTAAATCTTAAATTATAATTGGCCAGTTCTCTTAAACCATCCGACACCATTTACAAAATTACTAAAAAATTTTTGTCTTTCACCTTAAGGATTCACAAGTTTGAAAACCAGTTACTGAAATTATAATTTATATCTAGCATGAACCTGATGTGTTAAATATATATAGATTGTCCCGATAATTACAAAACCTGTTTCTAAGTTTAGCACAAAAATACTAATTCTATGGGCTTGATTGGCACATTTGACTGGGTTCTTCATTTTTACATATTGTAAATCTTCCTGGGATAAAAGATATCCACTAAGGAAATGGTTGTATATATATTCTCAGTGGGATGTAATTACTTATATGAAACAGTTTTTGATCAGGTTTAAAATTCTAGTTCTTTTTGTGCCAGTAGCCACAGAAGGATTCATCTCATCTACTGGAACCTTTGGTTCAGTTCAAACCCTTTCTCATTTAAATAGACCTGTAGGCCCGCCCCCCAAAATAATAATAATAAATAAATAAACAAACAACCTACCTGTGCCTTTACTTCTACTAAGATTGTAACTGACTCACTCTGTTGTTTGGTTGGATTTTGCATGTCTTTGCTGGATCAGGAAGGACAATTCTCTCCCAGTGTTAACCAAAGGGCATTTTAATGCCATTCCATTGGCTTCTTACAGAATTTTTAAAACTGATTTGGGTATACAAGATCTATATTGTTCTCATTTGTTTTCAAATTGGTAAGATAACTTTTAGGTTAATAAGTTATTTGACACTAGCGTTCCCTGATACCAAATACAGTCACTTTTGAAAATAGATATCCTGAAATCCTAAATAGAATATTGATTTTATGAGCCCATTAAGAGAGGATTTATCCAAAGAATGTAAGAGTGAATCAATGGTAAGAGATCAGTTCCTGTGATTTAACTCTTAAATGGAAAAAAAAAACAACCCTGTAATCATTTTTAAAGATGCCAGATAAAGCATTTGATAAAATTTAGTAACCATTCCCATTTAAAAACAGAGTCTTGAACTAGAGATTTTCTTCATTTGATAAGACATTCACTAGAAATCCATAGTATCACTTGTAGGGTAAATATAAGACATATTCCTGATAATTCAGGAATAAGACAAGGAAGTCCACTGTCAGTGCTATAGTTCTCCATTGTAGGTAACTGACCAAATCAGCCAGATAAGAAATTTGCTTATGTGCCAAAAATAGGAAATGTGGATTGAATGAAATACTTATTGTAGGTTCTCTGAAGAATTAAAGGAAGTGGGATTTTCATTTGTAAGGATTTTAAAGTATCAATTTTTGATTTTCATTTAGTATACACTACCACTGGAGCTGATAAACCAACAGAACCTGACAGAATGGATAGAAATTTTAAAGACTGTTGTGAACAGAGATGTGCCTAATGTAAGTCTATGTGTGTTCTTATATTACTAGAATATCTAATTATCTTTTGAGAATTTTAACTGATTAATGAGTTTCTGTAATTTATGATGCAAATTATTCTAGATAAAACATTTGTTTACATATATGCAATACTAAGTAAAAAATTGTGAAGGCTTATTCATATACTATTGTTTAGGTACTTTTATCTGTCTTTATCTTAATGCTTCTGTTTCTTAACTTCTCAATTAGTATAAAGATTTTATTTATTTGAGAGAGAGAGCACATGAGCAGGAGGGAGTGGGAAAAGCAGACTCCCCACTGAGCAGAGAGCCAGAAGCTGGTCCTGAGATCATGAATTGAGCGAAGGCAGTTGCTCAACTGACTGCGCCACCCAGTATAATGAACATATATTATTTAAAAAATTCTTTTAGGGGATCCCTGGGTGGTTCAGTGGTTTGGTGCCTGCCTTTGGCCCAGGGCACCATCCTGGAGTCCCGGGATTGAGTCCCACATCGGGCTTCCGGCATGGAGCCTGCTTCTTCCTTCTCCTGTGTCTCTGCCTCTCTCTCTGTGTGTGTGTCTATCATGAATAAATAAATAAATCTTTAAAAAGAAGGAAAAAATTTAATTAAAAAAATAAAAATTTCTTTTAAGTTTTATTTATTTAAGTAATCTCTACCCCCAACATGGGGCTCAAACTCATGACCCTGAGATCAGGAGTCGCATACTTTTCCACCTGAGCCAGCCAGCCAGGCACCACATCTTATCTTCTCAGTTTTTAATTTTTTGTTTTTAAACTTTTTACATTTATGTTTCAGTTTGTTAGGGTAGGAATTTCTTGTTTTGTTGGTTTTTGTTTTTTTTTTTTAAGATTTTATTTATTTATTCATGAGAGACATACACAGAGAGAGAGAGAGAGGCACAGACACAGGCAGAGGGAGAAGCAGGCTCCATGCAGGGAGCCTGACGTGGGACTCGATCCCGGGTCTCCAGGATTACACCCTGGGCTAAAGGTGGCGCTAAACCGCTGAGCCACCCAGGCTGCCCCTCAGTTTTTATTTATTTTATTATTTTATCATTATTTTTTATAAACTTATTTTTATTTTTATTATTTTTAAGGATTTTATTTATTCATTCATGAGAGACACACAGAGAGAGGCAAAGGGGGAAGCAGTCTCCCTGCCGGGAACCTGATATGGGACTCGATCCCAAGACCCTGGGATCACTACCTGAGCTAAAGGCAGATGCTCAACCACTGAGCCACCCAGGCGTCCCTACCCCTCAGTTCTTAATTAAGAGTTGGTAACATATATCACCTCAAAATTCTTTTCTTCTTATGATGAGGATTTTTTTTTAAGCTTTATTTAGTTTAGAGAAAGAGTGTGGGTGTGTGAGCAGGGGAAGGGGTAGAGGGAGAGGAAGATAGAATCTTCAAACAGACTGTCCACTCAGTGTGGATGCCCATGTGAGGCTCAATCCCAAGGACCCTGAGATCATGACCTGAGTCAAAATGAATAGTCGGAGGCTTAACGACTGAGTCACCTAGGTGCTCCATGATGAGAATTTTTAAGATCTACTCTGTTAGCAACCTTCAAGTATATGGTACAGTATTGTTAACTACAGTCACTATGCTGAACATTTTATCTACAGAACTGATATATAACTGGTTTTGACTGCCTTCTTAAATTTACTGTGGTAATTATTTCACATTGTATATGTATATCAAATCATTACGTTATACATCTGAAATGGATACAATGTTATGTATTATTTATGTATTTTTAAAAAAAGGACTCAAAGGGCATCCAGGGTGGCTCGGGTTTAGCACTGTCTTCAGCCCAGGGTGTGATCTTGGAGACTGGGGATCGAGTCCTGGGTCGGGACTCTGCCTCTATCTGTGTGTGTGTGTGTGTGTGTGTGTGTGTGTGTGTGTGTGTGTGTGTCTCTAAAAAATAAATAATCTTAAAAATAAAAATAATAATAATAAAAAATAAAAAGCACTCGGAGCTAGATTTTAGCCTAATAATTTGTCAGAAGACTTTGTGGTTAGTTGCATTACTTGTTTTTTTAAATAACACTTAAAAAAAAAAGATTTTATTTATTTATTTATGAGAGACAGAGAGAGAGAGAAGCAGAGACACAGGCAGAGGGAGAAGCAGGCTACATGCAGGGAGCCTGACGTGGGACTCAATCCTGGGTCTCCAGGGTCATGCCCTGGGCTGAAGGCGGCGCTAAACCGCTAAGCCACCCGGGCTGCCTTTAAGTAACACTTTTATTAGAGAGATAAACCATATGTCCTAAAAATTCACCTTTTCAAAGTGGGTTTTAGTACATGCAGAATCGTCCAGCTGTGTTTTTTTAATTTAGTCTCAATTTTTAAAGTAACTGCAATTTTTCTTGATAATCTAGTTTTCTAGAAGGCACTGAATTCATTTTTTAATTTTTTTCATTCCCCCCGTCCCCTCTGAATTTATTTAAAAAATTTTTTAATTAATTAATTAATTTATTTATTTATGATAGTCACAGAGAGAGAAAGCGAGAGAGGCAGAGACACAGGCAGAGGGAGAAGCAGGCTCCATGCACCGGGAGCCCGATGTGGGATTCGATCCTGGGTCTCCAGGATCGCGCCCTGGGCCAAAGGCAGGCGCCAAACCGCTGCGCCACCCAGGGATCCCCTATTTTATTTTATTTATTTTATTTTATTTTATTTTATTTTATTTTATTTTAAATTTTTATTTATTTATGATAGTCACAGAGAGAGAGAGAGAGAGGCACAGAGACATAGGCAGAGGGAGAAGCAGGCTCCATGCACCGGGAGCCTGATGTGGGATTCGATCCCGGGTCTCCAGGATCGCGCCCTGGGCCAAAGGCAGGCGCCAAACCGCTGCACCACCCAGGGATCCCGGGATCCCCTATTTTAAATACAGATATAGAAGGGTTATATAAGGGATCCCTGGGTGGCGCAACAGTTTTGCCTGTTGCAGATCTTAATATAAAAGTAATTTTTTGTATCTACCTTCTTTTGCGTGATATATTTGTGAGATATATTATTCATGTTTTGATATACTAGACTGTTCGTTATATACCAGTGCTCTCCTCATGTTGTGTTGTAGTTTTTATTACCAAGTAGTATTTTCTTATGCGGCTATGCTATAATTTATTTATCCATTCATAAGCTGATAGAAAGCTGGGTAGTTCCAGGCTTTTAGTAGTACAAATCAAGCTGCTATGAATGTTCTTTCACAAATCTTTTTGTGATCACTTATTTTCATTTTTCTTGAGTAAACACCAAAGAGCAGGAGTGGGTCAAAGTATATGTATATGTTTAACTTTATAAATAACTTCTAAAGTGATTTCCAAAGTGGTTGTACCATTGCTCTCACATTTAGTTTTAGTTTGTGGTTGCTCCACAGTCTTAAGTTTCTTGTTGTAAATTAAAAATATGTTGGGATATCATAGGTGAGTATGTAAGGGTCCAATCTGTTCTTTTAGTGATCTATAGTAGTCTTTTATAGATGTTCCATAATTAAGCATCTCCTTATTAGTGAACATTTAGGTTCTTGGTAGTTTTTTACTATGGTTTTTAAATAAATGTTCTCATCTGTCTATTCTTGTGTGTTTATACTAATATTTCTAAAACTAGATTTCTGAAATGGTGTTTCTCATGCTCTTTTGATTTGAACTATGCTCTTTTTGATTCATCTACTTTCCATGACCTTGACTTTTCGTTATTTGGATTTTTGACTAAAATGTTTGTTTGAGCTTGCTCTATAAGAGCAAGCAATTTTAAAAGCATATCCAAAAAAAAAAAAAAAAAAAGGCATATCCTTTGTAACCAAGTAGTGAAGCAGGTGAAAGTGCCTCCTACGTTTAAATAAGAGTTAGTATTTTTCCAAATCTAGCCTTTATTACAAAAGGCCAACATTGGGGGAACACTTTTTGTGAGACTCTTCTCACCTCCTGCTGTTCCTCTTAGATTATATAATCTCTTCCTATCATTAAATAAATATCTCTTTAAAGGAAACACTTCAGGTTGAAGAAGATGACAGACCAGAGTTACCATGGTGGAAATGTAAAAAGTGGGCTTTACATATCTTAGCAAGGCTTTTTGAAAGGTAAGCTTCTCCCAGTATAAGATGATTTAAATTTATTTTTTTCAAATTGTTTTGTAAGTGTCGATATATAAAGCATTATAAAGAAACAGTGGGCTTTTTAATGTTCTTTTAGATATGGAAGCCCTGGCAATGTTTCCAAGGAGTATAATGAATTTGCTGAAGTATTTCTGAAGGCATTTGCTGTTGGTGTCCAGCAAGTAAGTCTAAGAATTATTCTAAATTGAAAAATGGCATTATTAGGTTAATTTCTCTTTTTTTTCTGGTTCATTGGTACCCAACGATTGCATGTATCATTCTTTAACATTTTGAACCTTGTAGCATTTCCATTTTTGGTCTTACGTCTTCCTTATTCTCTTAAATTTTTGAGAACCCCAGCAAGCTTCCAACCTATTATATATTAACACACAAAAAAATTTTTTTTAAATAACTGCTTCCGAAAATGAAAAGTTTTTAACAAAAGGGAGTGGCATTGTTAAAACTTTCTTATTAATATTTTGTATGGCTTAATAAAGGCAGTTATATTCATCTACTTATGTATTCAGTCAGTTTTAATTTATTTTGGTGAATATAAATACACACCATGTAGCCTCAGAGAAGTTGGAAAATCAGAGCCTGTTTTTTCCCCCCAGAGGCTGTTTTAATATATTTTTCACATAATTGTGGAAATTCTTTGATACCATATCAAATGTGATGATAGTTTCTTTTCTTTTCTTTTCTTTCTTTCTTTTTTTTTTTTTTTTTTTAAGTAAATTCTCTACCCAACCATGGAGCTTGAACTCATGACCCCAAGAGTCAAGTTGCATGTTGTACTATCTGAGACATTCAGTAGTGGTAGTTTCTTAAAGGTTAATTGCAGTGTAGAGTTTGTAACAAGCATTTTTTTATTGTTAAAACTGTTGATCTGTATTGCACTTTTTTTTTAAAAAAAGATTTTATTTATTTATGAGAGACAGAGAGAGAGGCAGAGACATTGGCAGAGGGAGAAGCAGGCTCCATGCAGGGAGCCCCATGCGGGACTTGATCCCAGACCCCTGGGATCATGCCCTGAGCCAGAGGCAGATGCTCAACCACTGAGCCACTCAGGCATCCCTGTATTGCACTTTGAATGGATCTTTTATCCATACATGATTTTGTAATAGCTAGTCATTTGGAAATTAAGTAATGAAGATTTTCCAAATGTTAATGCATTTAATTGTGCAATATTTTTTTTAAAGGTGTATTTGTTTATTTGAGAGAGAGAGAGAGAGAGAGAACACAAGCAGAGGGAGAGGGAGGAGGGAAGCAGATTCCTTACTGGGTGTGGAACCCACCTTGGGGCTCATTCTCATAATCCTGAGATCATGACCTGAGCAGAAATCAAGAGTTGAAGGCTTTAAGTTGAGCCACCCAGGTGCCCCTCATTATGTAATTTAAAAAGGAAATCACATTTACTAATATACCACTGATGTTATTAGAAATATCTTTAAATATTGGAAAGTTAAGTGGAGCTAAGTCTTTACATCTAAGATTTTGAGAATTCTAATTTTTGTTTGAAATCTCAAATTTTGGGCAGCCCCGGTGGCGCAGCGGTTTAGCGCCGCCTGCAGCCCGGGGTGTGATCCTGGAGACCTGGGATCGAGTTTCACGTCAGGCTCCCTGTGTGGAGCCTGCTTTTCCCTCTGCTTGTATCTCTGCATCTCTCTCTCTCTCTCTCTTTCTGTCTCTCATGAATAAATAAATAAAATCTTTTTTATAAAAATGAAATCTCAAATTTTAATACCAGTAACAAACTGTTGGTTATTTTCCGTGAAGTGATAGGCTCATTTTATTCAATTTTGAGGAAAAATATGCTATATACACAAGTCTATATAACCATAGTTTGTCAGTTACTCTTTCCAAGTATATGATAGCGTTTGATGGGAAAAGCTACTATTTCAGCTTTTCCTCCAACCATTGTACTTTGGTATGTAGCAGAAGTGCTACCTGTATACTCCGCATTTAATAATACTTATATTTCTGATTTGTTAAGGGTGTTTCTTAAGGAAGGGTTGTTTTGGAGTTAATATGGCTGTAAATAATATAACTGCGGGTATAGTTTGGTGCCACTCCTTGATTCATGTTAGGCATGAGAAGTTTTGCCACCATTGATGCAGACGTCAAAATAGTAAAAAGGGCAAGTAACATCTTAGCCTTATGAAAATAGTTTTGACCTCACAGACCCTCCAGGAGGTCTGTGGGCCAGGTCTTGACAACTGCTCTTCTGAAATACCATGTAGAATTAGATCTCTCGGCAGACATTAAATAGGTAAGTGGTTTGGGTAAAGTTTTTCTGGGAGGTAAATTTTGGTATGTTCAGTAAGTAACCTATGGTTTTCTTTTTTTATACTTAATCAGAAACTAGTCCTTTGACATATAATATTAATTCAGCTTGTTTTTTTGAATACCTGGGAATAAATATGGTTGTCTAATACATAATTTAAAAAATTACTTTCTTTTTAATAGAATATGGTTATTTTAGGATGATGATCTGGGTATTAATGTGTCAGGTGTTTTTGCTGGCTTATAAAGTTAAATTTCTGTTTAACTTGGTTTTTGATCAAGTATTTTTTTCAAAGGTTTTATTGAAGGTATTATATCAGTACAAGGAGAAACAATATATGGCTCCTCGAGTTTTACAACAGACATTAAATTACATTAATCAAGGAGTTTCTCATGCCCTCACCTGGAAGAATCTGAAGCCTCATATACAAGTAATACTTTTCTATCTGAAATATTTTTTCTGGAAAATGAAATGGAAATAACATTAATGATCATAAAGGTTGAAAAATGCATATTTCGTTGACTTCTATTACTTAGTCTAATAGCTTTGAGAGTATAATAGGAAAATGAGAAAATACCTTGGCATAAACTTAAAAAAGCTATTTTGTGAATATTCAAATTACCTTTTAATCTAAAACTTAAAATTTGCCTTTAAATTCTTAGTGCTGGCTTATGATTGTAACATTTTAGTCCATGTAATTTGGAAGAAACAAAGATTAGTTTTGAGGATAATTCATATTCATGTACTATTTGTATGATTAGTTTATTTGCTTTATTTAGAACTATAGGATTGATGGACTAAAATTTCATATTTCTCAGAATACTTGGAACCTATATACACTTATATCTTATTTTATAATTACTTGTTTCACCAAGAGTAATAGTATGTACCTTGATAGTTGATCTGAGAATCATTACTAAAGTTTGATATATTAAGCTTTAAAATACGTATTCTAGGGTTGCTTTTGTTTTAGCACGTAACAAAAATTGAAGGCTGACTTAAGGTTACTTTCTTCTAAATTGCAGGGCATTATCCAAGATGTTATTTTTCCACTGATGTGCTATACAGATGCTGATGAAGAACTTTGGCAAGAAGATCCTTATGAATATATACGCATGAAGTTTGGTAAATTTTCAGTTTCTTAGAAACAAAATGTATCAGTAGCTAAGTTTATATATAGTATACATAGGGAAGTATTAAGGCCTCACCTTTGGTACTGAAAAATCTTTGTTTTAATGCAGTTTATCCATTTTGTAGACTTCTTGGGTCTGTTCATTAATTATGGCATTTGATAGTGATAATCATTTTTAGCAGCCACAAATAGTAGTATTACTAAGTTATAATTATTGGATGTGCTTCTGGCACATGCCAAAATTGTTAGAAATTTAAGATTACACCTTACACTAAGTGTTGATACTTTTGGATCCCATGTGAGTCATCAAATGTGTGGGAATTGAGAAGACACATATTAGAAGCTGGAGTCACAAGGAGTCTTACATAAAATAAAGAATTGTAATTTGGCTAACATTGAGTTTTAGTCCTTCTTCCTACCACAATCTGTTGTATTTGTAGTAGATATACTTTTGTATCCATGTTGTGAAAATTCTCACATTATGAAAGAAAAGTAGTTGTTATGAAAAATTAATGGTCTAAAATTTGTACTGAAGAGACATGAAATTAGGCTATTGCAAAATTATATAGGAACCTGGGTTGATTTTTTTCGTGTTTATTTTTATTTTTTTATTTTTTATTTTTTATTGGAGTTCAGTTTGCCAACATATAGCATAACACCCAGTGCTCATCCCATCAAGTGCCCTCCTCAGTCCCATCACCCAGTCACCCCCACCCTCCGCCCACCTGGGTTGATTTTTATGCCTTGCATTGAACGTTTAGCAAAATTTTAAGGTTTTGCTTTTTACAGAGCACCATTTGTAAATTATGTGAAAATATTTGTTGAAGAAATTGAAATGCTGGTTTTCATGTTAATTTTAAATTTATTCTCTAGATGTGTTTGAAGATTTCATCTCTCCTACCACTGCTGCCCAGACACTTTTATTTACAGCTTGTAGCAAAAGGAAAGAGGTAGGGAACTTTAGCTTTAGTATTTAAAATTTGTTCAGATACACACTCAGCTTTTAATGTTAGCCACGTGAGTCATTTTGTCTTTTTGTTGTTAAGGATTATTGGTAAATCCAATAAAGTTTAACTTTCCTTTTAAAAAAATCTAGGTACTGCAAAAGACAATGGGATTTTGCTACCAGATTCTTACAGAACCAAATGCTGATCCTCGGAAAAAAGATGGAGCCCTGCATATGATTGGTTCTTTAGCTGAAATACTTTTGAAGGTAATTCTTCTTTTGTATGCAAGTAGTTTAATAACAGTTTATTAAGATACAGTTCATATACCAGACGATTTGCCCTTTAAAGTGAGTAATTCGGTGGTTTGTTTTTTTTTTTTTTTTTTTTTTTTTTGGAGGTTTTTATTATAGTCAGAGTTGTTCAATCATCAATCCCAAAAGAAACTCTTATTTAGTGGTCACTTTGCATTTCCTTCCAAATTCTTGGGCCTAGGCTACCCCTAATCTACTTTTTGTCTTCTCTGTGGATATATCCATTTTGGACATTTCATGTAAAGGGAATGCTATATAACATAAAGCTTCTTGAGGATTCGCCTTTTTCACTTTGCACAATAATTTCAAAGTTCATCCATGTTGTGGCATGTGTCAGTACTTCATTCCTTTTTGTTGCCAAATAATGTTGTTGTATTCATATACTACTTTTTATGCATTCATCAATTGGTGTACATTTGTGTTGTTTCCATTTTTTGGCTATTAGGAACACTGATCATTTATGTACACATCTTTGTGTGGACATTTTCACTTCTCTTGGGTAATAAACATGTAGGAGTCAAGTTGCTGTTATGTTTTGAGCAACTGCCAGACTTTTCCAGAGTGGCTGTACCATTTTATATTTTTACCAGCAATGTATGAGGGTTCTAGTTTCTATGGCCTCACCAACAATCATTACCTTTTTATTATAGCCATCCTAGTTGGTGTCAAACAATACTTTATTGTGGTTTTGACTTAACATTTCCCTGATGACTAATAATACAGAATCCTTTTTCATGTGTATGTTAGCTGTTGTAGATCTTTTGAGAAATGTATTATTCAAATCCTTTCTATTTTTTAACTGGGTTATTTGTCCTTTCATTGTTGAATTGTTAAGAGTTCTTTGTATATTCTAAATATTAGACCTTTTTGATGTATATGATTTGCAAGTATTTTGTAGATTATTGTTTTACTTTCTTGATGTTGTCCTTTGAAGTATGATTTTTGATACAATTCTGAAATTTTGTCCAGTTTATATTTTCTTTAGCTGCTTGTGCTGAAGGTACTTTTTGCATGTGTCATTTTTATTTTCATGTTGTAAGATAACTGTAAAATAGTGGGCTTTTTCCTGCAAAAAATTAATCTTTAAGGAAATTTATAAACATGACTATCCATTCACAGCCTAGGAACATCATGCTTTTATGACAAATTTCTAATTAAGAATGACCCTGGATTAGATTAATTTTTAAGAACCTCAACTTAATTGTACACATTGTATCTGACTTCATAAATAAGATCTGAAATTTGCTTTTGCTTAAAAGTTAATAAATGGCAACCAAAGTGTAAGTGAGTATTTAATCATAGAATTATCTAACTTTCAGAAACCTTGTTCCATATCACTATTAACTTATAGGTATATTTTGTTCATACTTTAGTTTTTTTTATACTTGTCCACCCATCATCCTTCTGTTAGTTTATAAATTAAAGATAGTGGTTATTTATTGTATGGCAGGCTGGGAATCTTGAGTGAGTTGTCTTGACAGGTTCAGGTTTTTCTGTTTTAACTTTTTATTTTTAAGTAATTTTAGACTTACAGAAAAATGGCAAAAACAGTTCTCTTCACCCATCTTCCCTTCATGTTAGCAGCTTAGTCATACTGCAATTCTCAAAACCAGGAAATTAATATAGATCGCATAATCTTCAGTAATCCTACAGACCCTTTCACATTGTGTAAGATTTCCCACTGATGCCCTTTTTTCTGGTCTGTGATCCAGTTGAGAATCCCACACTGCATTTAGTTCCCATGTCTGCAGTTTTTCAAGCATTTATTAGTTTTTAATGTTGATGTAATATGCAATTCCAGAAACTGCTTAAAAGCTTGTTAACACTTAGAAAAGACCCTATTTTAAGATTCATGAGAATATCTTTTTTTAAACAGTGGCATATAAATTTTTTTAAAGATTTTATTTATTTATTAGAGATAAATAGCTCTCTCTAATAGTGGGGAGGAAGGACAGAGGGAGAGGAAGAAGCGGACTCCCTGCTGAGGAGGGAGCCCTTCATGGGTCCCCTCTAGGACCCAGAAATCATGACCTAAGCCAAAAGCAGATACTCAATTGACTGAGCCACCCAGGCGCCCTGGGAATATCTTTTTAGATACCTAGATTATTACCTTATAAGCAGGGTCTTTTCTCAGTCTGTGTTGTATGCATTTAAAACCTTGCCAGAGAGGCTTTTTTCATTATAATAGTTTTTTTTTCTATTAAAATAGTTTCATAAGGTAAGGAATATAATTAACCACACTTCCATTACTAGTCATGATCACTGTTAAGATTTGGTATAAATGCTTTCTAAGAAAATGAGGTAAAATTAAAGAAAAGGTATTCAGTGTTTTTTGATGGTGAAATTTGAGAATGAGAAAATTTCATATGGATCTTGAAGTACAAAGAATCAGAATAAATGTGTGTTTTGACATAAATAGTCATTTTTTTTTTTTAATTTTTTTTTTTAATTTTTATTTATTTATGATAGTCACAGAGAGAGAGAGAGAGAGAGGCAGAGACACAGGCAGAGGGAGAAGCAGGCTCCATGCACCGGGAGCCCGATGTGGGATTCGATCCCGGGTCTCCAGGATCGCGCCCTGGGCCAAAGGCAGGCACCAAACCGCTGCGCCACCCAGGGATCCCTAAATAGTCATTTTTAACATTGTATTTATTTGGCATTGAGGTGATTATATTTGGAAATCTTTCAAAAATAATTGTTGTTTATATTTACAGAAAAAGATCTACAAAGATCAGATGGAATACATGTTGCAGAATCATGTATTCCCTCTCTTCAGCAGTGAACTCGGCTATATGAGAGCGAGGGTATGTTTTAAATCTGTATTAATTTAAATGTTTATGTTTTGTAATGAATGACTGCTTATGTGGACTATTATGTGGAACCTTTTTAATGCTCACCTTAATATTTGCCTTATTTGATTTTAGACTTCTGTTTCATGTAAATATTTATATGGCTGCTGTAATGTGTGCATGGTTTTCGTCTGTGTCTGATAGCAGTGTCTGCCTGTGTTTTGCATTCAGATCTTGCTATCCACACAAATGTCATGCAGCCAAAGAGTAAGTTGGGATCATAGTACTGGTCTAGTGTTGTCTCTCTGGACATAACCTGCCACTGACCAGCCTCCAAATTCCCATACACAGAACTTGTGGAATAGAGATACTGTAGCTTGCTACAATTTAATTTAGGATACCTATAGTAACTGCATTTACTGCATTTTTTTTAAAAAAGGCTTGCTGGGTCCTTCACTATTTTTGTGAAGTAAAGTTCAAAAGTGACCAGAACCTGCAAACGGCCTTAGAGCTGACACGACGATGTCTGATTGATGATAGGGAAATGCCTGTGAAAGTGGAAGCTGCCATTGCACTTCAAGTATTGATCAGCAATCAAGAAAAAGGTAAAGGATTTATATCTCAAAAATAGTGTTTTTACACACAACTGTATGAGGCATTATCCTAGAAACTTGACACATTGTCTTCCCCTTTATGTGAAAGTATCTATTTTTTATTGTTTGATATATAACAGGTTTTAAAGAGTTTTAGTTGTTTTGGCCAGATTTTTTTTTTCTTTTTTCTCTTATAGCTAAAGAATATATTACACCATTCATCAGACCTGTAATGCAGGCTCTTCTTCATATTATAAGAGAAACAGAAAATGATGATCTTACTAATGTAATTCAGAAAATGATCTGCGAGTATAGTGAAGAAGTTACTCCTATTGCAGTAGAAATGACACAGCATTTGGTATGTTATTTGAACCAATCATTTATTCATTATCTTATAACAATTATTTTCACAGAGCTTACTGTATGTCAGGTACTGTTCAAAGCCTTTCACAATCCTATATGAAGAATAGTCATGTACTGAGAGAAAATGTGAACTATGGAGCTGGGATTCACACCTGAAGTATATGCCTCCACCACACACATTCTTAAGTACTATCAGTGTTGATCATGACTGCTTTGTGTGGTTTCCATGAATACTTTGGACCAGATATAAAATAGAAAAGTAGAAAAATAAAAGATGAAGTAGAAATAATATTTGCAAATAGAGAGGTTTTTAAATATAAAATTTTTTTATTTAAAAAAATTTTTTTTAAGATTTCTTTTTTTAAAGGTTTTCTTTATTTATTCACAAGAGACACAGAGAGAGAGGCAGAGACATAGAAAGAGAAGCAGGCTCCATGCGGGAAGCCCAATGTGGAACTCAGTCCCGGAACTCTGGGATCATGTCCTGAACCAAAGGCAGATGCTCAACCACTGAGCCACCCAGGTGTCCAAGACTTTGTTTTTAAGTAATGTCTGTACCCAGCATGAGACTTGAATTTAGAACACTGAGATCAAGAATCACATGCCCTGCTAACTGAGTCAGCCAGGTGCCCTAAATAGTTGTTTGTTTTTTGTTTTTTTTTTTAAAGAGAGAGAGACCATAAGCAGGGCAGAGGGAGAGGGAGAGAGGATCTTAAGCAAGCTCCACACCCAGCATGCATGACCCTGAGCTCATGACCTGAGCTGAAATTAAGAGTTCTTATTGCTTAACTGAACCATTTCGGTGCCCCTAAATAATTGTGGTTTGTTTTTGTTGTTGTTTTTTTTTTTTAAGATTTGTTTATTTATTTATTTATGAGAGAGAGAGGCAGAGATACAGGAGGAGGGAGAAGCAGGCTCCATGGCAGGAGCCCGATGCGAGACTCGATCCTGGGACTCTAGGATCGCACCCTGGATCAAAGGCAGGCACCAAACCGCTGAGCCACCCAGGGATCCCCGTGTTTTTTTTTTAAGTAATTTATTTATTCATGAGAGACACAGGTAGAAGGAGAAGCCTCCCTGTGGGGACCCCGATGCAGGACTTGATCCCAGGACTCAGGGATCATACCCTGAGCCACAGGCAGATGCTCATCCACTATCCCCCAAGCCACCCAGACATCCCTAGTTAATTGTTTTGTTTTTTTTTTTAATGCAATTTGTAAATAGTAGTTACTCAGTAGTTGTCCTTTGTTTATGGTACATTGCCCCATGTCCCCAACAATTACCACTCATAGTCCCTGTATAGTGATTTGTGTGATGCAGTTTATATTCTTGCTGAATATCGAGCAATAAGCAATAAGAATCTAGCTCTTGGTATTTGTTGTGGATTTAAGCAAAAAGCAAAGAGTTTTGTGAAAAACTGATTTTGAAGTAGGTAAGGATATTTGAATAACTGTAACAGCATTCATTAAATATGTATATTGCATTTATAATAAGATTATTATTCTGTTCTCAGATATTTGAAAACAATTGAATTTTATAACAAAAATCCTTGAGTAGTATACCTGTATTTGGGCATTTTTAAATATTACTAAACATATTCATAATATTAAGCACTTTCTATGCCTTGCCTCATTTAATCCTCACAGTATCTCTATGATAAAGTTCTCAAATGATATGTCAGGAAACAGGTCGAGTAACTTAAGGTCACCTAGTAAGTGGTAGTAGTACCACTTGCTTATAGAGCCCAGATTCTTAATTACTATTAATCAGTTTGGTAACATTGATTGGTTTTGCTGTCCCTGTGAGAACATTTCAAAAATAAAGTTTTTTTAATTAATTAATTAATTTATTTATTTATTTTTCCAAAAATAAAGTTTTAGACCAAAATGTGTTTTTATTGTTTTAATAGCAAGCTTTATATTCTCTTGAATCTAGGCTATGACATTTAATCAGGTAATCCAGACTGGACCAGATGAAGAAGGAAGTGATGACAAAGCAGTTACTGCTATGGGAATCCTGAATACCATTGACACGCTACTTAGTGTAGTTGAAGATCATAAAGAGGTAAAGTGATCCAATGTTCTAAGGTTTTGATCCAGGTAATGATCCAGGTCTTAGGGAATTTAAAGCCATTCTTCAACAACTGTTCTAATGCTTTTTTTGGAAGGCTCTGGCTTATCTAATCCTTATTTTTAACATGTACCTTGATTTTGCTATCTTTTAACTAGTTCCCTTTTGTAGGAGACTGTTGGGATCTTATAAATATTTTAGGTTGTTTAATATTAGAAGGAAAAGGAAGGAAGTATTTGTATTACCATATCCTTACCTCAAGTCTCAGGATTTTGGCTCCTTAGATTATCTATCCAGATCCAGTAGTGTGGTGATTCCTAGGAAAACCTTCCTGGCTTTCCTTTTTTTGTTTTTAAATAGGGAGAGGGCAGAAGGAGAGAGAGAATCTTATGCAGATTCCACGCCTAGCACAGAGCCTGATGCAGGGTGCGATCTCTTAATTATGGTAAACTACACATAACAAAAAATTTACTGCCTTAACCATTTTCAAGTGTACGGTTCAGTAGTGTTGAGTATACATTGTTATGCTTCCATTACTATTGTATTTCTAGTTTTCTTTTATAGTTGTCTTTCATAAACAAAATTGTAATTGTTAATTTTTAAAAATGAAATATAAGACATTCAGAAAAGGATAAAGGATAAAGAACAGAAAACTATAACCAATACCCTTTAACTCCCACCTGAATTTATTGGATTTTAACATTTTATAGTATATCCTTTTGGCTTTATTTCCAGTAAGAAAACCAATTCAGATAGATGTAATTGAAGCCTTTGGGGTACCACTTCCTAATCCAATTTCTTTATTTCTTTCCGTTAGAAGTAACTAGTGTCCTGAATTTGGTGTTTATAATTCCAGTGCAGATTTTTATATTCATAAATCATGTTTTCAGATTATCTGCAAATTGCCTTTTGTTACAGGAGATTTTCAGTAAACTATATTCTGCAATATAATTGGAGATAGAAGCCATGAGGAATTCTCTAGCTGCCTATGGTTAATAAATTAGTTGTTGCTATATTTGAAGAGTTAAAAATGTTTTAAATATATGTAATTGAAATGGATGTCCTGGTTCTATATCCAGTTAGTAAATTTTACCTCCTCTCCCCTCCCCACATTAAACATTCTAATGGCTTCCAGGGACTTGGGGTCTATTGAGGATCATACTGGCAATTCAAGAGGAATTTGTATTTTTGGTCTTGGGTGTTATGGTTCACTATATCTTAACAGTTATATAAATAGAGGTGATTCGGAATTAGTGGGAGTGGTAAGAATAATGCCTTCTTTCAAATAATTTTTCTGTAAGCCACTGACAGTGACTTTTCAATTACACTTGAGTTGAATTGATTTATATTTAAATATTTAAACACAAAAAGGTTTGTAATCTATCTGGAAAATGATGTGGTTCCTTTATTTTCATAATTATATTCTCTGGATGCTATTTTTTCCTCTACTTTTCTTAGGTAAATTGTGCATGTGATTCCCTGTGTTTGTTTCATTGTAATGGTATCTCATTAAGTTGTAATGGTATTACATTAAGTTTCAATTCCACATTAACCCACAATTTGGGTTACTTTCAAACAAAGACTTAAAAAACAACAAAGACTTAAAATGATTTATGATGCTGACTTTATATTTCAATAAGCAGTGAGTTGGATTATGCATTATTCATTAATTCATTCACTAGTGTGCAGCAGTTACATACAGTTTTCTCTTCTCTTTTAGATAACCCAGCAACTTGAAGGAATCTGTTTACAGGTCATTGGAACTGTTTTACAACAACATGTCTTAGGTATATACCCCTGATTGTGCTTAAAATTTCCTACTTTTCTGTATCAGCAAACATTGTCCTAACAACTCCATACTGTCTCTTAGAATTCTATGAAGAGATCTTCTCTTTAGCACATAGTTTGACATGTCAACAAGTGTCTCCGCAAATGTGGCAGTTGCTACCTCTGGTATTTGAGGTTTTTCAACAAGATGGATTTGATTACTTTACAGGTAAGTAAAGTCAGCATATTAATACTGAGAATTTCTCCCTGTTTTGATTCATTTTTAGTATATCACTTGAACATATACTTTAGAACATTGTAAATGCTTCTTAGATATTTTCATTTGCAGTTAATACTCCAGGATAACATTGATTTCCATTATATGTTTTGATTTAGTTATGCTTCTAGATTTGTTTCCTTTAACACATTCTTACCCTCCTGTCCCTGTCAGTCTTTTTTGTACAATATAATAATACTCTTTGTATAATGTACATATATATACTGCTAGGGACCAAACAAATTCATATTTGCTTTCTTTTTCTAAGGAGATATTTCAGAAACAGCATTTACATTAGTAAAGGTTTTAACTTTTAGTAATTTTTTGTTTTAATTAGTTTAATTCATTTTTAATATTTTTATGCTTTTCTTTAATGCAGATATGATGCCTCTGCTTCATAATTACGTAACAGTTGATACAGATACACTTCTGTCTGATACCAAGTATCTTGAAATGATATATAGTATGTGTAAGAAGGTAGGTCATTTTTAGTTAATATAATGATATGTCATGAGGCTGGTGCTGTAAAAAGTAAGTTGTGATGAGTGAAGATACGTGATACATTATGGTGAACATATTATATGGGTTTGACAGAACAAGGGCTTTTTTTTTTTAGGATTTTATTTACTTTAGATAGCATAAACAGGGAAGGGGCAGAGGGAGAAGCAGACTCCCCACTGAGCAGGGAGCCCAACTCAGGGCTCGATCCCAGGACCCTGAGATCATGACTTGAGCTGAAGGTTAACCACTGAGCCACCCAGGCACCTCTGTGTGCCCTGACGTTAACTGGAGTTATGTTTTTAATTTTTCTTAGAGTGCCTGGAGCTTACCTTACCATAGTTCTTTACTAGGTTTTGAATCTAAAGAAGGAAGAATCTGGCAGCCTGGGTGGCTCAGCGGTTTAGCGCCACCTTCAGTCCGGGGTGTGATCCTGGAGACTCCCATGTCCGGCTCCCTGCATGGAGCTGGCTCCTCCCTCTGCCTGTGTCTCTGCTTTTCTCTCTCTCTGTGTCTCATGAGTGAATAAATAAAATCTTAAAAAAAAAAAAAAAAGATTGAACTTATTTGAGTGATATTGAAAGGATCAGGAACAAAGATTTTTATAAAGAAAATTCTTGGAGGATACAGTTTATGGAGGCTCTACAGAAATTATGTAGTAAATAGCAAGATTGTAAAAACCAGGAGTTTATTTAAAATGAAAGTCAAAAGTACTGTGCCATTTCTTGGAAAATCAGAAGTAAATGTATGCAGAATGTTACTTTTTTTTGAATAATGCTTTTCTTACACAAGAGATATGGGATATAATCATTGAATTCATTATTTATTGTCAATTATATAGTTTATGTTATTACTCTGGGAACAGTGATAATCTATACCATCTACTTTCCTTTTCCAGAAGTTACCCTTAACACTTAGAATTCTTTAGTCTAATTAGGTCAGTTCCATGTTTTTTATTTCTTGTTTAGGAATAGCATTTGCCATCAACAAGCTGCCTCTTTTAACTCCTCTCCCAATTCAATGAGACTTTCTTATTTTATGAGACTTGTGTAGAGAAAGGTCTTTCCTAGAAATCTCAGCCTTTTTTTTTTTTTTTTTTTTTTTTTTTTTGGTACTTCTTTACATACGAGCTAGATATCTTCCTAAGAAAAGTAGAGTGCTTTAGCTACCATGGTTGTATGAGAAGACAGTGGTTTTCAACATGTTGTAGTCCAGAATGGCCCTACAGCGGAGGTGATTTGATTATGTAGACCAAGATGTGTGATTGCTGAGATATAACCAACCAGTAACTCCAAATTCTGACAGTTGCTTTGGATTATAGTCTGTACAATGAATATTGTAATCATTTATATTAATTAGAATATCTTAAAAACTCAAGGGACTATAGGCAGGGTACAGATATTCTGTGATTTAAAGGTTTGGTTGTTTTTGTTTTTGCTAACCAAAACTTTTATTGAGAACAAAAATACCAGTAGACTGTCTACTGGAGGTTCTTGGGCCTCAGACCTTAGGAAGTAGGGCCCCTAAACCTGTGATCTGTTAGAAAAGGACTAGAACAAAGTTCCACAGCCAGGCCACTTTCTGTTTCTCAGATGCCATGCTGAGTTGCAGGTCCTTTGCCCAGGTTTCTAGGTTGAGGCCTGGCCTGTGGACTCACAGTCTTAAGGTTTGCAGGCCCCACAGCTTGGTCTTCAGAGGTGGCCCAACGGGGAAGTCTGTACTTGAGGGCAGAGCCACGGGACAGATGTGCTGGGTAGCACCAGCAGTTGAGGTCCATCTTGGAGAGCACCGTTTGGGGCAGGTCCACATGGCAGCGGGCT
The DNA here is from genome assembly GCF_003254725.2 of Canis lupus dingo. Taxonomy (NCBI): domain Eukaryota; kingdom Metazoa; phylum Chordata; class Mammalia; order Carnivora; family Canidae; genus Canis; species Canis lupus. The sequence goes on from NC_064263.1 coordinate 33,250,289, forward strand.
GCTAATGCTACCAGGTAGATGAGGACGTCACTAAGCTTCTCTTGAAGGGCTGCCCGTTCCCTGGGGGACTGGGCTTGGCCAGGCTCCTCATCAGGCTTCCACTGAAAGAGCTCCGCCACTTCTCCTGGGCCCACCGAGGCGGGGGTGGGGCCGGCCCCAGTCTTGTTCAGCAGCAAACTCAGCATGCAGGCGGCGGATGTCCTCGAGTGTGGGCAAGTGTGGGCTCCGGGCTGAAGCTGAAGTGGCTGGCAGCAGCAGTACTGTCTCCCCCCGTGTCCCCACGCGCGCCCCCATTCGCCCAAGACATGCCACCCATCATGCACCAGCCGGGATGCATAGGACCCTCACTACAGTTTTATATTTGTGTTGATCAGGTTCTTACAGGAGTTGCAGGAGAAGATGCAGAGTGTCATGCAGCAAAATTGTTAGAAGTCATCATTCTACAATGCAAAGGGCGTGGCATTGACCAGGTCAGTGGGGTTAACTATTAATGATTCCTATTTGAGGCTACGTAGAGAGAATCTTTACCTCCAGTTTACTTCTTTTGGGGCAGTTGCTGTGTATTTTGTGTTTTATTGTTTATTATGACACTAGATAACATTTCTTAAATGTTTGTTTAAAATTTAACCGATATATAATGATCCTATCTTTAATATGTATGAAAATATAACTGGCAAGTTTTATGGCTGTTTGTTATCATGCAAGGTAAGTATTTTTATAGTAGGCTCTGAGAGTATTGTGTGCTACATTTATCACATTGCAGTAAGGTGGATTTGGTTAAATTTCCGTGGTTTCTCCCCCCCCCCCCCCCCCCCCGTGGTCAGTTTCAATAGGATTTTTTTCTTAGCTTTATTGACATAAATAAAATAAAATGTCATATAAGCATAAGGTGTACAACAGATGAATTGATAAAGATGTATATGTGTTGTGAAGTGATTATTACAGTAAGATTAGCCAATAAGAATATTGTGAATCCAGTTGGCTATCCTGGTGAGGATCTAATAGCTTAGTGAATACTTGTCTTCTCTAACGTTAGGTTTTTCAGTGAGTGCCTAGGCCAACACTAAAAACTATTGGTCATCTAATAGAAAAAGAGATTAGTTGAGGCAATAGGTTACTATGGTCAGACTGCTATTACTTAAGGTTTTGGAATATTTTGCTGTCTTCTTTATAGTGCATTCCCTTATTTGTGGAAGCAGCTTTAGAGAGACTGACAAGAGAGGTGAAGACAAGTGAACTTCGGACAATGTGCCTGCAAGTTGCCATTGCAGCTTTGTACTATAATCCACACCTACTTCTCAACACCTTAGAAAATCTTCGCTTCCCTAATAATGTTGAACCAGTTACAAATCATTTTATTACACAATGGCTTAATGATGTTGATTGTTTCTTGGGGTAAGTGACATATTGGATCTTTTTTTATTTAACTTTGTGAGATACTCTACTTATTAAAAATATATATACTTTATTTTATTTTTTAGACTTCACGACAGAAAGATGTGTGTTCTGGGCCTTTGTGCTCTTATTGATATGGAACAAATACCACAAGTTTTAAATCAAGTTTCTGGACAGATTTTGCCAGCTTTTATCCTTTTATTTAATGGATTAAAAAGAGCGTATGCCTGCCATGCAGAACACGAGAATGACAGTGATGATGATGATGAAGCTGAAGATGATGATGAAACTGGTAAGGGATTTGTGGTGGAGGAAGCCACACTTATTACCTGGTTAGAAACATCAGTAGACTTACTTTTTTTAACCCTTCTGAAAAAATGAGGGATCATGGCCAAATGCTTTCATTATTTATTCATAAAAAGACTGCCTAATCGGGCAACCGAGGTGGCTCAGCAGTTTAGCACTGCCTTTCGCCCAGGGTGTGATCCTGGAGACCCAGGATCGAGTCCCACATCAGGCTTCCTGCATGGAGCCTGCTTCTCCCTCTGCCTGTGTCTCTGCCTCTTTCTCTCTGTGTCTCATGAATAAATAAAATCTTTTTAAAAAGAAAGAAAGGAAGACTACCTTATCTTCCTGCTGGAGTATAAGGTCTGCGAAGGCCAGAACTTTGGCTAGATCTCCTGACATGTAAAGCAATTCTAGGTATTTATGGTTTCTGCTGTTGGCAAACATCTATTATCTATTAGTGCTAAAACCAAGTATACCTGCACTATAAAATTTTGATTAGGTTGGGCAGCCCCTGTGGTGCAGCGGTTTAGCGCCGCCTGCAGCCCCAGGCATGATCCTGGAGACCCTGGATCCAGTCCCACATCGGGCTCTGTGCATGGTGCCTGCTTCTCCCTCTGCCTGTGTCTCTGCCTCTCTCTCTCTGTGTGTGTTTCTATGAATAAATAAATAAATACTCTTTAAAAAAAATAAATAAATTGGTTTTATTAAAAAAAAAATAAAATTTGATTAGGTGGCTAATACAAATGGACACTACAGACTACAAGAGTATAAATTGATAGAATGTTGGTTAAGAGAAATTATTATAATAGTTTCAGAATAAGATAGTTATTGCTGTTTTTGTCTTTTATCATTTACTGACCTAGCTGGCCTTTAAAAAAATAACAACTCAGGGATCCCTGGGTGGCACAGCGGTTTAGCGCCTGCCTTTGGCCCAGGGCGCGATCCTGGAGACCCAGGATCGAATCCCACGTCGGGCTCCCGGTGCATGGAGCCTGCTTCTCCCTCTGCCTGTGTCTCTGCCTCCCTCTCTCTCTATGTGACTATCATAAATAAATTAAAAAAAAATTTAAAAAAAACTCAGAAAGGTGTTCTAAGGACATAACATAAACTATATTATTTTACTGTTGGTGTTTGGTTCGGTATATACCATAAGGCCCAGAGCCCAAGTGCTGAATTTCATCTTATGTAATCCTTTTTCAAACCTCTGGTATTAAGAATTGTGGTTGAGTTTCTTGAATTTTTATGAGAATGTTTTATTCTGATTATTGCTAAATATTTATTTAAATATTTATTTATTTGTTTGTTTATTTGAGAGAGAGAGGGAGAGAGAGAAGGGCAGAGGGAGAGGCAGAGAGAATTTCAAGCAGCCTGGGTGCTGAGCACAGAGCCTGACGTGGCGTTTGATCTCATGACCCCAGAACAGGACTGGAGTCAGATGCTTAACCAGCTGTCCCAACCAGGTGCCCCATTGAATATTGTATTTAAACACCAATTCTTAGAATTTGAATTTATTCATTTGTGATTTGTAATTTACTAACTGTGATCATTGTCAGTTTGTTCAGTAACAGAATACCTCAGTGTTAACAAATGCACCTATTTATGACTTGGCAGAGGAACTGGGGAGTGATGAAGATGATATTGATGAAGATGGGCAAGAATATTTGGAGATTTTGGCTAAACAAGCAGGTGAGGATGGAGATGATGAAGATTGGGAAGAAGATGATGCTGAGGAGACTGCTCTAGAAGGCTACTCCACAATCATTGATGATGAAGATAACCCTGTTGATGAGTATCAGATATTTAAAGCTATATTTCAAAGTAAGTCAACTTGTTATATGTAATTCAGACAGCTCTATATGATCCATTTCCCTGAACCTATCTGTTCTTACTTGTGTCTGTCACTTAAGGGATTTTAGGTATATCAAACCCAAACTAGACTATGGTTTAAGGACTAGTAGCTAGTATCTGAAGTTACTGCGGTTGCCTTAGGGTTTCAGAGTATTTCCTCATTTTATTATTTTACTGTTATTTAGATGTGTATGTAATAGGAAGATACTATATTTCAAAATTTATGCAATGACAGTTCCTCTTTCCCACTTCTGATTTCTGCCCTTTCAGCTTTCTCTAGAAATACCCACTTTTATTATCTGTTACTTGTTTTTGTATCTTTTTTCCCTCTGGCCAAAACCGTAGTTAACTTTCTGAGAATTTGACCATTTTTATTTATTTATTTTATTATTTTTTATTTTTTTTATTTATGATAGTCACAGAGAGAGAGAGAGAGAGAGGAAGAGACACAGGCAGAGGGAGAAGCAGGCTCCATGCACTGGGAGCCCGACATGGGATTCGATCCCGGGTCTCCAGGATCGCGCCCTGGGCCAAAGGCAGGCGCCAAACCGCTGCGCCACCCAGGGATCCCGAATTTGACCATTTTTAATATCAGTTATCTTGGAATCCCTTTTCTTTTTTCCTGTAACACATTGTATGTGGCTATACCATCCATTGCTTGGACTTCACCAAATAAAACATCTGTGTTCTAGGGGTGCTTGTGTGGCTCAGTGGTTGGACGTCTGCCTTTGGCTAGGGCATGCTCCCGGGATCTGGGATTGAGTCCCACATTGGGCTCCTTGCATGGGGCCTGCTTCTCCTTCTGCCTGTGTCTCTACCCCTTTCTCTCTCATGAATAAATAAATAAAATCTATAAAAAAATCTGTGTTCTGTCCAGCTTAAGAAATTAAAATTGGCACTATATTTGAAATACCCTTTCCCCCACAGAGTGCTATCATTCCTGTATATTATAAGAACTTTGATGTTGAATGAGTTCTCTGATAACCAGGCATTAGTCTTCCAAACCCATGGCAAAGCAGTTATGATGCAAGGTTACAGAAATACAACAGATTGGTTTTTGAGCTACATGTCGGGCAGCAAGAATTGAATGAGGTGCCAAGAATTATAGACTTGTTTTTGTCCATGATTTTGTATTTTATAGACTTAAGTCGGGCAGCCCAGGTAGCTCAGTGGTTTAGCGCCATCTTCAGCCCAGGGTGTGATCCTGGAGACCCGGGATCGAGTCCCACGACAGGCTCCCTGAATGAGCCTGCTGCTCTCTCTGCTTGTGTCTGCCTCTCTGTGGTGTGTGTGTTTGTCTCTCATGAATAAATAAATAAAATCTTAAAAAAAGAATTATAGACTTAAATATATGTTAATCCCAAAAGGATGGTTTATAGTTGAGGACCAGTGCATAGTAAATGCAATAAAGTAGAAATAGAAAATCGTGTGATTAGTTGTCCGATTTCCCCCACCCCCAAAATATCTGGCATCTGATACATGAAGAAATTGGTTTTCATTCTTGGAATTACTATGTTAAAAACTTATTTTGTGGGAGTCTTTATAGAGCATTTTTTCTCCCTCTCAAACTCACTCAGTATACACCTACCCCTTTGAATAGCTACTTAATTGAAACAGGGAAATACGTGGTCAGACTTGGTACCCTTAACTGTCATTTTATCTAGTGCATGTTTTTGTAAAACATTGATATTTTATTTTTTTTTTAAGATTTTACTTATTCATGACACACAGAGAGAGGCAGAGACATGAAAGGGAGAAGCAGGCTCCCCATAGGGAGCCCGATGCAGGGCTTGATCCTGATCCCAGGACTCTGGGATCACGCCCTGAGCGGAAGGCAGATGCTCAACTGCTGAGCCACCCAGGCATCCCAAAACACTGAAATAATACCTGGTCTTGTCATGTACTGGGAAAATTTGTTCTGCATTTATCACAGATTGGATTTGACCATTAATTTAGGCTATAACATAAAAAGTGAGCATTTTAAAGTTTTCCTACTTTATTACTTAAGTATATAAGAACTGTTTTCAGCTCTGATTTTTAAGTATTTATTTGTTTGAGAGAGAGTGATGGAGAGATATCATGAGTGGGAGGAGGGGCAGAGGGAGAGGGAGAAGCAGATTCCCCACTGAGCAGGAAGCCAGATGCCTGAGGTGAAGGCAGACACTTAACCGAAAGAGCCATCTTGGCACCCCTCAGCTCTGATTTATTTGCTAGAGATATGAAGTATGAGAGTGATTAGAGTTTTTGTAGCATAAAACTAAGCGAGAATTTTTTCTCCCTATATCTTTCACAAATAAGTTAATCTAAATTATTATTGGGAAAATATAAAATAGATCAGAATTTAAGTACTAGAGGTGAAGTAGAAGGAACACAATAGAAAGGCCTCTTGTATTATTACTCTTTTTTCCCTTGTTTTCTTTTGATAGCTATACAAAATCGTAATCCTGTGTGGTATCAGGCTTTGACTCATGGTCTTAATGAAGAACAAAGAAAACAGTTACAGGATATAGCAACTCTGGCTGATCAAAGAAGAGCAGCTCATGGTATGTCAGTGGACCACAGCCTCTCTTGAATGCAATTTATGAGTTGATACAGCTTTAAAATTTTATATTAATGTTTTAAAATTATATAAAAGCTACAGTTACAGGTGATAGGAATTCAGAAGGAATGAAATGAAGAAATGAATTGTTTTTTGCCAAGTTGACTGATTTTAAGTGTAGTCCTAATAATTTTCTATAGGTCTTATTAGACTAATTTAATTTTCAAAGAAGTATCCTCCTTACAAAAAGCACAGCTCTCTAAGGTGTGGATTTGCCTGCACTAGATTTATTAGCTGTTACTCCCTTTGAAGACTGACTCCTGATTCAGTATTTGACTTAGGTGTATTTAAAGATTTTTTATTTTAACATCAGAAAGTGAAAGTTGGCCAAAAGTCTCCAGCATTCAACATGAGAGTTTATCTTCTCTCTGTAATGTACCTCTCTTCCTCTCTTACTCCTATACAAGAGAAGGAAGGAGGGGACAACTTTGGAACTTTGGCTAATACTAGTGGGTTAAGCTTTTGTAAATGTCTATCAATTCCTTCTCTTCTTCAAAGTAGTAAGATGATTAAATACCCTATTAAACTTTCACTTAAAAAAATAAACTTTCACTTACTTGTTTTTTTAGAATCCAAAATGATTGAGAAGCATGGAGGATACAAATTCAGTGCTCCGGTTGTGCCAAGTTCTTTCAATTTTGGAGGCCCGGCACCAGGGATGAATTGAGTTATCACTTTATTTCCTGCTGTGTGATTGTAGTGAAGAGCTTGTGTTCCTCCTAGTAGCGGTTCCAGAACTGGTTCATGTTATCTACTCTAAACTAATTGATCAATAGATGGACAGAAAAACCCAGGCAGTGGGACCTGATCATGCAACTTGGCACTGAAAAAGAAACCAGAGGGATTTCGGGGGGGAGGGCGGTAATTTGGGGGTGGTATTTTCTTTATTTTTTGAAGAAAGTAAGATTCTGACTGAAAGTTCAAGTGACACTGTGGAAATCTGAAACGAGGGGATGTCATGAAGGCAGCTTTTCTTTTTCTGAGGAAAAAATAGGCATGGGCTACAGGACTATTTAAAATGTCTCATTTACAGTATAAGCTCAAAGGTAGATGTAATTTTTACACCTATGAGTATTTGTCCGATTTCTGTCTCTTCTTCACCATTGGGTATCTATTCTTTATATGTAAATAAGATAAGGTAATCAATAGCCTTATTCAATCTTCATCATTTTCATTCATCAAAGATTGTTCCTATGTAGATTATTGGACATTTATTGTAGCACTACATAACTGATTAAAAAAAATCTGTAAATGAATTAGCACTTTCATATTGAAACAAGCCTGCTAGCCTATGTATAAAATAGCAAAATGTTTGCTGTTTATAAAAAGAAGGGATGTAATGGGGTGGGGGGCAGGGGTAATTTCAAGTTATTAATTTAAAAATGAACTAGCAATTTTGTACCTGGTGACTTTGTGGTGCACTCACCTCTGATAGTGACTTGAATTCGGTATGTTAAAAGGGGTTAGTGATATTTCATTGCTGCTAAAAAATGACAACTCCCTCTGTGTCCTGTTTTCTTAAAGCTCTCAGTGTACAAGTGGAGACTTGGATACAAGACCTTACTGTATCAAATAAGAAAGGTGATATTTGAAGCATGTAAATTGGATATAAAGTTCTACTCTTAAAGAGTTGATCAAAGAGTATGGCTAAACAACTATATATGCAATCTATTAAAAGAACTTAATTCGGCTATTATGTCTTGATTTGATTGCAGTTTTTTCCTAATTATAAAACTTTTTCTTCATTGGCCTGTTTTTATCCTGTACCTAGAAAGAGTGCAGAATGCACACTTTTAAAATTTAACACCTGCCCATATCCCCGTCTTCCTATCCCCTCTTGTTGATTGTGGTATCTGATCTTAAATAGCTAGGCTGAAGGCACACGGTTCCCTCCAAAAACCACTATTGATACCACTGCAAAAACAAGCCAGCAACAAAGACAATGTGGAGAGGTTGGCTTGCTTCCTTCTCTCCTAACTGCATGTTGAAAAATAAGCCTTTATTGATCTTAAACATCTGTCAGATGAGTCATACATTGGGTTATTTTTTTATATACATGTATACACACAATATTTCAAATTGAAAGCAACATCTCAATGGATTCAAAGCTATTAAATGCTGTTGTCTATAACAGACTAGGAAATTTATAACTGTAAAAATGAAACAAATGCACATATTGATATTTAAAATGCATAATGAAGAAAACCCATTGGTGTTGTGTTTTTCTTGTATGCCAATAATTAAGCCACTACTGTTGGCACTGTTTGGTTTTCTATTTTAACACTGAAGGAGTGAAAGTATTTCCTATATTTATGAATTTACTATGAAAATCTTGGCAAAAAAACAAAAAACAAAAAAAAATTGTCTGTCTAAAATGTGTGGGTGAAAACTGTTAATCAAGTGTGTTTCTACTTTTTTTCCCCCCAAGTTGGACACCATCTGTATACCCTAGGTTGCTTAAGGGGATTTCACTATTATATAAAATCAATAAAATTAAAACGGAGTAGTTGTATATATGCAACATTGTGTACAGAGGGGATATATTGAATAGTATTAAACATTTTTGTCTTCCTTTACCTTTTATCCCTTAATATCTAGTCTACTTTTTTAAATTTCAGACTTCAGTACTCTTTGAATTGATAATTCCAATTTTCACATTGTTATTGGAAAACCATATCTAATAAAGGTTTTAGTTATTCCCATGAACAGTATGAAAATTCTCATTTCCTGAGCTTTTATTCCAAGAAAATGTATTGGTATGTCTCTGAGAATAAGTTTTTTTGTCTCCTCTGTCATACAATCCAAACTAATCTCCATTTATAGATTTTAATTGAAAAAAAAAGATTTTAATTGAAATTAAAGACCTTAAAATTAAATTATATTTAATATTAAATAGTATTCATGTTAGTTTCTAAAGTTTCAAATATATATCATTTATTTACAGTATTTCCTTAAATTTAACATCAAATTATAGTTTTTATAGATTATGCACCTTGATATTTGTCAGTGCTTCTGGATAAGGTTGTAGGACTTTGGATAAGAGTGTTTACAGACTTGTAATTGGTTGTGTGTAGATATTATTTAACATAAAGTCTTTCCCACAGTTTCACTAACCTGTAACTTATTTTTTAATTTATAGAAGTTAATTCTGATTTTGTTTGGGTTTCAATTTTTGTTTTGTCTAATGGCTGACAGTGTAGAATCTTCACTTTTTGGTAAACTTAAGCCATCTATTTTTTTTTAATGTATTCATTTATCATTATTAAAGGAAGTTAATCTGTTTCTCTCCAGGTAATAAAATGATAATTACTAAGCTACATACCTTATCAAGATAGTGACTGCTGTGCTCACCCCTGGAAGAGACCAGAGTGTAGAGCAGGGGTGGCCAAACCACAGCCATGATTGTATGCTTCTTTTCGCCCTAGATGTAGGCCCTGAAGCAAGCATGAAGAAAAAGTCATTAGGAACTGTGTTAATATGACTAAACCATGTCTTTGGGAAGATCTAACACAATGCCTTAATCATAGTAGGCATTCCATAAGTGTTTGTAAAATGAATGACCTAAAATTACATTAAAACATCCATTACAAAAATGTCAGTTCTGTTTTATATAATTTAAATTTTGGTGAAGATTATCTGTGACTTTTTTTTTCTTTTTCTTTTTAGCATTCCTGAATTCTGTTTTACCCTTGATGAGATTGGCCACTCTTGCTATAGCACTTTGGTGAATGTGGTTCTTACAAAGGGAAACTAGATGGCCAGCTAGAAATCTAGGATTTTATTAATATGCAAGGAGAAAGTATCTTTTTTATAACGTTTTTTGTGAGGCAACACCCTCCCCTTCTAGGTTTTTAAAAGCATAAGTGATATGTCATATGTGTCTGGATTCTGCTTTCATGTATAGGTTGAAATTTGTCAGTTATACTCAATATTTGGATCCTATATTTAAATGCTTCCTGTCTGAGTCTTAAGATTTCTTTTAAAATCCTTTAATAAACTCAAACTAGAAATACAAGGAACTCCTCAACCTGAAAAAAGGCATGAACAAAAACCTAAAGCTAATTAATGGACATAGTGATGAGAAATTAAAATCTTACCCCTACAATCAAGAACCAGACAAGCAAGTTCCTTGTTGCCATTTTTATTCAGCATTGTACATAAGGCTGTAGCCAGGGCAATTAGGCAGGAAGAAGAAATAAAAGGCTTCCAGATTAGAAAGGAAGAGGGGAAACTATTTGCAGATGACATACATGATCTTGTATAAAGCTTATAGGAATCCCTACACAAAAAGACCTACTGACTTCATTATGGTTGCAAAACACAAGATTAATATTTAAAAAAATCAGTTGTATTTTTATACAACAGCAGTGAAATTAAATCCCACTTATATCCCCATAAAAAAATTTAGCAAAACTGAAAAACCCACTGTTGAAAACTGGAAACATTGAGACAAGACCTAAATAAATGGGAAGCTGTCCTACATTCGTGAATTAGAAGATAGTATCCTAAAGATGGCAGACCTCTCCAAATTGATCTATAGATTCTGTGTAATCCCTACAAAAAACAACTTTTTTTTTTTTTTTGAGGAAATGAGAAACAATTTGCATATGCAAGGGACTCAAACTAGCCGAAACAAGCTTGAAAGCAAACATGATTTTGTAATCATGACAGTGGTACTGTGTAAGGATAGACATTTTATGCTGACTAATGGAATAAAATTGAGAGTTCAGAAATCCATAAGTTTATGGTCAATTGATTTTTGACAACAATGCCAAGACCATTCAGTATTAGAATAATCTTTTCAACCAGTGGTTCTGAGACAGCTGGGTATCTATACTCAAACCACACAAAAAATTAACTCAAAGTGGTTCAAAGATTTGTTATTATTTTTTATTTTTTTGGTTCAAAGATTTAGATAGAAGATCTCAAACTCCAGGGCAGCAGCCTGGTTGGCTCAGCAGTTTAGTGCCACCTTCAGCCTAATCCAGGAAACCTGGGATGGAGTCCCACGTCAGGCTCCCCATGTGGAGCCTGCTTCTCTCTCTGCCTGTGTCTGCCTTTCTCTGTGTGTCTCTCATGAATTAAAAAAAATGAAAGTCTCAAACTCCAAAAAAAAAATTTTTTTAAGGATTTTATTCATGAGAGGCAGAGACCTAGGCAGAGGGAGAAGCAGGTTCCCTGCAATGAGCCCAATGTGGGACTTGATCCTGGACTTGAGAATCACACCCTGAGCCAAAGGCAAATGCTCAACCGCTGAGCCACCCAGGCGTCCCTATTGACATAAATCTTGGACTATAAATTAGGCAACAGTTTGTTGGATCTAACGCCAAAACACAAGCAACAAAAGATTAAACAGGTGATTTGAACTTCAAAATTTTAAATTGCTTCATTTTTCTTTTTTAAGAATTTTTTATTCAAGAGAGACACAGAGGAAGCAGAGACATAGGCAGAGGTAAAAGCAGGCTCCCCTCAGGAGCCTCAACCCCAGGATCACACCCTGAGCCAAAAAGCCTTAACCACCGAGCCATCCAGGTGTCCCTTTAAACTGCTTCAAAGGACACTACCAGCAAGTGAAAAGACAACCCAGAGATTATGAAAAAATATCTGCAAATCCTGAGTATATAGAGGACTCTTAGAACAAAGACACCAATTTAAAAAGGAATCGGGGTGCCTGGCTGGCTCAGTAGAGCAGGTGACAATTTTTGGGTCATGAGTTCAAGCCCCATCCATGTTGGGTGAACCTACTGGAAAAAAATTTCTCCAAAGATAGATGGCCAATATCAGGAAAAGGTGTTGAACATCACTAGTCAGTAGGGAAATCACAAGGAAATATTTCACACCTACTAACATGTCTTAAGATGAACATTACAAGTTTGGTGAGGATGTGGAGAAATTGAAACCCTCATAAACTGCTGATAAAATGAAAATGCTTGGGATCCCTGGGTGGCGCAGCGGTTTGGCGCCTGCCTTTGGCCCAGGGCGCGATCCTGGAGACCCGGGATCGAATCCCATATCGGGCTCCCGGTGCATGGAGCCTGCTTCTCCCTCTGCCTATGTCTCTGCCTCTCTCTTTCTCTCTCTCTCTGTGACTATCATAAAATAAAAAAAAAAGAAAAGAAAAGAAAATGCTTATAGAAAAGTTTGGCAGTTCCTAGAAGACTGAAAATAGTGTAATTCAGAAATTCTACTGCTAGATACACATAACCAAAAGAAATGAAACATCTGCACAAAAACATGCACAATTGTTCATAGTAGCATTATAGCCAAAAGGTAGAAGAAACAACCCAAATAACCATTAATTGGTGGGTGGATAAAATGTATAGCCATACAGTCCTTTGGATATTAGGCAATAAAAAGTAATAAAGTACTGTTAAATGTTACAATGTGGATGAGCCTTGTGGCACCTGGGTGGCTCAGTGGTTGAGCGTCTGCTTTTGCCCTTGGTCATGATCCTGGAGTCCTGGGATCAAGTCCTACATTGTGCTTCCCATGTGGAGCCTCCTTCTTCCTCTGCCTATGTCTTTGTCTCTCATGAACAAATAAAATCTTAAAAGTGAATGAGCCTTGAAATTGTGAAGTCAGACAAAACTTTCTATTCATACGTAATGTCTAGAATTAAGTTCAGAGACAAAGTGGTGGTGTTGGGTGGAGAAGGAATGAAGAATTACTGCTAATGGGTGGTACAGGATTTCTTCTGGGGATGATGTTTTAGGTTAGATACTGGTGATGGTTTGTACAGCCATTTGAATATTCTAAAAGCTACTAAAGTAAACACAAAAATGGTGAATTTTATATGAATCTCAATTTTCAGTTTTGTTAAGTCTCAAATTTGGTTAAAGTTCTCTAAAGATAACATGAAATGTTTCTAAACTTAAAAGTTTTATTCATAAAAAAAGTTTTATTCATGATTATTTAGTTGTAAGTAGTCTAGAGATTGGGAGTAAATAGTTTGAGATTGTATCTCCCCATATTTCGTTTTGCTACTAGTTCATTTGTTTATTGTTAAGTAACTCTAGGCCCAACATGGGTTTTGAACACAGTACCCCAAGATCAAGACTCACATACTCCACGGAGCCGGCCAGATGCCCTGTTCATATTTTATATCCATCACCCTATCAAACAGCCCTATTAGCTGTAGTTGGTGCCAAAGTTTTGGGGGATGGTCCTTAAAATTCTTGTTTTCCTGTAAATGTGGCTCCTCTGTTGTATCTTTTAATAGAACACATAGTATTAGGAATTTAAGACAGCCAAACTTTTTTTTTTTTCCTCAGAATTACAGCACTGGGTGTTTCTCTATAGAATAGTACCAATCTGAGCAGCCCGGGTGGCTCACCAGTTTAGCGCCACCTTCAGCCCAGGGCCTGATCCTGGAGACCCAGAATCGAGTCCCAAGTTGGGCTCCGTATGGAGCCTGCTTCTCCAACTCTTTTGGCTCAGGTCGTGATCTCAAACTCTTGAGACTGAGCCTCCTGTCAGGCTCCACACTCATTGGGGAATTGTCTTGGAATTCTCTCCCTCTCCATGTACCCCTCCCTCAGGCTTGTGTATGCACGCTCATTCACTCACAAAAATAAATCTTTAGGGGAAGCCCGGGTGGCTCAGCGGTTTAGTGCCACCTTCAGCCCAGGGCCTGATCCTGGAGACCAGGGATCGAGTACCACGTCAGGCTCCTTGCATGGAGCCTGCCTCTCTCTCTCTCTCTGCCTCTGTCTCTCACGAATAAATAAAGTCTTTAACAACAAAAAAATATAATAAATCTTACAAAAAATTGCCATTTTGTCTCAAGATTGTTTACCAGGGGTGCCAGGTGGCTCAGTCAGTTGAGCATCTGACTCTTGGTTGTGACTCAGGTCATGATTTTAGGCCCTAATATCAAGCCCTGAATCAGGTTCAAACCAGGTTCTGCATGGAATTCTGCTTATTCCTCCCCCACCCCTCCCCCTGCTTGTGTGTGCACTCACTCTCTAAAATCAAATCTTAAAAAAGAAATTTAAAAAGGTTATTTTCCCAGAAAAATAAAATCATGTTAAAATCTGTGGTTCCATTCTTGGACTACTCACTACTTACTCTGCTGAAATGCTGCAGATTTACTATGCATATTAACGAAACTGGTTTCCCTTCTATAATGCTCTAAAGTGTAATTAGAAACCAAAATGATAGCTAGAATGTTGTCAAGGTAGCCAGTGTCAAGAGACACTTGGAATCTTAAGGGGCTTTATTTTTTTTATAATAAATTTATTTTGTATTGGTGTTCAATTTACCAACATACAGAATAACACCCAGTGCTCATCCCGTCAAGTGCCCCCTTCAGTGCCCGTCACCCATTCACCCCCACCCACCCCCTCCTCCCTTTCCACCACCCCTAGTTCGTTTCCCAGAGTTAGGAGTCTTTATGTTGTCTCCCTTTCCGATATTTCCCACACATTTCTCCCTTCTTTTAAGGGGCTTTAGAAGATTTATAATATTTTATACATGGAGAGTATATTTTCCTCTTAGTTTGCAACTAAAACATAAATTAACCACAACAGGTAAACTTTGAAGCTATTTGAGTGATTTTATTCAAATGGAGTTAACAAATTGGTCGAAGGATAGAGTTAGTAAAAAAAGAAAGAGAAACTGCATTCATATTGGCATTATTATAAGTTTAGTTTTTGAAGTACAGGAACTCCTACAATTAGCCATGAACAATATTACCAGTTGTAGGATACCTAGGCTGTCATCAGCATATATACCAAGAACTGATACTGGGATTTTTAAATAGCCTAGTCATATACTGCCTAAAGTATGTTCTAGTTGAACCTTGATTAGTGTGGAAGCTGAATGAAGTTAACCTAAAGAGTTTATTACAAACAAGGACTTAACTCTGGGTCCCTGAGCTCTATGGAACTTCAAGCTTTTTCTTTTTTAAAATATTTATTAGGGATCCCTGAGTGGCTCAGCAATTTAGTGCCTGCCTTCGGCCCAGGGTGTATTCCTGGAATCTGGAATAGAGTCCTGCGTCCCTGCAGCGTACTTATCCCTCTGCTTGTGTCTCTGCCTCTCTCTCTCTCTCTCTCTCATGAATAAATAAAATCTTTAAAAATAATAATAAAATGTTTATTAGAGTGTAAACATGAGAGGAGAGAGCAGAGGGAGAATTTTTTTTTAAAGATTTTATTTATTTATTCATGATAGAAACAGAGAGATAGAGAGGCAGAGACACAGGCAGAGGGAGAATCAGGCTCCATGCAGGGAGCTCGACATGGGACTCGATCCCGGGTCTCCAGGATCACACCTCAGGCTGCAGGCAGCGCTACGCCGCTGCGCCACTGGGGCCGCCTGGGAGAGAGAATCTTGAGCAGACTCCCTGCTGAACAGAGCCCAAGGTGGGACTGGATCTCAGGGCCCTGAGATCATGACCAAAACTGAAACCAAGATTGGAAGCTTAACCAACTAAACCACCTAGGTGCTCTAGAACTTCAAACCTGTAGTACATCTCTCATAGTTTTCATCTGAATCTCAAAGGAATTATCAAGGTGCTTAAGAACCACTGCTGTATACCATTAAAGTGAGAATTAAGAGACAGGCTAACATTTAACTTAATGGAGAACAAGCTACTAGTTTGGTTTTAAATTGTTTAGTTTGGTTGAGTGTCTGCCTTCAGCTCAGGGCATGATCCCGGGTCCGGAGATTGGGTCCCACATTGGGCTCCCCGTAGGAAACCTGGTTCTCCCTTTGCCTGTGTCTCTGCCTCTCTCTGTGTGTGTGTCTCTTGTAAATAAGTAAACTCTAAAAAAAAAAAATAATAATTAATTCTTTAGTGTTAAAAAATATTTACAAATTCATGATGAAAACATTCAAATTACTGAACTAAGTGACCTAAAACATCTTCTCCCAGAAACAATTTTGTGTCCTTTTCCTTAGCACATAGTGGTCGTGTCATTGTACGAATATGCCAAAATTATCCATTCTCTACAAAGTGTTGAGTTACTGAAAGAATGTTAAAAAACATATGATGGGGGATCCCTGGGTGGCGCAGCGGTTTGGCGCCTGCCTTTGGCCCAGGGCGTGATCCTGGAGACCCAGGATCGAATCCCACATCCAGCTCCCGGTGCAGGGAGTCTGCTTCTCCCTCTGCCTGTGTCTCTGCACCCCCTCCCCGCTCTCTGTGACTATCATTAATAAATAAAAATTAAAAAAAAAAAAACATATGATGGGAGCAGTTTTTAAAGCATTTGTTTAGAAATCTTAGCCTACTTAGAAAATTGAGGAAATGGGCCAGCTTTATTTAAGAGCCTGGACTAGCACTGATTGAAAGGATTTTCAACAAGCCATTTGTTTGACAAAATGTACTAAGATATGAGACAGGGAGTGATTTGGGGAAAATCTGAAGATTATGAATGGCCCTGAAGAACTATGTACACTTGAACTCCGTTCTACAGTCTGGTAAATACTGTTAACACGAAGTTTCGCTACCCGTGACAAAATCAGAATTAAGGTTTCTCTCTGAATCATTAGACTTATAGCACCCTATCCACTACCACTCAGTTTTTACAACCATTCAGAAGATTCTAGGAATACAAAGATATCTTGTAATTGCATCCTATAACTACAAAGGGATTTTAAAATTGATATTTTGTACTCAATCCTTAATGAATAGACTAAAGACCTGGGACTCATTATAACTGGCTGAGGTACGTAAAAGTATTTCTTTTTTTTTTAAGATTTTATCTATTTATTCATGAGAGACAGAGAGAGACAGACATAGGTAGAGGGAGAAGCAGGCTCCATGCAGGAAGCTTGATGTGGGACTCAATCCCAGGTCTCCAGGATCATGCTCTGGGCCAAAGGCAGGCACCAAACCGCTGATCCACCCAGGGCACCCCCACGTAAAACTACTTTGATTAATGACATTTGTTTATAAAATGCAAAAGAACATCTGGAAGGTACTGAAAATATAAAACACCTTGTTTTTCATCTGAGCAATACTCTGTGACAAAGAGAATGTATCCATTGGGTACATATCTGTTTTGTAAGCCAATTCCTCAAGCTTCAAGTCACCTAATCCAGCTTTGTGTCACATTTTTTTTCATCTTTATAAGGGCCTAAGAAATAGTAACTATTTCATCTCAAACTAGACTCAGTAGGCTGGCTATCTTGAACATCCTTTTGCTTTCATCTTCCGGCAATCCCATAATCACCTGAAATGCAAAAGTCACCAAGTCAAACGTCCAGCTCTCCAGTTACCGTAAGCAGGTCACCAACGTGCTGAAGCGACCAGCCACCTCATCCTAACTCCCTGATTCTACACCTGGAATACCCGACCGAACAAATCCTGTCTCCACACTATCTCACCTTTCCTCAGCCTTGTTGTCAAAGCAAATGAACACTTAACAAAAAAAACTCGTTATTTCCAGTAGTTTGGAAAAAGTCTGAGAGCTACGAGAAACTATTACCTGAACTTCACCACTGAATCGTAGCCATTCTTAATAGTTCTGGGGAGCCCAAGTCAATCCTCTTCCTGCCCTCCTAACCTTCAATTCGCAACACAAAGAAAAGGGAAAGTAAAAACGAAGGTAGCGACACCCTTACAGCCGACTTCAAACTTAGAGCCTAAGCAACATGAAAGCGCAGAGGTATCCGCAGCGTCTCCCAGCCAAGTCGAAGACGACCACCCAGTCGCCACGCTCCGTCGGGAGTTTCGGCAGGAGCCGGGAGCCCACTCCCCCCAGCAAATGATGCCCCGGCGACTTGAAAAGCGCGAGCAGGCTTGGCAGCCAGGGACCAGCATACAGCAGCTCTTGGGAGGGCAGAGCCCTCTCCCCAAATCAAAGGCCTCAGCCGGAACCGAGAGCCCCCAGGGAGCCGTCAGGCGTCTTTTTTCTGTCCTAGCGCCCCCTACCACCTTCCTTCCAACGGGGCGACACTCATCAATCGCTAGGCAAAGCTCAACCAGTCTCCCGACCGCGCTCCGGGAAGCCCACCGGGAGAGCCAAGGCCACCTCCTAGCCCCTGTGGGGAAAATGGCGCCTGTCACCCCTTCTCCCTCCCGGCTAGTCACAAGGACCAACCTCCCTCCCTCGCTACAAAATGGCGTCTCCCGCTGGGGCCCCAGAATCGGCATAAATCACTTGTCAGCGAGGCGGTAACAGCCTAGGACGAGCGGTCCTGCCAACCAGTCAGACACAGACGCTTTGATTCCGCACCTTGCACAAGCCATTCAGGCGCTGGATGCAAGGCCGGACGAGGCCAACGTCACGAAAAGGGGGCGTGAACGAGGCGGTCCCCTTTCGCGTCGCCTAAATTTGAGCCAATGGCAAGCAAGGAGCGTCTCGTGAGTGGCGTAAGGACCGCCCAATGGAGGCTGGGGGCGGACCTCAGACTCGCTATGCGGGTTGCGGGGCCTGGGGGCCGGGCGGCTGTTTCCTGTCCTGGTGCATGGTGGTCGGACGAAGGAATTGTTGGAAAATTTTCTCGGAGGTTCGTATATAAATGTGTTTTTACCCAGTGTGCATTATTCTCCGCCCGGCCGCCGCCCTCAGCGCGGCGGCGCGGGCCCGCTCGGGCCCGGGCTCTGACTCCGGCTGCTCAGCCTTCGCCGCAGGCCCTGCCGATCCCACGGCCGGCCTCGGTAGCGGCGCCTGGGCAGAAGCGGAGTTTATTAATAACCCGCGGCCGCCACTCTGGGGCGGCGGAGCTTTTCTCGCTGAGGACGCACCCCCCCCCCCCTTGTCTCTGCGCTTTGCGCCCCGCCTGTTCCCCTCAGGGGACCGCGGTGGGGAGGGAGTGAAGGAGGGGAGGGTGGAGCCCTCGGGAGCCTGGCGGCGCTTCTCGGCTTGACCTCCGCGCGGGGCGAGTCCCCTGACGCCGCCGAGGCAAAGCTCCTCCGGCTGGGACGCCGGGCCACGGTGCGCACCAGGCCCCAGCCCGACGGCGGCGGCAGGACTGGCCCGGGGCCCGCTCGGCATCCCGTCTGCAGATCGCACCCAGAATTTCCTCCCACCTATTATCATGCACGAATTCCTTGTTTCACTTTTTTTTTTTTTTAATTATTTATAGGTTGCTGAGGCCTAACATCAAATATTAGAAATTGTCAGTTTTATCATTGCCCTTTTCCCTCGGTTTTGGCCAAAGTTAACGAATCTTTCACTTGCTTTGTGCTGTATTCTTGTGGAACGTGAACCAAATTTTATTCCCTCCCCTGTTGATTTTTAAAACATTTTATGCCCCCCCTCCCGCATTAACGAAGTTAAGCAAAAAATAGGAAGTGTATCATTGCTAAACCCATTATTTGTTTAAAATCAACTTCAGCCATTGCTTTGGAAGTGTCTAATCAGCTGGTATAATCAAGTAGGGGGTGTGATGAAAAATTGTAGGTTCAGTCAAGGTTGCCTTTTTCCTGAGTTACTAGAAAATACGTCTTGCTGAGTAAAAAAATCTGTGTGGTATTTAATATTTGGTCTTACTGAATGCCTAGTTTCATTGTTAAAGTGTTTAGTAAGAAAACAAGTGAGGAGATCACTAAATAATACGGTGCCGAATTTTATCCAGGTGTATTTTGACTACAGAAAATAATTATTTGGCATTTTACAAATACTTGAGTGGCTGTTTTTTCCATAACACCCTTTTATTTTTTTTAAAGTAATACCTTTATTGATATAATTTACATACCTTACAATTCAGCCATTTGAAGTGTGTAATTAGGTTGTTTGATAAATTCAATTGTGCCTCCATCACCACAATCCATTTTAAAACATGTTCACCCCAAAAAGAAACTGTACCAGTTGTTACTCTCCGTTTAGCCTTAAACCTGCCCCCTTCCCCAACCACTACTCTGTGGATTTGCCTATTCTGAACATTTCACGTAAACAGAATCACACAGTATGTGAACTTTTGTGACTGGTTTTTTTTCACAGCGTAATATTTTAAAAGTTCATTAATATTATAGCTGGTGTCAGTACCTCATTTCTTTTTATTGCCAGATAATATTTCATTGTATGGACCTAAGTTTTATTTAAACATTCATCTGTTGATGGACATTTGGTGTTTCACTTTTTGTCTATTTTACATAATGCTGTGAACATTTGTGTACAAGTTTTTGTGTGGGCGTATACTTTCTTTTCTCTGAGATATATACATATATACCTAGGAGTAGAATTTCTTGGTTATTATGATAACTCTATGCTCAACCTTTTGAGGAACTGTAGAACTTTTCCAAAGTGGCTGCACCATTTTGCATTCCTCTCGGCAGTGTGTGAGAGTTCTCATATCTTTGGCAACACTTGTTATTATCAGTCTTTCTGATGGTTACCACCCTAGGTGGTATAAAGTGATATCTCTTGTGATTTTGATTTGCATTTCCCAATGGCTAATGGTGTTAATTAAGCATGTTTCTCGTGTATTTATTGGCCATGTGTACACCTTCTTTGGAGAAATGTCTGTTTGGATCTTTTCCCCCATTTTGAAATTGGATTGTTTGTCTATTATTGAGTTGTAAGTTGGGTATTGCAGTGGAATAAGCATTCATCATGTTCTTCAGGGAATGATGATGACCTACCTGGATTAGGCAATTATGCCTCCACCATTACTTTAGTTATTATTATTTATGATGCATATGCCATTTATTATCATGTAGGGAGAACTTTCTGAGTCCTGAGGTTTTTGTGATTACTTTATTTTCAAGTTTTTATCCAGATTTCTTTTTCTTTTAAATCTGAGGTTTTACCTAGTTCTGAGTCTTTTTGCTCCTGGCTTGATTTCAGGACATAAATTTCTTAAAGAGTTGTATTGTGTCATTACTTCATTCTGTGCTTAGTTTGCGTTCATTTTAAGGGATGACCTTTATAGGAGAGTGTTTTAAACTTTACTTATTTTTATTTATTTATTTAACAGAGAGATGGGGGTGGGGTGGGGGGGGAAGCATAAGCAGAGAGAGTGGCAGGCAGAGGGAAAGGGAGAAGCCGGCTCCCCACTGAGCAGAGAGCTGGATGTGTGGCTGGATCCCAGGACCCTGGGATCATGACCTGAGCAGAAGGTAAATGCTCAGCTGAGCCACCCAGACACCGCCCCAAACTTTATTGTATGTCAATCAAAATAATTTTGTTTTTAAGATGGATTTAGACTGAATCCTTATAGAAAAAAAAATTGAAAACAATGATACACTTGTCCACACTTTCCCATAAATCTAATCCAAATTTAAAACTGCTGCAGGAGCTCGATCTGACTTCATGGCATTTTATATTCTGTAGCTCCAGTTTTCTAAAAGCATAACGTTTTTCATTTGACCCAAGATGGGTACTTGGATGTTTGGTTTATTTTTCCAAGTGAGGTGTAATGTTAGACTATAAAGGCTGGGACTCAGGTAACTTTCCCCAGTTGGAACTGAACTTTCTCATCAAAGAGTGGACTTCATTCGCAATGTTCCCAAATTTGTAGTTGATTTAGAAGAAATTCAGGGTCTAGAAAAAAACCTCGAACAAGAAAAATAGTTCAATAAAATGTGGATTTTCTTTCTTCCCCTTAAAAAAAAAAAAAAAAAAAAAAAAACTGCTGCAGGGATGCCTGGGTCGCTCAGCGATTGAGCATCTGCCTTCCTCTCAGGGCATGATCCCTGGGCCCGGGGATCGGGGCCTGGGTTTGAGTTCTGCATCCGGTTCCCTGCAGGGAGCCTGCTTCTGCCTCTGCCTATGTCTCTGCCTCTCATGAACAAATAAATTAAATCTTTTTAAAAAATTAAAGAGTAATAAATACATAAATAAAACTATGCTGCAGGAATGCCTGGCTGGCTCAGTCAGTAGAGCATGTGACTTTTGACCTTGGGGTGGTGAGTTTGAGCCCCACATTGGATGTGGAGATTATAAATAAACTTTCAAAATCCCATCATCAACTATCATCTTATGAAATATATTAAAACTATGCTGCAGTGGGAACTCTGCACCCTGTGGAAATAACTTGTCCATTAATGTGTAGACATAGGCATTTAACCACAAACTACATTTTTTTTTGTACTTAAAATGCCCCTTAGAACTTAATTTCAGCTGGGCACTGAGTTAAATGACTTGTTGAGTGATTTACATATATACATAAAATTATTATATTTGATGTGAACCTAAGTAAGTACTAGAGTTATCCCTATTTTACAGGTGAGTCAACTGAAGTTTGGAGTAACTTATCCACTTATTTTACAGCAAAGGTAGGACTTGACCCAGTGTTTGGCTCAAGCCTAGTCTCTTGCCTCGGTTATTCAGTAACATACCACATTCCTACTTCTTTACCTTCTTTACCTATTATATACCAAAATATAATATGTCTGTAGTTCCTAGAAAGATAAACTATTTTGAGTACTATACCTAATACAGCATAGCAGGGATGTTATTGTGTTATTTATGTGTATTGTTAAATAATGACGAATGGCTTTGGCCTTGTGTTGAAAAATAGAGAATTTTTTTTTGTAGTGCAGATGTAATGGTCACAAGAAGTTGGAATCATTTAAATCAATGACACTTTATGTATGCTATATACACACAGTACAAGTAACATATAAAAGGTGAGGCATGATGAAAAGAGCATTAGAATAAAATAAGACATAGTCTTTAATACTCTCTTAGGCAGTTAATTATCCATGTCTTTATATGAACTATATTCATTTTTCAGCAAGTATTTAGTGTATACATGTGACAGACATTCTTGTAGGCACTGAGAATTCAGGGGTGAACAACACAGATGGGGGCCCAGCCATGATGGAACTTAGAGTTCACTTAGAAATTCTGATAAGTACTTTGAAAGAGATAAAGTTCTGTGGTAAAGAATAGGGGATGGTGGTAGAACGGATATTTTAGGTAAGTGACATGGAATAGTATGTGCTAAAGCAGGAAGGACAACATGGCTGGATGTATACAATGGAGGACATTTGTAAAGCACGCAACATGAGTTATATCAAACTCATTAGATACTTACTGAGTATATAATCTTAGGTGTCAAAATTTTAAAGACCCATAGAACACAGTACCTACCCTTGAAGGTTCATAGTCTAATTGGGCAGACTGGACCTGGGATTTAAAGAGGTA
Organism: Canis lupus dingo; assembly: GCF_003254725.2. Taxonomy (NCBI): domain Eukaryota; kingdom Metazoa; phylum Chordata; class Mammalia; order Carnivora; family Canidae; genus Canis; species Canis lupus. The sequence continues at coordinate 33,273,464 of NC_064263.1, forward strand.
AGAGGAGAGAAGAGCAGTAGATATCAGTAATCAAGCCTTTCAGCCACAAACAAGGTTCCTGAATCTCCCTTTCCACACCTATAGAAAGAAAACTGGCAGGTTTTTGAGGACATCTTGAGTGGTAAGGGCTTTATATTGCATAATTTCACTTCTTACAATGGCCCTATCAGGTAGGTATTCTCCCCTTTTTTTTTTTTTTCCAAAAGAGAAAACAGAAGCTCAGCAGCAGGTTAATTGCTCAGGAACTGAACAGCATTTAAATGCAGACCATACCAGCAAATTATTAAGCCATATACAGATGAAACCTATGATAAAAATCTGATTAGTAATTCATGGTGACCTAAGCTACAAGCCAAATAGCAAATACTGTAAGATTCAAATGATGACAGATCTGGCAACTAAGGAACAGAGTCACCACAGAAGAGCCAGTGACAATTAAAAGCTGTTCCCTATGGCTGGACTGCCCTTTCTACTACTCCTACCCCTGGGAAATATTTACTTATCATTTTATGCCCAAATTTACATACCATCATCTTTGCATCCCTGAGGCAACGTTAGGTGCTCCTTACTATGTTAATGCTTCTGTTTATAGTTTTTTTTTTTTAAGATTTTATTTATTTGAGAGAAAGAGTGACAGAGAACACGAGCTGGGAGGAGGGAGATCCATGCTTGCAGGGAGCCTGACCTGGGTCTCAATCCCAGGACCTCAGAATCACAACCTGAGCTGAAGGCAGATCCAACCAACCGAGCCACCCAGGCGCCCCAGTAGTTTTATTTTTTTAAATCATGAAAGTCATACATGGAAAAAAAAAAAAAAAACTTTATAGAATGTATACAGTAAACATTAAAAGTCCTTTCTCCACTACACCCCCATCTCCTAATCCTTTGTGGGAGGTAACCATTTGAGGGTTTTTTTTTTTTTTCCATTTGAGTTTTTAAATGTAAATACTGGCATATGCAGGTACTTAAATCCTTTTTTTTTTTTTTTTTTTGAGATTTTATTTATTTATTCATGAGAGACACAGAAAGAGAGAGGCAGGCTCCATGCAGGGAGCCCAATGTGGGACTCCATCCCAGGACTCCAGGTTCACACCCTGAGCCTACTGCAGACATTTAACCGCTGAGCCACCCAGGCATCCCCTTAAATACATTTTTAAAAACATGAATACAGTTATAAATACTCTTCTGCAATTTGCTTTTTCTCCCACTTGCAATATATCTTGGATATATTTCCTACCATTTCATATCTATCCCATTCTTTTTCATGTCTGCATGTTTCATATATGGATGTCCTATAATCTATTTGTTCTTTTGGGTGCACTTTTAGATTGTTGATTATTTTTTGCTGTTATAAATAATACTACAATGAACTTTGCACACTTAAGAGAGTGATAAGTCCCAAGAAGAATTACTTCGTTGAAGATTTGTGTTTAAAATATTGATAGCAGGGGATCCCTGGGTGGCACAGTGGTTTAGCGCCTGCCTTTGGCCCAGGGTGCGATCCTGGGGACCCGGGATTGAATCCCACGTCGGGCTCCCGGTGCATGGAGCCTGCTTCTCCCTCTGCCTGTGTCTCTGCCTCTCTCTCTCTCTCTCTCTCTCTATCATAAGTAAATAAAAATTAAAAAAAAAAATATTGATAGCGGGCAGCCCCAGTGGCCCAGCGGTTTAGCACCGCCTTCAGCCCAGGGCCTGATCCTGGAGTCCCGGGATCAAGTCCCATATCGGGCTCCCTGCATGGAGCCTGCTTCTCCCTCTGTCTGTGTCTGTTCCTCTCTCTCTCTCTCTCTCTCTCTCTGTGTGTCTCTCATGAATAAATAAATAAAATCTTTTAAAAAAATAAAAGTAATCGTTGTGAAGATTATTTGGCAACTCATAATACTTTATAGGAATGAAAGAACAATACAAAACGTTATCTATATTATAATGCTGAAAAAATTATGTATATATATGGATAGCCAAAGTTAGAATAGAAAACCAGGAAAAATGAAAAGATTTGATTTGTTAACCTATGGAAATTATTTTTCTTAACTTTTAAATTTATATTACAGTATGTATGCAATGAAAATTTTAATGGTGTATAAAAACAATATAAGATAGTTGGCAGTGTTATTAGACTGGAAAGATGATATTGGAGCAAAGAGAGTGGTAAAGAGGTTATTGCAATAGTTAATGAGATGGAAAAGAAAGGTTTTGAAGTATAAAAGTCATAGAGTTGGCAATTGCCATGTTGTGAATTTAAGAATGAGTTAAGGGGTACCTGGGTGGCTCAGTCGGTTAAATGTCTGACTTTTGATTTCGGCTCAGGTCATGATCCAAGCCCGCATTGGGCTCCGTGCATCATGGATCCTGCCTGTCTCCCTCCCTCCCCCTGCTTGTGCTTGTGTGCTTGATCGCTCTCTTTCTCTCTCTGTTAAACAAAATCTTAAAAAAAAAAAAAAAGACCAATCCTTACTTACAAGATGTACTTATATTTCTATATATATATATTTTTAAGACTTTATTTATTCATGAGAGACACAGGCAGAGGGAGAAGCAGGCTCCATGCAAGGAGCCTGATGTGGGACTCGATCCCGGGACTCCAGGATCATGCCCTGGGCTGAAGGCAGGCGCTAAACCACTGAGCCACCCAGGGATCCCCATATTTCTACTTTTTTAACATAAGTCAACAGTGGTGGTGGTTGCTGCTGATTTGCCTTTTTTTTTTTTTTAAGATTGATTGATTGATTGATTTATGATAGACACACCGAGAGAGAGAGAGAGAGAGAGAGAGAGAGAGAGAGAGGCAGAGGCAGAGACACAGGCAGAGGGAGAAGCAGGCTCCATGCCAGGAGCCCAACCCGCGACTCAGTCTCGGGACTCCAGGATTGCGCCCTGGGCCAAAGGCGGGCGCCAAACCTCTGAGCCACCCAGGGATCCCCTGCTGATTTGCTTTAAATTACTTTTAAACAAAAGAGATTGAAATAGAACATAATTATTTTGTGAGAACAAATATGTAGTTTCCTTAAGTTGGCATTTTATTTTTTACAGAAGCAAATGGAAGAGTTCTAAAATAGATTTTTTAAAGATTTTATTTATTTGAGAGAGACAGAGATAGCAACAGAGATAGGGAGAGAGCACAAGAAGGGAGAAGAAACAGGACCCCTGCTGAGCAGGGAGCCCAACACAGAGCTCCATTCCAGGATCCTGGGATCATCACCTGAGCTGAAGGCAGATGCTTGACTGACTGAATCATCAGGTGTCCCCTAAAATAGATGTATAGTATATCTAAGCAGCTCCAGTAGGCTACAACTGATAGGCTATTTTTCCTCAGCCCTAGTGTACTGAGAATTGTGCTCAGTTTTCCACTCCCAGGTTTTAATAGATAATATGAGACTAATCTAAAAAAATATAAAATTTTCTTACCTTTCTACTTCTGTGTTCAATGGAAATAGAGTTGTTTTTGGCAGAAAGGGTGTACATAGTGCACCTATACTGTAAGTTCCCTCTTTTACAGCTAGTGATTCAACTTGAAACATATTATACTGTTCTTTAGTGCTGATAGAGCTATTTAACTGAAGCATACTACAAGTATTTTTAAAAACCTGGTTATCCTCTGAACTAATCTTGTGTGAATCATGATTGTCTTTCTATTTCTTTTGGTTATTCAGTATATTGGGTACATAAACCTGCTATTGGCCTCTATTACTTAGATTGAAATTTTTAGTTAAAGCAGTCTTATTCTCACTGAGTGAATAAAACTAAGGGTTGCACTTAAAAATGCATTTATAGGGGTGCCTGGGTGGCTCAGTCCCTTGAACATCCACCTTTGGCTCCGGTCGTGATTACGGGGTTCCTGAATTGAGCCCCGTATCGGGCTCTTTGCTCAGTGGGAGTCTGCTTCTCCCTCTGCCTCTCCCCTTGGCTCATACTCCGTTCCTCTCTGGCAAATAAATAAAAATCTTTTTTTTTTAAATGCATTTTTAATAAAATACCACTTTTAGCTGTTATATTTGGATTCAAGGTATATTTAGTTTGATAAAAGGACACTAATTACTAATATTTAAAAGCTTCCATAATATGCATTGAATTTAAAATAGAGTTTGTTTTCCAGATTGAAAAGGTGGTTTGAAAATGAAGTATACCAAGAGTAGGGGTATCCCTTAAAACTAAAAATCCGGGGCAGCCTGAGTGGCTCAGCGGTTTGGTGCCGCCTTCGGCCCAGGGTGTGGTCCTGGAGACCCGGGATCGAGTCCCACATCAGGCTCCCTGCATGGAATGGGGCCTGTTTCTCCCTCTGCCTGTGCCTGTGCCTCTCCCCCCGCCCCCTCTCTCTCTATCTCTCATGAATAAATAAATAAAATCTTTAAAGAAAAAAAAACCCTGAAAATCTGAAGATTCAAGGTGGGCATCTCTTATTTTATAACCTTGTTGAAACTATATTCCTTGAGGCTAAATAGGAGGACAACCCATAGAATGGGAGAAAATATTTGCAAATCCTTTATTTATTTATTTATTTATTTATTTATTTATTGGCAAATCCTGTATCTGATAAAGGATTAATATCTGGAATATATAGAGAACTCTTACAATTCAACAATAAAAAGACAACCCATTTTATTTTATTTTATTTTATTTTATTTTATTTTTATTTTATTTTTTTAAAAGATTTTATTTATTTATTTGACAGAGAGAGAATGAGAGCACAAGAAGGGGCAGAGGTAGAGGGAGAAGCAGACTCTCCGTGAGCAGGGAGCCTGATGTGGGACTTGATCCCAGGACCCTGGGATCATGGCCTGAGCAGAAGGCAGATGCTTGACAGACTGAGCCACACAGGCGCCCCAAAAGACAACCCATTTTAAAAAATAGACAAAGGAGGGGTACCTGCTGGCTCAATTGGTAGAGCATGCAACTCTTCATCTTGAGATCTTGAGTTCAAGCTCCACATTGGGCATGGAGCCTATTTAAAATTTTTTTTAAATTAAAAAAATTTTTAACAACAACAAAAATAGACAAAGGATCTGAGTAGATATTTCTCCAGAGAGGATATAACAAAGGTCAGTAAGCACATGAAAATATGGTCAATATTATTAGCCATCAGGGAAATGCAAATAAAAACCACAATGAGATATCACTTCATACCCAGAAGAACAGCTATTATCAAAGACTGATAAACTGTTAGCTAAGACTAGAAATTGAGAAGTTGGAACCTCATACATTACTACTGGGAATGTAAGATGGTGCAGTTGCTTTGGAAAAATTTGACAGTTCCTCAAAATTTAAGCACAGAGTTACTATATGACCCAGGAATTACATGTATAAATACATATCCCCAAGAGAAGTGAAACACATGTCCACACAAAAACTTGAACACTATTGTTTGTAGTATATTATTCATGATGGCCAAAAAGCGGAAAATGGCTCAAATATCTAGATACAGACAACTCAGATGATTGGATAAATAATGTGGTACATTCATATAATGGACTGTTATTCAGCAATAAAAAGGAATGAAATACTGATAAAGACTGCAACATGGATGAAGCTTGAAAATACTTTAAGTGAATAAAGCCAGTCACAAAAGACCACATACTGTACAATTCCATTTATATGAAATGCAGAAAAAGATCTGTAGAGATAGAAGGTTGCTTAGTGGTTGCTTAGGACTTTGGGAGGGGAGAGAGAAAATTTTCTTTCAGAAGATGATAAAAATATTCTGAATGAAGGTGGTGGTGGTTTGTACAACTTTGAATATACTAGAGCCATTGAATTGTAGACCTTAAATGGGTAAATATTGTGGTTTGTGGATTATGTGTCAGTAAAGACATTTTTAAAAATTTATTTATTTATTTATTTATTTATTTATTATTTATTTATTTATTTATTTATTTTAGAGAAGAGAGAGTACTGGGGGCAGGGGCAGAGGGAGCAGGAGAGAGAAGCCCAAGCAAACCCTACACTGAGCATAGAGCCTGACAGGGGAGAGCTCTATCTCACAACACTGAGATCATGACGTGAGGCGGACACCCAACCAACTGCACTAGCCAGGCCCCCCTCAGTAAAGATTTAACGTAAAGAAATAATTATCTCCAAAGCCTATTTTTACTTGCTTTCTTCTCTGCAGTACCCTTTTTACAGCAACAGGAGGAAACAGTCAATAGATAGAGATATAGAGCTATAAATCTATTTTCATTTAGCTTAAAACTACTAATTAGTAGTAATGCCAGGTGTTGTTCTAAGCAATTTATCGTTCTGAGCAATCTAACAGCTCTGTTAAGTACCCTCCATTTACAGATAGGGAAACCGTGGCACAGAGCTGTTAAGTAACTTGCCTCTGATCACATAGATAATATGTGGTACGGTGAGATTTTGAAGCGGTTGTCTGGATCCAGAGTCCTCATTCTTAAGTATGTTATATTACCTCTTATATGCATTCCTTCCTAGGTATGACCCACACTTTCTTATCTTACTTTCAGGGGCATCCTCCTTAGAGATTTTGTTCTAGTAGTTTGTTACTGTAGATAACACTACTTCCACTCTAGAGAAGAACAGGTAATTAAAGTATACTGTAATAAGTGTTATATATAGACAGTATTGTGGGAAATACATCTAAGGCATTCTGACCCAATTTAGGAGGTTCAGATAAAATTTTCTGGTAGAATCTGACTGGAAGAATTTAGCTAAGACAGGAGGAAGAGTTCTAGATGGTGTGAATAATGTATAGAGGCCTAGATGCAAGAGATGTGTTGGGCTTTTCAGGGAGTGGCAAATAATCCAGTAGCTCATGTAGGAGCTGTTGAGCCAGAAGTGCCTGGGTGGCTCAGTCGGTTAAGCGTCTGCCTTTGGCTCAGGTGGTGATCCCAGGATTCTGGGATCGAGCCCCTCATTGGGCAATTTGCTAAGTGGGGAGCCTGCTTCTCCCTCTCTCCCTCTGCCTGCAGCTCTGCCTACATGTGTTCTCTGTCAAATAAATAAATTAGCCTTTTAAAAAAAAAAGTTGTTGAGCCAAATGGTTAGAAGTTAGACTTTGCCATTTTGTGAAGTTAAGGATACAATTTAACCTTTCTTAGCTTAATTTTCTTCATCTGCAAAATTGGGATAAAATGGTATTTTATTTATAGGACTGCTAGAAGGCTTAAATGAATTAGTAGTACTTCCTGGCATACAGTAAGTATTATGAAAGGGTTGGTTATTATCTTTATCATTTGCTGTTTAAATGATAAAGATTTAAACAGCAAATGATTTAAAAAATAAATAAATAAATAAACAGCAAATGATTTGCTGCACAAGCAGAGGGGAGGGGCATAGGGAAAAACAGATTCCCCACTGAGCAGGGAACACAATGCAGGGCTCCATCCCAGTACCCTAAGATCGTGACCTGAGCCAAAGGCAGACACCTAACTAACTGAGCCACCCAGACGCCCCTGTATTATTAACATTTTTATTAGTACTATTAAGTGATAGTATCATTAACTACTAGAATTCTAATCAATACTGGGTGGCTGTAGAATGTAAGGAGGTTGTGACTAGAACAAGACTGGAGGATAGAGTGACTGACTTGTCTTCGCTAGTCAAAGACTATCCCAGTTTTAAAACCAGGTCGTCCCCTCCCCCTTAAAACAAAATGGAAAGCCTCATATTCCAGGAACCTCCTTAGTCTTGGGCAAATTAGAATGGTTGTCCAACCTACTAGAGAAGTTATTAGAATCCAGATCATGATATTTGGACTCTGGGGAAATGGGAGAGTACTAAAGGTTTTGTGACCAAGAACTGCTATGATTGGATTTGAAAGCACTTGGACTGTGCTAAGGAGATTATATTGGAGGAAGATAGGAATGGACTTTAGGAGGCTGATAGAATAAGTGGATGATGGTAGCCTCAATTAAGGCAGTCTAATAGAAGTGAATGAATTTGACAGGTATTTAGGAAGTAGAGTGGTAGTTATTAGGGACTGGCTGGAGAATAAGGGAGATTTCAGTTACTGGGTTGGTGATTGCCTTTGCATTTGTCACTGAGGTAGAAAATGCAACAGATTTCACGGGAATCTGTTGAATTGGGGTGACTGTGGGCCATGGAAGTCATTGAGATCAGGAAGTAACTAGATCAGTAACTCTTAAGAAGGACTAGATAGATTTTACAGAACTTATAAATTCCAGAGATCTTTGAAGCTGTAGTAATGGATGTGATTGCTCAAGAAGAAAAGTATATAAAATGAAAGAACAAACTAGGACAGAAACTTGAGGATCCTCAGTATTTAGAAACCCACAGGAGAAACTGAAAAGGATTAGCTAGGAAGTTGGAAATAAACAGGAGTATGTGAATACCACAGAGCTAAGGCAAGAGAGTGTTCCAAGTAGATAAAAGGTCAGTGGTATTAAATTAAAAATAATAGAACTGAATAATCTCCAGTACAATTTTTTTAAATGTTTAATTACTGTCACATAGGTCCTTTTTAAAACTTCTAAAAATCTAAGGTATAGTCTTTAGTGTTCCGTTTGATGAGTTTTGGCAGTTGTATCCACCCAGATGATCATCACTCAAAAAAAAATCCCCCAACTTTTAACCATAGTTTGATTTCTACCACTGTAGATTAATTTTGCCTGTTTTTGGAAGTTATATTATGGAATTATACAGTATTTTTTTAAAGATTTTATTTATTTATTCATGAGAATACACAGAGAGGAGAGAGAGAAGCAGAGACACAGGCAGAGGGAGAAGCAGGTTCCATGCCGGGAGCCTGATGTGGGACTCCATCCTGGGTCTCCAGGATCACACCCTGGGCTGAAGGCGGCGCTAAACCACTGAGCCACCAGGGCTGCCCCAGTATGTATTGTTTTGTATATGGTTTGTTTCCCCCAACATAATTTTGAACTCCCATCACTGTTATCATATGTATAGTTCTTGTTCCTTTCTATTAAGTAATATTGCATCGTATACATTTATCACATCTTTATCCATTCTTTTTTAAGATTTTTTAAAAATTTATTCATGAGAGACAGACAGAGAGAGAGAGAGGCAGAGACAAAGGCAGAGGGAAAAGCAGGCTCCATGCATGGAGCCCATGTGGAACTCCATCTGGGGTCTCCAGGATCACGCTCTGGGCTGAAGGCGGCGCTAAACCGCTGAGCCACCCGGGTTGCCCATATCTATTCTTTAATTAGTGGATGCTTAAGTTCTTTTCAGTTTGGAATACTATGACTAAAACTACTATGGACAATTCTTGTACAAGTCTTTTTGCGGACATATATTTTTATTGGGTAAATAAATACCTAGGTATGGCCATTGAACTTTATGTTAAATTGGAGATTAATAATGACCAGCCAGTGCAGCTTCCATAGAGTTAGGGGCAGAAACCAGATAGATGGGAGTGGGAAATCAGGAAGTATTATTAGTAACAACTGTTAAGGAAGTCTAGCTAAAATAATCTAGTCTAGATAAGTAGCTAAGTCAAAGGTGAGATTTTGTTTATTTGATTTTATTTTTGTGTTTTTAAAATCCTTGATGGGAAGGAACTAGTGGAAGGGGGGGTTATTTGCTGAAGAGGTCCCTGAGGTCCCCAAGGAGGAAAGACAATGAATGCAGGTTGGAGGGATTAGTCTTTCTATGTAGGAAGGTTAATCTGGTAGGAGAGAAGGAAGAAATGTGTGGAAATGCAGTCAAGTGATAGGTTTATTGGCAAAGAATTCCTCTCTGATGACTTCTGTATTTTCTGTGAAGTTGGGAGATGATCAGTTTGGTGAAAATGAGGTGGTGGAGTTAAGGAGTAGGGAGAGCAGGAAAGGAAGTGGGGGTCGATGGGTTTGAGGCAAATGGAAAATATTTTAGGAGGGCCTGGCCGGCTCAGTTGGTAGAGCATGTGACTCTTGATCTTGGAGCTATGAGTTCAAGCCTCACATTGAGGTAGAGATTTCTTAAAAATAAAAAATATTAAGAAAAAATATTTTAAACAGTTATGAAGAAACAAACATAAGTGTGCTGGACAGCTTTGAGGGTTCAGAGGAGAGTGGAAGAGCTCAGGAGCTTTTCTGGTCCTGAAGAACTGTTCAATTTATTTTTCTTTTCGTTTTCGTTTCGTTGTTGTTTGTTTGTTGTTGTTGGGTTTTTTTTAGATTTTAGGGCTTGAACTCACAACCTTGAGATCAAGACAAGAGCTGAAATCAAAAATCGGACACTTAACTGACTGAGCCACTCAGGCACCCTGACTTTATGTTTTTGTTTTCTTTTTTTTTTTTAAACATTTTATTTATTTATTCATGAGAGGGAGAGAGAGGCAGAGGCACAGGCAGAGCGAGAAACAGACTCCATGCAGGGAGCCCAATGTGGGACTCAATCCCAGGACTCCAGGATCACACCCTGGGCCGAAGGCAGACACTAAACCACTGAGCCACCCAGGTATCCCCTGTTTTCTTTATTTTTTTAAGAGATGGGGAAAAAGAGAGAAGAGGGGCAGAGGGATAAGAGAGAGAATCTTAAGCAGGCTCTACACCTAACATGGAGCCCAGCATAAATAAAGCTTGATCTCACAATCCTGAGATCATGACCTGAGCCAAAATCAAGAATTGGACGCTTAACTGCCACCCAGGTGTTCCCGACTTTATGCCTTTTTAATGGAACAGTGTGAAAAGTGGCTTTTGAATGTGCCAGAATTTCTCTTTCTCCTGCTGCTTCTATTCCTGAAACTCCCTGATCTCAGTGAAAGCAAACCAGGGCATCCTTAGCAACCTGCTGTCTGGAGGTAGGCCATTATAAAGGCATGTTGTTAGTGGCTACTCTATTGAGGTTTGAGAGAAAATTTTTTAAAGTTCTTTTTTTTTTTTTTTTTTTTTTTTTTTAAGGATTTTATTCATGAGAGACACACACAGAGAGAGGCAGAGACACAGGTAGAGGGAGAGGCAGGCTCCATGCAGGGAGCCCGATGCAGAACTTGATCCCGGGTCTCCAGGATCAGGCCCTGGGCTGAAGGCAGCGCTAAACTGCTGAGCCACTCGGGCTGCCCTAAAGTTCTTTTTTATATCAATGGCTCACTTAATATTAAACCATCACCAAAATTGACATTCCTGATGACTAGACCTAGATGTTCATTTCTAAATTCTTGTCTCTGCTCTCATTTCTTTTTCTCATAAGTATTTTATTCCCTGCGGGGAGCCTGATGTGGGACTTAATCCCAGGACCCCGGAATCATGCCCTGAGCCAAAGGCAGATGCTCAACTGCTGAGCCACCCAGGCATCCCTCTTCAGAGGTCTTAATGCAGAATACTAATGTTACTTTGAGCCTTCTCTATTATCCCTTAGGGGCAGCAAGAAGTGTTGAAGGTTCAGTCTGCTCTTTGAGCAGTTGTAGATCAAGGGCTGAATCTTTCAGGACTCCCTGAAAAGTCAGCCCTTAATTGACTTGTATCACTGATACTTTGCTATGAGCCTAAACTACAGTTCCTGGCTTTATTCCAAAGAGGATACAGTTTATAGTGTTTCTAAAACAAAAATCAAGTAATCATAAATATCATTGCAAATTATTACTATCTGTACATGGTTCTTTTAAATATTGACACTAAAATCAGATCTTTAGACATGAAAAGTCCTCAAGAGATCCTCTGGTCCAATTCCTTGGCTCAAGGTAGCTAAGTTATCCCAGCTCCTGTTTGAGGCACCTCAAGGTGGTGACTGGTAAAAGAGCCATTCATTCAACCATTTATTCAGCCCCTATGGTATGTCTACTAGGGTCAAGTACCTTTTAGACATGTGAGTCAGCAGTGAGCAAGCAGATGAAGATCCCAGTGAATTCTAGTGGAGGGGAAAATAGAGAAGAAACAAACTAAATAAGGGCACCTGTGTGACTCGGTTTAGCATCAGCTCTTGATTTTGGCTCAGGTCATGATCTCAGGGTTGTTAGATCAAGCCCTATATTGGCCTCCTCGCTCGGTGTGGAACCTGTTTAAGATCCTCTCTCTTCTCCCTCTGCCCTTCCCTGCCCCTCCTCCCCTCCCTCTAAAACAAAAACTAAGTAAATACATACAATATATTAAATAATAAGTGCTATGCATAAATGTAATAAAGGAGGGAAGAGGGATAGGGTATATCATGGTTGAGAGGTAGGAGGTGCAGTTTGAAATGAGGTGAACAAGGAAGGTCTCATTGGGGTACCATTAAACAACAACTTGAAGAAAATGGGAATAACAATGAAGATACTGCAAAGCGTGTTTCAGGCAGAAGGAACATTAGATGTAAAGGTCCTGCGGCAACATTACCCAGTGTGTTTGAGCAAAAGGAGGGACACCAATATGGCTGAAATGAAATGAATGAGATGGAGAATAGTAGGAAGTGAGGGTCAGGATCATCAGCCTCATAGGTCAGGGTAAGGACTTTTGGCTTTACGCTGATAAGTTATCAGAAGGTTTTGAGCAGAAAAGGGACATGATCTAACTTTCCTTTCTAGAGGGTACTCTACTGTGTTGAGAGGAGACTGTGGAGAGGTCCCAGTGGAAGCAAGGAGACCAGTTAGGATACTGTTGTGGTCATGTGGGCAAGAGGTGGTAGTGGCTTGAGTCAGGGCGGTAATGGCGAAGTGAGAAGCAGCCTGATTCAGGATAGCTATCTGAAGATTGAGTCAACAGGATTGTGGAATCTTTGTTAATCCCAGAGAACTCTAATTATGGAAACTTTAGACGTGGGACAAAACCAATAGGCGAGAGTTGTTAGTGTGCTTAAGAGTTTACTGATGAATTATGAAAAGCGTGCTTTGGACTTTGGGTTAATACTCTTACCCTGCGTATTAAATGAACTTTCAGCTTATTTCATACACTGTTTATTTCTGTAGCAAATTTATGTGGTTCATAAATATTCTTTTTAGCTTTTATTTTATATGCATTGTCCTTTGTTCTCAAGTGCCTATACTTTTCTTTAAGGTTGAAAATGTTGTTAGCCCAAATAAATCGAGATTCTCAGGGAATGACAGAGTTTCCTGGAGGAGGAATGGAGGCTCAACATGTTACCCTGTGCCTGACAGAGGCAGTAACAGTGGCAGGTGAGTGGTTTTGTTTGAAGGGACCATGTGGGTTACCTTGCTGTGGACACTGGGTGCAGTAGGGCAGGGAAATATGTTTTGTAAATGCCAGAAATCCCATTTGAGTCTTAAGCAATCTGCCTTATGCCTAATTTTCATTTAAAAATTTTAAACAGCACGTACATATGATAGTTACCTAAAGAAAATAACTATTTTTTTATAATAGATGGTGACAATTTAGAAAATATGGAAGGTGTAAGCTTGCAAGCAGTAACACTTGCAGATGGTTCTACCGCTTATATACAACACAATTCTAAAGGTATGTGCCACATATACAGCCCTTTGGTTAACACCAGAAATTCATAACCTCAGAGTTGGAGCACCTAGCAACTACATCCCTTCCCAACCCATCCTAAAGATGCTGTATTGCATATGGTAATTTTACATAGTTTCAGGTTAACTTAAATTTGTTTCAATATTTGGGGACACCCTTTGGGATATTTGGAATATGCTCTGGGGTATCAAAAATTAGGGGGGAAAGGGGGACTGTCCCCAACCTCTTTCTAGGAAGACCCTTCTTGCTTTTTTTACTTCCAAGTTATGATTTAATGTTTTTGCAAGACATGCATCAAAGTATAGATGTTTGGTGTTGCTTATATAACATTGTGAATCAGTGTTTACTTTGCTCAGTTCTCAAACTCCTTGTTTTTATGGGAACCTACTGAGCACATGTATATATAGTGAAGGGACTTCTAGCACCTAGGAATGACAATGACAACTGGTCTCATATACAATGCCATATCTGTCACTCTTCTCAGTTTCAGCTTCCCTATAGTCAGGGTCACCATTCCTAAGAGGCTCTGACAGATGAATAAATTCAGCTCACATAGCTTGCTGTGATGAGCCACTCTTCCTCTTGAACTTATTTAATTAAAAATTGGAGGGGAGGAAGAATGGCTGAGGGAGGATTTTCTGCTTTCTATAGGATCACTGGATGTGTTTTTGAATTGCCTCAGAACATTGAGGGAAGAATCAAGATGAACATGATCTTAAGTAGTGTATGTTTTTATAGTTGATACCATTTTGAAATTGTATAAAGTTTAAAATTTTTGCTTGTGCTAATTTTTTGGCTTAAATCTTTTGTTCCAGATGGAAAACTCATAGACGGCCAGGTCATTCAGTTGGAGGATGGTTCTGCTGCCTATGTTCAGCATGTACCCATACCTAAAAGTAGTAAGTATTTATACTAACTGACCCTGCTGATTCTCCAACTTCAGTATTTGCTGCCTCCAGCTACCTCTTACTGTGTAGAGTTAGTTCAGGTCTCTAGACCTCCTTTTGAAAGGGAAGATCAGTAGGTATCAGAGAATCTAAATAGACTGTTTAGACTTCATTGAGACTTTGTCTCAAAGATAATGGAAAAGAAGTTACTGGACTACACTCTAGCGATAAATGGACAACAGTTTTACGTGAATATTTCTATTACTTGAGCTAACTCCTGCATGTCTCTCATTTTCTTCCTTTTTTTCCCGTTCTTTCAGCTCTCCTTATTTCCACGTATGCATTCCTAAAACAAGTATTCTAATATGTTTTTACTCAGCACTTACTTAGAGCAGCTTTACTGAAAATACTTTAATGTTCAAGGGCTCAAAAGCACGTGTAGGTTTTTAAAATGTGCTTAGTGGTTTATTGACTCTTATTGCTGAGTTATCAGAACATTAGAAAACATGAGATCTAAATGTAAGCATTGCTCTTGAGCAGGGGACAGTTTGCGTTTAGAGGATGGCCAAGCAGTGCAGCTAGAAGATGGAACTACGGCATTTATTCATCATACCTCTAAAGGTAAAATAACTTTGGAAATAGGAATAAGGGAGAAGTGGGGTGTAGGGAAAATGAGACCTGCCTATATTTGCTGAAATGTTGTCATGTAAAAGGGGATTTGTGCTTGTTCTCTGAAATATAAATTGGCACATTTGGGTAGAGGCTAAAGAAAAACTTTCTGATAATTTGAGCTGTCCGGTAACAGGTTGGAATAGCAAACACCTGGTCCCTGGTAGACTTCAAATAGAGGCTACTTTTTGAACATGAAATTAAACATTTAAAAGTCAAATTGTTGATTTCTTTTCCTCTTACATATAATTTTTTTCTTTCAAATTTACATATAATTTTTTAAGCAAGAACCTTTGCCTATTGTGTTATCTTTTAATATGAAATAAAAATTTTAAATTTATTTGAAGCAAATATGCCAAAAATGTTAATGCTTATTAACTTTGAGTAAGGAGGACCATGGGTTTGAGGTGGAATGCATAGGAATAATGAGCATGCATATCTCTGCAGCCCGGCTATCTGGGTTCAAATCTAGGTCTGCTATCTTTTAGCTATGTGACCTCGTTCAAATTTTTTAACCTCCCCGTGCTTCAGTTTCATCCTCTGTAAAACGAGTATCATAATAAATATCTACCTCATTGGGTAGTTGTGAGGACAAAATGTGCAAACATATGTATGTAAAGCACAATATTTGTCACAGAGTAAAGGCTCAATAAATGTTAGCTACTATACCTTATAGAATATTTTATAGAATGACATAACATGTTTTAGAAAGATGTAAGTTGTGCAACCAAAGGGGGAAATTTTTTAAAATTTAGAATATGTAAATTTGTAAGTAAAGTTGGGAAAAAGTAAACTCTGAATTTGTCTCTTTAACAGTGGGACTTAATCACAGGTTCATTGTAATTGTCTAGATTTATTATTTCACAATGCTGTACATATAGAAGGGAAAAAAGCCCATGAATTTGGGAGTCATACTGACATGAGTGTAGATCCTGGTTCCTCTACATACTGATTTTGACTGTTAATTGTTAGTTTTCTAAATTTCCTGGTTCCTAAGGAAAGTGAGTTTATTTCCCCAAACCTTAATTTCTGTTTTGTAGGAGGAGGGTGGTAAATACACCCACCTCACAGAATCGTTGTGAGGATTCAATGAAATCACACAGTGTAAGGCACATAGACCAGTGCTCACAGAACTATTCAGTAAAAGTTCATTCCCTTCTTCCTTTAAATAAGTAACTCTATCAGACTACCTTTAATTTAATGCCATTCTCTTCCACTCCCCCAGATAGTTATGACCAGAGCGCATTACAGGCAGTTCAGCTGGAAGACGGCACCACAGCATACATCCACCATGCAGTACAAGTCCCGCAGTCTGATACCATCTTGGCAATTCAGGCTGATGGGACAGTGGCAGGTCTGCACACTGGGGATGCCACGATTGACCCTGACACCATCAGTGCTTTGGAACAGTATGCAGCAAAGGTACAGCATTTTACAATTTCAAGAATGTCCCCGATACAGCTTATTTTTCATTAAAGTAAAACAAGAAAGTATACTTTATCCAATAAGAAACTAGCAATTCAAAGTCAAAATCAGACAGCCTTAAGGAGATCAGTGTTTATCTTAAAAGGAGTGAAGTGTAAAAAGAACCATTTGAATAAAGATAACAGGAATAGAGAAGAGCTCATAGAGTAGAAATGGTGGCAGAGAAGTCATAAGAAGATATATCCAAGGATGAGTGCCATCAAATAAATAATAAAGTATAGATGGATCAGCTTACAAATTAAGAAGCAGAAATTAGAGATTAGAGAAAAAGTGAAGGAAAGTCTCAATTAAGTTTTATATCAAAAGGGCTGGGTTTTCCCCTGTAATGAACATATATCTTTCATATAATTTTTTTTTAAAGATTTTATTTATTTATTCATAGAGACACACACACAGAGAGAGAGAGAGAGAGAGGCGCAGAGACACAGACAAAGAGAAACATAAGCAGGCTCCATGCAGGGAACCTGATGCGGGACTCGATCCCAGGTCTCCAAGACCATGCCCCAGGCTGCAGGCAGCGCTAAACCACTGCCATGGGGGCTGCCCTCTTTCATATAATTTTAAAAGATTTCTATTCCTCACTTTTTATAGTAGAAAATTTCAAACAAACACAAAAATAAATGATAATGAATCCCTGTGTACATAACACCTAAACAAATGCCAAAATGTAAAACTTTTTTAAGCTTTATTTTATTTCTGTAGGTATCCATTGATGGAAGTGAAAGTGTAACAGGTACTGGAATGATAGAAAATGAACAAGAGAAAAAAATGCAGGTATGTAAAGCTACTTTTTTTTTTTTTTTTTTTTTTTTTTTTAAAGCTACTTTTTTACATAAGAATCCCTTTCTCTTAACATTTCAAGCCCCCCCCCCCCCAAAAAAAAAAAAAACATTTCAAGGCCCTTCAGTGAATGAAAGCAGCAATACTACCTCTGTAGGAAAATCTCTTCAGAGAAAGAGTATACATATTAGGCAGTAGCTTTCTCGAACTACCTCTGGCCTCAGGATTCTTTATAGATGCAAAGTGGCATTAGAGAAATAAAAATATCCAAGAAATCCAAATGAAGTTTGTGTTCTGGAATCCTAGGCATTTTTGGAGACTAGATGATCTTCTGACTGCCTCCACCCATGGCAGTCTGTGGATCCTTTCTCTGGGGCTCCACTATTACTTATACTATTATCATAAACTCACCCTCGCTACTTTCCTCTTTATGTCTATTTGTTTCTTCTGCTTCCATGTGATTGCCTACATACTTTCCTTTTCAACTTCTGTAGAGAAGGTCCAGCCGGCTAATCATCATTGTTCCTACTAGGCAAAGTTGTCTATGCTTTTTGTGCCACAGTGCTTCCTGGGCTGCACATGGCCACAGGCTGGCTGTCCTTGATCCAGATGCTCACTCTGGGTCTGGTCATTGGCCATCCATTACCCAAACAACAACCCAAAGCAGCAGTGCCTCTAAAAAGTTTTATAGTAAGTGCAAAGTAGTTGCAGATGCTTTCTGGGAGATATACAAATCAAAAATCTGAAACTTGCATAATTCAAGATTCTGTTTTGAATTATGTGTTTGTATAGAGGATGTGTGTTTAGGAGTTATATAATCATTGTAACCTATTCTTGCTTTAATGCTGCTCTTTATTTTCTCAGCAGTTATCTCTAATAGTTTGCTGATTGCTCCCTCGTAGCAGTTGTTCTCATTCTTTGAGAGTTTTTATCATACCTCACTCCTATTCTAAAATTATTGCTTCAAAAAAAAAAAATTGTTGCTTCAGGGCCACAATTTTAACTTGAGCATTAGCATCACCACTTAATAACACAGAGTAATAGTATTAGGGGTTATCAAGATTTTACATTTGTAATAATAGTAAATGATAAAATAACAGGAATCACTGAAATCATTGGTAGAAATTTGATACTTCTGAACATTGCTGAATAGCTGGTATTTCTGTTTACTCTCTGAAGTGGTATCACGAAGTGGCAGTAGTATAAACACAGTTTGCAATTCACCAAGCCCATCACCTTTGAAACTATGTGATTCTTGGCAAAATTTTCAAGTCTGTGAATTCATAAAATGAGAAATATTTCTTTGTACCACAGTATGTCAAATCTACCTAGTCAAGCTCTACTAAAATGCAAATGTAGTATAAATGTACTCAAGAGATGTAGGTCAGTGCCTTGGAGTCTGTCTCTTATTAGTGACTAACAATTAAGTTTTTAAATAACGGAATATTTTTAAAAAGAAACTGTGGCTACACTTGTAATAAACTAATATGGAATGGATCTTAACAAAAAATGAGTGAATTTAGCACTGGGCTGTATAATGTTATAATATACTATTATCATACAAGTCTGTATATTAAAATCAATAATTAATTTCTAAACCCAGAAACATAACTAGGAATTTAGTACTGCTAAAGCAAAATGTCATAAAAAGCCCTATTACTACAGATGTATAACCTTTTGATGTTGGTGCCAATAGACAAAGAAACAGAAGGAAGTTGAATAGGATTTTTATTGTAACTGTAGCTTTTTCTCCTTTGCCTTTTGTACCTCTCTTTTATAGGCTAGATCTCCACTATCCTAAATGGTAGCCACATGTGGCTATTGAGCACTTGAAATGTGGCCACTCAGAATTGGGATGTGCAGTGAGCATAAAATACATATAGGTTTTTGAAGACTTAGTATGAAAAAAAGAATGTAAGATATCTCAATAATTTCTCCTATTGATTACATGTTGAAATGATAATATTTTTAATATATTGGGATGCCTGGGGGCTCAGCAGTTTGAGCCTCTGCCTCTGGCTCAGGGCATGATCCCAGAATCACAGGATCGAGTCCCGCATTGGGGTCCCTGTGGGGAGCCTGCTTTTCCTTCTGCCTATGTCTCTTGCCTCTCTCTCTGTCTCTCGTGAATAAAATAAATCTTAAAAAATATTTGGGGGGGATATATTAGGTTAAATAAAAGAATTACTAAAATTAATTTCACCTGTTTCTTATTACTTTATAATGTGGCTACCAGTGTGGAGCTTGAACTCACAATTCTGAGATCAAGACCTGAGCTGAGATTGAGAGTAGGATGCTTAACCAACTGAGCCATGCAAGTGACCCTAGAACATTTTTTTTTTAAGATTTTATTTATTTATTCATGAGAGACACACACACAGAGAAAGAGAGAGAGAGAGAGAAGGAGGCAGAGACACAGGCAGAGAGAAGCAGTCTCCATGCAGGGAGCATGTGTGACTGAGCAAATTACTTGATGTCTCTGGATCTGAGATTTCTTATCTGCTCAATGAGAATAACAGTAATCTTGCCTTACCCATATCGTGAGGTTATGAAAACCAAATTAGATTTTCACTTGATTTATATTTTAGGTAATACAAAGACATAATTTGTAACTATGTAAGTATTATACAACATTATTCATGCTGTAAATGTTCTCTTAGAATACTTTTTTCCATGGTTGCCATTAGTTCATTTTAACTTCATTTGAAACTAATTTTATTTACATTGGAGATCAGAGTTCTTTGCTTGGTACTTTTATTCAGAACTCTTAATAGGCGGGGGCCCCTGGGTGGCTCAGTGGTTGAGTGCCTTTGGCTCAGATTGTGTTCCGGAGTCCTGAGATCAAGTCTCCCATCAGGCTCCCAGCAAGGAGCCTACTTCTCCCTCTACCTATGTCTCTGCCTCTCTCTGTCTCTCTCATAAATAAATACATAAAATCTTAAAAAAAAAAAAAAAGAACTCTAATAGTTGGAAAACACAGAAAGCCAGTCAAACCAGCTTAGGAAAAAAGAGATATATTGTAAGGATGCAGCAGAGTTTATAAGAAGCCAAGAACAGAAACTGCTGGACAGCCAGGCCTCACAGGAACCAGAATTGCAAGAAATCAGGACTGGAGGTTAATCTCACTCCTTTTTCTACCTCCTCCCCTCTTTTGTGCTTCTCCGCTCTCCTCTCTGCAGACAGCTTCCTCTTTGTCTTCATTGAATTTGCATATAGCTCATCACAGCTATGCTTTCTAAGGCTTACACCCACAGCCAACTCAAGATTTTCCTTTATTTCTTGGGTCAAATTCCAGAGAAGGAAAGTTTGTGGACTTTGCTTGATTTTTAAACTGAGCCACATAAGGCATAGATTACTGGCCAGCCCTATATATGCCATCTTATCAGGGTCTATGGTTGGTGAGGCAGATTCTTCCAGAACATGAGTTGGATGATTACCCTCAAACTTGTCTGTATATATAGGCAGTTTGAATGTGGATCGTATTTCATGTGTATTTTCTTTTTTTTTTTTTTTTTTTTTTAAGATTTTATTTATTTATTCATGACAGACACACAGAGAGAGAGAGGCAGAGACACAGGCAGAGGGAGAAGCAGGCTCCATGCAGGGAGTCCGATGTGGAACTTGATCCTGGGTCTCCAGGATCACACCCCGGGCTGAAGGCAGCACTAAACCACTGGGCCACTGGGGATGCCCTCATGTGTATTTTCTATATTTTTATCTAGCTATGTGGTCTTGAGCAAACAAACCTTGCTTTTCTAAGCCTCTTCATCTTTAAAACAAAGGTATTAAAAAAAAAAGTATTTGATCAGTGGTTATTAATCAGGGACAAACATGAGATTGAGCTACAGAGCTTTTTGAAAAATAACCCATGACTAGGGCACCTGTGTGTCTCAGTCAATTAAGCTTCCAAGTCTTGGTTTTGGCTCAGCTCATGATCTCAGGGTCATGGGATCTAGCCCTTCATTGGGCTCTACACTCAGTGGGGAGTCTGTTTCACTATCCTCTCTCCCTCTGTCCCTCCCCCTGTTCACACTTTCTCTCTTTCTCTCAAATAAATGAGTAAATCTTAAAACAAAAACCCATAACTAAGGTCAGTTTCCAGTGATTTGATCAGTAAGTCTGAGATCAAACCCATGATTTTTTCAAAAAATATTTTTAGTTTTTTTTTTAATTCAAAGAAACAATGAAAAGGCCCCAAATATCTTACTATATAGATAGCTACTGCATACTTTTTTTAAAAAGATAATCCTGTTTACTTTTAGAAAATCCATTTGTCGGGATCCCTGGGTGGCGCAGTGGTTTGGCGCCTGCCTTTGGCCCGGGGTGCGATCCTGGAGAACCGGGATCGAATCCCACGTCGGGCTCCCGGTGCATGGAGCCTGCTTCTCCCTCTGCCTGTGTCTCTGCCTCTGTCTCTCTCTCTCTGTGTGACTATCATAAATAAAAAAAATTAAAAAAAAAAAAAAAGAAAATCCATTTGTCTTCTCTTCAGTTTCTTTCATCAGTGTTTTGTAATTTTCAGAGCACAGGTCTTTCAAACTTGGTTAAGTTTATTCCTCGGTATTTTATTCTTTTTGATACAATTATAATGTACCTGTTTTCTTATTTCTCTTTCTGCTATTTCATTATTAGTGTACAGAAACACAATAAATTTCTGTGTATTAATTTTGTACCCTGCTACTTTATTGAATTCACTTATTCTGGTAGTTTTTTGGTGGAATATTTAGGGTTGTTTTTTTTTTAATTTTTTATTTACTTATGATAGTCACAGAGAAAGAGAGAGGCAGAGACACAGGCAGAGGGAGAAGCAGGCTCCATGCACCGGGAGCCCGACGTGGGACTCGATCCCAGGTCTCCAGGATCACGCCCTGGGCCAAAGGCAGGCGCCAAACCGTGGCGCCACCCAGAGATCCCTATTTAGGGTTTTTTATGTGTAGTATCATGTCATCTGCAAGTAGTAATAGTTTAACTTCTTCTAATAATTTTTTTTGTAAAGATTTTATTTATTTATTCATGAGAGACACAGAGAGAGACAGGCAGAGGGAGAAGCAGGCTCCATGCAGGGAGCGTGACATGGGACTCGATCCCAGGTCTCCAGGATCAGGCCCTGGGCCAAAGGCGGTGCTAAACCACTGAGCCACCTGGGCTGCCCAACTTCTAATATGGATGCCTTTTATTTCTTTGCTCATTTGACTGCTGTGGCTGTACCACTTTCTTACACTGTATACAGAAATAAACTCAAAATGGATTAAAGAGCTAAATGTGAGACCTGAAGCCATAAAACTCATAGAGGAACAAAGACAGTAATTTCTCTGATATTGCTACAATAACATTTTTTGTAGACATGTCTCCTAAGGCAAGGGAAACAAAAGCAAAAATAAATTGTTGGGACTATATTATTTTTTTTTTAAGATTTTATTTATTTATTCATGATAGTCACAGAGAGAGAGAGAGAGGCAGAGACACAGGCAGAGGGAGAAGCAGGCTCCATGCACCGGGAGCCCGATGTGGGATTCGATCCCGGGTTTCCAGGATCGCGCCCTGGGCCAAAGGCAGGCGCCAAACCGCTGCGCCACCCAGGGATCCCTGTTGGGACTATATTAATATAAAAAGCTTTTGCACAGCAAAGAAAACCATCAATGAAGCAAAACAACATACTGAATAGGAGAAGATATTTGTAAATGATATATCTAATAAGGGGTTAATATCCAAAATACTTAAAAAGCTTACACAACTCAACACCAGAAAAACAAATATTTGGATTAAAATAAGAAGAAGGCCTGAAAATACTAATTTGAAAAGATAGATGCACTCCTATTTTTATTACAGCATTATATACAATAGCCAAGATATGAAAGCAGCCCAAGTGTCTATTGATAGATGAATAAATAAATTGTGGTATATATATAATGGAATATTTTGTAGCCATAAGAAAATGAGATCTTGCCATTTGTGACAACTTGAATAGACCTGAGGTGGGGGGGTATGACAAGTCAAATAAGTCAGAGAAAGACACCATATGGTTTCACTTATATGTGGAATCTAAAAAACAAAACAAATAAATTAATAAAAAAACAGAATCAGATTTATAAATGCAGAGAACAAACTGATGATTGTCAGAGGAGAAAGGGCGTAGGGGGATGGATAAGATAGGTGAAGGGGAGGGGGAGATATAAGCTTCCAATTATGGAATAAATTCATTGAGGGAATAAAAGGCACACAGCACAGGGAATATAGTCAGTGGTACTGTAATAGTATCACAGAGTGACAGGTGGAGGCTACACTATGGTGAGAGGTAGCATAACACACAGAGATGTTGACTCACCATGCTATATACCTAAAACTAATATAACATTGTGCATCAGTTATACTCATGTAAAAAAATTAGATTAAAAAAACTTATCTAATTGTACACGTTAAAAAAATCCAAATGGTATAGACAGGTAAAAATAAAAAGTGAAGGACCACTACCCAGTAATAATTATTGTTAGAATATCTGTGGAGGTTTTTTGTTCATTTGGTTTTTTTGTTTGTTTGTTTGTTTAAGTAGGCCCCTGCCCAATGTGAGACTCAAACTCATGATCCTGAGAGATCAAGAGTTGCATGCTCTATGACTGAGCCAGCCAGGTGCCCCTTTGTTTTTTAAATATCCTGGCAATTCTGATATGTCCCATGGTTCCTTAAAGGTCACTCTGTTGCCAGACTTCTTTGATTAATTCCTCTCTTGAAAGAGAACATACATTTGGGGCACCTGGGTGGCTCAGTTGGTTAAGCATCTGCCTTCAGCTCAGGTCATGATCCCAAGGCCCTGGGAGGGTTCCCTGCTTAGCGGGGAGTCTGCGTCTCTCTCTCTCTCTCTCTCTCAAATAAAATCTTTTATTTTATTTTATTTGTTTATTTATTCATTCATTAATTTATTTATTCATTCATTCATTCATTCATTCATTCATTCATTCATGAAAGACACAGAGGAGAGAGAGAGAGACAGAGACACAGGCAGGGGAGAAGCAGGCTCCATGCAGGGAGCCCGATGTGGGACTTGATCCCGGGACTCCAGGATCACACCCTGGGCCAAAGGCAGGCACCAAACCACTGAGCCACCCAGGAATTCTCAAATAAAATCTTTTTAAAAAAGGAAAGAAAGAGAACATACTTTTAAGAATTCCTCAAAAAAATAAAAAAATAAAAATGCCTAAAGTTGCTTTCATTTTATCTGTCCCCAAGAGTATAAATTATTTACATCCTAATGTACAAGTTTACACACGTCAGATAACAAAAGTTCTATCTGTCGTGTGCATCAGACTTTTACAGCAAATGGAATTTTAAGTACTGAACTAGGCAGTAAAATATCCAGTTTCCCTCAACCCTGCCAGGTCTTTCACTCTGCAACTACAGAAGCTTTGCCAGTTAGTTACTGCTGAGCTGCTGCACCCTGAAGTCTGGTGGGTTAATAGCATGAGCTGTAGAGCTCATCTGCTTCAAGTCCTACTTCCCAGCCTTTGACCTTGGGCAAACTATATTACTTAACTACCCTGAGCCTTATTTTTCTTATTTACAAATCATAGGAAATGTTCAATTCATTGGATAGTCATGGAGAACCAATAACAGCACTTGCAAAGCACCTACCACAAAGCATCATATAAGTGCACCTTCTCCGTAAATGGTGTTAACCTCTTTATTATTGAAGTAACTTTGGGATTCAATCTTAGGCTTAGCCCTTATTTACCAGTGGGATTTGCACCTTCTCAGAACCCTAGAATGTTAAAGCTAGAAGGGACTTAGCATTATCATCTTGTATGATGGTTTTCAAACGCTGATTTTTGGGGGCAGGTGGTCCTAGGGTTTCTTTGAGTTCCCTGGGGACTAGCAGAGCTCTGAGCCACCCACACCTGCCTGAGCCAGCAGAAGCAGGAATGCTTTTATCTGTTTTGCACAGTAGAATGCTGTGTAAGATTTCATCTGGGAAAAGAATTTAACTCCTTAAAAAAAGCTGTAAGAAGAAAAAATCATCACTGATTTAATATAATATGTTCTTTATACTGACAAGCAAACAAGCCCACTGACTTGCACAAGGTCACGCAGTGAATTTACGGCAGAGCTAAGGTTCTCCCTTAATTCCCAGAACATACATTAAGCAAAATAGTAATGAAGTCATTTTCTGTAGATGGTTTTAGAAGCTGATTGGTATTTCACTGATTAGCGTCTCTTTTGCCCTTGAGACATTTCCTTTGTGATAGTATACAGGTTTTTCTTTTGACAAAGACTAGTATGTCCTATACTGAAATAACTGATACAGCCCTGAGATACCTGTTATAGCTTTAGCCTGTTCATTTAGCTTTTAAAATTTGGATTCTGAAAAAAAAAATAAATAAATAAAATAAAATAAAATTTGGATTCTGTCCATCCTCATCCTTAAAATATCTGCAGAATAATCTGCTGCTTTCTATTCCATGGTCATTGGCCCAGGCTAGGTTTTACCACTTCTTCCTTCCATATTCATTATTACACAGACTTCTTTTAGTGTCCTTGCCTCTTTTCTTTTTTCTTTCACTGTTTCACACCATTACCAGAGTTCTCTCTCTCTCTCTTTTTTTTTTTTTTTTAAGATTTTATTTATTCATGACAGACACACAGAGAGAGGCAGAGACATAGGCAGAGGGAGAAGTAGGCTCCCTATGGGGAGCCTGATTGTGGGACTCAATCCAGGACCAGGACCTGAGTTGAAGACAGACGCTCAACCACTGAGCCACCAGGTGCTCCCAGAGTTCTCTTTCTAAAATAAAGAGCTCCGGATGCCTGGTTGGCTCAGCGGTTGAGCATCTGCCTTCTGCTCAGAGTGTGATCCTAGAGTCCTGGGATCGAGTCCCACATCAGGCTCCCTGCATGGAGCCTGCTTCTCCTTTTGCCTATGTCTCTGTCTCTCTCTTTCTGTGTTTCTCATGAATAAAAAAATAAAATCTTTAAAAAAATAAAATACAGAGCTGATCTTGGTCAGTCCCTTTAAAAATGTTGGGGCGCTGGAAGATCATGTGACTCTTGATCTCTGAGTTGTGAGTTCAAGACCCACATTGGGTGTAGAAATTACTTAAATAAATAAATAAACTTAAAGAAAAAGGTTAATGCCTCGCTTTGCTTTCGTTGTCTAGGTTTACTCTTCAGAATGGCATCTAAAGCTCTTCCCAAATGTGGTCCTCAGCTTCTCTTTCTTCTTGTTATTCACTCTTGTCGTATTGACATAATACTCTTACATTAAATTTCCAGTTCTCCCAGGCACACTCCCATACTTTTCATCATACTCTTCCTTCTGTCTGGACTGCTCACCTCACTCCTCATTTTCAGCCTCAAATTTCACTTCCAAACAAGTCACCCTAACCTGCAGCTCTGTTCATCCCAGGGCCCGCAGAGTAGAAAGTCATTTTTCTATTTTTATGGTATCTTAATTTCTAAAATAGGTGATCATCTTTAAAAGCTTCCAAAATCAGGACAGTTGTTTGAAGTTTTATGGTGTTGAGTCCCAGAAAAATGATTCTACTGAATATGAGTACAGACTAGGATCATATGGGTCATAATGTCTCCCACAGGTGACCCCAAGGACATAAACCTTTCTTTTTCATTGCTTTGAAATGCTTTTGACAAAGAAAATGTTCTTTATATTGTTTTTAGAACAGATGTCATGGATATTATATATATATATATATATATCCATATCCTTCCCTTAAGCATGTCATGAAATACTTGCATATAATGGCAATGCTACTGCTACTTGGGTTGATTTTTCTAGAATGAGAATAGATATCTGGGAGCTCTAGCTATGCCCCCTTGTGGATCTCCTTTTGACTTCAGCTATGGAACAGAAATAACCTAATTAGCTCAACATGACAGAATCTTTGTAAAATGATAACCTGAATCTGGAAACCCATATTACGGTTTTATCTTTTTTATGATAATGGTGATTTCTGAAAACAGTAATTTCATCTACTTTATTTCTGTATGAATAATTTAAATAACTTTCTGTTTCATCTAGATTGTCTTACAAGGACATGCAACAAGAGTAACTGCTAAGTCCCAGCAGAGTGGAGAAAAGGCATTTCGATGTGAATATGATGGATGTGGAAAATTATATACAACAGCTCATCATCTTAAGGTATATATAAAGGAAATGCTGTATTTAGTTAATGACAATACCTAGGATATTAAATGCCAAAATAATGCCAGTGCCATTATTTTTCCTCACTTATCAAGATATAGACACACACACTTATATATGGGCCACGCAAAACCCTATGCAGATTTTAGAAACTGTCAATTCTTTGAGAGCTTGGACTATGTGTTCTTCATCTCTGTCTTCCTAATGTCTGCCATACTTCCTGGCAGATGGTAGGTACTCTATATATTTGAATATATTTTTTTGTCAGATGTGAAATTTATAAAGTTTTATGAGAGATGTGTGTGTAATCATTCTGTTAATAGTGATCTGGTGAAATCTAGCAGAAGTTGGTGTTAATTTGCCCTTTCTTTCAAATATACAGCCAAGTATTTTGATTGCAGCTAAACACAACATTCCACGGCACAGTAGCTAACACTTATACTGAATAACTTACAGAGGGTCAGGAGGTGGGCATTTAGCATGTTTGGAGTAGCAGCCCTAGAGCCCACCCCCATTACTTACTGGTATGTAACCTTGACATGTTACTTGGTGTCTTAGTGTCTCATTTTCCTTATGATAAAAGCACCTCCCTCACAGAGTGGTTGTGAGAAATGATTAAGGAAGTTATACGCTGGTTTTTGACTGCATGAGAGGTTGTTCAGAGGTCAACTGTAATTCAGCAGAGGGAAAAAAATAGGTCTCTCTTGAGACCATCTACATGAGGAATGCCTACAGGAAATAGAATCATGCCTGCATTTTAATGACAGGTCCATGAGAGATCACACACGGGAGACCGGCCCTATCAGTGTGAGCATCTAGGCTGTGGGAAAGCATTTGCAACAGGTAAAGATATGACTTTTCTTTATTCCATGGTTCCATTTAGGGAGCAAGCAGAGACTGGCCAGGGGCAGGAACTGACCCCTTGCCTTGGTCTGAATTAGTGGATGCACAATGACCAGTTTTTCAGTCTCTCCCTTAACTTTCTCTTGTCCTGCTTGCTCTATTCTCTCTCTCTGTTCTCTCTCTTTCCATTTTTCTCCTCAGGCCTATTTCTGCCTACTATGTTTGGTGTTTCACTCCACATTCTACTTTCTTTTAGCAGAAAAGTAAAAGCTGAGCATTAGAAGCTGACACAGAATTTAATGTTAGGATAGACTTGGGGGAACCATGAGCAACTGGCACTTTGCAGGGCTTGGGGCTTTCCTGGGTTATATCCAGCAGGGCCAGGACTGGTACCAGGCCTCCTGACTTCCACCCTATTCCTCATTTAATGTCTCAATTCTACTTCAGGCTTTTGGAGTATGAGTTGTGAACATCTAGTAAGATTGGGGCACTTTAAAAAAGGAAACACATATAACCTCTTCTAGACAGAGATGAACTATTGAATTTCCAACATGACAGTCCTTAGCTGTCATACTCTTGTACATTATTAATAGTTGTTTTGTTGCGTTTGCCTAGTATTATATCCGTGGTGTTTACTGTATTTTTCAGTAGTTTAATCTAAACTACTAAACAGTGCATACGTAGAGGGGTCTCATGTCATTAAATTCCTTTTAAATTTTTCTTAAAGGTTATGGACTAAAAAGTCATGTCAGAACTCATACAGGAGAAAAGCCATACCGATGTTCAGAAGATAATTGTACTAAGTCTTTCAAAACTTCAGGAGATCTACAGAAACATATCAGAACTCATACAGGTACTAGTGTGAACAAATACCGTATCTAGGCCAGGATTGATTGAAAGCCAGGAATTTTGTTTTGTTTTGTTTTTTAATTTTATTTATCAGCATGCGTGTGTGCTCATGAGGGGGGAGGTGGCAGAGGGAGAGGGCAAAGGACGGACTCCTCGATAAGCCATGAGTGCAGAGACCCATGTGGAGCTTGATCCCAGGACCCTGAGATCATGACCGAAACCGAAGTCAGCAACTTAACTCTGAGTCACCCAGGCACCCTGAATTTAGGAATTCTTAACCTGCAGGGAAAGGACTTGGGGAAGGAGTCTCTGGAATTTTCAGAGTTAGCTTCAAGGGTTTCTCTTAAACTCTTAAAATTCCGTGCACCTTACCATTTGTGCATGTGTATACTCCTTTCCAGAATGAGGGCCCATAATCTGATTAGATTCTCAAAGGAGTGGCGGAGCACCTGGGTGGCTTAGTTGGTTAAGTATCTGACTCTTTTTTTTTTTAAAGATTTTATTTATTTATTCATGATAGACATAGAGAGAGAGAGAGGTAGAGACACAGGCAGAGGGAGAAGCAGGCTCCATGCCGGGAGCCCGACAGTGGGACTCGATCCTGGGACTCCAGGATCGCACCCTGTGCCGAAGGCAGGCGCTAAACCACTGAGCCACCCAGGGATCCCCAAGTATCTGACTCTTGATTTCAGCTCAGGGTTATGGGATAGAGCCCCAAGTCAAGCTCCATGGTCAGCATGGAGTCTGCTTGAGATTCTCTCTCTCCCTCTGCCCTTCCTCCTGCTCATGCTCTCCTCTCTCTCTCTCTCTCTCTCTCTCTCTCTCAAAATAAATAATTAAAATCTTAAAAAAGAATAAAAAAGGATTTTCAAAGGGGTCCATGTCCCAGAAAGATGAACAATAGTCATAGATTACCAGCCCTCTCAGCTTGTAGGTGTTATTCAATTCCTTCTCAGTTAAGCATTTCTTCTTCTGTATTAGCTGCTACTAAAGAAAATGTACTCCTAAAAAAAAAAAAAAAAAAGAAATGTACTCCTAAGAGCCCCACAGAAAGGCTTCTTACTTCTTCACAATCTTCTCTCATCCCCTTTAGATTTTCTTCTCTTATTTTCCTAAAGGGTACTTTGTTTTTATCTCACCTCCACTCCCTTTCTTGTACTTGATTATTTGTAGAATCAGAATACCAATTATAAAGGTAATTATTTGCTTTGGATGAGAGTTGGAAGAATTTCAGAAACTGTTGATAAAAGATGCTGTAATAACCTGTTGACTAAGCTTATCTATAGCTTAATAATTTAGTTTGAAATTTTACTACAAATGTTTTGTTTTATTTTATTTTATTTTATTTAAAGATTTTATTTATTCATGAGAGACACAGAGAGAGAGGCAGAGACACAGGCAGAGGGAGAAGCAGGCTCCATGCAGGGAGCCCAATATGGGACCTGATCCCAGGACTCCAGGATCACACCCTGAGCCGAAGGCAGGCGCTAAACCCCTGAGCCACCCAGGGATCCCCTACAAATGTTTTATTTTTATTTTTTTTTAAAGATTTTATTTATTTATTCATGAGAGACAGAGAGAGAGAGAGAGAGAGAGAGAGAGAGAGAGGGGCAAAGACACAGGCAGAGGGAGAAGCAGGCTTCATGCAGGGAGCCTCATGTGGGACTCCCATCCTGGGTCTGTCTGCAGGATCAGACCCTACTGAAGGTGGCGCTAAACCACTGAGCCACCTGGGCTGCCCCCCTACTAATGTTTTAAACATAGTATAACTTTATCCCCAGATACTTTTTTTTTTGTTTAAGATTTTATTTATTTGAGAGAGAGGAGCATGAGAAGGGAGAGATTCAGAGGGAGAAGCAGACTCCCCCCTGAGTGGGGAGTCCGATGTGGAGGTCAATGCAGAGCTCCATCCTGGGACTCCAGGATAATGACCTGATCTGAAGGCTGACACTTAACTGACTGAACCACCCACCCAGGTGCCCCAATCCCCAGATACTTCTAAGTATTCTGAAATAGTTTAGCAAATTTCCACTGAGGACTTATCCATCAAAGTTTAGCTTTTAGTTCAAATATGATCCCACATAGGCTTTGCTTTACAATGTTTAGGAACAAAGACTTAATCTCTGCTTCTATTTCATCCATGTACTTATTTTTATCCATTGTTCTCAGGGGCAAATGTTTCCAAATTCCTGCAAATTCTATTTGGATTTGCTATATAATGCCAATCTGTTACATAAAAGTTACATAAAAACATAATCTAGTTCCATTAATACTTGGTCAAAACATTCGAATTGGAATCTCTTTGTCGTATTCATTTAGCAAACCACATATTCATGCATCAATTATTAAATCATGAATATTTTCATTGGTAAAAATGTTGGATTGAGTAAGGGGGCTTCAGGAGTGTTTGTTACAAACACAAGTGATTTCAGAGCTAGGGTAGTCTGTATGACACCATGGGGATTGTTAGAATGCTGGATTCCTTATCACAGCATGTTAGAGCTGGGAAAACGTTAAGGGCATCAGGATTCAGAGAGGAGAAGGGACTTAGCTAAGACAACCTGTTTTCCTTAGGTTAACACATTGAAAAAAAAACCTTTCTCTAAAGGATCAGAGGTTCATGCCTTTTTTTAAATTTATTCATTTTTTTATAATAAATTTATTTTTTATTGGTGTTCAATTTGCCAACATACAGAATAACACCCAGTGCTCATCCCGTCAAGTGCCCCCCTCAGTGCCCGTCATCCATTCACCCCCACCTCCCGCCCTCCTCCCCTTCCACCACCCCTAGTTTGTTTCCCAGAATTAGGAGTCTTTTTAATTTATTCATGAGAGACACAGCGGGAGAGAGAGGCAGAGACACACAGGCAGAGGGTGAAGCAGGCTCCCCAATGGGGAGGGCAATGCAGGAATCTATCCCAGGACCTGGGTTCATACCTTGAGCTGAAGGCATACGCTGGACTACTGAGCCACCCAGGCATCCCAGTTCCTGCTTCTTTATAAATGATTTCATACTTGAGGGAAGAAATATTTTGGAATGGTTTTTACCAGCAAGCAGAGCATAATTTTACTTAACCAAAAGAAAAATAACAAACTTTTATATCTATTTATTTACACACGTACAGAGATTTTTTTTTTTAACCACAAAAGTTGCTTGCTTAATTTGAGCTCAGTCTGAAAAGTACATATGGGAATCAAAACCAAAGGCTACATTTTCTGCCTGACAGTTAAAAGCTAAAGGCCCTTTGGCAGGCGAGAATTCTACCACTGAACCACCCATGCACTAAAGGCCCTTTGGGTTCTGAGTTTGTGTAAAGCAAGTATGAAGAAAAAAGAAAATAAAAAAAAAAAAAAGAAAAAGAAAATAACTGGCAGAACAGACTTTTTCCTAAGCTTAGATTATGAGAATAGTAATATATTCAGCAAGTATATGTAATATGTGTTATGTGCTAGACGCCAGATTTTTTAAAAAACAAAAGTTTTTTCAAGGTATTACAGAATAAATAAAGTTAGGAGATAAGCTTTTGTGGGGATTCTAGGGTTGTGCAAATATAATTTTTTTCCAGTTTATCAAATTTTTTATTTTTATTTTTTTATTCAAATGTAATTCTTGACTTTTTCTTTTGTATTTCTTTATGATTTTTTTTCTCTGCTTTTCTCAGATCATTTTTTAATATGCCCACCTGAATGACTCCATCTTGGAAAGTCATGCAGTCAGTGATGAGTTTTGAACAATATTCAACTTTCCCTACAGAAATTTATTTCTAAAAAAAAAAAAAAAAGAAATTTATTTTTTTATTAATTCATTCACTCATTCATTCATTCATTCATTCATGAGAGACACAGAGAGAGAGAGAGGCAGAGACACAGGCAGAGGGAGGATCCCGAACTCCAGGATCACTTCCAGGCTGCAGGCAGGTGCTAATCCGCTGAGCCACCCTGGCTGCCCTCCCTACAGAAATTTAAATTTGGAGTAGAAGATGCTACTTACAGGGGAGAAAAAGGAAAAAAAAACCCTGAAAGGGAAGCCCAGTACAGGAAACCTAGAGTCTTGAGCATGCTCGTAGGCAGAATTGGAGGATAAGACATTTCGCTTTTCTGTGTATTTTTATACCATTTAACTTACTTCTTTTTGTAATTGCAGGAGAAAGGCCCTTTAAATGTCCCTTTGAAGGCTGTGGTCGGTCTTTTACAACATCAAATATCAGAAAAGTGCATATTAGGACACACACAGGAGAAAGACCTTATTACTGCACAGAACCAGGATGTGGGCGGGCATTTGCCAGTGCAACCAATTATAAAAATCACGTGAGAATACACACAGGTAACAGTCTCTGATTTCTTTGTCTTCTGTCTTTCTTCTATAAACCATTTTCCAGTAACTCCTTCCCTCCTCCTTCTACCACCTGGCATAGTGGAGGGGTAATCACACAACTTAAAAAAAATACAACTTCACATTAGCATTTATGCATTCATTTATTCAGCAGACAGTTAACTGAACACCTGTTGTGTGTTTCCCTGCCAGGCATCCAAGACACAGAGACCGAGAAGACATTGTCAAGGGCAGTTGAACTGGGGAGAGATGAACTATACTTCAGTAAAAATGAATAAATAAATTCATTAATCAAAGTATATGATTCACTGTTATTTAGTATATTCACAGGGTTGTACAACCGTCACCACAGTCCAATTTTAGAGCATTCTCATTCCATCTAAAAGAAACTTCATACTTATTAGCAGTCTTCTCTCACCTGCATCCCCCAGCCATAAGCAATCATCATTCTGTACTTATGGATTTGCCCATTTCTGGACATTTGCTACAGATAGAATCACGTAACGTGGTGTTATTCATAGGTCATCTTTCACTTGGCATAATGTTTTGAGGTTCAGCCATGTCACAGCTTATATCAGTACTTCTTTACTTTTAATTACTGAATAGTAATAATAGTAATATATAATATATATTATATATAATAATAGTAATTATATGAATGTATCACATTTTATTTATTCATTCAACAGTGGCTTTCACTTTGGCTGTTAGGAATAAGGCTGCTATGAGTATTCACGTACTAGTTTTTGCGTGAATTATGTTTTCATTTCTCTTGGGTATATACTTAAGAGTGGAATTGCTGGCTCATATGGTAACTGTGTTTAACATTTTGAGGAACTTCCAAACTGTTTTTCACAGTGGCTGCATCATTTTACAGTCTCTCCAGCAAAGTGTGAGGGTTCCGGTTTCTCCACAGCGCAGCTAACATTATCTGTCGTTTTGATTATAGCCATCCTAACAAGTGTGAAATGGGATCTGTCTCACTGTCCTTTTGATTTGCATTTTCCTGATGTGCTAAAGATGTTGAGCTTCCTTTTCAGTGCTTCCTGACCATTTGTAGGTCTTCGGAGAAATGTCTACTCACATCCTTTGCCCATTTTTCAAATTTCGTTCTTTTTAGAGTTGTAGGAATACTTTATTATATTCTGGATACAAATCCCTTATCAGATATTTGATTTACAGATTTTTTTTCCTTTTTTGTGGGTTGTCTTTTCACATCCTTGATGGTATCATTTTCAGTACAAAGGTTTTTAATTTCAATGCTGCACTCTGAGAATCTGTTTTTAATGGTTGGGAAGGGAAAGGCCAATGGGAGGCTAAGGCAGGATGTGCATTCGTTTTTCAAGAAGTTGTTTAATGCATTGTCTTGATTACTAGTATTAAGAGTAAGTTTGCAATCATTTAAAATTAAAAGACATTTTTACAGAATGGAACTTTAGTTGCAGTGTTTCCCTGGCTGCATTCCCTGGATCCCTGGGTATCTCTGGAAATCTTTTCAGGGATCTACAATAATCCCTTCCCTTTGGAGAGAGTACATTAACAAATTTTAATATCTGTATGGGCAGAGAAGAAGCTTTAAGAGGATTTAAAGACCATTTGAGTTTTTTTTGTTTTGTTTTGTTTTAAGATTTATTTATTTATTTATTCAGAGAGAGCGAGAGAGAGGCAGAGACACAGGCAGAGGGAGAAGCAGGCTCCATGCAGGAAGCCTGACGTGGGACTCGATCCCGGATCTCCAGGATCACACCCCGGGCTTCAGGTGGCGCTAAACCGCTGCGCCACCGGGGCTGCCCCCCATTTGGTTTTTTTAGAAAAAAAAAATCACTCAGTCCATATTAGAGAAAGAAGTTAAAGGGAAATGAGACCAATTGCGAAGAAAATGAGGGCTGTTAGAATATTCAAAGTAAGTGAGCTAGAGAAATGAAAGACATTGAAGAGGTATCAGCAAGGGACTTGGTGACTCAGTTACTCAAACGAGGCATAAGAAGAACCTATCAATCTAGCTTATGTAATAGGTTAGATGCTATTGGTGAGACGGGGAGAGTAAGTGTCAAAGGGAAGAGAATGCTGTCGGTTTGGAATCTATAGATCTCTGGATATCCCTCCCCCTTGAACTTTTACCAACTGTATAACTGCCTTCATGCTTTGCAAAATTTTTACGCAAAATTTATTATCCAAACTTAAAACCCACTATAACAAGTCTACGTGTGCATCCATTTTTATATGAAAGGAAAAAATTTTAAGTCGCACGTGAGTCTAAGTAAGAGAAAATAGTCCTGAAGTCCTCTTTCCGATATAGTGTCCTATTTTATGCTTACGTTGTGTAATGTGCATTATTGCCATCATGTTCCCTACATTATTAGTCTTCTCTAAGAAACTGGAAAAGCCTGTGAAAATCTAAGAGGCCTGGAAGATTAGAAGAAAAGTTATATTTTGTTACTATAATTTGCATTCCTTTTATATCTTTAAGATATTTGATTTTTAGGTTATAGTACATTTGTGGTGAAGGAAAACAAAATTCCTATCTAGTACTATATGGTATAATTGTGTTTACAAAAGTATACCTACTGCTGACTTTACTGAATGTTAAGTAATTAGATAATTGGTGTTTGAAGTGCTTCATATTATATAGACATTCTTGGTGGATTATAACACAGGTTCTTAAGAACCTTTGTATAATATTTGGGGAGATTGGCTGGGATTTTTAGATGGGCTGGGAAAACATTTCTCCCACTTAAAGCTAATGGAATATAGACTCATTACCTGAAAGTTTACTGTTCCACATGTCTAACGGGCAAATTACATTCCAGTAAAAGGGATGCCTACATTAAGTTTACCATACTGATCTTTGGAACATTTATATAGAGCAGTGTTCTTAAATGTGACTGCACATTGGATTCACTTTTTAAAAATAGACTTGTTCCCCATATTTTGTCTGCACAATTCTGACATCATTTTATGGGATGAGACCCAGACTTTAGTATATATTTTTAAAAAACCCCAAGTCCAAATCAAATAACCCACCAACCAACCCAGGTCTTTTATATGTGTGCATGATTGAGAATCACTGAAGTAGAGAGATGCAGTACCTAGTTATAATTTTTGGTCTGACCCAAGAGGTTGGTCTGGACTGGCAGAAAAGATTGGCTAATGATCATCAGGTAGATACAGTAAATGCCCACATTATGCTATAAATGAAGTGCAAAGATTCAGCCATGTAAAATGCAATCCATTCCTGCAGAGTTGGTTAGATAGATGCCCTAGTTGAGGCTATGGAAGGCTAGCAGACAGCTCCAAAACTCGTCAAATCCACTTCTATCTTGACTGTGGTTTGGTGCCACCTAGTGGTGGTTTCTATTCCAGCCTAAATATCAACGGGGCAGGTTTTCTGTTGGAATTGCCTACCATTTCCCTGCCTGGCCTTGGCCTCAACGCATCTCTCCCATAATCATTCACCAAGATAAGAACTTTAACCTGCCCTGTTTTGAGAGTGTAGACTGGGCAGAGGAAGGAAGCAATTTCCAAATACTTTATGCTGAAGACTTATTTTACAGATTACATTAGTGTGAGGTTTTACTATTTATGGGTGGTTTTACTGTATTTAGAGCCATGCAAGAAAATACAGTTACCCAAGGAAGGTACAAGATAAGAATAAAGACATGCATGTGTATGCACACATGCATATGCGCATTTTTTTTTCATATGCGCATTTTTGAAATGGAATGTCCTTTTAGGTTTACCAAAGTGTCCAAACTCTTTCTAGTAGACAATCTTTTTTTTATTGTCCTTATAAAACCCTTAGGGAAAGCTCTATTTGTTATAGTAATAATTTTACTTATTGTTATTTTTAATATAGGATTATTAACATCGAGCTGTCTAGTTATACAATAGCTGTCTAGTTAACAATAAATTAGTTTTATCAAAGCTTACAGTAAACTGGGCAACATTTCCTTTTCTCATCCCTTAAAATTAAGGGAAAAGTGGTATTCAGGCATGAGATAAGACTCAGAATGCGGACTACCTTTTGAGCTAAGATGAAACCATAGTTAGGGAGTCTTTTCTTGTGTTCTGCCTCATGGCAGTATAGGATGAGATCTGACAACTACCACTTTTGCCATTAGAGGCTATTTTCCCCCATGGGAGGAATGCAGTGATATGCCTTCATATGTAAAAGTTGTTTTTTGTGTATGTCTGTGTTCTTTCCTTAGGTGAAAAGCCATATGTTTGTACAGTCCCTGGGTGTGACAAAAGGTTTACAGAATATTCCAGTTTGTACAAACATCATGTTGTTCACACTCATTCCAAACCATACAACTGTAACCACTGTGGGAAGACCTACAAGCAGATCTCCACGCTGGCCATGCACAAGCGGACGGCCCACAATGACACTGAGCCCATTGAGGAAGAGCAGGAGGCCTTCTTTGAGCCTCCTCCAGGTGAGCATTCTTTCCAGTAGATCTGTCTCTGTGTTGGGGACTCAACATCCATCATAATTTATGATTCATAGCATTTTCTCAGATGACAGTTTCATTCACAAAATCACACAGATCTATAATTTATAACTGTAAAAAAGTGCTATCAAAGAAAGGGACTTTGTGCTCTGGGATGTTTAAGAAGGGAAGTTGGTCTAGTCTGGGAGGTGTTTTTGTTGTGGTTTTGGTTTTTTTATTTTGTTTTTTTCCCTGTTTAGTTCTCTAATTGAACAGAAGGATTGGGGGGAGTGCCTGGGTGGCTTAGTGGTAGAGCATCTGCCTTTGGCTCAGGTCGTGATCTGGGGTCCTGGGATCGAGAGTCCTACATCAGGCTCCCAGTAGAGAGCCTGCTTCTCCCTCTGCCTGTGTCTCTGCCTCTCTCTGTCTGTCTCTCATGAATAAATAAATAATAAAATCTTAAAAAAAAAAAAAAAAAACAGAGGATGGGAATAAAGTAGAGTTAAGACACTCAGCTCAAATTGCAGTTTTCCTTCTGAGAAATGGCCAGGCTATGGTACCAGACCTGGTTTTACTTACATATGTGGTGGAGGGTCTTACCTCTTGAATGTGGCTTCTGTTTGGCAAGGAAAGCTGGAATTGTCACTAAAGAAGCCCTGGAACCTGCCCACTTTTAGATCAAGCAAGTGACAGTGGCCTGAATTGTAGGAGCAGAGGAGGACAGATTTGAAAGCATTTGTGTTACCCACTCCTCCCTGTTTGTTGTCTACAGCAGTCTATGCCTTCATTTGAGCTGTGATTGATGTGAATTATTTTGCTGCTTAATAATGTCACCTCTAGGTATAATAGAATGTGAAGGCAAATAGTTGCAATAAATCTCTTGTACAAGCAATGTGAGCTTTCTGGCTTTTTAAAAGTATTACAAGTTAGCTAGACCCACTTCTTAAATAGGTTAAAGGAATAGCTACTGCGAGAGAAGTAGAGAGTGGATAGGGGTTGATTAGGTGGAGAGGCGGGGATTTGGTAGGGAGGGGAAATAAGGAGCAAAGGCAAGTGAACATTCAAATGGCACATACAGAAAGCCCTAAGGTTGGAGAGAACCAAATAAATTGGATAGAATAAGAGAAGCCTGGCCAGTGTGGCACATCTGCCTGGGAAGCAGTGTGAAATGAACCTGGAGAGCAAGGTAGGGGCAGCTAGGCTATTTGGGTGCACTGAGGATTTGATCTTAAGCATAAGAGTGGTAAAGCACTCCCAGATAATTTTTAGTGATTTGTGTGCTATTCAGTAGTGTGGCAGGAGACAAAAACATTCATTTTGAAAGAATAAAATCTTGGGGGTAGCCTGGGTAGCTCAGCAGTTTAGCACCGCCTTCAGCCCAGGGCCTGATCCTGGATACCCGGGATCGAGTCCCGCGTCGGGCTCCCTGCATGGAGCCTGCTTCTCCCTCTGCCTTTGTCTCTGCCTCTCTCTTTCTCTGTGTCTCTCATGAATAAATAAGTAAAATCTTTAAAAAAAAAAAAAGAAGTCTTGGGAAAAAATATGTTAGAGGGTTACATTCTGTGATTTCAGTTAGATAGCATAGGTAAGTAGGTAAAGGTTTTCTAAAAAACAAAACATAGGCTATCCTACTGTTTCGCTGATTACCTTCTAAATGAAGTAGATTTGAAAATTAAATCATATTTTCCCACTCTTATATTAAAATGTTGAAAAACACTTTAGTGAAAGAAGTTGGCTGGAGAATAAGGGAAAGAACAGATCACTCACTACCTGCTGCAGTCATTCCCTGTAGTCCTAATTTGTCTTTTTAGACATTTGCCACATGATAGAAGGTAACAACTCTTTCAGCCCTGGATGCTGTATTTCTAGCACTGTAAGTGTGCATGATTAGATATTCCTGCAACTGCTGGATCCTTGCAGTTAGGAGGCAGGCTTTGTTTTTTTAAACCAGTTTTTTTTTTTTTTTTAAACCAGTTTTAATGATGACAAGCTCAGGTTTTAAAATTCTTTTTTAAGCAGCTTCAGTCTCTTCCTGAAAAGTTACTCTTTCAGATGGTCTGAATTTCTTGTATTCTAGAAAATAGTGTAATATAATAACAATACACATTTTGTTAAAGAAATAATAAATTAAGATTGTTTTTCCAAGAATAGGGATGGGTTTGTGTTCCTTTCCTCTCCTATGATTCTCGAGATTTTGTAGCCCATTGGGATAATAGTATATAAATAGCTGTGACACAGAACAGACAGACATGAAGTAATGACTGCCATGGAGATTACACCACCATGACCAGAGCCATATGAGTGCAGTGGCAGCCACTAACTTTGAGAAGTACTCTTAAATTAGCATAAGTCCTTCCTTGAAGGGGGAAAAAAAAACCACCATATTTACCCTCTTTCTGGCTTCATGGGAGGTGGAAAGCAATAGAAGAGAGGGATCAGCAGGCCTCCTGGTTGCCAAGTATAGCAATAATGGACTGTTGAAATTGCTGTTTACTTGCTGGTTCTTTATGAAATAAAGAAGTGGATGGGGGTTCCTGTTCTGTCCCTTATTAAATGATTAACCTTACTGCAAATAATATGCTATTACATTGTCTTTACACAATGTGCACATTGTGTACTGATGACTTGCAATCAATCACTTGTGTTAAAGAGTAAGTAATTTAGTATTAGTAGGTTCTGTTTACACACCATTCCGGTTTTGTGGTTAATGTTTATGAAGATTGTCTTATCATTTTTAACAGCTTCTTAAGTGACCACAAGTACTTAGTGAATTCTTGCCATGTTGAAAGGGTTACTTGCCAGGCAGCCTTTCTGTACAGTACCCACCCCTGCCTCCCATATCCCCCCGCCCCCACACTACCCCAGCATACATGCACAGTATCACATAATTACTCCAATTAAGAATAAAAGAGGTCTCCACAAATTAGAACTTCTTTTTAAAGATTTTATTTATTTATTTGAGAAAGAGAGCAAGCACAAGCAGAGGGAGGAGCAGAGAGAGAGGGAGAAACAGGCTCCCCACTGAGCATGGAGCCCAACCTCAGGCCCATCCCAGGACTGATCATGACTCACGTAGAAGTCAGACACTTAAACAACTGAGCCATCCAGGTGCCTCAAAATTAGTACATTTAAATTTGATGTGGAAAGATATAGTTTGGTCAGCTTTGATTTGGTCTGGCTTTTTACTACAGTGGAGGTAGAAGAACTGGAAGGAGGTGCTAGAAGCCATTTTTATGATTTGGAATATAATATGTATACACTTTAATTTGTACAAGTATTTCTGACATATTTAAAATATGCTCTGTTTTCGAAATGCAAATCAAAACTACACTGTGGTATCACCTCACACCTGGCAGAATGGCTAAAATCAACAACATAAGGAACAATAGGTGTTGGCCAGGACATGGAAAAAAACAACCCTCATCCACTGTTGTTGGGAATGCAAACTGGTATAGCTACTGTGGAAAACAGTATGGAGGTTCCTCAGAAAGTTAAAAATAGAATTATCCTATGATCCAGTTATCATATTACAGGGTATTTACCTAAAGAATACAAAAACAAGAGGGGCGCCTGGGTGACTCAGTTCATTGAGAATCCAACTCTTGATTTTGGCTCAGGTCATGATCTCAGGGTTGTGAGATTGAGCCCCATGCCAAGCTCCATGTTCATCACAGAGTCTACTTGAGATTCTCTCCCTCTGCCCCTCCTCCCACTCCAGCTTCCTTTCTCTCTCTCAAATAAAATCTTTAAAAAAAGAATAATTCAAAAGGATACATGCACTCTTATGTTTACAGCAGCATTATTTACAATAGCCAAGATAGGGAAGCAGCCTGTGTCCGTGAGTATTAGTCAGCTATAAAAAGGAATGAAATCCTGCCATTTACAATGACATGGATGGAGGTAGAGAGTATTATGCTAAGTGAAATAAGTGAGTGAAAGACAAATACCATGTGATTTCACTCATATGTGAAATTTAAGAAACAAAAAAAATGAGCAAAGGGAAAAAAAGAGGGATAAACCAAGAAACATTCTTAACTATGCTGAGCAAACTGATGGTTACTGGTGTGGGGCAAGGTGGTGGTGGATGTGTTAAATAGGTGATGAGGATTAAGGAAGGCATTTGTGATGAGCACTGGGTGCTGTATGAAAGCATTGAATCACTATATCGTACACTTGTAACTAGTATGACACTGTATGTTAACTAACTGGAATTACAATTAAAAATTGGGGAAAAATATTCAAAGTGATTTTTTTAAAAAGGGAAAAATATCCTGTTTTCTAAACAACTTGGTTGGTTGGTGAAATAAATGATTCATTTGTTTTAAATAGGTCAAAGTGAAGATGTCCTTAAAGGGTCCCAGATCACATATGTTACAGGTGTGGAAGGGGATGATGTTGTGTCTACACAAGTAGCCACAGTAACCCAGTCGGGATTGAGTCAACAAGTTACACTCATATCCCAGGACGGGACTCAGCATGTGAGTATCCACCAAAAGCCAAATAAATAATATTTCTCTGAACATTGGGCATGGAAGGCAGGTTGGGCCCCAACTGAGGAAAGCCTTGAATATCAGCTTATAGACAGTGCTAAAGCTGAAGGTTTTCCAGTAGTCTGCTGTAAGAGACTACATACAGGTACATTAGGGGAGAGAGGATCCTAGTGACTCCAGTGTTCACATGGTGTTATTGGTAGAGTTCAGAGGTGATGTAATAAAAGTTCAGAGCCACAGAGAAATTGAGAGATTGAAAAGTAAAGGATCCATGAGAAAACATAATTCAGAGAAGGGCTAGGATTTAGTAGCTGATTAGATCCAGGAGGTGAGATTGAGAAACCGGCAGAGCCTTGGCTGAAGGAATGAGGATGTGATGGCATCATTAAAAGATCCTGGGAGGGGGATGCCTGGGTGGCTCTGCAGTTTGGTGCCTGCCTTCGGCCCAGGGTGTGATCCTAGAGACCCAGGATCAAGTCCCACATCAGGCTGCCTGCATGGAGCCTGCTTCTCTCTCATCCTGTGTCTATGCCTCTCTCTCTGTATCTCTCATGAATAAATAAATAAAATCTTAAAAAAAAAAAAAAAGATCCTGGGAGGGGGGGGTGCCTGGCTGGCTCAGTCAGTGGAGCATACAACTCTTGATCTTGTGGTTGTGAGTTCAGGCCCCACATTGAATATAGAGATGACATAAAAAAAAAAAAAAGATCCTGGGAAGTCAGCAATGGGCACAACTGTAAAATTTCCAGGGTATGGTTCCGTCCCTACCTGGAGTTATGGAAGTTCACACAACTTCCCTCCCAGAATCAATAGACCAAGTATCTTGATTTCCCCAGGGAAAGCAGTATAATGGCTTTTCTCTGAACCATTGTTTTCTAGATGCCACTAGCTTAAAATAATTCAGACTTGATTTCATTTTTAAGCTCCAACTGAGATTGTCTTAGTATCTGGTAGAAATAGGCATATGGAGCTCTTTATCCTCTTGTAACTGCCTCTTCCACAGGGAGCTCTCTCCTTCCCTGCCTCTCTCAGAGCTCACCTCCCATGATGAACCTGCCCTCTGCGTTGATAACTATTACTATGCTGATGTTAACTAGGAGGCAGAACATATTTAGGTTTGGAAAGTACTTATGCCATCTCATTCATGCCCGTCCTCCTCACTTTTGACAGCACTAATTATGCTCACAGTAGTCTTTGTCCACTGATTGCCATGCAAGATTAAACATATTTACTAACCCAGTTTTAGTTTAGCATCAAGCCTAAGACTTTCTTGAATTAGATCAACACAACAGAGGCCCTCTTGAAGTCACCTCCCTCCCTCCTGACACAGGATAATTTCTCACTACAGCCTGCCCCGCCCCGCCCCCCCCCACGCCCCAAACAGATAAGGCAGTTTCTTTCATAAGAGGCCGCCTGTTCCGTTGCTGGATAATTCTATTGTTTATCAGACTGGAACCTACTGCTATGTCAGCCACTCCTGGCTCCTCTCTGACCAGATAAAATGAGCTTTATCCCCCTTCATGTGTTCCAAAAGAGCTGTTTTCCTTATCCTGATGTATTTTCTCCAGATGTAACCTTCCCATTTCCTTCAAGGATTAAATTTCTCTTCCATTCCTTTATAAAATTAAATAGCAGCTATTGAATTCTACCCAATGCCAGATATTTTGGTAGGCTGAGTGTGGGGAGTACAGAAAGTGGGGGTGGGTATCATAGTCTAGTAGGAGAGAGATATTCCTAAGCAAACAATAACTTCTTATAATGATGGGTATATAATTGAGGGATGTGTAAAGTACAGCAGCAGTCTGGAGGAAGTAGTAAATGATTCTTCCTGAAGGAATCTTGGAAGCCATTATGGAGAGTGGCCATTTAGTTGGATCTTGAAGAATTTTCATGAGTCTGGCAGGCAGAGTGAAGGAAAGGGAGAAGTCACAAAGATATAACAATACGATACTCTGGGACAGTGAACAATTAGTTGTGGCTAGGAGTACCAGATGCTGGTTTGGATGTAGTGGAAGATGAGTCTGGAGA
Organism: Canis lupus dingo; assembly: GCF_003254725.2. Taxonomy (NCBI): domain Eukaryota; kingdom Metazoa; phylum Chordata; class Mammalia; order Carnivora; family Canidae; genus Canis; species Canis lupus. The sequence goes on from NC_064263.1 coordinate 33,317,718, forward strand.
AGCCACATTGTGAAAGGTCATGAATGCCATGTAAGAAGTCTGAACTCTAATGATGGGGGGCGGGGGGGTCACTGGTGATTTAAGCAGGGAGCATAATAAAATTTGTTTTCTTAGAAAGGTGCCTAAGTAGAGGATGGTTTAGGTAAGGGTTAGACTGGATACCTAGAAAGAAGTTGTATGGTTACCAGAAGTCAGATGAGAGGAAAATAAGGACCTAAATTGGCCGTAGAGATGGAGAGGAGAAAATGTATCTAAGAAATAGTCAGTTTTGGGGGGCAGCCCCAGTGGCTCAGCAGTTTAGCACTGCCTTCAGCCCAGGGCCTGATCCTGGAGACCCAGGATCTAGTCCCACATCGGGCTCCCTGCATGGAGCCTGCTTCTCCCTCTGCCTGTGTCTCTGACTCTCTCTGTATCTCTCATGAATAAATAAATAAAATCTTTAAAAAAAAAAAAAAGAAAAGAAAGAAAGAAGGAAAGAGTCGGTTTTAGAATGCGTAGCTGGCTCAGTATGTGGAACACATGACCCTTGAGCTCGGGGTTGACTTCAAACTATACGTTTAGTGTGGAGATTTCTTGAAAATAAAATCCTCAAAAAAGAAAATAAATAGTTTTTCTGATTTTTTTCTAAAAGAGTTTATTCCATTATAGAATTCTTATTTGCTCCCCTAGAGTAGACTTAGGCAAGGATTAGACCTAGTCCTTAATAAAGATTACCAAATATTGGGTGTGCCTGGGTGACTCAGTCAGTAGAACATGCAACTCTTGATCCTCAGGGTCATGAGTTCGAGCCCCTCATTGGGTGTAGAACTTACTTAAAAGTTGTGGGGTTTTTTGTCTTTTTTGGGGTTTTTTTTGGCAAATATGACAAGAAACTGACTTGTAAAACACATTTTTATTGCAGGTCAACATATCTCAAGCTGACATGCAAGCCATTGGCAATACTATCACAATGGTAACGCAGGATGGCACACCCATCACAGTCCCGGCTCATGATGCAGTCATCTCTTCAGCAGGAACACACTCTGTTGCTATGGTTACTGCGGAGGGCACAGAAGGGCAGCAGGTAATCGCTATTTTCTTTTATATGAATCAATATAGTACATAGATCAATATCATAACTGTTACATAGATATGCAGTGCGATATGGTGGTTAAGCACACAAACTTTGGATTGAATCCCAGCTTTACAGCTTATTAGCCATATAAGCCTCTGAGTCTCAGTTTTTCCTCCTGTGTAAAATAGGAGTGATTGTTGCATCCACACCAGAAAGTTGCCATAAGGATTGAATGAGATAATGCGTATAAAATACTTCATTAAATAATTAAATAAATAAATAAATAAATAAATAAATAAATAAATAAAATGCTTTATATAAAGCCCAGGTGTATCTTAAGTGTTCATTAGTGGTAGCTAGCTCCTCCTATCATCATCCTCAGATATTTAGGAAAAATTCATTTGCAAAATTTATTTTATTTAATATTTTGAATATGTAATATATTCACATAGTTCAGAAATCAAAAAGTATATAAAAATCTTCCTTCCATCCCTACCTCCATCAACCCAGTCCTTGCCCTTGCGGAGATAATCCACTGTTACTAGTTTTTTGTGTAGTCTTCCAACAATTCATGAAGCACATACAAATAGAAAGTCATCCCCCCACCTTCCTTTTTTTCTTATGGTAGTAAACTATACTGTTCTTCACCTTATTTTTTTTTTTTTAAACTTAACCAAACATCTAGAAAATATTTCTATTTCATTATACAGAGAGCTTCCTTATTTTTTAAAACTATATCGTATTTCACTATTATGAACACCATAATTAAAGTCTTGTGCTGTTTCAAACAACATGTAACTTTGTGCTCATGTGATTTTACATGTGTGTGAGTATGTCTGCTAGGTAAATCCTAGAGTGCAATTGCTGGGTGAAAAGATAATGTGCATTTGTTTTTTGTTTTTTGTTTTGTTTTTTAAGGTTTATTTATTTATGAGAGACACAGAAATAAATAGGCAGAGACATAGGCAGAGGGAGAAGCAGGCTCCATGCAGGGAGCCCGATGTGGGACTTGATTCTGGGACTGCAGGATCACACCCCGAGCCTAAGGCAGATGCCCAACCGCTGAGCCACCCAGGCATCCCGATAATGTGCATTTGTAATTGTGATAAGTGGTGCCAAACTTCCCTTCTTGTGAAGAGGTTGTACTAATCCACATTACCACCATCAGCATTCGAGACTGCCTCTTTCTTTTCTGTATAATCAACACAATGGTATCAAACTTTTGAATTTTTGCCAATCTAATATATTTCTTTGTAGTTTTAATTTTTCAGTTCCCATAAAGACATGATATTAATACATTTTACAATGGTTCTTGTACTATGCTGAAAGCAATGTTGAGATTCACTGCAGCTGCCTTTACCATGTTCAATGAAAAAGTGTCAAAATTAGTAGCTCTCATTCTTCATAAATTAATTTATAAGTTCAATACCATCACAATCAAAATTCCAGCAGACTTTTTTGAAGATATTAAATAATTTCATTTTAAAATTTACATGAAATGGAAATGATCTATGATAAAACACTCTTGAAAAAACGAACAAAGTTGAAAGTCTTCTATACCTTGAAATACAAAACTCAGAATTTTAAAGCTTCTGGAAGAAAAGTGAATATTTTTGTAACCTTAGGGTAAAGATTTCATAGGATGAAAAAATGCATATCAATTTTAAAAAGCCAATATATTGGACTTCATCAAAATTAATTCTGCTCACCAAAAGACAACATTAAGAAAAAGATTAGATGAGCCTCAGACTGGGAAAAATATCTTCACACTATATATATATATATATCTGACACTGGATTTGTATGGAAAATATATAACAAATTTCTACAACTCAATAAAAATGAGCAAAATAGATAAAAATTTTTTAAAAGATTTTATTTATTTATTCATGAGAGACACACAGAGAGAGAAGTGGAGCGAGAAGCAGGCTCCTCGGTCCCAGATTCTGGGATCACGCCAGGAGCTGAAGGCAGACGCTCAACTGCTGAGCCACCTAGGCATCCCAATAAAATTTTTTTTTAAATGAGCAAATCATTTGCTCATTTGAACAGACCTCTTACAAAAGAAGGTACAAGAATGGCCAATAACATAAAAAAAATGCTCAAGTCTTTAGTTATCAAAGAAATGCAAATTAAAATCACAATAAGAGGGGCAGGGCCCCCGTGGCTCAGCGGTTTAACGCCGCCTTCAGCCCAGGGCCTGATCCTGGAGACCCGGGATCCAGTCCCATGTTGGGCTCCCTGCATGGGGCCTGCTTCTCCCTCTGCCTGTGTCTCTGCACCTCTCTCTCTGTCTCTCATGAATAAATAAATAAAACCTTTAAAAAATAAATAAATAAAAATAAAATCACAATAATATATCACCATTTCAGACACAGGAAAATGACTAAACAGAAAAGACTAACATTTGGTAAAGATGTGAAGCAACTAGGACATTCGTACATGCTCGGGGGAGTGTAAAATACAACTGGTTTGAAGAACTGTTTGGTGGTTTCTTAGACCCATGACCCAGCAATTCCACTAGAATACATATTGTATGATGTCACTTATATGGAATCCAAGAACAGACAAAACAAATCTATGGTGATAGAAATCAGAAAATGCTGCTTGACTGGGGGAAAGAAATTGATGGGATAGAATATGAAAGGAACTCTTCTCTATTTTGTTTTAGGCTGGTGGTTCCACAGATGTATCTAACTGTCAAAACTCAACAGAACACCTAACGATTTATGCATTTTTATTGTTTGCTAATTATGCCCTATGCAAAAACAGAAACAAAAGTGAAATCCAGGGCAGCCTGGGTGGCTCAGCGGTTTAGTGCCGCCTTCAGCCCAGGGTGTGATCCTGGAGACCCGGGATCGAGTCCCACATCAGGCTCCCTGCAGGATCCTGCTTCTCCCTCTGCCTGTGTCTCTGCATCTCTCTCTCTCTGTGTCTCTCATGAATAAATGGATAAAATCTTTTAAAAAAGTGAAACCCAACCACTAGCTTTCAGGCTGTCTTTCGGAATGGTCCCAGTCCTTTCCATGGATGTAGGATTCCTATTTAGATGTATAGCACAGCTTGGGTAAATACAGTTGTACCAGTTACAGTTGCAGGTCTAGAAGGATAGTAACCCTAAAGCAAACATTCTTTTGTAGTTTATCTGTGGCCTGGAGACTAAGAAGATTTTCAGGAGAGGCAGCTTTGAGGGCTGGAATGAAGCCAGGCAGCTTCCAGCAACCAGGGATATCACAATAAGAGTGGGGGTTTTATTTGAGGACCAGATGCTGCCACTGCTCCTTCTGTTGCAACTATAGGCCATTGGGCAAATGTTGATTATCCACTTGGTGTGTTCCAGACACCACCTGTGAATTATCTGTAATGCTTAAATTGCCTAACTTCTGTACATGCATGAGAAGAAAGCAATTGGTCCTTCACTGGCCTTTTTTTTTTTTTTAATTAAGGTAATTGCATTTCTTAGACTCAGTATTCCAGTGCCTCTAGAAGCCTACCTAGCAAATATAGACAGAAGAGTCTATGCTCTCCATCTATTTTAATTTGAGATGATAAAAGTAATACATATTCCCAGTGTATTAGAATAGAAAGCCTAGGGGATCCCTGGGTGGCTCAGTGGTTTGGCGCCTGCCTTCGGACCAGGGCGCGATCCTGGAGTCCCGGGATCGGGTCCCACACCAGGCTCCCTGCATGGAGCCTGTTTCTCCCTCTGCCTGTGTCTCCGCCTCTCTCTCTCTCTCTCTCTCTGTACTCTCATGAATAAATAAAAATAAAATCTTAAAAAAAAAAAAAAAAGTAAAACGCTGGTTTAAAAAAAAAAAAAGAATAGAAAGCCTAGAAATAAACCCTCACATATATAGTCAATTAAATTTCAACAATTAAAATTTGACCATTCAATGGAAAGGATAGTCTTTTAAACAAATGGTGATAGATGGGGCTCTTGGGTGGCTCAGTGATTGAGCGTCTATGCCTTTGGCTCAGGGCGTGATCCCGGAGTCTCAGGATCGAGTCCCACATCGGGCTTCTTGCATGGAGCCTGCTTCTCCTTCCTCTACCTATGTCTCTGCCTTTCTTTGTCTATGTCTCCATGAATAAATAAATAAATAAATTAATTAATTAAAACAAATGGTGATAGAAAAACTATATCCACATGAGAATGAAGTTGGACCATTACCTTATACCACATGTAAAAATTAACTCAAAATGTATTAAAGACCTAATTTAAGAGCTAAAACTGTATAATGCTTAGAAGAAAACATAGATGAAAATCTTCATGACGTCAGATTAGGGAATCATTTCTTACGTATGATACCAAAAGCAGAGGCAATGAAAGAAATAGATAAATTTACCACGTTCAAAATTTAAAACTTTAACTAACTAGAATTTAAATAAAAATTTGAAAATGGAAAAAAAAATTAAAAACATCATGCATGAGAGGCCAGGAACAGGAGAGTGAAAAGACAACCTATATAATGAGAGGACATATTTGCAAATTATATATCTGATAGGGATGAATATTTGGAATAGATAAAGACTTCCTATAACTCAACAATAACAAAACCTGCAAGCAAACCCAATTTAAACAAGAGCAAACTCAAAATCTGCTATCATTGGGGAATAGACATTTCTCTAAGAAGATTTAGAAATGGCCAATTACCACATGAAAAGATGCTCAACATCATTAGTTATCAGGGAAATAAAAATCAAAACCACACTGATATACCACTCCCCCCCATTAGGTTAGGCTGTCATCCAAAAGACAGTAACAAGTGTTGCCGAGGATACAGAAAAATTGGAACTCCGGTGCATTGGTCATAGGAATATTAAATGGTGCAAGTACTGTGGAAAAGTTGAACATAGGGGCATCTAAGTGGCTCAGTTGGTAAAGTGTCTGACTCTTGGTTTTAGGTCAGGTCATAATCTCAGGGTTGTGAGATTGAGCTCTATGTGGGGCTCTGCACTGAGCGTGGAACCTGCTTAGGATTCTGTCTCTCTCTTCCTCTCCCTCTGCCCCTCCCCTCTGCTCACACTTTCTATCTTCTCTCTAAAATAAATAAGTAAAATATTTTACAAAAATACTGAACATAAAAAAAAAATACTGAACATAGTTGGGCACCTGGCTGGCTCAGTTCATAGAATGTGCGACTCTTGATCTTGGGGTCATGAGTTCAAGACCCACGTTGGGCAGAGCTTACTTTAAAAACGTTAAACATAGAATTACATATGATCTTATAATTCCACTTATAGATATATATCCAAAAGAATTAAAAATAGAGACAAACTCAAAATCTGCTATCAGTGGGGCACTTGTGGCAGGTTCAGTCAATGGAGCATGTGACTCTTGATCTCAGGGTTGTGAGTTCAAGCCCCACATTGGGTGTAGAGATTACTTAAAAATAACATCTAAAAAAAACCTATACCCTTTTGATGTTAAAATAACTAGTCTCAGCATTTAGGACTACTTAGCTTTGTGTGTATACAGAGTTAGGATTATAATTTTGTGCTTGTCATCCACCTAACACTGCATTCTGAGTACTTTCTCATACCAATTAAATGTTTTGTTTTGTTTTTTTGAAGATTTTATTTATTTATTCATGAGAGAGTCAGAGAGAGAGAGAGAGAGAGAGAGAGAGAGAGAGGCAGAGACACAGGCAGAGGGAGAAGCAGGGAGCCAGATGTGAGACTCGATCCCAGGTCTCCAGGATCATGCCCTGGGCTGAAGGCAGCTAAACCACTGAGCCACCCGGGCTGCCCTTAAACGTTTTTATAAAAGGATTTTTATCATTTGTAAGATAATCTCATCAAATGGGATTTATTCATTCCACATACAGAAATTGCTTATATTCATAGGAACAGATTCTAGACATGGAATTATTGAATTAATGGTATATTTTAAGCTGTTTGCTACATACTGCGAAATTGTTTTCCAAAAAGTTTAACAATTATGCCATGGGCCTAAAAGCTTCCTTGTTTCCCTGTACTCTTTCTGCTAGTATGGAGGATTTTTTTTTATACTTGCATAATTCACAAGCAAAAGTTGAATTCTGTTTTTATTGTCATTTGAGCACTAATGAGGTTTTTCATATCAGCCCACAATCTGTTTTTTCTTAATTGAGGTAAAATTTACACATCATAAAACTTACAGATCTTAAACTTACATTTCAATGAGTTGTTAAACATGTGCTCTCATATAACCACCATCCCAAACAAGATAGAGAACATTTCCATCACCCCAGAAAGTTCCCTTGTGACCCCTTCCTTTCAATCTCCACCCCTTTCAGTTTTCCTTCTTAAATGGAAATCTAATTTTAAATGAAACAAGTAAACAGGAGAAAATAGTATATTACCTACCACTTACCCCAACTCAAGAATAAATAGACCTTTGAGATCTGAATTCGTCCACATGTATAACTTCCCAAGCAGCCACTTAAGATAGTAGAGCCTAGGCATAGTCTCATCTGCCCTGGTTAATGAGCCTGGTGTAGCAGATCCACTGCCCAGTGTCCTCTACCCCGTTGTGTCACTGGTTCACTAAGCTTAGATAAGGTCTTTCTGAGCCTCAACTTCTTTTTTTTTTTTTTTTTAATTTTTATTTATTTGTGATAGTCACAGAGAGAGAGAGAGAGAATGAGGCAGAGACACAGGCAGAGGGAGAAGCAGGCTCCATGCACCGGGAGCCCGACGTGGGATTCAATCCCGGGTCTCCAGGATCGCGCCCTGGGCCAAAGGCAGGCGCCAAACCGCTGTGCCACCCAGGGATCCCTGAGCCTCAACTTCAAGTAACAAAGAGTCCAGGAGCACGTGGGTGGCTCAGTCGGCTCAAGTGTCTGACTCTTGATTTCAGCTCAGGTCACAATCCTTGGGGTCATGGGATTGAGCCCTGTGTGGGGCTCTCCGCTCAGCAGGTAATCTGCTGGAGATTCTTTCCCTCTGCCCCTCCCCCTACTCTCTATAAAATAAATAAATCTTTATTTTTTTTAATAAATAAATATTTAAAAAAAAAGAAGAAGCACTGTCGAGAATAGACAATATATAAATTCTCTTCCAGCTCTAGGCTTCTACAAGCCAGTGGTCAGAAGGGAATTTTTCCTTTCAAATCCAAAGACAGTCCCACGCATTAAATGAAGTTTAATTAGGGCAGCCTGGGTGGCTCAGCGGTTTAGCACCGCCTTCGGCCCAAGACCTGATCCTGGAGTCCCAGGATCGAGTCCCACGTCGGGCTCCCTGCATGGAGCCTGCTTCTCCCTCTACCTGTGTCTCTGCCTCTCTCTCTCTCTCTCTGTGTGTGTGTGTGTTTGTGTGTGTGTGTGTGTGTGTGTCTCATGAATAAATAAATAAAATCTTTAAAAAAAAACAAATAAATGAAGTTTAATTAATCATAGCTTTACTTCCATGTACTTTTTGTTTAAGGTTGCGATTGTGGCTCAGGACTTGGCAGCATTCCACACTGCCTCATCGGAAATGGGGCACCAACAGCACAGCCATCACCTAGTAACCACGGAAACCAGACCCCTGACCTTAGTGGCAACATCCAACGGCACCCAGATTGCAGTTCAGGTGAGTGCAGTGACCGCCATCCTCGGCGACAGCAGGACTACTTCATATCTCTCAGCCTTGTGCGCTGTGCTTTATTCATAACCTTTTCAGGAAGCAGGCACAGAATAATCTATGGCACTGAGCTACTTGAAGAAAACTGCTGTGTTTGAGGAGGACTCAAAGATACCAGCACTTTGTTCTCTATTATCTTTGTATATTTTAGAGTAATTTACAGGAGGAAAAATAAAGCTTCTGGTATTCCGGCGTGCCCCTAGCCAGCCATCTTTACTTTCAAAATAAGTCTAATTAGGCAGGCTTCTATAAAGCACTTGAAGAGCTACTTCTTGGAGACAAACTGAGTGTAAACACAGACCCTAAGTTAGTCCCCTGGTGAGAATCAGTCACTGCTCAGCTGTAGTTTATGTTGGGGGGACATCAGAAGGCAGAAAAAACTATTGTCAGGTCCCTGGACTGAAGCAGAGAGTCTAGAATGCTAGGTGCAGATTATCGTTCCTTGGAAAGAGTTGTTTTTCATTTATTTAGTTGGAGAAGAGTTAGCACATGCTCAGGAAAATGCCAACCATTGGTTTTAAGTTAGTTTATGGGCATAGAAGCTAAAGGCTCCGGAAGCTCTCTAAATGCCTCCATTGGAAGAGATGAGCATCTTTTGTCTGTTGCAGGAGTGAAGGTTTATCAAAATCCTAAGAAATCTACTACATTATTCTCCTGCAAGAATTCTGTGTGTGTGTGCTCTTTTTTTGTTTTGTTTTGTTTCGGGTTTTTTGTTTGTTTGTTTCTTTGTGTGTGTGTGTGTGTGTGTGTGTGCGCGCGCGTGCGCGTGCTCTTAATGATGGGATCAGCCATAGTATCTTAAATAGGTCCAGGTGTCAGAACTACAGAGAGAACTCTTCCTTCATATACTGTTTCTTTGGTATTATCTTGACTATGGCTTTGTGGTTGTTCCTGTTTCAGCTTGGAGAACAGCCATCTCTGGAAGAAGCCATTAGAATAGCATCTAGGATCCAACAAGGAGAAACGCCAGGGTTGGATGATTAATCCTCAGAACAGTGGAACATTACTACAGCAGGAGGAGCCTTTCATCTTCAGGCAGCAGACATCCATGAACCCGGGTCCAGGAAAATTAGAACTTTTCCATTCCTGAAATACTGTACACAATTTTATGCAAGAGTGAGAACATTTTATTCTTGACACTTTTGTGTATATAATTCTTGGAATAGATTCCCAAACTGATTCATTGTGTACAAGGATGTATGAAATTAGGGCAATACAGTAAATTTTCATATTACTCTTTTATCAGTTGGCAAACTCCTAGAGTCTACATGCAAGATTGGTGGAGTCTAATGGAGCCTTACAATGGATTTTTAACTTACTGTGAAAAAAATAAAGGCTGTATCTAAAACGTTAAAGGTTCTATACTTTAAACAATCAATTCCAAAAGCCATCATAGATAATAACGGATATAAAGCCTTTGAATATTTCCCCAAGTTAAGAGGGTGTCTGCAGTTTTTGTTCTACTGTATTCTTGTATGTTTTTATTTGTACCTCACGGTTTGAAGACCATTCATTACAGTTTTCCATCCCTGTTAAAATATCAACTCTTCAAGTGGAAATGCTAATTAAATTGAATTGGATCCATCACATTGGATTATGTATAAAATGACAAAGTTTGGTTATTTAAAATTAAAAAGTTAAATCCAGTGCTTTGGTTTTGTTAAAGATTTTACTTAGCGTTCAGTTTTTTGTTAATGTTTTTAAAAAATAATGAACTATCAAAGTTTGACCACAGGCTGGAGCCCGGGATAACAGTGCTGTAATTGAAAATGGCTTTACTCTGAAAATTAGGTTAGTGGGTTGGTGTAAATTATTTATTTTTGCTTATGTACTTTTGTTTTAAAGCTTATTTACCCTAAAGTTTATTATTAATTTTGAATACAGCAATTTTTTAAATGTTACCTTTACCTTTGTTTTATTAAATTGGGGTGGGGTGGGGGAGATTGTGGCAGAAAATACCCCAAATGGCATCGATTATAACCCTGCACACACAGATTGAGAGTACATCGCATTTATCAAGCACAGAATAAGTTATCTTTTCATACATTTTTACGTACTTAAAACAATTTTGTGAGATATATGGGATTTATTATCCCCATTTGTACAAGGGGAAACAGTTTCCAGAGAAGTTAAAAGTCTCACCCAGGGCCTCCGGCTGTGAAGAGGCAGGACAAAGAGGCAGGACAAAGAGGCAAGACCCAGACTTTCCAACTGCATGCCCGTGTGCCTTCCCCACACCTCCCCACACCGCAGAGATTATCAGGAGGCACTCTGGGGTTTTCCGATTGCCTCATGACCTGAGCACTTGAAAAACCATGTCTAATGTCAGAAATTCAGCTTAGTCCACCAAGGTCCCAAAAAAGGGGGGCGGGGGAGGGAAGGTTCGTCCTGCAGTAATCACTCCTTTCCGTGGTTCACTGTGCTTTGTTTGCCAGAGAGCTGAAATTGAAATGCGCCTTGTGTTTCATTTCAAGCTTTACAGTAAAAAGGGGGGAAATGTTGCACTGTTTTATTTAATATAGATGTTATCTTTGATGAGGTTCTTTGAAGTCTTGGCTAAAAAGGGTCATGACTTAGTCATCTGAAATGGGAAACCCTTCAGGGTTGGGCAGGGGACGAGTTGCTTTCCCTTCAAAGCCTCTCATAGATATTCAACATTAGAAAAGGCCTTAGTCATACACACAGGTCCAGTCTTCACTCTTGATGGAGACGTTTCAGCACACACAGAACTCCCAGCTGAGGCCTGCTAAGGCTCACAAAGGGGCTGGGAGATAAAGATGAGGACCTGCAAAATCACAGGGTGGTGCTCTGGCCTTCCAGTCCTGGTCCGGCCACTGACAGGGAGCTCCTCTGCTGGGCTCACCCAGGCCTGCTGTGCTTCCCAGAACCAAACCCAAGCTATCAGGCTCCCTGCACCCCTTACAGCTGCCTTTGCTCAGCTTCCAGGCTTTCTCCCTCTCTCCAGGTCCTTTGCCAGCTAGACTGGACAGGGCTGAGCTGGACTCTGCTCGCCTGATTCTCTTTCAGCTCAAAAGAAAATGCTTTCCTACTGGCACCAGGGAAAAGGGCAGAGGAATGCTCTGGTTTGTCCCCTGCCTGCCTTCCTGGGAATGGACCTCGGAGGCCTAAGGAGGTGGCACATTCCCCCAAGGGAAGACTCCAGCTGATGAGCAAAGGGTTGATAGTAAAGCTGGTGCAGTTTTTCCTCAGTGTAAGATGCAGAAAGGAACCCTCCAAAGTTGAAGATTCCCCAAAGACATTTGCTGTAACAAGAGTACGCCTGACAAATAGAGCCGGTTGGAGCACAACTCTGCAATGTGATCCAGACTGTGCTCAAGGCAAAACCTAGTCCAAGAAAAACCCCCACTCTCCCAGACACAGCTTGAGGCCACTACAAAGAAAAAGGATATTGCCTACAGTCTGTAGTCATAAGAATTTAGGAAATAGAGTAAGAGAAGGACTTGGCTTCCTCAATCCTCCAAAGGTGGCAGCTGCCCCGAGGGCCAGATGGCTCCGTCTCCTCCCTCCCGACACCCCCAAGCCTGCAGGGGCAAAGCAGCTTTGGAGGGGCTCGTGCTGCCTTTTCACGCACAGCAACCCTGGGACTTCATAAGTAACGGGAAACCATGCACTCAGCCATGAAATGGACTGGATTCCAGGACTTCACAGTCCAGTATTTCCTAGCTTGGATGAGACTGTAAACCAGTCAACAGTTGGCAGATCCCAATAGTGAGCAGAGAGTGAGGGGACAGAAAGGACAGGGACAGAGCTGAAGTCTGTTGCCAAGCTGGGGAAGGGAGCATAGGGAAGTGGAGAAAGGCTGGCTCAGCCCCCTCTGCTGGAAGTACTCTATGCTTAGGTTTCCTCAAGGATGAGATCTTCCAAAGAATACTCCAGCCAAATCCCTCTTCTTTTTCACCTGAGGAACACGGCTGAGTCACAGACGTGTGACCAGTGCAGTCGAACAAGACCCTGCACTTGGGATTTAATGCCTTGTGGTTACAGTCTTGGAATTCTTAATAGTTTTATCTTTGAGTTTGTGTTCTCTAAGTGAGGTCTCCTGGAGCAGTGGGACCCAGTGCCACCCCCCCACCCCATGCCAGCCTCCCTGGAGGGGATTCTCTGTCACCCCCCTACCTAACTTCCTGTTCTCTCCCTCATCCTGCTACTGCTGCCATGCCCTCTGCTTTTGGCAGGAGGGTGTGGGGCACAGGCACCCTGTGGAGTCTGCACAGAGGGGGCCAGCCTCCCCCCCCCCACATGGCGGCATTCCAGGGCTCCAGGTGAACAGCTAACATTAGCCAAGTCTTGAGAGGGGCGAGCCTCTTGCTCACCCCTGTACTGAGCGCTTCCCAGTTTTGAACTGTGAAGATACCTGGAAGTAGCCTGTTTGTTGTGGGCTGGAGGGCAGGCCCGTGGGAAGGGGGGCCTGGCAGCTGTGAGACCAAGACGTACCCGCCTCAGGAACCTGTGAAGTCCTGTGTCCGGGTGGACGCTGTCTACAGGCTCTGTGCCTGGGCGATCCTGGCTTTCTCCTTCCCCCTTTCCTGAGCCCGGCTTCTGTTTGTTCTTCTAGCCAGCTCCAAGGACCCTCTGGGATGAGTCATGGAATTCGAATTGCATGATTCCAGTGATTTCATTTTTTTAAAGATTTTATTTAGTTGAGAGAAAGAGAGCATGAGGGGGGTGAGGGACAGAGGAAGAAGCCAACTCTCCACTGAGCAGAGAGCCCCATATCGGGGCTCAATCCCAGGACCCTGAGATCATGACCTGAGCTGAAGGCAGATGCTTAACCCATTCAGCCACGCAGGGGCCCTCCAGTGATTTCAAACACGAGTTAAATACTATGATATTTAAAACTAGCATTGTTGGGGCACCTGGGTGGCTCAGTGGTTAAGCCTCTGCCTTTGGCTCAGGTCATGATCCTGGGATTCTGGGATCGAGTCCCACATCAGGCTCCTTGCAGGGAGCCTGCTTCTCCCTCTGCCTATGTCTCTGCCTCTCTGTGTCTCTAAGGAATAAATAAATAAAATATTTAAAATAAAATAAAACAAGCATTGAATAATATAAAAATGAAGGGTAAAATTCATGCTAAAAATTTGAGATTTTTCTTAGAATGATATTAGATAGCAAATAAAAAAACACCACGACAAGTCAAGAGAGAGGCTTCAAAAGAAGGAAAAACTCATGTATTCCTGTGTGTGTATGGGGGAGTGTAAAATATATATAACATAAAATTTACCACTTTAATAATTTTTTAGTGTATAGTTCAGTGTCATTAAGCACACTCACAGCAATGTGCAAACATTCCCAACCATCCACCTCCAGAACTTTCCAACTCCTCAAACTGAAACTCTATCCATGATACGCTGGTTCCCATCCCCCATCCTCCCAGCCCCTGGCAACCACTCTTCTACTTTCACTTTCTATAAATTTGACTCCTCTCAGGATGGACGTCATATAAGTGAAATCACTATTTGTCCTTTTGTGTCTGGCTTTATATGTACCGTTAACAAAACTTTTTCCTGCTTTTTGACCAAAAGGCTCACATTTTCTTTTTGCACTGAGTCCCAAATATCATGTAGCCTGCCCGGCTGAAGAAAGCTCTTCCGTCAGCCCTTCAGTGAAAAGATTCAGTGTCCTACAAGAGGTATCACTTGTGTCTTGGAAATATATCATCTGCCTCTCCCTGTAGAGTATGGGCTCCCTTAATATAATTGGTAACTTCAGCTTCCCCATAACTCCTGGAGGCCTTGCAGAGCAACGGGTCACCTCGAGCTGCTCTGTCCAGCTCTAAACTCACCTAACTTGAGAGGTACAGAGAATCCTCCAGTCCTGATGCAGGGGTTTCATTTTGCTTCCCAAGCACGTCTAAAACTGAAGGGCAGAAGGTCACACTGAGAGCAAAAATTACATAAACAGTTAAAATGAAAACTATCCAGCAAAAGCTTTTTCTTTTTACTTTTCTGCATTCAGGTGAAGGAAAATGGGATTCCTGCTCTAACGTCAATCCCAAACGTCTCCCTGGTTTGTCTCAACTCCACAGGGTTTCCTGGGCCCACTGGAGACATCCAAGAGCTCTCCACAAGGCTGGCCACCCTCACTAATCTGCCCCGCTCCCAAGAAAAGGTTGTGGAAAACAGTTCTAATCTGGGTTACAGACTCAGTCCCAGTGGCCTCCAGACAAATTCTGCAATTTCTATGGAAAAAGCAAAGAGGTAAAATCTGCCTCAAGGGGGTTGTCTTATCTTTTAAAATGGGAACGTTTTTCTCCAAGCCAATGACAGGGCTTTTGAGCCGAAGAGGACCCTGGGAGCAGCTCTTAACACTCACCAGATCTTTTACCCAGATAAAATCCATCAGGCAAGCAGCTTCTCCACAGTCTTGGGGAATTCCTAATATCCTGAAATTGCTTGATGTTCTTTTCAACAGAAAATTAGGAACAGTAGAAAACTGGACCATTTTTTCTGCAAAAGTGACCTTAACTATAGAGAAGTTTCTGAAACTTCAAAGTCAAAAAGAAAAGAACTAGTGGGTGGTTGGGGGAGGTAGACATTAAGGAGGGCATGTGATGTAATGAGCACTGGGTGTAATTTAAGACTGATGCATCACTGACCTCTGCCTCTGAAACCAATAATACGTTACATGTTAATTAATTGATTTAAATAAAATAAAAAATGAAAAAAAAAGGAACTAGTTAATGAATGGAAGGCACTACAGTAAGCCTTGGGATCAGTCACCAGCAGGAGGTGCTATGTAGGTTCAGGAATCAATCCACAACCATATGCATTTTGCTGCACCACCTCCTTCTAGAACAAATCAAACAGCCGTGCCTGGGCCAGAGGAGGGTGAGAGGAGGTAGTCTTTTCTCTACCTGAAAGGAAGTTACTTCATGCTGGTTGAGTGATGGGAAGAGAAGGACCTTGCCTTTTCTGGTTGCTGGGATGATACCAAGGAGGACATGCCCACATCAGACCTGGAAGACTAGTTTTGTCTCCCTGCCCAATCTGTCAGCCACTTTTGGCTTTATAATCATATTGACCAAAGAGATATTTCTTTTTTAAAATAATATTTTATTTATTTATTCATAGAGACAGAGAGGGAGAGAGGCAGAGACACAGGCAGAGGGAGAAGCAGGCATCATACAGAGAGCCTGACGTGGGACACGATCCAGGGTCTCCAGGATCACGCTCTGGGCTGCAGGCGGCGCTAAACCTCTGCGCCACCGGGCTGCCCCAAAGAGATATTTCTGAGGGCATCTCAGACTTAGTCCTGAGATGCCAGTGGCAATTTTTGTGATTTGGACGTGCCGAGGACTGAATATCTCACTCACACATGCACTGACAGGGCAAATATCTGCCAGGTCTGAGGAGTCCCAAGCCCTAGTCACTTATTCCTAGCAACATGCAGCAGTACTAAGCCCTGTCCTAATGGATGGGCAGGTTGCTGGCAGTATTTGGCATTTAGCATCACATTACAGTCTCAGGGGAAGGCCGATAGGGCTGTCCGCCCATCTCCACAGGGAGTCACTTGCTCACCAAAGACAGGCCGCAGCCCAACGCCCCAGAGTCTACCATGACTGGAGGCAACAGGATGCCGGTAGCTCCTAGTCCATGTTCTTAGGCAGCAACTATGAGGATAAATGTCCTTTGCTGCCCTGCACTTAGGTCTGAGTCTAGTAAGTGGGCTCTGACCTTGTTCCTGAGGATTGACTCTGCTTTAGTCACTTCTCCTGGTCCCCTGAATTGCTAAACTGTGGCTATGGTTATCCTAGCAGAACTCCAAGGGACCCTTCCTGCTATTGAATGAAACCCAATGTAAAACTATGCCCAAATTATTTCAAAAGTTAAAAAGAAAAAGCTAAACTGAGACCCCACTTTTCACCTATCAAATTGGTAAATATATATATTAAAAAGTTGATCTGTTGTCAGCCAGGATATAGGGAAATACATTTTAAGTGCCCATATCCTTGGGATGCCTGAGTGGCTCAGCGGTTGAACGTCTGCCTTCTGTTCAGGGCATGGTCCTGGAGTCCCAGGATTGAGTCCCACATCGAGCTCCCCTCAAGAAGCCTGCTTCTCCCTCTGCCTATGTCTCTGCCTCTCTCTGTGTGTCTCTCATGAATATATACATAAAATATTTAAAATAAAATAAAGTGCCCATATCCTTTGACCAACAACTCTACTCCTAATAATGTATCCTAAGGATACACTCACACTTGGAGAAGTGATGTCAAGAATACTCAAAGCAACATTGTTCATAATAGGAGAAGTTTGAAAACATCTTACTGGAGGACCACTTAAATAAGTCATGGGAGAGTCTTGCTCTATCAGGTCCTCCAAGCCTCAGCATTGAGTGGGATGCTTCTGAGCAAAAGGTTCTGGGGTGGACTGGTCACAGGTATCAGTAGGCTAAATAACAGCCCCCAAATATATCCATGTCTTTATTCTCAGAATCTGTGTTATTTTTTATGACTAAAGGGAATTTGCAGATGTGATTAAATTAAGAATATTTAGATGGAGGGTCCCTGGGTGGCGCAGCGGTTTGGCGCCTGCCTTTGGCCCAGGGCACGATCCTGGAGACCCGGGATCGAATCCCACGTCGGGCTCCCAGTGCATGGAGCCTGCTTCTCCCTCTGCCTATGTCTCTGCCTCTCTCTCTCTCTCTCTCTCTCTCTCTCTGTGTGACTATCATGAATAAATAAAAAAATAAAAAAATTAAAAAAAAAGAATATTTAGATGGAGAGGCAATCCTGGATTATCTGGATGAACCTGATGTGGTCCTTATAAGAGGGACGTAGAAAGTGATAGTCAAAGGAGAAGGTCCTGCGGTGACAGAAGCAGAGACTGGAGTGACAAGCCTCAAAGATGGATAAAGGGGCCATAAGCCAAGGAATACAGCTGGCTACTAGGAGCTCAGAAGGGAAAGGAAATGGATTTTTCTATCCTTCCAAAAGAAACCAGTATTAATGGACCTTGACTTTATTTATTTTATTTTTTTAAAGATTTATTTATTTATGAGAGGCAGAGACACAGGAGGAGGGAGAAACAGGCCCCATGCCAGGAGCCCGACAGTGGGACTCGATCCTGGGACTCCAGGATTGCGCCCTGGGCCAAAGGCAGGCGCCAAACCGCTGAGCCACCCAGGGATTCCCCTGGACCTTGACTTTAACCCAGGAAACTAATTTTTTTACTTCTGACCTCCAGAAATGTAATAGAATTAATTTGTGTCTTTTTTTTTATGTGTCATTTTAAATCAGAAGTTTGTGGTTATTTGTTACAACAGCAACAAAGCAACAAGATACTAATACATACGGTATTTTCGCTTTGATAGCTCAGAGCTGCTGGTCTAGCCCATCTACCCAAGGGATCAGGAAAGCTTCTAAGGGAAGTGCCCACTGAAGGTGAAACCCCATCCCTGGGCTGGTTCTCTGTGCCTCCATCCATTCATTGGCATTGGAGTTGGAGCTCCTTCAGGACCAAGGGAGTTAAGAGAGAAGTCAAACCACAGGTGTCCAGGCCGTGAGGAAACAGCAACAAGGACCTTCTACTCAGGGATTAGTTCATGAAAAAGCATGGAAAGGCCTCCACCCACACTGGCAGCTCTCACAAGAGCAACTGTATCAAGTGGCCCATTGGCATTTGCACCTTCTACAAAGATTTCCTAAGACTCCTATTCTTTCTGGCCCCTGAGTTTGGATTTCTGAAGCACACAGATGCTCTGGCTTGGTGGTCTTCCTCTACTTGCAAGTTGAGTCACAAGAGTCCTTTCTGGCAGGAGGGAGGGCACCCTCTCAGGGGGACTCTGAGGACGGCCAGCTGCTGACTTCCTCCTGCAGATGCACTTTTCCCCTTGACAGTCCAGAAGTGCTGATTCCCTGGTAGGAGCCAGCACAGTGGGAAAAGCACAAAGCCTTCCTCAGTCCTCCACTAGGGCTCTATTTTGATCATGTTGCATATCTGCTGTGCTCTCTTCCCCTGTTAGAGATTAAGAGAATGGGATCCACCTACTTAGTTTCTGACTGGAGAATTATTGATTTTGAAAATAAAAATATAAATGAGGCTGTATATTAATAGGAACAGAAAGGTACATAACTCTAATTTTAAAACCAAGGAGGAAAAAATGGACAGAGAAAAACAAAAATGCTCTAATTTTGGAAGAGCCGGATTAGAAAATAAAAGTTTTATTTGCACTGCATATTTCAGTGTGATAGTTCCCATTGTAGAGTGTGAGCCTTACAAGTAGCCTTACATCCAAGGCAAGAGGGTACTGAGCAGAATGGAGGAAAGAGGCAAAACCACAGCCATGGACTGTCTGATATTTCCATACCCTGGACCACGTGATGACGGTGCTACCGTCTCTTCTCTTTTTTTTTTTTCACCGTCTCTTCTCTTACAGGGATGTATCCTCCTGCTGTCCATTACAGGTATGTATGCTCACCATGGCCTATGAGTAGAACAAGACACACACACTCTCTGATCAGCCCAGCTGGCAAGCAGCTAAATGAAGGGTACCTGTCCAAGATCGTGTGTTAGTAAATATGGGGAGGCCACCTCCCTTGTAACGTGCACTCCTCTCAGGGCGGTCTGCAGCACTAACTTAGCTACTGGTATTCATGACCAGCCACCTTCTGGAGGGAGTGCCTGTTGTCTCCGACTCATCTATTGTTCTTGTGACTAGTCATTTTGGGGCACCTGGCTGGCTCAGTTGGAAGAGCTTACAACTCTTGATCTCAAGGTTATGAATTCGAGCCCCATGTTAGGTGTAGAGGTGACTTAAAAGCAAATTAAGGGGTGCCTGGGTGGCTCAGTGGTTGAGCATCTGCCTTTAGCTCAGGGCGTGATCCTAGGGTCCCCGGATTGAGTCCCACATCGGGCTCCCTGCATGGAGCCTGCTTCTCTCTTTGCCTATGTCTCTGCCTCTCTCGGTGTCTCTTGCGAATAAATAAATAAAATATATTTTTAAAAGTCAATTAATTTAGAAACTACTCATTTTGGTGAAGAGAGAAAGAAAGAGGGAAAGCAAGCAGCTCACTGGCAAAATTTTCAGGATCTCCTATGTCTCACTCTCTAAATTCATAGTAGCCGGGGATCCCTGGGTGGCACAGCGGTTTAGCACCTGCCTTTGGCTCAGGGCGCGATCCTGGAGACCCAGGATCCCGGTGCATGGAGCCTGCTTCTCCCTCTGCCTGTCTCTCTCTCTCTGTGTGTGACTATCATAAATAAAAAAATTTAAATAAATAAATAAATTCACAGTAGACTTGAAAGAAAAGGAGAATAGCTACTCTTTTTATTTTTTTTAAGCTACTCTTTTAAAGAGAGGAGTAATACTATATAAGGTTTGAAATGCTCTCCTAACACATCTTCACCATTCCAAATCCTCCTCAGTGTTGTAAAACAAAAGATCATGACCTCAGTAAATGTTAAAAAGAATTACTGGAAAGGAAAAACACAGTTTAATTAAATGACTAAAAGATAAATTATAGGCATAAGGAAACTTTCTGGGGGGATCCCTGTGTGGCGCAGTGGTTTAGCGCCTGCCTTTGGCCCAGGGCGCGATCCTGATAGACCCGGGATCGAATCCCACGTCGGGCTCCCAGTGCATGGAGTCTACTTCTCACTCTGCCTATGTCTCTGCCTCTCTCTGTATGACTATCATAAAAATTAAAAAAAAAAAAACTTTCTGGGAATAACAGAAATGTTCTAAAACTGGATTGTCCTGAGGGTTACATAACTCTGTAATAATTCACTAAAAAATCATTGAATTTTATACTTTCAATAGGTGAATGTTATGGTATGTAAATTTACTTCAATAAAGCTGTTTAAAAAAGCCTTCTCAATGGGATCCCTGGGTGGCACAGCGGTTTGACGCCTGCCTTTGACCCAGGGTACGATCCTGGAGTCCCGGGATCGAGTCCCACGTTGGGCTCCCGGCTCTGCCTCTCTCTCTCTCTCTCTCTGTGTGTCTATCATAAGTAAATAAATAGATCTTAAAAAAAAAAAAAACTTTTCAAAAAAATTATGGTTCATCTAGATGATGGAATACTATGCAGCCATTAAAAAGAATGAAAAGGGGCAGCCCCGGTGGCGCAGCGGTTTAGCGCTGCCTGCAGTCCAGGGTGTGATCCTGGAGACCCAGGGTCGAGTCCCACATCCGGCTCCCTGCATGGAGCCTGCTTCTCCCTCTGCATGTGTCTCTGCTTCTCTCTCTCTCTCTCTCTCTCTGGGTCTCTATGAATAGATAAATAAATAAAATATTAAAAAAAAAAAAAAGAATGAAAAGGGAGCACCCGGCTGGCTCAGTTGGTGGAACATGTGACTCTTGATCTCAGAGTCATGAGTTCGAGCCCCATGTGGGGTGTAGAGGTTACTAAAAATAATAATAATAAACTTTTAAAAAAATAAAAAGAATGAGTGGACTAGTCCTATATGCATTAACATGAAGCAACATTCAAGAAACAGTAAGTGAAAAAGCAAGGTACAGAACAGTATGAATAACATACTACAAGCACTTATACAAATATTTAAAAGATTACATATATTTGCATAGACCATTTCTGAAAGGATGTACAAGAAAACAATAATGATGGTTGGCTCTGAAGAACAGGGTAGAAACTTGGGGTGAAACATAGGCTCACCTTTGACCATAAAATACCTTTTTGTGCCTTTTGTTTTTTTTGTTTTGTTTTGTTTTTTTGTTTTTTTTTAATTTTATTTATTTATTCATGAGAGGCACAGAGAGAGAGAGAGGCAGAGACACAGGCAGAGGGAGAAGCAGGCTCCACGCGGGGAGCCCCATGTGGGTCTCGATCCCGGGTCTCCAGGATCACGCCCTGGGCTGAAGGCTGAAGGCGGCGCTAAACCGCTGAGCCACCCGGGCTGCCCCCTTTTTGTGCCTTTTGAATTATGTATTTTGACCTTTTTATTATCTAAAAATAAATAAAATTATTTTAGAAAAAAAATCTCAATGATAGTGCTACCTGTAGCACTTTATTGAAAAGATTTGTCTATGTTTGGTCACCAAATTTGAGCTATAGGCCTTCAGTAAGAATAAGGTTGTCTGGTGCAAATTGATTATAGTAAAACAGTTTGAATTTAGGCTTCAACATTAGGTTTGAAATGTAAAAGTGTGACTGGCTTTTAGCAATACACCTTTTTTTTTTTTTTTTTTTAAGATTTATTTACTTATTTCAGAGAGAGCACTCGGGGGCGGGGAGGGGCTCTAGCAGACTCCCCACTCAGCACACAGCCCAACTCAGGGCGCCACCTCACAACCTTGAGATCATGACCTGAGCTGAAACTAAGAGTCAGATGCTCAACTGTGCCACCCAGATGTCCCTAATGATACATCTTTTAAGGACCAGTGGGCTACTTATCTAGTCTCAGCCAGTCTCAATGTCAGGTCAAGACTGGAGCCAGTTGCCCCCATAACCTCACTGATCACTTTTCTAGGACAACCTGAGTCAATGGACATACAGAGGACTTTGCTCTGTTCGGATCCATGATAGAAGGGCTGTGCTTTCCCTGACCTGACAGAGAAAGACCCAGTTTCTTTCCAGTTTCCTTGGCAACTCACAGGCTGACAACACAACCTCAGCCCCTTTGTCTACAAACTGTATGCACTACTACTATGGAGAAATTAAGAAAAAAAAAAAAAAACACCAAAAAAACCTCCTAGAGAGGTTAAAAAGCGGTTGCCTTTAACTTTGGCTAACTTCTTCTTTCTTCCATTGTGTATCAGAAGAACATGAGGAAGGTATAAAACTTACTGTTTCTTACTCATACTATATATTTTTTAATTAGTGTATTTATTTTTAGAGAGAGAGGGAGAGAGTACATGCATGTGGGGACAGGGACATAGGGAGAGGGAGAGAATGTCCAGTAGACTCCAAGCTGAGCCTAATGTGGGGCTTGATCTCACAACTCTTGATCACGAAATCAAGAGTCAGATGCTCAACCAACTGAGCCACCCAGGTGCCCACTCCCTCTTACTCATACAGTGTGTTCTATGAGTAAGGACCTACTCATTCAGAGGAAAGAGCCTAAAACTGAGCAGTTGGTCCTTAGCCTAATGTACTCAAACTAGGAAAAGTTTTCAAGTTCTCTTAAAAAAGTCTTAAATCAGTGACAAACCAAAACTGAATTACAGACTAGTTTTAACCATATGGCAATGAAAATGTATGAACTTCAATTATATGTAAAAGTATGGATGATCCTCACAAATATAATGCTGAGTAATAGGAGCTAGACACAAGAGTACGGGCAAAACTATTCTTGCTCTTTGAAGTCAGGACAGTGGGCACCCTTGGTGGGGAGGTAGGTTAAGGACAGGAAGAGAGCCCAAAGGCAAGCTGGCAGGCCAGCTTCATGATGGTGTACACTTAGAAAGGTCCCACAATGGGTTTAATGTTCTGCTGTCACACATCTTACAGTTCTTAATAAATTTGAACATTACATTTCCATTTCTCACCAGGCCCTATAAATTATGGAGCAGTCCTGGGTATTGGTAATATTATGTTTCTTAATCTGGGTGTTGAATTAACTGTACATATTTTGGTATGTTTGCCTTTCTGTATGTGTATTATACTTCAATACAAAACTTAAAAAACTGAGTTACAGACTATTTTATTTATTTATTTTTTAAAGATTTTATTTATTCATGAGAGACAAGGGGAGGGGGAGGGGAGAGAGAGAGAGAGAGAGAGAGAGGCAGAGACACAGGCACAGAGAGAAGCAGGCATGAGACTCGATTCCGGAACTCCAGGATCACGCCCTGGGCTGAAGGCAGGCACTTAACTGCTGAACCACCCAGGGATCCCCTGAGACTATTTTAAATATAACTCAATGAAACACTATTTATGGAATGCAGCCAAAGTTGTATTCACAAGAAAATGTATGGCCTTAAACACTTTTATTGCTGAATAAGAAAAAAGAAAAGTTCAGTAAGAGAGCAGACAACACAGGAAATTAGAAGGGGGAAAAAAAGCCACAGCACAAAGCAAAATACAAAGAAAGTGAAAGGAGTTAGCAAAGACATGAGTGAATGATTTCAAAACCAGAAAAACAATATAACTGATGAATAAATTGAAAATCTAGTTCTTTGGGTTGGGAAGAAGCAAAAAAACAAAACTGATAAGCCACCAGCTAACATAATAAAAATGAAAGACAAAGCATAAATGTATAAATTAGGAATGAGAAAAGGTTTACAGATGGGTACGGAAGAAACAATGAAAAATACAAGGGAGAGGATTCAGTCAGCATTTGCCCAGTCCTATGCTAATGAAATTTAAAATCTGAATGAAATGGGTAATACTCAGGAAATATAAATTATCTACCAATAGGGACTCAAAGATAGGAGAAAATCAAAACATAAATAATCATGATCTGTCAAAAGCCATACACCGCAAAAAAAAAAAAAATCTGAATATGTTTGCAAGCAACTTCTTTCAAAACTTTCAAGAAATCAATCATTCTATTAAAGCTGTTCCAAAACATAGAGAAAGAAGTAGACAGCCCAGTATTTCATGAAGCCAAAATCTTAGAAAGATTGTATAACAGAAAAACTAGGGACCAGTTGTATTTATAAATACAGAGGCAAAATGCCTAAATGAAATATATTATGAACATAATTTTGTAAACATATTTATTTCAGGAAGCATAGATTGGTATAAGGAAATACATTAATCCAATTCACCATTTAGATAAATCAAAAGAGGAAAAAGCAGATTAAGAGAAATGCTAAAAATTTGGTATCATTTAATATTCACTCCTCACAAATATCCTGATAAAAGGAAAATAATACTTTTTAAACATAATACAGGTAGAAACCCTGTGCATATGTACCCACACAGGTGTATACATTAATCAACCAGTATTACTTTTTTTGGTATTTACTTTAAGTAAGCTCTATGCCTACCATGGGACTTGAACTCACAGCTCTGTGATTAAGGGTTGCATGCTCTACCAACTGAGTTAGCCAAGCACCCCCAACAGTATTATTCTTAATAGTCCCATTAAAGTCAAGAGCAAGGGATGTCTGGGTAGCTCAGTGGTTGAGCGTCTGCCTTTGGCTCAGGTCATGATCCCGGGGTTCTGGGATCGAGTTCCGCATCAGGCTCCCCAAGGGAGCCTGCTTCTCCCTCTGCCTATGTATCTGCCTCTCTCTGTGTGTCTCTCATGAATAAACAAATAAAATATTTAAAAGAGAAAAAAAAAATAAAGTCAAGAGCAAGACAGGGTTCCTCGCCACCTCTCCTATTATTAGCACCATGCTCTAACCAACTGAGCTAACTGGCTATTGAACACTTCTCCTATTATTTAATGTTGTTCTGGAAGTGCTAGTTAATACAATCAGACAATAAAACAAAGTAAGTCATAAATACTAGAAGAGAATTATTATCAATTATATGATTGTCTATCTAGAAATCCAAAATAACCAACTGAAAAAAAATTGTTAGAAACTGTATAAAGACCATTTGAATATTTATTGTATACTGGCCATTTTTCTGTGCTCTTGTGTTCTTTCTTTCTTTCTTTCTTTCTTTCTTTCTTTCTTTCTTTCTTTCCTTTTCTTTTTTTTTTCTTGTGTTGTTTCTAACAATTAGTTGACAAACATACGGATACTCAGGGCCCAGGAAGTCAGCGGAGTTTGGTAGTAGTAGATGGGAGTGGGGTGGACATCAAATGCTTAAGGCTTAACCACTTCAAAAATCTTGATGGCAATGCAGGTGGTTTGGTCAATGCTGGCAGGAATGTGTGTGAGCAACCCCATCCCCCAAACCAAGCTCCTGGCTCAGTTAGTTTTCTGAAGCTGGTAACCATGGATGAAGCCTTTTTATTCTGCACTTAGAAGTGAGCCTGTAATAAATCAGGGGGGTCCTGGAAGCCCTCTTCCTTATCAGCACCTCACCACACATTGCGGCCAGAGCACAGAGTTGCCTGTATAAGAGGGGAAGGAAGGCTAGTCCAGATGGAGTAAGTAGGCTAAGAAAACAGAAGCACAGGCTCCTTTTTCAAGAGTAGAAGAGGGGGATAGGGATGAGGGGAAGTGAGGAAAGGAAAGGAGCGCTCAGACATCAGTGACCTGAGAGGAAAGCTCCAATATATCAGAAAAGGTAAGGATATACTTACCTGACAGGGGAAATACCATAATCATGAAGGTGGTATTCCCAGGGTAATAGAGGGTTATCTATTACACTCTGTTTGTGCAGACCCCTGTGATTTCCCCAAATGTGGGAAACTGGACTGCAGAATTTGTGATAGTGGGGGACTGCATTCACGGTCTCCCCTGATTTAAAGAAAAAAAGAGGGGAGCCCAGGTGGCTCAGCAGTTTAGCACCGCCTTCAGCCTGGTGGGTGATCCTGGAGTCCCAGGGATGGTCCCACATCCGGCTCCCTGCATGGAGCCTGCTTCTGCCTCTGCCTCTGCCTCTGTCTCTGCCTCTCTCTCTCTCATGAATAAATAATCTTAAAAATAAATAAATAAATAAATAAATAAATAAATAAATAAATATTTAAAAGACAAAGGTATAAGCCTTTAGGACTTGTGTCAAAATTCTGTCTGCCTCATCCTGTTTTAGAGACACAGTAAGGCTTTCCTTACTCTTTAGTTAGGCTCTCTCCTTAGTTGGCATCCAGGCACTTTGATTTGTTCTCTCATTCAGTCCATAACAACTCTTAACAGGTTTTTTTTTTTTTAATTTATTTATTCATGAGACACACATCGAGAGAGAGAGAGAGAGAGAGAGAAAGTGAGAGAGAAGAGAGGCAGAGACACAGGCAGAGAGAGAAGCAGGCTCCATGCAGGGAGCCTGATGTGGGACTCAATCCTGGGTCTCTAGGATCACGCCCTGGGCTGAAAGCAGCCCTAAACCACTGAGCCACCCGGGCTGCTCTTAACAAGGTGTTTTTTTTTTTTTTTTTTTGACACTTTTGTGTATTTCTAGATATCTTCCCTGTGATAAATATATTTGCTTAGGATACTTTTTAGAAAATGGAATCATTATACAGGTTTTGCAATACTATCTTCATTTTATCTTAGATATCTATTCATTCTGTACAGATAGCTCTCATTATTTTGCAGACTGTGGTTACTTAGTATTTAACAGACTTTTGGGTGGCCTCCAATTTTTGGTATTATAAACAAAGACTAGAAAATACTTCCTCCAGGGACACCTGGGGGGCTCAGTGGTTGAGCGGTTGTCTTTGGCTCAGGGTGTGATCCCCAAGTCCCAGGACTGAGTACTACATCGGGCTCCCCGAGAGGAACCTGCTTCTCCCTCTGCCTATGTCTCTGTCTCTCCCTGTGTCTCTCATGAATAAATAATAAAAATCTTTTTAAAAAGATAGAAAATGGGATCCCTGGGTAGCTCAGCAGTTTGGTGCCTGCCTTTGGCCCAGGGCACGATCCTAGAGTCCTGGGATCGAGTCCCGCGTTGGGCTCCCAGCATGGAGCCTGCTTCTCCCTCTTCCTATGTCTCTGCCTCTCTCTCTATGTCTATCATGAATAAATAAATAAATAAATCTTATTTAAAAAAAAAGATAGAAAATACTTCCTCCAGATGCCATTTAGCTGACTCCCTCACTTCATTCAGGTTCCTACTCAAATGCTGCCTCCTCAGAAGGGCCTTCCTAGATCGCACTATCTAAAATAGCATTTCCCTCCAACCCCCTACCACTTTTTTTTTTTTTAAGATTTTATTTATTTATTCATGAAAGACACAGAGAGAGAGAGGCAGAGACACAGGCAGAGGGAGAAGCAGGCTCCATGCAGGGAGTCCGATGTGGGACTTGATCCTGGGGCCTCCGGATCACACCCTGGGCCAAAAGCAGGCACTAAACCGCTGGGCCACGGGGGCTGCCCCCCTCCCACTTCTTAATCCATTACTCCTCTTTTTTTTTTTTTTTAAGTTTTTATTTATTTATGATAGTCACAGAGAGAGAGAGAGAGAGAGGCAGAGACACAGGCAGAGGGAGAAGCAGGCTCCATGCACCGGGAGCCCGACGTGGGATTCGATCCCGGGTCTCCAGGATCGCGCCCTGGGCCAAAGGCAGGCGCCAAACCGCTGCGCCACCCAGGGATCCCTACTCCTCTTTTTGATAGCACTTGTCACTACTTGATATTTTTTATACATTTGTTTACTTATGCCTTGTTTATTTTCAGAAAAGGCCTCAAAAGTTTCATGAAAGTGAGGATTTTGTTTTGTTTCACGGCTCCCAGTGACCAGGGGTATACTAAACTCATAGGAGAATCCTATGAGATTCCACTGAATGAACTAACATAGTAATAAACATTCTTTGACATATTTTTTGCAAATCTATATAAACATTTCAGTAGAGCTGCTACATCAAAGAGTATAAATACTTAAATTATAACAGAAATCATCAAAAAAATCTTTTTAAAAAGATTGATTATTTGAGGAAAAAGTGTGGGGAGGGGCAGATGAAGAGGGAGAGAGAGAGAGAAAATCTCAGTCTCTCTGCAGTGTGGAACCCAAGGCGGGGCTCCATCTCATGACCCTGAGGCCATGACCTGAGCTGAAATCAAGAGTAGGTGTGCTTAACTAACTGAGCTACCCAGGTACCCCCAAAACAGTGTTTTAAAAATGGTGCCAATTTACACCCACCTCCCACAGTAGACAAGAATGCATTTCCCTATACCCTCCACAACATAAGATAATATCAATCTTTGTAATATTTCCTCCTGATTTTAGAATTTGAAATACATGTGGGTTTTACGGTAAAACAAAACAAAACAAAAAAGTAAAGGTGCAAGTCTAACTTTCTCTGAATCCCACTTCCCTCATTCACACCAGACAAGATGTGTGCTCTCCTGTTCAGACTCTAGCATCACATTGAATAACCGACACACTGGCTGGGTCCAGCGACCCTGATTTCACCAAGTCTTCCAATTAGTTCTCACCCTCACCTTACCCCACTCTTGCTGGTATAGAAAGAGCTAGTCCTTAAGCCAGGAGTAATAGTCTCAATAGTATTAGCCCTATGACTGTATAGGCATTGAACCTGTGTTTCATTTTTTTCTGTAAAATGTGAATAAAATACCTCTCTCAGAGGGTTCCTTCAAAGATTAACCAAGTCTTTTTTTTTCCCCCTGGCTGGCAGCACGGAGGCCACATGATGCCTAGAGTTACTATAAAAGATGTGAACCAGCAGGAGTTAGTCATAGCTCTGGCAGCCTTCCTCAAAGAGCCTGGAGGGCTGAAAGTCCCTGAATGGGTAGACACTGTCAAGTTAGCCAAGCTTAAAGAGCTTGCTCCCTATGATAAGAACTGGTTCTATACCCGAGCTGCTTCCACAGTATGGCATCTGTACCCCCCCAGGCAGCACTGGGGTGGGCTTCATGACCAAAATCTACGAGGGATGTCAGAGAAACCAGGTCATGCCCAGCCCTTCAGTAGAAGCTTCAAGAGCATGGCTTGCAGGATCTTCCAAGCCCTAGAGGTGCTGAAAATGGTGGTGAAGGACTGAGATGGGGGCCACAAACTGACACCTCAGGGAGAGATCTGGACTGAATCACAGGACAGGTGGCAGCTGCCAACAAGAAGCATTAGAACAAATGCTGGGTTAATAAATTGCCTCATTCATAAAAAAATTTTTAAATAAATAAAAATAAAGATTAAATAAGATAAACATGTAAGCATCTGGCTCAGTGCCTACCATATAGCTGGCAGTACACCGCCCTTTCCCAGCTCCTTCAAGACCCCAGATCTTTGTAGCACTTAACACATTTCTCATATTCTGACCTCTTTAAAGGTAATGAGACATGGGTAGGACATGGATGGTGCTTGAACAGAGTAGGCACTCAGTCGATGACTGCCAAGGACAGTTGATTTCTGCAATCAGGAACCAGTTTCATCCTTGCCGATATGTTTTTTCCATGTACATATTTACACCACCAATCAGCTGATCGAATCACACACCACCCAGTCCTCTCTACCCAATGAGCTACCAAATGAGCTCATTTTAATCCTGTCTGAGCTGAACAAGGCCTTTTACAGAACTTTAAAACTGACTCACTACTGAGTCATCAAAACAGCAATACCCAAACACACTCCTGTTGCTACACAAAAGAGCAGCATGGGGATGTCTATCTTATCTCCTTTCTCTCTCCCAATGGGACTGAACCCCTTGACTCACTGAAGAATAGTCATCACATCTTTTGTGCTGCAGTAATAAGAACAAAGCTGGCTTAAATAATCACAGTGTGGTCAGCAAACAACAGCAGTCCTTGTGATCATCCAGGTCACTTCCTGAGTATGTCACTAACCCGAGAGGAGAGGCAATTAATCAATTACTCAAATGTGTATTGAGCACCAGCATTCTGTTGTGCACTCATGATTCCTCCTGTTTATAACATTTTTGTGAAGTGACCTTTTCAGTTATTGAAACGCACTGAGAATATAGAGAAAAGCCACTCTTTGTGTCTCTGCAAAGAAAAAAAAAGTGTTATTGGAGAAAATGGGGCTACTCAGTTCCATCCTAGTAGAAAGGATTTTTAAAATATCAAAGAGGAAGTGTGATGTTTTGGCTAACTGCTTTACAGAGCTATAGTTTTAAATATGTTAACTGAGAACTCCTTTCTTATCTAGGAATGATAGGGTCAGTGGTCAGTATTTTCTCTTGGGAAAAGTCTTGAAGTTAGTATCATTGCCACAGGCCTGACTGATTGCCATGGACTATCAAGTCTTTCAAGATTCAGAGGCCTGTGTAAGGGCTAAGATAACTGGGAGCAGGCCTGAAGGCTTCTTTCACAAATAAGGCTGGTTATAGCCAAGGTTTTGTGTAAGTGCAGATACAACTTTTGAGTACCCTCAGAATGGTCTCTCATACCTGAAGCCCTAAAGCAAAAACTCAGTGAGAATCTTAGGTCCTCAAACTTTTTGTATGCAGTCCACATTATTGATATAATCCATATCTAAAGGATGTAATGAAATGTGCCCTGGGTGGCTCAGTCGATTAAGCATTTGCTTTCAGCTCAGGTCATGATCCCAAGGTCCTGGGATCGAGTCCTGCATAGGGCTTCCTCCTCAGCGGGGCGTCTGCTTCTCCCTCTACCTCTGTGCTCTCTCTCTCAAGTAAATAAATAACATTAAAAAAAATAATAAATGTGCTCTTGATCTATCAGATATAAACGTTAAACGGATAAATAGAAATAGTATGTTAGTAGTCTTTAAAGACTAAGTGGGCATAACAAATAATGTTTATTTCATTAAAAGACAAGCTTTCAATTGGCCACTTTTCCTGAACTATACTTCTCAAGTTCTTGTTATATCAATACAGTTGACCCTTGAACCACATTGAATTGTGCAGATCCACTAATATTTGTTTTTTTTTTTATTAATACAGTACAGTACTGGAAATGTATTTTCCCTTTCAATTAAAAATATTTATTTATTTTGGAGATTAATAGTGAGCATTAGTTGGGGGAGGAGCAGATGTAGAGGGACAAGTAGACTCCATGCCCAGCACAGAGCCCAAAGCTGGGCTTGATCCCAGGACCCTGAAATCATGACCTGAGCTGAAATCAGGAGTTGGACACTCAACCTACTGAGACATCCAGACGCCCCTCCCTTACAATTTTCTTAACACTTTCTTTATTCTAGCTTACTTTATTGTAAGAATATGATATATAATACAGATAGCATGCAAAATATGTTAATCGACTGTTTATGTTATCAGTAAGGCTTCTAGTAAACAGTAGACTATTATATTAAGCTTTGGGGAGTCAAAAGTTATATGATGATTTTCAACTGTGAGGGGTCAGCACCCCTAACTCCCATGTTGTTCAAGGGTCAACTGTACTATTTCTGTCCTGATTTGATTATCCTCACTGGTTATACACAATCTCAACTGTCTATCCATATTAAGCAAACTTATTTGCTTATTTTGGAGAGATCAGGAGTTACATGTACTAACATACATTGACAAGTATGGCTTATTCTCAAACAACATTGCTATAATTAATAGCAACACATAACATTTATTGAATACTATTTGTAAAGGACATTAGTCTCGGGGATCCCTGGGTGGCTCAGCGGTTTAGCATCTGCCTTTGGCCCAGGGCCTGATCCTGGAGACCTGGGATCAAGCCCCACGTCAGGCTCCCTGCATGGAGCCTGCTTCTCCCTCTGCCTGTGTCTCTGCCTCTGTGTGTGTGTGTGTGTGTGTGTGTGTCTCATGAATGAATAAATAAAATCTTTAAAAAAAAAAAAAAAGGACATTAGTCTCATATTTAAAGCTTAAAATTTTTTTTAAATTTATTTGAGACAGAGAGAGTGCCTGCACAAGCTTGGGGGTTGGGTGGGTGGTAGGGGCAGAGGAGGAGGGAGAAGCAGAAACAGACTCCCTGCTGAGCAGGGAATCTGACACAGGGCTCAGTACCAGGACCCCCGAGATCATGATCTGAGCAGAAGGCATATGCTTAACCAACTGAGCCACTCAGGCGTCCCTGACTTCATTTTTTTAAAAAAAATTAGAAATCTAGGGGCACCTGAGTGGTTCAGTTAGTTAAGCATCTCTCAGTTTTGGTTCAGGTCATGATCTCATATTTGTGAGATTGAGTCCCAGGTTCGTCCTTACCTCCTCACCCCCAGTACTTGGAGTCTGCTTGAGATTTTCTCTCTCCTCCAACTCCTGCATGCTTTCACTCTCTCTAAAATAAATAAATAAAATCTTTTAAAAAATTAGAAATCTATCAAAGAAGCCTCTTGTTTAGAGAGAGTTATTATTTCTCCAGAATCAAAAGCATAAACTAGAAAAGATTCAGCTTTGGGTAAACCCTAGCTATTCTTATGAAACACTCCTACAGACTGAAAAATTACTCATTCTAAAGGATCTTTCAAAAGTACAAGGCATATGTTAATAAGAATATGTATATGTATTTGTGTGCTTGTATGTATTAAAAGTATTTGAGAACGTGATTTAAGAATCTTAACTATAAATCTTCAGGGCAGGAATCTTGCTTATTTTGCTGCTAAGGAAGGTGAATGCACCAACAATAGTTGTATTAAAGCCTTATACTTGCTAAGTCATCTGTCTAAAGGGAATAAACTGGGTAAGTTTGTTCTCCCAACACCCAGAGGCAAGATTTTTACTCAGTTATTACAACATTACCACAAACTTGTGGATTCTGCAAAAGTTGCCTAGCAACATTACAGTTAAGAACAACACTGGGTGGAGAACGAACAGGAAATTTGAATTAGATATGCCCTGCGGCAGGTGGGCGTAGACCCATCCCTCCAGTACAGTGAGTCCTGTATTTGGAGGAGCATGAAATTTAAAAAATCAGAACAATCATTTAGAATTTCAGTTAGGACACTGCTGTAGTTAAACCATAACACCGCGCCATGTTCTCACTGGAGGAGGGAGGGCCCGGGTTTCTTACTCATTTTTATTTTTTTTTTTTTTTTTTTTTTTTTTTATTTATTTTTTTTTTTTTAATTTTTTTTTTCTTACTCATTTTTATACTTTTGCTTTAAATAAACTAGATTTTTATTCCAGAAACATTAAGTACCTTCTCAGGGGCCAAGGCACATTGCTGGTTGCTGGAGCTCTAAAGACAAATAAAACTTGATCTCAGCCCTGGGTGAAAGGGAAGCCAGACAAGTAAACAAAGACTGTTTATATAGTCCATTACAGGTGTGGTGGAAAACCTGGTGCACAGAGTGTCTCTTTTACCTAGAAGTGGAGAAAGTTAAGGAAAGGCTTTATAGAAGAAATGGTTCTCCCACTGAGTCTTGTTTCCAACTCTTAAAGAAATTGCTTCTTTCCTCCAGTCATACTATACATTCAACAGTAATTTACCTCTCTCATTCTGTGGGCAGACATGGGTGCCAAAGAATTCAAAGTACTGGGGCTGGGTACCAAGAACTCTTCCATTCCCGTTCAGAAGCCAGGCCCTTTTGCTCCAGCCTACTTCAAGGACCTCCCAGTTTAGGGAAGCAGACAGGTGGCATAGTTGGGAAAAAAAAAAAAGTCAAAAGAGGGTTTACATCCAAGAAGAGGATATACAAGGGGTAACCAGAAGATCTCTGTACCATTTGAATTTATATTGAGAGAGAAAAATAAACCAGTCAAATATTTAAATAAGGGCTCTATTATCACACAGAAGATACTGAGGGCCTAAGCCACGTTAGAACACTGAAGTAAATAGAAAAGGTCCCTACACTCAGGGAACTCATTTTCTAGAAGGGGATCGTAGTAAACAATCAACCCACTTTGAGATAGATATAAGCCTGTTAGGGAAATAAAGCAGGGTGTTGTGAAAGAGTGAAGGGGGAGGGGATGTGAGCTTGCAAGGACAGCAAGAGGGATACAGAATTCCTTTATAAGGAGAGGCTTACGACAACAGTCTAGTTGGGGAGAGGTTATCTACAGGGCTTTAAAGTTTACTTAGGAAACACTATTTTTACATACGACTCATGTTGAAGATCAATAGAGAGTAGTAGTTTTCTAAAGTTATCTATACTTACACACACATGAAATTGAGAAAATCAACTCAATATGGTCAACTATTCATATCAAAGAATTATATTCGCCATCAGGAGTGAAGGTGAGGAGGTAGGTGTTGGAGGGAGAGTGCTAAAAACCATTCCTTGGCTTTGACCACCCGGGGAACAGTGAACGCCTCTCCTTGAAAACACAAAAAGGTAGAGTTCCTTCTTGCAAGAGCTTAACATTGAATTTGGATTAACACGCAGAAAAGACACATAGATCAGTTAGCAAATGTCTGAAAAATACAGTTGTTTACCCTTCACTGCATCTTTAGTTCCGTGATCTCAGGGAATTTCCCATGCGATAAGTATTAAAATGTGTTTCCATTATTAAAAATCCAGCTTGAGGTTTGCCTTTGAAAAGTGTTTGGACAACGATACACGGCAAAGTGTTAATACTCATAAAGTGCTACAATAAGAAAAACAATTAGAAAAATAAGTGGCCACTGGCACATGAAAACTGCATATATCAAAACAACAAAATTACATTAACCAACATTAAATATTCACTTATGTCCCGAATTCATGAGCAGTGTACTCCAAACCACTGCTAATGAGAGTTTAAATTGTTTTTCTCTGGAGGTCGGTTTGGCAGTTCCTATCCTTTGACCCAATCATTCTCACTTCTATGAGTCTATCTTAAAAAAAAAAAAAAAATCAATCCCCCCCAGTCCTCAAACAACAGAGACCCCCCCCCCCAAAAAAAAAAAAAAAAACCAACCACACGAGAAGTTAGAATTTTTGCGATGGGGTTATTTACAACTGAAAAATTCCAAGAAACTTGTGTGTGCGACGATAAAGGGCAGACGAAATCACAATTTGACGAAGTACTGGAGGTATTTTTTCTCAACTTGCGTTTAAGTTTGCAGTGAGGTGGGCCAATCTCCTTTGCCAACACTTGCCCACGTGCTGGCAAACAAATATAAACACCGCGGCGGCGTGGAGGGCCCGGGCTTCGGGCTTCGCGCTGGGGCCGCTGCTGTTTACTCGGGTGGACGAGTCTCGGGTGGGCTGCCGAGGGGGCCACGGCCTGGGGGAAGCAAGCTCGCCTCGCTGGGGGCCTACCCGACCCTGCAGCTACCCTGGGGGGAAACCGAGGCTCCGGAGGCCTTCCCCACGGCCGCCGTCCCCGCCTCGAGCCCTCCCGGGCCGGCCTCCTTGCTGACCTCGGCGTCGCCTCTAAGCCCCGGGCTCAGCTCGCAAAGTTCCTGAGGCCCGAGTCACCACTTCCGGCTCCAACCTCTACGGGGGAACGAGACTGCCCACAGCCACGCCCACAACGCCCCGGCCGCCCGCACCACGGGGACGCGGCGGCCGCAGGCCGCACTCCCGGGGCCGAGCGCGAGAGCCGCGGGAGTTCCCAGGTCCCACCTCAGGCCCCGGAGCGCTGAGGGACCGCGAGCGGGCCACCTCCAGGCGGGGTGCGGCTGGGCCTAGCCGAGCCCGGGACCTTTCGCCCCTCCCAGAGGGCCGCCTCGGCTCCCCCGCCCGGCCCCGACCGGGCGGCGCCGGGCTAGGCTCCCAGAAGTCCGGCTCCCTCATAGGCCCGCGGCGCCGCGCCGCGCCCGCCCGAACGGCCGAGGGGGGGGGGGGGGGCGGAGCCAGCGGGTTCGCGCCAAAATCGCGTAGTTGATCCCTCCCCCGCGGCCTACGTCGCGCCCTCCTTTTTTTTCAAACCCGAGGCTGGGCGTGGATTGGTGGGTCAGGCCCTCACGTGGTTAACGGTCGCGGGAAGCCGCGGAGCCCGAACCTGCGGAGCCCGGACCTGCGGCTGGACCTGCGGAGACCCCAGCCTCGGTGCCCAGGCCGCCCCGCCTCTGCTGGACAGGCCGCGCCGCTGCCGCCACCGCCGCCGCCGCCGCCGCCGCCGCCCGCAGCCCCGAGCGCTCCGGAGCCGCACCCCGTCACCGCGCAGGTCCGCCGCCGCGGCGACCCGGCGCGCCCAGTCGCACGTGGCGGACCCGCCCCCTGGGCCGTCCGCGTCCTGGACTCCGCGGGCTCCGGCTCTCCGGTCCTCGGCCCCGGCCCCAGGGGCGCGATGAGCTTCCTGAGCCGGCAACAGCCGCCGCCGCCCCGCCGCCGTCCCGGGGCTTCCTGCACTTTGAGGCAGAAGCTGATCTTCTCGCCCTGCAGCGACTGTGAGGAGGAGGAGGAGGAGGAAGAGGAGGAGGGCAGCGGCCACAGCACGGGGGAGGACTCGGCCTTCCAAGAGCCCGACTCGCCGCTGCCGCCCGCGCGTAGCCCCACAGAGCCCGGGCCCGAGCGCCGCCGCTCGCCGGGCCCGGCCCCCGGCAGCCCCGGGGAGCTGGAGGAGGACATGTTGCTGCGGGGCGCCTGTCCCGGCGCCGACGCGCCGGGCGGCGGGGCCGAGGGCGACTCGTGGGAGGAGGAGGGCTTCGGCTCCTCGTCGCCGGTCAAGTCGCCGGCAGCCGCCTACTTTCTGGGCAGCTCGTTCTCGCCGGTGCGCTGCGGCGGCGCGGGGGACGCGTCCCCGCGCGGCTGCGGGGCGCGCAGGGCCAGCGAGGGCCCCTGCTCGCCGCTGCCGGACCACCCCGGCACCCCGCCGCACAAGACCTTCCGCAAGCTGCGGCTCTTCGACACGCCGCACACGCCCAAGGTGAGAGGACGCGGGGCCGGGGCACCGCGAGCCCGCGCCCGCCCAGCCATTTAAAAAGGCCGCGGCGCCGGGAGCCGAGCGCGCCGCTGCTCGGGTTCGGTTACATAACCGCCCTGCCGCACCCCTACTCGCTCCCCTGAGCCGCAACAAAAAGTTGGCAGCCCCTCTTTTTGGCCCTGCCCAGAAGTTGTCCGTTAAGATTATGTAACTGAACAATGGGCCTCTTCTGGAACTTCTTCATCTTTCAAAGGGGCTGATCGGCGCCGTCCAGGTGGCTGATGATTTCACGCCCCTCGAGTCGGGGCCTTCCCGACCGTGTCAGCCCGGAGTGTGGCCCTGATAACGTGGTTTGGAAGGATGTCGGAGTGGTGCTGGCCCGGCCACCTGACACTCCCGAGCGCCGCAGCCATATGGTGCCTTTTAAACGCCGTGATGGGCCCTGTAATTTGGGCGGCGCAAGCAGGAGTTGGGTTAAAAGAAATTTCATGCGCTTATCGCTTCGTGTCATGTGGCCTTAAGGGGTTAAGTTTGAGGTATGGAGGGAGAGTGCGCTTCGACTTGGGAGAAAAGGCTGGCTTTCCAAGCATTTCCAGTCCTAAAGACTCCTTAATTCAGGGTAGCGTTTAAGCTTCTATCCGCACATGCTATTTATTATTGGGTAAGCGTTTGTTTACACCGGTTTGCAGTGCCTATGTGTGGCCAGCCTAAGTGTAGCGATTAGGGACATCCGTTAAAAGCCAGCATTGGTGGGGTTGCTTGGACCCTTGTGGTTTCATATCGCTGATAACCTATCGTGATGATGAAGGTGTTCAGCACTTGTTTGTTGAGTAGCGAGTGAATATGCAGATTACTGCCTCTGGAACATTGGAAGTAACAGCAGATTTTAAAACGGACCCTTCAACGACATTGAGACCAGTATCGCGTTTATAAGACTAATATGGAAAATGTACTTTTCTGAGTCCCTTGCAGTGCCTTTGGTCGTAAACCTCAGGAAGAAGTAGTTTTTGAGCGTTACTGTTTATCAGGGACTTGCCCAAGGCATGATCCCTCTGAATGTGAGGGGAGGAGTCCGGCGGAGGTGGTTTTCAAAGCCCTATTTGGAAGGGGGGAAGGGAGCTTTTATTGGGATCCTTGACTGCTTTCTATTTTTAGATGGAATGAGAGGTTTTGTTAACTTTTAGACTGCAGAATAAACTTAATTTTAGTCTGCATTCCTACTCTTTTTTAGGGTCGGAGACTTATTTTATGTGGCAGTCTTTTTCAGGAAAAGTTGTTAGTATCCACCTTTCAGACTGCTGAAGTTAACCAGGGTTTATTTTGCTTCAGATGTGACAGAAGCTTGTGTGTTGCTTTAATCCACACTATCAGACATGTGAAAGGCTTGTTGAAGGTTGGGTTGAGAAGGCTGTCTACAGGATTTAGAGACTAAAAATTTTATTTTTCCTGACCTAGAGTTTACTCTCCAAAGCTCGAGGAATCGATTCCAGCTCTGTTAAACTCCGAGGTGGTTCTTTATTCATGGATACAGAAAAATCAGGAAAAAGGGAATTTGACATGCGACAGACGCCTCAAGTGAATATTAATCCTTTTACCCCAGATTCTGTGTTACTTCATTCCTCAGGACAGTGTCGTAGAAGAAAACGAACACACTGGAATGAGTAAGTTATTTAGTATTCCACAGTTTGGTCCCCAGTCACCCAAGATTGGTTTGTGGTACTTATCAAACTTTAATTTTATCTGAATGACTTGGAAGTTTATGCTTTGAATTTTTTTTTTTTTTTTTTTTTTTTTTGTTAACTAGCACCCTCTTCCCAGGAAAGGTGGGTGGAAAGTAATCAGCTATGGAAAAGTAACGGTATGAAAAAGGAAGGAATAAAAAGCCTAAGTAGTTTGTAGAAAATCTGCTGGTGTCAAAAACAAGGCAGGCAGAGTTGATTTAGAAAAACTTTAATTTTGATACGTGTGATTGTGTTGGCTTGTTAATGAGCCTATTTCAGCAGGGACAGCATTTCCATCAGCTGAGCTATATCTTATGATTATAAAATTATGTGCTTGCTTGTCTGTTTTTATTCGTTTTACTTATTTATTTTTTCTGTTTTTATTTATTAAAATACAATTTCACTGTATATCAGATAAAGTTTTGGATCGCTAGTTGATGTGTCTATCAGATCTGTTAATAGAAACATACATAATATTTTTCAGTTCTTGTGGTGAAGACATGGAAGCCAGTGATTATGAGTTAGAAGATGAAACAAGACCTGCTAAAGTAACTAGCTTATTATTTTCTCTTTATTGTTTCTGAATTTCATTTTCTATTTCTTAACAAGTTACCATATATACATGTTAAATATGCATTAAGATATAAGATTTTTAAATTTCACACATAGTGCTATCATCGGCAAAAAAATCATCTTCATGTCTTTGTATTATGTATATGGATACACTTTATTGCAGAGAATTACAATTACTGAAAGCAATATGAAGTCACGGTATACAACAGAATTTCATGAGCTAGAGAAAATTGGCTCTGGAGAGTTTGGTTCTGTGTTTAAGTGTGTGAAGAGGCTGGATGGATGCATTTATGCCATTAAGCGATCAAAAAAGCCATTGGCCGGCTCTGTCGATGAGTATGTATTAAAAATTTTATCTTTTGCTCTTTTATTCCATATGGTGTTGCAAACAATGTTTCACATAATCAAGCACTGAAATTTCTCATTTTTGAGAAACTATAATAATTTAATCAGATCCTTTTCATTTTGGGCCATTAATTCTTACTGAACTTGGTAAAATTATATGAATAGTCTGATTTTGGAGCCTGACTTAAATTTCTTTTTTTCTGGTAGCATCCAAGAATTCATAGTAAAATGGAGTTTCCTGAGTCCTAGGACTAGCAAAGTTCCTTCTTTGTAATTAACATTGTTCTTTAATGGAAACTTTTAGAAAAATCTAGTAGAGTCTTAATCCCCTCTCTCTTAAGCAAGTTATCCTTCAGCATAATAATAAATAACAGAAGACAAGTTTCTCTTATGAAGTTTCAGATAAATTAGTTCAGTTTAGGATTGAATAAAAATGGTTTACCATTCTATCAATGTCAAATTTCTCCTAGGCAGAACGCTTTGAGGGAAGTATATGCCCATGCAGTGCTTGGACAGCATTCTCACGTAGTTCGATATTTCTCTGCATGGGCAGAAGATGATCATATGCTTATACAGAATGAATATTGTAATGGTGAGTAATATGTTGGTTCTCTTATAAACTTGTGAAATTAAAAAAATGAACACTGAGGAAATAGTTTTTATCTGAAATCCTGCTGTAATTCTATGTCTCTTATCTCTTTTTTTTTTTTTCTTTTATCTCTTAAAAATTCAAAGATCAAGAAGCCTAACATGAGTTTCAAGTTCATTGCCTACCTGGATGTTTGTTTATTTGGTTTTTTAAGATTTTATTTACTTATTTATGACAGAGAGAGAGAGAGAGAGACAGGCAGAGGGAGAAGCAGGCTCCGTGCAGGGAGCCCAACATGGGACTTGATCCCGGGTCTCTGGGATCACACCCCGGGCTGAAGGCGGCGCTAAACCGCTGGGCCACCAGGGCTGCCCAGATTATATTTATTTATTCATAAGAGACATTGAGGCAGAGACGGAGGCAGAGGGAGAAGCAGGCTCCCCACAGGGAGCCTGATGTTGGACTCAATCCCAGGACCTGGGAACACAACCTGAGCCAAAGGCAGATGCTGAACCACTGAGCCACTCAGGCAGGCATCCCCTACTTGGATACTAAGTAAAGATTGAAAACCTACTCCCTTGTGCACAGTAGTTGTGTACCTGTTAGTCAAACTGATCTTGAAAGGATCATGGCCTTGCCTTGTATATTTTGATATCTCTAGCATGTAGCACACTGTATTGGGGTATAGCAGTTAATAAGGTAGGTTCAGTGCATCTAGCCTTCCTTTCCATTTCATTTTATGTGCTGTTAAAACTGATACTGGTTACTCATAGTGACAGTGGCTCTCCATTGTTCTAACTTCAGCCTTTTGTTTACAAAGTATTCTATAATCTGCTTTCATTCCCATTTTTCCAACCTTGTTTACCACCAGAATCTACTCTGACTTGTCTACTAAGTTATGCTTTTAGTTTTCTAGCTGTGCCTCTCTCCCGCACTTCCCCCCCAAAACCAACAAAACAAGCATCCATGGAGGTTCAACTTTGGACCTCTGTAGAGCTTTACCTTTCAACAAGTCCTTCAAGGACGAGCTTGGTTCCCCCTCTTTTTCATTAAACCTTTATCAAAACCCTAGTCTCAATTCTGATTCTTGTAAATACCTGTTCTTAAATAGGTAAATCTTTATATATGCTGGATTTCCATTTCTGTATATCTTCTACGAATATTAGAGAATTTGGAATTTAGTGGGCAGTTGAGAAGTGATAGCAAAGATTTGTGTTACTTTTTTTGTTTTGTTTTGTTTTGTTTGTTTGTTTTTTGATTCTCATTATTTTTTCCTTCAACAAGACTAGCCTTCTCATAGCTTGTGAATTAATAAGTAGTGTAGGTAGTGGATTCAGGTTTTCAGCATTTAAAAACATTGAACAAAACAAGTAAAAGATCCAGTTCTCACCTTTTTGTTGAGTTATTGTATTCTCTGTATTTGAAAGATGCTCAGCATATAGCGTTGCTACTAATTTGTTTCACACGTCTCTCGAAATGTTTCTATTCATATCATCAGAATATTTATGTAGTTGTCTCTCATGACCCTGTGGACTAATCTGTTTCTTAACCTTCATTTTTCATTTACTACTCTTAATATAGGACAATTTGACCATGTCTTTTCCACTCCATATGTGCTAGATGCCATATTTCAGTTTCTTTCTCCCTCTCACCTAGGGAGAGGTTGATGTAGCTGGTCTTAAGTATTTCAGTAGCACTCCAGGGATCACACATTTCTAAAAATCCACCAAATAAATATGTGGTTGTGTAATTTAGATGATTTTGAGAAAATTCTTGGGCCTGGAGGGATAAGGAAGAGTGAGTTGACTTGCTGCCCTCTCAGATTAATAAAGACCTTGTCCTAACAAAACAAAACTTTGTCTTGTCATAAAGCTAGATTATAAAATTATATTTTTAAACAGTTTATTATTTTGGAACGGTATAGAACATTTAAAGAATCTACAGATCTTTAAAAAAAATCTGTGTGAACCTCTTAGTTGTCTATTTTGTTTGGATGAAAGGAAATGAGTCTATCTAGATAGATTTGTGAACTCTTCTATTTCTTTTTGCTGCCATTCTTCTCTCCACATAAATTTTTTAATGTCCTAGCAATAGGCCTGATCTTCAGATTCTTTTCCACAGTTTCACAGGGAAATGATTCTATTAACATTTCATTTGTACATGGTGATTAACTGATATCCTTTATTGTGACTGAGTTTCCTTATTATCTTAAACAGTCATTTGCATTTTAAGCCTTTTGTCTTGGTTTGGTGATAGACTTGAAATTTTTACCCCTGGTAAACAAGTGTGTGAAAATCTTGATGGATAATGGAAGAGAACCTGAAATATCAGATCTTGCTCTTCTCACCTCTCTTTTCCTTTCAGCAGTGAAATAGAAGGAACTGGCCTAGCTATAGTTGGTAGACCCGCTAAAATGCAGCCGAATTCTATCTTATTAAACTTGGTCTAGGACTTGAAGCCCGTTTATTGACCTCCCTTCTAGAGCCCTCTCTTTTCCTGCAGTTCAAGATTTGTACAAGTTAAGTGTGGAGAACATATTTAAGCCTAAAATATCAAGGTGTGTGATTTATTTTTATTTTTAAAACACGTTGGACATTTTGCTACCTTAGTCTTGTTCAAATTGTAGTACCTCCTTTCCTGATATGTATGTATCAGTATACCTTCCTGATTTTATTACTCTGGCTCTGATTTCATTATCCCTAACTAAGCTTTAAACAGAAGTGGTTTATTTTAGTTTTTGATTTTTGTTTTGTTTTGTTTTACATAACTCCTCTTTTCCTCTGAGATAAGTTATAAATTTATAATGTTTTTAATAAAACTTATAAAGTATAAACTCATTTTTTAAAGTATAAACAAAAGAGTTTGTTGGTTTGATCCTATAAAAGCAGGTTTTATTCTCTTACTAAAAGTAGTGTAAGTTAAAACTATACTAAGATACTGGCTTTTATCTGTAAAATTCATACACTGTTGCCAAGATGTGAGAAAACAGTTACTCTCATACATTAATGATGGGAGTATAAATTGGTACAGCCTTATCTCAGGGTGTGTGTGTGTAAATGTAAGTAAAATTGCCCCAGATTTGTCTTCCAAAGCTTCATATTCACATAAGGCGAGTGCTAGTAGAGTTTAAGTACCAGCCATTTTGAAATCAGAAACTGGATACACTGTTACTTCTTTTATGTGAATTTTCACAGGCAATGAAGTTTTAGCACTGATGGTGTGAATACCAATCCTAAGCTATTTTGTAGAATAGAGAAATCCCCCTCTCAGCTATAAAAATATATTCTATATATGAGATAGTATTTCACACATATATTTGAGCCACATATTAGTATTGTTTTATAACTGTACATATCCTTTATTTTTTAAAAAAATAAGATTTTATTTATTTGCGTGCATGAACATGAGAGAGGAGGGGTTGTGGAGAGGAACCAGAGGGAGAGGGACAAGCAGACTGTGCACTGAGCATGGCCTGAGGAAGAAGGGCTAGATCCCACGACCCCAAGATCATGACCTGAGTGAAACCAAGAGTCAGACACTCAACCAAGTACCACCCAGGCACACCTGTATATGCCCTTTAAACCAGCAATTGTTTTTATGAGATACATGTTAAATATGTGTGAAATGACCAGTGTACAGTTATTCCTTGTATTATAGTATGTTG
The DNA here is from genome assembly GCF_003254725.2 of Canis lupus dingo. Classification (NCBI taxonomy): domain Eukaryota; kingdom Metazoa; phylum Chordata; class Mammalia; order Carnivora; family Canidae; genus Canis; species Canis lupus. The sequence continues at coordinate 33,361,393 of NC_064263.1, forward strand.
TAGCAAAGGCTTAGAAATTATTTTAACTCAAAAAAAAAAAGAAATTATTTTAAAATGCTCATCAATTAAGAGATTGGTTAATGTATCACCATTCAATTATAAATGGAATTCTGTAGAGACACAAGAGAACAAGGCAGTCTATGTATATTAGTAAAGAATGATCTTCGAGATAATGAAAATATGCTATCATTTGTATAAAAAGGAGTTGAAAAGAATATATAAGAAACCAATAAGGTTGGATTATTCTGGGAAAAAGAACCAGGTAGTGTGCTGGGGTGTGTGGATGAAGCAGAGACTTTACACTATATTTTGTATCCATATGAGTATATTACCTATTGAAAGAATAAATAAAATTTTGATTTCATAAGCATGAAGAACAGAGTAGGTCGTATAAAATGTTACTTTCTTTGTTGAGTTTGTGGCCATTGAGTAAAGATGGAAGAGAAATAAGATCTTAGGAAGAAGAAATTGCTAATTTTTCCCATGTTTGTTAGGTGGAAGTTTAGCGGATGCCATAAGTGAAAACTATAGAAGCATGAGTTACTTTACAGAAGCAGAGTTGAAGGATCTCCTTTTGCAAGTTGGCCGGGGCTTGAGGTATATCCATTCAATGTCTTTGGTTCATATGGATATAAAGCCTAGTAAGTATTAAAAATTCTCTGATCTGTGTTCTTTAGTGTTAATAGAGAATAAAATGATTTTATTAAAACAATAGGAAAACATACATCCTACTTTTATCATTGTTAGTTTTAAAAGACCTTTGAGCCAGATATTGATATTGGTTTATTATTTCTGTTTATTTCTTCTCTCCAAAATAGTTGAGACAACCAACTCATTTTTATTAAAAGTTGGAAAAATCTGCTGCATTTTATGGGAACCACATAGTCACAAAGCGAGACTCTGATGGAGAGACTAAGAACCTGTTGTTTAAAGCCCTTCTCTTTTGCTAGGCTATAGAACCATAACAACAAAATATTGCTCGTGCTGCTAACAGGGTTGTTAGAATAAAATGAGATATGTGAAAACATTTTTGGAAGTTTAAGTGCTATGCAGACATGGAATTTCTAGCTTATATACCATGAAAGTGTTACCGTATTATTCAGAAAACAGCACATGCAGTGTATTATCTTGCATTTAAAAAACGGGTGCAAGTAAATGCTGCAGTAACATCTTCATGTAAATTCCTCTCATTTTATTAAAATAACCTCATCAGGGCAGCCCCGGTGGCACAGCGGTTTGGCGCCGCCTGCAGCCTGGGGTGTGATCCTGGAGCCCCAGGATCAAGTCCCACGTCGGGCTTCCTGTAGGGAGCCTGCTTCTCCCTCTGCCTGTGTCTCTGCCTCTCTCGCTCTCTCTGTGTCTCTATGAATAAATAAACAAAATTAAAAAAAAATAACCTCATCATATACACATTCATTCATTCATTCATAAAGATTTTATTTATTTATTCATGAGAGGCAGAGACCTAGACAGGAGGAGAGGCAGGCTCCCTGCAGGGAACCTGATGTGGGACTCGATCCCAGGACCCCAGGATCACAACCTGAGCCAAAGGCAGTGACTCAACTACTGAGCCACCCAGGTGCCCCTAAGTACACTATTTTAAAACTTGTGGGATGCCTGGGTGGCTCAGTGGTTGAGCGTCTGCCTTCAGCCCAGGGCGTGATCCTGGAGACCCGGGATCATGTCCTACATCGGGCTCCCTGCATGGAGCCTGCTTCTTTCTGTGCCTGTGTCTCTGCCTCTCTCTCTGTGTCTCTCATGAATAAATAAATAAAATCTTTTAAAAATTAAAAAAAAAACTTGTTATAAATCAACTTTACCTTTTTATTTTAGTAAATTTTCATCTCTTCTAATACCCAGATCATATTAAAATTTTTCCCAGGTGACCCAAGTCCTTAATGGTTGACTTGTCCAAACTAGTTCCATTTCAGAACCGTGCATCCCATCTCCCTCTATCCTTTTTTTTTCTTTTTTAAGATTCTACCCTTCCCCTACTTTATTTTTTTATTTTTTTTAATCTTTTTTTTTTTAATTTTTATTTATTTATGATAGTCACACACACACAGAGAGGCAGAGACACAGGCAGAGGGAGAAGCAGGCTCCATGCACCGGGAGCCCGACGTGGAATTCAATCCCGGGTCTCCAGGATGGCGCCCTGGGTCAAAGGCAGGCGCTAAACCGCTGCGCCACCCAGGGATCCCTAAAAAAATATACTAGTATAGACTTTGTTGTTTTTGTTGTTGTTTAAAGATTTCATTCATTTATTCATGAGAGACAGAGAGGCAGAGACACAGGCAGAGGGGGAAGCAGGCTCCATGCAGGGAGTCCGGCATGGGACTTGATCCCGGGGTCTCCAGGATCATATCCTGGGCTGAAGGCGGTGCTAAACCGCTGAGCCCCCCCGCCCCCGGACTGCCCTAAACTTTGTTTTTGTTTTTTTTTTCCCTAAACTTTGTTTTATAAGATGTCCTTTCTTCTGGATTTGACTGATTGCTCCCTTGCATCATTTATCTTATTCCTTTTCCTCCCCCTAGTTTCCCAAAGACTGGAAGTTAAGACTAATAGATTGATGAATTCAAGTATGAATTTTAGGCTAGGGGTTTTAAGTTGAATTTAATGAAGGGTTTTTGTGTTTTTTTTGTGTGTGTGTGTTTTGGTTTTTTTTTTTTTGGTCTATGAAAATGTGATTCATGAGAATTTTAATTCATATTCATTTCATACAACTTATTTTAATCCTCTAAGTTATATGAAGAATTTCTTCTCTGTATGTCAATAACTCACTGAAATTTTTATAGTCAAAGGGGAAAAATAATATTTGGACTGATGGCAATAAATAGGAATTAGTAAAGTTTGCCTATACTCCCTCATATCTTGTATTAAGTATAAGACAAACATAATAGTAGACCCTTAGAAGTACAAAAGTTGAAATATTAAGGCATGTGAAGTTTTAAAATTTCAAATTTACAAATACCATCCTAAAATAAAGTGTCCTTATTAATAAATTTTTTTTAAAGATTTATTTATTCATGAGATACACAGAGAGAGAGAAAAAGAGAGAGGCAGAGACATAGGCAGAGGGAGAAGCAGGCTCCATGCAGGGAAACTGATGTGGGACTCGATCTCAGGACTCCAGGATCACGCCCTGGGCCGAAGGCAGGTGCCAAACCACTGAGCCACCCAGGGATCCCCAATAAAGTGTTACTGGAAAGATGAATGTAACATTTATAAACTCAGTATTACATTGGTAAAACTATTAAAATGAAATCAGTTGCTGAGACTCACATTAATCATGAACTTACCTGAATTTGAAGAAGAAAAGTGTGTGTACAGCAGAGATGTGAACCACAAAGCCACATTGGGATGTAAATTCTGTATGGTCAGCCAAACTCAAAAGTTCAATTACTTGTATTTTTCATACCATCCTGTAGCATTAGGTTAAAATTCATGTTTTGGAAGCATCACAGACTAATTACTATGTTACTACCTTTTGTATTATTTCTATGTAGTTAAAACCAAAGATCAATGTGTGGATGACAAGGGTCTAATGAAGTAGTTTCCAAGTGTTCAAAGATCAGCACTAGGCCAGAACATATGTTCCTTAGAAAATACAATACCATTTCCTATCCCCTGAGATTCTTATTCTCATTGGGTTTTGAAGTAGAATATATGAGAATCTATGTTTGACAGCTTTTGGGATGATTCTGATGTATGACCTTGTTTATGAATTTTGGTTACACTATTAATTGTTAGTGCAGCTTACATAAATAACTGTTTGACAGGTAATATTTTCATATCTCGAACCTCAATCCCAAATGCTGCCTCTGAAGAAGGAGATGAAGATGACTGGGCATCCAACAAAGTTATGTTTAAAATAGGTAAGAAAGAAAGATAACCAGATTATTGCCTTAAACTAAAGTATAAGAGGCTGTTTAACTCTTGACTCTATTTTTTTTTTCCAATATTTGTAGGTGATCTTGGACATGTAACAAGAATCTCTAGTCCACAAGTTGAAGAGGGTGATAGCCGTTTTCTTGCAAATGAAGTTTTACAGGAGGTAGTTTTTTCCTTTAATAATAATGCTGTTTGCTTTATTTATTTTGTTAATAAGGTAACAATGCAGACATATTAAAATTTTAAGCTAATAACTAGTAAACTGGTAAAGAAAGCCTAACCCATGAGCTGGGGATATTTAATCTAGCAAAATTCAGTCAAGGCAAGGATTTACAGTATTCAACAATAGTGGAGTTATAAAAGAAGTTCTTATACACTACTGGTGGAACTGTAAATTGGCATAGCCTCTTAGGAGATCAAAGTATTTGTATCAGCATTTTAAAATGCTAAACCTTTGACCCAGAATTTCCATTTATGTAGGAGTTTCTCCCACAGAATGTTCATATACAAATATAGAGAACGATGTACATAAGTGTCCAGCAATAAAGGAACGATTAAATAAATTACAGCGTATAGTTAATAGTACTGTTTGAAAAAGTGTGACCAAAAAAATGTGACAGAATAATATCTCTTGATAAAAGTTTTGTTTTGTTTTATTTTTAATTTTATTTATTTATGATAGTCACACAGAGAGAGAGAGAGGCAGAGACATAGGCAGAGGGAGAAGCAGGCTCCATGCAGGGAGCCCGACGTGGGATTTGATCCCGGGTCTCCCAGGATCGCGCCCTGGGCCAAAGGCAGGCGCTAAACCGCTGCGCCACCCAGGGATCCCTTGATAAAAGTTTTGAATGGAAGTAGAATAAGTAGAACAAATAAATTGCATGATCCCATTGTTCTTTTTATATGTGTACATGTATTTGTAATTTGTCAACGTATGTTTCCTGTATTCATAGGAATACTCCCAAAAGAATAGGAGTTTTTTCTAAGAGTTGAATTGGACTAGTGAAAAGGAGAAGGTATTTATTTTTAGAAATGTATTTACCACTCCCAGAGTATGTATGTATTTGTGGTTTTAAAAAGCTCCTCAAATTTAATTTACTATCTGAATAGGTCTTAAGAGTTAAATGTGGCATTGGATGTTTTAATTTAGTCTTATTTCTCACCAGTCATCACTAAAGTGTAATTTTATTTTATTTTGGCCATTTTTATATTACCTTAAAATTTTTTTTTTTAATTTTTACAGAACTATACTCATCTGCCAAAAGCGGATATTTTTGCCCTTGCCCTCACAGTGGTGTGTGCTGCTGGTGCTGAACCTCTTCCGAGAAATGGAGACCAATGGCATGAAATCAGACAGGGTAGATTACCTCGAATTCCCCAAGTGCTTTCCCAAGAATTTACAGAGTTGCTAAAAGTGAGCATTGTTTGTATATGAAGCACTTTTTATTCACATGGTTTTATATGTTATTAAATTATATGTCTTTACCTTAATTTTACTTCTCTTTCTAAGGTTATGATTCATCCAGATCCAGAGAGAAGACCATCAGCAATGGCACTGGTAAAGCATTCGGTATTGCTGTCTGCTTCTAGAAAAAGTGCAGAACAATTACGAATAGAATTGAACGCTGAAAAATTCAAAAATTCACTTTTGCAGAAGTAAGTGAGGGTTTTTTGGAATGTTTTTTAACTTTCTCATTTTCATTCTCAAATTTTAGAGATTTAGGTTTTCTGTCAGTGAAGGCAGTAGTGGTTTGCTATATTGTACAGTTAAAATTTGGGGATTTCTGCCTTAAGTTAGTATGTGTGACCTATTAATTTGTGTTGTTCCTAAACTTCGAAATTATGGACTTAAAATTTTTTAAGACTAGCATGTATTTGGGCAGCCTCGGTGGCGTAGCGGTTTGGCGCCGCCTGCAGCCCAGGGAGTGGAGTGATCCTGGAGACCCTGGATTGAGTCCCACATTAGGCTCTCTGTATGATGCCTGCTTCTCCCTCTGCCTGTGTCTCTGCCTGTGTCTCTGTCTCTATGAATAAATAAATGAAATCTTTAAGAAGAAAAAAAAAAGATTAGCATGTATTTGCAAGTGTTATTAATCCTCAATCCCTAAATTGTAGCAAAAGCAGAGTGAGCCTGTATAAGGTTTTTCCCCCCTAAACTCTCACCATAAATTTTACATTTTCCAAAAAAAAAAAAAAAAAAAAAAAATTTTACATTTTCCTTCATTCTTTCTATTTATTTTTATGGATGAAAAAAACTTTTTAAAATATTTTTATTTATTTAATCATGAAAGACACAGAGAGAGAGAGGCAGAGACAGGCAGAGGGAGAAGCAGGCTCCATTGCAAGGGAGCCTGATGTGGGACTCAATCCCGGGGCCCCAGGATCACGCCCTGGGCCAAAGGCAGCACTAAACCGCTGAGCCACCAGGACTGCCTGGAAGGATGAAAATTAACATCAATTAACTTAGTAGATGAGTCTCCTATTTTATCTGAATGACCTTTGATATTTTCAGAAAAATGTTTGGAATAATTCTAATTCATTTGCTTTATTGCTGATTGTAACCTAATCAGAACTGACTTGCAATATAAGATTTATTTGCCATGAGTTTGCTAGCCACCAGTGTTCATAGAAATAGAAAGTAGAACTTTCCTTTCATCTCTGTCATGTAAATATTTTCACAGTACAAATTAGAGTTCTGTTTGAAATTATTTATTATAATTCAAAGTCATTACTAGCATCCTTATTACTTATATCCAAGTATATATGATATTTTAATTCTGAGAGCACAAAATAAAATCATTTTATAAATTTAAGTTGTTTGAGCACAAGCTAAAGTTTCATACTGTAATTTTTTTCCTCGATTGTGTCTTTGAATAACGATGGCCTGCTAAGATCTCCCAAGTTGACAATACAGTTTGTGTTTGGCCTCTTAGGATCCCTTCCTAGGATTAATACAATAGGTGAAAAGTCTTGTTTCCTATTTTTATGTTCTTAGAGAACTCAAGAAAGCCCAGATGGCAAAAGCTGCAGCTGAGGAAAGAGCACTCTTCACTGATCGGATGACCACTAGGTCCACCACCCAGAGTAATAGAACATCTCGACTTATTGGAAAGAAAATGAACCGTTCTGTCAGCCTTACCATATACTGAACTACTCATTTCCCACCTCCCCCAAAAAACTGTGACAAGAGGAAGCTAGGTTGAAATCACTGCTAGAATCCAGTTTGCAATTACTTTCTCAATCGGTGTCAGTAGTTTAACTGAATACCTTTTAGGACTTTATTTGTGAATTACAGTTGAAAGCTGTATTTTGACCAGTGCTATATCAGGCTTTCATCTAGTCTTAACAGTCTGTCGTTTGTAGGATGTCAGTCACTGTTTGGATGTTACACCAGCCTTTCCAGGGTTAACCACTGTGGTGGTGTGCTGCTTATAGTTTGCTGTTGCATTGTAATAAAGGGTGTCTTTCCCTGTAGTGACCTGTAAAGGGACTCAAGGGCTTTATTACAAACATATTCTCCCTTTGAAAAGGGAAATGCTAAGAGACTCTACTACTCAGCCTTCAATGTACCTGTGTGTCAATCTTATATTTCTTTTTTTTTTTAATTGTGAATTATACTTGTATATCCAACTGGGAGCACTTTGTAGGCATTGCATGAACCATGGAATAATAATTCTGTGGAAGTATTGCCTTGTGAATTTGCTGCTATTTTAGTTTTGTCTTTGCTGTAAAATTGTAGCATTAAACAATCATTGTTGTTAATAGGCTTTTTGGAAAACAATTATGTGAAATATATAGCTGCTCTTGATGACAAGCAGCTATTTGCCTTTTTTTTTCCTTTGAACTTTGAAGCTAGTGCATTGGAGTAATGCACCTTTTTTTCCCTTTTGGATTGCTGTATTAATGTAGTATAATTATTACTGGTTTTGTAATTTCTCCTGATAATGCCCTTCCCTGACTCTTTTTTTAAAAATGTTCTCTCCTCCTACCCAAGTTTTGTACTTGATTGTATTGTTAGTCTGTTTTTAAATGTTTTGCCCGGATTCTCTTCGATATTTGTGTATATAAACTAATCTTGGTGATAGTGTACATAGCTGTTTGAAATGCCAGAATGACTTCTGACTATTCCAAGCTTTTCACAAAATATGTTTATTCAGTGATAAGCCATTTGATTAATAATACTGGCTAACCAGACATTGCAAAAAACAACAGTAGAATTTGTCTATTGTTTGTTTTCCTATTAATTTTGGTTTAAAACACGTTTGCACTTGTCTGTTTGACTTGTGTTTTATTAACATTGATTGGCATATTAAAAGTCACTCTGAGCTTACCTTAATTGTCTAAATCTTTGTAATGCCTGTATTCTACTATTTTATCTCTAGTATCACTACACTTTAACACTTAGAGTATAATATATATAAAGTACTGAAAAAGGGCACATTTTTCCACAGAATATGAAACATTATTTAATGATAAGTTTTAGTCTACATCAGTTATATTTTGTTATTGGAGAAAAATTTGTCCATCAAATGTTTTTTGACTATAAGTATTTAATATTTGTACATTACATTGCATATTATGCATTTGACCTGCTAGAAAAGTAGTGTAATGCAATTTAAAATAGCTTTAGGGATCCCTGGGTGGCGCAGCGGTTTAGCGCCTGCCTTTGGCCCAGGGCACGATCCTGGAGACCCGGGATCGAATCCCACGTCAGGCTCCCGGTACATGGAGCCTGCTTCTCCCTCTGCCTGTGTCTCTGCCTCTCTCTCTCTGTGACTATCATAAATAAATTAAAAATAAATAAATAAATAAAATAGCTTTAGATTATGAGGTGGTATAATGACTCAACTTTCTAATTTGAGCTGAGTCACACAAAAGCTTTAAAGTTGTAACTCAACTAGGCTTGATTTTTTTAAGAATTGAGAGTCCAAATTTAAGTGATAAACAGTGCTAATTCTATGTGACATCTTTTCCTGATGTAGATTAGATCCAGAATAAGATGCAAAGGCCGTAGAACTTTAAAAATGGATGTTCCCCTCCTTCCCCACGAAAAGAAAAAGGATTTCGCAAGATTCTTGTGCTTTTTGATCATGGGTACTTAATTTCTGTTGATTAGGGTCTATTTCTTCCAACTATAAACATTCCTAATAAGCTTAATTACTTTAGCTTTTAAGCCTATGGCATGTTAAAAAGCACATTTTAGAGGTGTGAGAGGAATTAGTGCAGACAGGTAAATTAGATAAAAAAGGTGATAGAAAAAGAAAAAGGTGATAGGTATGGGTGAGAGAAAAAAAGCTGCAGAGGCTGGAGTAGGTAACACATTTCAGTAGTCACTAGACAAAATTATAAAAAGTATAATTGGTGTACGTTAAGGTCATTCAAAGTCATTAAGGTGCATTTTTCTAGTGCTCTAGCTTCAAAGAAAAACGAGTGTTTTTCAAGTTGATACTTGGCAGTAGATTTTTCACATATTTAAGAATATTAGATTTAAAAAAAAATTTTTTTTAAATATTAGATTAGGAAAAAAATCTGGTCTTCTAAGAAGGAATTTTTAAGCCATCTAAAAGCTGATAGGAGGGTTGGGCTCATATTCACAGGATACTTAGGTTGAGTGACTTCTATGTGCTAACTGGTAGAACCAAGATCTGTAATAAACAGTCTTTGCCCCTTAGTTTCAGGATAAAATAGATGAGACCCATGTAAACCTAAAAATGACAATAAAATGTGATAAGTGCTATGTTGAAGGGATTCTACAAGAAGAGTGATAGCTCAAAGGACAGTTACATAGCTTGGGGAGATGCTGGTGGTAGAGCAGTAAGTAGATCCAGGGAATTACATTTAGACTGGTTTCAAAGCCATTGTACTGACAGGGTAAGAGGAAAGAAGGCCTGAGCCAGGACCCCTGTGCATGGACACTATAGAATAGGGATTTCATTAGATAGGAGCACTGCACACTGAACAGTTATTGTTTTTATATGATAGAATGAAAACTTGTTAGCATAACATCAGGAGGAAGCTACAAATGCTAATACGGAAGCATTGAAGAATTTTCCAGGAAAGTTAACTAAGATCCAGGGGCCTATTCTTGTTTGAGACATCTAACACTGATACAACTATAAAGTTTTGGAAAGCAGACTTTAGTAAGGGAGAAAAATTTTAAATACGGACTACGCAGGCAGGTAGGAGGAATCGCATTGCATGTGACCGCAAATGAAATTGCTGCCTTATCTTTAACTTGGCAGGAATCCAAAACAGCCTCCTTTAGCTAGGAGCTAATGTCTTTTGAAGAGCCACTTCTGAAGCTTTCGTTTTCACTCTGTTCCAGAGGTCAAGAAATAATGGCATTTAAAATATTGCTAACAGCTGGATTTGGGTAATGCTTTCAGCTGTCTCCCAATTCTTAAAGTAGCAAGCATCCTGATTAGTTTTCTTCCACCCAAATTCATCACAAAGCATCTCCCTGACTTTAGCCAACAGATCAAATAAATGGTTGCATCCCTAAAGTATTTTTAAACTTTTTTATAAAAAGTAAAAATTTTAAAGGCAAAAATTAAAAGCAATCGGGCAGCCCGAGTGGCTCAGCAGTTTAGCGCCACTGCCTTCAGGCCCAGGGTGTTATCCTGGAGACCTGGGATCAAGTCCCACATCAGACTCCCTGCATGGAGCCTGCTTCTCTCTCTTCTCCCTCTGCCTCTCTGTGTGTCTCTCATGAATAAATACATAAAATCTTAAAAAAAAAAAATCAACAAGGAGGATGGATCAAAAAGGAATTTTGGATGTGTTTTGGATATTGAAAAATCTTAAGCCTGAAACTAGGAATTTTTTTTTAAGATTTTTATTTATTCATGAGAGACACAGAGAGGCAGAGACATAGACAGAGGGAGGAGAAGCAGACTTCACGCTGGGAGCCCAATGCGAGACTCGATCCCATGAGCTGAAGGCAGGCGCTCAACCGCCGAGCCACCCAGGCATCCTAGGAACTGGGAATTTGGAAGAAACTTACTCATTCAGTATTTTGAGGCATTTGTATAACTGTAAAAAGCATTACTGCAACTGATTTGACATTGCAGAGTGAGTGGATCTTGAAGTTTTTCCTACAAACTTGGTTGTTTTGTTAGAAATTTCTCAGCAGCTCAGCCAGGTAGATTTTTGTAAGAAAAGAGGAGTAAGACATCATTGAAACTGCCCCTTTCCCAACACTTAGCTTTTAAAACCTTTGAGAAGCATTCATCTGAACATCATTGAACTTTTTTTTTCTTTGTGGCAGATGACCCTAATTTTCAATGCAGTTCAAAGGTCTCTGGAATAAGGAAAAATATCTATGTATGCTCTAGGAAGATTTACCAGGAAAAGATGGTATGTTCTGTCCAAACTTCATTAAACTAAGAGTCTAAGAAACCTCGGCCAGTCCAGCCCATGAAGAAAAATACCTCAAGGAACATTTATATGATAGTTCATATTGTATAGTTTTATATGGTTAATAAATATTTTAAAGAACATCTTACTTGTTTTGAGTTTTGACATTCTTATGATTTGAAATGGGTACCAAGCCTGGAATTCCAATTTATGCCTACCGATCCATTATGCCAATGGGAAGTGCAGGTTCAGTGTACAACGACTCCATTTAGAATGATTATCGAGAGAGGGGTCACCTTTTCGCAGATGAGACTATAGAGGTTGAGGTAAGTTATATACCTTAGGAACTCACTTTGGTAAGTAGGAAAGCCAAAATTCCAATTCAGATGTTATGGGAAAGAATCCTTTTTGCAGACATGTGAGAGTTGTGGACAAATAGTAATTAAGGGAAAGAGTGCAAGCAATAAAGTAGAGTAAGAAGGGACAGTCTGAATATTAGGAAGATTGGGAAGACTACTGTCATGGAAACTGAGAAGTTTGAAGGAGAAATTAAGAATGACTATACAGAAAAGATTAAGTTACTCAAAGCTCTGTGAAGACATCTGGAGTGGAGATCTTTGGTGAGCAGTTCTGGTGGGAAGAGTGGGGGTGCGGGGAACAAAAGCCAGAATACAAAAAAAAAAAAAAAAAAAGCCAGATTACAGTGAGTTGGGGTATAAATGGGAGATGAGTGAAAAGAGCATGTATAAATCATTTTCAAGAAACGTGGTGGCTGAAAGAGAAGGGCAAGGGAGAAGAGGGCTATAGCTAGAGGGGTATCTGGGTTTTGCTGTTTTCACTACCCCTTATTGATCACCTATTATGTGCTAAGTGTTTTAAATACATAATATAATTTAACCCTTGTAAGAGCTCTCTGACAAAATCCCCATTATGCATATGATCTCTCCAGAGGTTAAAAGGAATTTACCTGATTATATCACTACAAAGTATCAGGATTTAAACCTAAAGTGTTAACACCACTAGCCAGATTCATAGCAAATCCTCTAAGCCTGGAGCAGAGGAAGGAAGAGTGTGGATTAGACAAGTTTGAAAGTGTTTAAAAGAATGCAGGAAGTGGGGGAGGGGAATGCCAGTAGGATGGCCCCCTTTTTGAGGCTGGAATTGAGTCCCATGAACTAAAATGCCTGAGGACAGAGCACATGTATGGGAGGAATGCTGACTCATCCCACTGCCTTTCCTTCTGAAGGAGGTGATTAAATTTTCAGAGCATACTATATAGCTACTTAAAGCAATGTTTTAAGGAGTTTTTATGACATGGGGAAATGCATGTGTTATGTTAAAAATCAGGAAGCAAAATTACTTATATAAGGATTCTTTTTTAAAGCATTAAACAAAACAACAGAAGGCTAACAATGGCTGCCATTTGAGTGATGGAATTATGGGATATTTCCCACTCCTTTTTCCTTTCCAAACTTTCTGTATTTTATTTCATTTTTTATTATTTTTTAAGATTTGATTTATTTTTAATCTCTACACCCAACATGAGGCTTGATTGAACTCACAATCCTGAGATCAAGAGTCATGTGCTCTTCTTACTGAGCCAGCCAGGTATTCCCTGAACTTTCTATATTTTAAACAACGAGGGGCACCTGAGTGGCTCAGTCTGTTAAGCATCTGACTCTTGGTTTCAGCTCAGGTCATGATTTCAGGGTCCTAGGATGGAGCCCCACGTGGGCTCTGGGCTAGGGACAGAGTTGCTTCCCTCTCCATTCCTCTCTTTCCCCCTTCCCCCACCAGCATACCCATATGCCCATGCCTGCTTTCTCTCTCTCTCTCTCTCTCAAATAAAGTAAATAAAATCTTAAAACAAAACAAAACAAACTATATATATATATATATATATATATATATATATATATATATATATGACATTATTAACATGCAGTCAATACAGATTTTCAAGTCACCTAGCTAGCAAAGATTTGTCCAGTGATCATGCCTGTACTCCCCCAAATTTCTGGTAATGGAGACGGCTTCCTTACTTACAGGGGCACATATGTGATCTGGCCTGGGCCAATGTAGTTTTTCCCAGAACCTTGTAGATGCTCCAATTGCTATGTTGGCCCAACTTTCCACTACTTGGAAGAGGCTTATCTGTAGGAGAAGAGAGTGAGCCAACACAGAAGCACAATTGAGAAAAGAGGAAAGCAAGATCTGAGAGTATATCAGTATCTGAAGCTAACCTTGGTGTGGTTCCATAACATTCTATATTCCTCTTTTTGGCCTAAGCTATTTTGAGGTGAGTTTGCAATTTTGTAAAATAGTAAGCTATTTTGAGGCGAGTTTGAGGTGTTGCTTGCAATTAACAGTTTGGTGCAACATATTTCTCTAAACTGGCAGCCATAAATATTCTAGATGTTGCATGACTGAGAAATGTCTGCCAACAATCCTAGGGTTCCTGGATTAAATCCCTTTGTTGAGGCTCCTGCTGTGTCAAGACTGGCATGTGGTGGTGATGGACTCCCCAGCATCTCCTCCTGCCTTGCCTCATCTTCCTGGCTACATACGGTGAGAATATACATTTTCTAATGACTACTTTGTACAAAACACCATTACCACAGTTCCAGAAAGAATTCTGCGGTAGAACTTGACCTCTGCTGAACAGGATGAGACATCACATGATTCATCAACAGCTAAAGGCACTTATTCAGCCAGGTGGTTTGGACAATAATTATAATGTGCAGTTTGTCTGCCTGTCTGCCACGTACTACTGCTCTATCAAAGATGCTATTCTTAAAGAAGGAAGCTGGAGATAAAAGCCGGTAGAATCTTGAGTCTTGAATTTGAAAAATATAGTATTCTAAGCCTCTTCATTCTGAGGAGCGGAGGGAGTAGTGGAAAGGTGGAGGACTTAGTTCTACCATGAGCTTCCCAAGCAGATTCTTGGCTCCAGTATTGAATGGATTGAAATGTAGAGTGGAGCTGCACCCATATTTGCTTTGTTGATTGCATTCTTTGGCTCATTCTTCAATCCAATAAAAATATTTTAAAAACTCGTACTATATTAGGGATTAGCAGCTCCTGCCAGGCACTAAGATACAAATGCCACAAGATAATCCCCACCCTCTCCATTACATGGAGGTATTAGGCAGACACAACCAATTATATACAGTAAAATAGGTGCTCTTTTAGGGTTCACCTAGGTCACTTTGGGGACCAAATGAAAAGCAATTAATCCAGTGGACAAAGGGGTGGGTACTGCTGTTCCCAGGAGAGGTAACCGTTCCTCTAGGTCTTAAAAGACAAGTAAGAATTTGTAAAGTGGAAAAAGTAGAAGGATTCCCTTGGTAGAGGAATTAGCATGAACAAGGCACAAAGAGTGAAATGGGTTATGAGGATGGTGAGGGCACGTCGGGTATGTTGGAGAAGTAAGCTAGTTTTGCATAGTGATACTGGGAACCCAATTTCATTTTGCCAGGTTCATACTTTCCAATTCTAGGTGTCAGTTCTGTGATAAACTGCTAAGAAATATGGATTTCTGTCTCTTGTCCAGAGAAGAGTCGAAAATAATGATGCATGGAGCAAATGAAAGAAATGTATGTAAAAGGCCCTAGGCTTTGCATTCAAGGAATATGAGTCATTACAGTTCTAAGAAGAAGAGGAGAGAAGAGCTTCTATCACCATGGCAACTTTGGCCTCTTCCAAACCCTGGGCTGGGCCCAGAGACTCTGGTTCCTTCGCAACCTCAGCCCCACTGTCTGCTCCTTCAGCAGGCCAACTCTGGGCCCTGTCGCCCCTACCCCCAGTATCCTGGTGCTGTCTTCCCGGTTTCTCGGGCCCCTTGTGCTTGATTGAGCCTTGGCTGTTGCCACTGCCATGCCCCTTCCCATTCCTGACCTCTGATTGCCCAGCAGCCCCAGCAGAGGTAGGACTGGCTGGTGGTGGAGGGCAGGGCTGGACTTTGGAGCTGAGTCTCTTCCCTTCCCCTTTGGTTGGGGCAGCTGCCTCTCCTTTCTTATCCCTCAGTGCCCAGAAAGAACCCAAAATCCAGCTGCCTCCCCCATCTCAGGACAGTGTATCTGCTGGTGCTTTTGTGAGCTTCGCTGGAGTGCTTGCCAAGGCGGCTGGGCTGAGGGTTTCTGTGTAAAGGCTGAAATGAGAGAGACAGATCCAAACCAAAGTGGCCTGGAGGTGAATAAGAGCTAAAATCTCCGGGGGCAACGAGAGCCCATGCAAAAAACCAAATTCAATTGCTAGCCGCAGGCAGAAGGCTCAGATCCTGGCACGGATCCAGAGTAAGTGAGAGGAGGTTGGCACAGTCCCCATCTGCTCTTTCTTAGGTTGTCAGCCATGTACAGTTAATATATCATACTGGTTCACACACTTGCTCACACACATTGGTTCACATGGGGGGGAAAGGGGGCCGGCAATACCGTGGTTTCACGCAGGGTGAGACCCAGACCCATCTGGGGGGATCTGCAACATTGGTACTCTATTCTTTTCTCTTCTGCGCCTGGTCTTGGAAGGAAATCCTTCCTCAACCACCAGGCCACTTACGTGAAACAGGAGCACGCGCAGATTTATATCTGTATGCATTTTTCCTTCTCAGGAAGATTTCAAGGTTCTCCCTTTGGGCATAATAAAGAGAGCAACTCAGAGGCCGCTGGTGAGCAGAGAGGGAAAGACAAGGCAGCAAGGGCAGTCGATGATTGGACAGTTTGGGAGACAGACCATGGGCTGATGCCTTAGAGGCACAGTGGAGGGAGGGTGGCCCAGGCGCCTAAGAGGGAGGTCAGAGCAAGGAGAGGGCTCAGCCCTGTCCCCCTGTGCTTTGGCGCCTGAACTTAGAATGGGCAACACCCTTAGGGCTATTTGACTGTTTGTGGAAGGATTAAGAAACACTTATTTAGCAACGATGTAGTAATCCCTCCTAGGGGTGGCTGCCTGCATTCCATTTCCAATATTTTATTTCTAATATTCTCATACTTACTTCTACTCTGGAAAGTGTCCTTGTTACCTCAGGTAGGTGCCTAACAGCCAGGTCTGTATCACGTGACTCTATCCCCATGGTGCAGCTGATTGGCCCAGTGGCAGACACTGGCATCCTGAGGGCTAGGAAGATCTCTTCACAGCCCAACCATTGATGGTATGGGAGTCAGCCTCCAACCCAGGCCAGGCCAGAAACCCTCCTCAGAGCCAAGAGGGAAAAGGCTCATCCCTCTCCGGTGGGGACAGGTGGGATGTAAGAGAAGCCAGGGTGCTATAGGCCCTCAGCACACCAAGAAGTCCAGTCTGTAGCAAAGAAAGTTGATGCCAGCATGTGAAGAGAACCAGACGTTGAATCTTCAAGTCTAGCTATATCTGACTAAGGTCAAACTCAGGTTTTCCTCCCCATCCTCTAGTTTTGTTGATACTTGAAATACTCAATTTTCCTTCCAATAAGCCCCATTCCCTATTTTTCTTCTTAAAGCAATTGGTTCCCTCTTAGTTTCTTGCATCACGCACCTAGAATTCTCAGACAGATGACAAACTAAATAGATTAAATTAATGTTATCTAAAACTTTGCCTGTGTGGCTCAGTCAGTTAAGTGTCTCTCTGCCTTTGGCTCTCATGATCTCAGGGTCCTGGGATTGAGCCCCATGTATGTTGGGTTCTGTGCTCAGTGAAGAGTCTGCTTCTCCCTCTCCCCCTACTGCCCCCTGCCCCAGCTAGTGCACACACTCTCTCTCCTCTTGAATAAATAAATAAAAATCTTAAAAAAAGATAAAATTTTGCTCATCCTTAGACCTTAGATTACTAGATTACCATCAGAGAAACTGTACCAACAGAGATTGTTTTGCCCCCAACCATTTTCGGAATGCTCCATTACCAGAGTGGGCATTTGCCTTTCTAGGTAACTTATTGTAAGAGCTGGTCCCTGACACTGACAGCCCCACAGTTCAGGAGAGGTTATAAAACCCAAAAACCTAGGCACTTTCCTGGAGTAACCATATTTTTTTACTTTATATATGACCCAGTCTCTTATAGAAAGCTTAGTATCGGGGATCCCTGGGTGGCTCAGTGGTAGAGCCCCGCCTTTGGCCCAGGTCTCTTATAGAAAGCTTAGTATCGGGGATCCCTGGGTGGCTCAGTGGTAGAGCCCCGCCTTTGGCCCAGGAGTCCCGGGATCGAGTCCCGTGTCAGGCTCCTGGCATGAAGCCTGCTTCTCCCTCCTCCTGTGTCTCTGCCTCTCTCTCTCTCTCTCTCTTTGTCCATAATAAATAAATAAATAAATAAATAAATAAATAAATAAATATTTAAAAAAAAGAAAGCTTAGTATCTGCTATAAAGCAAAACTCAGGGCAGCCCCAGTGGCTCAGAGGTTTAGCGCCACCTTCAGCCCTGGGTGTGATCCTGGAGACCCGGGATCGAGTCCCACATCAGGCTCCCTGCATGGAGCCTGCTTCTCCCTCTGCCTGTGTCTCTGCCTCTCTCTCTCTCTCTCTGTGTGTCCCTCTCATGAATAAATAAATAAAATCTTTAAAAAAAAAATAAAGCAAAACTCATTTTTGGACATGCAGACCAATGCACTGCACCTGCTTACCTAGACTTTGTTGCATACTCCATGACTTGAGTCAACTGCTACATTTGGAGGATGGGATTTTGTCAGAGGGTAGCATTTCTAAATGATGACAAGGCTCAGAGTGTGGCCAAGGGGATAGGTGGCCCAAGTGGAAAGAAGGGTGATTGAAGATGAGGGAGTCAGAGACTTTAAAATTAAGATGTAGGGCAGCCCGGGTGGCTCAGCGGTTTAGTGCTGCCTTCAGCCCAGGGTCTGATCCTGGAGACCTGGGATTGAGTCCCACGTCAGGCTCCCTGCGTGGAGACTGCTTCTCCCTCTGCCTGTGTCTCTGCCTCTCTCTCTCTGTGTGTCTCTCATGAATAAGTAAATAAAATCTTTTCTAAAAATCAGTTTAAAAAATAAAATTAAGATGTAGAATGTGGGGCAGCCCTGGTGACTCAGCGGTTTAGCATCGCCTTCAGCCCAGGGTGTGATCCTGGAGACCTGGGATCGAGTCCCATGTCAGGCTCCCTGCATGGAGCCTGCTTCTCCCTCTGCCTGTGTCTCTGCTTCTCTCTCTCTCTCTCTGTGTCTCTCATGAATAAATAAATAAATAAAAATCTTTAAAAAAAAAAAAAGATGTAGAATGTGTCATCCACAGAAACAGTAAATCATCTAAGATGATGGCGATCTTTCCCCTGAGTACCCTGAGAACCAGGGGTCCAAGTCCTGGTGAATGTTGAAAGGTAGGTAGATACAGTGCCAAGGAAGGAATTCTCAAAGGAAAGGTGATGGTCCAAGAGAGGAAGTGAGGGATGAAAGGATGTCGACCACTCTCCTCCTTGTCCCCTATTAACTGGGCTATGAGAATGAGTTAGCATCACTCAAGATAGATAGAGATAGATAAATGATAGATAGATAGATAGATAGATAGATAGATAGATAGATAGATAGATATCTAGGTTCAGATAAAGTGGAAAACCCAGAGCAGGGGCAGCAAGGGAAGCCGTGTCCTCAGCAAAATTTTAGTTAAACAGAAAATGGAGAGAGCTTCTCTTTATGGTGAACAAAGTTTCTGGGTGATAAGCTCAGGAGTCTGGGTATAGTGGCAGGCAGGGCAGAGAGCAGCATCAGCCCAAGAGTGCAGGAGAAGTCGTCAGGTTCCTGGACTCACTTGCATTTGGACAGTTAGCCTGGGATGACAGGGAGGAAAGGAGCACCATGGGACTGATTGACCAGGAGCCAAAGGAGACCATGATTGAAATGGCCTCTATCCTGTGCTGTTTAGGGATCTGTACCAGGTTCCAAACAGGAATTTGGTGACATTATTTGGGAACCTCTGCAGGGCCTGGGACTGATGAAGGGATGGGTCATTAGACCTGAATAAGGAATAGACAGTGGTCTTCAGCGTCTTTGACCCTGAGTGGATATGCCTTTGTTGTGGATCCAGGATCCACAGGGCAGATCCCTCATCCATGCCACCCTTTCCTCTCTACAGAAGGGCCATGGTAGGAGTGACTTTACCTCCAGCCCCAGTGGGGTGTCCTCAACCCTATCCTCCTGGCCCAGTGACTGGTTCAGAGAGGGACCTAAGCCAGGTCTGCCCTCCTCTGCATGTCGCCTTTTCTCTGCCCGTAGGGTTTGCTTAGGGGTGGTCACATGACAGACATTGGCCCAAACCGATCAAAGCCCAATAATCTGTATGGATGATGCGGTGTAAGGATACACAATCTGAAAAAACTGCAGCCATTTCTGCACCCATAAGGAGAAACAAAGTAAGGACAAGGCTAACACACAGAGGAGGGCAGAGTTGAAGGAGTCTTGAAAGAGTCCAAGACGCTGATGATGTTGGGAACTTCTGAACCAAACCATTAGTCAAGCTCTCATTGCTTTTGAGACAATAAAGGCCTTTTAGTATTTAAACTGCTTTGAGTTGAGTTTTCTCTTACATATCTTAGGCATCGGTTTGTCCCATCATCCTGCCGCTTCACATTTTAAGGCCAACATGTGTCTGTGGGGCAGGGCATGGTTGTGGATTCTGGTGTTCTTACCCCTCAGAGGATGTGATTCTGAAGATGGAGCTGGATGTAAATAAACTATGAGCCAGGGAGGGAGCCAGTCTTTGTCAGAGAGTATCTGGCCTCCAGCCTCTATCTTGGTGACCTGACACTTATTTACATTTTGCAGAATCTTCTGCACTATTAACCTGTATTCTTAGCAACCTCCCAAAGTCACTCTTCTGTTAATGTTTCTCCTCGTCTCTTATCTTTACCATATTATCTGCTTTTCCTTCCCTCTCTCATTCATTCAGTGAATACTTATGAGTGCCTACCATGTGGCAGGCACTGTTCTGGGCACTGGGGGGTACTTCAGTGAACAAAATAGATATAGATAGATAGATAGATAGATAGATAGATAGATAGATAGATAGATAGATATTTAGGTTCAGATAAAGTGGAAAACCCAGAGCAGGGGCTTTTTCTTTTAAAGATTGTATTTATTTGTTTGTTTGTTTGTTTGTTTGTTTGTTTGAGAGAGAGCAAGTCGGGGGAGAAACAGAGGGGAGGGAGAAAGGGAGAAGGAAAGAACCTCAAGCAGACTCCATACACTGAGCACTGAGTTCAACTTGAGGCTCAATCTCACAACCCTGAGATCATGACGTGAGCTGAAACCAATCCAACACTGAAGCGATTAAGCCCCGCAAGTGCCCCAAAGCAGGGAGTTTTTTGTATGCTTGCCTCACTGAAAAAGTGGCTTTGGCTTTTGAATAAAGATCTGAAGGAAGTGAGGCATTGATCACATGAGATTCTGGAAAGAAAAAGCATTCCTGGTAGAAGGAACAAGTCCAAGGGCCTTGAAGGAGGCATGTGTTTGGTGTGTTTGAGGAATATCGAGGGGGCTGGTCTGACAGGAGTGGTGGAAAGGCCAGAGTAGTAAGTGAAAAGGTCAAAAAGGCTGGGCCTCTAGGCCATAGTGAGCACTTCAGCTTTTACATCTGATGGGTGGGGAGACAACAACAGGTTTCTTTTTTTTTTTTTTTTTTTTTTTTTTTTCAACAACAGGTTTCAATAGAAGACTGACATGGCCTGACTTAATTTTTTTTTTTTTTTTTTGGCCTGACTTAATTTTAAAGGAAAGAGAGTCAAGGATAACTGCATGCTTTTGGTTTGAGCAAATGAAGGAGCTGACTTGCTATTGATTGAGATGAAGACTGGGACGCCTGGGTGGCTCAGCGGTTGAGTGTCTGCCTTCGGCTCAGGGTGTGATCCCAGGTCTGGGGATCGAGTCCCACATCACGAGGAGCCTGCTTCTCCCTTGACTATGTCTCTGCTTCTCTCTGTGTGTCTATAATAATAAATAAAGAAAATCTTTAAAGTATATATATATATATATGTACACTCTGAGATGAAGACTGTTAGAGTCTTTGTGGCATGCGTTAGGAGGGTATGTGTGATGGGGGATGGAGAACAGGTGGTCACTTTTGGACATTTAAGTCTGACATCCATTTGGAGAGGTCAAGTGGATAGATGGATGTTTGAATGTAGATGGAGTCCAGGACTGAGGATCAGGTTAGGGATCTGTTTGAGAATCATTAGGATAGTTTTATCCACAAAACTGGATAAACTTACCACTCGTTTTGTTTTTAAGACCCTTTCTCAAAAATTAAAAAAAAAAAGGGGGGGGGGGATCCCTGGGTGGCGCAGCGGTTTGGCACCTGCCTTTGGCCCAGGGCGCGATCCTGGAGACCCGGGATCAAATCCCACGTCGGGCTCCCAGTGCATGGAGCCTGCTTCTCCCTCTGCCTGTGTCTCTGCCTCTCTCTCTCTCTCCCTGTGTGACTATCTTAAATAAATAAAAATAAAAAAAAAAAGAAGGCCCTTTCTCTGAACTGTGGCCATACTTTAACTCTTATCTTTTGATACTTCATTTAGAGAAAGGCCGAGTGTACTGGAAATGATTAAGTAGCATTTTATGGAAGAGGATGGGAGTGAAGCAATCTTTTTGTAATGTCACCTTCCCTGGAGACTAAGGTTTTGCTAGTTTAGTGAAGATAAAATAACAAATATCTGACAACACTATATTATTTCAGCTCAATTAATTCATCATTGTCATAATAGGTATATAAAGTAAACCAATTTGTAAAATATTCCAATTTGTTGTTGTTTAGTTTCAGAGGTAGAGTTTAGAGTTTAGTGATTCATCAGTTGTATATAATATCCAGCACTCAATACATCAAGTGCCCTTCTTAATGCTCATCCCCCAATACCCATCCCCCCTCCTAAAATATTCCAAGGATTACTACATGATTAAAAAAGAATCAAATGGTGCTCTATTAGTCACATGCTCTTGCCTCAGGGTCATTGTACTTTCTGTTCACTCTAACCTGGAGCATTCTTCCCATAAATATGAACAATATTTGTTCCCTTGCTTTGTTCATGTCTCTCTGTTCAGATGTTATCAGAGAAGCCTACCCTAGCCAGATTCAAATAGCACATTCCATCATTAGCTGTTCTATTTCTCTCCTTAAAGTGATCACTAGCTCCTGAGGTGCACATCTATTTCTTGTCTGTTCTCTTCCATTACAATGAACTCCTCAACAGCTATTTGTTGAATGAATGTAGATTATCGTATTGCTGGTCAAAAGAACTCTATGAAGCTATGGTGACTTCATTATTTATTTTTTTTTTAAATATTTTATTTATTTATTCATGAGAGAGGCAGAAACGGGGTAGAGGGAGAAGCAGGCTCCATGCAGGGAGCCTGATGTGGGATTCAATCCCAAGACCCCAGGATCATGCACTGAGCCAAAGGTAGACACTTAACTGCTGAGTCACCCAGGTGTCCCTGACTTCATTATTTTACCACTTTGCTAACATTATGCATTACAATCTTACAACGTTTTTGCTACTTTAGTAGATGTAAGGTACTACATCAAGGTTAAGTTAAAAAAATTTTTTTAAAGATTTTATTTATTTATTCATGACAGACACAGAGAGAGGCAGAAATAGAGGAAGAGGGAGAGGCAGTCTCCGTGCAGGAAGCCCATTGCGGGACTTGATCCTGGGACTCTGGGATCACACCCTGAGCCAAAGGCGAACAACAAACAATTCCCCATGCATTTGTATACTAATTTTATTTTTCTTCGTGAATTACATTGTTTACTACCTTCTTTGTCAATTTGGTTGTTTATCTTGATTGTTTTTACATATTTAAATAAGCTTTTATACATTTTTGGCATTTTCTGATTCTTATTTGGTGCAAACATTTTTTTCTCAAGCTTTTGTCTTTTTAAGATCCAGTTTAAGGGCGCCTGGGTGGCTCAGGCCATGATCTTGAGGTCATGGGATCAAGCCTCAGGTCAGGCTTCCTGCTCAGCGGGGAATCTGCCTCTCTCCTGACTCATACATACTCTTCCCCTAGTCGGGCTCTCCCCCGCTAGTGCTCTCTCTCTCACTCAAATAAGTAAATTTTTAAAATGTGTTCTTTTTAAATCCAGGTTTGTTTTTTTTTTTTTTTTTTTTTTTTTTTTTTTTTTTGAGAGAGAGAGAGAGAGGGAAGCAGGGAAGGAGCAAAGGGAGAGAAAATTTTAAGCAGGCTCCAAGCCCAGCTCAGAGCCCCTGCTCCATCTCAGGATCCTGAGATTATGACCTGAGGGGAAATTAAGAGTTCCACGCTTAACTGAGTCACCCAAGTACCCCTAAATTTTTAAATTTTAGCCTTCTTTTCCACTTTCTTCTATTGTTTCAAAGCCACTAGAATGCTGACATTCAGCCACAAACAGAACTGTTTCATCCTACTTAGTATAATGTCTCTAAATATATAGCATTTTGATCCTCTCAGAGTTTATTTTGATGTATAATGTGGAACTTAGATTTTTTTTTCCCCTCCAAATTTTCATTCCTAAGTAACCCTTCCTTACTGCCGTGTTTGGGAATGGTACTTTACTCCGTGTCCCCTCAGGATTATGCATATACACATTATGTTTATTCAGTCTCATTCCTTTCCGTTGATCTCAGCTTCTATATTTAGCTCAGATCTCAGCCCAGGAGAAGAATCAGAAGAGCATTTTCGCCCCCTGCAGGCGGCGGTTGTTCCCCAAGACCAGGGAAGGCTGAGACAAGGCCGCAAGGGCGCTCAGCAAATCTGGTATCTGCCCTCCGAGCCCGGGAGAGGTGTCGCTCTGCCCCCTGCAGGAGGACTTGGGGCCCCCTCTGTCCACGACTCCTGAGGCCTTGAGCTTCCCCGACCCTAGTGCCCAGTAGAGCCGGATCTGTACCCTGCCGTCGAGTGAGGACTGTCGCCTCGGGGCTCTCTTCTTTCCCCCCATCTGGCCGCGGGGCGCAGCGCTCCGACACGTCCTGGACACTGACTTCCCTGCGCACAGAGAAGCTGCTCTCTGGGCCCGCTCGTTTCCTTCCACTTCCCCAGTGGACCCCATTTTTCTCATATTACTGATTGTACCCACTCTTTTTTTTTTTTAAGATTTTATTTATTCATGAGAGACACACACACACACACACACAGAGGCAGAGACACAGGCAGAGGGAGAAGCAGGCTCCATGCACCGGGAGCCCGACGTGGGACTCGATCCCGGGTCTCCAGGATCACGCCCTGGGCCGAAGGAGGCGCTAAACCGCTGAGTCACCCGGGCTGCCCTGTACCCACTCTTTAACAGGGGCTTCGCTGTTGGAAGTGTTCAAGCAGACACGTTTGAACCCAAACGTGAAAAATAAAATACTCGATTTATTCACCAATGCACACATGCCTAGCGTGTGCCAGGTACTGTTGTCAGCGGAGTCCCGCCCGAGCCCGCCCCGGGAGCCTGGAACCAACCGGGTTTGGGGCCAAAGCTGAAATCCGGACTTTGGGCATCTCCGGAAATGAGAGCAGAGCCGGGAGGGGCGATGTCCCGGAGCTGGCAGCCATGGGGAAGGGACTGCGCTCCGCACCGTCCTCCTCGCCCTCTTCCCATTAATCCGCCCGCCGCGGAGATGCGGGAGACCCAGGGGCGCAGGGCTCGGCCGGGCGCCGCCGTCCAGCGCAAGGTCGCGGCGGGTCGGGGGTCGGGGGCCGGAGTCCCGGGCGCGCCTCGGGCGGGAAGGCGGAGCGCTCCGCGGGTCGGGGCCCGGCGCCCTGCGCGCCGGGGGAGGGAGCTCGCGGGCCCGACACGCCGCCCACGCCCGGGCCCCCGGCGGCTCCCCGGGGCGCTCCCCCGCGGCGACCCCAGCCGCCTCCCCTCGCGCTCGGGCCCGCGCCGGCGACTCTTTGGACGCGGCCGACGGTCCGCGTCCGGAAAACCCGGCCATCATTGGAGAATACAACTTAAATACATGTGAACCAACCAGCGGCTGCAATATTTCCGTGAAAAAAGCCCCCGAAAAGCCGGGGTCCGCTTCAGCGGATTCTCCAAGGTCGCGATCGGGAGCCCTGCGCCCCCCAGCGCCTGGGTCCTGGGACGCGGGACCGACCAGCCCGAGGCGGCCTGGCTGCTGGGATGAGGGACGCCTGGGACAGGAGGCCGACGTCCTCATGCTCCTGGACCTGCTCAGGGATTTAACTGTCTCCCTGGAAAACATACACAACAAGAAGTCTCCGAGTCTAGTATTTCTTTTTATTTATTCATTCATTTTATTTATTCTAACATTTCTTTGTATTTATTCATCAATCACAGTCCTATCAACAAGCTTGGAAAATAGCCTTCATGTTGCATACTTGTCTGCAAAATATTGTATGTATGCTGGCCCAACAGGGGTTCTTAATCTGGGGGACAAGTAGGATTGTCCAGGATTTGGGAGGGGGGTCCATGAAGACCCTGAAATTGTTTCAGATTTGGGGGCTGATGTGCATTTTTCTGGAAGACGTTCTTTGGCTTTCATGATTACCAGAGTTCACAATCTTCCTGTGGGTAAGCAGGGCTGGTCTAAAGTCAAGGTTCAGTGGGTTTAGGGACTCAGAACCCTTTGCACTAACCCCAGGGGCCTGAGGGCCACGAATCTGGACTCCGGTGGAAGGTGGAAGAGTTTGGTTCTCTGGTGAGGGTCTGTGGAGCCTGGAACTTACTCTCCCTCCTGGCAGAAGGTTCTCCCACCCCCCACCTCACAAAAACTTGAGTGGCAAGTTTGGTTTCCTTTTAAAGTCAAGTTAGGTTCAAGCAGATTTACTTCTGCATTTCTCTGAGCTTAAATAGAAATAACTCTCTGGTGGGTTTTTTCCCTGGGTTAGTCATGCAAATGCCCGATGCCTCATTTACACTTGGTCTCAGCCTCAGGGACAGCCCTCGGCACAAGCCTGGCCAGGACCCCTCCCTGCATGCAAGGGAGTCTCTGGGGGAACTTAGGTGCTGACTTCACTGGGCTGGGATTTTCCTCAGCCAATGTGACCACGGAGTTAAAACATGTTCCTTTTAAGGAAAAAAGAATGCAAGATTTGTGTGTGTGTGTGTGAGGAAAAAAAAAAAGACAAAACCATCCATAATTCTACTAATAGGCCTAACAACAATAAGTAATTTTGTTTTTTTTATATCAGCTCTCCCATGTGTACACATAGGATTATGTGATTATAGCAGTACTGTAATTATATATTAAGAACTGTTCTTGGGGCATCTGGCTGGCTCAGTGGCGGAAGGGTGTGGCCAGCAGATGCCCCACATCTTGCTTTCAGGGTTCTGAGTTCGAGTACCCTGTTGGATATAGAGGTTACTTAAAAAGAGAAACTTTAGGGGCACCTGGGTGGCTCAGTCAGTAAAGCATCTGCCTTGGGTTCAGGTCATGATGCCAGAGTCCTGGGATCGAGCCCTACATCGAGCTCCCTGCTCAGCTCGGAGCCTGCTTCTCCCTCTCCCTCTGCTGCTCCCCCATCTCATGCTCCTTCTCTGTCAAGTTAAGTAAATAAAATAAAAAAAAAAAACCACTATTCTTATAGTTTACTACTTTTCCTTAGCATGCCATAAACAATTTACTGTCTTCATAATTAGTGTTTATACTGCCTGCACACGTTTCCACTCTACGGGTACACTTCATCATCTCCTTTTGTTGCATGAGCTGCCAAACATCTCAGAAGTAAGGAAGGTAAGAGAAGAGTGAAGTGAATTGACTGGTGCTCCTCTGGCCAAAACGGCTTGCTCTTTGCTGCCTAGGAGGGCAGCAAATATGGGATCAGAGAGCTTCAAAGCTTCCCAAACAGCTATGTAGGGCAGCAGTGTAGGCTGAGAGCCTTCCTTTCCCTCCCTCACCTCCTGTGAACTGTCTGAAGCCAGTCAAGTCCTGGCACAGGACATGTTGGCCCGTGGACAAGCTGCTGGGAAGACCTACCAATTAGACCAATTAGAGATTCATCTGGGTTAACCAGCAGGGTTCTTGAACGTGCAGGTTTCTGAAAGGAGACAGATTAATTGGAACAAGGTTAGCAGTACCCCAGGAAAAGAACCTGCTGCAGGGGTTATGCACAAAGTTCCCTGGACACACAAAGGGTGTGGCCATTTTATCCTTACCTACCCTGAGTGTGTGAATGTGTGCATAATTTAATCCACATCCTTTCCCACTCGGGGGTATGGTATAAAAATCATCCCATTTTGTACCTGTGGTTGCAGAAATAAGATGGTATGGGACACAGCAAGCCCTTCACTTCTTATACTTTGGTGCTATTTGAATTCTTGAGATGAGCAGGAGTTATTTATTTATTTATTTATTTTTAGGAGTTATTTTTGTTATTTAAAAAACTGATGATAGGGGCATCTGAATGGCTCAGTAGTTAAGCGGCTGCCTTTGGCTCAGGTTGTGATCCTGGGGTCCTGGGATCAAGTCCCACTTCAGGTTCCCGGAAGGGAGCCTGCTTCTCCCTGTGCCTATGTCTCTGCCTCTCTCTGTGTATCTCTCATGAGTAAATAAATAACATCTTTTTTTAAAAAACCCAAAAATTGATGGTAGATGAGGCCTGTGTAACAAGATCACTTGATTTCAAGGAGGCCCTGCCCTGGAGTCCTCAGTAGTAAAACTACACTTTCTGCAAATTAGTTTTCTTTTCTAAAAAGGAAAATAAGGATAAAAACACAGATGTGCAGATAAGCCTGGGAGTGTCAGTATTGCTGACCTCTGTCCCCTCACCTCTACCCTTGCTGGTCCTGCCTTGATTTAGCCCTTATTCTTTTTCTCCAGGCCTGTGAACTCCATGAGGGCAAGGCCGTGGTTCTTATGGGATCTCCAGAGCACAGTAGCTCCCAGCAGATGGTGGCCAGTCCATCAATAAATATTAAGAGTGAATGGACTATGGCAACAATCTCTACTGACTTCCCTGCCTCCTGTCTTAATGTTAGCTGCTAATTGAATTCAGCAGAGACACACAGCAGAGACACAGACCACCTGTTCCCAGCTATTGTCCTTAGCCAGCAGTCTTTGAACTTTCCAGTTTCTGTGTTCTCTGAAACGTTTCAGAGTTTGTATTATAAGCTTCATAATTTCAAAGGACATAATATTTCTGGCTCATTATATACATTGGCATTTATTTATTTATTTATTTACTTATTTATTTATTTATTATTAAAAGATTTTATTTATTCATGAGAGACACAGAGAGAGAGAGGCAGAGACATAGGGAGAAGCAGGCTCCTCACAGGGAGCCTAATGTGGGATGGCCCAGGATCACGGATCACAACCTGAGCAGAAGGCAGACGCTCCACTGCTGAGTCACCCAGGCTCCCTATATTGGCATTTAAAACCATTAGAACGGGGATCCCTGGGTGGCTTAGTGGTTTAGTGCCTGCCTTTGGCTCAAGGCATGATCCTGGAGTCCCAGGATCCCACGTCAGGCTCCCGGCATGGAGCCTGCTTCTCCCTCCTCCTGTGTCTCTGCCTCTCTCTCTCTCTCTCTCTCTATCATAAATAAATAAAATAATAAATCTTTAAAAACAAAACAAAACAAAACCGTTAGAACACCTTTTAGAAAAATGTGTCTAAGAGATTCTAGATGCCAGAGTAGAGATGCCTCGCTGGCTTAGTTGGTAGAACATGTGACTCTTGATCTCAGGGTCATGAATTGGACCCCACGTTGGATGTGGAGCCTACTTAGAGAGAGAGAGAAAGAGAGAGAAGAAAAAAAAAAAAAAAGGATCTAAATATCTTGGCAGCTCAATGCTCACCATTATCCATTTTTTTTTAAATAGAAAAAATCTTCCTTAAAGTTGGAATTTTATCATGTGCCATTTCTTCTCGAACTTGTAAAATCCATTGTCCTTTTCTCCACAATATTTTATGCTGATATAACATATTCTTATCCTTGAAAGTCTTTTATTGATTACGTGATTATTCTTTTCTGTAATAACAAAATATATAAGGATTGAAATTTTAAAAATTTCCTATGATGGGGATGCCTGGGTGGCTCAGCAGTTGAGCATCTGCCTTTGGCTCAGGGCGTGATCCCAGAGTCCTGGGATCAAGTCCCACATCGGGTTCCCAGCATGGGGCCTGCTTCTCCCTCCACCTATGTCTCTGCCTCTCTTTCTCTGTGTGTTTCTCATGAATAAATAAATAAAATCTTAAAAAAAAAATTCCCTATGATCATTAGGTTTATAGGTGCTCAATTTCTTCTGGACTGAATAGCATTACAATGATAATTAGTATGCAATTGGTCAAAACAATACAGATATATTATAAACTATAAATAATTTTTAAAAATCAAAACAAAATTTTAGTGAAAATGTCTCTTTTGGGCCTGTGTTTTTATTAGTCCATGTATTCATGGTTAAATATTACCTTGTTTACATAAATAAGTAAATGATAATGGAAGTTTTGTTATTGCAATCTTTTTCAATTATTTGAGTCCCTTCTGAGTTATGTGCCAAAAATCACATAGCAATCATTATCGAGGATTACTCTTAATAATCAATAGGCTGGTAACTCAATATTCAGTTTTGTTGAAAGCAAAGGAATTGGAAACCACCTGACTTTCTTTTTTTTTTTTTTTTTTTAAGATTTTATTTATTTATTCATGAGAGACACAGAGAGAGGCAGAGACACAAGGCAGAGGGAGAAGCAGGCTCCCCGCAGGGAGCCCAATGTGGGACTCGATCCTGGGACCTGGGATCACGCCCTGAGCCAAAGGCAGACACTGAACCACTGAGCCACCCAGGCAGCCCCACCACCTGACTTTCAAAAGAATCTGTGACTCTGGGATCCCTGGGTGGCGCAGCGGTTTGGCGCCTGCCTTTGTGTGATCCTGGTAGACCCGGGATCGAGTCCCATGTCGGGCTCCTGGTGCATGGAGCCTGCTTCTCTCTCTGCCTGTGTCTCTGCCTCTCTCTCTCTCTCTCTGTGTGACTATCATGAATAAATAAATAAAATCTTTAAAAAAAAAAAAAAGAATCTGTGACTCAATTAGACTCCTTCACTTTTCAGTTTCTGGGAAACATACCAAGAAAGGTTTCACCAAGACTTAACAAGTTAATATTACTTGTATCTTTTATTGTTTCATATAGAGGCACTTTATTTAACCCAATATACTCTGAAGGAATTGGGAACATACAAATATTAATTTTAATATGCTTTGCCAATATAATTTTTAAAAATAAAATGCTTCTATCTTATTATAGGCTTTACATATAATTTATCAAAACCTTGGAGCTGCATATGTGACTCATTCAATTTTAGAAAAATGTCTGCCATTAAGAAAAATTGGCAAAACCAGTGTATTATCAATTCAATCAGCCAATCAGGCTTTATTTTTTTATTTCAATAAAGATTTTGTGTTTCTGTCAAACACATTTCACCTGGATTCCAGTTCTAAATTTCCTGGCTAGAGACAGCAAGAGAGTCTTGCCCAGAGTTTGTGCCCAGATGATATAAGATGCTGCCATTCTCAGTTTTTCCTATCGAACTTCCCTGTGCTTTGCCCTCACAGGATTCTGTCTCTGAAGCAATACCTTCTTTCACAGCTGTCTGGGGAGGAAAGAAGTAATATTATTATTAGTAGTAGTAGTATTATTATATATTATTTTATTATTCCTTGGACCCATTCGACCATATATCTAAATTGAAACACTTTCAACATGTGCCAAGTTACCCCGTTTCCTTTTTTTTTTTTAAGTTACCCCGTTTCCAATGTGGTGCTTCAAACTTCACAGAAATATGTATAGGACCAGGGAAGACACAAAGCCTGTTATAGGTTTCCTGTTTAAAGAGATGAATTTTCTATATCCTGGGTCAATTTACAATATAAGATTTAGGATGGGTGAGAGACAAATCTTTCATAAATAGAAGAGTGATGCAAACAGCGTGGTGGGAAAGGACAAGAAGCATAATGGTATACCGTGAAGGTCATTTTTCAGCCAATGTACATACAGAAGTCAAAGATCCCCCTGAACAGGTGCTCTCAAATATTCCATGCCTGCATACCCCTTAAAACCCCAGTTTAAAGACCACTGTCTTAAAGTGCTGTTCTGATCACCAACTTGCTGGCTGGAAAATAGAAGGGGCAATGTGACAGAGAATGCAGGCAGTTTTAAGAAGCTGACAAAGGCTTCTAGCTCACAGCCAACCAGGAAATGGGCACCTGAGCCCTACAACTATAAGGAACTGAATCCCGTCAACAACCTGAATGAACTTGGAAGAAGTTTTATCCTCAGAATCTCCAGAGAAGAGTGCAACCCCACATTTTATTTCATAGCCTTTCTGAGACTCTGAACAGAGGACCCAATTGAGCCATGCTGAACCTGAATCATCTGAAAAGCTTGTTACAGCACAGATTGCTAGGCCCTCTTACAGAGTTTCTGATTCAAGAATCTGGAATGAGGCCTGAAAATTAGCATTTTTTACCAGCTTTCAATGAGTCTGATGTTGCTGGTCTGGAGACCATGCACTGAGAATCCCAGTTTTGCTACAACCACCCTGACTAAACTCAACTCTGTGTTCTCTGTACCTGGAACCCAGGAGCTGGATGCTGCTCAAGAGAAATTACTAAATGGGGTGATTGCTTTCGTTGAAATTCGTGACCATTGACCCCAAATGAGCCCTTGGTAACCACCTGGCTGTCCCTTCACATTTCCCTAGGACAGTCTCTATCTCCACACTCTTTTGTCCCCTCTTCTCAAATCTCCAATCTCCCACCCACCCCCTAATTTCAGCAGGTAATCTCACCTTCCACACTTTAGTGAGGGACTAGAAGCCAGAAGGGAACTTCCTCATCTTGCCATTAATGAGGCTTTAACTGCTGGAGGTTGTTCTTTCCTCCTCTTCAAGGAAAGACTAGAACTGTGTCCATCACAGTCAACCTTTCCTCCTGGGCTCTGCACCCTATTGTTTTCCCCTCTCCAATAACTCTGCTTCTCTAATTTCTCCTTTTTCCTATGCTATTAACATACGTGTCAATCTGGATTATTCCTTGTATCACCATTTGTAACCCTCCCTTGACCATGTATCCTTTTCCGGCCACCATTCCATTTATCTGCTCCTGTCCACGGCAAAATTCTTGAAAAAGTGTCGACTTACTGTGTTTCTACTGCCTCACTTCCCATTCATTCTTTTAAAAGACGTGTGGGATGTGTATTTATTTATGGAATAAATATTACATTGGATACTTGATATTTGTCGAGCACAGCTCTGCAGTTCCCGCTTTAGTGGAGTTTGTGGACAGACCACTAAATATGGCATTTGCAGCTGCTGACAAGTGCTATGCAGCAAACAGAGAGATGTAATGGTTCTCATGACCCATAAAAACATCCAGGAAATGCACACGGAGTGCCCACCATGCAGCAGGAGCCCTAGACACTGAGACTGCATCAGTGAAGAAAGCAGACAAAGATTCCTGTCCACACATTTACATTCTAGTAGGAGAATATAGAAGATAAGCAATGACAACAAAAGGCAAAAAATATGTGTTAGTGACATGTGATATGGAGAAAAATAAGGCAGAGAGAGTTAGAGATGCAGGGACACGTAATTTTCAATAAGGTGGACAGATAAGGCCTCATTGAGAAAGTGCATCTGGGTAAAGACCTGAGAGAAAAGGACTTTGGATAACAAACTGGGGAAGAATGTTCCATGAAGAGAAGATAGCAGGAGTCAAGACCTCAGGGCTTGGGCATACCTGGCTAGTTGGAGCAACTGTAAGAAAATGCAAGGAATGACCAGGCGGCCAGTTTGCTTGGGGCTGGATGAGCAGAGGGCTTGGTGAGCAAGAGGAGAAGATGCACGCAGAGTCACCAAGGGTCCAGCTGTGCAAGGGAGAGATTGGCAAAAGTTTTTTGTAAAATGCCAGATAGTAAATATTTTAAGCTGTACAGGCCACATATGATCTCTGTCACGTATTCTTTTTCTCATTTTTAATTTTTTAACAGCCCCTTAAAAACAAAACAAAACAAGGGATCCCTGGGTGGCGCAGCGGTTTCACGCCTGCCTTTGGCCCAGGGCGCGATCCTGGAGACCCGGGATCGAATCCCACGTCAGGCTCCCGGTGCATGGAGCCTGCTTCTCCCTCTGCCTGTGTCTCTGCCTCTCTCTCTCTCTGTGTGTGTGTGACTAGCATAAATAAATAAAAATTAAAACAAACAAACAAACAAACAAAACAAAATCCCAGTAGTACAAAGATTCGGCAAACTGGCCATAGTTGGCCAGTCCTTGGGATCTTGTAGGTTGTTGTAAAGATTTTGGTTTTACTCTGAGATGAGAAGCATTGGAGTACTCTGAGCAGGGACGTGATAAGATATGACCCCTTATCTTTTTTTTTTTAAGCTTTTATTTATTTTTTCATGATAGAGAGAGAGAGAGGCAGAGACACAGGCAGAGGGGGAAGCAGGCTCCATGCAGGGAGCCCAATGTGGGACTCGATCCCGGGGCTTCCTTTTTTCGCTCCCAAGCTGCTTTGGTGATATTGTCCTGTCGATGGCTTTAAATACTATCTACAATGACAACTGGTAGATTATATATCCACACCTGACCTCTCTGAACCTGCGTAGTCAGCTGTTCCTTGATACCTCCATGTATATGTCCAATAGAAACTTCACACTTAAAGTTTCAAATCCAAACTCCTGATATTCCCCCAAACCTGCCTCTCACTCAGTCTTCTGCTTCTCAGTAAACGGCATTCTTCCATGTGCTCAATCTGAAAACCTCAGAGTACCCTTGACCCTTCCTTGTGTCAATGCTGTCAGGAAATCCCCTCAACCCTGCCTTCAAAACATACCCAGAAACTAGTGAGTTCTCACCATCTCCATTGCTACCACCTTGGTCCACACTAGAATCAAGTTTTGCCTTAATTATTAGCTTTCAACGTAGTGGGGTTGAACTATTGCTGTTGTGCCATGTCATTGGTTGCCCACCCGATAAACTAAAGCTCCTGTATTTATGTTCTTTTTTCTTTTTCTTCTTCTTCTTTTTTAAACTAGGTTCTACCCCAATGTGGGAATTGAACTCATGATCCTGAGATCAAGAGTTGCATGCTTTACTGACTGAGCCAGCCAGGGCCCCTTTTTTCTTTTTCTTTTTTTAAAGTTGTTCCTGTATTCATGTTTTTTGTTTTTTTTTTAAGATTTTATTTATTTATTCATGAGAAACAGAGAGAGGCAGAGACACAGGCAGAGGGAGAAGCAGGCTCCCCGCAGGGAGCCTGATGTGGGACTCGATCCCAGACTCTGGGATCACGCCCTGAGCCAAAGGCAGATGCTCAACCACTGAGCCACCCAGGTATCCCTGTATTCATGTTCTTGAGGGGCCCATTTCCTCAAATCCAGGCTGGCCTGTGTTCTGCTTTAAATAAGAGAATGTGGAGAATTGATGCTTGCTGGTGATGAGCCAAAGCCTTAAGAAGGCCCCATAGCCCTGGGGCTCCTGGGTGACTCAGTCAGTGAAGCACCCAACTCTTGGTTTCAACTTGGATCATGATCTTGGGGTCGTGACCTCATGCTCCACGTCAGGCTCCACACTCAGCAGAGTCTGCTTCAGATTCTCTCTTCCTCTTCTTCTGCCCCTTCCCCTTACTCATGCTCTCTCTCAAATAAATAAAATCTTTAAAAAATAAAACAAAAACCCAAGAAGACCCCACAGCTTGGAGCTGCCATGTAAAAAGTCTGGCTACTGTGCTAGAGATGCCACATGAAGAGGGGGATGCTATGAGACAACCTAGAGGTGAACCATTGAAGTCTAATCAACAGCAACAGCCAGACATTTATCCCACACTCCTGTTGCAGCTGGCCCTCAGCTATTTGTGAACAAACGTGAATAAAGAAGCCATAGTGGATATCCCAGGCACAGCGGAAATTGCTAGCCAGGCTGTGCTTGGTCCAAATTCCTAACTCATAGAACCATGAGTAATATTAAGAGTTTGTTTTTTAAGCCTCTAAGTTATGGGGGAGTTTCTTTTGCCACAAAATATAACATAAACTCTAGTGTCCCTGCTTCTTCCCTCACCTGCCTACTTGCAGTCTATTCTCCATACAACAGCTGGATCAATTCTTTTTTTTTTTTTTTGGATCAATTCTTTTAAAAGATAAGGGGTCATGGGACATCTGGGTGGCTCAGGGGTTAAGTGTCTGCCTTTGTCTCAGAATGTGATCCTGGAGTAGCAGGATTGAATCCCATATCGAGCTTCCTGCATGGGGCCTGCTTCTCGCTCTGCCTGTGTCTCTGCCTCTGTGTGTGTGTATGTGTGTGTGTGTGTGTCATGGATAAATAAATAAATAATCTTTAAAAAAAAACACAAAATACTGAGGAAAAAAATAATTTCCAACTTAGAATTTTAACCCTACCAAGCTATTGACTGAGGGTAGGAAAAAAATACTTTCAGACATGCAAAGTCTGAAATGTTCCTTCCAGTGCACTGTTGGGACATAATAGGAGAATTTGCTCCACTAAAACAAGGGGACAAACCAAGGGGGAGGAATAAGAGAAACCAGGAGACCAGGTCCTCATCACAAGACAGAGGTGAAGGAAATCACCAACATGATGCTGAATAGAAAATCTAAGGTAGTAGGGAATCCTGGGTGGCTCAGTGGTTGAGCATCTGCCTTTGACTCAGGGCGTGATCTTGGGGTCCTGGGATCAAGTCTTACATCAGGCTCCCTGCGGGGAACCTGCTTCTCCCTCTGCCTGTGTCTCTGCCTCTCTCTCTATGTCTCTCATGAATAAATAAATAAAATCTTTAAAAAAGAAAAGCTAAGGTAACAATGATGCCACAGGCTTTGAGAACAGCTCTTTCTGGAGCAAGTCAGAGGGCTCCAGGGACACCTCCTTAAGTAGATGGCACAGAGTGCTTAATGGAAGCAGATTTGCGCAGCTGATGGAACGTTTGATGGCACATTAGGTTAAGTACAAAGAAAACTAAGCAAATAAAAGATTTTTAAAAGATTTTATTTATTCATAAGAGACATGGAGGGGTAGAGAGGCAGAGACACAGGCAGAGGGAGAAGCAGGCTCCACACAGGGAGCCCGACGTAGGACTCAATCCCGGGGCTCCAGGATCACGCCCCGAGCCAAAGGCAGACACTTAACCACTGAGCCACCCAGAAGTCCCTAGAATTTTTTTAAGAGAAAATAAAACTAAGAATAAAAGTTGCTGATTGATTGTAATACACATTATGATTTTGGAGATGCTAACATATGAACAGATGCATGTGTTAGAATCAAAATCCAGTAGTACATTTACTAAGAGCCTGTGAGTAGCAAACATTTCTTAGTTTTTATACACTGAGATCCTCTCTCCCCCAACACTCATGAATAATAATTTGGCTGATTATAAATTTCTTTCATTCCTAGGGCTTTTTCTTCAATTCTGGAAAAAAATTCAGTAATTTTCTCTTCATATATTGCCTTTTCTGTCATTCCTCTCAATTCTCTTTCTCTGGAACTCTTACTATATACATATTTACCTTCTATTCTGCATATGTTTTAAAGTTTTAAATATTTATTTACTTATTTGAGAGGAGAGAGGGCACAAGCTGGTGGGGAGAGGACAGAGGGAGAAGCAGACTCCCCACTGAGCAGGGAGCCCAATGAGATGCAGGGCTGGATCCACACCACCCTGGGATCATGACTTGAGCAGAAGTCAGACACTTAGTGGGCTGAGCCACCCAGGCGCCCCTATTCTGCATATTTTTTAAAGAGTTTTGGGGGTTTTGTGTGTGTGTGTGTGTGTGTGTGTGTGTGTGTGTTTTAAGACTTTATTTATTCATGAGAGACAGAGAGAGAGAGAGGCAGAGACACAGGCAGAGGGAGAAGCAGGCTCCATTCAGGGAGCCTGATGTGGGATTCGATCCGGGTCTCCAGGGTCACACCGCTGAGCCACCCAGGGATCCCTGTTCTGCCTATTTTTAATTGCTCTCTTCTTTCTTTCTTTCTTTCTTTCTTTCTTTCTTTCTTTCTTTCTTTCTTTCTTTCTTTCTTTCTTTCTTTCTTTCTTTTCTTCCTTCCTTCCTTCCTTCCTTCCTTCCTTCCTTCCTTCCTTCCTTCCTTCCTTCCTTCTTTCTTGCTTTCTTGCTTTCTCTGTGTTTTTCGTTTTTATTCATGCTATGTTCTGAGTGAATTCCTCTGTCCCTCTTCCAGTTTTCTAATATACTATTTGAGAGTAGCTTACTCTAGAATTCCTCCTATTTATAGCCCCTTCGATTTCAGTTAGGGTATTTTTCTTTTCTTTTTTTAAATAACCTCTACCCTCAACGTGAGGCTTGAACTTAAGACCCTGAGATCAAGAGTTGCACGCTCTACTGACTGAGCCTGCCAGGTGTCCCTAGGGTATTTTTCATTTCAAGGATTTCTAATTGGTTCTCGTTCATGTTGTTTCATTTCAGCTTATTTTTGCTTCACACTTTCCTTTTGAAATGAAAGGTGTACATTCATCTCTGAACATGTTCAATGTACTCTTTTAAGGTCTTTTTATACTGTTTTACAAATTTCCAGAGGAAATTTGAGAAATTTTCTGATCTGATTGTTCATATCAAAGCCTAGCTTTCCCACCAGTAGGTCCTTTCATATATTTTGGAATTATGGTTCATAAGCTTTTGAGTGAGAAAGTATTTGTTTTTGTTTTTTTGTTTGATTTCTCTCTCTCTCTCTCTCTCTCTCTCTCTTACTTTCCCTCATCCCTGCCCAGGATGCCAGGATGCTTCCATCTGGCTCTCTGGGTGTCAGCATAAAGCCAGGGCCTCTGCTCATGCTTCTGCATCCCTGGATATTAGGGATATGATGGGTCTAGTCATGGGGCCAGCAGGTGACTTGATAATTTCTCTTCATTTCTCACCACCCTGGGCTCTAATAAAGATACAACCCCACAGACTAACAGCTATTTTCTTCAGGGTTTTTTTTTTTTTTAAGATTTTATTTATTTATCTGAGAGAGTGAGAGCACAAGTAGGGGGGAGCTGCAGGCAGAGGGAGAGGGAGAGGGAGAAGCAGGCTACCTGCAGAGTAGGAGGCCGGATGTAGGGCTCAATCCCAGGACCCTGGGATCTGGACCTGAGCCAAAGGCAGATGCTCTACCAACCGAGCCACCCAGGCACCCTCAGTTTTTGTTTTGTTTTGTTTTTTAAATAAGTCATGGAGCCCCATCAGCCTCTGATATGGAGCTGCAAGCATCAGTCTCCCACACTGAGGGAGAACTTTGTCCCCATAGGAGCTGACCTTTTGTCCAGCTTCCACTGTCCAGCTTCTAGACTCAGAGCTCCTAAGCCTGACGCTTCACCTTACTCATTGCATTGTGTTTCTATTCCATTTTTGGTTCATAGGGATATGTGAGAGTTCGGCTATGTCTTTTTTAAAAATTATTTTTCTTTTTAATTTTTTTTCCATTTTTTCCATTTTAAATGTCAAGGCCATGTGTTTGAAGCAAAGGGGTTTTTGGAGATATAAATTTACTTCCTTGTGTTGCTTTCAACCTCCTCACACCTGGTTTCTGTTCTCCACTCCTCTACTGAAATTATGAAGTCAAATTCACTCATAATTTCTAGCTTGCTAAATCCAATGGACATTTCTCTGTCCTAATTGTTCTTGACTCTTTGGCAGCTTTTGATGTAACTAAACACCTGTGATTTTTTTTTGTTTTTATTTATTGATTTTTAACAGATTTTATTTATTTGTTTGACAGAAAAAGGGAGGCCTTTCAAGGAGGCACGTCCTGCTTGATCTCATTCATATTGTCCTGGTTTCAAGATCCCATTTTGGAACTCAAAGCCAAGCAGTTGACTCTTTCTCCTCACGGGTTTCTTTTGAATCTTCTTTCCTGGACCTCCTCCCCAAGATCTTGTACAACTAAGCTAGCCAAAATTGAGTTCTGGTCACTTGAAGCCAAGCTTTAATAAAGTGTGGTTTCGGGGTCCCTGTGTGGCGCAGCGGTTTGGCGCCTGCCTTTGGCCCCGGGCGCGATCTGGAGGACCCGGGATCGACTTCCCACGTCGGGCTCCCGGGATGGAGCCTGCTTTCCCTTGCTGTGTCTCTGCCTCTCTCTCTCTCATGTGTGCCTATCATAAAATAATAAAATTAAAAAAAAAAAATTAAAAAAAAAAAAAAATAAAGTGTGGTTTGGAAATTTCTGACCTTCAGGATAAATTTCAAGTTCCCCAAACATTCTGATCATAAATCAGCTTTCTGTTATCTTCTCTTATACACCCAATGCATTTGACAAACTGAAGTATTTGCTATTGTCCAGCTACCCCTGAGTTTCTCATCTCCAAGACCTTGCAAATGACGCTCCCTTTACCCATAGTACTTTTGCCATCAGCTCGGGTGGAATTTGACCTGTCTTTCAAAGTCCAGCTAAATTGGTGCTCCTATGAAGCCGAACTAATCTTTCCCACCTACTTATCTGTTCTTCCACAGGATTTCTGTGACTGAGGGAAGCAGCTGTGGTATGAAGGACTGAACCTAGAAATTTATATCAGGATTTGTGTGTTTGAGATGGGGTTCTACTACTTCTTAGCTGTTCCTTTTTCACTTATGTGACCTTCTATTTTTCTTTCATAACATAGAGATGGAAATACTTATCTCATAGAGTTAGAGCTTTTTCACGACTCTTTTTGTTTCAACTGACAGAAAACCCAACCTATATCGGCTTCTGACAAAAGGGCCCTTATTGGTTTGCATAGGTGAAAAGTCTAGGGGCAGAGACGGTTTCAGGCATTGGTGAATTCAGAGCTCAAATGATATCATCTGGACTCTTTTTTTTTTTTAATCTTTTTTTTTTAATTTTTATTTATTTATGATAGTCACACAGAGAGAGAGAGAGAGAGAGAGAGAGAGAGGCGGAGACATAGGCAGAGGGAGAAGCAGGCTCCATGCACCGGGAGCCCGATGTGGGACTCGATCCCGGGTCTCCAGGATCGCGTCCTGGGCCAAAGGCAGGCGCTAAACCACTGCACCACCCAGGGATCCCTCATCTGGACTCTTATACTCCTTTCAGCTCTGCATTTTACTGCCGCCTTCAGGCTCAGGTTTAAAGAGTGACAAGATGTCTGTCAGCCGTCCCAGAACCGAGTCTTTCTGCTTTGACTCCAGCAGACAAGCTTG
Source organism: Canis lupus dingo (assembly GCF_003254725.2). Lineage (NCBI taxonomy): Eukaryota > Metazoa > Chordata > Mammalia > Carnivora > Canidae > Canis > Canis lupus. Next base: position 33,401,658 of record NC_064263.1, read on the forward strand.
AGGACTTCTGCAGAAATCCCAACTAATTCTCATTGCTCTTAATAGGTCATGTTCCCGTCCTTGAGATGGTCATGATGGCTAGGAGAATTGGGTGCTTGGATCGCCTGGAGCCAGGAGGAGACTTGTCCTACCTCAGATGCTGGGGTGTAGTTACTCTGGCAACAGCACATGGGACATGAATGGGTAGATGGAAATTCTCCAGTGAGAAGTTAGGGTACTTATCAGAATGGTGAGAGGATGCTGGACAAGAATCACTGCTGAGGTCTACCACAGGTGTGCTGAGGAGCAAATGAGATAATGCAAGGAAACTGACTTCAGAAAGTCCCATTCAAATATAAGTGATGATTATTATGTGGTTCTCTCTCTCATGGCACTTAGTATTTTCTATCTATAGTCATCTAATTCACGCTTTGTCTCTCTTCTACACCCTGAGCAGCTAGAGAGCAGAATCTATGCTTTTGTCATCTCTGGAGCACTCCACCACTCCGAACTCAGCACCTAGAAAATAGGTGGTACCCAATAAATGATTGTGGGATAACTGAATGAACCTAAAATCCAAAGAATTCCCCAGAATTCTGTTAATCCCTAGGCCAAATTCTCAGCAGGCTTTGGAGAGCTTTAACTTCCATTGGAGTCACGGATAAGTCAGCTCTGGCTTTTTTTTCATAGTGAGTGGAGAATGGGGTGAGATAAGTAATTTCAGGCAAATGTGTCCTTGCATTGATTTATTGACCTGGCCAAGCTAAGACTAGTCAGGGGGAAAAAAAAAAAAGGTCCTGATTTATGTATTTAATTTCTGCTTTATTTTTCTCTCTCCACCCTTATTATAGAGGAATGTGCTTCAGGAAAATACAGATAGAATGAAAAAATTTGCCAAAGGCACAGACTAGCAGGACAGATTTGGGCCTGCCTTCTGATCCTCGAGGCTTGAGCTTCCAGGAAATTTGGAGTTTAAGGAAAGGAACTGGATATCAGTTCCAGCCAAACAGCCAGAAACTCAGCCCAATGAGTCTGTTCTCCTGTGTCTCCTTGGTTGTGCTCATTTCCTTAGATTTCCTTTTTTTTTTTAAATTTTTTTTTAAATTTATTTATGATAGTCACAGAGAGAGAGGCAGAGACACAGGCAGAGGGAGAAGCAGGCTCCATGCACCGGGAGCCCCACGTGGGACTCGATCCTGGGTCTCCAGGATCGCGCCCAGGGCCAAAGGCAGGCGCCAAACCGCTGCGCCACCCAGGGATCCCCCTTAGATTTCCTATTTGAGCAGAGTCTGGAGCTTCTAAGGCCAACTGGAGTCTGGGAAAACAAGCTCTTAGAAGCTACAAACTCCCAGTTCTAAAATAAATAAGTCATGGAAAATTAAAAGTACAGCATAGGGAAATATAGCCACTTAAGACTGTAATAGCATTGCTTGCTAACTGATGGTGACTACACTTGTGGGGAGCACTAAGTAATGTATAGGGTTGTCAGATCTTTTTTTTTTTTTTGGGGGTTGTCAGATCATTATGTTGTATACCTGAAACTACTATAACACTGTATGTTAATTATACTTCAATAAAACAAAAGTGTGACCCAGATGACCTCTTGAAATAAGGTATGGGTGGCCACCCTCTCCAGAGTTGTCTTGGAGCTGCTCCTTTGCTGAGTTTACATTATAGGCTCTAACTCTTCTCAGCAGCAAGTGTTAAATAGGAAAGTCGGTGTAGCTTAACGTATAATATATTGGGGCTGTAGGGACTAACTAGTTTGCAACCTGCCCTCTCTTATGTTGTAGCAATGATGCTATTCCAGGAACCCTAGCAGGGCAGAAACAAAAGGAACCATATTGCAGAGAAGGAAAGTTACACTGTTACAGGTATTCTGAACATAAGCATCAACACTGGACCACATTGCAGAGTTATTGTTGGAAAGAGTTTCAGCTCCTGTACATCAAAGACAATGGCTGGTGGGTGGGACTGGGGAACGGGAATTGTCCAAGGGCACCGTTAGCAAGTCAGGAGTCACCAAAGGAAAATCTGAGTTGGGCGGGTCAGCAACATCCAGCCTGGTGCTTGGCAGGCTCAGCAGCACAAGCTGAGTGTTGCTTAAAAGGAACTCCTTGTTCACTATCTTCAACTTCCTGGACCGTCTAAGTCAGCGCAAACTCTTTCTAGAAGGATATCCCTTGGCTTCCAGGTTCTGACCTTGCCTCTCCTTTGTGTCTCTGTATCCTCCCTGGTTGGCATCTTATCTCTCTTCCTGACACTAATTTCCTTTTTGGGTCTCAGCAGGGCTCTCCCAACTGTTTTGGATAATATTTTCCTTGTCTGAACTGCCCTTTGGTCTCTATTCCCCCAGGTAGTCACGGGTACTCTGCCAAGGGAATTGCAGCCACAAGGCCTTATAGAAAGGGCCTGGACTTGGAAACCACACAGAGATGGGTTCTAATCTTAGCCTGCTGGGGTGACCTTCGGCAATTTATTTAATCTCCCTGAGGTTCAGCTTCCTTGTCCGCAAAAATGGGGATAATTTGTCTGACTGGGTTTCTATGAGGACTTGATAAGGACCTACAAAAGTGAGCATGTTGACCCTTTATTTTTTTTTAAACGTTTTATTTATTTATTGAGACACACACAGAGAGAGAGGCAGAGACACAGGCAGAGGGAGAAACAGGCTCCATGCAGGGAGCCCGATGTGGGACTCGATCCCGGGTCTCCGGGATCACGCCCTGGGCTGGAGGTGGCGCTAAACCCGCTGAGCCACCTGGGCTGCCCATGTTGACCCTTTATAAATGGCAGCTCTTATTAAGAGTGAAGAGCAGGCTGGAGGAGATGTCTCATACAAACACCACGGACTTCAGTGATAGCATCTGACCAACAGAATCAGGCGTTTACCCTAGCGGAAAAGTCCTGCATAGATGAAGCCTCTACTTCCTCATTCATAACCTGCTCTAATGTTTCACAATCTTTTAGTCAGGAAATTGTCCTCAATATCTAACCTAAGTTCCTCCTGTTACAATGTGTCATATCACACATATTTTAAAATAACACACTAGACCATGAAAATGAGCAAATTTTTCTATGAGTCAGAGGCATTCACAGGCCTTGGGTCTACTCTTATCTTCGAGAAACCAGGGAATATTTGTCATGTGACCCCTGCAGACTGCGGACTGTGCTGGGCTATGCTGGGAAGCTCCAGGGATGTGTGATGAGACTCCAGTGATGAGCAGTCTCTCTCTCTCTCTCTCTCTCTTTCTAATTTTTTTCATCTGTGAGTGAATGGTTGATCCTAATTTAGAAAGCCTAGGAACACAGCAAACGAGTTCAGCAGGACTGATCACATTGGTGGCTAATCACTGTTATGCAACTGGGGTCTGGCAAGGATTGAAATGCAACCTGTGTGTCAGTCTTCAGCATAGAAGCAGAGGAAAACATTTAAACAGCCCCATGTGACAGATCATTCACTCGGCTTTGCAGGTGCATTTTGCAGCTAATCCTTCTGGCTGGACTATTGATATGAATCATATCTTTCCAGCTAGGTAGCCCTGAATCTAAGTGTCGAAGAAGCACCTGTGGGATAGAAATGTTGGCCCTGGATCCCTGGGTGGCGCAGCGGTTTAGCGCCTGCCTTTGGCCCAGGGCGCGATCCTGGAGACCTGGGATCGAATCCCACATTGGGCATCCCGGTGCATGGAGCCTGCTTCTCCCTCTGCCTATGTCTCTGCCTCTCTTCTCTCTCTCTCTCTCTCTCTCTCTGTGACTATCATAAATAAATAAATAAATAAATAAATAAATAAATAAATAAATAAATAAATAAAATGTTGGCCCTGGTTTGCAGCACAGGGCAGATGTCTCAATTTTCACATTCTACTCTATGGGCATGCTGTAAACCTCTGCGGCAACATTACAAACTGGCAGCCTGTGGACAGGCTATAGATGTGTTTTGTTTGGCCACACAATTTATTGTTTTTTTTTTTTTAAGATTTATTTATTCATTTATTCATGATAGACATAGAGAGAGAGAGAGGCAGAGACACAGGAGGAGGGAGAAGCAGGCTCCATGCCGGGAGCCTGATGCGGGACTCAATCCCAGGACTCCAGGACTGCGCCCTGGGCCAAAGGCGGGCGCTAAATGACTGAGCCACCCAGGGATCCCCTTGTTTTTGTTTTTGAAGTTGAATTGGTTGGGCAGCCCAGGTGGCTCAGCCGTTTAGCGCCGCCTTCAGCCCAGGGTGTGATCCTGGAGACTCAGGATCGAGTCCTGCATCAGGCTCCCTGCATGGAGCCTGCTCCTCCCTCTGCCTGTGTCTCTGCCTCTCTCTATGTGTGTGTCTCTCATGAATAAATAAATAAAACCTTCAAAAAAATGAAGTTGAATTGGTTGCCTTTATCTAAAAATTCACATGATCCGGGTTTCCGGCTTTTCCTGAAAACTGGAAGATCTGGCAACATCGAATCTGTAGCTTTTCCTTGTTGTAACATTATCTGCGTCTGGGTGGAGGTGCTCCCTCTAGGTGGGACCACCATTTCCTCCTGCCTCACTTCCACTCAACGTCAGTCACAGAAATCACCTGAACCCTGAAAGCATTTGGGTTGTGACTCTTGGTCTGTGTAGTCTCCTTTGGTCATTGATGGAGAGCATGACTACTTGTATTCTGTTCCTTTGGGTTCTCTAACTTCTCTTTCTCCACCAGAAATGATACCAGAAGTCAGTATTTGTGATCCCTGCAGATATGTCTTCTTTAAGTATCTATTAAAAAAATATATATATATATTTTTAAAAATATTTTATATATTTATTCATGAGACACACAGAGAGGCAGAAACCTAAGCAGAGGGAGAAGCAGGCTCCCCACGGGAAGCCTGGTATGGGACTCCATTCCAAGACCCCAGGATCATGACCTGAGCTAAAGGCAGATGTTCAACCACCAAGCCACCCACCCACTCCTCTGAGTCTCTATTTAATGCCACAGTTGAAGACATGTGTCATGCTACAGTAAGTTTCCGTAGGAGGATCAAAGGAATGAATCCGTCTTTGAAATTTGTCTGTTGGCACTTTAAAGTCCAAGGGGCTCCTGTGTGTGCAGAGTAATACTCTCTGCAACTTCCAGTATCAAGACAACTGATGCTCGATTTATCAAATTTACATGCCTAATAAAATTTAGAAGACAAAACTTTCTTCAACTACATTTTTACATTTAAATCCTGATTATAGGGCAGCCCGGGTGGCTCAGGGGTTTAGCACTGCCTTCAGCCCAGGGCGTGATCCTGGAGACCTGGGATCGAGTCCCACGTCCGGCTCCCTGCATGGAGCCTGCTTCTCCCTCTGCCTGTCTCTGTCTCTCTCTATGTCTCTCATGAATAAATGAATAAAATCTTAAAAAAAAATCCTGATTACAACTTTTATTTCTTCGGGGTGACAATAACAGAAAACCCTAACTTGGAGTGGCTTAAATAACAAGGAAATGTATTATCTCACAAAAGATGAAGCCTGAAGTGGGCTGTGGATGCAGTACATCTGGGCTCGAGCTCCGCTTTGTTGGGATTCCCTTGGTTCCGCCCTTGTCCATGTATTGGCAGCACTCCTAGGCTTGTCACAACGTGGCTACTGCAATGACATTATCATATCCAGACACAACATTTCAGAGAAGGAAGTGGGACTTTTATTTCCTTTTTGGGGAGGTGGGGAGACAAGACCATGGAAACCTCTCCCAGAAGTCCCACGGTGGACTTTTACTTACATCTTGGTCAGAGTTGTGCCACCTGCCTATTCCTAGACCAATCACTGGCAAGGAGAATGGGACTGCCATTTGGCTTTTACTAATTATCCCAGAGTGAATGAGGGTTCGGGAGTCCATCTTAATGATCACTACATAAACTTAATTAAACTCCCTTAAACAACCCAAATTATATTCATAACCTAGTAAGATCAATTCTTTGAACGTTTCAAACATCCTAACACACCAAATGGCAGACAGAAACACAAAAGTAGGGATGCCTGGGTGGCTTAGTGATTGAGCGTCTACCTTTAAATAAAATCTTGAAAAAAAAAAAAGAAAACACAAAGTAAAATAATCACAAAGGCTAGAACTACGTTTAAATCTAATTTTAAAATATACATATTTTAATTTTATTTATTTATTCATGAGAGACAGAGAGAGAGAGAGGCAGAGACACAGGCAGAGGGAGAAACAGGCTCCATGCAGGGAGCCTGATGTAGGACTCAATCCTGGACCCTGGGATCCCACCCTGAGCCAAAGGCAGATGCTCAACCGCTGAGTCACCCAGCTGTCCCTAATTTTAAAATATTGAAACCATAGGGACACCTAGCTGGCTCAGTCGGTTAAGCGTCTGCCTTTGGCTCAGGTTATGATCCTGGAGTCCCAGGATTGAGCTTGGCATTGGGCTCCCTGCTCAGTGGGGAGTCTACTTCTCCCTCTGCCCCTCACCCTACTCATACTTTCTGTCTCTTAAATAAATAAATAAATAAATAAATAAATAAATAAATAAATAAATAAAATCTTTAAAAATATATTAAAACCATAGATTTAATCTTTTCTTTTTTTTTTAGATTTAATCTTTTCATTACTCTGTGTTTATTTTGATATTTTTCTAGGGTTATAGTAATTTTATTAGTAGACCCCAAATTAAAACAATACCACTCCATATTGGCCAGGGTTGTAGGTTACTTAAGTTTGGCTATTTACATAGGTTGGAGTTATTTATAATTGATTCTTGGCTGGGGCCGGGGCCTTGTGGCCCCTTCTGAACCTGAGCTGCCAGACATCGGGCTGCCCCTACTTTCATAACAGCTTTACTAAGATAAAATTCACATACTATTACAACTGACCGTTTAAAATATACAATTCAATGGTTTTTAGTATCTTCAGAATTGTGCCACCATTACTACAATCAATGTTAAAACATTTTCATCGAGGGGCACCTGATTGTTTCAGTCAGTAGAGCATGTGACTCTTTATCTCAGGATCATGAGTTCAAGCCCCAAATTATACATGGAGCCTGCTTAAAAAACAAGAAAAGAAAAGAACATTTTCATCGCTACAATAATAAACTGGTTAGCATACGCCCTCCATTATCCCCCTCCTTTAAGCCCTAGGCAACCACCAATCTACTTTTTGTCTGCATGGCTTTGCCTATTCCGGGCATTTCATACGAGTGGAATCACACACGACATAGAAGTTTGACCCCTTTAATTAAAAAAATTTTTTTTTGACCCCTTTAAATCATTAAACCTTACTTGCTCCATCAGTGTTACTTGTCTGTCATGCCTATACCTTTCATAGGGGATTTCCTGAAATCATGTATTTTTAGATTTACAGTATTGTATAATTGGTTGTATTGCCTTTTGTTATGCATTTTTTAAAACGATTTTTTTTAAAGTATTTATTCATGAGAGACACACACAGAGAGAGAGGCAGAGACAGGCAGAGGAAGAAGTCGGCTCCTCTCAGGGAGCCTGATGTAGGACTACATTCCTAGACCCCAGGATCATGCCCTGAGCTGAAAGCAGACACTCAACTGCTCAACAGCTGAGCCATCCAGGAATCCCGCCTTTTGTTATGCATTGATGAAATTGTTTGGGATAACTGGAAATATAAACATGTCATATATTAGTTACTCCTTTCTTTCCTTTCTGCATGCTGTCCTTCCTTCCCTCCTTCCACAAATACAAATTGAGCATTTTCTCTGTATCAGATATTGTGCCACACACAGGGGATCTAACAATGAGCATGCAGGAGGCCCTTCTCTCCTGGACTTACAGTTGGGAAGAGGCCCCTGGCCCTTGTGCTGATAACATGAAGGGTATTATGTTGGTGTTGCTGAGTTACCATTCTAGAACTGTTCAATGGGCCCTTCAAGTAACTTCTTGCTCCTACCCATATTTTTCTCCATCTCTCCTACCATCTAACCCTTAAACATACCATCTTCATATGTAATTATCACCATTTATACAAACTTTTCCATACGTGTTGAATTATTCCCACAATAATAAATCATGAAATATGTAGGAGTTGCTTTGTTACCAAGTTTAACTTGATTACAACACTAAACTATTCATTTATTTTATATTTATACCAAGATTCTTACAAAAAAGGATTGGAATTGAAGAAGAACACAAGGCATTTATAAATAACCACGGTATAGATAATAACAGTTAACTGGAAAATCTTTCTTACAGTTGAATACTGTAATAAATACTGAATTTATTTTGGACCAAAAAAAAAAAAAAAACACAATTCAAACAAATTTGCATCAGTCAAGAAACATCTGAATGGTGATAGGTGATTCAAATAAAGATTATAAAAGAGAAGAGGTTATAATTATAGATTTGGCAAAAGGTTAAAAAAGGAAGTATATGGTATATTAAGGAAGTATATTTTTATGTTAGAACCAAAGTAATTTCCAGTTGGATAAAAATTGAAAGGTTTTTTTTTCTTTAAAGATTTATTTATTCATTTGAGAAAGAGAATGTCTCCTGGTGCAAGAGCACGCACATATGAGTGGGGGGAGGGGCAGTGGGCGAGGGAGAGAATCCCCACTGAGCAGGCAAACTCCATCCTCCTGGGATCATCACCTGAACCAAAGGCAGTTGCTTAACCAACTGAGCCACCCAGGCACCCCAAACTGATGGATTTAAAAGGAACAATCTTCAGATCTGTCACCTGGAAATAACTTTATTCACTACCAAATACAACATCCAGATTTTGGATTCTCTTATGTTCCTTAAACAGAAACCAAGGCTTTTTGAAGCACAGTCAATTCCATGTCTTAGAGCGGGGGAAAATCAGGAGAGGCTTGTCACGTCTAAGAAAAGGATGCTTCCAAAAATATTTGAAATCGTGCTAATTGCACAATGAAGCCATAGAGGGATCCCACTGGCCATGTCATGATTCTTTTGAGCGTCAAAGAGAACAATAATTACAGTTAATGATTATATATATATATATATTTAAATATTTTATTTATTTATTCATGAGAGACACAGAGAGAGGGAGAGACACAGGCAGAGGGAGAAGCAGGCTCCCAGGAGGGAGCCCAATGCGCGACTCGATCCTGCGACTCTGGGATCACGCCATGAGCGGAAGACAGAGGCTCAATTGCTGAGCTACCTGGGCATTCCTAATGATTACATGTGTAAAACTCCATGAATCAAAGTGAGAAGTTTAAAAGAAGTAAGTATTTAAAAAGTAACTCGAGAGCAGTCCGGGTGGCCCAGTGGTTTAGCGCCGCCTTCAGCCCAGAGCGTGATCCTGGAGTCCCGGGATCGCGTCCCACATCGGGCTCCCAGCATGGAGCCTGCTTCTTCCTCTGCTCGTGTCTCTGCCTCTCTCTGTGTCTGTCATGGATAAATAAAAAAATAAAAATAAAAAGTAACTCTAATATAAAAGCAGGAGATATATACATAATAAAATGTATTGGCATCCCTGGGTAGCGCAGCGGTTTAGCGCCTGCCTTCGGCCCAGGGTGTGATCCTGGAGTCCTGGGATCGAATCCCACATCGGGCTACCTGCAGGGAGCCTGCTTCTCTCTCTGCCTATGTCTCTGCCTCTCTCTCTGTGTGTGTGTCTCTCATGAATAAATAAAATAAAATCTTAAAAAAAAGTATTAAAATTTTTATCAATTTTTAAAGTAGATGTTAATATTTTTGGCTGTTTTGTCTCTTCTGTTATGTATATTCTGCATATAAAATATAAATAGGTATTTCTGTGTAATGAGGGAAGAGTGTATGCAGTGAACTGTGAGGAGGCCAAAAGTTACGAAAAAAAGCAGAAATTGTACTAAGAACAGGAAAAAAAAAGATTAACTTCATGGTCACATAATTACCAAGTTAAAAAAAAGGGGGGGGGGGTGTCCAAGATGGTGCTTTAATCAAATATCAGAAAGAAGTTTATGATTCCATAAACTCAGTCCTTTGCTTCCCAGGAGGTAAAACCTTTGGATGACTCTACTAACATATTGAAAGTTAGATCCCGGAAAAATGGGGAAAGATTGGAAATATAGGAAGGAGCAAGAGGAATGAGCAGGTCTGGAATGGTAACTAAGTAACACCCACATGGTTCCCTTCAAGTCACCAGCAGAAGGGGCAGAGCTTCCTCCTAACCATGAGTCTATGTGGCGAAGGGTTACCTGCAAGCTCACTGTTGGATTCCCAGCACCTGGCACAATCCCTGGTACAGAGAAGGTACTCAATGCTTATTTGTGGAGGAAAAAAATAAGAAGGAAAGGAAGGCACAGAGGAAGAAAGGAAAGGAGTGAAAAATAAAGATGTGGTTTGTTTTCTTTTTCTTTCTTTCTTTCTTTCTTTCTTTCTTTCTTTCTTTCTTTCTCTCTCTCTCTCTCTCTCTCCCTCCCTCCCTCCCTCCCTCCCTCTCTCTCTCTTTTCCTTTCTTTCTTTCTTTCTTTCTTTCTTTCTTTCTTTCTTTCTGTCTTCTTTTTCTTTCTCTTTTTTCTTGGATATTGCTGGTTTTCTCCCTATCTTTACCAAGGTATAATTGACAAATAAAAATTGTATAGGGATCCCTGGGTGGCACAGCGGTTTGGTGCCTGCCTTTGGCCCAGGGCGCGATCCTGGAGACCGGGGATCGAATCCCACGTCGGGCTCCCGGTGCATGGAGCCTGCTTCTCCCTCAGCCTATGTCTCTGCCTCTCTCTCTCTCTCTATGACTATCATAAATAAATAAAAATTGAAAAAAAATATTTTAAAAACATTGTATATATTTAAGGTATATGACTCTATGTTCTGATATACACATTATTTATTTATTTATTTATTTATTTATAAGATTTTTTTTAAAGATTTTATTTATTTATTCATGACAGACACAGACACACACACACACACACACAGAGGCAGAGACACAGGCAGAGGGAGAAGCAGGCTCCATGCAGGGAGCCCAACGTGGGACTCGATCCCGGGGTCTCCAGGATCAGGCCCTGGGCTGAAGGTTAAACCACTGAGCCACCCGGGGCCACCCCTACACAATTTAAAAAATAATTGTCAGGGGCATCTGGCTGGCTCAGTCAGAAGAGCATGTGATTGTTGATTTTGGGGTCATGGATTTGAGTCCCATGTTAGGTGTAGAGATTACTTAAATAAATAAATTTAAAAAATACACTAAAAAAAATTGCCACAGTCGAGCTAATAAACATGCACGTCATCTCACCTTGCTACCTTTTTCTTTTCTTTTTTTTTTTTTTTGGTGTTGAGAACATTTAAGATCTACCCTTTTATCAAATTTCAAGTGTACAATACAGTATTATAAACTATATTCACATTGCTATACAGTTGATCTCCAGAACTTATTTACCTTGTAAAACTTTGTACCCTTTGACCAACGTCTCCCTATTTCCTCCTTCCCCCAATCCTTGGCAACCACCATTCTACTCTCCACTTCTATGAGTTTGACTTATATTAGATTCACATATAAGCGAGATCATGTAGTATTTGTCCTTTTGTGTCTGGCTTAGTTCAGTTAGTATAATGTCTTCCAGTTTCACCCATGTTGTCACAAATGTCAAGATTTCCTTCTTTGCAAAGGCTGAATAATATTCCATTATTTATATATATATATTTCCCCATTAAATATAGTCTTATATATACACACATATATATAGTTATAGATACATATAATATATAATACACACACACATTTTCTTTATCCATTCACCTGTCAATGGACTTAGGGAGTTTTAGGTTGTTTCCCTAGTGTGTCTGCTGTCAACAATGCTGCAATGAACATGGAAATACAGGTATCTCTCCAAGATACTGATTTCATTTCCTTTGGATGTATACTCAGAGTGAGATTGCTGGATTATAAGATGATTCTATTTTTAATTTTTTGAAGAAATTCCAAACTTTTTCATAATGGTTATACCAGAAAAAAGATTTTTGATGTCTCTCCCAGAAGGAGAAGATGGATGGAAAGTGATGTCCTCTTCTCTACTACTCTCTTCATCAGTTTCCTGTGTGCAGTCTGAGGGCCTAAATTGTTCTGTCCTTGCTGAGAGTCAGTAAAGGGGAAGAAGAAAGAAGGATATTCAACCTGAAACTGAACTACAACTAGGACATCATTGTTTGGCTTGTCCTAGTTCCCAGAATTTCTAGGTATGCATGGCTTTTGAGTTAGAAGTTTCCAGCAGATTCAAACCTGGATGCCCCCTATTAAAAATGAGGGGTAGAGGCTCCTGGGTGGCCCAGTCAGTTAAGTGTCCGACTCTTGATCTCAGCTCAGGTACTGATCTCAGGGTCATGAGTTCAAGCCTGTGTTGGGCTCCATGACCAATGTGGAGCCTACTTAAAGGACAAATAAAGTAAAATAAAAAATAAGGGGATCCCTGGGTGGAGCAGTGGTTTGGCGCCTGCCTTTGGCCCAAGGCGCAATCCTGGAGACCCGGGATCGAGTCCCACATCGGGCTCCCAGTACATGGAGCCTGCTTCTCCCTCTGCCTGTGTCTCTGCCTCTCTCTCTCTCTCTCTCTCTCTCTGTGGCTATCATAAATAAATTAAAAAATTAAAAAAAAATAGGGGGTGGGAAGGAGGGAACCACAGTTCACTGAAATAGGAATTCAGAGGGGCTTTATAGCTGCTTTCAACTCTCTCCTCTCCTTCTCTTCCTCAAGCTGAAGTAATTAGCCAGGGTGGTTACATACAACTGAAGTTTTCTTTACCATTCCCAAGTAGACTGAAAGTTTATCCATTGTAGATTAATTTACACTTAGAGATTAACACTCAATAACTGGCTAAAGGTAGAGAAGCATTGGTCATTCAAACCCAAATGTGGATCGATTTAACTTAGATTGCTTTCCTACTCTCAGAAGAAGAGGAGTTTTGATGGAGAGGGTGGAGGGAAAGGATCAAGAATTAACTCAAGGATGAGGGACACTCTGAAGGGAGAGTGGAGCTGGTTAGGGAGGCTTTGGACCTCTCTAGCTGCATTTTCTTAGCCCTTTTAAAAGGATTCCTCTTCAAACCACTCCTTAAATTTTGGTGTTCCCTGGGCTCTAGACCCTTGTCTGATCTTCTACTTCTTCTGTCTGTTCTCTTCCACTCATCTACTTGTATTGTATATCTGGGCTGGATATCACCCATAAGCCCTCAGATCACACCCTTGCTATTGACCATAGGAACCATGTACAAATCAAGCACTGCTTCAGGCTCTGCCTCCTACCTTTGTGTTTGGAGCTTTGGTTTGGCTGCTCTCCCTGATTTCTACCCCACTGCTTTTATACCAAATTCCCCTACTCTCTGTCGAGTCATTTTACCAGAAGTGAAATCTAGTAGATTTTTACTCATTTGGAAGCTTTTGTATTCAGTATCATCTAAAAAAAAAAAAAAAAAAAAATCTCTTGGGTCATTTTTCTGACTGCAAAGACCAAGGTGTCTTAGCCTATGTTTCTGAAACCAATTCTGATGTGTAGTTTTTTTCCCCCTACACCAAGCAATTCTCCAACACCAGCTGGTGTCAGTTCTACATGGTCTTCTGGTAGACAGCATCAGATGCCACAGGTTAAGGGTTCAGTCCCACAAGTCAGATGCTAATCACCAGTCCAAGCACAAGTTATTACCAGTGCTTCTGACAGACTAGCTGGAAATCAGAGGTTCCTACACGCCTCTTCCTTGGGTCCAATTGCTTTGCTAGAGTGGCTCACATAACTCATGAAACCAGTTTATTTACTAGATTACTGGCATATTACAAAAGATTTTAAGGAATGTGAATGAACAGCCGTATGAAGAGATACATAGGGAGAAGTCTTATACACAGAAGCTTCTGTTTCTCTGGAGTTTGGGGCCTTGCATGTGGGCGTGTTCTGGTTCACCAACCCAAAAACTCTTCAAACCTTGTCTTTTGGGCTTTTATGGAGGATTCATTACATAGACATGAATTATTAAATCATTGGCCATTGGAGATAGATTAAATCTCCAGCACTTCTCCTCTCCCTAGGAGGTTCCAACCTTCTAATGGTACGGTTGGCTCCCTAGCCTTAGGTGCTCTCCAAAAGTTCATTAACATGACAAAAACAATTTAATCACACTCATCACTTAGGAAATTCATGGGTTTTAGGAGTTCTGTGTCAGGGATTGGATGAAGACCAAATACAGTTGACCCTTGTACAACACAGCTCTGAACGGCATGGGTCCACTTACACGTGGATACTTTTTGTTTTTTTTTTTAAACATTTAAAAAAATTCTTTATTTATTTATGATAGTCACAGAGAGAGAGACAGAGACATAGGCAGAGGGAGAAGCAGGCTCCATGCACCGGGAGCCCGATGTGGGATTCGATCCTGGGTCTCCAGGATCGCGCCCTGGGCCAAAGGCAGGCACTAAACCGCTGCGCCACCCAGGGATCCCGTGGATATTTTTTTGATACTGTAGGTACTAGAAATGTATTTTCTTTTCCTTATGACTTTCTTAATAACATTTTCTTTTCTTTAGCTTACTTTATTGTGAGAATTCAGTATATAATACGTATACAAAATATATGTCCACTGTTTACGTTATTGGTAAGGCTTCCAGTCAACAGTAGGCTATTGGCAGTCATATTTTGAGAAGGTCAAACACGGGATCCCTGGGTGGCTCAGCAGTTTAGCGCCTGCCTTTGGCTCAGGGCGTGATCCTGGAGCCCTGGGGTTGAGTCCCACATAGGGCTCCCTGCGGGAAGCCTGCTTCTTCCTCTGCCTGTGTCTCTGCCTCTCTCTCTTTGTCTCTCATGAATAAATAAATAAAACCTTTAAAAAAAAAAAAAGAAAGTCAAACTCTATGTGGATTTTCAGCTGTAAGGTGGTCGAGGCCCCTACTCCCCCACATTGTTCAAGGATCAGCTATGTACATATTTCTTTTTATTTTTTAAGATTTTACTTATTTATTTGAGAGAGAGTGAGAGAGGGAGAAAGAAGACAGAAGGAGAGGGAGAGGGAGAAGTAGACTCCCCGCTGAGCAAAGACTACCCCCCCCCCAACTCAGGGCTATATCCCAGGACTCTCTGAGATCATGACCTGAGATAAAGGCAGATGCTTAACCCACTGAGCTACCTAGGCACCCTTAGCCAAAATACCATTCTATATTCCTCCTTCTCCTTCATCTCCCACAGGCTTATTTATTTATTTATGTAGGCTTTTATACTTCTGCACATTCAGCTACCTCTTTCTGGAATGCCCTTCCTTCTCCTCTCCAGCTGTCTATCAATTTTTATTAATTTTCAAGACTCAATCTCCACCTTTGAGAAGCCTACCCTTATCCCTATCCTCAGTGGGTAATGTTGACATTGATATTCATGCAGTCAGTGGGTCAGTAGAGCTGGTTTTGGTCTCAGTAGAAGATCATGAAATCAGGATATTCTATAGAACACTGGGCTCAGCCTAAACTCCGGCTACTGTTGTCTGAGATGCTTTAAGAATTAGTCCTGTCACATAGGTCTGATCATTAAAAGATCAAATTTTGCTGCTTTTGCACCTTGAGCAAAAGACCCAACCCTAAAGCCTTAGAGGTTTCAGTCCTTATTGGCATCAGAACTCTATTATTATAATCTCCTTCTTGTTCGTCATTACTGCCCCTCCCATTTGGATAGGCTTTCATGATTATGGGTGCTTTCACAGATGGTATCTTATTTGTTCCTTACAATAACTCACTCCTGTGAGGCAGAGAGGGTTATTGTTTTTCCTAGTTGACTGCAATTTCCTCTAGCTCTTTGGATGTGGAGTGGGCCTGACTCCCTGGGGTGCTACTTAAATTCTGGGACCAGTTTATGAAATTTCCCAGAAAGCTTCCCCTCGTCCCCAAAAGAGCTGCGGGTGTAATGGCAGTAATGAAGATGCTATCAGCAGCTGAGTGGGCAGGGGCTGGACACCACTCCCACATCTGCAGCTTCAGGCACAGTCGTTCAGCATTTCTGCTTCTTGCTGCTAGATTGTGCCACTGATTATAGAGCAGTTTCAGAGCCTGAGAAAGATAAGAGCTCTACAGACTTGACAGGCCTAGGTCTCCTGCCTGTATAGCCTCAGATGCTAACCTGTCCAATTTCTTCTCATATCTCTGCTCTTGTCATTGTTCTCTACATTCCACACTAGTGGAGTTGGGGTTGCTTGGGGTTCTTGACTAAACCATGCTTTGTCTAGACTGTTTTCTGTGTGGAAGTTTCTTCTCTCACTTTTGCTCAGTTAGCTGCGACTCAGCCTCATCGTCACTCCTCTTTTGCAGCCTTCCCTGTTCTCAAGAGAGCAGCATATTCACCTGTACACATACTTTCCCTTTGTAACCCTTAGCAGAAAAAACACAGGATGGTCTGGAATGCAGTCCAAGGGGAGGGAGTGCCATTTGTTTGCAACACTTAGAAGCCACAAGTATTAGCTATAATTAAGCTAGTCCTGAATAAAAGAACAAAGTCTCTCTAGCCAAAAGTATTTGAAAAGCTTTCAAGTCCTTTATCTACACCTTTCAAATGCTATGGAGCTATAAAGTCTTCCATGAGATTTGTTAGAATGCCCCTTTTCTCACCGATTGCCTTCACATACTAGAGCAGCTTTTCCTTTCTTCTCAACAACTATGGTTGAGTTGTGGCTCCTCCCCACTCCTGCCCTCGCCCCCACCACCGATTTTGCACTGTGATCTTCTTTTCCTCCTTTTTTTCTTCCTAATTCTCCATGACAAAAAGAGTTTAAGAACTAGTCTGGGAAGGTAGGAATCTCCTGGAAGGCAGGGGAGGGGAAGAATGTGTAGGCCAGACCAGAATCTTCTCTGGTGGGCAGGGGAAGGAAACATTATGTTGGGAACATTATCTTTTCACTGTTGTTCAGTTATCTAATGCTATATAACAAACCACTCAAAACATAGTGGCATGAAACAACTATCATTTCATTTTGGTCATGATTCAGTGGATCAGAAGTTTGGGCAGGGCAAAGAAAGGACGGTTTGTCTTTGCTTTCCAATGTCTGGGGCCTCAGCTGTGTTGACCCCAAAATGGCTGGAGATGGCAGGGACAGCTTGACTGGGGTCGTATGTCTGGGTTCTTTTCCATGTAGTATCTGCTGGGACTAGAATGTCTATGATGGTTCCTTCTTTCATATAGCTAATGTCTAGGCTGGTATGGTTGAAACAGCTGGGATCTTGCCAGCATTGTTTTCTCTTTTAAGCGACTCTTCCATGTGGCCTTAGCTTCTCACAGCATGGCAGCAAGGTTCCAAGAGGCAGCATTCCAAGAGTAAGAATTCCAAGAAATCCAGGTGAAAGCCAGGTTTTTTGTGACCTGGTTCAGAAGTCCCAGGCTTTTACTTCTGCCACATTCTGTTGATCAAACAAGCCACTCAGTCCAGCTCATATCCGAGGGGAGGGGAATTAGATTTACCTCTTCATATTTAGAACACTTTGGACCCATAGAGAAAGAGTTAATTGGTGCCATCTTGGAGACCATCCACCATAGTCCTCGCTTCATCCCAGCCACTACGATTCATGTCCCTTTCATGGAATCGCCTTGAAGTCCAAGATTGCCTCAAAGTCAGGTCTAGGTGTATGAGGTTCCTTGACTGGAGCTCTTCTTCATCTGAAGAACTGTGAATTAAAGAGACAAGTGTGTCCCACACCTGCTACTGAAAAATATGGGATAATGCTTCTTTTTTCTTTTTTTTTTTTTTGAGCTAATGTTTATTATTGTTTGAAGCTAAATTTAGGGTTAACTGGTTACACAGTAATAGATAACTAATATAATCTGTCAAGTTCCAAAACAGTCTTTTCATGACATCATTCTGCTTTAAAATTTGTTTGGATTATGAGAATTGAGATTGAGGAAGAAATGGGAATTTGGGTCCTAGTTATGTGAATATATATATATATAGCTTTGAAATACCTGTTTGGTGCTAACAGATACTGAGAGAACCATCTAGTGGTTAAGCTGAATCCTGAGAATTAGGAGGGTTTCATTTTTTTGTCACTTCCCCGGGGAAAGCTGAGTTGGCATTCAGAAATTAAAGGTTGAATCATGTTTTTCCTTACAGGCAGATTTGGACTGGAGTTGGGGAGGGTAAATGATAAAAGTGATACTAGCATGTCAAGAAAAGTGGTAAAGTGGGGTAGGGCCTCAAGGTTCCTCACAGCGAGGCACCAGCAGTCTCTCCTCTTCCACCCCTCTAGGCTATCTTTTCCTCTGGCCCGCTAAATTCCCTTTAGTCTCTAGCTCATTGAGCACTTCTTTCCTTTTCTGCTTTTTCCCACCTCCCCTTCCTAATGATGACCTTTCCCTTCTTTATAAGGTGCATATGTGTGCATTCAGGAACATAATAGAGGAAAACAAAACCAAACTCGAAATGAGAATGATCTTTTGAAAAGTCTTGGTATTTGTTCTTCTGTCCATGTTGTCCAGATTTAGTCTTGGATTGGAGAGGCAAGGCACTGACTGTGCCTGGTGACTTCATCGGTTTGGAGTCAGCCAGCAATCCTTATTATCCTAGGATGTGAACACTGAGAAGAACCCCTGCAGAACATCTGGTGCAACGTGTTCATCTATATGTGAAGAATCTGAAGCCCCCAAAGCTCAGGTGACCACACTTAACAGATACTAATTAAACATCTACGATGAAGAGGACGCCTTCATAGGCTTGGATGTGTTCTTTTAAATGGTCCACCCATTCTGACTAGTAAAATAGGTGGAGTGATTTGCTGGGACTCTCTCATTAACTATTGTGCAAGCACAGAAACACCAGGAACAGCACACTGACCAGCGGCAAACCCTTAAGTTGTGTACTGACCCTCGAGAGCTGAGGGTTAGGAAGCAAAGCATGCCTGACTCTGTGGCTTCTAAACCAACCTTAACCCTCGGCTCCAGGCCCCCCACAGCCCAAAGAAACGTGTGAAAAATGAATAAAACCCTTCCCTCCGAAGTCCCTCCTGCCTCCCCTCCCCCTCCCCCGGCTGGGATCAGCGCTGGCCTTGGAGCCCCTGCTCGGGGACTTTTCAGTTCTCCTCAGACACTGGCGCGTCCGCGGGACACACGCGGGGCTTTTTTTTTTTTTTTTTTCTTACTGCGAGGCGCGGGCTGCGGGCTGCTCACCCCGACTCTCGTATTTTAACTCGGAATGAGGGTCTTGCTCGGTGGGCACGCAAGCCCCGAAGCAGGCCCGAGGCGGCCTGGGGAACCCGAGCGACCTGCGGGGTGGTGCTCCGCCGGCAAGAGCGCGGGGAAGGCCCGCACTCCTCCCCGCGGGGTGGGAAGCCCCGTCCGCCCGGTGCGCCCGCTCGGCCCGCTCCGCGCCTGGCTCCCGGCGGACGCCGAGGGGGCGGGGCCTGGCGGGGGCGGGGCCTGGCGGGGGCGGGGCCTGCGCGGTCAGGTGACTGAAGAGCGGGCGGCCGTGGCTGCGGCGGCGGAGGGGCGTCAGACTCGCCCGAGGGTCGGCGAGGCGGGCTGGCAGTCGGGGGAGCCACGCGGCGGCTATGGGGGGCTTGAAGGACGAGCTGCTCAAGGGCATCTGGCACGCCTTCACCGCGCTCGACCTGGACCACAGCGGCAAGGTCTCTAAGTCCCAGCTCAAGGTGGGCACCCCGCCCGGGTCCGGTCCCCCTCCGACCCTCCCGCGTGCGCTCTCCCCCCCCCCCCCCCCCGCCCCCCGCCAGGTGGAAGCCGGCCCCGGCGGGCGGCACCCCAGGAAGGGGCGGGCAGGAATGCGGCCGGGCGGCCTGCTCCGCGCTGAGGGGCCAGAGACCGGGATTCGGTGGTTCAGCCTCCCTGCTGCCTTCGGGCGGTGCCCTCGGGCGGGTGGGTAGGCCCTTCGGGGCCCCTCGTGAGCGGTGGGGGGCGGGGCGGGGGGGTGTGTTAGGCGGGGATGGGGTCTGAGGAGCCGGGCTCCTGTTGGCGAAGGGAGGGGGGCAGAAAGTCGCAGAGTCGGAGCGGCGGTGGGAAGCTGGCTTAGGCAGCACGCCCGGAGTACCGTCGCCCTCTGGAAGAGGAAGGGACTTGCCCAAGATCACTGGGGCACAGCCTTGTGCCGAGCGCGCGCTCCACAGCCGGGCGGCCCCGAAACGGCCAGCTGCGGCCGAGGCAGCCTGGCTGTTCAGAGGAGGGAGAAGTGCCCAGAGCCTGGCCTCCAGCCGCTTCCTCCTTTGGGGGCTTTGGTGGTGGGAGACGCTCTCTGACTTGTGAGAAAGACCTCCCGGCCCAGGGGCTTCAGGTCAGTCTCGCGTGTGCTGTGTCCCGCAGGGACCTTCGTTCCCGGTGAGGAGCCCCGATCTCTCTGCCAGAGGCTTTATTGTGACTGCCAAAGACCCCAATTGAGAGTATAGGGTATAAATAAAGGAATGCTTGTAAATTGAGTAACCCCAAGCCGGGAAAGTGGCACTTAGCCAGGAGAAATTGGCAGCTTCTTGAAAGTATAAAATATAGAAACAGACAAGAAGAGCCATTCACAGGCATTTTCTAATATCCACATTTTGGATCTGAATGTCTGGTTTTCTTAGCCTCTTCTGAGAATGAGTTTCTGAAGATTGGGTTTGCTTTGTTTATTTTGTGCAGTAATCAGGAGGTTTTTATGAGTAGTGGCTTTGATGCCAGTAGGATTTAGCATTTGCTTTTCTCCTTCCCCATCTTCCTTTCACACTCCTCCCTTCTCATTCATAAAATTATAGTTTGGAAGGGTTCAGAGAGATCATTCTCTTAATGCTTATTTTACTTCTAAATTAACTACAGTAAAATTGACTTTTTCGGTGTACAGTTTTATGAATTTTAACACACGTATAAATTTCTGTAACTGCTACCAAAATCGGGTTTCCATCAGTTCTGTCATCCCAGAAAGCTTCATGTTGCCCTCTCCACCTCCAGCTGGGGTGAACCAATGGTCTGGTTTGTTCTTAATTGCTATAGTTTTGTCTTTTTCCACAGTGTCATGTAAATGAAGTAATTTGGTATGTAACCTTTTGATACTGGCTTCTTTTACTCAGGGTAATGACTTAGAGATTCACCCATGTTATTGTGTGTATGTGTTAATCATTCCTTTTTTATTAAATAATCCATTGTATGGATGTACCCAAGTTAATCCAGTCACCTTTGAACATATGTGTTGTTTCCCCTTTTTGGTGATTATGAATAGAGCTGTGTTTTACTTTTTACTGTTTTTACTTTTAATTTACCTATACCACCATATTTAAAGTGAATTTATTATAGATCACTTGTAATTGGGTCTTGTTTTTTAATCCATTCTTGCAATCTCTTGTTTTTTCATTGTTGTGTTTAGACCATTTACATTTAATGTAATTATTGATATGGTTAGATTTAAGGCTACTAATTTTACTATTTGGTTTCTGTTTTCCAATTTTTGTTCCACTGTTTCTTCTTTCTTTCCTTCTTTCAGATCATTTGAATATATTTTAGTATTTCATTTTAATACTGTGCCCAATGCTAGGGGTGGTAGTAGAGGTGGGGGGACAAATCTTTGCCTTCAAGGAGTTTAAATTTTGGTAGGCAAATTAAGAAAATAATCAAGTATTAGAGATGGTTGGTTCTTTCTCTCAATTATATTACTCGGTTACCTTATCCTTAAGAAATGTAAAATCTGATGGTTGAGATAAATAAATATAATTGGATAGAGGATGTTGAGTGGATTAGAAGATAAGGGGCCATGAGATTTTAAAGGAAAAGGTGATTAGTTTTTTACTGGTGAGATTATTTCATGAAAAAAAGCTTCTTTGAAATAAACTTGAAAACAATCAGGATGTGATCATATAGAAATGCAGGAGGGAAAGCTAAGCCATTCTATTCATTTATTCATTCATTGGATATTTGTTGACTGCTGGTAGTTCCAAGGCATCCCTGTCCTCTATTGCAGCAGTCTGGAATTAATCAGACATTTATGGGGACTTCTCTGTAATTTATTTTGATTGCAGTGTAATGTATGAGTGAGTGTATGTTTGTATATTTAAGAGTTGGGGATCCCTGGGTGGCTCAGCGGTTTAGCGCCTGCCTTTGGCCCAGGGCATGATCCTGGAGTCCCCGGATTGAGTCCCGCGTCGGGCTCCCGGTATGGAGCCTGCTTCTCCCTCTGCCTGTCTCTCTCTCTCTCTCTCTCTCTGTCTCTGTGTGTCTATCATGAATAAATAAATAAATCTTTAAAAATAAGAGAGAGTTATTGCTGGTGATAAAGCAATAGAAATAGATTGTGGTTAATGCACAGAGAGGACTTTTAGTACCAGGCTAGTGAGGTAGGTGCCATAGAGCCTCCAAGTTTTTGGAGAGGTGATGGACCATGATAAGAAGTGCACTTTAGGAAATCACTTGGGCTGTAGCATGTGACCTGGGTTAGAGTGGATTGGACATGTTGGAATTAGGAAACCATTGCAGTAGTCTTGATGAGAGGTAATAGGGGTGGAGGTGGTGAGGATGGACGAATGGGAGATGGTGAGCGAAGGAATTTTGCTGTCTACTAGCCTGGACTCATGATTGGGTGTGAGGAGAAATGAAAAGGACAGAGTCAGAAATGTTTCAGATTTCAACTGTGGATGACCAATGGATACTCGTGGTTTTTAATAGAAACAGGAAAGTTATCAAAAGGAGCTGTTTAGAGAAGAAACGAAAGTTAACTTTGAACATGTAGGGTTTTATTTATATTGTTTTGTTTTTGAGGCCCTTGTTGGAGATGATGTCCTTGGCAAGGGTGGGGCTGTCAGTACAGGATCTAGTAGTTTGAAACTTGGAAAAAAAGAGAGGAAAGATTAATTGATGGCCTTGGGGAATGGCTAGAGTATGTGGTGAGAGGAAGAATAGAAGTCAAGGGAATGGAAACAAGAGTAAGAACCACTTCAGAGCAGCACTGGAACTGAAGGAGAAGAGTTTTCAAGGAAGACATGATCTCTTATTTTTGAGAGTTAAGCTGTTATTTTTATTGTTCTATACACATATTTTGGAGATTGTAATGAGAGTGACTCATTTCTTTTTTTTTTTTAAAGATTTTATTTTTTATTTATTCTTGAGAGACAAGCCAGAGGGGCAGAGACATAGGCAGAAGAAGAAGCAGGCTCCTTAAAAAAAAAAAAAAAAAAAAAAAAAGAAGCAGGCTCCTTGTGGGGAGCCTGATGCGGACTCAATTCCAGGACCCCGGGATCATGACCTATGCTGAAGGCAAATGCTCAACCACTGAGCCACTGAAGTACCTCTACATATTTCTTCTTTATTTTTATTTATTTATTTTTTTTTAAAGAAAGATTTTATTTTATTTATTCATGATAGAGACAGAGAGAGGCAGAGACACAAGCAGAGGGAGAAGCAGCCTCCATGCAGGGAGCCCGACGTGGGACCTGATCCCCGGTCACCAGGATCACACCCCGGGCTGAAGGCAGGCGCTAAACCGCTGCGCCACCCGGGCTGCCCCATATTTCTTCTTTAAAGAGAAGTTGTGAAAACTTTAGAATATTGGCATCATCTTGGGAATAAATTCATTTTTTACTTTTAGGAGATTATTTTGCAGTATAGTACTCATTTATTTTATTTTTTAAAGATTTTATATATTTATTCATGAAGAGACACAGAAAGAGAGATCGCGCGAGAAGCAGAGACACAGCAGAGACAGAAGCGGGCTCCATGCAGGGAGCCTGACATGGGACTCGATCCCGGGTCTCCAGGATCAGGCCCTGGGTTGAAGGTGGTGCTAAACCACTGAGCCACCCGGGCTGCCCAATATAGTACTCATTTAGATAGATGTGTTTGAGTCACTGCTATAATTAGTAAATTTTGGGGTGCTTGGGTGTCTATCCTCTGCTCAGGTCATGGTCTCTGGCTCCTGGGATGGAGCCCTGCCTCATATCTGTCTCCCTGCTCAGTGGGGAGTCTGCTTCTCTCTATCCTTCTACCCTGTTCCCTACTCATGTGCACATGCGTGTGCGTGGTCTCTCAAATGAATTAATAAAATATTTATTTATTTATTTATTTATTTATTTATTTATTTTTTAAAAACAAATTCTTTTTTTAAGATTTTTAAAAATTTATTTACAGAGAGAGAGAGAGAGAAAGGCAGAGACACAGGCAGAGGGAGAAGCAGGCTCCATGCAGGGAGCCCGACGTGGGACTCGATCCCGGGTCCCCAGGATCACGCCCCTAGCCGAAGGCGGCGCTAAACCACTGAGCCACCCGGCTGCCCAATATAGTACTCATTTAGATAGATGTGTTTGAGTCACTGCTATAATTAGTAAATTTTGGGGTGCTTGGGTGTCTATCCTCTGCTCAGGTCATGGTCTCTGGCTCCTCGGATGGAGCCCTGCCTCATATCTGTCTCCCGGCTTAGTGGGGAGTCTGCTTCTCTCTATCCTTCTACCCTGTTCCCTACTCATGTGCACATGCATGTGCGTGGTCTCTCTCAAATGAATTAATAAAATCTTTAAAAAAATTAGCAAATATTTTCTTTCAGTTTCTCCAGTTTAGTACAAAAAAACTTATGTTTTATACCTAATTTTTATTAATAGCATATTTAACATATTTAGCATAAATTAACAACGTAAGTTATTATTTTGTTGTTGCAAACATAGACTTTCATTGAATTTATCAACAAGATAAAAATATGGAAACCAGAATTTGAAAACCATTTGTGACTTGTATAAGCTACTATAGAGGCAAGATGTTGAGGTTGTTTAGTCACAGTGTAGGTCACTGTCTTCCTGATCTTCATTAATGTACCCTTCCCCTCCCCCCAAGCCCCTGCTCCCTGTACCCTCCAACAAAAGGGGAACCACCTCTGCCTCACTTTTTTTTTTGCCTCACTTTTCTTAACTTTGATTCTTTCTCTTCCTTTCTCATTCCCTATGATCTCCCAGGGTTCTTTCTTGCAGTCTGCACCCTCTGTAGGAAACCTCTGTCTCTTGGGCTCCAGTTGTGCCAATTTTGACTCCCCACCTGAGTTGCAGCCATATGAGTCTTTACCCCTCACCACACTCAGACTGTGTACCCTTATAGGAGTCATCAGCTGTATTAGTTTAATATGGAATGAGATTGTTAGAAGGCAACTCATTTTTTAAAATTTTTGTATTGATTTGGTATTACTCTGTTTTTCAGGCTGGATACAGAGGGACATTAAACTGAATTATTTTGAGTTAAGCTTTTCCTTTTTTTTTTTAAAGATTTTATTTATTTACTCATGAGAGACACAGAGAGAGAGAGATGCATAGACACAGGCAGAGGGAGAAGCAGGCTCCATGCAGGGAGCCCGACGCGGAACTCCATCCTAGGTCTCTAGGATCACACTCTGGGCTGCAGGCGGCGCTAAACCGCTGGGCCACTGGGGCTGCCCGAGTTAAACTTTTCCTAATTGTGTACTCATCTATTTGTTGGCTGAAGTAGATATGGTGGGGGAAAAGTCTTCACAAACATTCTCTGCTTGCTTTTAAACTTGTATTTATGGACACTTGGGTGGCTCAGTCAGTTAAGTGTCTGCCTTTGGCCCAGGTCATGATCCCAGGGTCCTGGGGTCTAGCTGCAAAGCAGCTTCCTGCTCAGCAGGGAGTTTGCTCCTCCCTCTTCCTCTGCTCCTGCCCTCTTTCTCTCTCTCTCTCTTGCATATGCATGCTCATTCTCTCTAATAAATAAATAAAATCTTTAAAAAACCCTTGTATTTATGAATAGTTTTTTTTCCTTAGAATAAACTATAAGACTATTACTGTTTTGAATTCAATTTTAATATACCCTGTAACTGATGTGTGAGAATAAAAAACTACTGAGTGATTGATGGACACATACCTATAGGAAGGTGCTAGGTATATTTAGGTAGCTGAATAAATAGAATTGAATTGAATGTTACTTTTTTTTTTCACCCATTTTTTTCTCTTGGTTTGTTTTGGTGTTTATGTCCTGCTTTTGTGTGTATTTTTTAAAAATTTTATTTTTAATTAATCTCTACATCCAATGTGGGGCTTGAGCTTACAACCTCAAGATCAAGAGTCACAGACCACTGACTCAGCCAGCCAGGCACCCCTGTGTGTGTGTGTGTGTGTGTGTGTGTGTGTGTGTGTGTGTATATATATATATATATATATATATATATATATATATATTAATGAGGGATATTTGTGTATAGATTATGTTAGGAAACCATATTAATATGCCATCTGAAGCAGACTTTCTTTTAGGTTTTGATATCAATTTGCAGAAGTCCATGGAAATAGGTATAGGGCATATTAGTTGAATTAGAGGCAATAATTATTCTCTACTTTTTTTTTTAAGATTTTTTTTTAAGATTTTATTTATTTATTCATGAGAGACACAGAGAGAAAGGGAGGCAGACACACAGGCAGAGGGAGAAGCAGGCTCCTTACAGGGAGCCTAATGTGGGACTCGGTCCTGGCTCCCCAGGGTCACGCCCTGGGCTGAAGGTGGCGCTTAGCCGCTGAGCCACCAGGCTGCCCTCTACTTTTGTTTTAAAATGATCTTCAGATGATTTAGAATTTCAGTGATCTTGCTGAAAGATGATAAATCTCCAGTGACTTAGAAATACATGCAATTCCAACCTGAAACCATAAAAGTCCTAGAAGAGAGCACCTGCAGTAATTTCTTTGGCATAGGCCTTAGCTGCATTTTTCTAAATATGTCTCCTAAGGCAAGGGAATAAAAGCAAAAATAAACAATTGGGACATCGAAATAAAAAGCTTCTGCACAGCAAAGGAAACAGTCAACAAAGCTAAAAGACACTAACTGAGTCACCCAGGTGCCCCTGCAGCATTTATAATAACCAAGTGCCCCTGCATTATTTATAATAACCAAGATATGGAGGCAACCCAAGTGTCCATTGATAGATGAATGGATAAAGAAGATGTGGTATATAATACAATGGAACATTACTCAGCCATGAAAAAGAGTGAAATCTTGCCATTTGCAACATTTGTGACAACATGGATGGGTCTAGATGGCACAATGCTAAGTGAAATAAGTCAGAGAAAGACAAATACCATATGATTTCACTCATGTGGGATATAAGAAACAAAACAAATGAACAAAGGAAGACAAGCAAAAAAAACCAGACTCTTAAATATAGAGAACAAACTGGTAGTTAACCAAAGGGAAGTTGGTTGCAGGGGATGGGTGAAATAGGTAAGGGGATTAAGAGTACATGCATTGTGATGAGTACTGAGTAATGTATTCTTTAATGACTATATTGTATGCCTGAAATTAATATATCACTATATTAATTGTGCTAGAATTAAAATAACATAGAAGTTAAAAAAAGAAAAAAAACACATACAAGAAGATAAGGTGATGAAGGGTATTATTTAAGCATTTGTATATCAAAGAGAAACTTTGGAATAGTTCATATATATACACATGAGATAGAATTCATGAAGTTCGGGCAGCCCGGTGGCTCAGTGGTTTAGCGCCGCCTTCAGCCCAGGGCGTGATCCGGGAGACCCGGGATCGAGTCCCGCGTCAGACTCCCTGCATGGAGCCTGCTTCTCCCTCTGCCTCTCTCTCTCTCTCATGAATAAATAAATAAAATAAAGCCTTAAAAAATTAAAAAAAATTCATAAAAAAAGAACTCATAAGAGTTCAAAAGGGCATTTATAAAAGTGAAAAGTTTTCTCCAACCCCTGGCCCACACTATTTTCCTGCCCTGGAGGCAACCATTATTATGTTCCTTCCAGAGATCAAAATGTACCTTAAAATTAATACTCTTATTGTTTTAGTAAATGTTGTCCTTTTAAATATAGCAAAGTCTAGTGATATTTTTTGCAACCTTTATTATAACTTTACTTTGCAATTATGGTTACAGTGCGAATTACATGTCAGTCCTGGAAATATCTTGAAATAAGCTTTTTGGCTGTGTACTTTTATCGTGTTGTTTTTAGAAACACAGTGGTTTTTTGTTTTTTGTTTTTTTGTTTTTTGTTTTTAAATTGTGCCCTTTTGAAGTAAAAGAGGATCTAAGTGTAGAATTTGAGGAACAACACGGGTAGTTGATTTTTTTTTTTTTTTTTTTTTTTTAGATTTTATTTATTTATTCATGAGAGGCACAGAGAGAGAGAGCCAAAGACCTAGGCAGAGGGAGAAGCAGGCTCCATGCAGGGAGCTCTATGTGGGATTTGATCCTGGGACTCCAGGATCACACGTTGAGCTGAAGGCAGATGCTTAACTGCTGAGCTACCCAGGCGTCCCAACATGGATAGTTTGACTTTATTCATTTCTTCAGTGATAGATTTTTCAGCTAAATATCTTTTATTCTTTGCTTTGCAGCTGGTTTATATATCTTATGAATATCATATGTTCTGTTCCCATGTAGGCATTTAGTCTAAAAAAAATTTTTTTTTAAAGATTTTATTTATTTATTCATGAGACAGAGAGAGAGAGAGAGGCAGAGACACAACACAGGCAGAGGGAGTGCAAGCTCCATGCAGGGAGCGGGACGTGGGACTCCATCCTGGGTCTCCAGGATCAGGCCCTGGGCTAAAGGCGGCGCTAAACCACTGAGCCACTGGGGCTGCCCTAGTCTAAAAAAATTTTTAACCTTACTACTTACAAAAGTAATTGAGCCTGGCCAAAGTCTCAGTTGAAAATACAGTAGTCTTCACTTATCCATATTTTCGAATTTCACGGTTTCAGTCCTGCAGTCATCCGTGGTCTGGAAGTAGATGATCCTCTTTCTGACATAGCCTCAGAAGTTCAGTAGTAGCATAACAATATGTGCCTACATCATTCACCTCACTTCATCTCATCATGTAGGCCTTTTATCATCTCTTATAATTACAGGAAGGGTGAGTATAGTACAATATTTTGAGAGAGATACCACTTTCACATAACTTTTATTATAGTATGTTTATAATTAACCTATTTTATTATTAGTTGTTGTTATTCTACTGTGCCCAATTTATAAATTAATAAATTAAACTTGATCATAGATATGTATGTATCGGAAAAGAGATGTATCTAGGGTTTGGTACTATCCACTTGGGTTTCAGGCATCCACTTGGAATATGTCCTCTACGTAAGCAGAACAAATGTATAATGGAAGCAAGGTGCAGTAAAGGGCTTTTATCGTGTGAAGCACTATGTAAAAATGTGGTTAATTTTTGTGACTTTGGCATGTATAGTATTTTCTCCTAATCTTTAGTATTATATTTCTATTAACCTCTGGTAAAAGTTGTTTCTATTGAGGAACTAAAAAAATCTAATTTTAAAAAAAGGGTGAGACAATTGGAATCATGAAAGAGCCTACAAAAGTCTTTGTAAATATTTCTCATATTTCACTAAAACAAAATAGTAAAGATAGCTCTCCAAATAACATGTAAGAGACACTTAAAAATCTTAAAATGATAATGGCTTCTGGGTTATTTCCTTTCTTTGCTCATAACCTCAGTGAGATAAGTTGGAAGTTGGGGTTTTCTTTGAAATAACATGTAAACTTCTGCTTTTTGAAAGGTAATATACAAACTGTGAAGCACTGTGTATGTGTGTGTGTGGCCCTCCATCTTACGAGCCAATATGCATTTCTAATCTTATGACTCAGAGTTCTTAACCTTTTTGATCTCCATTTCATATTTCCTTTCAGGTCTCACTATAGTCCTGAGGTGCATCATACCTGAAGCTAGAGACAGAAGAGGCTTTGCGTGACCTTTTCCCACTTACCCCATTTGCCATCACAGAGTAGCTATGTTCTCATTCCGTCCGAACAGAAGGGTTATTATGTAGTCCCCTCAGTGGATAATTAGCACATTAGAACTTGAGTTTGAGGTATTCCAGCTTGCCTCTGCAGTCTCTCTTATGTGTGTCCCTGTTCCCGTCCTACAACATAAGTCTAAGGTAGCTCTTTGTCTCAGCTTCCTCCATCTCCCTCTGGGATTCATTTCATGAATCTCTTTTTCTGCTCTGCTTACTGGTTTATTTCCTTCTCATTATACCTTCAGGTTCCTTTTTTTTTTGATTGAAAATCTGTGCTTTCTTGAAACTGCAATTCTCAGCGATTAATTAACTGTGGAAAGGTATTTAGGAGTAAATCTGCATATAGTTGAATTTCATAAATGAAGAGATCTTGTTGTCATTAGGGAGAGATTTTTGCATTATTGGAAAAACATTTTTTCAGCTCAAAATTCTTCTGTGCCTCCTATACCTTTTGCTTTAAGAAAATGAGCTTTGTTTTGTTTTGGGTTTTTTCTTTTCTTTCTTTCTTTCTTTCTTTCTTTCTTCTTTCTTTCTTTCTTTTCTTTTCTTTTCTTTCTTTTCTTTCTTTTCTTTCTTTTCTTTCTTTTCTTTCTTTTCTTTCTTTTCTTTCTTTTCTTTCTTTTCTTTCTTTCTTTTTTACTGGAGTTAGATTTGCCAACATAGAGCATAACACCCAGTGAGAAAATGAGCTTTGTTTGGTAATCAAGTATGTTTGATTTGGACCATGCAAGTGGTGTATGTGAGCATGGTGTACCAACCATGCTCCAACACATGCTGGATGGTGTCAAAGGTATTATATTTCATTGCATAAGCAGCTCTGGGAGAATGGAGCATTATCGACCTTGCCAGGCAGGACAGCCCCATCAATTCTTTCAGTTCATAGGGTGATGGATGTGGGGTTACATTTTACGTGTTTTTGTTCTTGCACGGAATAGATGGTTAACTTATATTTGTTGATTGACTATATTAGAACCAGTAGTCCAGAACTGATCCTACAAAGAGGGGAGGTTACTAAAACTTTTTGGGTATTTATGACAAAGGTAGAGTTTTGAGATTATTCTGATGATGGAGGTGAGAGGCTGGAGATCAGGTGACCATTTGGGGAGCTTCTGTGAAAGTTGATGAGTCCTTTGATGAGTGCAAGGCTGGGATGGTGGCAGTGGGAATCAAAACAGATAATGTTCCTTACACCATAGTGCTTTAGTCTTGTGAATGTTACAGACCCAGCAAACTGGCAATTCAAATATAGTGAGATAAAGGAAGTACACATTTCACCTAAGTCTTGTGGGATCTATTCATGACACTTGCCTGTAATGGATTATTTCATTGTTGGCTGCAACATAGTGATTTTTAAGACCAATTCTACCATTTTTGTCCCTTTATTGTCATTCTTGTGTAAGGATGAATGTTAATTTTCCAAATGTTTTTGGAATAGCTGGAGGCGCTTAGCTAACTTTTAAATTTTTTTTAAAGATTTTATTTATTTATTCATGAGAGACACAGAAAGACGGAGGCAAGAGGGAGGAGGCGGCTCCATGCAGGGAGCCCAATGTGGGACTCAATCCTGAGACTCCAGGATCATGCTCTGAGCCGAAGGCAGATGCTCAACCACTGAGCCACCCAGGCGTCCCTTCAGCTCTTTTTATTTATTTTTATCTTTATTTTTTTTAAAGATTTTTATTTATTCATTCATGAGAGACAGAGAGAGAGAGAGAGAGAGAGAGAGACTGAGACACAGGCAGAGGGAGAAGCAGGCTCCATGTAGGGAGCCCAACGGGGGACTTGATCCCAGGATCAGACCCTGGGCTGAAGGTGGCAGTAAACCGCTGAGCCTGAGCCATCTGGGGTGCCCGCTTCAGCTTGCTTGCTTTCTTTCTTTCTTTCTTTCTTTCTTTCTTCATTCATTCATTCATTCATTCATTCATTTTTTTAATTTTAATTTTAATTTTTTTGCTTCAGCTTTTTTTTTTTTTTTCAAAGATTTTATTTATTTATTCATGAGCAACACAGAGAGAGAGACCGAGACACAGGCAGAGGGCGAAGTAGGCTCCATGCAGGGAGCCCAACGTGGGACTCGATCCCGGGTCTCCAGGATCACGCCTCGGGCTGCAGGCGGCGCCAAACTGCTGCATCACCGGAGCTGCCCCGCTTCAGCTCTTTTTAAATGAAACTTTCACACACTCACAAAAAGGTGCTTGGGCACACAGAGGAGGGGAACCTATCTAGCCTATGGGGAAGATCGGAGGATTTAGGTCAAAGAATGCTTCTAGAGGAAGAGACATTTGTCACTGACCTTAAGGGATGTGTCAAATTCATCTATAAGAACATCTATGATGAAAAATACGGAAGATCAATCCCCTGAGAAAGCAGGAAAACATGTCAGGAAAGAGCACTAGTTGGGGAGTCTGGAGACCTGTCTGTGCTCTGATACTTGTGTAACCATGGGAAGTCACTTCTTACTGGGCTTCAGTTTGCTCATTTGTAAAATGTGAAGTACCACATGAGGTCTTTGAGGGTTAGCCTTCTAATTTAACTATGTTAGCTTGATGTGTTTACCACAGTCATATCCTGTTGAGTATTTGCTCTGCAGCAGCTCTTTGTTGGAGTCTCAGAAGGGAGAATGGGACCTGTTACTGAGGGCAAGGAGCCCCTGTTTCCCCAGCATTACATTCTCTGGTTAGCCATAAGCTGATAGAGCAGCTCATTCAGTAGAGAGAGGAGTTGGCACTGGGGATTCTGAATTAGACTCAGCAATACAAACTCAAAGTACAAGAGGTACATGAAGAGGAGAGTCTATAATTTTGTTAAAGGAATGGTGGTACCAAAGTCAGCATCAGGGTGGAAAGCCTGTTTTGGGGAGAAAGGAGATGAATTCTTCTTTGGGTTTTTTGGATGTGAGGCAAATTTAGTGTAGAAATCTCTAGTATTAGTTAGGGTTGTAAATCAGAGTTCAGTTGAGAGGGAAAGACCAGAAGGAGATCTGAGAGTTATTAGAATAAAGGTTACTTAACATTGTCAGAATAAAAGCATTTTTGAAAAAGAGAATAAGGAGAAAGAACTCAGGGCTGAAAATTGAGCTTTGGGAAATGTCCAGTTTGGGAGAATGAGGGATGAGGTAGCGGGTCCTACAAAGGCACCTTTGTAGAAGAAGAAGAACCAAAATAGTCTGAGAGGAGGGGGGATGATTTAGACTGCCAAGTGCCAGCAACTTCGGAGAATGCCTGGTTCAGAAAGTGTCTGTCTCAGGTTCTTCAGGAACCTTAGCATCTGCTAAGACAGAGTTGGGAGTGCAAAAGGGCTATTGAGAAGAAACACCTATGGGGGGAAAAGAGAGTAGAAGCAGGACTGGGAAGAGGAGCTATCAAACTGTGGTATGGACCTGACAAAATTGGGAGCAAATGATACGACCATCTTGCTTAGTCGTTGGCTGAGGAAGACCCTGAGGAAGCTGGAGGCTCTCAGCTAACTACAGTCCTTGTAGCTAAGCAGCATTTCTATTCTTTTTTTTTTTAAATTTTTTTATTTATTTATGATAGTCACAGAGAGAGAGAGAGAGAGAGAGAGAGAGGCAGAGACACAGGCAGAGGGAGAAGCAGGCTCCATGCACCGGGAGCCTGATGTGGGATTCGATCCCGGGTCTCCAGGATCGCGCCCTGGGCCAAAGGCAGGCGCCAAACCGCTGCGCCACCCAGGGATCCCAGCATTTCTATTCTTGAGGGATTTGAGTGGTACATCTCTATGTCTGCCACAGAATCCTTTTGAAAAAGCAATTTCATGAGATTGATGCGGATGGAAGCCATATTATGGAGATCATAAGGAGACAGTGTGGTCAGACGAGGGGACAGAAAACATAAACTTCAGATTTGTGATCACTTTGCGTGTATACTGTGGCTTCAGATTTTCTTTTGGATGGAGTGTACTACCTACCTAATTTATCTCTCTTCTGTTATAGAATTCTCATTCACACTTGTTAATTCTTATTGAGTCCTTTTATCAAAAATCTCTACTTGAGGGGCACCTGGGTGGCTTAGTGGATGAGCATCTGCCTTTGGCTCAAGTGGTGATCCAAGAGCCCTGGGATCGAGTCTCACTTTGGGCTCTCCACACAGAGCCTGCTTCTTCTTCTGTCTCTGTCTCTGCCTTTCTCTGGGAGTCTCTCATGAATAAATAAATAAAATCTTAAAAAAAAAAAAATCTCTACTTGAATTTTGAGGAACTAGATTGCTCTACTAGACCTCAGGCCAGACGAGTTACGCCTACTAGTTCTGGTGGTATGAATAACTAGCGGAGACATTGGTTTTTACTCTAAAAGTGATCTGAATTAGAGATTCCAATTAAACAAAAATTCTCCCCAGTGGAATATAGTGGTAGTACAGGGAAATAAATTCAAAGACCTATCTAGATAAAGATGGAGAAGCAAACTAAATTTAAAAAAGAGAGAAAGAGAGAAAAGAAAATTCTTAAATAGGGCTAATTTAGCAAACATTTGTTGAACATCAGGAACTTTTTTTAGGTTTTGGCATTGCACAGATGGATAAAATACAAACCTTCTCTCTCTTTTTAAAATATTTTATTTATTCATGACAGAGAGAGAGAGAGAGAGGCAGAGACACAGGCAGAGGGAGAAGCAGGTTCCATGCAAGGAGCCTGATGTGGGATTCGATCCTGGGACTCCAGGATCACACCCTGAGCTGAAGGCAGATGAGACGCTCAACCGCTGAGCCACCCAGGTGTCCCCAGACCTTCTCTTTATGGAACTTACAGAGTAGTGGGAGGGTAGATGTAGACACTTATTGGAGTTAAATCTTTTTTTTTTTAATTTTTTAAAAAGATTTTATTTATTTATTCATGAGAGAGACAGAGAAGCAGAAACATAGGCAGAGGGAGAAGCAGGCTCCATGCAAGGAGCCCGACGTGGGACTCGATCCCGGGTCTCTAGGATCACACCCTGGGCTGAAGGCAGTGCTAAACCGCTGAGCCACCAGGCTGCCTGTTAAATCTTTTTATAAATGATTTATCTTAAAGATATTTGTTTCTGCATAGTCCAGTGGGACACTGGAATCTAAGGAAGCTGTCCCAGATTGGGACTTTGTTGCCTACTGTGTGGCTTCTTCAAGAGGTATGGCAAAGCATAGTTTTTTGTGAATGACTGAACTGAATTAATTTCATCAACTCTATAGTCTTACAATGATCTCTTGTAATTTTGTAAATTTATTGGTGTTCTCTAGCTGGAACCCCCCGACATATTTAATTTTAAAATTTTCCATAAATATAAAAGCTTCACTTTTTCTGATTATAAAGATAATACATAGAATATTCAAACAACACATTAAAGTATAGAAACAAAGGTAAAAGTACCCAAAATTCTACCACCAGAGGCAGGTGCAATGAACTTTTCAGTGAATATTTTTCTAAAATCTTCTCTCTCTTCTCCATACCTTTTTCCTCTCCTTCCTTGCTCTGTACACATATACACATGCATATGTACATGTGTTATACACAAACATATCCTTTTATATAAATGGGACTATATTTCATATGCTTTTGTAACCTATTTTCTTTTTAAAATTTTTTATTATTATTATTTTTTTTAAAATTTACTTATTCATGAGAGATAGGGAGGCAGAGACATAGGCAGAGGGAGAAGTAGGCTTCCTGCGGGGAGCCTGATATAAGACTGTAACACCAGGACCCTGGGATCACTCAGCCAAAGGCAGACGCTCAACCACTGAGCCACGCAAGTGTTCCTGTAACCTATTTCTTAAAGAGGTGATAGAGTCCTCTTTCCATATCACTTTCCATATCACTGTTGTCTGATAGATACAGACAACATCCTTAATAATGGCTATGAACTATTTTACTGTGTTGATGCACCATGTTTTATTTAACCACTTTCCTATTCATAGATATTTGAGATGTTTAGGTATTTCCAGCTGGGGATGCTGCTAAACATCCTACAATGCATAGGACACACCTCCCCCTGCTCCCTAAACAAAGAATTATCTGGTCTAGGGCCACCAGGGTGACTCAGTCAGTTAAGTGTTTGACTCTTGGTCTCAGCTCAGATCTTGATCTGGTGAATTGAAGCCTGCCTTGGGCTTCATGTTGGGCATGGAACTTACTTAAAGGAAAAAAAAAATTATCTGGTCCAAAATGTCAGTAGTGATGGAGAAAACCTGCTCTATTCCTTCTCCAGTGTTGGGTAGTGGTGATCTTCACTCCCCTGTATCTGTTCAAAAACCAGGTATTGTTACTCATTCAAGAAGTGATAGCTCTTTTAATTTACATTATTTTGATTACTAGTGAGGTTAAGCATCTTTCCTGTATTTATTAGCCATTTGTTTCTTTTATGAATTTCCCATTCATGTCCATTGTCCATTTTTTTCATTAGGTGTTCATCTTTGATTTCTAAGAGTAATTTGAATATTGGAGCTATCAGCCTTTTTTCTTTGTTTCTTTGTGGTGTCGCTCTCTCTTTTTAAAGATTTTATTTATTTATTCATGAGAGAGAAGCAGAGACATAGGCAGAGGGAGAAACAGGCTCTAATGTGGGACTCAGATCCAGAACCCCAGGATCACGACCTAAGCCAAAGGCAGATAGATGCTCAACCTCTGAGCCATGGAGGTGCCCCTGTGGTGTCTCTTTTTAAAGGGAAATTAAAAATCTTTTTATGTGGTTAAATATACTGATATTTTGTTTGATTTCTGAAGAGGGCTAAGTTAATTATCTGAAATAACTTATTAAAGGTGCTTAATTTAGGTAGTTTCATGGCATACAGTCTGTAGACAACATCACAACAGGTGGTTTTGAGTTACATATCCTGCCTTAATCTGTCCATAAGTGTGATGCTTCTATTGGTAGTCTTTGTGAAGAATATGGAATACAACTATTAGGTACGGTTTCCTCCCTTAACTGAGCTGCAGCTAGGTATTTGAGATACTGCTAGCATATGAGACAATTCGCTTAAATGATGCATAGGAGTTCAGCAGACAGGAGGGCCAGTAAAGGTTTCCAGAGTTTATGGAGAATGATCCAGTCTTGAAGGATGTAATGAAGCAAATGGAATGTTTCTAGCACTCCATTGTTGTGGGACAGGCTGGTGGAGACCTGGAGTCTCATCCCTGTTTTGTTACTAATCACATTGTGACTTAGGCCAAGTCTCAGGCCCCGCTCTTTTTATCCATGAAGCTAAGAGGCAGGAGTAGAATATTTCCTAAGGTTGTCATTATTAAAATACTATAGTTTTACTGTTAAAAGAGGATTTTTAGAAAGGATTCATTTAGCATTTATTGAAAGCTTTCTGCCCTCTGGATAGCATGTGAGGTACTGTGGGAATGCAAGGATAGGTAAGACATGGCCCTTTCTTTCAGAAATTTACAATCTTGGGAGAGAAAAACCATGTGTGGTAGTGTAAAATAAGAAATACAGAGTGCTTGGGAAATGCAGAATGAGGAAAGACCATCTTGATTTTGGGTGGTGGGGGCTTCTGAAAGGGATGACATTTATGTTAGATGGGAATGGAGGTATAGGGGTGGTTGGAGCAAAGGCCTGGAGGGAAGGGGGAGTGGTACAGGATTTGTGTATGTTTCAGTGAGTAAATTTGTTTGGTGGGATTTGTATGGTTCATACAGATGGGTAAGAAGAAATGCTAGAAAGGTAAAGAGGGCTTGACTTGTTGAGTGACTTAAATACAGGGCTGAGATACTTATTTGGGTTTTCCTTCTGTAGGCTTTTGATGAATTTTAGATGAGGGGATAATGTGATAAGCAGCACTTTAATAAGAATAATTTGGTAAAAGTGTCAGGATGGTGATTGCTTTTAGGAACTGAGTCAACACTGACCTGGAGATTTCTGAGGCTGATTACAATGAAGGTAATTTAAGAGAAAGCAAGCAAGACTTAAATAGTGATAAGCAGGATGAAAGAATATTGTCAGGAAAGGGAAAATGACTCTGTGTGGTAAAGGGGCAGGACTTCTATTAAGACAATGCTCTTTAAGGCAGGGCATAATACTGGTAGGAAATTGGTCATTCTGGGTCATTGTTAGGAAGAGTTTTCTGGTAATTTGCCATTAGCTTGAAATTTTATAAATCAGACAGGAATTTTCATTTTTTTAAAGATTGCTTATTATAAATTATAATTCTGTAATTGTGTTGGTTCAGATAAGCATGTTGGAATAGAGATCCCCACCTCCCTTTTTCTTCAGTGTTGAAGTTTGCCCATTACGCACATCCTGTAAAGGGAAATTGTGTGACTTGTTGGGGGCGGGGGGCATGCTTCAGAGGACATTTATAATCTCTACATCTTTGGGAGGGTGAAGGGTAAACATGCACTCGTGTGTTAAAACACTGTTTAGTAGTTCATCATCTTTGATTTTGTTTTCATAATAGTTGGAATAAAGTGCTTAAAGAGGATAAATGGCAAACCACTGAACAGGAACAGACCAACGAACAGGGCTCATACAGTTAATCAGTCATCTCTTGTCAGCAAAGGCCCTTGCAGAGGCAATAGTAGATAGTTATGAAAGAACTGGAGAGAGGGATTATTGGCATGGATATGGATCTTTTATTGTAGTAACAATAGTTTATTCTTCATATCAGGAATGAGAGCAAAGTTGCTTAGCAATCATGTGGGTGCTAAAAGAATGGCCTTTGGAGGAGCAGGCATTTGAAGTGGGATAAATTCAGCTTTTTCAAGAAACTTGCAGACATTCTGATTAGAGTGATTCAGGGGCAGTCCTTAAACAAATCAAGAACTTGCAGCCCTCTTTCTTCCTGATTGCTTTCATCCTGGTCTGCTTTCCAGCTTCCTCATCTGGAGATACTAGTGCCTCTTGGAACTGGTTCCCCCAAAGGTTGGTGCTAGGAGATAGGGGCTCCCTGAGAGAGAAGGGTCCCAGAGTTCTAGGCGTATGTAGTTCTTCACCACTGGATTTAACTCTGCTCCACAAAATTGTGCCAGCCACCTCACTGAGTCCTAGAATTGACTAGGTAGGACTAGGTGAACATCAGTCCATCACTGCACCTGAGCCTTACAACAGAGGTACATGGCCACAGGGTCTTAGGGCTTTCTGTTCTTCCAGAAAGAGGGAAAGTGGCAAGTGTGGAAAAGGCATCAGAGCAGGAAGCTTGGGTTCTAGTCCTAGTTTTACTACACATAAAACTGTGATTTGAGGCACAACTCCTAATCTCTGACTCCGCCTCTTCATCTGTAAAATAGCAATAATATCTACTTTTCCCAAGGACAAGACTGAAACCAACTAATGGATGATGTGAGTCTACCCTAAAAAGCATAAGCTATTATACAAACTTATGAAGTAAGTTCTTTCTTCTTTCTTTCTTTCTTTCTTTCTTTCTTTCTTTCTTTCTTTCTTTCTTTCTTTCTTTCTTTCTTTCTTTCTTTCCTCTCTCTTTCTTTTTCTTTCCAATTTTTTTAAAACATTTTTATTTATTTATGATAGTCACAGAGAGAGAGAGAGAGAGAGAGAGGCAGATACATAGGCAGAGGGAGAAGCAGGCTCCATGCACCGGGAGCCCGACGTGGGATTTGATCCAGGGTCTCCAGGATCGCGCCCTGGGCCAAAGGCAGGCGCCGAACCGCTGTGCCACCCAGGGATCCCCCCTTTTCTTTTCTTTTCTTTCTTTTCTTTTCTTTTCTTTTCTTTTCTTTTCTTTTCTTTTCTTTTCTTTTTTTTTTCTTTTCTTTCTCTTTTCTTTCTTCATGAGAGACAGAGAGAGAGAGGCAGAGACAGGCAGAGGCAGAGGGAGAAGCAGGCTTCATGCAGGGAGCCTGATGCATGACTTGATCCTGGGACTCCAGGATTACTCCCTGGGCGGAAGGCAGGTGCTAAACTGCTGAGCCACCCAGGTGTCCCTGGAGTGTTTACTTCTTGTTAGTAGTTTATATTCTGGCTTTTGAGATTTTGGTTTCTTTATATATTATATTTTTTAATAAAAAAAAAAACCCTTGAGATACTGTTTAGGCTTTTAAAAGATTGCTAATAGAAGTTTTGAAAAGTTTTGGGGCTTCCTGGATGGTTCGGTTGGTTAAGCATCTGCCTTCAGCACAGATCATGATCCCAGGGTCCTGGGGATCTAGCCACCTCATCGGGCTCCCTGATCAGCAGGGAACCTACTTTTCCCTCTCCCTCTGCTGCTCCCCCTGGTCTTTCTGTCACATAAATAAAATCTTTGAAAAAGAATTTTTTTGGAAAAGGTTTAAAGATAGCACACTTTTCGTCGGGCTCCCTGCATGGGGCCTGCTTCTCCCTCTGCCTATGTCTCTACCTCTCTCTCTCTCTGTCATGAATAAATAAATAAAAGCTTAAAAAAAAAAAAAGCACACTTTTTTTTCTTTTTTAGTGACAAAACATTTTCAATTATCCGTTATTCAGTTTATTTTGTTTGATGAAAACTTACCTATTCTAGGCCATATTAACAATGAAAAAAGCTGTATTTCTTATCAGATTGTAGCTCTTTTGCTGAATTCATAAAACAAGTTTGGGGTTGACAATTAAGGATTGGCTTTAAAAATTTTTTTTTAGAAACAAGGTTAACACCTTATTCTTCAGTGAGGATACTGAGGCTGAGCATATAAGTAGCAAAACATTAAACCATTATAAAACAGTAAGTGGCAAACCACTAAACAGAAACAGACTGTGTGAGAGCAGGGCTGGTGCTCAGATCTCCTCTAGGGTCCTTGCTACTATTAAGTGTTGTTTCCCTCACAATTTGTCTAACTAAATGAAGATAAAGTTAAGAAAATTGTCACTGAATTCAGCTGTCCCTCTTATCAAAAGTACTGTTTAATTGTCCAAGGTTGAAGTCTAGGGTTCAAATGTAAATCTTCTTTAGTGGGATCACTGAATTGAACTAAGCACCTACATATACAAAGAACATTGTTGACTTTAGAGAACTAAAACCATGATGTTCCTTATTACTAGAGAGTATTGGACCAGGGATTACAAAACTTGAATTCTAGTCTCAGTTCTGCCAAGTAACCTTGGTTAAAAACAAAACAAAGCAAAACAAAACAAATTTTTATTCCTTTGAGTGAGTACTCACCATCTATAAAATGAAGAGGATGACAATATGGCATCCAAAGCCCCTGCCAGGACTTGACTTGGAAAGATCTATGAAACCCGAAGGTAGAGAAAGGGGAGTACAGGAGAGATTGAGGAGTTTGCATTAATCAACTACTTTTCTCATATTATTCCTCTATCTGAAAGCTTTCCAGTTGCCCTTTCCTATCCAAAAAGCTCTCCTTATTTCAAGGCCTACATTACGTTCACTTCCTCTTTGAAGTCACTTTAGCACACATTCTCTTTTCTGAACTCATTGATTGCCCTTCCGTGATTAACACTCATGTGTTAATCATGGTACATTACTGTGGATTGTGCCTTTCTTATATACCTAATTTCTAGTAGGTTAATATAAAAGAAAAATAGAGACTTCAAGAATAAATAGATCTAAGATGTGTGATCTTAGGCTAGTCAGCTTTTTATTTTTATTTTTTATTTATTTTTTATTTTTTTTGCTAGTCAGCTTTTTAAAAATACATGTTTAAGTTCTTAAATAGTTGGAACATGTTGAATAGGTAAAATTTTTTTCAAACTTGGGAAAAAGGGGAGATAAACAGTGAAAGGTCTTCTACCTCAGGTCTACCACCAAGCTAGTCTTTCCCCTACTGTTATTAGTTTCTTACATATTCTGTTAGAGTTTCTTATTTTTTCTTTCTTTTTCTTGTACATAAAAGATGGCATACTAAACATAATCTTAAGCATATTGCTTTTTTCATTTAACTTATCTTGGAGATCTTTTCATATCACCAACACAGTGAGCTTCCTTATTGTTCTTAACATTGTATGAATGCACTGTAA
Organism: Canis lupus dingo; assembly: GCF_003254725.2. Taxonomy (NCBI): domain Eukaryota; kingdom Metazoa; phylum Chordata; class Mammalia; order Carnivora; family Canidae; genus Canis; species Canis lupus. Next base: position 33,443,137 of record NC_064263.1, read on the forward strand.
CTTAATCAGTGGTTGGGAATTTTTACTTCATTAAATCTCAAATGATTTCAAATTTGAATGACCTTTGAGCCTTCTCGGAGAAAATTGCTCTTTATTTCTCTAAACTCCTATTTTTATAGGACTTTGCAGGTTTAAGTATTTTATGTTCTTGAAGTTGATCCTCACAAAACCTCTTTGGGAGTAGATAATTACTCCATAAGTTTTACTAGGTAAATAGAGAAAGGAAATACTGATTTAGGTTTTTGCTGGCTGTGGGGCAAGATTTTTCAGAAAAAGCTCTACCGTGCTCTTTTCATGTGCTCTAGTGTTGGCAAATAGAGGTTTTGCTTGAGAAACACAGCCTGCTTTGTAGGGGCTGATAAAAGTCTTCATTACTTCATTTATAACCATTTGTGAATTTACTTCCTTTACTTTACTAACTTCCTTAAAACCAGTAAAGCGTGTGGAAAAGGATCTCCACATAAATGAAGCCTTGAGAAACAAAACAAATATAGAGAGAAGATATGCAAATATTCTTTTTATAGATTACTTTTTTTAACCTTAAAAAATCCTAACTGAAATGTGTATGCAGAAAAAAGTGACTTGCTTATGGCATTGAAAGTCTTCATTGAGATGAATGTAGATCTTCACGTGATTAAATGTGTAGGGCTGAGAGAAGGGAAAATTTAAACCTAGGATTTAACATCTGATAAGATTCTTTGTTGAAGTAAGTACAGTGTTAACTATGTAATTGTCCTGTTTAGAATACCAAAATGAAATGGGAGGGATTTAAGTTTCACTGTAAAATTTTCATGTAATGCAAAATGAGATTAGTACTCAGATAGCCCAAACTGCTAATTGAACTTCCTGAGTGTTAAAGTATTGGACTCATATTATGCCAATACCAGTAATGCTTTATATACGGAGTGCGAGTTTTCTACAAAAGATTTTCAACCATTTTTTTTTTTTTTTTTTTTTTTTTTTTTTTTTTTTTATTTATTTATGATAGTCACAGAGAGAGAGAGAGAGAGGCAGAGACATAGGCAGAGGGAGAAGCAGGCTCCACGCACCGGGAGCCCGACGTGGGATTCGATCCCGGGTCTCCAGGATCGCGCCCTGGGCCAAAGGCAGGCGCCAAACCGCTGCGCCACCCAGGGATCCCCGATTTTCAACCATTTTGGTGACTTCTGAGATATTTTTGCAATTTTTCTCCTATTTCTAAACTAGGCCCTTGATTTCTTTTCTTTTTATAGTTATGCTCTTTTAGACTCATGCTGAAAGTGTAGCCTAGTATCACAGAATTTTAGAGATACTGGGACACTTAGAGATTGCTACTTAATATTTGGTAACATTTATATATTAACTTGGCCCTTCTTGTTGAACAAGTAAGAACATCGGAACCTAGAGAGGTGTCATTGGCCCCGCCCAGTCACTTGGTCCAGAAGCCTCGGCTGTAGCTGCCCAGATCCTGTAGCTGCCCAGATCCGTGCTCTTTTTCCTACAGCTCTCACCAACTGATGCTGCTCTCCCTGGGGAAAAGTTTAATTTTGAAAACATTCTCTTGGTCCTTCCCCTCTTTTTCTTTCTAATGTAGGCCAAGTGCTAAAAGACTACAAGGAATATTATAGTCATGGATATTTAAAAATTTCTTTTTGAGTATAGTTGATACACAGTGTACATTAGTTTCAGGCATACAACATAGTGATTCAACTTCTCTATATGTTATGCTTTGCTCACTAGAGGCTCAGCTACCGTCTGTCATCACACAGTGCTGTGACAGTGTCATTGACTGCGTTCCTGACGCTCTTCCTTTTATTCCTGTGTATAGTCACAGATTCTTGCATGGAGCTGGCTCATTGTAGGCATGTTAAAGAGACTTGTTTGAAGTGAACCAGAACCAGGGAGGGAATGAAGTAATAACTACGAGGGGAGCTGGCAGCCTAGTAGTACTCACCCCATGTTTGTTATCTTTGTCTCCCTAGGGCAAGGAGTGGTGAGTTCAGACAGTGAGGCTGCCATATGGAAACTGCTTAGTGTAGTGGATGCCTTTAAACTACTTTCTTTTCCCCTTAGGTCCTGTCCCATAATCTGTGCACGGTGCTGAAGGTTCCACATGACCCTGTTGCCCTTGAAGAGCACTTCAGGGATGATGATGAGGGGCCTGTCTCCAATCAGGGCTACATGCCGTACTTAAACAAGTTCATTTTGGAAAAGGTATGCTTCTAATGTCTTCCTGCTTACAGCGTTGTTTGATTTGCACATTTCAAGTGGGCCCCAGAGCCCCTTGCTAGTGAGTTCACTAAGGAGTTCAAGTATGAGACATCAGGAGATAAATCAGAAAGGAGAGAATGGGAGACAGACATTTCCTGTTTCTTCCTCTTCTCCACTGTCTTCTAAAACTTGGTGTGATATTTTATAAGTTGGGTCATTTTGTTTGAAATTAAGAGCTGTATTTTGTATTAGTTTGTAATGTCTTCTTAGAGTGCTTTTCTTTTTTCCTTTTAAAATTTTGGTTCCACATGTACTGGCAATGATTGTTGAAGCATGAGTATGTTAGGGTAAAAGGTGATGTTAGTTATCTTTACTAAATAGCTATTGTACAGCAAAGTTTTCATCATAGACTTTTCAGGGTACCACTCAGATGCTTCCTATGGGGTATGAGAAAAGATGCTGCAAAAACCTATTTTGTGTTTAGTAGCCAAATATAATCTATTGGCATTGCTGCTGTGTTCAGTTTCTTTTTTTTTTTTTTTTTCAGTTTCTCTTATAGTTTGGATAATTAAAAATTGACACAAGAAGGTATTGAATTTCATGTATTTCTTTTTTTTTAGAAGAAACTAAACTCATGGCACTTTCAAATAATTTTTAAAAATTGGTCATTAAAAATTATAAAAGGTAGCATATGCTTATTATTAAATTGGCAATTAATACAAAAATATATGAAATAAAAAGTGAATGTCACTTTACTCTTTCTAATCTCACCATCCAGGAGTAACCACTGTTAACAGCTTGGTGAATTCTTTGCAGATCTTTTTAAATATATTACATGCAAATATACTCCTACATAATGCATAGTGTTTGTTTCTGTATGGCTAAGATCTTGCTATACATAAAGTTCTTCAAATTGTTTTTTTTTTTTAACTGAATGATATGTTAGTATCATTTTTCCATATTGTGTATTCTTTATTTATTTAGTTATTTGTGTACACTTAGTTTAGATGTGAAAGTGATCACATATTCACATGAATGGCTAGAAAATTCCTGCTTTTGCCTGTTTATAACACTAAGCATAAAATTTTTGTATATATTTAAAAAATGCCTTTCAAAAAGTGATAATGATAATACTTCAAAGTTAAAAATAAAATACATTGGGGCACCTGGCTAAGTTCGAGGAGCATGTGACTCTTGATCTTGGGGTCATGGTCATGGGTTTGAGCCCCATGTTGGGTATAGAAATGACTTAAATAAATAAATAAACTTTTTTGCATAAAGATTTTATTTTGGGCAGCCCGGGTGGCTCAGCGGTTTAGCACCGCCTTCAGCCCAGGGCATGATCCTGGAGACCCAGGATCTAGTCCCATGTCAGGTTCCCTGCATGGAACCTGCTTCTCTCTCTTCTCTCTCTGCCCGCCCCCCCCTCTCTGTGTCTCTAATGAATAAAATCTTTAAAATTTTTTTTTATTTTTAAGTACTGCCTACACCTGACGTGGGGCTTCAGCTCACAACCTCGAGATTAAGAGTTGCATGTTCTACTGACTGAGCTAGCCAGATGCTCCAATAAATAAGTAAACTTAAAAAAAACCCACAACTATTTACATATTTTTTTCTAAGGCTTCTTTGGATTTTTATTGTCGTATATGTATACATTTTTTAAAAAGATTTATTTATTTATTTATTCATGATAGACATAAGAGAGAGCGAGGCAGAGACACAGGCAGAGGGAGAAGCAGGCTCCATGCCAGGAGCCCGATATGGGACTCGATCCAGGACTCCAGGATTGCGCCCTGGGCCAAAGGCAGGCACCAAACTGCTGAGCTACCCAGGGATCCCCTATGTATACATTTTTTATAGTTTAGTGTCTTCTTATAAAGAAGACTTCACTGCACTTGGTAAGTGCAGTAATTAAAATTTATGATAGTAAGTTATGTTAGTAGTTTGGAAAATGTCAAAATGTTGGTGAGGATTCTTTTAAATAAAAATCACATTTCTCAGAAATTTTATAGCAAAGGTTGTCAAGATTACAGTGAGTTTATTTATGTAGTATTCTTTGTATCTACATCTTTTATTCCATATCAGCCTCGCAGTACTTTCTGCTCTTTATTTGTGTTTGTGTGTATATATGTTATGTTTTTTAAGTATCACCTGCAGAGATGATAACATTGCTTTGATCATAATTAGGAATAAAAAGAGAAATCATATCATAATGAAATGTAAAATTCAGTAAGACTCACAGAAGCCACATACTGTATGATTCCATTGATATGAAGTGCCCAAAATAGGCAAACACATCGAGATACAAAGTAGATTCTTGACAGAGGTTGAGGGGAGGTGGGAATGGTGAGTAACTACCAATGGGCTTGCGGTTTCTTTTTGGGATGATGAAAATGTTCTAGAGTTAGTGATGGTGGTTGCAAAATTTTGTGAATGTTTTAAAAACTATTGAATTGTATACTTTAAAGTGCAAATTTTATGGCCTGTGGATTATAGCTCAATAAAAAATGTTTTAATCATATTATATAGAAGCTAATTTGTGAGATCTCAAAGCTTCATAATATAATGCCGTATTATTTTCCGGAGCTTTTCCTGGGTGCTGTTCTGTTCATTGATGAGGTAGCTCATTTGTGCTCTGTAGTTGTATTACTAGTAAATGTCTTAAATTCTACAAATATTTGATGATGTGCTGTATGACTGTGTTTAATCTTAAAAATTAAAGACAATGAGGGGTGTCTGGGTGGCTCAGTCGGTTAAGTGTCCCAACTCTTGATTTTGGTTCAGGTCATGATCTCAGGGTTGTGAGACTGAGCCCTGTATTGGGGTCTGCACAGGGCATGGAGCCTACTTAGGATTCTCTCTCCTCCTCTTCTTTTGCCCCCTACCTCCCCCCTCCCCAATTAAAGACCATAAGCAGAATTTTGTCTGTTATTAAAATATAGAACATACTGGGAAATTTTCAGAAATCTGAAAATTGCCTTTTCAGAGCTAGAATTTGTGAGGGGTGGGTCAGTGAATAGAGAAACATGGTTTCATATCTCAAAGTGCTATACTCTAATACTGAATTTTGTTCTCTTTGATGTAACTTTAAATATCTTGAATTTTAAGTTTTAAAATGTTTTTTGTTTTAGTATTTAGGTATTTTAAAGTTTTGTAATTGGGGGAGAAAATATAGCAGTATTTAAAAAGTTCAAAAATAGCCACTAAACTTGGAGAAAAATTTTATTCATAATATGAGTGAGGATGTGATGAAACAGAAAGTTCTTGTTTATTATTGCTTAGCCACCTGGAGTGGAATTTTGCCAGTCCTTCAGTCCAAATAAAGTAGCCAAGGTTTCCATGGTGTAGGTTTAAATTGAGCAAAAATTAGTCCTTGTTTTGAAACTTGGTTGAAAAAATGCCAGTAGTGACTGGAGAATGTTAACATAGTTTAGAGATTGTCGTCAGTTACACAAAAGAAATACAAAATAATGATTAAACATTTGCAAGATGTGATATACATATCTGTGTGTCATATACATCCCGCCCCCCCCCACACGCACACAGACACACACACACACAATCTCATTTGATCCTCATGTTAATCCTGCAGTGCATAACTGGAATTCTTATTCCCATTTAACTCAGGAGGAAACAGCATAAGGTTGCCTAACTAATAAGGGTTAGATAGATTTTAAACCTAAGCCATTTAATATCTAGATCAGTGTTCTTTTAACTACTGTTGAGGGATTAATTACTTCCTTCTAGAATCATTGTTCCAGTTATTGGCTATAAAGGGGAAAGGGTGGAGTGACTATTCTGACAAATCTCAAACTGTCAGCCTCAGTTTTCTTAGGTTTTTCTCTCGAAAGTTTTAAGATGATTCTTTTCTCTTAATTAGTATCTGGTGTTCTTTAGTGTTCATTCTTATTACTTTTCCTCTGGGTGGCTTTAGAGGTTTTCTGTCTTTGCCTAGGAGAATTATTCTAAAGGAGTTGAAACTAAGAGATAAATCATGTTAAAATTTACTTTCTACAAAGTAATTTTCCTGTATTTGCTTCTTCAGAGATAATCATATTCCTATCTTTCTTTATCTTGATAGAGTTTCAGTTTTCCTGAAACATCAAATGATTAATATGCTTGTGTTCTCGTATCAGATATTTTGTCTTTCCCAGGTATTTTTTAGTTTTTTGCTTGTTTGTTAAATGCTTTAGTAAAGAATGGAATTCTGTAAACATTTAGGAAGAATGTTTTTTTGGTGAGCTTTCCCCTCCATGTCTTTGCAGAGAGATTATACCTGGATTATCTGGCAGTGAATACTTGAAAAAAGCAGTATATTGTTACATTTTTACTACAGAGCCCTAATAGATTACATCAAAAGCTAGTTCTGCTTCAGCATATTTATGTGGCAATCTAATTCTTTCATGAGATTTAATAGCCTATTAGGCCTTTGGGTCTGAATCATTGTCAGTTCTTTTTCCTGATTCCACATGTTAAGGGTTGGTGTGAGGTAGTATGACTAAAGCCAGTAATCCATTGGCAACATGCCAAGTCCTCATTGAGGAATCTGCTGTTTTTCTAGTATAAATAATCCTTTTCTTTTTGGCTTTTGGCTTTTTTGGAAACATATATACATATAGAAGAAAAACAAAAAGAAACGTTTTAGTTCAATATAATGTCCTTTCTCTAGAGGTTAGTTGCCTCTGCATTGTTTTCCTAGGCTGACGTACCAAATGCTTGCTGTTCACGTCGGTTGTAGTTCTTCCAATAAAATGAGATTTCAAATTTCTGTTATTCCAATCCGTATACCACCAGCAATCAAAATGTCTTCAAATGGGTGCCTAACAACTGTCATTTAGTAGGAAGTCCTACTGCTCTTATTATGTTAAGTATAATATATACTGTATATAGTATGTATATTATATATAGTATAATATATAGTATATAGTATGTGACATATATATAGCATATATTTATTGCTATATGTAGTATATAATATATAGTATATATAATAGTATATATAGTATATATATATAGTAATATTTTGGCACAATGGCTGAGTTGGACTCTCTATTTTCATCATATTTGTGAAGTTCTACAGCACTAAAAACTTTTTAAAAAATTTGTTTATTCATGAAAGATACACAGAGAGAGGCAGAGACATAGGCAGAGGGATAAGCAGGCTCCCCGCGAGGAGCCTAATGTGGGACTTGATCCCAGGACCCCAGGATCATGCCCTGAGCCAAAGGCAGACGCTCAATCACTGAACCATCCAAGCATCCCAACACTTTTTTAAATTTTATTTTTTTGAGAGAGAAAGATCATGCGCATGTGAGTGGAGGTTGCGGGGAGAGGGGTAGAGAGAGAGGGCGGGAGAGGATCTTAAGCAGTCTCCACACCAGTGAGAAGCTCCATATGAAGCTCAGTGTGAGGCTCGATCTCATGACTCTGAGATCATGACCTGAGCGGAAATCAAGAATTGGACATCTGACTGAGCCACCCAGGCACCCCTATATAGTCACTTTTTTGTGCAACCATCACCAGTCAATTTTAGAATATTTTCCTCCAAAAAAACTGTATCCATGAATGCTCACTGTCTCCTTCCCCATATTCCTAGGACTAGGAGACACTAATCTACTTTCAGTCTCTATGGATTTGCCTGTTCTGGACTGGTAATATGAGAGGCCTTTTGTGTCTGCCTTCTTTCATTGAGCATGTCTCCAAAATTCAGGTACATTGTAGCGTGTAATGGTACCTCATTCCTTTTGATGGCAGGATATTTATTTTATTATGGCTATACTACATTTTGTTTGCAAATTTATCAGATTATGAACATTGGCGTTGTTTTCATCTTTTGGTTATTTTAAATTTTCTCTGAGCATTCATGTGCAGGTTTTTGTGTGGATATACATTTCCAATTCTCTTTAAAACGGTTAATGATGGTACTTAACCTACAGGTATACTGCCTGAATGAAATTGTTGGGTCATATGGCAACTCTACGTTTATTTTCTTTTTTGGAAAAGATTTATTTATTTTAGAAAGAAAAAGAGAGAGTACGTGTGGGTTGGGGAGGAGCAGAAGAAGAGGTAGCAGACACCCTGCATATGGAGCTCAGTTTCACGACCCTGAGATCATGACCTGACCTGAAATTAAGAGTCAAATGCTTAACTGACTGAGCCACCCAAGCTCCCCTAGGTTTATTTTATTTATTTTAATTTTTATTTTATTATTTTTTTAAAGTAAGCTCAGTGCCCAGTGTGGGGTTTGAACTCATGACCTTGAGATCAAGAGTCCCATGCTCTACTGACTGAGCCAGTCAGGTGTCCCAGCAACTCTGTGGTTTAACCTTTTGGGGAACTGCCAGACTGTTTTCCAAAGCAGCCGCACATTTTACTTTCCTACCAGCAATGTGTGAGGGTTCCAGTTTCTTCATATCCTCACAATACCTGTTATTTTCTATCATTTGGTTATAAAGCCACATTTTATGAAGTGTGGTGTCTTATTGTGTTTTGATTTGCATCTCCCCCTGATGATTAATGTGAAGTATTGTAATAAGCATGGTTTCTTTAATTGTAAAGGTAATACAGGCTATTGTTGGAAATTAAGAATAAAGAGGAACTTATTTAGAAAATATATATCACCCATAACCTTACCATCTAAAGGAAGTCACTGTTTATATTTTGATCTGTTTGTTATTATTATTATTTTTTAAAATATTTTATTTATTTATGATAGACATAGGCAGAGACACAGGCAGATGGAGAGGCAGGCTCCATGCTGGGAGTCTGACTCGACTCGATCCTGGGACTCCAGGACCACGCCCCGGGCCAAAGGCAGGCGCTAAACCGCTGAGCCACCTAGGGATCCTCCTCTTGTATGAATTTAAGTGAAAAAGAAATACATGTTGAAAATGAGAACAGCTCTATGCATTTCTTTCTAGGATATTATCGTCCATTTGGATACCTTGAAGCCCCTGGCAGCCATTATTAGTTTTCCAAAAGTGTGAGCCTATTGATTAATTATATGGGATATAAACTGGTATTCTGGAGCACAGTTTGTAATCTTAGATGAGATGGAGTATGGAATCACAGATTTCTAGATCTTTTGTAGTTAGACCTTGAGATCTTCTCAATGTATAGATTTATTTTAATCTATAAAGGCTTCTGTTACCCTCTCCAGCCTCCTTTTCTTCCTCTCCCCTTCTTGTTCACTTTAGTGCACTTATGTTGGTCTTCTCTCTGTTCCTCATATTACCAAGACCCTTCCTGCCACAGAGCCTTCAGACATGTTGCTTCCTCTGCTGTACAGCTTGCTCCACCCATAACATGCATCTAATTCCTGTTCATTTTGTAGGTCTCAGCTTGATTGTCACTTCCTCAGGGAGGGTTCTCCAGGTAGCACCTCCCTATCCTTCCTAGAGCTAACCTGCTGTGCTATAAAGTGTTCTTACAGTATCCTGTGTTTTCCCTTTGTAGTATTACCATAGCTTTCATCACGTAGATGATTATGTCATTGCTGTATTGTTTGATACCTGATACCCCTCCTGGAGTGTAACTTCTGTGATGGCAAGGACTAGTTCACCATTGTTCAACTCTATTGATTGATTTCATTTGTGCAGGAGTTTTAAGGTTTGATGTAGTGTCAGTTGTCCATTTTTGCTTTTGTTGCCTGTGCTATAAGTGACATATCCAAGAAATCCTTGACCTTTCCAGTGTCATGAAGCTTTTCCACTATGTTTTCTTGTTGGAGTTTTATAGTTTCAGGTCTTACTTTTAGATTTGTATTCTTTCCATTTTGCATTAGTTTTTGTATGTGGTATAAGGGCCCATTTTATTCTGCATATGAATATTCAGTTTTCCTAGCACCAATTTTTGAAGACTATCTTTTCCTCATTGTATAGTCTTGGAACCTTTATTAAAGATCATTTGATCAGGGCACCTGGCTGGTTCAGTTGGTTAAGCATATGCCTTGGGCTCAGGTCATGATCCCAGGGTCCTGGGATCAAGTCCTCTGTTGGGCTCCCTGCTGTGGGGAGCCTGCTTCTCCCCCTGCCTCCGCCTCCCTTTCCCCCACCCCCCTCTCTCTGTGTGTGTCTCTCGTGAATAAGTAAATAAAATCTTTTAAAAGAAAAGATCATTTGACCACATACATAAGGGTTTATTTCTAGGCTCTATTTTACTGGTCTATGTGTCTCTCTTTACTCTAGTACTATACTGTTTTGATTACTGTAGCTTTGTGATATGTTTTGAAATTAGGAAGTATAAGGCCTCCAGTTTTGTTCTTCTTAAGATTATTTTGGCTATTCATGGTCCTTTGAGATTCTTTTTTTTTTTAAGATTTTATTTATTTATTCATGAGAGACACAGGCAGAGGGAGAAGCAGGTTCCATGCAGGGAGCCCTACGTGGGACTCGATCCTGGGTCTCCAGGATCACGCCCTGGGCTGAAGGCAGCACTAAACTGCTGAGCCACCTGGGCTGCCCTCCTTTGAGATTCTATATGAATTTCAGGATGATGTTTTCTGTTTCTGGGGGAAAAAAAAAAAGAGCATTGGGATTTTGATAATTTTTTTTTTTAATTTTTATTTATTTATGATAGTCACAGAGAGAGAAAGAGAGGCAGAGACACAGGCAGAGAGAGAAGCAGGCTCCATGCATCGGGAGCCTGACGTGGGAATCGATCCCGGGTCTCCAGGATCGCGCCCTGTGCCAAAGGCAGGCGCCAAACCGCTGCGCCACCCAGGGATCCCAGCATTGGGATTTTGATAGGGATTACATTGAATCTGTAAAAATTGCTTTGGGTAGTGTGGAAATTTTAGCAATAGTAAGTCTTCTTCTTTTTTTTTTTTTTTTTTTTTTTTTTTTTAAGATTTTACTTATTATTCATGAGAGACACAGAGAGAAAGAGAGAAGCAGAGACACAGGCAGAGGAAGAAGCAGGCTCCATGCAGGGAGCCTGATGCGGGACTCGATCCCGGGACTCCAGGATCAGGTCCTGGGCTGAAGGCAGGTGCTAAACCGCTGAGCCATCTAGGGATCCCCCAATAGTAAGTCTTCTAATCCATGAACATGGAAGGTCTTTCCGTTTATTTATATAATTCTTTCGGTAACATTTTGTAGTTTTGTTATTTTTTTTAAAGATTTTATTTATTCATGAAAGATGCAGGGAGAGAGGCAGAGACATAGGCAGAGGGAGAAGCAGGTTCGCTGCGGGACTCCGGGATCATGCCCTGAGCCAAAGGCAGACACTCAACCAGTGAGCCACCCAGATGCCTCCACAACTGATTTTTTTTTTTTTTAAGATTTTTAATTTATTCATGAGACACACACACACACACAGAGGCAGAGACACAGGCAGTGAGAGGAGCAGGCTCCCTGCAGGGAGCCTGACGTGGGACTTGATCCTGGGTCTCCAGGATCACACCCTGGGCCGACGGCAGGCGCTAAACCGCTGAGCCACCCAGGGATACCCCACAACTGATTTTTTTTTTTTTAAGATTTTATTTATTTATTCATGATAGAGAGAGAGAGAATGAGAATGGGGCAGAGGGAGAAGCAGGCTCCATGCTGGGAGCCTGACGTGGGACTCGATCCTGGGACTCCAGGGATCACGCCTTGGGCCAAAGGCAGGCAGGCACTGAACCACTGAACCACCCAAGGATCCTCCTCCACAACTGATTTTTAAGTGTTGATTTGTATCCTGCAACTTTGCCAGATTTATTAGTTCTAACAGGTTTTCTTTGTGGAGTCTTTAGTGTTTTCTACATATAAGAAAGTTTGTTATCATCAAACAGGTAATTTTACTTCTTTCTAATTTAGATGCCTTTCCTTTCTCTCCCCTTCCTTCCTTCCTTCCTTCCTTCCTTCCTTCCTTCCTTCCTTCCTTCCTCCTCCCTCCCTCCCTCCCTCCCTCCCTCCCTCCCTTCCTTCCTTCCTTCCCTAATTACTCTGGCTAGGACTTTCAGTGTTGTGTTGAATCAGAGTGGTGAGAGTGGGCATCCTTGTCTTGTTACTGATCCTAGAGGGAAAACTCAGTTTTCCACTATTGTGTATAGTGTTAGCTGGGGGCTTTCCACACATGATCTCATTTGTACTTTTTAAAAACATGTAAATGGGGATCCCTGGGTGGCGCAGCGGTTTAGCGCCTGCCTTTGGCCCGGGGCGCGATCCTGGAGACCCGGGATCGAATCCCACGTCGGGCTTCCGGTGCATGGAGCCTGCTTCTCCCTCTGCCTGTGTCTCTGCCCCTCTCTCTCTCTCTGTGTGACTATCATAAATAAATAAAAATTAAAACAAAAACAAAAACAAAAACATGTAAATGCCATCATTTAGTATATTTTTATCCCTGAGCATGATTAAACTAGAGAATAGTGTGTTAAATTTTAGAGAAATAATGAGCCAAATAGACAATTCATTAAAATTAAGTTATACAGTGCACTTGGATCAAAAAGCCACTATTTATTTCCTGGGAAAATTTATGGAGAATTTGCTCGGTTTCTAATGCACTGCAGTCTGATTTTTACCCAAACTTCTTGGCTTTCTTGAAGATAACTAGGAACCACCAAATTGCAAAACCAGTGATCTTAAAAAAAAAAAAAAAAAACCAGTGATCTTTTCTTAACTCATTTATTTTTTTATTTTCATTTATTTGTGATAATCACACACACACACACACACACACACACACAGAGAGAGAGAGGCAGAGACACAGGCAGAGGGAGAAGCAGGCTCCATGCACCGGGAGCCCGATGTGGGATTCGATCCCGGGTCTTTAGGATCGCACTCTGGGCCAAAGGCAGGCGCTAAACCGCTGCGCCACCCAGGGATCCCTCTTAACTCATTTTTTTTTTTTTTAAATTTTATTTATTTATTCATGATAGTCACACAAAGAGAGAGAGAGGCAGAGACACAGGCAGAGGGAGAAGCAGGCTCCATGCAGGGAGCCCGACATGGGATTCGATCCCGGGTCTCCAGGATCACGCCCTGGGCCAAAGGCAGGCGCCAAACCGCTGCGCCACCCAGGGATCCTTAACTCATTTTTAATGTAGCATTTGGCACTACTGATCAAACTTTGTTTCCTCACTCAATTTTCTTATCTTTGTGGTTCTCCTACCACTTTGACTGTTCTTTTGGTCATCATAATTTCTCTTCTTCCTCTTTTGTAAATGTCTGTATCCCCTGAGATTCTGTTTTTTGATCTCATCTCTTTTCTCAATTTATATTTTCTGTCAGTGATCTCATTGACCATCATGGCTTCAGTCATCATCACCATACAGTTGACTCACAAATCTGCCTCTCCTCTTAGATTACGGTCCCAATTCTTTGTTTGTCTTTGGACACCTCCACCTAAATATCTTACCAACCTTGAGTTTGAAGATGCTCCTAATTGAAGACTTTATCTTTCCTTCTCCCTTGTTTTTGTCTCCGTCCTATGACTATTCCCTAAACTTGATTGGTGTGATGTTTTGCCATTCCTTTGCTCATGTCATTTCCTTTCCTGTCTTTTGTAATAATCTTCTTTGCACTCTTCAATATACTTCAAGGTCTGTCTTGAATACCATCTTTCTGCAAAATACTCATCTGGGCAGCAGATGATCTGCTCTCATTCTCTGCTCTAAAACCCTTCAATTAGGGGTTTCTTATAGTCTGTTTCTTAAAATTACAAAAGCTATTTGTAATTTGATCTGTGTTTGCTTTTCTAGCCATCAGTCTAGCCACTCTGCCTCAGGAACCCTATAATTCATCATATAACCTATATAGTATCACTTCTTGTTCCTCAGGGTAAGGCTATATGCTTCTGTGTACATGTCATTTCCCCAAAGTGTTTTTTAGGGGGCAGGTGGATAGAGTTGATGGCCTGTGAAACTAGTGAAGATGTCCATCACGTAGATATCCTCCATCTACTGAGTTCTGTAAGCAGTTTAGCATAGTGGAAAGAGACAGCATTTGAACTTTGATTTAAACTCTAGTTTTGGTATTTACCAGCCACATGAACTTGGTATTCAGTTTTTCTGAACTTCTGTTTCCTGATATTTACAAGCCATGTGAAGTTTAAGTTTTCAATTTTTCTGAACTTCTATTTCCTGATCTGTAAAATAGGGGCAATATTTGGCCTTACAAGGCTAATATGAAGTTTAAGTAAGAAACTGCATATAAAATGCCAAGCATATGCTAAAAGTCCTCATAAATGATGTTAAAGAAAAAAAGAGAAAAGAAAAAAGAAACTGCAGCAGCACTCACTGTTTTCCCTTCGTGGGATCAATTGTGTATGATTGGAGTGTGGGAAGGTATGCCAGACTGAAACAGGGTACTGAAGGCAGAGCACAGAGGTTATCTACATACTCATGGGGAACTGGTGTGCCAACCACAAATTCTAGTTAGAGATCAAGAGATATTTCTCCCTGCTGCCAGGACACACAACACTTGATATCTTCAAAAAGGAAGGCTTTGTTCATGTTGTCCTGCCACCCACTCTGCCTTCTCCACTACATTTTCCTTATTTTCCCAGAATATGGCTTTTATAATGCAGGTTATAAAGGGTGCCTGGGTGGCCTAGTTGGTTAAGCATCTGATTCTTGATTTCAGTTCTGGTCATGATTAGGTCCTGGCATCAAGATAGTACAACTTCTTTATCCATTCGTCTATCGATGGACACTTAGGTTGTTTTCATGTCTTAGCTATTATAAATAATACTGCTAGGAACATGAGGGTGCAGATATTTTCTTGAGTTAGTGTTTTTGTTACCTTTGGTATATTCCCAAAAGTGGAATTGCTGGGTCATATGGCAGTTTTTATTTTAGTTTTTTGAGGATCCTCCATATTGTTTTCCATAGGGACTATAGACTGTTTGACTTTTAATGATCCTTTAGGATTCTACTCTGTCATATCCCTTTTTCTGCAAATCTTCCTCCAGTTTTTTTTTTTTTAAGATTTTTTATTTTATTTATTCATGAAGACACAGAGAGAGAGAGAGAGAGAGAGAGGGGCAGAGACACAGGCAGAGGGAGAAGCAGGCTCCATGCAGAGAGCCCGACATGGGACTGGATCCCAGGTCTCCAGGATCACGCCCTGGGCTGAAGGCAGCGCTAAACTGCTGAGGCACCCGGGGTGCCCCCTCCAGTTCTTAAGATTATATTAACTCCTCAGTATTCCCACAGAACCCTCTGCTTATCTCTATTATAATGCTTATCACACTATATTGTAATTGTCTTGGCATTCCTTGAAGACATAGGCTAGTATTATATTAAGAATCTTTGTATTATCCCTGGCAGATAATAATTACTATCTAAATTTTATCTGTTGAGTGAAAAACTGTTGAATTATACATGGTATTATATTAGAACTTGTCTACTGAATATCTTTTTTCCCTAATAAACCGAGTATTTATTCTATGAGCAGAGACCAACTTCTTCATTGTTATATCCTTAATTTGTAGCATAGTACTTGGCTCATAGTAGAGGCTGAGGGAATGTTGAATGTATGATTGAATGACCGTATGGTAGGGCTGTCTTTTTAGAATTTCAGTTAAGGTTTTTTTCCAAAAGAAATACCATCTTTGACTATATAAGTAAAGATGAAATATCTGCATGTGGTTCATACTCAGTAATTGACATTCTCCACTCATCTGTACCAGGATCGGTAGGGTTATTTAGAAGAGAATGTGTGCACGTGAAAAAATAACTACCCAGTATTTTATGTGCCAAGTGAGTGATTGGGACAGATAGATACTGCTTTAGTGTCAGGCTAACTATAACATTCTTGGGGACACCTGGGTGGCTCAGTGGTTGAGTGCCTTCTGCTCAGGGTGTGATCCTGGAATCCTAGGATTGAGTCTCACATTGAGCTTCCTGCGTGGAGCCTGCTTCTCCCTCTGCCTGTGTCTCTGCCTCTCTCTCTCTCTCTCATGAAAAAATAAATAAAATCTTAAAAAAAACACAACATTCTTAATTGGGCTTTCAAAGTGTGGTATACAACCAAATACTTAGAAAATGATTATTAGTTAATTGGATTGGTTATGATGGAAAGCTGTATCTGTTTTACTTGGCTTATAACCTGCTTATTTTGGAATATTTCCTTGTTTATCGGAATTTTTTCACTGAAATTTTAACTCATTATTTTTTTAGGTCCAAGACAACTTTGACAAGATTGAATTCAATAGGATGTGTTGGACCCTCTGTGTCAAAAAAAATCTCACCAAGAGTCCCCTGCTCATTACAGAAGACGATGCATTTAAAGTATGGGTTATTTTCAACTTTTTGTCTGAGGACAAGTATCCATTAATTATTGTGCCAGAAGAGGTAAGGTGTGGCTCTGGGAAGTTCTTACATGGCCATCATAGCATTAATAGATCCAGCTTTAGAGTATTATGTTAATTCAGTATAGATATAGAGGGAGATCTGGGACTAGTGTTTTTGGATCAGAGGCAAAATAGCCTGAATCCAGAAGTCCAAAACTCAGTATATTGGGGTCATATACTATCCCTGGAGATTTGCAGACAGGGTGGGACTTTTCCTCTCTAAAGTACTGTAATTATAGATGAATCTGTCCTCATATCCAGAGTCTTTATTCCATACAAGTCACAACATAATTTCTGTCTACTTACATAGTAGGAAAACCAGTGTGGCGTTTTAGGAAAACAGGGCAAAATTGGCTGAATGATGCTGTATGGGAAACATAGGATCCACAGTGTTCTCAAGGCTGTTTCATGTGAGGAAATACTATCCTTGTTTCAAAGTCCAGGATCAGGGATCCCTGGGTGGCGCAGCGGTTTGGCGCCTGCCTTTGGCCCAGGGCGCGATCCTGGAGACCCGGGATCGAGTCCCACGTCGGGCTCCCGGTGCATGGAGCCTGCTTCTCCCTCTGCCTGTGTCTCTGCCTCTCTCTCTCTGTCTCTCTGTGACTATCACAAATAAATAAAAATTAAAAAAAAAAAAAAAACAAAGTCCAGGATCATGACTTTTTATTCTATTTTCCAAAGTAAATGAAAACAGGACATTTTCTTATTCTGTTCTGACTTATTTTCCTTGAGCTTCCACAGGAAAAAGGAGACAAGAGTAAGGTTTCTTTCTTTTCTTTTCTTTTTTCTTTTCTTTTTTCTTTCTTTTTCTTTTCTTTTTCTTTTCTTTCTTTTCTTTTCTTTCTTTCTTTTCTTTTCTTTCTTTTTTTCTTTTTTTTTTTTTAAAGATTTTATTTATTTATTCATGAGAGACACAGAGAAAAAGAGAGAGAGGCGCCGAGGCAGAGGGAGAAGCAGACTCCATGCAGGGAGCCCAATGCGGGACTCGATCCTGGGACTCCAGGATCATGCCCTGGGCCGAAGCCAGGATCTAAACCACTGAGCCACCCAGGGATCCCAAGAGTAAGGTTTCTATGCTTACTGCCTTAAAAAATTATATATATATAAAATTAATCATGCTTATTATAATAGTAAATATAAAAAAGACTAATTCTCAGAATTACAATTAGGTATAGAGTTCCCCTTAAAGTCTGTTCTTAAGAAAAAAAAAGTCTGTTCTTAACTTTTAACAAATTATTTCACCTCTTGAGTTTTAATTTACTCATCTATAAAATAGGGCTTATAATAGTGCTTAAGGGTTAGGAGGTTCTGCATTTAAAGGACCTAGCTCGGGGATCCCTGGGTGGCTCAGCAGTTTAGCACTGCCTTCAGCCCAGGGTGTGATTCTGGAGTCCCGGGATCGAGTCCCACATTGGGCTCCCTGCATGGAGCCTGCTTCTCCCTCTGCCTGTGTCTCTGCCTCTCTCTCTCTCTCTGTGTCTCTCATGAATAAATAAATAAAATCTTAAAAAACAAAAAAAAAGACATAGCTCAGTACCTGGTATGTAATATATACTCAGTAAATGTGTTAACTCCTGTGACTACTGTTACTGCATTTTTGCACACTGGTCTGCTTATTTCCTTAGGGCAGATTTCCTTTTTTTTTTTTTTTTTTATGATAGGCACACAGTGAGAGAGAGAGAGAGGCAGAGACACAGGCAGAGACACAGGCAGAGGGAGAAGCAGGCTCCATGCACCGGGAGCCCGACGTGGGATTCGATCCCGGGTCTCCAGGATCGCGCCCTGGGCCAAAGGCAGGCACCAAACCGCTGCGCCACCCAGGGATCCCTTAGGGCAGATTTCCAACAGTGGAATTCTGAGTCCTAAAAAACACATTTTCAAAGCATTGGAGGACAAGACAGACTTGCCTGTCACAAAGTCTGTACCAGTTTATACACCTACCAGTAATGATTGAAGAGAGCCCATTATTACCTATCCTGCCAATACAGAGTCTAATCTGTGATTTCTGTGATCCATACTTATGTTAGGAAAATCTGTTTGTGCACACTGCAATATTTTATTTAAAGTCAGCAAGCATTTATTGACTGCCAACAATAAGCAAGGCGCCAAGAGAAATGCAGAGCGAAAAAGATTATTTCCTGCCTTCAAGGAATTTGAAGTCTGCTCAAGTAAAGAAATTTAAGTGTGATTCAAAGCAAAATAGATTACCTGTTATTAGAGAGGTGCAAAGGCCATGCAAATACAGAGAAGGGAGAGATTTATTCCAGCTTGGGGGAAGTAAGGAAGGAAGGTTTTGTAAGAGGCAATATAATGGGTAAAAGAGTCTTTAACTTTTTCCAGGGCCAGACAATAAATATTGTATTTAATACAATATTGTATTTAAATATTTAAATAAATATTTAAGAATTTATTTAAGGTTTTGTGGCCCTTATGGGCCATACTGTCTCTATTGTAGCTACTTAAATCTGCTGTTATAGTATGAAATCATTAGACAGTATGTTGCTGTGCTTCAATAACATGGATTTTGAAATGTTAATTTTATATTCATGGTCATGAAATATTCTTTTTTTTAAAATATTTTATTTATTTATTCATGAGAGACACAGAGAGAGAGAGGCAGAGACACAGGCAGAGGGAGAAGCAGGCTCCATGCAGGGAGCCTGACTTGGGACTCGATCCCAGGTCTCCAGATCAGGCCCTGGACTGAAAGCGGCACTAAACCGCTGAGCCACCCAGGCTGCCCTGAAATATTCTTTTTTTTTTTTTTTTTTTTTTTGAAATATTCTTTATTTCCCCTCCCTACCACTTAAAAATACAGAAACTGATCTTAGGTCATGGATAGATAGATAGATAGACAGACAGACAGACAGACAGACAGACAGACATGCCATGAGCCAGATTTGGCTGATAGACTAGAATTGACTTGTGACAGTCATTTACTGTTTCCTGGTTAAGAGCAGGAGTCTGCAGTCATATTTCCTGGATTTGAATACTAGCTGTGTGACTTTGGATGATATATGTCATTTGTTTTTGCTGCAGTTTCTTTAACTATAAAATAGGGCTAATGCTAGTACCTGCCTCCTGCTGTTCTTGTGAAGATCAGACAAGGAGAATGCCTGGCCCCTGGAAAGTGCTCATTACATGTTAGCTTTTATGTTTATGGGGAAAGTAGCACTTGTTCTGGGCCTTAAAAAGATAGGAAGAATTTTGACTAATGGAGAATTCTGGATGGAAGAAACAGTGGGAAAGGTTCTATGGATCAGGAAAGCAAAGGGCATGTTATGTTCTAAGGTGAGTGAGGTATTCCGCTTGTCTAAATAATTAGTCAGGATGCTTACTTAGATACAGCTGGATGATGGTGTGCCTTGGTGGCTCAGTCAGTTAAGCATCTGCCTTTGGCTTGGGGTCCTGGATTGAAACCCATGTCAGGCTTCTTGCTCAGCGGGGAGTCTGCTTCTCCCTCTCCCTCTTCCTGCTACTCCCCCTGCTTGTGCTTTCTCCCTCCCTCTCTCTCTCTGTCAAATAAAATAAAATCTTAAAAGAAACAGCTGGATGGGCTAATTTAAGCCAAAAAGGATATGGGGGAGCTCACAGAATTGCCATGATGACTGAGAAACCAGGTTTGAAAGCTATCAGTCTGGAACTATCACAAGGAAAATGCTGCTGCCACCAGAGAGTAGGGATTATACTTGTGCTGTGGAACACCTCTGGCCCTGCACGCTGGGTACAGCCCAGGACTCCAGTATTCCTGCAGCTGTTCTTGCTACTAGAGAGGATTCTTTGTGCCTGCTTTCCAATTCACAGTGAAAGGATAACACATCTAATTGGTATGGCCTATGTCAGGTGCCATGAGGTAGCTGCAAAGGAGGCCTGTAAAGGATCTATTTGCATTTTTAGCTTCTTTATTGGGAGGTAGGGAATTGCCTAGATATGAGAAGGGGATTAGATGGTAGGCAGTCAAAAAAGAATAACACATGCCCTTTCTAAATGGAACATGATGGCTGTGAAGAAGAGTAGTAGTAGATGAGGCTAGAGTTTTGACTATCTTGTAGGCAGTAGGGAGCTATGAACTACTGATGATTTTTAAGCAAGAGACTGACAAGTATAAATAGATAAAATATGGAGAGATGGGAGATGGAAAGTTGAGAGAAGGTAAGTGGCATTTGAGGACTGAAGTATAGTAATGTCAGTGAGAATGGAAAACAAGATCAGATGTGGGCAGCTTGGGTGGCTCAGCGGTATAGTGCCGTCTTCAGCCCAAGGCGTGATCCTGGAGACCCAGGATCGAGTCCCACATTGGGCTCCCTGCATGGAGCCTGCTTCTCCCTCTGCCTGTGTCTCTGCCTCTTTCTCTTTCTCTCTCTCTCTCTCTCTCTCTGTGTATGTCTCTCATGAATAAATAAAATCTTAAAAAAAAAATTAAAAAAAAGAAAGGGTGGTCAGATGTGACCAATCCAGAGGTGACAGGACTAAGTTCATAGTGCCTGGCTGGGTAGGACTATGGACACTTTTCAGGCTTGGGCAATCAGGAGGTAATATAGTGGAGTTGTCTAAAGCATGATTAAAATCATGCTACTTGGTTTAAATTCTGACTCTTTTTTAAACTATGTGACCTTGAAGAGATTGCTTAATCTCTTTGGGTTCCCCTATTTGTAAAAGTGGGGATAACTGCTTCATTCATTGGACTCTTGTGAGGACTTAGTTGATGATGTGAAGCATTTAAATGTAACATCTGGCCCTATGTTAAGTGCTCACTAAATGTGTCTGTGTGTGTGTGTGTGTGTGTGTGTGTATGAATGAATGACTAGATGATGAATAAGTTGGGGATATGGTGTCTGATGATGGATTGGGTATATTGCTATTTGAGGTGGAACATACTTGTGGAGCAGTCCTGTTTTCAACTGGAAGTGCATAGCTAGAGCTAGTGAGAGGCCAAGACTGGAGACAGAGATGAGGAAGCCATGGAAGTAGATTAGATCAGAGAGGAAGAAACTGTTGTGGGAGAAGTGAGGGCTGAGGATGGAACCTTGGGACTGTTTCTGTAGCAGGAAGAGGAAGTAGATTTGGTACAGGAAGCTGAATTGAATAGTCTATAAGGTAGGAGGAGAACTGAGGAGTGTTGAGTCATGGGGAAAGAAAAAGTTCTAAGAAATGGGAAAGTAGTTACTTGGATTAGATGTTACAGGGTGATGAGGGAGATGCCCTTGGATTTACCAGTTAGGTGGTCATTGGTAATCACATAGAATGCAATTTTACTCTAGTGATGGGAATAGTTTCTTAGTGCTTAGTAACAAGAATGATGAGATAATGTGTGTATGTTAAAGGGGAAATAAAGAATAAAATGTGCTATAGGAAAAAAAAGTGATACAGAGTTGTTCACCAAAATTGTCTAGCTCAATACAGAGACACATTGAAGGGAATGGAATATTGATAGTGTTGAAAAAGATGTACTGATGGTATTTTAAAAACCTAGCTGTTGGGATCCCTGGGTGGCGCAGCGGTTTGGCGCCTGCCTTTGGCTCAGGGCACGATCCTGGAGACCCAGGATCGAATCCCACGTCGGGCTCCCGGTGCATGGAGCCTGCTTCTCTCTCTGCCTGTGTCTCTGCCTCTCTCTCTCTCTCTCTCTCTCTCTCTCTCTCTCTGTGTGTGACTATCGTAAATAAAAAAAAAAAAAAAAAAAAACCTAGCTGTTGCTTGGAAGAATTATGCTATTAAAACTTTCAGTATTGTCTCTTAAGACATGTAATTATGCTGTGTTTTTTATTTATTTGTGTTTTCTTTTTTTTTTTTTTAATTTTTATTTATTTATGATAGTCACACAGAGAGAGTGAGAGAGGCAGAGACACAGGCAGAGGGAGAAGCAGGCTCCATGCACCGGGAGCTCGATGTGGGATTCGATCCCGGGTCTCCAGGATCGTGCCCTGGGCCAAAGGCAGGCGCTAAACCACTGCGCCACCCAGGGATCCCTATTTGTGTTTTCTTTGGAACTAGAGGTGCGGTGGGTCTCTTACCTGTGAACCTGTGATGTTTGGGTTCTTTCCATCACTAAAATATTCACAGTGGAGGACTTGAAAGTGATCTTGCCCTGGTTTCAGTATTAGAAATTAATAAGGGAACTTACCTTATTCCTCAAGGTAGCACTTGCTTGCTATGGAGGACTTGTTATTGGTTTTAAATCATTGTTGAGCCACAGGCTGTGAAGGGAGCTGGCCAGCACCGGCTTCCTGACTGCTTTGCTAAGAGACTCAAAAATTTATGTACCAGGTGGCCTGAAGAAGTGGGACCCATGTGAGCCTTGTGGTGTGCCATGATTCTATCCTTTTCTGTACTATAGAGCCCCAACAAGACTCCACAGCATGCTTACTTTCATCTTTGAGAGCTAACAGTAATGTCTTTGGTTCTCTTTCTAGACAAATTAATCTTATTTGAGAACGCGACAGCTTTTCTTTGACTTGTATGGAAAGCCAGACGGCATACCTTGTCATGTTATTGTTTGGACTTACTCTGTTTTGACATCCTTAACTCCCTCAGCATTTCTTCTGCTTAGATGTAGAATTTCTCTGTGGCCTAGAGTACTTGTGTGGGGAAAGAAGGAACCATTGGGACAGATTTATGTGGAATTGCTTTGTCTGGTTGCTGAACCAGCCTCCTGAGGTTAAAATGCAGCTCTGTATTTATTAAGTTCTTAGCATATCTTTCCTTGTGTCAAGCACTGTAAACTCAAGGTCACACTATTTTATGGAAAATACTAGAGTCATAATATTTCTTAAGATGCCCATTGTCTGTTATGTTTTGCTTCCTTTCTGAATACTTTAATAACATTTAAAAAACATATTTTGAACTAGTTTCAGACTAGAGATTTAATAAAATTTAATGTAAAGACAGATACATGTTAAAAATAAATTTTGAAATATAATGTCTTAATTTGTCAATAGTGTATATATGAATTTAATTTGTAATCTTACCAACTTTTTTTTTTTTTCTTACCAACTTTTTTAAGCTTTCTACATTTAAGGTAATTTTTATGTTTCCTAATAAACATTTATCTACCATAATGACTATTTGTATCTTAAGTCCAGAAAGTTTTTAACTAAGATTTTATTCTCTAGTTTTGATTAATGCTATAAAAGATATACATAACAGTGGTAGTTACATGAATGACATAAATTATAGAAATGTTTGCTTTTGACTCAGTTTCCCATTATCCAGAAAATAACATCAAAAATATAAATAGATATTTAAGTGACTTAACCACACAGAAGTCAAGATATAGTAGTTCCTGTTTAAGATAGTTCTGTAATTTTTGCCAAATGATATTCCTGGAAATGTGTATCTGTAGTTTTTTCATTAGTATTTATTTTCCACAGAGCCAAGAACAAAACAGGATGTGTCTGTTGTGGGCTTATTTGGAGGAATTGCCTTGATACAATTAAGTATCAAGCCTGAAAAAGTTTTAAGAGGCCCTTCGTGAAGTAAAACCTGAATTGTTAAGCCAATAAAGGCCCTTTTTATGATGACAGGGAAAGAACTTTTAACAAAATAATTTTTGGAGTCAAAGGCCTCGAGAATCACATGCAGCCTGAAAGTTTATTCTTTGTTATTTTTGGTGAAACTTGCTTGGAAGGAGGAAGTAAGCTGCTTCCTGAAACTGAATGAGCTCTTAGAATTGATGCAGGCCACTTGAGACTAACACGGCAGCACGTGATTTATTATTTAGTATAATTGAATAGTTGAGAATGGGAATGTTTGTCTCCCCCTGGCCCAATATAATGAATTAAGAGGCCCTTCAATTATTTGGTAATGATAAGTGTATGATTGTGTTGAAAGGCAGCAGGAAATGAATCTAGATAATTTGTCCGGGGCATTCACTGGGAATGCTGAGCAGATGCTCTGTGCTGATGACAAACTCAGAGGGTTTGGGAATGTATCTTCAGAAAGGTTCAGGATGATCCTGGGAAACTGCCTGTAGAGCTGAGTTTGCTACTCACAGGCACTCGGAGTTACTCACATTATAAAAGACGATTTGATACACAAGAGGAACTGAAGCTTGGAGTGGGAGGGGCTTGGGTGTATTCATAGTGGTAGGTGAGAAAAAGCTAAGGCTGTTTCCTGACTGGTAGTATGAATGGTCATTTGGATGCACCAGTTTTTGTCACGCCTGTACATGTGACTATATGCAATGTGAGCGTTCTATCAGCTTTTATGCTTGCACTGCCTTTATCTTTATCCCAAGTTGTGATCAGATGGCATAGGCCCCCCTTTTTGCTGCATTAGGGAGACTGAACATGTTAATGCCTCTAAGATATTTTACTTTGGGCAATTATTTATCTTAATGTCCTTTTTGACTTTCTTTTTCTCTCTTGTCTCTCTTTAATCTCTTCTTGTCAGTAGTCTTTCTTCCTTTTCTGCCCCATTCTCGCATTCTTTCTTTCTCTCTCAACCATTTTCTTTCTCTCTCCTCCACTGACTATTCCTGTTACTTTTTTTTCTTCCTTTGAGGATTTTATTTTATTTTTTATGTTTTTAAAAAGATTTTATTTATTTATTCATGAGAGACACAAAGAGAGGCAGAGACAGACAGAGGCAGAGGCAGAAGGAGAGAGAAGTAGGCTCCCCGAGGGGAGCCTGATGCGGGACTTGATCTCAGGACCCTGATCATAACCTGAGCCAAAGGCAGACCCTCAACCACTGAGCCACCCAGGTGCCCCTTAATGATTTTATTTTTAGGTAATCTCTACAAACAATGTGGGGCTTGAACTCAACAACCCCAAGGTCAAGAGTTGCATGCTCCATTGACTGCGCCTGCCAGGTGCAAGTGAAATTTTTTTTTTTTTTCTGAAGTAAGCTCTACCTAATGTGGGGCTTGAACTCACCACCTGAGATCAGGAATCGTATCCTCTCCCAACTGAGCCAGCCAGGCACCCCCCTGATAAGCTTAACAGTAGATGATCTGTCTCCAGCAAGAGAAAGGCAAGACCTAAGTTGTTTTTCGACAATTAAATATTTGTTGACTACCTACTATATTGTAGATTGAGAGTAGATAATTTCCATCCTAGAGGACTTTATAGTATCCCATCAAATTAAATCTATAGCACTCTTGTTATTTTATGACTTTGTGATATTTTGTGGATGTACATTTCTTTGCAAGCATGTTTTTCCTATTGTTGACATTCTTTTTCTGCTAAAATATGTTATTTCAGAGACATGATTTTAACCAAATTAGTGGAAGTACAAAGGAGAATAAGAAAAAGTAACTTACAAAAAAAAAAAAAAGAAAAAGTAACTTACAATCTTGTCTGTAACAAATTAGACTATTTCTATGTTTTCCTCTAGTATTTGTCGAAATATTTATGTAATTTTTATGCAGTGGAAATTATAGATAAATTTAATTTTGCATTCTTCTTTATATTATTTCATAAATGCTTTCTAAAATATAATTTTAAATGTTTGAATAATACACCACTCAGTGCAAAAGTAAGTAACATTGATGGAGTGTCTGCTGTGTCAGACACTATGCAAAATAATTGGTACCCGTCTCATTTAATCCCCATAGTATCCCCAAATGATAAGTGTTACTATGTCCATTTCATAGATGAACACATTGAGGCTTAGTTTAATTTATTTCAGTTTGGTAAACATTAATTGAGCTCTACCACATTCTAGGTATGATGTTGAGTTCTGGACATTCAAAGATGAGTGGGACGTGGTCCCTTCTATGAGGAATTCAGAAAATGGTGGGGAAGCAAATGAGTAAAGATAATTTCAGCATGCTAAGTGCAGTGACATAGAATATCATAGAAGGGACGCCTGGGTGGCTCAGTGGTTGAGCATTTGCCTTCGGCTCAGGGCGTGATCCTGGGTCAAGGATCGAGTCCTGCGTCAGGTTCCTTCATGGAGCCTGCTTCTCCCTCTGCCTGTGTCTCTGCCTTTCTGTCTCTCTTGAATAAATACATAAAATCTTAAAAAAAAAAAAAAAAGATCATCGAAGAACCCTCATCCTGACCTGGATTAGGGTTGGTCCGAGCAGTTTTGCTAGAAGCAGTGCTTCTCAAACTTTAATGAGCATATGGAAGTACCTGGGGTTCTTGTTGTAATGCAGATTTTGAGTTTTGGTGAGGTCCAAGATTCGTCATTTCTAACAGACTTCTAGGTGATGCTGCTGCTGCTGTTCCACATACAGGAATAGGAATATCCTAGATGATACAGGATTTGAATGAATACTAGTTAGTCAGATATAGAAATGAGGAGAGTATTCAAAACAGAAAGGATAGCATGGGGGAAAGGCACAGAAGCATAAAAAAGTGTGTTAGTGGATTAGCTCCTTATAATCTTTTTTTTTTTTTAATTTTTTTTTTTAATTTATTTATTTATGATAGTAACAGAGGGAGAGAGAGAGGCAGAGACACAGGCAGAGAGAAGCAGGCCCCATGCACCGAGAGCCCGACGTGGGATTCGATCCCGGGTCTCCAGGATCGCGCCCTGGGCCAAAGGCAGGCGCCAAACCGCTGCGCCACCCAGGGATCCCTAATTTTTTTTTTATTTATTTATGATAGTCACACAGAGAGAGAGAGAGAGAGAGAGAGAGAGAGGCAGGCTCCATGCACCGGGAGCCTGACGTGGGATTCGATCCCGGGTCTCCAGGATCGCGCCCTGGGCCAAAGGCAGACGCCAAACTGCTGCGCCACCCAGGGATCCCCTAGCTCCTTATAATCTATGGCAGGTCTTGGCAACTATGGCTCACTGCAGAATCTAGCCCATAGCCTATTTTTTGTGTAGCCCACATGCTAAGAATAGTATTTAAATTTTTAAAGCAGTGTAAACAACAACAACGAAGCAAAACAGCAACAACCCAAGAGTAACATAATAGAGATGCATAAAGCCTAAAATATTTACTCCCTAATCCTTTACAGAATTAGTTTGAGACTTCTGATCTGTGGTATAGTGAAGTGTAAAATCCGAAGCAGGCATAGTGGAGGACGTGTTAGAGATAGTAAGCCTGATTGGAGGGATGGTGGTCACCAAGGGACACAGAAGAGCTTGGCCTATATCTCTGAGGTGATAGAGAGCCAGGACAGGATTTAAAGAGCGAGGTGACAGGCTTAGCTTATGTTTTAGAAGAATTTCTCTAGCAGAATATAGATACAAGGGAGCAATGCTGGAGGCAAGGATACCAATTGAGAGGCAAAGTAGAACAAAGTAAAAAAAAAAAAAAAAAAAAAGTAGAACAAAGTAGGAGGGGATGGATTTGAGAACCACTGGGACAAAGTTTTTAATTCTCTTTTGACTGTAACCCATAGAAAGATAAATATTTTATTTCATGATCCAGCACACATAGACGCATCCATAACCAAACTTAATCACAAAACATTTGTCTTTAGATGAAAAATATTTCCATTCCATTAAAGAAGATTTTGGTTACTACCTAGTATGTTGATTTCATATTGGGTTATAACGTACAGTTTGAGAAACACTGATCTAGGGAAGTAAAAACAGTAGGTTTTTATCACTGATTTGATATAAGGGAGTGGGTAGACAAGGATTGGTATGGATATATGGTGTCATTCCCAGATGAACTCAATAATAGAAGGGGAAGCTATCAGGATGCCTGGGTGGCTCAGTGGTTGAATATCTGCCTTCAGCTCAGGGCGTGATCCCATGATTCAGGATCGAGTCCTGCATCAGGCTCCCTGCAAGGTGCCTGCTTCTCCCTCTGCCTATGTCTCTGTCTCTTTCTCTCTTGTGTCTCTCATGAATAAATAATAATAAATAAATCTTAAAAAAAAAAAAAAAGAAGGGGAAGCTATTTGGAAGGTAGAAGTGACTCACTCATTTTTGTATGTGTTGAATTTGAGAGCACTATGGGAAACTCAGGCTTTCCAGAAGATCAGATACTGATTTTTCATTCAGTGAGTATTACTGCCTCATTGTTTTGTTCACCTGCTGTTATTTCAATAGCAACATTTTCTACTGTTTTTCTACACAAAGGTGTGTGTGTGTTTCAGGATTTAATAAGCTTTCCATCCCAGGCTAGGAATTCAGCCATTGTTGCCAATATTGTCAATGCTATAATGGGAGGAATCTGTTTCAAATAGTTGGCTTACATGGAAACTTTGTAAATCGAAGTCTAATTTGTACATACTATTTTGAGATGCTATTTAATTTAGTACTTGCATATTAGTTCAGTAAGAGCAATATTTTGATATATTGAAATATCCAACAGAATAATCAAATCACATCAGTTAGTTTGTGGTACTATATGCATGCACTTTGCTTTAGTTCTATAGTTATTTTTTTTTTTTAAGATTTTATTTATTTATGATAGACACAGACAGAGAGAGGCAGAGACACAGGCAGAGGGAGAGGCAGGCTGCATGCTGGGAGCCCGACGTGGGACTCGATCCCTGGGCTCCAGGATCGTGCCCTGGGGCAAACCGCTAAGCCACCCAGGGATCCCCTAGTTCTATAGTTTTATCATACAGATATTATATGCTATTAGAGGGTTATCAGTTTTATATTTCTTTACTTATTTTATAAGGTTAATATAGGACCAGTGGCATTTTATCTATACCTTTCCCCATGATAATTTCATGATTCTTTAAAGATTTACTTTTGTAACAAAAAAAAAATTTCCTAAGTTGACTTTATGAGTGTAAATAACATATACATACCTAAGTTTAAGTTTTGTTTTTTCCTAGGAATTAATAATTTTACATTTTTGTTTGTACAGATTGAATACCTGCTTAAGAAACTTACAGAAGCTATGGGAGGAGGTTGGCAGCAAGAACAATTTGAACATTATAAAATCAACTTTGATGACAGTAAAGATGGCCTTTCTGTGTGGGAACTGATTGAGCTTATTGGAAATGGACAGTTCAGCAAAGGCATGGATCGGCAGACAGTGTCCATGGCAATTAATGAAGTCTTTAATGAGCTTATATTAGATGTGTTGAAACAGGTAAGAGTCCTGTAACACTGTATTTCTCCTCACCTTTAGAATTTGACATATTTGAAATAAGACATTTTCCTTATTAGTCATTTATACTTTTACACTGATTTAGAACAGGAATAAAGTTTCTTAATTTCCCAGGCTTGTATTAGGCTTTCATTTAAAAAAGTTACTGGTGCAATATTGAAGTACACTTACGCATTGAGAAGTTACTATTTTGAAAGAACTGTTTAAATGACATTTCTAACTGTTTTTAAAGTACTTTCATGTCATGTGTACATCCATTTGTTGATCTGAAAGATCCTCATAGCATATTATTCAGAGAAAAAAACACAAGTTGTTCAGTAGGAAGTATCTTGTAACCCTGCTCATGAAATGTGATATATGCGTGTAGGGCTATCTGGAAGAATGGTCACGAAAATGTTAAAAGTGATTGTCTCTGGATTGTGGGATCTCTGTAAATTTTATTTTCTTCTTTATTCCTTTTTAATTATTGGACTTACTACTTTATATATGATTCTATACATGAATGTATGTATATGATTATATATTTTTATGAAATCAGAAAAATACCCTTACTTTTGGGAGAAAATACCTTTATGTAGCAAAATTATACTTATTAGATTATGACCCACATAGCATCTGATATACATATGGGAAGCTTGATGCTTGTTAAATAGAATTTATATATTTTTTAGTGGATCTTACAAATTTCTTAATTATTATTATTATTATTATTATTTTTTTAAAGATTTTATTTATTTATTCATAGAGACAGAGAGAGAGGCAGAGACACAGGCAGAGGGAGAAGCAGGCATCATACAGAGAGCCTGACGTGGGACTCGATCCAGGGTCTCCAGGATCACACCCTGGGCTGCAGGCGGTGCTAAACCACTGTGCCACTGGGGCTGCCCTTTCTTAATTATTATACTGAATAATAACTCCAAATTGAGATTTCCTTACTTTGGCCTTTTATTTACTCAGCAGATGTTGTCTTTACTCTTTTTTCCTAATTGAGCCCATCAATAAACATTAATTGAGGTTTCATTTGTGTAGGTTTTTTTTTTAATTTTCTTTTTTTAAAAATTTTTATTTATTTATGATAGTCACACAGAGAGAGAGAGAGAGAGAGAGGCAGAGACACAGGCAGAGAGAGAAGCAGGCTCCATGCACCGGGAGCCCGACGTGGGATTCGATCCCGGGTCTCCAGGATCGCGCCCTGGGCCAAAGGCAGGCGCCAAACCGCTGTGCCACCCAGGGATCCCTGTGTAGGTTTTTAGTGCTAAAACAAGGCATGAGACATGGTCTCTGTTCAAAGACTTGTAAGCCCACCAGGATAGCAGGATAATCTGACTACAGATGAATTTTAGTATGAGATAGCTTTTACTTAAATGTCCAAGGAATAGGGAACTGAACAAGTAATATGATTAGAACTTGGTATAATAATTAAATAATATGGCAAGCTAATATATATTTAATGGTTATGTATGATCTACTACTGGTTATTAGCACTTACACATTTGATGATTAAAATGTCAGCTATTCTTGGAGTGTCTGGGTGGCTCAGTCAGTTAAGCATCTGGTTTTTGTTTTCAGCTGGGGCCATAATCTTAGGGTTGTGAGGCTGAGCCCTGCTTCAGGCTCCATGCCCAGTGGGAAGTCTGCTTCGGATTATCTCTCCCTGTGCCCACCCCCTTGTGTACGTGCACACTCTTTTCTCTTAAATAAGTGTGGAAAAAAAAACCCAGCTATTCTCAAACAACCCTGAAGGGCTTTGGCTGATAACGTGTCATTTTGCTTAAGTGAAAATATGAATTTTTACTTTATCAGTCATATCACCTTTGTGACTAATATGAGTGAAGGAAGTATAGGCCTAGAAGTGTGAGTGTAGGAGCTACATTTAGAAGCAGAATCCTGAGACCCCTGGGTGGCTCGGTGGTTTAGCGCTTGCCTTCAGCTCAGGGCGTGATCCTGGAGTTCTGGGAATCAAGTCCCGCATCGGGCTCCCTGCATGGAGCCTGCTTCTCCCTCTGCCTGTGCCTTTCATGAATAAATAAATAAAATATTTAAAAAAAAAAAAAAATGGAGCCAGAATCCTGCTAGTTCCTTTTCTGTTCATCTGAAGCAGAGTTCTTTTTTCCAGAATAGCGAGAGGTCAGGTAGAAGGGGAGGTTGGTGCCAGAAGGTGATTGGTTGGTTGAAAGATAAATTTGCGTTTCGTTGAGGTTTTAATTTACTGACAATCACTTAGAGTTTTGTGTGTGTGTTTTAATCAGAATAGAATAGTGTAGTGAACTCACATATACCATTCATCCAGCCTCAGTAACCACTGACACATGGTTAATCCTACTCTTCCTACTTGCTTAATACCTTCAAGATACCTTGAAACAATCCCAGACAGTCATTTTATGTATAAATAATTCAATAGACATCCCTAAAAGATAAGGAATTTTAGGGGTACCTGGGTGGCTCAGTTAAGTGTCTGACTCTTGGTTTCAGCTCGTCATGATCTCAGGGTCATGAGATTGAACCCTGTGTCAGGCTCCATGCTGGGTGTGGAGCCTGCTTAAGATTCTCTCTCCCTCCTTTAAAAAAAAAAAAAGAATTTTAAAAAATCACAATGCTTTTGGCACCAGGAGTTCTAAGGCTACTTATCTATATAGCACTAGGGGATGGCGAGTGCAGTGGACAGTTGTCTCTGCATATCCAGAATTCTGTGTAAACTTTTGTGTGCACGTATTTGTGTGAATTTGACTGGGTTTAGTGCCCTTGGCCTTTATGTCCTCAATAGGTTCATGATCCATAAAGGTCAAGAACCACTGATACTTGTGTATTCAAGGAAGAGATATTAGCTCTTAAAGTAAAAGGCCAGGCATTTATATCAGATTTAATCTTTCATAGGGTTACATGATGAAAAAAGGCCACAGACGGAAAAACTGGACTGAACGTTGGTTTGTACTAAAACCCAACATAATTTCTTATTATGTGAGTGAGGATCTGAAAGATAAGAAAGGAGACATTCTCTTGGATGAAAACTGCTGTGTGGAGGTAAGAATCTACTGTTACCACTTTCTGATGCTGCCCCCTGCTGCTCAAGTGTTTTATCTTGCTTCTGGTCTTTAGAACCTTAAAATACTCTTAAAATTTACATTTCTAAAATAGTATAGGTGTACAGTTGCCAAACTTCCTGAACCAAAAACCAAAGATCCCTGACAAGTTTTTTTTATAATGTGAATTTGTTTTCTGTCTCATGAACAAAGTATAGGGATTAAGTCAGATTTATTTGTACATTTAAGGAAACACACTTATTCAATAAAATGGAGTTCTAAAAAAAGCAAAAAAAAAATCAGTAAGACAGGGTTTGAAATCATGAATATATGAGGAACTCTGGGCCATTTTGAATACAGTAAATAAAACTAAAGAAAATATGAGTATTACCTTTGAATATTTTAGGTGACCTTCAGGACACCTTACTTAATAGCTGTTAATTCTATAAAGTGAAGTCTTCAAGAAACATACATTTTGAGTTTTTGATTTATATCGGAACTATCATAACTGTATTTGTTGAAGAACATTTAAAATACCTAAAATCTCGCTTATAAATGAGTGTGTTTTGATGGATGAAATAGTATAGATATATTAATGTCTCAGGGTGTGCACTGCCACTAAGGGGTCTTAGATTCGTGGAGATTCACGAGATTAACATAGGCCATACCAGTCTACTTATAAGGATATAGGACAGGAACTATAGCTTGCTAGCAGTAATATCTCAGGTACAAAGAAAGTGTATCTGCATCAGGCAGGTATGGAAATCACCCTGGCTCAGAAGCCTCATGGTGCGCTGGAGTCAATACCTGTTAAAACAACGTGGATATACCTTCCAGGGTTCCTGTAAGGGGTGTGGTGTGTTCATGTATCAGTCACTGTGCTCAGGAAGGCCAAAGCATGGTGTCTCCATCAGGTGTTGGTGGTTCTCACAGTCCAGATGGAGTATACTAATCAGGGTTCACTGTTACCATAGGTATTGTTGCCTAGAGGATAGCATTCTGTAAACCAGAAATATACCCTTATAGACATTTTTCACTGACATTGAATTTCGGCCAGATTTGTATAAATGATTAAGGTTGGATTTAATTTAAATGCTTAAAAATAAAATTTTAAAAAGCTGTTTTTGCTTTCTGTGTTAGTCCTTGCCTGACAAAGATGGAAAGAAGTGCCTTTTTCTCATAAAATGTTTTGATAAGACTTTTGAAATCAGTGCCTCAGATAAGAAGAAGAAACAGGAGTGGATTCAGGGTAAGGCAATTTTTATTATTTGTCATGACATAACTTGAGTTCTGACTTTGTATTTTTAACGTTATTAAAGATACTAAAAGCATTGTTCCCTCATTGTAGTTATTTCTGCATGCAGCATAGTAGCTGAAAGAAAAAGTGAGAGGAGTTCCCAAATTTTTCATCAATTTCATTTGCATAATGAATTTGTGGGAAAATTATAAACTGGACATTTCAGATTTTATTTACTTATACTATTTAAAGAGAATGGAATTTCCCCTTTTAAAGACTATGAAGAATTTTAAAGTGACCATCTTGAATTTTTAATAATACAGATAACAAAAGAGGAATAATGCAGTCACTTTTGAATATTTCCAGTAATTTTCAAGATCTGTTATTTTCACAAGAAATCACTAGTTTCAAATAATTGTCTTAAGAACACAAACTTTTCTTAGAGATTTTTATTTATTTGACAGAAAAAGAGTATGAGATAGCGCAAGCAGAGGAAGGAGCAAAGAGAGAGGGAGAAGCAAGCTCCCCACTGAGCAGTAAGCCTGATGGGGGCTCCATCCCAGGACCCTGGGATCATGACCTGAGCCTACAGCAGATGCTCAGTCGCTCAATCAACTGAGGCACCAATGCCCAAGAGTACAAACTTTTGATTTAATAACTTTTAAACTAAAGTATTATTCTAAAATTAGTAAAGCATGAAATACCATATATGAGGTTTTTTATTTAATCATGGAAGAGGCTTCTGCATATATTCTTGAACATAAGTAAAATTATGTTATACTGAAAATTGTGGTCATTTTGATTTGACTTAAGATTTTGAGGCAAGTGTATCTAGGTTTGAATCCTCTTCCCTGGGTCACTTGAGTTATGAATTTTGTAACTGTTTTTCCTCTTCTGTAGAATGGGGATAATAACAGTACGTACCTCTCGAGGTTTTCGTAAGGTTTAATAATTTGATAATGAAGATAGACTTACACATTTTAAAAATGCCATGTCATTGCAGAAATGTGATAGATTGCAAACAACCTAAATGTCCATTAATTGCAAAATGGTTGAATAAATAATGGAAGAAACATAATGGGGTTCTTTTTAAGATTTTTTTAAAGATTTTATTTATTTATTAAAAAAATATTTTATTTATTTATTCATGAGAGACACAGAGAGAGAGGAAGAGACATAGGTAGAGGGAGAACAGGCTCCCTGGAAGGAGCCTGAT
Organism: Canis lupus dingo; assembly: GCF_003254725.2. NCBI lineage: Eukaryota > Metazoa > Chordata > Mammalia > Carnivora > Canidae > Canis > Canis lupus. Next base: position 33,478,050 of record NC_064263.1, read on the forward strand.
GTGGGACTAGATCCCAGATCCTGGGATCATACCCTGAGCCGAAGGCAGATGCTCAACCACTGAGCCAACCAGGCGTCCCCACAGTGGGGTATAATGCTTTGTTTATTTTTTAAAGATTTTATTTATTTATTTGAGAGACAGCATGAGAGAGAGAGAGAGCATGAGCAGAGGGGACAGGGAAAGGGAGAGGGAGAAGCAGACTCCCTGCTGAACAGGGAGCCTGATGTGGACCTTGATCCCAGGACCCTGGGACCATGGCCTGAGCCGAAGGCAGACACTTAACTGACTGAGCCACCCAGGTAGCCTGTTTAATGCTTTATATACTGATATGGAAAGCTCTAAAGAGATATTATTGCTAGCTCTCGAGATAAATTGAGTGAAAAAAAAACCCTCAAGGCTCAGGAGAGTGTATTAGGTGAAAAGAAGATGGAGGATCTATATGTTTGTTTGTTTGTTTGTATATGCTTAAAATATCTCTGGAAAGATGCACAGGAAACTGTTGGCATTAGTTGGTAGTGGAGAGGGAGATGCCACTTCTTGGGGAGCAGGAGGGAGACTTCCCATGTCTTTTCATGCTTTTGAATTTGAACAATGTGAAAGTGTTAGCTATTGAAAAAAATAAATTTAATTCAGATAGTAAGGAAAATACATAAAAATTAGATAATGCATGTAAAGGGTATCCTTATAGTACGTATTCAGTAAATGATAGCTACTCTTACCATCTCAGGAAGGAAGTGTATAAGGATATGGTTTCATAAGGCATAGATAAGGGGCAGACTAAACCCAGCAGGTAGCAAATCAGAGATCAGGAACTTTGAACCTCAACTCTTACTATGTCTTGTTCTTACTTGGTCCTTTGAGAAACATAGAGAAGGGCACTGAAAGTGTTGTTAAGTTCTTCAAATGTGTGCGATATTCCTGAATCAAGTACCTATTTAAGCAGAGATAAGCAGTTATGGAATTTTGGAGCTGGTAGGGACTCTAGAGATGACATCTTTCATGTTAGAGATGAGGAGACTGATGCTGCAGGTTTTGACCCGCTCAAGGTCACACCACTACTCAGTGGCAGGATCAGAATCTACACTGGGTCTCTGGTTTTCTTTCCAGTATGCCATCTGCATTTTAGGCTTATGAAGAATAAACAGTCTGTCCCTGTTTCTGACCTACACCTTTTATAGCCATTCATTCTACTATCCATCTGCTGAAGTTGGGCAGTCCCCCACCACATAAAGAAGCCCGTCAGCGACGGAAAGAACTCCGGAAAAAGCTGCTGGCTGAACAGGAGGAGCTGGAGCGACAGATGAAGGAGCTTCAGGCTGCCAATGAAAACAAGCAGCAGGAGCTGGAGACCGTGAGGAAGGTGAGAATGGCCACTGGGCCCGAGGAGGGCTGTTTCACTGTGGGGGCCACAGCTACTTTCCTTATAAGCTTTGATTCCATCAAGACCAGGTGCACAGTTTTAGCGAGATGTTTTGGTAAATTGTTTTCTCAGGAAGTATGTCTAGATTGCTGAGTGAGAGAGATATCCTGGTTTTCCCAGCCCAAGGCATTTCATTGACCGAAAAAGAATAAGAATAGTGAGCACAGTTGAATTTTGTCAGAGAAGTATGAGGAATTTTATTCCCCTAAGGATGTCAAGGTCACTTTTGGTGATCTGGGCAGGATGTATTGCCTTTTTAGTTTTTCTCCCCTTAGCTCCCATCCTTACTTGTGAATACCCTTAGTATAGAACTGTGGGTCTCACTTACCATTTGGAGTCAAAGATACAGAGTCTGGGTTAGTTTCTCTTTTTATCTCAGGGCTAGGAAGTCAAGTACTGTAGATTATATAGTTGACATTCATTGGAAAAACTGGTTGCTCAGTTGTATCATGATTCTGGGGGTGTTAGTGGGTCCTCAGTGTATAAGCACCGTCCTTGTTTGGGATGGGTTGAGCCTGTCTGCCTTAAATGAGTGAGCACCTCCTAACTATAAGATCAAAGACCCTTTTGTGTCTCCTATGTAGCACCTTTTTCCTGGAGTATGAGAGATGCTCACAGTATAAGCCCCCACATTCCATTCATTCATTCATTTATTTATTTATTTATTTATTTATTTATTTATTTATTTATTTATTTTTATGAAAGTCACACATAGAGAGGCAGAGACACAGGCAGAGGGAGAAGCAGGCTCCATGCACCGGGAGCCCGACGTGGGATTCGATCCCCGGTCTCCAGGATCGCGCCCTGGGCCAAAGGCAGGCGCTAAACCGCTACGCCACCCAGGGATCCCCAGCCCCCACATTCCTGATGGGGTTCTCTCTTTGCAGTCCATGAAAATGCCACACTTTGTGCTGACATCCTCTGAGTAGACTCACAAATAATTTTCTAATACTTTTATAACCTTACAAATTATGTGAGCATCTGATGTTAGAAATAGTTGTTCCTATCCATCATCCCTCCTTTTTTTTCTAATTTAAATTCAATTTAGTTAACATACAGTATATTATTAGTTTCAGAGGTAGAATTTAGTGATTCGTCAGTTGCATATAACACTCAGTGCTCATTACCTTAGGTGCTTTCCTTAATGCCCATCACCCAATAACTGCATCCCCCCACCTCCCTTCCAGCAACCCTCAGTTTATTTACTATAGGTGAGAGTCCCATATGATTTGCCTCCTTATTTTCATCTTATTTTATTTTTCCTTTCCTTCCCCTATGTTCATCTGTTTTGTTTCTTAAGTTCTATATATGAATGAAATCCTACAGTATTTGTCTTTCTCTGACTTATTTCACTTAGCATGATGCCCTCTAGTTCCATCCACAGCATTGCAAATGGCAAGATTTCGTTCTTTTTGGTGGCTGAGGAATATTCCATTATATATACACATATCATATATAGAGTATATACAAAGAATCATAAAGTGAATACCCCTGAAATTACTACCCAAGTTATATTTATTTATTTATTTTTTTTCCAAGTTATATTTATATATATATGTATATTTATATTACAAAATTCTGGTGTCCCTTTTAATTTTTTACTAGTTTACAAACAGTAAGATTCATGGTTTATATATCGTTTCATGAGTTTTTATATGTGTCTAGATTCTTGTAACCAGCACAGACAGAATGAAGGAAAATTCTCATGCCCCAACGAATTTCCTCACACTGTCCCCTATACTCAGATTGTCCACTAATCCCTAACCTCTAGAAATCACTGATCTATTCTCTGTTTCTATGTTTTTGCCTTTTCCAAATTGTCATTTAAATGGAATTGCACGGTATATAAGTTTTCAAGACTGGGTTCGTTGACTTAGCATCATGCATTTGAGACTTAGGCATCTGGCATCCTTTTAAACTATATATGGACTCTTTTAAACTCTGCCTCCCATGAGCATGTACATGTTCTGTTCTGCTTTATGTGAATGTATGCCCAGTGTTGGCAAGGACCTAGGCCAAAGTAGACAGTTTTCCTACTACCTAGTTTTACAAGAATTACTTAAGCAACTAACTTGATGGTAAATGTTGAGAATTATAATAGATCCCTTCATAATCTTTAATTTTATTTTTCTTGTTAAAAAATAAAATTCATCAATTTTCATTGAAACATATTTAGAAAAAACCTGCTTGGATGAATATTTTAATCACCTGGAATTTGATAACATTTGTGAGGTTTGTAAGACTTGATTGGCCTCACTTGGAAGAAGGAACAAGAAATTATGGTAGTTTCTGTAAAGTAATAGATTTCTTTAAAGAGATTGCCCAAATATTCTTTTTTGAAAAAAGACTATTTTTGTAGAGTACTTTTAGGTTCATGACAAAATTAAAAGGAAGATAATGGAGATTTCCCATATACCTCCAGTGTCAACAGATGCATGGTCTCTCTTGGTATAAACCTCCCCTTCCAGAGTGATATATTTGTTAAAGTTGATGAAGCTACACTGACACCTATAGCACCCAAAGTCCATAGATTACTTTAAGGTTCATTTTTGGTGTTCTGCATTCTGTAGGTTTGGACAAATGTATAATGACATGTATTACCATTACAATATCATTCAGGCTTATTTTCACTTCCCTAAATCCTCTGTGTTTTACTTATTCATCCCCCTCTGTTCCCAAATAACTTTTGTTTATACTTTGGTTTCTTTTAAAAAATACAATCTTTTGTATAGATAATATAATCATATGGTTCAAATTTTGAATGATACAAAAGAATAAATCCCACTTGATCATGGTATATGGTTCTTTTAACTTGGTTTGCTAATACTGCATGATTTCTTTAGTATGGAGAGAATTTATGTTGCCATAATAAATACCACGCAAAGCCTATAGCTAACATTGTACTCAGTGGTGGAAAGCTGAAAGCTTTTTCTCTAAGATCAGGATAAAGATGCCTACTCTCAGCACCTTTATTCAACATAGTATTTGAAGTCCTAGCCAGAGCAATTAGGCAAGAAAAAGACATCCAAATTGAAAAGTAAGAAATAAAATTGTCACTATTTGCAGATGACGATGTTTTATGTAGAAAAAACTGTCAACTCTGTCAAAAAAACTGTTAGAACTAATATAAACATTCAGTAAAGTTATAAAAAATCAATATGCAAAAATCTGTTGTTTCTAGGGGTGCCTAGGTGGTTCAGTCAATCAAGCATCTGCCTTCAGCTCAGGTCATGATCCTCAGGTCATAATCCCACATCGGGCTCCCTGCTCAGTGAGGAGTCTGCTTAAACTTCTCCCTCTGTCCCTTTTTCTGCTTGTGCTTTCTTGTGTGTGCTCTCTCTCTCTCAAATTAATTAATTAAATTAAATTAAAAATATTTTTAAAAATCTGTTGTTTCTATACACTACTAATGGACTATCAGAAAGAGAAATTAAGAAAACAATGCCAGTCCCCTCTCAATGGACATTTGGGTTGTTTTAATCTTTGATTAAATAGGCAGTGCTGCAGGGAATTACTTTGTACCTGTGTCATTTTATACACATTTCAATGTATCTGGAATAAATTTTTAGAAGTGGGATTGCTGGAGCAGAGTATATACATCTATAATTATGAAATCCAAGCTGGTGCAATAGCTACTATTTCAAGTCTTGCTATTCATTGTACCAGAGGAAAAAGTGTTCAGTGGAGTGCCTGGATGGCTCAGTTGGTTGGCTGTCTACCTTTGGCCTGGGTCATGATCCTGGGGTCAGATTGAGTCCCACATTGGGCTCTTTGCTCAGTGGGGTGTCTGCTTCTCCCTTTTCCTCTGCCTTGCCACTCCCCCTGCTTGTGCTCTCTCTCTCTCTGTGTCAAATAAATAAATAAAATCTTTAATAAAAAAAAGTGTTCAATGATTTGCTGATTAAGTACTCCAGCCCAGAAGTATCACATTTCACTTCTATTTACAGTACTTTGCTCAGTACTAGTCACATGTTTCTGTTGAAAAGTCAGCTCTCGGGATCCCTGGGTGGCGCAGTGGTTTAGCGCCTGCCTTTGGCCCAGGGCGCGATCCTGGAGACCCGGGATCGAATCCCACGTCGGGCTCCCGGTGCATGGAGCCTGCTTCTGCCTCTGCCTGTGTCTCTGCCTCTCTCTCTCTCACTGTGTGCCTATCATAAATAAATAAAAAATTAAAAAAAAAATTTAAGAAAAGTCAGCTCTCAATCTTATTGGTGTTTTCTTTTTCTTTCTTTCTTTTTTTTTTTTAAGATTTTATTTATTTATTCATGAGAGACAGAGAGAGAGAGAGAGGCAGAGGGAGAAGCAGGCTCCATGCAGGGAGCCCAACGTGGGACTTGATCCCAGGTCTCCAGGATCAGGCCCTGAGCTGAAAGTGGCACCAAACCGCTGAGCCACCTGGGCTGCCCCTTATTGGTGTTTTCTTGTGTGTGATGAATCATTCTTCTCCTATTGCTTTCAGGAGTTTCTTTTTTTTTTTTAATATTTTTTTTCAATTTTTATTTATGATAGTCACAGAGAGAGAGAGAGAGAGAGAGAGAGAGGCAGAGACACAGGCCGAGGGAGAAGCAGGCTCCATGCACCGGGAGCCCGATGTGGGATTCGATCCCGGGTCTCCAGGATCGCGCCCTGGGCCAAAGGCAGGCGCCAAACCGCTGCGCCACCCAGGGATCCCTACTTTCAGGAGTTTCTTTTTGTCTTTCTGTAGTTTAATTATTATGATGTGTGTGAGTATGTGTCTCTTTGTGTTTATCCTGGAGTTTGTTGAACTCTTGGATGTGTATATTAATGTTTTCCATCAAATTGGGAAAGTTTTCAGCCATTTAAACATTTTTCTATTCCTTTCTCTCTTTCCTCTTCTTGTGAAATTCTCATTATGTGGATGTTGGTACACTTAACAGTGTCCCACATTTCTCTGAGGCTCTGTTCATTTTCTTCATTCCTTTTTCTCTTTGTTCTTCAAATTGCATTTCTCCCTATTGATCTTTGATTCTTGCAGCCCAAATACATAGGTGAGAACCTCTAGTGATTTTTTTATTTTAGTTATTTTGCTTGTCAACTCCAGAGTTTCCATTTGGTTCTTTTTATATTTTATAATTTATATAATTTATATATTTTTATTCATAATCTCTATACTTTGTTACTTCCTTAAGCATGGTTTCCTTTGGTTCTTTGAACATATAACTTCTATGAAATGTTTGCTAAATCCACCATCAGGGCCCCTTCAAAGGCAATCAGTTGTCTGCTTTTTTTCCCTATATATGTGTCACATATTTCTTTTGTACATCTCATATAATTTTTTTTTGTTGAAAACTGGACATTTTTTTTATTTTTAAAATTTATTTTTTTGGGATCCCTGGGTGGCTTGGCGGGTTAACACCTGCCTTCAGCCCAGTGCGTGATCCTGGAGTCCCGGGATTGAGTCCCATATCAGGCTCCCTGCATGGAGTCTGCTTCTCTCTCTGCCTGTGTCTCTGCCTCTCTCTCATGAATAAATAAATACAATCTTTAAAAAAAATATTTTTAATTCCAGTATAATTAGTATACAGTGTCACATTAGTTTCAAGTATACGTTATAGTGACTCAGCAATTCCATACAATACTCAGTGCTCATCACAGTAAGTGTATTGTTAATCTCCTTTACTTGTTTCACCCATTCCCCCTACCCAGCTCTCCCGTCTAGTAACCACCAGTTTGTTCTCGTATTTAAGGGTCTGTTTTTTTTTCCTTTCTTTTTTTCTTTGTTTTGTTTCTTTCAATTCCACATATGAGTGAAATCATATGGTATTTGTCTTTCTCTGAATTTTACCATTGTAGTAGATCCTTTAGATCTATCCATGTTGCAAATGGTAAAGATTTCATTCGTTTTCGTGGCTGAGTTCTATTCTATTGCGCGTGTGTGTGTGTGTATATACACCACATTTTCTTTATCCATTCATCTTTTGATGGACATTTGGTTGTTTCCATATCTTAGTATTGTAAATAATGCTGCAATAAAAATAGGGATGCATATATCTTTTTGAATTAATGTTTTTGTATTCTTTCGAGGAATACCCCATAGTGCGATTGCTGGATCATATGGTAATTCTGTGCTTAATTTTTTGAGGAATCTCCACACTTTTTCCAGAGTGGCTGCACCAGTTTGCATTCTCACCAACAGTGAATGAGGCTTTCTTTTTCTCCACATCCTTGCTGACGCCTCTTGTTTCTTGTTTTTGATTTTAGCAATTCTGACAGGTGTGAGGTGACATCTTATTGTGGTTTTGATTTGCATTCCCTGATTGATGAGTGATGTTCAGCATCTTTTTCGTGTGTCTTGCCCAACTGTAGGTCTTCTTTGGAGAAATGTCTGCCCATGTTTTCTGTCCCCCCCCCCCCCCCTTTTTTTTTAAGTAGGCTCCAGCACGGGTCTTGAACTCATGATTCTGAGATCAAGACACAGGCTGAGATCAAGAGTTGGACACTTTACTGACAGAGCCACCCAGGCACCCCTTTCTGCCCATTTTAAACTGATTATTATTACTATATTATTATTACTATATTTTTTAGTATTGAGTTTATCAGTTTTATCAGTTCTTTTTTTTGTTTTGTTTTATCAGTTCTTAATGTGTTTTGGATACTAACCCCTTATCAAATAGATCATTTGCAAATATTTAATCCCATTCAGTAGATTGCCTTTTAGTTTTATGGATTGTTTCCTTTGCTGTACAGAAACTTATTTTGATATAGTCCCAATAGTTTATTTTTGCTTTTGTTTTCTTTGCCTCAGGAGACCTATCTAAAAGAATGATGCTCTGAAGTGATGTCAGAGAAATTACTGCCTGTGCTCTCTTCTAGGATTTTTATGGTTTCAAGTCTCACATTTAGGGCTTTCATCCATTTTGAATTTATTTTTGTGTATGGTGTAAGAAAGTGATCTAGTTTCATTCTTTTGCATGTAGCTGTCCAGTTTTCCCAGCACCACTTGTTGAAGAGACTTTTTCCCATTCCTGCTTCCTTTGTTGTACATTAATTGAACATATAATTGTGGGTTTATTTCTGGGTTTTCTGTTCTTTTCCATTAATCTGTGTGTCTGTGCCAGTACCATACTGTTTGATTATTACTGCTTTATATAGTCTATCTTGAAATCTGGGATTGTGATACCTCCAGTCTTGTTCTTCCTTTTCAAGATTGCTTTTGCTATTTAGGGTCTTCTGTGGTTCCATACAAATTTTAGGATTATTTGTTCTAGTTATGTGAAAAATGCTGTTGGTTTTTGATAGGGATTACATTACATTAGATTGCCTTGGGTGGAACATTGTAACAGTGTTTATTCTTCCAATCCATGATCATGAAATATCTTTCCATTTGGAAAACTGGACTTTTTAGACAATATATTGTAGCAACTCTGGGTATGGATTTCCTCCCTCCCCTCAGGGCATGCTGTTTGCTTGTTCATTTGTTTAGTGAGTGGCTGGGCTATTACAGTGAGGTCTGTTTTCTTCACACTGTGAAGCCTCTTGACTGTCTTCTTCAGGCACAGCCTTGGGCACGCACAAAGCACCCTGGGATGACCAGGACGTTAGCACGGTTCTCTTTGTGTGTCTCTGTCTCTGATATCTCTGTTAAGCTGTCTGCCTCTTTTGGTATCCTATCCAGCTGTTAGAGTTCTATTGTTTTCAACAGTGGCACTGGACCTAAATTGCTCCGGAGTCTGATATTACTTAAATTCAAGCCCACTTGTGGTCTTTGAGACTTGTTCCTATTACATGAGGGCTCTTTTCTGTCTCAGTTTCTAACTTCTAGCTGATCTGTGGTTTAGTTTGTTGGTCTTGTGGAGCAATGAGCCACCTCTTAATTCCTTAAAATTTCTGTTGCTTTCAAGAGTATCATTAAGTTTGAACTTCTTCACCCTGTGTTTTAAATAACCTTTTAAATAACATTTCTGGGGCGCCTGGGTGGCTCAGTCAGTTAAGCATCTGACTTTGGCTTAGGTCATGATCCCAAGGTCCTGGGATTGAGCCCTGCAGGGAGCTTGCTTCTCCCTCTTCCTCTGCCTGCCCACGCCCCCTCCTGCTTGTATGCTCTCTCTCTCTCTCTCTAATAAATAAATAAAAAAATATTTTTAAAGATTTTATTTATTTATTCATGAAAGATACACAGAGAGAAGCAGAGACATAGGCAGAGGGAGAAGCAGGTTCCCCGCAGGAAGCCCTATGTGGGACTCGATCCTAGGACTTGGGGATCACGCCCTGAGCCAAAGGCAGACGCTCAACCGCTGAAGCCACCCAGGTATCCCATAAATAAAATCTTTTTAAAAAGTTATGTCATGTCTTTTGGGGAGAACTTCTGATCTTGCCTATCTGTCTGGCCAAACCGATGTGCCAGTGCTCTGGAGCTCGTGGCAGAAACAAATAGTCTCTTTCTATTGGCATGGTATTCCTGCTTTATGAGCCTGTCACCAGAGGGAGGTGGTAGCCTCTGGTCTTCTAGGCTTGCCTCTTTTGGTGTGGAATTTCTTCTGTACAGGTAATTGGGACAAGGGGCTGATTGTGCCTAGTAATTTCCGCCTGTCATCCCTGAGTTCAGCGGGGCTGGGTGGAAGAAAGAGTCTCAGACCTCTTAGTCACTTTTGCTTGGAATAGAGGTTCTGCAACATGGGGCTGGAAAGAATGAGAATACTAGTGGCTGCTCTTTCTGGGGTGGGGTACTGTAGCTAGACTATGAGCTGAGGAAAGAGCTCCCTCTTTACCAGGAGTAGAACTTTGTTCTCACTGACATTGTAGGGAGGAAAGGAAGAAGGCACACTATGGCTCAAATGCCACAGACTCACTGTTCTTAGTAAGATTTAGTAGATTTTCTTGGATAAATGGTCTCAATTTGCTGTATGCTCTTAAGATAATTTCCAGAGACTTTAAATCATTGTTTTGGTGTTTTTTTTTTTTTGTTTGTTTGTTTGTTTTTTAAATTATTTTCACCAGTTATGGATGTTCCACTAGGGGAATGGGTCCATGGAGCTCCTCATTGCCACCCTTGTTAAGTCAAGCTCTGTTAAGTTTTAAGGAATAATGTGTGAGATGATAAAACCGTACAGAAAGAACTCAAGAAATAGATGTTGAGGGCAGCCTGGGTGGCTCAGCGGTTTAGTGCCGCCTTCAGCCCAGGGTGTGATCCTGGAGACATGGGATCAAGTCCTACGTCAGGCTCCCTGCATGGGCCCTGCTTCTCCCTCTGCCTGTGTCTCTGCCTCTGTGTTTCTCTCTGTGTCTCTCATGAATAAAGAAATAAAATCTTAAAAAAAAAAAAAAGAAATAGATGTTGAACCTCATGAGTACATTTGCAAGTTAAATTTAACTCAATGACTATACAAAATTTTCTTTTCATGATGTTCTTCAGACTTAAAAAGTCATTCATTTACCTAATTTATTTTGTATATTGAATGGAAAATTGTTGGAATGGAATTCCAGTGGATCTAAAAGCTTTTTTTCCATCTTGATTGAACATTAAGAATGTTTGGCTATTCCCATGTGCTTAAGTGTGGCCATTTTTCTCCTTTTTTTCATATATAGATTTTTTTAAAAGATTTTGTTTATTTATTTTTAAGATTTTATTTATTTATTCATGAGAGACAGACAGAGAGAGAGAGAGGCAGAGACACAGGCAGAGGGAGAAGCAGACTCTGTGCAGGGAACCCGATGTGGGACTTGATCCTGGGATTCCAGGATCATGCCCTGGGCCGAAGGCAGGTGCCAAACCCCTGAGCCACCCAGGGATCCCCCATGATTTTATTTATTAAAGAGAGAGAGAGAGCATGAGCAGTGGGAGGGGCAGAGGGAGAAGCAGACTCCCCACTGATTGGGGAGCCCAGATGCAGGGCTCCATCCCAGGACTCTGGAATCATGACCTGAGCCAAAATCAGATGCTTAACTGACTAAGCCACCTTAGGTGCCCCCATTTCACTTTCTAACACACCTCCACTCTAATATTTACTGCTTTTCTATGGGTGGGTTTTTGATTGGGTAGAAACTGGAAGAAGCAGCATCTCGTGCAGCAGAAGAAGAAAAGAAACGCCTTCAGACTCAAGTGGAACTACAGGCCAGGTTCAGCACAGAGTTGGAGCGAGAGAAGCTTGTGAGTACCACACAGCTGGGAACTTGGAATGCTGCTGCATTGGCTCACAGAGCCAGTCTGGGTGAAGCGGGAGGGGCCAAGGCCTGGGAAGCCAGAGTGAGGCCTTTGTGTCAGCTAGGCTATGCTTCTGACATGCAGTGAGCTATGGGGAAGTTCTGTGTTTCTTTATTCATTATGGGTTTATTGAGCACCTTCTGTGTGCCCGGCACCATGCCAAAGATCTAAAGATAAAAAGATATAAACCTTGCTTTCAGGACTCCAGAAGAGAAATTCATGGAATGGGGTGGGGGCTAAATACTGTGGTTAGGGTGACTATATATCTTGGTTTGCCTAGGATAGTCCTTGCTATCCGGATATAGTTATTAACAGCATCCCTTTTCCTTCTCAAAGAGTCCTGGCTTGGAAAATAAATAGCTATGGAAAAAGTAAGCATGGTATTTCTCTTCTGTAATGAGCAAAGTTCGTGGGGAGGTTCTGAGATCATGAGAACATACGAATTCTGATCTGCTGCTCTTAGCAGCTCTGATTCATCTTAGAGGTTCCCATCCCCCAAGAGACCCAAGAGCCAGGTTGCTTTAGGTGATTAGCTAGTTCATTGGAACACAGGTCTGTGTACAGAGTTGTAATGTGTGGAAGAGAACTGAGCCCACTCTCCATTAAGTAGATGCTCTTGACATTTTTTAAGTAACTTTTTGTTGCTTCGCATTGAGACAGACGTGTTCCTGTTATGAGAGAAAATTACACAGGCAGGCAGATGTGGGGTGAAGGAGCACGGCTTTCACAGCCAGAAGATTTGGGTTTCTTTCCTCTCTGCACCTGCTTTTGAGCATTAGTTTTTTTCTTCTTTAAGTTGGAGGCCTTGTCATGTGATATCTCATGACTCTTCTGAGGATGAAGTGAGCAGTGAGAATTTTATAAACTACAGACACATACTGTGCTGTTACATTTAGATGTCCTTGTCTTTCAATTTTTAAGGCAGAGATTTAAAACTGTTTAATTCAGAAAGGAGAACACATATACTTGTTAGGGCACTAACTTAGGTACTTGAGTCCCCCCAGGGCTGGATGTGCCCCAGGGACGGAGCAAAGGGGCCTTGAGCAGCCAGAAGTGAGAGGACCCTGGCTGTTGCTCAGTCTTCCCGTTCCCCTTTATTTTAATCCTTTGACTGTTCTAAGGCAGAGATTCATTCCTTTTGGAGAAGATTGTGGGTAAAGAGGTTGTGGCATTATAATAGAAAAGAATTTAAAAAGAAATTATTCAGGGAAATAGTTTTTTTTTTTTCTTGACTTGACCTTAAAGTGTGGCATGGAAGGGATGGAACCCTACTGGGGAGGAATCATAGTTTGTGTCCCCAGACTCTGGGTGTGGTGTTGGTATTGGTGTTGAGTTGGTGCTTTCCTTCCTCCACCTGCCATTCTGGGAGGGAAGGACTGGGCCCTGCCCACCCCAATGCACTGTGGGCAGTGGCATCGTTCATGATGGTGGAGCAGTGGGAGACTTGCCCTGAGGGTAAAAGCAACCTGAGTTTAACGTGACCCTTTTATGCCATCAGATCAGACAGCAGATGGAAGAACAGGTTGCCCAGAAGTCCTCTGAACTGGAACAGTATTTGCAGCGAGTACGGGAGCTGGAAGACATGTACCTAAAGCTGCAGGAGGCTCTCGAGGATGAGAGACAGGCCCGGCAAGATGAGGAGACTGTGAGGAAGCTTCAGGCCAGGTGCCACATCAGTTTGTATCCTGTGCCTTTAAGTACTTTGCTTGGGCTAACGACATTTCTAGGAATGACTTAAGGTCCTGGTGAAGAGGGGGGACTGTCTGCCAGATTGGAAAGACCCTGGAGGCTTGGCTGGCCAACTTGTTTGTTCTCATTCTCGGGCCCTGATAGAGCCTTGCTTCTGGGGCTCTGGACAGGCCTTCTATCTATTTTAGAGCAGACAGGTGGCCAGACCTGAATACTGGCTTAACCAAAGGAGGCTGAGCAGCCCAACCACAGCACAAACCCATCCATGGGGGAGAGATCATTGAGGATGCTGCTGATGTCACCATTGCCTCTGCTGTCACTCAACACTGGATGTTGCCACCAGCAGCAAGATAAAGTCTCCATTGTCTCTGCTCCTGTGTGTCAGTTGCTTCAGTGTCAGAGTGCCAGGAAGGGCATCTGCTTAGCCAAGCCCAGCTCAGGCTTCCACTGAGCCCTGGCTGCCAAAGGGCAGGAGGGCGGGGGTCTGTGGCTTATGTAGTGGGAGATGGGCCCTGCTTCCCACCAAGACTCCTACTGTGGTAGATTCCTTGGACACATGAAGGGGATTCACACTGGGTAGCCTGAATACCTCCAAATGTCCATTTCCCCTCCATACTCTTACCACTAGGATGAAGAAACAACAGGCCTTTCTAGTCTCATTCAGTCCCTAGAAAAGCACACAGAAGGTGCATACTACATGTACACTGAGTAGGTAAACATTGGTCATACCACATTTGCAGTCTTGTGTTCAGTTGTGGATCTCACACTCCAGGAGACATAGGGGGAGGGAGTGAATGGTCTTGTGTAGTACTAGGGGTAGTGGGTGGGAGAGCTCCTTCTAGTTGAGGAAGAACTTCCTAGGGATGAGGCTGCCTGTAAATAAACTCACCAAATTTGTGAAGCAGTGGGTGGCCCATCCCTCAGGATAACCAGCCCGCAGGGTATCATAGAGGGCCTGCTGGGAGTGGTGACAGGAGGCTGTCTGGACTATTACTTTATTCCTTCAGTCACTGGCTTTGAAAGAGCATGCTGATGGTCAGGCCACTGGAGGTGTGCCCCGTGCTGGGCTGGCATCTAACTACACTGTCTGTACTTTGGGTACAGGTTTGGATTATACGTTAGTATATTTAAATGTCTCCGTAATTGGATATTCTTAGATAGCCAGTTATTCAAAGATAACATTTTGGAGTCACACAGACCTTGGTTAAAATCCACTACTACCTGAGCAACATACTTTTAAACACCCTGATTTTTTATTGCTTCATCTGGAGGGATGATAATACCTTGCAGATTGATGGGGGGTTAGCAATCATGAAGTTATGGTTCTGACATGTAGTGATTGTTCAGTAAGTGGTATCTGTTTTATTCTGCCTTTTGTTGGCTCCTTCTTCCTTCACCTTCTATTAGTTTGTTAGCTTTGTCCTTGATAATAGGTTTGTATTAGATGAAAAGTGTTTTAATGCTCTAGCAACCAGGCAAATTTCAAAACTTGGCCCTCTTACCTGCCAGGTGAATGACTTGATACAGGTCACTTCACTTTCTTCATCGTTGACCTGTGCATATTGATAGCACTTAAGTTTATTGTGAGGATTGGGAAAATACACTTAGCTCTTGGCCCAGTTTGTGGCACATTAAACCTTTCATAAATGTTACTTTTGTTTTAAAAAAAAGGGTGAAACAGGAGCAGGGCAGGATACATGGGTTACCTTACCAACTTTGTGAATATGGGCCTCTGTGGCTCCTAGTTTCTTCCTTGTAAAATGAGGGAGGTGGATTAGATGACCTGAGGTCTGTGTGCTCCTCTCAGTGGCTCTATCACCTGCTAGGGTGGGTGTGGGAGCCCAGGCAGGTTTGATCCTGACTCTCTGTGTTACAGGTTGCTAGAGGAAGAATCTTCCAAGAGGGCTGAACTAGAAAAGTGGCACTTGGAGCAGCAGCAGGCCATTCAGACAACCGAGGCAGAGAAGCAGGAGTTGGAGAATCAGCGTGTCATGAAAGAACAGGCCCTTCAGGAAGCCATGGAACAGCTGGAGCAACTCGAGCTCGAGCGGAAACAGGCACTTGAGCAGTATGAGGTAATTAACCTCATCCCTGCAAATGTGCATGTAAAGTGGTAAAACCAAACATTTAGACCTCTAAATATAACACTCTATGTTAACTAACGGGAATTAAAGTAAAAACTGAAACCTTGAGAAATAATATTTGCTTATTTTAAGAGGCTACAGTGAGAATTTTGCTTAGCTGTAAGAAGTAGTTCTTGCAGGTGGTGAGGTGGATCTGGTGATGTCCAGTGAGGAGGCACACAGTAATTTGAACACGGGAAGCTTAATAGAAGCAGTGATTACCCACAACAAGGGGATTACCTGCTAAGCAATAGAGAAGACTCTAAGGATGCAGGAACTACAGGTAGAACGGCAGTTACGGGAGGCAGCCCGTGCCTCTGAGGCTGAGGCCGAGCACCCAGAGGGGGAATACAGATGCAGGAGGGTTCCCCTGGCTCCTTGCCAGTGATCCTGACCTCCCTGAAGAGGGCCTGGCCTTGGCCCCCTGGACAGCAGAACAGCTGTGACTGGGAGGCTGTCCTCTGAGCACTGGAGGAAGCAGCCCACAGGGCGGTGTCCCTAAGTCCCACTGGGGTGAGACCTGGGTGCCCCACATGCTAGGCTGCTGAGAAGAGTGGCAGGTTCTTAGCAACTTAGAAGGGTCCAGTGGAACCTGGAAGCAAACCTCCTTCCTCAGCGTCCCTTCAGGGCCATTTACTGATGAAGCTGAAGTGGTGTCAGCTGTCAGAGAGAGTTACCCTAAAGTCACACGCAGGAGGGGAAGACGGGATGTGGAGCCTAGGGGCGGTGAGCCTGATGTGCACGCAGGAGACATTCCTGTGCAGCATTGCAACTAGGTGTGTGGGGCGCCCTTGGGCAGGTTAGTCAGATTCTGCATTCCGGTTTCTGTGTCTGTCAGATGCGGGTAGTAAGAGTTCCTGCCTCTTTAGAGTGGCTGGAGGATTCCGTGGGATTACCCAAAAGGATGTAGTAAGTGCCCAGACATTATTACTTGGCTCTTAAACTCCCACTGTGTCTGCATGATCCGAAATCTACTTCTGTTCCAGGGAGTTAAGAAGAAGCTGGAGATGGCAACTAGTAAGACCAAGAGCTGGAAGGACAAAGTGGCACAGCATGAAGGGTTAATCCGATTGATAGAGCCAGGTAACATGCTCCTTGAAGTGTTCAGATATATTTCCAGTTTATTTTTGTTTTATTTTTGTATTTGAGTTGTGCTGAAAATCTTCGTTAGCCCAAATATATAGAAACCAAGCTAGTGGGGCAGCCCAGGTGGCTCAGCGGCTTAGTGCTGCCTTCAGCCCAGGGTGTGATCCTGGAGACCCTGGATCGAGTCCCACGTCAGGCTCCCTGCATGGAGCCTGTTCTCCCTCTGTGTTTCTGCCTCTCTCTCTTTCTCTCTGTGTCTCTCATAAATAAATAAAATCTTTAAAAAAAAAAAAAAGAAAAAAAAAAAGCTAGTTAGGGTCAATTTCTCTTAAATAATTTGCTGTGTAAAGGATCAGAAGGCCCAGGTAATTCCTCTTGTGCACGTCTTCTGGTTGTTTTGGCCAGTATGACATTTATGGATATTTCTCAGAAATAAAAGAGAAAGTTACTGTTTTATCTGTGGGAAAACGGTTGTGTTAAGTGAAGGGTATGGGACTTCCTGTATGTAATGTGTGTTTGTCCCTAGGTTCCAAAAACCCCCACCTGATCACTAACTGGGGCCCTGCAGCGTTCACCCAGGCGGAACTTGAAGAGAGAGAGAAGAGCTGGAAAGGGAAGAAGAGCACTGAGTGACCAGTGACGCAGTGACGAGCGGGCAGGGGCCCCGTCGAGTGTGCACCCTCTGGCTGTAGCTGGGATGCTGATGCTGGACACACAGGAACTGGCTTGGCTGCTTCCAACCCTTCTTCCTTCCCTGCCTCCTGTCAGCTCAATATACGAAGGAAGCCTTCTTGTTTATCTTCCTGAAAATAAGGGCCTACATGAAAAGAAAAAGTCGACACTATCATGCTCTTTATTTACTTTCTTGGAAAACTTCAGCTTCTGAAAACTCCCTTTAGCTCCCTCAGGTGCTTGCTGGAATCAGGCAGAGCACAGAGCCGGCGGGGGGCGGGTGCCACCAGCTGCCATGGGTACGGGGGTAGGGGTAGGGGTGGGGGCACCGCTGGGGCCCCTGCTCAGCCTTTCCCCAGCACATGCCCTTCCAGCTAGATTGACTGCTCTGCCTGCCTCGTGGAGCCAGTTGCCATGGCTACTTGCGAGTGGCCCCCACTCAGGGGTCCCCATGGCCCGGGGGGTCCTGGCCTGCGCTGGGAGGTCGCTGTCCCCTATGTATCGGTTTCTGCTGATGCTGATTGACATCCCGGCCCCGTGGCATCAGCTCCAGGAAGGAAATGCCTTCACGCAGTGCTTTGGCGGAGATAGAAACTTAGGAATCAAAGACAGCGCAGAGATGAACTCGGTAAATCCCATTTGGAATGATAATTTGATACTAACTGAAGCCTTTCTAATATTTAAGATGGTTTCAGCGGTCAGTGTGCTGCCAGACCCCTTGCTTTTACTTTTGTAGTTAACTGTACAGAACATTTCAGGAATGTGTGAATGCTTGTCATAATCAGGCCTTTCCTTAATAAATAGGGACTTGATCATTTATAGGAATTATACATGAAGAAAGTTTTAAAAATGTATTTTTATGATGTCCTATGTTGAGAGGGAACAAATATTTATAATTTTCAAGTATTCTTACCTAAATATTGTACAATGTAATATGCTGAACTTTCTTAATTTTTTGCTAATTTTCTAAGATGTATTAAAAATGTTTTGTATGTTTGGGTTTTTTTTGTTTTGTTTTTTAGTAAAATGGACTCAGTAAGAAAATAAAAGTACCAGAACAGCATGCATTTTAAATTGTCTGATTTAACAGAAGGTAAGGTCGTGTGTATGTGTGTGTATTTTCATAGAATGAGATGAACTTGAGTTTAGGGATACTTCCTGAAAATACTGAGTTTGGAGCTTGGACCCCCCCAAACCAGAGCTGTCATGAGGTTAGCTATGGCTTCATGTTTGGTGTTTGAGTCACTCATGTGGGAAACCATGGCCGACGTGTGCGCTCATAAACGGGAACTTACAAAGATGGTTTCTCCCTCATTGTTGCCCTTACCTCCGAATCCTCTTAACCTCTGCTTTCCCGAATTTTCCTTTTATGCCTGTTAGTTTTTCTTTCGGTTTTTACCAGAGTAAACAGTGTGGTTTTTTGTTTTAGTCTCACACGGTTGCCAGGATTAAAATGCCTACTGTGGACTAAGCTGGCCCACTCACTCGGTCTAGCTTGATTGTGTCTTGGAAAGCTGATCTTTCCCTTCTAGAAGGAGAGAGCACACACTCACTGGTATTTTTTTAAACATCTTTCTTTACTGTAGTGGTTCCCAACAGGGGACAATTTTGCCCCCTTGGGGGACATTTGGCAACATATGGAGACATTTTTGGTTGTCACAACTGTGTGTGTTACTGGCATCTGGTGTGGAGAGGCCAGAGATGCTGCCAAACATTCCATAATTCAGGGACAGTTGGTCCCCTGTAATCAAGAGTCTTTTGGCCTGAGGTGTCAGTAGTGCCAAGGCTGAGAAAACCTGCCCTACAGAGAGGCAAGTTCTAGTGTCCAGAACACGAGTCAGGGTTTTCCCTCAAGGAGTCCCAGGAGTTGACCTCTTCGGTAGAAATGGGAAGGAGGGAGGCCACTTGCTCTGTGAGCTGGCAGAGAGCAGATGGCAGGAGCCTTGGCACAAGCCAGTGTGGGGCGTTGTGCTTCAGAAACTCTGTAAAATTGCCCTTTTAACACAGATCCAAAGAGAATTGCCTTGGCTATGTTCTAAAGTCTTTCTGCGATGCAGGTTGCTGAGGTGTGAAATACAAAAGTTGCCATGACCTTGATTTTCTTTCCAGAAGAGGGAGGGAGGGTCTACCAGAACCACTGAGTGGGTGGTAAGGAGTGAGTGTCAGATTTACTGTCCAGCTGGTGGTGTGCCTTGCCTCGGTGCCCGTTCCGCTTGACAGAGCCTCTTGTTGTGCCCTCAGAGGAGTGCCAGCAAGGCACAGCAGCCCGCAGAGCCAGGAGCAGTTAGCCTGAGGCCACATGGGGTGGGAAGAGGCACTGCCCAGCCTTCACCAGTTCACAGCTGGGGCTCAAAATGTATTGAAAGGATCAGTTTTGGGAATCATTTAAGATATAGGTTTCTTTCTCTTCCTCTTTCCTTGCTTATTTACTTAGCGTGCCTGCAGTGGGAGAGGGGCAGAGGGAAAAGAAGACTCCCTGCTGAGCAGGGAGCCAGACTGGGGACTTGGTCCAGGGAATTCAGGATTATGACCTCAGCCGAAGGCAGATTCTTAACTGAGTGAGCCACCCAGGTGCCCCAGGATACTGCATTTTTTATTAGGTCTAACACATCACTGAGAGATGCAACATGAATGAATCTCACATCACGTTGAGCAAAGAAACCAGAGAACATTCTGCATGATTATTGATTTCCAGAACCACCAAAGCTAATTGGTGGATTTCCAAGTCAGAATTCTAGTGACCCTGGGGTATGAAGGGTGGTTGTTGATTGCAAAAGAGCGTAAGTGAACCTCCTGGGATGCTGGAAATGCATAGTTGTTCTATAAGTAAAATGTATCAGCTTCACACACAAGGTTTGTTCTGGTCCCTATTTGTAACTCTAGTGCCTCGAGAATGCCAGGCTAGTCCCTAGAGGTCAGTCTGTCTAAACCCCTCACTTTGCAGAGAAGTACCTGGAAGGGGACGAGCCAAATCCACACTGGAATACGTCTTCTAGGATGCAGTTCATTATACGCTCTGCCTCCTCTTTACATTTGGACATCAAACATGTTTACCTCAGTGTCTTTCTGTCCCCCATTACCCCAGCCAGTTGTGTGTCCATGCTTCAGCTTTCTATGGAGGGAGGGCCCTGACTGCTCTAGTCCTATGCTCAGCTTCTGTAGGCCTGAGGTTGCTGAGTCCTCGGCCCTGCGCAGTCGCCAAGTTGTGGTGGACACTAACTTCCAACCAGAGCTAGCCTCAGGTTCCTCTTCTGTCCTCTTCTGTCTTAGGGTTGCGTACCCACAGGACTGCGGACCTTCCCCCTGTTAATGTCCACCTCCTCAGCAGCAATCTACAGGGCTTGGCTGAGAGCCAGCAAGGCGTGGAGTGGGGAGAGGCAAGCAGCCCCCATTCCATTCAGTCCCTGAGGCTAGCAGCTGACTCTTCCTCCCCATCTGAACCCCTCACTTCCTGTCCCTTGCTACCCTGCCTCTTCCCCTCAGCTGATACTCTGCTTTGACCCCTGCCGCCCACACTGGGTCTCAGAGCAGGCCTCTGTGGGCCCCACTTTGTGCATTTCCTCCCTCTGATCTCAGATGCTCTGCCCTCCTGATGGGCCATCCTGGGCCAGCTTCCCAGGGATGTACTGTGAGCCCACAGGTTGGTTTTCAGGGTGCCGGGATCGCTGCCACCTCCACACTCCTCTGTCCCTCTGCTCCCCTCAGAAGCCCAGGCCCAGCCCCCTCCTCCCACGTGAGAAGCAGCAGCACCACTGCCTAGGGCTGCCAAACTGGGCTCTCTGTTCCCATTTGAAGGCCATTCGCATCTGAAATATGTTTCCCCGGAACACACAAGGAATCCTAAAAGGAGTGTAGAAAACTTAACCCCTGAGTCCCAAGGCCCTGTACTTGCCACAGCACAATCAGCCGTAAGATGGCTAAAGAGACAGGGTGAATGGCTTTTTTCTAGTGTGGCTATCCTCACAGCCTGAGATTACAAGTAGTCAGTGGCCTTCATTTTTTTTTTTTTAAGATTTTATTTATTTATCCACAGAGAGGCAGAGACACAGGCAGAGAGAGAAGCAGGCTCCATGCAGGAAGCCCGACGTGGGACTCGATCCCAGGACTCCAGGATCACGCCCCGGGCTGAAGACAGATGCTCAACCGCTGAGCCACCTAGGGATCCCTTTTTTTTTTTTTAAGATTTTATTTATTTATTCATAGACACACAGAGAGAGGCAGAGACACAGGCAGAAGGAGGGTGAGGGAGAAGCAGGCTCCATGCAGGGAGCCCGATGCGGGACTCAATCCCAGGTCTCCAGGATCACACCCCAGGCTGCAGGCGGTGCCAAACCGCTGCGCCACCAGGGCTGCCCTTTTTTAAAGATTTTATTTAAGTCAGTGGCCTTCAAAAGTACTGAGTGGGGGGACGCCTGGGTGGCTCAGCAGTTGAAACCGTGTCTGCCTTTGACTCAGGGCATGGTCCTGGAGACCCGGGATCGAGTCCCATGTCGGGCTCCCTATGCAGAGTCTGCTTCTCCTTCTGCCTGTGTCTCTCATGAATAAATAAATAAAATCTTTAAAGAAAAAAAGTACTGAGTGGGAATGGAGGCTGGATTTCCGAGTGACCCAGATCTGGGTTCTACTCGTGGTTTTACGTTCCTGTGTCACCCTGAGTGAGACTCTCTCTTCTCAGCGGGGGTCATGCACAGGTCAAGTATCCTTCCAGGGGTGTCCAGGGGTCTCACATACTGTTCAGGTGTCCATCACTGGTGAGGGAATATCAACAAGTTCAGGTTTCTTCACATTGCAGAGACATACCTTCCCCCCAACCCCCACGTGCCTTGTTTCAACCTGGTGCATTTTCTTTCAAAAGTCATGTGATGAGGGGCTTTCCAACTTGGCTGGGCCAGGACACAAAATGGGGATTTGGCTGTTGAACTGGCAAAAGACTTGCAGACCGGAGAAAAGTCTGCAGGTGACTGAGATAGGTGATCATGCAAAGCTACTGGAGAATGTGCTCTTTGCATTTCCATAGGCAGGTGTCACTTCTGAGGTGTTCTGCAAAGACAGGTACTTGGCAAATGTTTGAAGTCAGGATGAGGGCTCCTGTTCAGCAAGACTCCCACTTTCCAGTCACACCAGCCCTTCGGAAGGCCACAGCGAGGCTCTGAAGTGGGTCTCAAAAGCCTGGGACTGCCACTCCCAGGAGCCCCAGAAACCCCTGCCTCTGCTTTCCCCTCTGGGATCCTGCAGTAGCCACTCCCTTCTCAGGGCCTCACCCAGCAGCTGCTCCCACTGCCACTTCTGATGTTCTTGCTGATTCTGTCTCAACACCTGTGGGGTTAGGCTCCCTAGTGCACTCAGCTCTGATGAACTTTCTCAGAGGTGAGCCCAAAGCTCTGTAAGGGCGGGACAGACTCTTCATGGCTATATTGACACCTAGTAGGTCCTTAGCAAAGGCTGGCTTTTTAATGGCCCCCTCTTTTTTTTTTTTTTTAAAGATTTTATTTATTTACTCATGAGAGACAGAGAAAGAGGCAGAGACACAGGTAGAGGGAGAAGCAAGCTCCTTACAGGGAGCTTGAGGCGGGACTTGATCCCAAAACCTCAGGATCACACCCTGAGCCAAAGACAGATGCTCAACTGCTGAGCCACCCAGGTGTCCCTAATGGCCCCTTTTGGCAAGACAACCTTGTCCTCAAATATGTCCCTGATATATTCCCCTGAGCCTGATCAGAGCTCACAGGAGACAACAGTGACCTGCAAGCAACTCTGTTCTACAGAATTTCTGGTCTGTTTATTTACCCCACCCTGTCCTGAGGCTGGGGATACTTTCTCCTGCCTTTCTTCTTAAGAGCATTAATGGCAGCCACATGAAGATGGGCCAACAATCCTAGGCCCTCAAGTCCTAGTCTCCATTCCTCCCAGCGAACCATGGGAGACTTCATGCAAACAGAGATACTAGAAAGTCAAAACTTCCAGGATTCCCTGATGGATAAGCCAGTTAGGCCCCCTCTCTCCTTGATTTAAAAACAAAAACAAACAAAAACAAAAACAAAAAAACGTTTGGGGGCACCTGAGGTAGGGGAGCTCAGTCAGTTAAGCAACAGAGTCTTGATTTTGGCTCAGGTCATGATCTCAGGATGGAAGGATCCAGCCCAGCAACCAGCTCAGCGCTGGGTGCAGTGTCTGCTTGGGATTCTCTCCTACACCCCCACCCCCTCTCTCAAATAAATAAAATCTAATAAAAGAAATAACGTTTGTAGTTTTCTTTTTTACACAAAGTAATACTCAATGTGGAAAATGGAGACAAAAGAGGTATGGAGAGAGAATAAAATATTGCCAGAATCCACCCCCATCCCCACCCCTCCCCGGACAGTGGACCGGGGTTGCCAGCAGTCTCAGGCCTATTTTGGGCTTGAAAGAGGGACACCCCTACGAAGCCGTCCCCGCCGAGCCTGCCAGGCAGGTCCTGAAGTGGCCCAGGCCAGGGGCTGTAAGCTGTGGGCACTTTTGAAGGAATGACCCTGTGTCCCTGTGCGTGGGCAGACTGAGTTGGGGAAGTGGGACGCTGGCCTGAGTGACGCTGCTGGGGGCCGCCAGGTGGCAGGCGTGCGCCACGGCCTGGCCTCCCTGCCATCCCTTGTCCCACCCGCAGCAGGATCGGTCCCTTGCGGGTGGGTAAGGGCCCTGCCCCGCCAAGGGCTGAAGAAAACCACTGGACGCGGAGCCCACCAGAGCCAGCCGTGGGCGGGCCCATTTTGTCTTCAAAAGCCCCAAAAGGTGCTATTTCCCCCTACTTTACGGATGAGGAAAACGAGGCTCAGAGGGTTAAGTAATTGCTCAAGGGAAGGCAGTGACGGATGGGGGACAAAGCCTAGGTGTCCTGACTCCAGAGCCTCTCCCAGCCCTTCCGCATGTACCACACGTCTGCAGTGCAGGCCTGCCTGGAAGCCCATGAGAAGAGAAGGTGGGGGAGCCCCCTTCCTCCAAAGGCCCCAAGGTTTCCTTCTGGAGGCCTGGGGAGTGCCCTGCTGGTAGCCTGCAGCATTCTGGTCATGACTCATCCCTCCCCGCTGCCCCCAGCACGCACACAGCTCGGGCCCTGTTCCGGTAAGAGCCGAGGAAGGGGCAGCTCTTTCTCCTCTGTGTCCTCTGCGGACAGGCTTGGCTGGGGGCCACCGGTGCGATGAGAGTGGGTGAGGAGGGAGGGGGAGCCGCCAACAAGCAAGGGCCTGTTTTCTGACTGGTCTGACCCTGGCTGTCCCTGGGGAGGCCCCAGCAAACAGAGCAAGGTCATCTAGGGCGAAATTCCAGCCTGAGCCCTAAGCAGTAACTTCAGTTTTCCTGATAAGGCTCAAGTAGGGACACAGAGTGGCCTCCTCACACCCCCACCCTGTCAGCACCTCCACTTCTGCGAAGCCTCCACTGCAGACAGTCTGCCTCGGAAAGAGACAAAGATAGACCCTTGGACAGATAAGGAGAGAGACAGTCGGGGATAGATGGGCAAGGAACACAGAGGAAGAAGATGGGGAGGGACCAGGCAGTGCCATAGCTGAGGCAGTGGGTCTGGAGCCCCAGGAATGGAAATGCTCCTAGGGTCGTGCTTGCTAAGCTTGCGACTGGGCTCAGATGGAGAAAGACACAATCTGGGCTGAAACAGGAGGCGTTTGGGGAGTGGGAGAAAAATGGATTGGGCTGGCAGCTCTGTACCTCTTGGCCTGATTCCTAACGTGTGCAGACTCGGACTGGTGGGTGAGGGTGGTGGAGGAGTCCATGTGCGGCACAGTCTCCCAGCCTCCAGGAGGCCAGGCCAGAGAGGTTGAGATGGGGGCCCTATGCCAGTGGAGGGACAGAATCAGCTGGACCCACACTGCTTATTGGAGGCCCCTGGCTTGGAACTTTGTCCCTGCACACTCTATGCAGAATATTTGCACCCAACGCTGGTTGTTTGGTTTGGCAAGTGAGCAAGGTGTAAAGTCACAGCTGGTTTGTGGGCACCCAATCACCACATGCCGCTGAGTCAGTTGCAACCACTTCCCCCACCCTGTGGCGGCAAGAACTCGCGCCTGTACACATAGCCCTAGCCGCACAGGTACACACAGACGCCGTGTGCAGCTGAGTCATAGCTGCCTCCTGAGAGAGCACGTGCCTGCATGCACATACTCACAGGTGTCCACAGACGCCACTTAGACCTGATCCTGAGTCACCGACACTGTTGAACCCTGAGGAGAGCACTGGGAGACTGTTCTGCTACCCCTATTTCAACCCAGATACCCATATATACTGACACACCGATACATGCCTGCCACACATCCTACTGTCCCTGCCACATCATACTAGGGGGATGGAATGAATACGAGTGACCGAATGAATGAATAAGCAAATAAATGAAAATGCAAGTGACTGCTTGAATAGGTAAAATCAGTTGGGGCAGTGCTGCAGGGTGGGTCCCTAGTCTATGTCTGTAGGGAGTTGTCTTGCTCCAAATATAGACTCCGTGGGCGGCAGGGAGCCAGGGCTGCCTCCCAAACTGTGACTTCACTGGGCCTGAGGCCCAGCCTCTGAGCAGTTGGAGAAAATTAACAGAAAAGAGGCCCCAGCTTTCTGCAGCCAGGGCTGAGTTGTGATGCTGGAGTTGGTGGTGGCAGTGTATTCTGGAAATACTACTTGTTCAGGGGTTTGAGCTATAGGACAGAGGGCTCTAGATGGGCCCAGAAAGTACTGGTTCTGGACTGGGCCCCCGGGAACTACCATCCTGAACTTCTGGGGCCCAATGTACAGGAGACGCAGCCTTACCTGAGAGCTGCGGCAAGCACAGTGCCTGGGCCCACCTGAGGGTTGCTAAGCCACGGCCCATTAGATGGTCCCCCATCTGGGCAGGCCTGCTCCCACGGCTGTTTCCCTGTCTTTTCCTCAAAGTTTCCTTTCCCTAGCCACTCTGCTTCTGCCCCATTTCATCATCTGGAATATTGGATTATTAACCCAACTGGTCCTCCTGCTTTTAGATTCCACCCCTCTAATCCATCTTGTTCACAACTGCCAGTGTTCTATTTCTATAATACAGAACTGATTATGTAACTTTTCTGCTCAAAATTCTTCCATAGGTCCCTACCATTTAGCTGGTGTCAAACCTCTTCATGATCTGGCCCTACACTACCACGTGTGTTTTGAGAGGTTGACATGTGGAGGGGTAGTTATTGGTTGTGATAGGTGGATGGGTGGATTCTGGGCAGGTAGGCACTCTTGGGGATGAAGAGTCCAGTAGGCTGTTTGATTTGCAGACAGATGTTAAGACAGATGACCAGATGTCTAGCTGGTTGGGAGGCTAACTGTAGGGTGGAGATGTGGAGGGTGGATGGAAGGATAGTGCCTGAGTCAAGACTATTTTGGTTGCAAGGACCAGAAACCTGTATCATCAGGAAAGAGGTGGCAGATGGCTGAAGATAAAAAACTCACCAGAGAACTGGTGTGCAGAACTCACCAATATTCAAGCCTCACGCAGATTAGAACCGCCAGGTCAGGAAGGACAGCTCTTCTCTTCATCTTTTGTGGATCTCTCAGTCTGTCCTTCCTGGTTCCCCCTCAGCTGCGTGGGCACCCAAGCCTTTTTCCAGCAGCCATCTTCAGCTACTCTTGCTCCTTCCTCCAAGTTTTTTATCAAGTGCTTATTTATGTGCATGTTTGTGCCTCAACCATGCTTCCATGTGTTGAGAGAGGTAAGACTGTGAACAGGAAGTTACTGCCTTCACGAAGCCTGCTTTCTGAGGGGAGGGACAGACAGGCAGCTGTTTGTGAGGGGCAATGCTGTGGGCAATGGAGAGCAGGCGAGGAGTGCGGGGGCAAGGCCAGGGCTGAGTGCTGTCACGCACAGGTCATGTCAGGGAGTGTCTCTGGGCAGAGAGCAGAGGAAAGTGAGAAGTGAGCTCATGGAAGTCTGGGGGAGGAGTGCCCTAACAGGAGGGCAGGACAGGTGTGGTGGCGGCTGATGCAGGTGAGCTAAGGGCCCATGGCAGGAGGCGAGGTCCAACAGGCAGTGAAGGGGGAGAGATCACCACAGGTTTTGGAAGCTGTTGTAAGGTCTTAGAGACTTCCAGTCCAAGGAAGAGGGAACGGCACTGGAGGATGCTGGGCGGAGGATGCCATGAACTTGTATCTATAGAGCCTTCCCTGGCCACTGGTGGGTGGAAGCAGGGAGGCTGCGTAGGACGCTCCGGCACAAGCCCCGGCGGGAGATGGGCCAGGCTGGCAGTGGGCGAAGGTGACAAGTGGTCAGGTGTAGGGTGTGTTTTGAAGGTAGGGTCAGCTGTGGGTGCGAGAGCACGGAACCTTCCGTGGAGGACGACTCAGCCCGTGGCCGGGGCAAGTGTAAGGACGGAGTTCCCGTTTCAGAGGAAGAGAAGCAAGGTTTCTTTTTCGGCGGGCGGGCCGGGGGTGCAGGGGGAGGAGATGCGCCCGTCCCAGGTCAGGGAGCCAGCGGCTGCCTGCGGGTGCTCGCGTGGAGGCGTCAGGAGGCAGCGGGCGCCCGAGGCGGCTCGGCAAGAGCTTTAGGCCCGAGTGACGACGGTGACGACGACGACGACGACGACGACGACTCCAACGCGGGACTCGGCGCCAGCCCCGGGGGTGCGGGGGGCGGCGGCGCAGAGGGGACGAGGTCCGGGGTCGGGGCGCCCTGGGCGGAGGGGCGGGGGAGAGGATGTCTCAGCGTGAGGGCGGACCGCCAGGCGCCGCCGACACCTCGGGAAGGCGAGGGGCGAACCCGGTTCCCGCGCCCCGGGGGGAGGTGGCCCGCTCGGCTGCGCGGCGCACAGGGAGGGCCGGGCCGCGACGTGGCCCCCGGGGGGCGCCCTTCGGCACCGGCGCAGGCTCCGGGCTCCTCCCGGGCGGAGGCGAACCGCAGGTTTCGTGGAAAACCCGTGAGCGGAAGACTCCGTGCGACAGTAGCCTGCCGTCGTTCCGGAAGGAGCCTGTCGCTGGACGCCACCTGACGTCTCGGGGACGCCTCCGGCCGTCACCTCCAGGACAGACGACCTGAGGCGGGGTTTTACGTCAGGATTTTACGTCAGGATGCCCGAGCTTTAAGGCGTGCGGCGTGCGTGCGTGCGTGTGCGTGTGCGTGCACGGGGCGGGGCGGGAGCGCTCGCACGTGCGTCTCGCTGGCCGCGCAGGCGCGGAGCGGCCCGCACAAGGCGCCCGCGGTCGCGATGCCTCCTCCTCGGGGGTCGGCCCTGCCTCCGCGGCTGCTGCCTCGACCTCTCGGTGACGCGGCCTCTTCGGCTGCGTGGAAACACTTGCCTCTCGCTCGCCCTTGACGCCACGGCCTCCCGCCGCTGCCCCAGCGCCCGGCCGCCCGCTCTCGCCTCCCGCGGCCTCGGCCCGCTGCAGGCCTGTCCCCTGGGCCGCCCACTCCGTAGATCGGGCTCCCGGAGGTGCTCTGCGACCCCAGGACACTCTCCGGGCTTCCTCTTCCGAGGCTTCCGGCAGCTGCCGGCGCTGGCCGCGTGCACCGCCCTCCTCCGTCCCTGGTGGGCACAGCGTTCTCGCGTGGTTCCCGCGTCTCGCCGCTCCTCGCCCGCGCCCTCCGCGTCCACCCCGCGCAGGTCGCCCGCTTGGGTGTCCCTGGGCGCCGGCTGGCATCTCTCTTCCCTGTGGCACCCCTGGCCGCCTCTCAGAGTGGGTTACCATCTACTCTCCTGCCTCCCCAGTGCGCATTTCCAGCCCATTCCTCTTGGTATCCGCATGTTCACTAGGACATCGGAAAGCCTGTATGGTCCAAGGCAAACTTGGGGTCCTTTCTCTTCCTCCCACAGCCCTGCTCAGCCCCTGGTGCTCACTGTCTCCCCAAGAGGCACCTCCCGGCATCCAGCTTTGCAACTCAGGAAACTAGGGGGCCTCAGACACCTCTTCCTGCAGTCTCCATGGCCAGACTACCACCCATTTCATCATGTTGCCTCAGCAGCTCTGGACTCTGTCCAGTTCCTCACATCTTCCCAGTTCCTTCCTGATCCTAACCACCAGCACCCTTTCCCTGGACCACAACAGCCTCTTCCGTGGTCTCTCCACAGCCCTTCCCACTTGCCTCCCTCCAAGCAAGTTTTCCACGTTGTAGCCACTCTGCACATGAGTTCTGCCTCAAGCCTCAGACATGGGGACACCGCTCTCCTAGAGAGAGTAGGGCCTGCTTAGGGTCACAGCAGGGCTGGGGTTCCCAGGGCAGGAAGGCTAACCAGCATGCAGGCTGGAGGTTAGACACAGAGCTCACCCTGGCCTCCTTGGGAATGGAGAGGAGGCTCTGAAATTTGCAGTATCAGGTTTCAGAAAACACGGGGTCAGGGTCAGCAGAGCAGCTGGTAGTGGGGAAGGCCAGGCCCAGCTAATTTCCTGTCAGAATGGCCCAGAGGCCCCAGCTCCTCTCTGGGCTGGCCACAGGGGAGGAGATGCCGGGAATGGCTCACATTCCTCTGGCTGGGGCTGCAGTGAACCTCGGGGGACCTGCGGGGAGTGAGGAGGTGGATCTCTGAGGCCAGAGTCGGGGGTTCTCTGTAGGGACCAGGCATCTGGTGTCCAACCCCTCGACTGGAATGGGGCCAGAGTCTGTAGAGCAGACACAAAAAGAGCATCCCAGCTGCTGAAGCTTTAGGATACACGAGCCGAAACTCATATTTCAGATGAGGAAACAGGCTCAGACAGGACCAGACCTCACCGGGATCACATGAACATCCCTGTTCTAAGCCCTGGACTGTTTCTCCTGACCGGGCATGCATTTCTGACCTGGAAGGCCCAGGTTCCCTGAGCTGTGTGATGGTGGGGGGTGAGCTGGGCTAGGCCGAGCCGGGCCAGGCTCTTCTTGGCAGGGAGGCCAGCACCCTTGCTTCCAGACAGGGATATATACTTCTCAGGTGGTGTGTGGGGTGGGCAGCCGGTGTAGAGAGACTGTAAGGGTGCTGAGTCAGCTATGGGCCCTTCTGTCCTCTCCCTGGAGGCCCTAGCTCATTCTACCAGCAGAGGAAACTTTATGTCCTGGTCCAGTCCCCAGGAGAGTGAGGTCATAGAAGTGTGCTCCTGGCCCTGAATGGCCCTCTAAGTGGCCTGGCCTGGCTGAGTAGGAGGTAGAGGTCACAGGTCCCCTGTAATCTCCGTCCTCTGGTGCCAAGACTGGCCTGGTTGAAGTATGATGGCTGGGCGGGGGGGTGAGAGCAGGACTCAGTCACCCAAGCCTGGACTCAAACCTGTGTGCATCAGACACTACTGGAAACTGGGCAGGTCATCTAACTTCTCCAAAGCATGGAGCCCTCAGCTGCAGAGCAGAGAGTGGCTACTTGATTTCTCTCCTTCAGGTTGTATGGTGTGTCTGGGTTGGGGCCAGGGGGTCGCCTGTCTGACGCTGTGGGACATAACCCCTCCCAGACCCTGGAAATGCTGCCCACCCTCCTCTCTCCACCAGGGTCCCCGAGGAAGTGTGCGGCTGCTTGTGGCGCCAGGGCCATCTTTTGTCCACTGGACTCTGAGGCTGTGGCCATGTCCAGGTCTCTCAGGCACCATCCTGACAGTCCTGTCCGTCCCCTCCTTCTCCCCACATCCCCTCTACAGATGCCACCCCAGGTATGTTTCTCCAGCCCTACTGCCTGCATTCTCAGATCTGAACAGCCACAGCAGCGGCCTCCCCTAGCTACCTTCCCTGCTTCCCTGGCTCCCTGTGCATCTTCACCAGGGAGATCTTTCTAAACACATGTCACGTCCTGCCTTAATTAACGTCCTTTCCTTGCCCTCCTCTCCTTCCCCTTTGCCCAGCTAGCTCCTTCTTGTCCTTGTCTTGTCTAAGGCTTAGTGTAAATGTCATTTCTTCAGATGTCCACCTGAAAATAAAGAGCCACAATGAGAGGCAAATGGGTGTGTATTTGAGATCAGAGATTTGCAGCTTGGGGAGCACAGATTCTGGCAGTAACCAGAAAAGTGTCCTGCCTTTCGGCGAAGGCAAGGGGTTTCGTGAGAGAGAGAGGAAGTGGGGGTGGCAAGTCCAAGACTCGGTACTGACAGGCTGCACTGCTTTTGGCTACACACGGATTGACTATTCTGTTGCTGTTCGTAAACAGAACCATTCCTGGTGTGCTTTAGTTAACTACTCTGTTTTCAGAAAGTCCCCAACAGTTTTATGGCCAGGGTGCCCGCTGTCCTGTTGACTCTGTGGACGACTTCCTAAAACAACTGCCATTTGGCCCAGTTCAAACAAGGCCAGGTAAGGCGGTTTCTCTGTCATGGCCTCCCTGACTGTTTTAAAATGACTCCAGTCACGTCAGTTTTTCATGCTGGGAAGTCTTCTCTGTTGCCCCAGGTTGCTCCCATTTCTCTGCAGGCCCCTAGCTGTCCCCACCTGGTCACAGCTCAGATTATGCTCGATATCCTACCTTGAGAGTATGGATGACAGCTTATTTTACTTGGGGTCCAAAGAACTCAGAACAGGCACTGGCACACAGCAAATACCAATAAACATATGTTGACTGAATGCGTAACAGGCAGACAAATGCACAGAAAGATGGGCACTCTGTGATTTCGGGGGACGAGCCCATTCCCAGTCGGCTCCATCCTACAGTGGGGGGGCTTGAGGGGAACACGTGCGTGGTCAGGCTTGCCCTGGCACCTCACGTACTGAAGCCCCTGCAGAGAAATGACTCGAGGCCACCTCCCACTGGTGAGGCCTCCAGTGATGGGGTCACAGCAGGGACCCCCAGCCCCACCTGCTAAACTCAGCTGCCCCTCGGAAATGTGGATGTTGAGAGAGGTCACCATAAACAGGTGGACCCTAGGTGATGGGCAGGCCTGTGTCTGATGGTGTCTGCATGCAAAGTGCCTGTGTCACGAGGGTGGACACGTGTGCAAGTGTACGTGTGTGAACATGCATGCCCTTGTCTGTTGTCTGTGTGGCAGGACTGTGTTTGTAGGTATGTGTGTGAGCACCCCCTGTCGGGGCCTTGCAGGCGCAGCCCCCCTTGCATGCGCAGCCCCCCAAGCCCACACCTCCCACGGCACTTCGGCCCTCTGCCTCCCTCTCGCCTCCCTTGGGGCCACCTTGCATGCAGCGTCCCTGTCCTGGGTTCCTGTGCCCGGCACACACTTCTGTCATCGTACAGATCACAGCAGGTCATTTTGTTTCATGCTGTGTTAGTTTTCTGTTGCTGCTATGACACAAACTTAGTGACTTAAAACAACAGATGTATTGCTCGCTGGGCTCAGTCCTAGTCTGTGGTGACATGGACTAACGCACCAGGAAGGGCAGAAATGTGCTAAATGTGGAATCTGTTATAGTGCCTCTCTCAGGAAAGTGGTGGAGAAAGTGGAAATCTAAGCCAGCAAGCCAAGTACACTTACTCCTTCTAGGGCAAAACCAAGATAGAGAGGAGTTGTGGGCATCTGGTGTTGGGGTTCCTGCCTGAAAACTAGTGGTGTCTGGACCCACGGCAACACTTCTGCTGTCACAGTCAAGTCTGCCATCAGACGGGAGGAGCTGAGGCCAGTAGAAGCTCCACCATTTGAAACATTGCTAGCCTATAATGGGTTCATTTATGTAACAAAAATTTTTTAAAAACCTCCCAGATTTATTATCTTAACAGTTCTGAAGGTCCGAAGTCCAAATGGGTCTCACTGGGCTAACCTCAAGGTGTTGGCAGGGCTGCATGCCTTCTGAGGCTTGAGTGGATGATGTTTTCTTGCCTTTTCCAGCTTCCAGAGGCTGCGCACATTCCTTGGCCTCTGCGCCTTCCATCTTTAAAGCTGCAATGACTGGCCGTGTCTCTCATGTTGCGTTTCTCTGCCACTCACTTCCGCCTCCTTCCTCCACTTATAAGGACCCTCGTGATGACACTGGGCCCCTCAGGATGATCTCTTGAGGTCAACTCATCTGCAGCTTAATTTTGCCTGCAACCTTAATTCTCCTTTGCCACGTCACGTAGCATGTTCACAGAATCTGGGGATTTGGACGTGGATGCCTTCGGCGGTGGTGGGCATTATTCTGCACACCACAGATGGTCTCTCTCTCTCTCTCTCTTTTTTTTTAAGATTTTATTTATTTACTCATGAGAGACACACAGAGAGAGAAAGAGAAGCAGAGACGTAAGGCAGAGGGAGAAGCAGGCTCCATGCAGGGAGCCCGACGTGGGACTCGATCCTAGGTCCCCAGGATCATGCCCTGGGCTGAAGGTGGTGCTAAACCGCTGAGCCACCCGGGCTGCCCAGATGGTCTCTTTCTGAGCTTCTCTGGGCCTGTGCTGTATCTTATCTGGAGATTCCTCGGGAGTGAGAGTGCCCAGCTTGTATTAGGTGTTTATTATGTATTTGAATACATCGGATTCAACCGAATGATATATTGAGAATCCATTTGTGCTGGGCACTTTCATACATATCATCACAACTTTTATTCCCATTTTATAGGTGAGGAAAATAAGGCTCAGAGAAGTTAGGCCAAAAAAGCTCATATGTGACAAAGCCAGGAGCTTCAGTATGTACCGCCCTCAGGTAGAAAATGCAGACACCTTTGTTCCTTTGGGTCTAGAGCAACAATGGAGAGAAACCCCTAGACCATGTGTGGTGGCTATGAAGATGCACCTCTCAGATTTCAGACTGGCCCCTGTGGCTGCGCTCTGATATCCTCACAGTTTGTGCTGAGGCTCACAGGCTGCCCTCAGCCAACGATTAAGGTGGGTTCCTTTTTGGGAGCTACAAGACTTCCCCGGCAGGCAGTTTTGGCACAAGGGCTCTCCAGTGGTGTTGCTCCTTTTAGATCTGAACTGCAGCCAAAGACTCCACACCACCTTCCATCCCTCTGTCTCTTGTTCACAGGGGTCACACCTACATCACTGCCTGATGTCCCTCCCAACTTTCCCTTGACCTGTGCCCTGCTCATCTTCCCTCACACGTGTTCCCCCTGTTAAGTCTCTTGCACATAGAGTCCTGTTGTTGTGGAAGGACCAGAAATAACATAAATGGTCTGAGGAAACAGTGGCAAGCTGGCGATTTGGGACTGTCTCCGAGGGGATGGGGAAGAGGATGATCATCCTGGTTGATGGAAGCCCAATTAGTCCCTAGAGGAAGGTAGCAGCTCAAATGCTAAATATTTCACTGGTGAAGACCTGGGAAAATTTCCTAAAGGAGGGAAATGTTGTAGTAGGTGTGACAGTCCAGGCATCTGAAAAATAAGTTGGCTGGTTATCGTGAACTCATGGTGATGTTCTGCAGGATAGAAAGGGACTGTGGGCCACTGACAAACAGTGGGTAAATGTGAGAGCCAGCAAGCCTCCATGGTAGCTTACAAAGAAGCCCTTATCTCTGGCAGGGGAGAACAGATATAGCTGAGTGGCAGGCTGAAGATAAGAGTTGCACCGATAAGTCTGAATGCTCAGCCAAGGTAGTTTTGTGAAGGTCAGGTCATCTTCCCTGGTGGGGAAAATCTGGAACCTTGCAACATGAGAGAAAGACATCAGGATGGATGCCCCCGAGGATGCTGGTGCTGCAGCCTTCCTGACGCTCCAGGCTTACAGAGACGGCCACCCCTCTTCCGAAGAACTACTGCCTCTGCTGTGCTGAAACATGCCACAGAGGCCTCACCCCTGCCGGGCAACAGGTACTCTCTCAGGAGTTGCCCCTACTTCCTCTATTGGTAGCCAAGGACTGTAATTAGGGTTGAATTCCAGAGTAATCCAGCTGGGGACATACTGGGCCTGATAGTGAAGTAAAGAAGAGTCTACATGAAAAAACAGTAACCCTCACAGACACTGGCAGGAGCCAGAGGAATGCTCCTGGGATTGGACTTTGGGAATGTTTGATTAAGGGGGCTGAAATGTTAAGACCGGATAAGCAAGAATTCATGGATTTTGGGGGCACTTTCTTGAGACACAGATTTAATACCCTAGATGGGACAAGAGGCGACAGGGCAGATTCTGCTTGGGGTGGCTCTCAGAAGTCTGGAAAAAGCAGTGGCTAACACTCAGTGAAGTGGAAATACCCAAGTTTTCCTGGCAGATGGTTAAAGAAGAAATAAAAGAAGCTGGCAAAAGTGGGTGTGCTGGAATGGATATATTATGTAAGGCCAGTAATGACAGAGGGGTAGGCAAGGGGGCTCAACCCACAGAAAGTTGTGGAGAAGGCACACGGAGCATGGTGTCCCTAGAGGCAAAACAGGCAGCCGGTAAGGCACTGCTAAATAACTACAGTTAAAAAAGCAGAAATGGAGATGCAAGAGGCAGGTACAATGGAAAAGTCTTGGTCCCTTGCTCAGTTCCCAGACCTGAGCCAATCTGTAAATCCGGAACCCATAGTCTGAAGAGGGGCCAGGCGTCTAGGAGGAAGGACCCTGCAAAACTGCAACAAGTATGTATGGTGATTTCTGAGGTTTCACCCCAAAGGTCTCTGGCCATTAATTTGGGTGACAGTGTTGTGGTTGACAGGAACATCTGGAAGCTCAAAGCATCATCATGGGCCCTTTTTTCAGAGTGGGGCTTCTGGAGGTCAGGTAAAAGGGGAGTCCTGGCTAAAGTCAGGCTCATAGCAGGCTCTCTGGGTCCATGATGCTGCCCAGCAGTCCCTTGTACCTGCGTGCTTACTTAGAATGCCCGTGATCGGACAGCTGGAGTGACCCCCCCATATCAGGGCACGGGCTTACTGGGTGGGAGCGATCATAGCAAGATTGCCAAGTGCAAACCTCTGAGACTGCTTTCTCCCTACTCCCTTGCCTTGCCCAAAATAGTAAATAAAAAGATCTCATCTCCTACCAGGGGATGTGGCCGAAAATAATGCCACCATTAGCAATTTAAAGGATGAGGGGTGGTGGTCCCTACTGTTTCTCCATTTAATTGACCCATCTGACCTCTGCATGAATCAGACGGATCCTGGGCAAAGATTAGATAGACTGCCTCAGGCTTAACCAAGGAGGAGCCCTGCTTGCAGCTGCCGTGCCAGACATGGGATCATTGCTAGAGCAGATTAATAAGGCCATAGGTATGTGGTTTGCAGTCACTTGGTCAACATGTTCTTTTCCATTCCAATTAGAAAGGAGGATCAGAAACAGTTCATATTCACATGGGATGGACAACAATATTCATTTACAGTTTTGCCTCAGGGTTGTGTAAACTGCCTTGCCTTCTGTGTTAACGTAATTCCAAGAGATCAGGACCATGTGGATATCCCACAGAACATCACACTGATCCATTACATCAATGACCCCATGGTGATTAGGCAAGATGAATAAGAGCTGTCCCTATCCTGGAGGCCATGGCCAAGTCACATGCACTTAAATCCTATGAAGATTTAAGGACCTGCCACTTTAATGAAGTTTTTAAGGGGGTTCAGTGGTCAGTAAAAGATAAAAGTAAAGAGTAAGAGAAATAGTTGTATCTTCTATCTCTTGCCACTGTGAAGAAAGCACAGTGCCTGGCAGCTGCCTTTGGGGTTAGAGACAACACATTATTCTGGGTGACATGTGAAGATGCCAGCTGTAGGTGGGTCCTATAACCCACAGAAGGCTCTGAAAAAGGGCCAGGTTACCATGCCTAGAACTTAGAGGTGCTGCAAGTGTCAGCAATGGGAAAGGGGGAAGATGTCATATGGAGCTTATGGCAAGTCCTAGAGGGAGAATCCCAAAGTAGACCCTTGGGATGCCACGGCAGGGCCACGTTATCAGCAGCAGCAAATTATACATCTTTTGAGAAACAGTTTCTAGCATGTTACTAGGCTCTGAAACTGTCCATTATGACTTGGGTTCTGTTGGATGCATCAAGTCATAAAAACGGATGGGCCTGGCAGCTGTCCATAAAATGGAAATAGTACCTCCGGATTGAGCCTGAGTGGGGCCAAGGGCATTGAGATAAGATATATTAAAAATAAGATGAAATGTTATTAAAATCACTACCATCTACTTCTTATTTTAAAAAAGATACATTATATGGCTTGCATTATGTATCTCTTTGACAGTGCTGCTCAAAGCCATCTCTCTTCATCAGTACTGCTTTGTTCTTTGCTTAATTCATAGCTCCAGTTGCTGCTGATGAAGGCATATCCTGGTTATCAGTTTAAGATCGTTCAGAAATTCTTTATGGGATGATGGGGTGACTTAATAACTCTTAAAAGAACTCCCAGTGAAACATCTAGAAATGTCAATTTCTGTTGTGAAGCAAACGTGCCATGCCATGAACAGTTTAAGCTCTAGCTCTGGAATAGAGGCCACTAGGCAGAGGGGTTTGGGAAGTGAGAATAAGGAACTGGGGCCAAAGGGTCTGGGGATGGGACCTGAACAACACGCTCTTTTCAAGATGTGTATCTTTCAAGAAATTGGCTGTAGAAAGGCTTTGTCTCAAGTGCCACAGGTAAGGGGTGGTGGCGGTTAAGCTTTGTACAAGATGCTAGGCCCTAGTCTCTCTTCCTTGGAATCCAGTGCTCTTCTCTCCCTCACAGCTAAGACCTGAGGAATGAAGGACATCTGGATATTCTCGTGCTCAACCTCCAAGTGGTTTCCCTTGTGACTGAATCTCAGGGACACAACAGGGGCAGAATGGCAGGTCCCAAGACCAGAGAGGCCTGGGACCAATGAAGCTTGAGGGCCCAGCCTGGATTATGAGCCCTCTAGACTGAGGGAATCTGAAAGCGCCAGGGGCCCATTCTCCCTGGCTCAGAGAGGGCTCCTGGATATCAAAAGACTTAAGAGGTTCAGCCCGGAGATAAGAACCTACATTCTGTTGGATACATGTTGAGATGTGGCTAAGGTCCCCAAGGTAAACTCAAGGGTTTAACTAGAAGAAGTATAGTCCAGAACTGAAATCACTGATCCTTCATTTGTGCTGTTTAACAATTTCCTGAAGCAGAAAAACCAGCAGAAAAACACCCGACCAGAATTGTTTATCCTGCCTAAAATTCTCACAAATTGCCATATACCATGGGTGGTAAAACTGTGACCCAGAAGACATAAAGGACTTCACCAATTTCACACAGCTCATTATAGGCACAGAGTGGGAAGAGTAGCTTCAGGTCTCTTACTTAAACTCTTAAAGCCAGTGTGTCCAGAACTCAGAAGCTCATGCCAGCATGCCCAGTGTGTCTGGTTACTTCCTATACAAAGGGCGGTGATGGCATTAATAGAACTAAGACACGGGATGGGCCATTTTACCCTTGAACTTTTAGTCTCCTATATAAATCCTGAATGTTGCCTTCTGAGTACTATGCACTACACAGTGAGTTTTATTTCACAGCAAAAGATGATGCTTTTTCTTAAGAAATAAATTTAATTCAAGGTGGTTAGTGAATGTAAGGCATGTAACACCTTTATGAAAGTTAAAAGAATCCAGTTATAAAAGAAGCACTGTGTACAGTCTCAAATAGCTGAAGGTACAATGGGCTCCATATTTTACAAAGTACAAAAAATTATTTCATATACAAAGAAAAAATACAAATAATGTGCAAAAATCATTTTCACGGGTGGCAATTTATAAAATGAAAATGATAGAAAAGTCCTTCATTCTTATTATTCCTCAATTTCTTATATATTAACACAGTTCTATTTCCTAGTGTGTAATTTTAAATTTGAGAATCTGATTTATTTGTAATCTACAAAGACAAAGTGGTTTTTTATTTTTTAAAAAGGGAACTATTTTCATTACTGAAATCTTATGCATGAAACAGTTAATTTTATATTAAATTATAAGTAGGCTATCTGAAAAACAAGGATATAGAAATCATATATACATACTTTTGAAATATTAGTTTGGTATTTAACATATTAACATTTCAAAACAATGATCTAGCTACCTCTGACTCCAGTTGGCTGTGGTGCCTGTAGCAGAGATGCGGCTGCTGTTCACCATGAACAAACAGCATTCCACAGATCTTAGGCTGAACAAACACAATGTTATCAATAGCAAAGAAAATCTATAAACAGTTCTTACTGTTCATGTGCAGAAGTGCTGTTTGAGTATCTGATCATGCCACAGCGTCACTGCTGTCTACAAAACTCGTCACAGGTGTGTTGTGCTCATGAACAGCTGGCTTCTGTCTTTCCAACATCTTCACTTCATTAAGAGTTCAGTGCAAGTGTTTATTTTGTGAGTTAGTGCATTCGGCTCTGTGCATGCTATTTTGTGTAAGAAGCTGTCAGGGAGCAGAAGAATACATAGGAACACAAAGTCCTAGATCCTCAGGGCACCTTTGGCCTAGAAAATTCAGTGTTTTGGAAGCAGTACTTTCCTGCATTGGCCTGGTCATTGTTGCAACATTCCCTGGACCATCTTTGTCCTTCAGGAGAATGCTGTGTGCTCCCCCTTTGCCTGCCACTGAGCACTGAGGTCTTGTTGTGATCCCCAGTGGCCAAGCAGGGGTCATGGAAGCACCTTTTGGCAGCACCAGAGAACTGAGCATCTCTAAGGTCAGGCAGTAAGAATAGGAGCTATTCTGCGGAGAACCTGTTCTGGACAGCATGTAAGATCATCTTGGAGAGTTTTGATTTTTGCTTGTCAGAAAGCTCTCTAAGGAAATTATGACCTTAGGGAACAAAAAGGACCTAGTTTCATCAAGAAGGAGTCAAGTAAGTGGTAGTCATTTTGCCTAGGGGATGGATACAGTTGGCTCAGGAAGCATTCTTCTGATCCCTAATCACTAAGACCCTGTTAGAACAACCTAGTGCAAGATACAGGGAATGCTTGGGGCTCTTGACCAGACCTCTGTGACACATTCACTCAAGCTAAGCAGACATAGCAACTGCTCAAAGAGGGCACTGGGTAAGACTGGGCAGGAGAATCTTAGGCCTGGGATGACTCATTAGAACCAAACAGGAAGCTGTCAGCTTCTCAAGGATTCATGCACTTTGTTCTATCTGACAGCATGAGTCCTTCTTCTTCTGCTTGGGCTGAACATGGGCATCAGGCATCAGAGATACAGCTCTGGATCCTGTCCATCCACTGCTGGGCACTCTGTCCATCCTGGGCACAGAAGTTATACACACGTTTGCTGGTCTTGAGCTACAAAACCAAATGAAGAGAACTATGGATGAAGGGCAAGCCTGTTTTATGGTTTTGGACAAGTGTACAAATCAATCCCAGTGAACCCCCCCTTTCCATACTGCCCCAGAACTCTGTTTTTCCTCCCTTCCACTACCATACTGTCATTGTCTTTACAGTCACTTTGTTTTTTTTGGTCCCCAAAGTTATTGCAGATGTTACTAGAAGGGTACTACCAGAAAAAGAAGACATGCTAGGAGAGCCTCATTTTGCATTTTCTTGGGGGGGACTTCCTTGACTAAGGAGGAGGGTCAGGAATGGCTGGGGTCTCGGGCCTCTCCCATGCACCGTACCAATGCAGGAAAGGTGCCATGGAAGCTCCCTGTGCTCTTCGGGGAAGCCTGAGATTCATCCATACCATGATGAAGTTGGCTTTCCTGTCCATTCTCCATTCCCTCTCTAAAGGCTTCAGTTGGGGGCACACTGGAAGCCCAAACTCAGGGAAATGGCTTCATAGCCAGAACAGAGCCCTAGAGTATGACCGTGCTCTTTATGAAGCTCTGCTTGGCTATGGGAACTAGATAAGAACTCTATCATGTGACCCATAAAATGCCCCAAGGCCCACCTAAGATCTGCTGAAGATGTTAGGGCAAATAGGCATCACGTATGACTAAGGACAATTTTTGTGGATTGTCAAGCATGACTGGATCTAAAAGGAAGTAGCATCTGTTCTTGACAGTAGGTGGAGAGTAAAATAAACATTTAACAAGGAATTCATCTGCCTCCATAAGTGGCTGGACACTCGTTGAAGAAGTCCTTTGTGCAAAGCAACATGCAGTCTTTCTGAGACATCTGAACAGCTGGGAGAGGTTAGGTTTGGGGATGGAGCGCTGAGTTCAAGTTCTGTAGCAGTTCCCATCGCCAGGGGGTCTGCAACCGATCTGCTGTCATCATTAATTGCTTTGAGGTTCCATAATTCTTAGAGGTGGATGGATTATAAGGAATCATATACAGACAGAGCCAGGAAAAGACAAGTAAGATCAACTTACATCAAAGAAAGCCTTGTCACTTGTGTGCTTTGGGGCTCCCATGCTGGGGCCAGCAGGGATGACCATTTCTACTTCAGCCAGATCAATGTGGCCTTTACAGCTTGTGTCTTCACCTGAGTCATAATATCGCAGCTGGAACCAAAGGGATACAGATGGGATGTAAGAGAAAAACAGAAAGGGGAAATGGCATGGCTTTTCAAAATGTATTTGGATACTAACCCCTGCCTGAAAGAAAAAGTAAGAAAATAAAAACACTGCTTGCTTCTAGGAAGGAGGACTAGTTGGCTGACAGAAAGAGGAAAAAGACATGTTTTTTTGAAATTTGAATGCATGAAGTATTACATATTAAAAAATCAATTTAAATGTTAACTAACAATTGTAAAAAAAATGTAACATATAAAAAAGAGGTTGTTTAGAATATAAACAGAATTCCTATAAAGCTATAGGAAAAGATAAACAATCTAGTAGAAAAGTAAAAAATTCTCAACAAGCAAGTCTCAGAAAAAATGCAAATGACCTATAAACATCTGAAAAGGTGAGCAACCTCACTGATGAAAGAAAGGTGATTAAATCAGTAAGATTTCACTTTTCACTTAGATTGAGATATATTAAAAATGGCCGATAATACTCGGGCTGAATGTAAGGCACTAGGTATTCTCATTGTTAGTGGGGAATATAATTTGTTAGAAACCTTTTGGATTACAATCTGGCAATTGCAACCAAAATTTAAAATGTTTTTGCCTATTGATACATCTCACCTCTACAGATGCATTCCCACAAGCATGCAGAGACATACATAAAGAAGTTTCCTCCAGCACTATTTTTATCGGCTAAAAACTGAAAAGATGTATCTTCTTTCAATGGGGCATTCATTAATTATATGATGGTTGGTTAATTATATCAATAATATGGAATACTATGTAAACTTTTCAAAAATGACAAGGAAGATCTTTATAAACTGGTAGGAAAATATGTTCAAGATATATATAAAAATACAAGTTGTCAAACAGCATGCAGATATAAAGTGATTTTTGAAAACTACAATAAATAGCTCAACATTTGACTGAGTGGTTATTATGTGCCAGGACTGGATATCATTCTCTAACTAAATAAGCCTGGATTTTACTCTCTAACTTACACAGTAGGAAAGTGTCTGGTGCCTCTGTCACTGTGGTTCTGGCCTCAGACTTTTCTGTCTCTCCAGTCATGCATGGTGTAAACAGGTCTAAATGGAAGAACTGTATACCTTTCATGTTAAAGATATCCAAAAGATTGGTAAGAATCCAAGTATAATTTGGTGTAATTATAAATTACAGAAAAATTATGACATTGTCCTATGTTATATTTAGTGGTTTAATGGAACTTGTCTCCACAGCGTATTCTCTATGATTTCAGAGACATTGTTATGTTGAAGTATAATCCCCCAAAGGGTTTGCATTGCATATTTGTAAACAAATTCTCTATACTCTTCCACAAGGACTCTCTAACTTTTATGAAATGCCCTGAGGAGAAAGAAATGTTGTCCCCTTCTAAAATCTTTATCTGGAAATGGTCTTCTAGGTGCAGGTCCTATCAGAACACTGTATAGAGGTACTAGTTTGTATCTTTCTCAACAGATTCCTATACACACACACACACCCATATACATATATATTAGTTTTTTTTTTTTTTTTTAAATAGGCCCCATGTCCAGTGTGGAACTCAGTGTGGGGCTTGAACTCACAACTCTGAGACCAAGA
This sequence comes from Canis lupus dingo, assembly GCF_003254725.2. Taxonomy (NCBI): domain Eukaryota; kingdom Metazoa; phylum Chordata; class Mammalia; order Carnivora; family Canidae; genus Canis; species Canis lupus. The sequence continues at coordinate 33,520,945 of NC_064263.1, forward strand.
CTTGAGCTAAGATCAAGAGTTGGATCTTTAACTGACTGAGCCACCCAAGTGCTTCTCAGTAGACTCCATTTTAGAGATGAATGCTTTTAGAATCCAAATGTGTACTCCTCTGGTTCCAGGGTGACTGGTCAGTTCCAAGGTAGAGTGAGGCTGCAGTCTAGCCTAGAGAGAAGTTGATTTCTGAAGGCTTTGACAGTATTACCTGATGCTTTGTTACATCCAACACAAACCAACGGGGCTTCCAACCTTTCAGCAGAGCCCCTCTTTTGTAAAGCGTTCCCTCGAAGGACCTAGAAGAAATGATGACAGGGCAGTTAATTTGGGTTTTTCATTTAAAAAGTGCTGTGAATGGGGATGTCTGTTGTTTTTGTTTGTCAAGGCTCTCTTTCCCTCAGATGGTCCAAAAAAAGCCAGAATTCTCTCCAGAATCTTTCTATTAGAACTTTAGGAGAAACTCTGTCTTTTTCTGCTAGAATTACTAAACTTGTGAGGTTTGGAGGTCACCGTAGCCATCTTTTGTGCCATGTTGGGAATGCAACCCCTATAGGAAAGCAGAGCCAGCAAATGAACAGAAGCCTGAAGATAACTATGTGAGAAACTGGTACATCCCTGGCCTTCCCTGTCTATGTGAGTGAATTCCCTTTTGCTTAAGCTAACATGAACTGAACTTCTTTTTTTTTTTTTTTTTTTTAAAGATTTTATTTATTTATTCATGAGAGACAGAGAGAGAGAGAGAGAGGCAGAGACACAGGCAGAGGAAGAAGCAGGCTCCATGCAGGGAGTCGATGTGGGACTTGATCCCCGGTCTCCAGGATCACACCCTGGGCTGCAGGCGGCACTAAACCACTGCACCACCGGGGCTGCCCTGAACTGAACTTCTGATGTCCACCACTGAGAAAGTGCTGGCTAGCACTCCCTCAAATCATCTGACAGAAATGAAATAATAATAACCAGGACTTAACCAAAAATTGTTATAACCTCTTGACATTATTTTAGTTGTAATTTTGATTTTTTCTCTTCAAAGAGCCATCTGACACATTTACAATAGAAACAAAGAAAAAATGAAGGCAAATCAATTTTAATTTCACAGAAGGCTGTCTTACACTGGCCAGCTTATTGCAGGGCAGGTGGTTCAGCCTTGGGCAGGGCTTGGCACACCCACCTGTTCTCATCATTCTTGGACGCATACTGGCTGTACAGCGTGGCTGCTCTTCGGTCCACACCATTGGACGGAGAGACGCTAGTACTGTGCTCCTGCCCTGCACTGCTGTCTGGGAGGTGCAGCAGAGACCTCTTCTGACAGGAGGGGAGGTTGGTAGACACAATTCCTGGGGAGCCTGAAGGGTGTCTCTGTGGCTGAAAAAGAACTATACTTTGATAAAAAAAAATAAAACCCTCCTAAACTGTAAGATAATAAATTTGTATTTTATTTTTTATTTTTTATTTTTTTAATTTATTTATTCATGATAGTCACACGGGGAGAGAGAGAGAGAGAGGCAGAGACACAGGCAGAGGGAGAAGCAGGCTCCAAGCACCGGGAGCCCGACGTGGGACTCGATCCCGGGTCTCCAGGATCGCGCCCTGGGCCAAAGGCAGGCGCCAAACCGCTGCGCCACCCAGGGATCCCAAATTTGTATTTTAAGTTAAAAAAAGTTAGGAAAGCTTTATAAAGATTTTATTGAGCAACTCATGCAAGAATTTCATTTCTAAAAATTTATCTCAAGAAGAAAACTGGAGCAATAAATAAAATATATGTACAAAGATGTGTATTCTCAAGTTCTTTATAATAGTAAAAAACCACAAACAACCTAAATGTCTATCATTAGGGGACTGGTTAAAAAAATGGGATTTCCATATAATGGAATTCTAGACAGCCATTAAAACTGCTGTGCTGACTATAGTGAGTGATAAATGCAAGCTCATGTATACCTCATATTAAATAAAAAAGAAAGAAGGTTTTAAAATAGTATGTATAGTAAATCCATTTTATATGTCTATTTAGAATGATACAAGTTTGACAGCTTGTGGTTTGTTCCTAGGCTATCAATTTTTTTAAAAAAGGTTTTTATTTATTCATGAGAGACACAGGAAGAGAGGCAGAGATATAGGCAGAGGGAGAAGCAGGTACCCTGCAGGGAACCTGATGCAGGACTCAATCCCAGGACCCCAGGTTCATGACCCAAGCCAAAGGCAGATGCTCAACCACTGAGCCACCCACGTGTCCCTAGGCTATCAATTATAGGTGATTTTTATCCTCTGTTTATAATTATCTGTGTACTGTCTTCTTTAAAAGAATAAATACTCTCCTTGTACCTCTGTGACATCGGACCTTGGTGACCTCCCCTTTCTGAAATCTTCTTCAGAACACTTACATCTGTCCTGACTTCCCTTCTGTTGCATCTGGAGCCAGTATGATGTGGATTTGATGGTGGCTGTACCAAGTACTAGGTGTGTGATCTCTGTGTCTGAGCCCTCACACGTGGGAAGGGACATCACCCCCTCACTATAGGTTACATAAGATGTTAAAGTGTGGGTGGTGCTCAGCATGGCTTCTTGCACATATTACATGCCTGATAAAAGTTTAAGATAAAAACATAAGAGAGGGTATGAAAAACAGAAAACAGAGTGTGTTTTTAAAATATTGTTATGATAAATGTTTCTTAGTTCAGAAACAGAAAAGGGGGATGTGAGCAACAGAAAGTAGCATAATTTGTCTTTTAAATGTATTTTCTTTTCTCTGGTTATTTCTCTGAAGGAAAGATGGTCCTAGTGTTTCCTTCCCTGTTCATGTGGCAGAAAATCAGCTGAAACCACAGAGGCACAGATAGAAAAGAACCCAGTAATCTTCCCTGGATGCGGGGCTCTGAAACACAAGTATTATGTCACTGCGGTAAAGTGAGACACTCAGAAAGTATTCAGTCATTTGGAACTTTTTGCCCTGGACCTCCAGGGTATGGCCTTTCCACCCCTCCCTTTGGCCAAAAACCCACCTGGGTTACCTGACCCAGCACCCTCAAAAAGCTCAGAAGTAGCTCCTCAAAGGATTTTATCAACTCACACGGTCTGCTCTGGACTCCTCCTTAAGGTCCATGGTTACTCTTTCCCATAGCTGCTGCCACTTCTCAGGGGTTTGGTTCAATTTATGCTCCAATCTTTCAATTTCCTGTGAAGTAATTAAAAGGAGTTTTCTGACATTAAGTATTTCACAGAAATCAGAATGTGTCCCAGAGCCTCTACTGGGCCTGGTGAACAACATGGCCAGAAGGCAGCTAAAGTCGGTGGCCTCAGAGGTCTCCTAAGCCAAGAACAGTGGTGGGAGCCTCTAGCTGGTGTGATGCACTGTGGCAAAGGTGATTTATTAGGCTCTGTAATCAGGCCCTTTTGTATACAATAGCTCAAATAAAGAGATCAAATATGTATCCCAAACACCTTCACCTTTGGCCAGCCCACAGGAAATCTAATGGCCACAGCAAAAGGTCAAGCACTGGGCTGGTGTCCAAACCCTAATAGCTGAGGTAAGGTCTGTCCTTGACAGAGGAACCCCCAACTCTGATGATTTAAAACCAGTGTGGAAAGGATGAACCAAGAAATGCCCAAGGAATGGAATTTCCTTCAGAGAGGGAAGCTGGAGATCAGAGCAGCTGCCTCTGTGACAGTGCCTTCACTGCAGCATGCACACTCCTCTCAGTCAGAAGGCTGGACAAAGACTCTTCAGGAACTGTTTGGCCCCTTTCAGGGCTCAAACCCTTTCCCTGGGCTGCTGCTCTCATCAGGGTGACTACTGCTGGGATAGTTTCACTCCAGAATATTCCCTGTAGAAGATGGTTGGCAGTATTCCCATCAGACCATCAACTCCCCACACTTCTGACCAGAGGAAGTAAAGCACCCACAAAAGCCATAACCCAGGCCTGACTCAGGCTGCTGGGCAGCTAAAACAGCTGGGAAGCTGCAAATTGCTCCATTTGTTTGATTGCTTCCTCATAATGCCGGAAAACTTACTTTTTTTGACTCTTTTCCAGTAGTTGAGCCTGGTCCCCCGCTGCTGCTGGGGAGCAAATTTGGTTTCCTCAACCTCCTGAAGTGCCACTTAAAACATTAGCCCAGAGTGAGGAGAGCCATGTCTGGAAGTTTACAAACCAGTTTTAACTTAGCCTGGTTCCTGAGGCCTCAGGCACCCTATGTGCATGTCTCCATAGGTCTGACTTACACTGAAAAGGCTGGTGAGTGCATCGGGCTGAGCACAGCTGATGTCATCATAGCATGGCCACACTGTTCTCCTTTGGCTCTGGGGCCCAGCTCCTCCAGCCACTTCAGAGTCCTCAGAAGGGAACTGCTTGGGGGTCAGCATCATCCAGTCATATGAAGGCCCTGTGGAAAGGGTCTCCTCTATGTAGTAATCCCACTTCTTGAGGCTGGAGACATTTACATTGGGCTTCAGGGCCTGTTCAAAGAGAATTCTGAAATATCATCTTGACCTCAAAGTAGCTCAGGTTTACTGGCAGCCCCTAATATTTGCAGGGTCTAGGGCAAGAGCATGAATGGATGTTCAAATACCAGATGTCTAAATATTTAAATATTTTACACCAAGATAAACTATTAAATAAAAGATGTCTCTCCTCTTACCTTGATAAATAGAACTTCCTAATGGCCTAGAAGACCAGGCTCAATATGAGGTATCTCGGACTCCTTGGAATTCTACACCAGAAAGTGGTGGCGCTGAGGAAGCTGGTCCCAGGTTCCAGTCCTCAGCCTAAGTCCCTGCTCCTCTCATCTTGGTTCTGTCCTATATTCTGAGGGTCTTTTATGAATGTGTATATATACCCCAGCCCACAGAGCTAAACTCTTTCTCCTCCTGGCCCAACAGCTACTTCTTAGACACCCCTGAGGCTGAGGGGCACATGCATTGGTTTGGGAGATAGACTGGGAGAAGTACTCTCATGAGTAACTTATATTTGGGCAAGAAATTTTGGGGCATGGTTTAGATATAGAAAGGGTATCGAAGCACATACACTTGGTTTCTTGTGCTCCGTACTTTAGGAGGAGACAGCTGGAAAAAGGCCAGAGTGGAGTCCTAATGTATGGGGCTAAGTGCAGGGACATTCTTGCCCTGAGTAGGGTGGTACTGCTCATCAACCAGTCTGCTCCATCCCAGAGCTCACTTCATATAGACGTGCATCACAGAGCATGGTTGCCCCTGACATGTCATCCTTCTTGGGCTGGGCTCGAAACATCCCTGCTTCCCGTAGGGGTTCTTCCATGGCTTTGGTACAAATGGATTTAAGGAAATCTTTCCTAAAGTATTTTAGATTTTTTTCAGCTTAGATAACTAGTTGAGGTTTCAAGTTTTGTTTGGTCTTTCTTCCCATGGAAAGTTGCCTTGCTTTGACTTTAACTTATCCTTTCTAGATTTTTTTTTTTGAGGGGGGCAGCTCCTAATCTTTGTGGTCAATATGATGGACATTCTCCATTCCAGCATAACTCAAGCCCATGGTGTACCAAACTTTTAAATAGCTTCTAGCATTTTAAATAGCTTCCTAGTCCAATGTTTATAAAAAGTTTAAACAGCTTATATATCCTTAAAAGTAAGGAAAACTTTAACACTAAATATTCAGGAAATGAAATACAAATGCTTTCTTACTGTACCTCTAGTTCCACTGGTGAATATAAATAATTAAAGAAAATGGGACTCCTCTTGTGCATTCTATCAATACACTCCCAAATACAAATTCCTTTTTTGGCATGCTTGTCTCCTTTATCGTCAAACAAAGTTCCTATTAAAAAAAAAAAATCACTAAAACAAAAGTCAAATCAACAGTTTGCCTAAAACTATGATGCATGTAGCAGATGAAAAGTGAAATATATCTTATGGCTCTCAAAACGGCAATGTACGTACAGAAACCTTAGGAGGTAACTGCAAAGCTAAGGAGAAGAATGAACTTCACAGCTATAGGAAAATAAATCCAAATGGAAAGAAAGCATCTGATAAGGCTTTCCCAAGTATTTAGTAGTACATCATGACCTTCTTTAATCTACATCCTATATCTCTACCTAGATTCATAGAGCTCCATGCCAGGAATCATTCTACACATTTCTCAGGACAAAAGGAAATGACTTTGAGTTGATATGATGAAGCTCAGTTAAAAACATAATTTTATGTTTCTTTTTCCAGTTGTCAGCTGTTCATTATGAAGCCATTTAAAGTTTCATCTTGTTTAGTGGTTTATATATACTGTAAATCATGGTCATGGAGACTTTGGATGATAGAAGGGTATGGTTTGTATCTTTGGGTGACTTAACAAAAGCCAAATGTAGAGGGGGGTGCTTCAGGGCTTTTTAGATCCTATCCTTGTACCTATCAAACAGTCAATCTGCCACTCACATGAGCTCACTTTGGTTTTAATACAGGATGTGTAAGGGTGAGGAAGGAGGATATTTCTTTAAAGGGCCAGAAAGGGTGCCTCTCTTAACAGTGCTGTCTTGCTTTGAATGAAAGGACTCAGTCAAAAGTCAATAAGCATTTTACTAGTTTATTAGAAAAGAATGTTTCAAGCCCAAGGCTGCACAAAATCCTGTAAGAGGCCCCCAAGACTAATTAGTATTCCTGTCTACCTTTTAACTGCTGAGTCCAGTGTAGTAGTTCTCAACCCTGGCCACACATCAGAAAAATCAAGGGCTTTAAGAAACCCCAGTGTTTAGGTTTTGCCTCCGACCAATTCAATCAGAATCTCTGAGGATGGGTCCCAGATAGGAGTCATTTTGAAAGTTCTCCAAGTGACTCCAATGTCCAATATAATCAATCAGCTCTCCTTAATGTCTTCCCAACACAGAGTGCTTAAGAAATTAAAGTTTCTTTTTTTTTTTTTTTGAAATTAAAGTTTCTGATTATGATGTGTGGAAAAACAATTCTATGAGTTGACAAAGGTCTGGAAGTATAAATAAGAACCAGTGCTGTCTCCTTTACCGAAAGTATGAAATATCATACTAGACAGTTTAATAGTATGCACTGGAAAGCAACATTTCCTAATTTCATATTTTAAGCTGAGAACATCAGTAAATATTTTCAGTCACTAGAAGAGTCCTCTTTATGAATATCCAGATACATATATTGAAAATAGCTGATTTTTTTTTCTTTACTGCCTTAATAAGATCCTGTGTATCCTCCCTTCCCTTTTCCCTATAACAAAAACAAAATAAAAAAATGTAAAATCCCTGTGGGGAAAGTTTTCACAGGGGCTGAAAGGGGCTTTGAAAGTCAGCCCCTTTCAAAATCTACTCTTTACAAGTATTACTGCTGTTAAAAATCATAATAATGATGGAGACGTCTAAAATTCAATGACTGATTATTATAAGCTATACACTGTGCTAAGAAATTTACAAGTATTTCCTAATGTGATCATCATGGCCCACAGGGATAGGTGCTATTATTGTCCTTATTTTAAAGATGAGGACACTGAAGAAAGTCAGAGAGGCACCTAACTTGTCCAAAGTACTCAGCTGGTACTGGGAATGCTGGAATTGAACTCTAGGCTACTTGCTCCAGAGCCCATGGCCTTTCCTGCTACTCGAACTGCCTCCAAGGGCAGGCACCTTTCCTACCAGAGTGTATCAGGGATGGAAAAACTAAGTCAAATGTTTCTCTTCTAACAGCGATACCACTGTTATGGTGGTATGAGATGTATGGTGGTATGGTGGTTAGAGATGTTAACGTAGTAAGCAGATTTTACCTTTCAAAGGTGCTACAGGGATGACCATTTGTAGTCCCTAAGAGTTAGCACAGCACATAATCTGAAAATCTGGGCACACATTTATATCTGTTCTACTTTTATATTTCAGGGTAAAACCCTAAATTGGCTTTGCCACACTTGGGGGTAGTATATTAGAGTTTTTAATTGAAAACACACAAGACTAACAAAAGATGGAACAAGGGAATGGAAACACATACCATGCTCTAATCTTTCATAGTCTGAATCCAGAAGAAATGTTTTAAAGCGATTAGACACATAATGGAAAGCCAAAAACTTTAAGTAATACAGATTGAATTCAAACTCAGTTGGATATTGGTTGTGAACCTGAAACAGACAAGGCAAAGAAAAGAGTAAGAATCAAACTTAACAAAATTGGATACCATGCCACTGAATGGTGACCTGAAATATGCAGGAGACCATTTGGTCATTCAATCAACTGAATCCCTACCATGAGTTCCCTACCGTGGGAAGGGAACCAGCCTTTTTGAGTACCTACTATAAGCCAGACACCATGCTAGGAGTTTTTTATAAAATAATTTCATTTAATCTCCATAACAATATTGCAAGATATACTTTTCTGGCTTTATTGAGATACGACTGACATGTAACATGGTAAATTTAAGGTATACAATGTGATGATTTGATACACTTACTATTATGAAATTATGACTATAACAGGATGAGTTAATACCTCTGTCACCTCACATAATTAGTTTCTTTCTTAGTGAGAACATTTAAGATCTAGTCTCTTAGCAACTTTCAAGTATATAATACAGTATTGTTAAGTATAGTCATCATGCTGTACATTGGATACCCAGAACTTATTTCTCTTATAACTGGAAGTTTGTACCCGTTGACCAGTATCTCTACATCCAACCTCCAGCCTCTGGCAACCACCATTCTACTCTTTCTATGAGTTTGGCTTTTTTAGATTCCACATATAAATGAGATCATACTGAATTTATTCTTCTCTGAATTATTTCACTTAGCATAATACCCTCAAGTCCCAGCTACGTTGTTGCAAATGGCAAGATTTCCTTTTTTTTTCCTCATGGCTCAATTATATTCTATTGTTTACATATATAACATTTTCTTTGTCCATTCATCTGTAGATGGACACTTAGATTGTTTCCATATGTTGGCTAGTGTGAATAATGCTGCAGTGAATATAGGAGTACAGCTATCTCTGTGAGATACCAAATTCACTTCCTTGGATAAACACCCAGAAGTGTGTTTGCTGGATTATAAGGTCACTTTATTTTTAATTTTTTGAGGAACTACTTTTCCACAGTGGCTTCATCAATCTACAGTTCCACCAACTATGCACAAGGGCTCCTTTTTCTCTACATCTTACCAACACTTGTTACTTCTTACCTTCATGATACTAGCCATCCTAATAGATGTGTGGTGATACCTCATTGTGGTTTTGATTTTACATTTCCCTGATATTAGTGATGTTGATCACCTTTTCATAATAATTATTGGCTGGCTGTATGTCTTCTTTGGAAAAATGCCTATTTAGATCCTCTGAAGATTAGCATTATTATTCCCATGCCCCCTTCCTTTAGAAACAAAGAAGCTAAGGATGAATAAGATTAAGTAATTTCCTAAGGTTATTTGACAGTAACCAGTGAGACCAAATTTGAACTCAAGGTCTGTGACTCATTCACTGCTTTATATTGTGCTAGGTACTTGACAGACATAAATTACCATAAGTCATAACTTGCTTTTCAGGCACTTGTGGGATAATAGTGTGTAGTAAAGCAAGAAAAGTTGTACAGAGAAGTTTGGCAGTGAAAGGAATGAGAAGAGGAGTTGGTGGTTTAGGGGATAGCAAGAGATCTTTTCTTTTTTTTTTTAAGATTTATTTATTTATTTATTTATTTATTTATTTATTTATTTATTTATTTTACACACAGAGAGACAGAGAGAGGCAGAGACACAGGCAGAGGGAGAAGCAGGCTCCATGCTGGGCGCCCGATGCGGGACTCGATCCCGGGACTCCAGGATCGCGCCCTGGGCCAAAGGCAGGTGCTAAACCGCTGAGCCACCTAGGGATCCCCCAAGAGATCTTTTCTGGACAAAAGAAATATGTGCCTGTCTGAAGACAATGCAGGAGAAGTCAACAGAGAAAGAATAAATTGTGCAAAAGAGCTGATAACTAAGATAAGCAAGGCCTCAGGAAAGCAAGAATGAGTGAGGCTAAGGGTCCAGATACAAGGCGCAGCTTTGGAAATGAGGAAGGATAAAAGAGTAGATTAGAAGAAAGATATGTTCAAGTGCCAAGGGAAAGGGAAGGAGCTTATGCCTTTCAACCTAATTTGTCATCATTAAGTTAGGCAGTGAGGTCAATGGACATAGGAATAAGGATGAAGGCATGATATGGGAGGGATGGAAAGGCAAAGCTTGAAATGGTTACTGAGCTATAGCATACCTTAGACAAGCTGTATGCAGACTCCATGGAACCATCTAATGTTGGAAAAAGGTAGGCCGATAACCTTGGGAGACTCCAATCTACCTAACAATCTCACCTCTATATTGCCCAATCTTTCATGACCATTAGAGAATTTTATTTGGTTGAGAGGAGTTCCAATCATAATTATACTTGCTTAAAAGCTATTTCAAATGAACACGTTAGGCAGGCTGTCTAGAAGCCAGTTTTTCTTTCCGTGTTTAATGTGGCAATGTAGATCAACATTTGGTCAGCCAAAGTGAGCAGGTATGTGTGTAATATGTTGATGTTACAGCCTAACAAATCAGTGAGAATTTAAAGTCATGATTTGGATATCACTGGTTTATCAAAGTTTATCATCTGGTTAGAAACTTAGTTTTCTGTGATTAAAGTTTCCCCCCCCCATAACATTTTCTTATTGGCTTTTTAAATGAACTAAAGTAATATAAAGTGGATTTTAGGAAAAAGATATTGAAATAGAATGTGACTCCCATTCAATGGGCTTGTATATTGTAGAGCTGCTTCCCTGATCTTAGCCACTTCCTGTTGCATCAAGTCTCCATAAGACAGGAGAGCTTTCTATGGGACAACTGTGACATGGCTCTGAATAGCTAGGTAGTGTGCCCTCTTCCAAGGTTTTAAAACTGCAAGCTCTCTAGTCTGAGCTCCTGGTTCAAAATCAATAGCATCACCCCAATAGCCAGTGTGCACATGATAGAGAGGGGGTGACTCAGATTGTGGGTGGTAGGGCAGAAGAAGGAGACAGGCCCAGGATGGAACTTGGTTCCCTTCCATCGGAGTGTCTCAGGAAGGAGGAATCTGCAATGTACTCAAGGAGAGTGAGCTCCAAGAACAACTTTGCCCCAACAGATGCTGGAATAAACCTTGCTAGTCACAGGGAAAGAAGAGTTCAGGGTTATTTCTACAGACTTAGTCCATAATAGGTTCTAAAAACTTAAAAAAAAAAAAACTTTTATTAAACAAAGCTCTAAATGACAAAACAGTTCTCCCAATGACTATTCTCCATAGAAACTACTGCTCCATACATGTCTGTATCTTTCCTTGATTATTCTGATACTTAATATGCTTAAGAATGTAATTTTGAAGACCCACTTATGAGGTAAAGTAGAATGAAAATGATAATGGAAATGACCTTAAATTGAACTTACAAGCATTTCAGGGAGATCATATGCTAGGACTAGAAGCAAAACTCCTTTCCAAGTGGAAAAATACTTCCACAGCCCACTGTATTGAGTGACTAGCCTCACCACAAATCCTGGACCCTACAATTATGTTAGAAAGGTTAGACACTTCTCAAGGCCCCTGGCACTCACCCTGCTTGAACTGGAATTGGTGCTTAGATAGCATCACAGTGTCAATGCTTGGGACACTGGGGGTGTGTCTGTGTGCCACAGGGCACGTGTAGTCACTAACTGCTTGAGGTTAAAGACCAATATACCCCCAAACTAGGGTTATTAGGTCTATTCGAAGTAGAAAAGAAGATATTGAACAATTTTTAAAAAAACTCTAGTGGGGCGTCTGGGTGGCTCAGTGGTTGAGTGTCTGCCTTCAGCTCGGGGCGTGATCCTGGGGTCCTGGGTTCAAGTCCCACATTGGGCTCCCTGCAGGGAACCTGCTCTTCCCTCTGCCTGTGTCTTTGCCTCTCTCTCTCATGAATAAATAAATAAACAAATCTTAAAAATAAAACCAAACTCTTTAGCCACAGTTTAAGAAACAAGCATGTAAAGATTTCTTCCATGGGGAAAAAAAAAAAAAATCACACTGACCTGAATGCTGGATTGATTAATAATATCTGGATAACCACATCTGGAATCTGATATTAAGAAACAGGGGGAAGTATCTATTTAGATCCTCTGCCATTTTTAATTTTTTTTTTAAATCACTGAGTTGTAGGAGTTCTTTATATATTGTGGATATGAACCCCTTGTCAGATAGACGATTAACAAATATCTCCCATTCAGTAGGTTGCTCTTTCATTTTGAGGTTTCCTTCACTGTGCAGAAGCTTTTTGTTTTTTTTTAATTTTTAAAAAATTTTTAAATTTATTTGTGATAGTCACACAGAGAGAGAGAGAGAGAGAGAGAGGCAGAGACACAGGCAGAGGGAGGAGCAGGCTCCATGCACCGGGAGCCCGATGTGGGATTCGATCCCGGGTCTCCAGGATCGTGCCCTGGGCCAAAGGCAGGCGCTAAACCGCTGCGCCACCCAGGGATCCCTGTGCAGAAGCTTTTTGGTTTGATGTAGTCCCATTTATTTTTGTTTTTGCTTCCCTTGTCTTTGGAGTCTTCTAGGAATTTTATAGTCTCAGGTCTTACATTCTAGTCTTTAATCCATTTTGATTTAATTTTTGTGTATGGTATATGACAGAAGTCTAGTTTCATTCTTTGCACGTAATTGTCCAGTTTTCCTATTTGTTGAAGACTACCCTTTCTCCATTTTATGTTCTTGGCTCCTTTGTTGTAAATTAATTGTCCATATATGTGTGGGTTTATTTCTGGGCTCTCAATTCTGTTTTTTGAAATGTCTTTTTGTCATAATGAGAAATGAAGACCGGATTGTATTTGCCCAACAAAATCTGGTACTTAGATTTCCAGTAAAAAAGAAAAATTATACTTTCTCCATTTAGTCCTATCTCCCAGGGACTCAGTTTGTCTAGTTCACTGGCTTTTTTCCTCCTTGTCAATGGGACACCTAGATTCTTCTGTTGTAAAGTACCACAGTGGTTTCCAAAAAGCACAATCTACATGCTTCCTTCTTCTTCTAAGTATTGTTTCATCCTTTATTTAATTTCTATTTTAAAAATTTTTTAAGTTTTAATTTTTAAAAAGATTTATTTTAGAGAGAGAGAGAGTGCGTGTTGGCGCGTGTGAGTGGCAGTGAGTAGAGGAAATGGGAGAGAGAGGCAGTGAAGTGGACTCTGCATGAACTCAAAGCCCAATGTGGCCTGATGTGGGCCTGATGTGGGGCTCGATCCCAGGATGCTGAGATCATGACCTGAGCTGAAACCAAGAGTAGGAGGCTTAACTGACTGAGCTACCCAAATGCCCTATTGTTTTAACAGAAAGCCAAGAGACTTTCTCCAAGGACTTAAGATATGGGCAATAAGTGAGAGTTTAGAGGTGTATTAGCCATAAGATTTTTTTCTTTCTTAACAGCTTTAATGAGGTATAATTGACATACAAAAGCTGCACGTAAAGGGCATAATTTGATACATTTTGACATATGTACAAAACTCTGAAACCTTAATTCATAATTAAGATAATGAACATATTTATAACTCCTAAATGTTTCATTGTGCACCCTTTGCCTGCCTCTTTCTGTACCCTTCTCTTAAGCAAACACTGATTTGCTTTTTGTCACTATAGATTAATTTGCATTTACTAGAACTTTATATAAATGGAATCATAAGTATATATTCTTTTTTTTGTATGCCTTCTTTCATCGAGCATAACTCTTTGAGATGCAAGCATGTTGTTGGGTTATCAGTAATTTCTTTCTACAGCTAGGTAGTATTTCATTGTATGGATATACCACAATTTGTTTATTTATAGCTGTGAATGGACATTGAGTTGCTTCTGGGTTTCTGGTTATTACATATAAAACTGCTATGAAGAGTTATATACAAGTCTTTGTATGGGCAAAAGCTTTCATTTCTCTTGCATAATGGCCTAGAAATGGAATGAGGAATCGTATGGTAGGTAGGTATATTTAACTTTAAAAAAAATGGCCAAACCATTTCCCCAAATAGTGGTACAATCTTGTATTCCTACCAGCAGTGTTAGATAGTTCTGGTTCTTCCATGTCTCATCTATACTTGGGGTCATCAGTTGAAAATATTTTGCTCATTAAAATAGGCATGTAGTGGTCTCTCACTGTGATTTTAATTTGCATTTCCTAATGACAAATGATGTCAAGTATCCTTTCAGGTGCTTATTTGCCATCTGTACATCTTTGGTAAAGTCAGTACAAATATTTTGCCCATAAAAAAACAGGTTCAGGCACCTGGGTGGCTCAGTGGTTGAGTGTTTGCCTTTGGCTCAGGTCATGATCCTGGGTTCTGGGATCAAGTCCCGCATTGGGCTCCACGCTGGGAGCCTGCTTCTCTGTCTGCCTATCTCTGACTCTATGTGTCTCTTATGAATAAATAAATAAAATCTTAAAAAAATAGGTTGGTTGTTTTATTACTGAGTTTTAAGAATTTTTAAAACAATTTAATTAATTTATTTAGAAGGAAGAGTGTGAGGACATGAGCGGAGGTGATAGGAGTGATGGAGGAGGGACAGAGGGAGAGAGTGGGAAGCAGACTCCTTGCTGAGTAGGGAGCCTGACACTAGGCTTGCTCCTAGGACCCTGAGATCATGATCTTAGCCAAAGGCAGATGCTTAACCAACTGAGCCATCCAGGTGCCCCAAGAATCTTGAGTTATTCTGAATACAAGTTCTTTAAGCAGACATATGATTTGTCTTTTAATTTTATTAATAGTGATTTTTGAAGAACAAAAGTTTTAAATTTTGACAAGGTCTAATTTATGAATTTGTTCTTTTATAAATAATGCTTTTGGTATTGAATGTAAGATACCCTTGCCTAACCCAAGGTCACAAAAATTTCTTCCTATGTTTTCATCCAGATGTTGTATAATATTAGGTCTTAGATTTAGGTCTATGATCCCTTCTGAATTAAATTTTATATTGGTGCTAGGTTTGGATCAAAGTTTTTTTTTTTTTTAATTTGTTTTTGGACCTAAAAATCCAATTGTCTGGCACTATTTGTTGAAAAGACTATCCTTTCTCTACCAATGTCTTTTGTACCTTCATTGAAAAGTCAGTTTTCTATATATCACATATAGTGTGGGACTATTTCTGGACTCTATTCTGTTTCACTGACCTATCTTTACACCAATTATCACACAATCTGGATTACTGTAGTTTTATAATAAAATTAGATAGTGCTAGTTCTTTTTCAAGGTTGTTTTGGCTATTCTAAATTCTTTGCATTTCCATATGGATTTTATGTACTTATTTATTCATGAGAGACACACAGAAAAAAGGCAGAAACATAGGCAGATGGAGAAGCAGACTCCTTGCAGGGAGCCCGATGTGGGACTTAATCCTGGGACCCTGGGATTATGCCCTGAGCTGAAGGCAGATGCTCAACCACTGAGCCACCAGGCATCCCTACATATGGATTTTAGAATGAGCTTGCCAATTTCTACAAAATAGCCACCTGGGCATTTGATTGTGGCTGTACTGACTCTTTAGATCAATTTGTGGATACTGATATTTCAACAATATTGAGCCTTCTGACCCATAAACAAGAGGTATTTCTTGATTTATTTAGGCCTTTAATTTCACTCAGTAATGTTTTGTACTTTTCAATGTCTAGGCCTTTAACATATTTTGTTAGATTCCACCCATGTTTTTTGATACTATTGTAAAGATAATAATCTTTACATTTTAATTTTCAAATATTTCATTGCCAGTATGTGGAAGTACTAGTAATTTTTGTATATTGATCATGTATTCTGTAGCTTTGCTAAATCCACTTATTCAAGTAGTTTTTTGTAGAGTCCATAGACAACCATGTTGTGTATGAATAAACAAAATTTCACTTCCTATGTGGATGTCTATATTATTATTTTCTTGCCTTGCTGCATGGGTAGGATCTTTATTTAGTACAATGTTGAATAGAAGTGGTGAAGCAAACATCCACATCTTGTTTCTGATCATAGGGGAAAAGTATTTTGTCTTTCACTATTATGATGATGTCAGCTGTAGGTTTTTTTTTTTTTTTAAGTTTTTATTTATTTATGATAGAGAGAGAGAGAGAGGCAGAGACATAGGCAGAGGGAGAAGCAGGCTCCATGCACCGGGAGCTGGACGTGGGATTCGATCCTGGGTCTCCAGGATCACGCCCCGGGCCAAAGGCAGGCGCTAAACCGCTGCGCCACCCAGGGATCCCGGTTTTTTTTTTTTTTTTTTTTTTTAAGATTTTTATTTATTTATTCATGAAAGACAGAGAGAAAGAGAGAGAGAGAGAATGAGAGGCAGAGACACAGGCAGAGGGAGAAGCAAGCTCCATCAGGGAGCCCAATGTGGGACTTGATCCTGGGACTCCAGGATCATGCCCTGGGCTGAAGGCAGGAGCTAAACTGCTGAGCCACCAAGGGATCCCCCTCAGCTGTAGGTTCTTAAAAAACAGATACTATCTAGAGTTTGAGCCAGTTCCCTTCTATTCCTAGTTTCCTGAATGTTTTTACAAGGAATGGATATTATATTTCCTCAAATGCTTTTTTGCATCTCTTGGGATGACCTTATGATTTTTCTTTTTTAGTTTCTTAATATGGTGAATTATTTTGATTGATTTTGAATGTGAAACCAACTGTGCATTCCTGGGATAAATGCCACTTGACCATGGTATATTATCTCTTAAATATATTGTTGGATTTGATTTGCTAAAATTTTGTTTAGAAAATTTGAATATTGATCAGAATAGATACTGGTCTATAGTGTTCTTTTGTTGTCTTTGTCAGGCCAAGGTAACGCTGGTCTCATAGCCTGAGGTGAGAAGTATTCCCTTTTTTTTTTTTTTTTTTTGAGAAGTATTCCCTTTGCTTCAATTTGCTGGAAGACTTTATATAGAACTGCTATTCTTTCTTCCTTAAATACTTGGTAGAATTAACCAGTGGAACCACCTGGGTCTGAAGTTTTCAGTGTGGAAAGATTTTAGCTACAATATCAATTTCCTTAATAGACATGGGCTTATTCAAATTATGTATTTCTTCCTGAGTGAGTGTGGTAGGTTGTGTCTTCCAAGGAATTTGTCCATGTCATCTAAATTGTTGATTTTATTGGTGCAAAACTTCATAATATTCTCTTACGGTCCTTTTAATATCTGTAGAATCTGTAGTGATGTCATCTTTCTCATTTCTAATACTGGTATTCTGTGTCTTTCTTTGACCAGTCTGGCTAGAAGTTTAACAATCTATTGATCTTTTCAAAGAACAGCATTTGGTTTCATTATTTTTCTGTGCTGTTGGCCATAAGATTTTTGGAACCTAAAGGCAAACCTGTTTCAAATAAACTTAGTCTTATTTTATTATGTAGAATTGGAAATGATAGGCATCTCCGTCTATAAATTAATTCTATAGGAGCTTTTCCCCAAATATGCTCATGAATAGAATTTTAGGCCTTTCTCAGGCATCATCTGGATTCTGTTGTCCAAAATAACTTTTTATTTATCTTGATGGAAGATAAAAATATACAGATTTAAAAGATGAAGCTATGTGAGGTATTTTAGTTTTGTTTTCCATTATGGATTGAAACCTGCCAATTTTCCTTATTTATAAGAAGAGAATCTGAAAAGGAATTTGGAGACACAGGAATTTATAGGGGTCTTATTTTTTGCCCATATGTCATTAAGTACTTTATAAAATTTAAAGGCCCATAAAATAAGCTATGACTCAAATCCCAGGAAAGATCAACATTTTGGGAATAAAATATAGTAAGTTAACATTGGATTTTGCTTTGGAGAATTAGAAATGTTAAGCTATAAGAGACCTTATATAGAATGGCATCAATATTGGAAAAACTGTGGGTATGGTAGACACACCCTAGAAAAATAAGTAATTAATGTTAGTTTTTGTTATTTCAAGATAAAGATTTAACAAACATTAACTGTGCAGTTTCTACTGTGCCAATCACTTTACATAAGATTTGTAATCCTTCTGATAGCTATCTATGTATTCATGTATCTATCTAGAAACCAAAGCACCTGAGAGGTTAAATAATTTGTTAAGGATCAAAAATTAGTAAGTTAAGACTGATATATAAATTCAGATTTATTTTATGGGCTCAAAATATTTAAACTCAGACTTATTTTATGGGTTCAAAATATTAAAGCCCTAATGCAAAATTGCTTTGTTATAAAACAGCTTGGATTACATCAATTTTTGCCAGTTTTCAAATGGATGGGAAGCAGGAAGACACCAGAAACTTTGAATATACCATTAATCCATTAACTGCAGTTATTTTGCCAATATTAATGGATACATTTTAGAGTAACCAAACTGTGTGAGGGCAGGTGTGGCTCCTCACACATGTGCGCACAAGGAAAGTTCATATCTTCAAGAGACAAATAGCTTTTCTTATTAGAATAGGACCTAGCATAGTGCCGGCATATGTATGGTAACCGTGAGACCATATCACACAACCAGACCAGAGTGAGTCAATTTACAACTTGAATAAACTTCAAAAGCAAAGTTATAACTCTTATTTGTTTTTCTCAAAGTAGGAAATAATGAAAAAGTCCTAAGATACACTCAAAGATTTACTCTAATGTTGAAATAGAGGAGATGCTTTCCTATACTTCATGTTTTCATTCATATTATACATGTCTGTTCCCTTGGTATTATATTTTAAAAATAAATTTTAGGTAAAAATTGTATTTTTGTATTTTGGATATATTTCTTTTTGAATTTGGTTCAACTATTTTAAGAAAAGGAAGCATCCTGTAATGATATCACTTGAATTAAGCCAATTTCTTTTAGAAGCAACAAAAATTTGCCAGATGTTGCTATTATGAAACAGTGATCTAGCATTTATAATTCATCTGACACCTGGATATACTGGCGTAAACAATGGCTTTTTATATGATGAGGCAGTTCTAATTTAAGATCAGTACTTCATCTGTTTTCTTTGTAACCCTATTAGTACTAATGGACAAGTCTAGGCAAATTTCCATAGACTGCCTTTTGGCATTCAGCGTGTTAGAAATGGTTAACAAGCAGTGAACACATTCCACCTGGGAGTTTTGCTTATTGCTGTGTAATTTTGCACATTAAAAAAATTTTTTTTTAATGTTGGGCCTGGCTCTGTTTTGTGCCCCTGCGAAATTAAGGACAGTGGTAGTTCGAATTGTCTGGCAAAAGCTGGAGTCATGTAAAGCACTGGTGTTCACTTGAAAGGTATTCAAAGAAGGCGTTCTCTAATGCCTAAAACTAGTATGTAGAAGATGATGAAATACTACCTTATAATTAAGTCAGCAAGAGTCAGAAGCACTATTTGTTAACTAGTCTTCTATAGTCTTCTGTTTTTGAATGAATAAACAATCCCTTTTCAGCATGAAGTAATTTGCTTCACCAAAGCTGATACCTATCATAGCCAAGCATTCTTTAAATACTGCAATTAAGGTCATATGCTACTTTGCCATGACTTGCCTGCACTCAGGTTGTTATATGAAAGGGTACTAAGGCAAAAGAGGTTCAGAAAACTTTTGAAAATTCATATTTTAGTTTGAAAAATTTTAACATTGGGGCACCTGAGTGGCTCTGTCAGTTTGGTGTCCAACTCTTGATTTCAGGGTCATGATCTTGGGGTTATGAGATTTGAGTCCTGTGTCAGGCTCCGTGCTCAATGGTTAGTCTACCTCTCTCTCTCCCGCTGCCCCTCTTCCCATTCACACACACACACTCTCTCTCTGAAATAAATAAATCTTAAAAAAAAAATCTATAAAAAATTTTAATGTGGTATAATCAGATCTGAATTAATGCTAAAGGAGTCTTTAGGCTCCAAACAATATTATTTTCTACAGTTTCTGAGGCATTCACCTACAAATAACTGAGCTGTCACTAAAGCTCAATTTATATAGGGCATTTGAATTTTAACTCATTATTTGTTTATTTATTTTAATTTAAATTTTTTTTAGATTTTATTTATTTATTCTTAGAGACACACACACAGAGGCAGAGACACAGGCAGAGGGAGAAGCAGGCTCCATGCAGGGAGCCTGACTTGGGACTTGATCCCGGGTCTCCGGGATCATGCCCTGGACTGAAGGCAGCACTAAACTGCTGAGCCACACCAGCAGCCCTTAACTCATTATTCAAAATAAAAAGTTACTAGAAATTAAACATACACCCTAAGATATTTTAGATAACACTACATTGTTTTAGCTTCTATTGTAATGTATTCTAAAGACAACAGGAATTTATACTTTCATTTATATTAAGATTTATTTATATCATTTAAGGGGTACTCACAAAATACAGGTTACTTTCCAATTCTAGACTACTTACACTTCTACCCACCCCTAATAATAAAATATAAGTATTATATTTCAAGTAATTATTATTACGCTTGGGGTGGAATGATGTCATTTTCGAGGACAGTATGTCTTCTGTGAGACCCTCCCATCTCTTACTGATTGTGAGTGGACTCTTTTGCTGACTCTCATGTTTAGGTATGCAGAATTTTGCAAGTTTAGCATGGATATTTAACATATTTAATAACGCATTTAACTTAAACCAAATCCAGCCATACAAACTTAGCTGCCCTCCAACTCTCCCTTAATTAAAGGAAAGGATTTTTTATAAGGTAGAATAACCTAAAATGAGGTGGGGAGAATGGAAAGGGAAACAGTAGCAGGTCAAGAAAATTCAGTACATTTATGAACAATGGAAAATAGAATATAAGAATAGCAATAAATGATAGAAGATGAGAAGCTACATTGGAATGCTTGTAGGATGAAAATGATTTGAGAAGGTGACAGCTTGCCCTGTCTCAGAAAGGCTCAGGACTCAGAGGCCCAATAACTCAGTAACATATACAGAGGTGAAATGGGAGCCAAAAATGAGGACTAGGTTAAGTCTATAGAGGAAGTGGTGAGATCTCCAGGGTCCTCTCCTACCCCATGCAGTCATGTGATTACCTTCTTGAAAGCAAGGGATTAGAAATTTGTCCTCTGGAAAAACCAAACTAGATGAGCTCTGGACTTGGGAACAGTAGGCACAACTGGGTTCATGAGGAGGCTTGAAACTGAAAATAGCATAGAAAAAGAAGGATCTCCCTGGACCTATTTCCTGCCCTATTTCTAAAAAGCAGGCAGCCAGCTTATAAGTATTCTCTGGGCACCAGACTGACAAATTTTTCTCTGGAAAAACTAGAGAGCTGTTTTTTTTTTTTTTTTTTTTTTTCTGGAACTCCAGTTAACTGAGATGTTGGACTTACTAATTAAAATTTTGTTTTTCTGGGGGATCCCTGGGTGGCTCAGCAGTTTAACGCCTGCCTTTGGCCCAGGACTCAATCCTGGAGTCCCAGGATCAAGTTTCACATCAGGCTCCCAGCATGGAGCCTGCTTCTCCCTCCTCCTGTGTCTCTGCCTCTCTCTCTCTATGTCTATCATAAATAAATAAATAAATCTTAAAAAAATTTTTTTTTTGTTTTTCAGGTTCATTGATATATAATTTACATATAATAAAATCCTCCTATTTACACCATACAGGTTAGTTTTGGTCATTGTATACATTGTGTGATCACCAGCACAATTAGTATAGTTCCCTTATCCTAAAACGTTTGCTCACGCCCCTTCATGGTCCCTGACCACTGGTCCCAAATGACCACTGATATGTTTCTGTCACAATAGTTTTGCCTTTTGTAGAATTTTCTATAAATGAAATCATATATAGTATGTAGTTGCTTATACCTGCCTCCCCATACCTCTGCCAGTTTTACCAAGAAATACTTGACATATGTCATTGTATAAGTTTAAGGTAGACAGCTTAGTGCATTTGGTAAGCAATGTAAGGCAATAAGCAAGATAATAAGAAGTGCTTTCATGAAGAATTCGTATGGTTCATCTATCTAGATGTGAGAAAAAGATCCTTGTGCCTCTCCTTTGGTATCAGTTAAGCTTTCTGTTTCAGAGACAATGGGCTCCAAATGCCTCCCTCATCTATCTGCCAAAAGAAGTACAAAATAAAAAGGCTCATATTCAAATAGTAAACAAATATACCTTTTGCTGCAAAGATTTAAAACATAAAGACTAAAACATAAGCTCAATCCTACAGCCAGCTTCTCTGGATGATGTTCGGACAGAATTAACTAAAATTATTCAATAGATCTTTTCTTAAGAAGCTGATTAGAGCAGTCAAAAACAACCACCAGAATGTGTGTATATGGGGGATGGGGTCGGGGGTCGGAGATGGAAAGTCACTGCTAATGGGTATAGAGTTTCTTTTTTCTTTTTTTTTTTTTTGAGTTTCTTTTTTGGAGTGGTAAAATGTTCTAAAATTGATTGTGGCAATTATACAACTTTGTGAATATACTAAAACTATTGAATTATATACACTTTAAATAAATGAAAAATTATGTAGTGAATTAATAAAGTTGATCAAATGATAAATAGAATAAAAAAAAACCAAACCAAAACAAAACCTCTTTAGAAGACCTAGTTTTAGTACTGGTTCCTGAAAACATTTCCATCTTTCCTTCCAATAGATACCCGAGGACAATCTATTTCCAAGAGGCTCATGGTTCTGACAAATATGTCTGACATGCCAAAACACATTCATTGTTATGGTACAGATGAAGTAAAGTTGGAGATGTCAACACTGCTTTTCCTAGGCCAATTTAGCAAACCCGGTGCCATGTAATTCTCAAGCCCAATTCTGATTCAGGCCCCATTAGGAAGTTTGTAACTGATGAGGCTTGAGGGAGCCTGTAGAGCATTCACATCTTCCCCATTCCCCTGCTCCCACTGGGTATGACTGGATTATATACCTGGGTTTCTGTCTGGTCTCTGATTAGCCCTGATTAAGTCACTGAGTAGAATCGAGCCAGTGTTCTCAACCTCACAGGCTTGCCTGATTGGGCCCTGATTCTTTCTCAGGGGTTAAGCTCCACCTTCCATATTCCTAGGCACAAGCTAACATCCTCCAGAATGGGGATGAGCACCTGCTGGATTTCAGGCCCTGTCATCACTTAGAGATTTTTGCTGTTTTATCATAGATCAAACCTTCCTGAACGACAAACCCAAGTTTGCTCCTCTTCTTGGGAGATGATAAGTTAGAGTGCTGGCTACTTCACATGGGGGCCAGCCAGTAGCTAACTCAGCTATCCTAGATTCAGAAACCAACTAGTTTTTTTTTTCCTTCTCTATTCCCAGGAATCCACTGCTAAGATTTCAGCAAGCCTTATGGCTGAGTCCATCAGAATCATGACATGAAGATACCTGGCACAGCACTGCTATGCTCAATAAATGTTAGTTCTTTTCTTTCTTTCATATCAAGTCAATTTAAAGTCTGCTCTACTTACCTGGTGTACACAGTCTAAGAACTGCAGGAAGACTGGAGTAAAACCACTACCCTGACAATTGAGGGTCAAGCTGCTCCGCTGATTGAATTTATGACCAAAAGAGAGCCATTCTTTTTCCACCAACATCCGAAAGCCTTCAAGTGTCCTATAAAAGGGATCACTGAGTAACTGAACCAGGGATGTCACCTAGGACACAAGCAGGATGGATACATTACTTTCGGTCCTGAAAAAATTTTGTTACTAAGACAGGCAAAGTTACCATAACAGCAAATTTGTTCACTAGCTGCTCCAGGACAGCCAATCAAATTAATTCTGCAAACTTCCAGTAAAAACTAAAACTCAAACTCATTTTGGCTACATGTTTTCTTTCAGGGAATTATGATTTTAATCTTTACCTAACCAGTTTGCTGACTATAGTCCCCTCCTGCAGGTTAATTAATAAGGCTAGAGGATCAGTTCCAACCTATTATCTACTTTTTGGCAGATACAGATTAATGTCTTACATAGTTTATATTTATACCCTTTTTTTACTCTACAGTGGATAAAGGAGGAGCTTATTGAAAGCCAGGGAAAGGACTGACAAAACCCAGGAAGGATGGTCCATGTCCTACCCTCTGATCAACGGCTCCATTTGTATGCTTGCATGGTGTATCTGTCATGAGGGAGCCAGATGCCCTGGACCAGAGCTCCAGGATATGTAGTGCCTGGAAGCTCAGGGCACAAAACTTTCTGATGGATTTGGTGGTTTTTAACATAGGACTTTGTCCATAAACACATTAGTCATTATACAAAAGATTCATCTGCAGGATTTAAAAACAACTGAATTTAAATATAAATCTAAAACTAAGTATCTGAAACTATGTTTTAATCATTTACTTGTGCAGTGATGTCCCAGCCTTCCTCCAAACAGACCAAAACTGAGGAACCATTCTCAAGTACTTCTGATACAACCACAGCCAGCTGCATTATCCTGTGAAGCTAAGAGATAGGAAAGGAGGCCACAATTAGACCAGGCACTTTCTGAACACCAAGAACAGACAGACTCATTATCAACCTCAGATAATGAAACAAGTTAGGGATGAAGTATTTGGACAAAAGAATCATATAAGTTTTAAATGCTTAAAACTTTGTCAAAGTTTCTGATGGATTTGGTGGTTCTTTGTCAAAATCAAGATGAAACAATGACATAATTTAGAAGTAGACACATTTTAAAACAACATGTTCAAATGATAGACAATGAAATAAACTGACCCTACATGATCTCCCCAAAGTAGAAGAGCTATGTAACCCCATAGAGTGGAAAAGTCAGATTCTAAGTGGCCCTACCAACACAGTTATTGGATTTAAAATTTGTTTTTCTATGATATAATCGGTTCTATTTCAGATACTTTTAATTTTTCTGTAATTAGATAGGAGGATGGAGGCAGAACTCTGTGAATATACTAAAAAGCACTGAATTGTACACTTTAAAGGGCTGAATTTTTGACAAATAAATTTTATATTTTAAAAAAGACATTCTTATTTGTCTGCACTATATATTAAATGGAAAGAAAATTTATATTTGTGTTCAGCTTTTGAAGCCAACCCAAAAGACTCAAAGTCCCTAATGAACAACTAGGTTGTGAGCAGAGCATATAGATTCAAAACCAATTGTATATTATAGTTTAAAACTATTATAAGCATCTTTTGATATAAATTGTAGAATGAATCTGTCAACTAACATAAAACAAAATAAAATCCCCCATACTTTAAAGAGATCTGGGCTATTTTATACCTAGGAGCAAGGCACATGTCCTCTCCAGCAATGGGAAACTCCTTACTCCCTGTTCCTATAACATAGATATTACCAGGCCTGTATTCTCTTGGGCTTAGCATTTGCTCTGAGTTAACTTTTAAAATGCCAATATTCCAAGTGGGGCAATATTTTCCACTGACTTTAGTTACCAACTTCTGGTAAGGATCTATTTTGGAGTAAGAAGTAGGACACAGAATGTATCAGAAACACAGATAGTTTGGGGTTGGGGCTCATAGCTTTGGGATAGAAGGGAGTCTTGATCAGCTCCTTCCATGGGTATTCAAAAGTATCCTGAACTGCTATAATAGTCATCAACATACCCTGATCCAGATTTATAGCTAATTTTTTTTTTTTAAAGAGTTTAAGTATCTTGAGAATAGTCACTGCCTTAGGTACTCCCAATCATTTCCTGGTTTATGGAAAACAACTCTTTTTCCTCCTTAAGAGAGGCAGGAGGCTTGGAGACAGATAGGAACAGGAGATTAGAGGGGTTGGGAACTCCTACAGGGGGCAAAGGAATAATGGGCATAGCATCAGTGGCCTGAAGACAAGGCTGAAGGGTATACCGCGGAGATGCTCTTGGTTAAATGTCTGCATCAGTGTCTAAAACATGCATGTCATAAATACCTTTCTTCTGTGGTTTGGAAGAAATGTGGGTTATGTGTGCTGGAATACCTATTTCTCCTTAATTTCTTAATAAGAGTTTAATTAAAAACATCCCAAGCTTGACTGAGCTGACGAAAGGATATGCAGTTTTTCCTAAACCTTAGGTAAGTTTTAGGGTATCCAAAATGATTTTGGTGGCTGGTCTGAGGGTGATTCTAAAATCTAGACACATGGAAAAGGCAGAGACACATGGAAGGTAAGAAAGTAACAGGGAAAGGCTCTTGGAGTCATCAGATATCACATTCTGTCCTGGATCCTCACTCTGCTGATAACAGAGCAGGAGTCCTATAAATATTTTTCAATGATTAAATTTACTGCATATCAGAAAGTTTCCATCGAACAATAAAGATGTCCTCCTCCTCAGCAACCCATGAAGACCAAATTTTCAATTATAGAGAGATGAAAGCCCAGGGATGAAGAATTCTACCCCCTGCCATCTTCTATATCATATGGTTCCCTGAAACTGGAAAGTCTTTATGGAGGGCATACAGTAAGGGGAGAATGTCAGGTAGTGAGGGCACACAATATTTTTTCCTCCTCAAGTATCCATTCTGTTTATCTACTTGGACTTCTCTTTCTCTGAGTTATAGGACAAGCTGCTCCAGACATTACCTGTGGGAACCACTCAGAGTCTCCCAGGGCTTTCAGGAAGGTCACTTCTGAGTCAGTAGGAATGGTGCTTGGAACACAAGCCCTCATCAGTTTTTTGAAACTGGCTTTAACTTGTCGGATGTCATAAAATTCAACAGGAACAAACTCACAATTTAAAGCAAATTCTAACTTGAAGTTCTGTGGGTGAAGATGCAGAGAATTAGGCAGATGCAGTGCTATAGGTAAAAGAGCACTGTTTTTAACAGGGCAATACTTAATGATGCACAGTTAGTTGAGGCCAAGTAGCTACAGAGGTTGCAGAGGTCAGGAAAGTCAATCTTGTGTGGCTAATGTGTCAGTATTACTGGAAAGAGCCATTCAGTAAGGTCTTGTGGTTTGACTTGGCTTGCTGTCATTCTGAGAATTTGGAGAGGCTACTGGTAGGCTGGAACCTGATGGAATTCATAATACCATATATAAGCCAGTTATAAGGCCATGACCCTTGAAGCCTAAAGAGGAACCAATGACACGTGGACAGCATAATTAATCCAAAACTGTAAATTAAGTTTCCCCAAGATATACCCTGTAATGAAAAGGTAATATACTCTTGAGGTTCCAGACCTCTACAAATAAAAGTTTGTAGATATAGACATATAGACATATCTGTTTCTTATTATGCAAGTAAAACACAGTCATTGTAAAATGAAAAAAAAGTAGAGATTAACATTGAGAAGGAAATAAAAATCACTACCTCACTGCCCTAAGATTACTAATGTTACTGTTACTCTTTTAAAGCTAATAATACAAAATTTTATATATAGTAAATTCTGAAAGATTTTGTGATTTCTAGCACTGGGATAGTATTTTTTCCATTCAGTATGACACATGTATCAGTCTCTATTTATTTGAATACTTTTATAATTTACATCTTTAATCCATATGAAATTTATTCCACATGAGGTTGTATTTATAATTTAAAAATACTAAACTGATGGCCCTTTGGTCTATTTTGTTTTGATAATATAGTTGCCTAGTTCTCAAGATTGATTGATTGATTGATGATTTTATTTATTCATGTGAGAGAGAGAGAGAGAGAGGAGAGAGAGAAAGAGAGAGACAGGCAGAGAGACAGGCAGGGACACAGGCAGAGGGAGAAGCAGGCTCCATGCAGGGAGCCCGATGTGGGACTCGATCCCGGGTCTCCAGGATCACGCCATGGGCTGAAGGCGGTGCTAAACCGCTGAGCCACCCAGGCTGCCCTAGTTCTCAAGGTTTAAAAGTTCTCAACCTTTTCATGTCAAAGAATGAATTGGTTTTCTCATATTCTCTGTGCTTTCTTCACATTCTGCTAAAATTACTGTACTAGACTATTTGCTTTTCTAAGAGTAAAATTGGTTTCTGGAGATTGGGTGTATAACAGTATGAATGTACATAACACTACTGAACTGTATACATGAAGATGGTAATTTTATGTTATTTGTATTTTATCACAATTAAAAAAAAAACTCTGCCAAGAACTTATACATAGGGTCTGCTAATGTTTTATATTGGTTATTTCAGAGTATTTTTAAAAAGGTATATTATAGTTTTAAAATAAAAAGCAAAAAATCCTAATTCTTTTTTTTAAAATATCATTTCTAACATGTATCAAGAAAAAAAGTTTGTCTTAATAATCCCTCTTTTAAAAAGGAAGCTACCCTAAAGAAAAAATATAAAATATAAAATAAGACCCTACTGAATTGTATCTCAATAAAAAAAACTATATGCTTGTAAATGTGATTGCAATTTTACATACAGAAGATAAATATAAAAATTCAACAACATGGAATGCCATGTAGTGATGAAAGTAATTATGAAGACTATTACACGACATGGAAACATGTTCTTTAGATAAGAACTTAGTAGTATACACAAGTTCTTATCTGCTAGTTTTTTTTTTTAAACTTATAATAGATAAAAGATACTTTACTTTCCAGGAAAACCAGGTTTCTTTCCATTTCTCAAATGTACATGAACTAGGTATGCACATCTTATGAACCAGGAACTATTAACCATAGTGTTGACCAACACTAGGTCAAAAGGAATTTGTTTCTAAGTCTAAGGTATTGTAAATTGAAAAAGGTTAGCAAGGGCAATTCAAGATTATTTAGAATAGGTCATTCCCTACTTCCTTGCTTTCCTATATGTCTCCTTTGTGGGGAGAAGAAAGTGTTGGGTTACAACTAGACAGCACTGTGTTAGCCAGAATGTGGCGCACACCAGACAGATAAGGACCTACACTCTACAGATACAATTGAATAAATAAAAGGAAAACTTGAATGGAATATACAGAAACCCTAATAACCACTGTGCTGGGATAGTGGTATTATGTTTTTCAAAATATAATACTTTATGGATAAAAGAAAGAAGGAAGGAGAAAGGGAGGGAGAAAGAGGAGGAATAGTTGCAAGGAGTCAGTCTTTCTTACTCATATGTGCCTGATCACACAGCTCATCTGAAGACTGATGTGCAAAGGCAATGGCAGAGGTGAGAATTTAGGAGACAAAGCCTGGAGAGTGAATCAGGTTATGAATAAGTGGTGTGCTGAAGTGTGGAAAGTCTGTGCTCTGGGAAAGACGCTGGTGCCAAAGAGGCTGTACAGGCAACCCTGGATTACTGTTGAAAAGTGTTCCAACTATTTTCTGGATATAAAGTTATCTGCTGTATCAGAAGACACGTGTGCATACTTAAAAACTGAGTATTACCCAGCAGTTTCATGCCCTCTACCCTAAAGGTTGTGACTAAGTGATTGCAGCAGTCCTGGCAGTGGGAGAAGAGCTAGCAAAGACAGCTTGCCAGAGAAGAGATGACGCAATCACTGGCATCTTGAGAACCAAGCATGTGGGATCCTGCTCACAGCCCCTGCTCCATGGTTCAACAGAAGGTCTGTCTAGATTGCCCAGTGCTGACTAGAGTCAGCTAAACTTTGAGGGGATTTCTGACTTAACAAATACTTTTATTTCCCACAAACCTATCAGTGGTAATGTATTTTGTAATGTGTGCATTGCTAAAACAATCCCAAGGAATAGTTGCTTTTGGAGGCAGAGGTTATCTTTCCAATTTATAGGATCTGAGCATAATGAAGTTCTTTAGCATAATCATTTAAAAAAGACTAAAGTTGATTAGTATCTAATATTTTGAACTTTCTCACTTGTCTTAAGACATGTATCTCTATATATACAGCCTTGCAAAGTTTTTTAAAAATATAACTTAGAAAACAGTCTTGGCCTTTCCTTGTCTCCATATGTAGTGTCATGGTCTTCTTTTCACTCCTCTACCTTCCTGTAGCTTTCTTTATCAATAGGGATCTATTTTGCCAGGGGTACAGATACCTATGGAACTAAGACAAGGGAAAAACATACCCTGAATGAACCTTATTTCTTTTTTGACATACACTTCCTAATATTCCTGATGTTCGATTTTTTAATGATTATGAGTAAGTATATTTAGACATATATACATACATATATATGAACTAAAAATTTTTTTGAGACTGATTATTAACTCCAGGTTAAGAATCTATGCTGTAAAACAAAATTTCTAGGAAAGCTGGTTTGAAATAGGTTTTATAAACTTCCTTCATGTATCTGCAAAGCTTCTAAGTGAGGAAAAGAAATCTTACCCTTAGTTGAGACTTTTCACCAAATATATAAAGGGCTGCTTGGCGTTTCGAGAGCTGGTTTTGCAGGTAGGTGCTGTTACTAAAGGAGGCGGAGTGGTCCCTGCCTGCCAGTCGGGCACCAACATCAATGAAAGATGTTGGAGAGCTGATCAGGCGAGTGCTAGAGCGAAGACTTGCCCATACACCTTCACAAAAGCCAAAACGATTGAGTGAGATAATCTGATGTGGGAATGCCACTGAATAGGGAAAAGATGCATGCTCTGTAGGTACAGTTTTAGAAGTAATTGCAAGTTAATTCACCTAAGTATATATCATGGATCATATTGGTAATTTGTCGTTTACTTTTACAACATATAAGCACTATTCAATACAACATTTCCAAATCACACAATCTTAGGGTTGGAGGGACCTAAGAAATCACCCAAGTCAATCCTATTTTTGCATTTTGATGTAAAGTCAGTATTTATAAATGAATGCTGAGATCATAAATAGAAAGAGTGCACAGACACTAAAGAAACAAAAAATGTGGGCAGAAGGCAACAAAGAGATAACACGTAGTGACTCAGTTTCTCAGGGTTTTGTGAAAGAAGTAAGGAACACTCCTCTGCTTTAGCCAGTCAACACAACAAGAAATGGAGATTAAGTAATAAATTAGAACTTTACTATACCTATTAAAATCTAAGGGGATTTAGAATTAATATATATGTGTCATGCCAAAATGATAGAATTTTAACCCAGCAAAGATTATATTCTCACTTTTTTGTTCTAGTATTCATGAAAAATAGTAAGAAGTTATAAATTTAGTAATGTGCATTTCACTGATCCTTAGCTTTATTTAAAATTTCAGTCAAAAGCAGATGTCTCATATGTCGCCTAAGGGAAAGGCCAAAGCTAAGCTGCTAGAAGAATCTCATGTTATAAATTGACCTTAATTATATTAATTAGAAAAGTCAAGGATTTCTACATGCAAGTGAATACTCAATATTCAATATCCAAACACAAAGGCAAATACTAAGCCTCAAATTTTGAAAAACATTGTAGTACCTTAAAAATAACAGGGCCCCTCATAAATGTTCACATGGTGTTCATGCTCGTGATGGGGTCACTGGGGTACAGGCCACTGCCACTGCTTCCCTAAAGTTAGGTTTCTTCCCTAGATTTAGAAAGGCTTTAATATTTGCCAAATGTTAAATTAATCCATGTTTCTAGGTGACTGCAAGTCACCACAATAATGTTTGTCTCATCTGCTTCTCTCTTTATAAGCATTTATATGGTCAGGAGACCAGTTCCCAGGAAAAGGTGTTTTAGGTGATTTCTGCTTAAAAACATGGATGAATCTTTCTACATGACCTATGAGTTTGTCTTAGATATTATGGCAAGTGTTTATAAATGGAATCACAGAACAAATTCAGAATATGGGTGAAAATGAAGGACATAATTTGACAAACGAATGTGAAAAAAGTCACTTGTAACAAAAATGCTTTCATATGAAGATGGTTAAAAAAGAGTGACACATCAGGACAGATAATACAGTACCTTGATTATGGACTCTTCCCTTAGTTGAAGATTTGGGATTTGACTGAGTAAAACACTTATCTCTGTACCCATGCACTGGTAAGTGAGATTAAAGACAGAAGGAGGAATGAAATGTAGATAGCAGCAAACATCAGAGCAAATTGAGTAAGAGAAGAATAGGTTATTTAATTTTTGAGATTAAGTTAACACAGGGGGAAAATGTAAATATAATAAAAGTATAAATAGAAAATATGACTAACAAAAAGCTGCACAGTCACACAAAAAAGATGAACTGAGTGCCTGTTAAATGAAATTTCAGCTCCTGATTATAAATATTATAAGCACAATGAAATGGACAGCACAGCAGAGTGCCACTAACAAATTATACCAAATGGAATAAGCTTTTGAAGATTGTCATTTGGTGAGAAATAAATTTATATAAAATTAAAGAATTGAGGGTGGGGGGTAAATGTTAAGAATGCATTGGCCCTAGGATTTAAGGAAGCTGATTGGTTGGCAAATGCTACGTGTTATATAACACGTTTGTTCTTTGAGTAAAGTCATCACATCAGGAATGAAGCTCTAGTAACCATTTGGAATAACTAAGTGCATATTTCTGCAGTAAAGCATCAAGCAATGCCACACTATGCTTTTTTCTTTTCAATTTGAAATTACATTTATTTTTAATAGATAGTATGAGCAGCAAAAATTCATGATCCCGTGACAATCCCCAATGCCACTAAAAAATATAGCTTGTGATGATTGAGGTAATGACTTCTCCTAAAACCCCTACTTGCACCAAAATGATAGGCAGTATTAGAGATAATACTTTTGTAATTTGAGTAATATTGTTTTTTCCTGGCAGAAAAAAAGTGCCCTGTGACTATGGCAAACTTTACCTGGTAGTAACAAAAGTGGTGAGCAGTAGGTTACAGTTATATTATTTCTTGAGCAAAGAACTGCTCAAGTCAATTAAAGAAAATGATTCTGTATTTATTCAGAATTGAAAATGTTAACAGAGTATTATTAAGCTATATACTGCAAAACTGCATATCACATAATTTGATAAAAGGAAAATCATTAGCAGTGTTTTCATTTCTGCCTCACTCTGTCAGAAGCAGAAAATAAAGGGTATTAATGGCTTTAGTGGCCAAAGGAATTCAGAAAGCTAAGGGTTGGGTGCCTAGGTAGCTCAGTGGTTGAGCATCTGCCTTTGGCTCAGATCCTGGTCCTGGGGTCCTGGGATTGAGTCCCACATCAGGCTCCGGGCATAGGGCCTGCTTTTCTCTCTGCCTATGTCTCTACCTCTCTCTTGCTGTCTCTCATGAATAAATAAATAAAATCTTAAAAAAAAAAAAAAAAAGCTAAGGATTGCGGAGGCACTGGCTGATTGCACACAAGCAATTCTTTTGCAAGACAGAACAAGGACCATGGGACAACATGGTAAAGGCACAAGGCCTCCTGTGCTGGTCAGCTATTTATTTTCTGCTAAGGTTTTGAGCTTTCCTAAAGGAATATGGGATTCCTAAATGCTTATAGTGAAGTCTGATTGGTTGGTTCCTGATTCTGAGATGCTATTCCCTGAACACACACCAGTTTTGTATTGGGGCCATTTGCCTAGAACAGATTCTCACACTCCTTTACCTGATAAACTCCCTAACTCTTAAGATCCAGGAAAAATGTGAACTCCTCTGAAAAGTATTCCTCACTGTCTCCAGAGTTGTAGAGAGCTCTATTTAAACTGTGATCACACTGCATAGTTTTATTCTACTAGATTTTGTGTTCCAAAGGGTAGGGACCTAATCCTATCTATTCTTGTATCCTTGCTGAGAGCCTAATATATAGGTACTACAAACAGTTGCGGATTATTTTCTTTTTGAAAATTGATACATTTGGAGCTGTTATGACCATTCTAATGTATCTTCAATTCTGATTATTTGCCCTGAGAGAATGAAAAGAAGGGTATTAAATAATAAAAAAAAATTAATCACTTCCCCAAATAGAGGCTCACTAATGAAAAACTGCCAAACGTTCATTACATAGCAGAAAATCAACAATGAGCAAATGGCCTTTAGTGACATGGGGCCAGCAGAGGGCTTTGAGAACTGTAAGCCATCTGGCAGTCATGTTATCCAAAGGCATTAGACCCCCCTTGGTGGTTTTTGTTTTAGTATATATACATTTTGCATCGTGACTTAGTTTTACCTGATATAATACATATTGTAATATAATATAAAATGTATTTTTAACTATGAATCATGATCAAAACAGTTTGCAAATTATTGGCCTAGACCTAGAGCATAAGTCTTCAATTTTCTTGCCTTGGGCCTGTGAGGAGCAACCTGGTTTAAGGTAATTTAAATGCAAATGTAGACTTTCTTCCCATCTCAGTGGAGTATTAGGCAACTATAACTAATAATCACAACAGCAATCATGGAACTAACATTTATTGAGTTCTTATTATGAACCAGTTACTAAGCTAAGTGCTTTACATACATTATTTCACTTATTCCTCATAACTACTCTAAAACTAGATACTATTTACTATCTGTACTTTATAGATGAGGACACTGAGCATTAAAAGGTTTCCTAAATTGTTTAATAATCACACATTAAGTGGTAGCACTGTGGTTTGAACCTGAATGTAACTGAATCAAACTCTTAGTGTCCTGTTGTGTAAGCAACCATGTGGTCCTGGAACTGTCCAGCAGGGTCTGGCTAAGGGGATTGCTTCAGGGAAGAAATATGCAGTTCATCCCACCCGGGGGAATGCACTGGTGTTCAAAACATGAGTGTTTCCTAAGCACTGGTATTGTTCCCTCCACTCTGTTCAGGCCAAAGGAGAAGAGGAAAAAGATACTTGGGTTGGATGTGGTGATGGATACTGAATTTATCAAGGTGGACTTATGACTAGCATGGTGCATGAGGTACAAGCTATATTCAGTGAATGCTGCATTGAAATGGACTGAACAATCCCAGTACCAGTTATGCTATTTGCTATGTGATCTTGGCCAAATCACTTCATTTCTCAGAGACTCTTAAAATACATATCCTAGAGATTATTATAAGGATAAAATATCACATGTAGAGAAACATAAAGGGCCATGGAAGTGTATAGGAAGAAAAATTAAAAGCCAGCCTCCATGTGGTTACTTCTCAAATATACGGAGCTGTTATATTTTTTATTTAGGAGGCAGTACCCATTTTCTTTTTAAAAGTTAATTAATTAATTAAAAGTAGGCTTCAAGACCAGCACAGAACTCACAACCCTGAGATCAAGACCTGAGCTGAAATCAAGAGTTGCACTTGACTAGGTAACCCAGGTGCCCCTTTCATGACATTTTTCGAGTCAACAAAGTAATTTATCCAAGTTAGAAGTACATGCTTTCTCCATAGAGCTTGGAAGTGATTTTAATTTATAAATGAAAAGTAATGTGCTTTATTCACATCTTCACTTCTTAATTGGTTCTTGTGTAAAAGAAGTTGCTTTCCCTGCCTTAGGAATTCATCAACACAGAATGCAAAGTGATTGCCCTGACTGAAAAAAGGGTGATGGAGAAGGTGGAGGTCAATCGAAACTCTGGCTCATCATCACAGTGAGAAAGGCACATAGTGTAGATAACCTAAGAAGAAAATCAGAACCTAGGACTATGACAATGAAAGGAATGAAAAGACAGTAAAAATACAGAGAAGAGAAAAAAAGAGGAAGGTTAGATGGAAGATTTAGAGATAGGAGGGTCTTCCCACACAGGGTAGATGAGGAACTTCTGAAGAAATGGTGCCTAGCTATCTGGAAAAATGAAGAACCTCTCATTGAGGGGACGTACAAGGAAATGAACTTTTGTAAGGTGTGTAAGTGTCTATACTTGGCCCATACGAGTTTGTGTCTGCCTGTCATAGTCAATGTTAATAGGGAATCTTCTAAGATTTCCCAAACTTGCTTGCTCCAGTCCATTCCTGTTATTCTAAGTGAGGAGGAATGACACTGTTGGAAGAGACAAAGGAAGCAGCTTTAGGGATCAAAGAAGAAGTCCAACACGCCAGGAAACAGCAGCATCTCATCTTCCAGTTAACCACTGGGACCCTGGGAGATTTAGGAAGCTTTGGGAGAAAAGAATTAAGAGATGAAATAAAAAGGTAAGATTTATGTTTCTGGATCCTAGTTTAAGATACTAGAACGATGGGCATCTGGTTAGGAACAAAAAAGTGTCGTAAGGAAACACGATGTTCACAGTAATTTTCAGAAGAAAATATTTGGGAAGGGTGTCAGAAATAATAATTATGGCCTCATTATGTATAGAATGGGTCAGAAACAAATCAAATAGATTTTTGACAGTAAGAGGTAAATATAGCCTTTTAGGTACCTTTGAGAATAGCAAAGAATGAACTCATGACTAGAATGTGACCATAAGTTGGGATCCTTTTGCATAAAAAAGGCTGAGTTCTGAGGCCAATATTGAAAAAAGAGAAGATAATGTAGGTCAAACATATTGGTGACTATCCATAAGTCCTAGGCAAAATTACCTAGAAGAGGTAATTTTGTACCTGAAATTTATATTACAAGTCATCTGGCCAAATGGAGGAATAAATAATGTGTTCTTGAAGTTTACAAAGTCAAAACTTATGAGCAGAATGGGGAAAAATTGTTGACATGCCTTACTGACAATATAAACTTTCAATGGTAAACAAAGCAGTAAGTCGAACTGCAACCTTGAGCCAAATTCTGATAGGAGCTCTTGGCAACAGAAAGAGCAGGCAGGAACCTTAGGAGACAGTCATTGTACTATTTTATGTTCAAATTCATCAAGAAAGAAATGATAAGAATGACGTATGTATCTTAAACTTTAAAACAATGGTATTTTAAAAATTCAGAGGAGAGCTATATATAAATGTTATGGGTTAAACTGTATGCCTCCACCCCTTACTCATACGTTGAAGTCCTAACCCCTTACTGAGTACCTCAGTGACCCTACTGGGAAACAGGATTACTGCAAACGTAATTAGTTAAGACGAGGTCACACTGGAGGGGGATGGACCCCTAATTTTATATGATTAATGTCTTTATAAAAAGGGAAAATTTGGGATCCCTGGGTGGCGCAGTGGTTTGGCGCCTGCCTTTGGCCCAGGGCACGGTCCTGGATATCCAGGATTGAATCCCACGTCAGGCTCCCGGTGCATGGAGCCTGCTTCTCCCTCTGCCTGTGTCTCTGCCTCTCTCTCTCTCACTGTGTGCCTATCATAAATAAATAAAAGTTAAAAAAAAAAAAAAAGGGAAAATTTGGAGACAGACACATAGGGAGAACATCAGATAAAAATGAAGGCACCTGAGTGATGCTTCTACAAGCTACGGAATGCCAAAGATGGCTAGTAAGCCACCAAGCAGCTAGGGGAGAGGCATGGAACAGATTCTGCCTCATGGCCCTCAGAAGGAATCAATCCTGACAACATCTTGATTTTGAACTTCTAGCCTCCAGAGAACTGTGAGACAATCATTGTTTAAGACAACCAGTTTGTGGCACTTTGTTATAGTAGCCCTAGCAAACTAATACAATGACCTTCAGGCCTGAAACACTAATTCAGAAGATGAGTGAAGAAGGTTGAAAGCTAGTAGGAAATCCTGCAGTTGCAGAATGTTCTAATGAGGCAGAAAAAAAAGTATCTAAAGAACCAGGGGATCCCTGGGTGGCTCAGCGGTTTAGTGCCTGCCTTCAGCCCAGGATGTGATTCTGGGGTCTCGAGATTGAGTCCCACATCGAGCTCCCTGCATGGAGCCTGCTTCTCTCTCTGCCTAGGTCTCTGCCTCTCTCGCTTTCTCTGTCTCTCATGAATAAATAAATAAAATCTTAAAAAAAAAAAAAAAAAAAAAAAAGAACCAGGATGACAGCCAGGAGATGGGCATAGTAATCTTGGTTTCTAAAAGGGGAAAAAGTGAATTTTGTAAAACAGAGCCTTCTTTTATGTTGATTCTGAACCAAATTCTATAATGGATTACTAATGGATAATTTATGATTACTTAGGAAAAAGCATTAATTCCTATAATGAGTCATGGTAAATTAACTATATAATCTTTTGTGATATAGTTAACAGTTGGAAAGAATGGAAAAAATTGAATTAAAAAGATTGGCAGAGGGCAGCCCGGGTGACTCAGTGGTTTAGTGTTACCTTCAGCCCAGGGAGTGATCCTGGAGCCCCAGGATTGAGTCCCATGTCAGGCTCCCTATGTGGAGCCTGCTTCTCCCTCTGCCTGTGTCTCTGCCTCTCTCTCTGTGTCTCTTATGAATAAATAAAATATAAATAAATAAATAAATAAATAAATAAATAAATAAATAAATAAAATCTTTTAAAAAAATGATTGGCAGAAATTTAGAAATATGGGCCAGGTGGATTTTAGAAGGAGTTTTAACTACTATATATTAACAGACAATTTCTTTCTTTAAGGAGGCTTCTATATTATTTTGATGAAGACTTCTGCTCTTAGTTCTGGTTTGCTCAATTTTTTAAACAACAAATTACATGACGGCAGAGAACTAATTGATGCATGACAAGAGGCTAATACACAGGAAGACAGTATCAGGATTCAAAGTCTAAAACAATAGTCCATATAAAAAAAGATGGAATTTTGTAGATACAGCACATGGTATATTTAGGTTCAAAAACCAATCCTCAAGGCTAGTCCTGTATGTGTATGTATATATATATATATATATATTTTTTTTTTTTTTAGTCCTGTATATTATTAAGAACAAGAGCACATAGGAAGATATTTCAAGTGTGGGTCAACCTAGTGATGTAGCTATCCTCATATCTAATGTAATCTTAGGCTGCATGAGTTCAACTCTATGGAGAGTTCACTAAGTGACAAAGATGGTGAGTAGAAGGCAACCATTTGAATTGGGGTATTTGGAGATAATGAAAATTCTAAGAGCGAAAAGATGGTATCAGCTTTAAATTCAAAGGATTGTGGTATAGGAGATCAAGATTTAGAATTTTCTAACTTAAGAAGGCTGAGCTAGGGGGGCCCATATGTAAAAGCCACAAAATGGCAGATTTTTAGATCAATATGAGAAAGAATTTTCTAACAAATAAAGAGCTCCTTACAAACGCAAGAGACTACTTTTAGGAAGAAATGAATTTCCCTTTACTGGTGATGTTCAAGTAGAACTGGGATCATTCACTTGGTACATTTCCAAGGGGATTCAGCATTGCATAGGAGTGAGAAGCCCAAGATTCTATGAATCCAGTATGAAGTAGGAGATTTTATAATCAAGATACTTGCTCTGGAATTTCCTCTGAAAAGTAAAAGAATCCCACATTATCTCCAGAGACCAATGTGGATCACCTCTGGAGCTAAAAGAGCAAATACAGAATTTCCTCTGAAAAGTAAAAGAATCTCACATAATCTCCAGAGACCACAGTGGATCACCTCTGGAGCTAAATGAGCAATACAGGCCTTTTTCTACTTCCTTATGCCAGGAGCTAGAGCCCAGAGGAAAAAGAGTAACCTGGATATCATTCTCTTTTGTTCCCTAACCCAGTATTTCAGAGAACAGGAGTAAAAATTACAGGCACAACTCTTTGAGGCTCAGATTACTTACTTCCCTCTAGCTGCTTAATGCGTCTGTGGTCAGCTTTTCTACCCTGCAAACCTGAAGCACTGTAGAGTTTTGCAGGGCTGGCCACTGATTGAGATATGTTTCCCTTACCTCCTGCTGCCGCTTCCAAACTCATCAATAGCTAAGATTTCAGCATTATTATACCTCTTGTTCCAGGAGGCTAAACTCATCTGTCACAATACCAGTAACAAATTAGATCATGTATTTAGAGAAGAGTGATTAAGAACAATTTGAACCATAATTAGTTGATTTAAAATAGCACTATCTAGAGTAAAGTTTTCTGATTTCAAGGTTGTATCAGTGCTCAGTTATAAAATCAATCTTACTAACCTCCTCGAGCAAAGCTATTGGATGGGTTTACATCCAAATGTCCTGGCACTACCTGCTTAAGCACAGTGGACATTCTTGAAGTCCTCCTTTCAGTCCCTGAAAGTCAGCCAAAAAGAAGAACAAAAACCAGGTCGTTCAGGTTAACATTACTCAAATGACAAAAAGTTATCTTCATGTGTAGCATGTCTAATTGCTGCCAAACATTGTACTTTTTAAGTACCCACAGCTTTAATAGAGATAACAAGGCACTGTTACTATTTCCTCAGAGATACACACATTTGCAAGATTATAGAGAGTTAGGTTTGGCAAGTGCAATCAGAGAATTTAATGATAAATGAAGCAAGGCATGCATGGTGTTACTTTACAAGAAAAGCCACTTTCTGCTTATGTTGAGCTAATTCAAATAGCTGATTAAGCCAAGGAGACCAACTTTTCAAGTCACATGCTCCTGTGTCTAACACATTAGGGTTACCTCTACATGAACCCTTTGGGGTTCCATCACATGATAACTGAAACAGAATATTAGTACAAGTCTTAATGGCTTCATCCAAATCTAGTGAAAACAAACTGTACTACAAATCACAAAAGGCTGCAGAAATTTCAGGCATTTCAAAATTATACATGATGATTTACTACATATGCATTTAATAGTTTGGTATTCAACTTATACATTCAACTTGTAATAATATGTTAAAGTCTATATAAAACAGATTCTAAGAAAAAAAGAGATGACTTTATGTTCTCCACTCCTATTACTCTTTTAAAAAGTAAATAACTGAATCCCTGCATTTGGTTACTGTTACTAGACATTAACAGTAATATGCTGATTTTTAAGTAAAAGGAGCTAAAGTTATAGCCCCACAGCATAAAGCTTTAAGGGGTCGTACTAAACGAACAGTATAAATAATTAAAGAGACCAATCCTGGAAATGAATCTGACCTTTCATAGCTGTCAAGAAGAAAAGTGTGATTAGTACTTACCTGGAGACAGAGCAAGTGCTGGCCTGACGGTAAGGGTATTACTGCCACTAAGTTTCTGGTGCACAGAAACTGCGTTCAGTAAGGCTTGCATGTATTTTTCTTGTTCTATGCTACTGGAGGATTCTAAAGAGGAGGTAGGAGCTATAAAAGAAAAAGTGAATAAAACAAACTGTCTCTGTTAATAAGAGTTATCTATCTACCTACCTATCTTATTCTTTCTGTATATAATCTTCAAGTTACCACACCCAAATATAGAAACTTGCCCCACTCAAAGCTGTAAATTATTAGATGGCTATCGTCTTATGATATTGGTTTCACCACACCTATTCTTGGTTGCCTCGTCATCCTCCCAGAAAGAGCCCAGGTCTGGAAAATCAGCACAGGGCTGTCGTTTGAAGCATAGGTGTAGCTTCTCATTATGTAAGCAATTCATAAGTGAA
Organism: Canis lupus dingo; assembly: GCF_003254725.2. Lineage (NCBI taxonomy): Eukaryota > Metazoa > Chordata > Mammalia > Carnivora > Canidae > Canis > Canis lupus. The sequence goes on from NC_064263.1 coordinate 33,561,842, forward strand.
GAGTCACAAAAGGCAACATCTCCCTGATGATTTCCCTTAATTATCCTGTCCACGCTACTATCTGGGAGCAGAGGATGGAATGGGTTCCCTTGGCATCCCTGAATGAGCAGAGGTGAGAATTCCCCATGTCAAGTAGCTTTCTTCTAGTTCTGCCATACAGGTCTAACAGGGCACACAAACTTGTAGGGGTTTGTTGCAGAAGAGTAAAGGAAAATGAGGAGAAGGTAGCAATAGCTACTGCCAGATTCCCTGGTCCTTCTAAGAGAGGGACAGAGGGATGCACAGAGGGAAATAAATGTGAGAGCAATTCTAGGTTTGAGGTAGTCTGAAACTGGTTTGTACAGAGCAAAGAATCACTGAAATTGGCCCAGGCACTTTAAAGAGGCATCATTAGGGACTCGTTAGAAGGACAATAGGTGTCAACAAATTTTCTTAGATCTTGAATATAAAAAAATTAGCATAATTATACTTTACAAACATTAAGATGCCATTGTATTTTATAAATACAATAAAATTCTAAATTTTATTATAAATTCTAAAATGTCATCAATTATAAGATGCACCATTCTTTTATGTACTAAGACTTAAAAGGGATCCCTGGGTGGCGCAGCGGTTTAGCGCCTGCCTTTGGCCCAGGGTGTGATCCTGGAGACCCGGGATCGAATCCCACATCGGGCTCCTGGTGCATGGAGCCTGCTTCTCCCTCTGCCTATGTCTCTGCCTCTCTCTCTCTCTCTGTGTGACTATCATAAATAAATAAACATTTAAAAAAAAAAAAAAGAATTAAAAATTCTTCCTTTTAAAATGTGACAATTCTTTCAGATCACATCAATTTTAAGGTCACATTCCAATTTCAAAGATATTAAAATATAAGCATATGTGTGAGCTCAAAAAATATGAAATATTTTTATATTAGATTTAAAATATCAGAAACCAGTGGAATAAAATAATTTCAATTTTTTCCAATGAAAAGCTCAGTGATATGCTTATTAGTGTTCTTGAAATGATTCCCTCACTTTACCTAACTTACATATGCTCCATTCTATTATATTTACTATATGGCTTGGGAGGATTCCTCAGTTATCAAAAATAGTTCAAAGCCAATTGCCTTTAATTATACCAATGTTGAGACTCCAAGACAGGTGGGATAATAATGATGATGATGATGATGATGATGATGATGTGTGTGTGCTTTTAGTCAAGTGAATGGTTAAAGAGGCACTGGCCAATTTTTAACTTTCAGGAGAGAAATATATGAGAATAAAAAAGAGATATCAAAAGCACATTGTTTTACCTCTGAACCATAGAACTTACCTCGTTTCTAAACAGTTAAGAACATAGTCGTCCCTAAATTGGATCTGATATCTTGATGGTCTATTGTTTAATTTTATTGAGCATCTACTATAAGCTAGAAGTTATGGGAAAGGTCAGCAAAATATAGCTCCTGATTTCAAGACCTCAGAGATAGTGCTTAAAAATATCCTCAGAAAACAGGGCAGCAGCACTATCTGCTTTCTTAAGTTGGCCTTCCTCTAGTTTCCTAAAATATCCTTTCCTTGAGAGTCTTTAAGGCAGCTTTTTGGTCATTAGTTTGCTGACTTGTATGTGTGTGTGTGTGACTTGTAGGAATGAGATAAAATATCTCATGTTACATGGTACAGAGAATCCCTACTTGCCTCTGAAGCTGTTAAATATATTGGGATGTTTCCCAGAAGGAAAGAAAAAGGTTAGCATAATCTAGTTTCCATCTGTGGATACCTTGGCTTGCTGAAATAAAAATAGCCTAGAACCAAAAATTTTATTATGATAATTTCTATTAAAACCCATATATAGATAGGCATATTAAGCCAAGATGTCAAATTCAAGGTGTGGGCCCACACTGTCAAGTAGTACATGTTTTATTTTGCACAGTGGAAAGCCTGCATGTGAGAGAAGGCTCAATATAAGGGCATAAATGACATTCCCAGATATTACTTCCTTTATTTTTAGGAATTCTCTGAAGTGAAAGGATCATTAACTGTGCTGTAGAGAGATGCTTACCTGCCTGGGGGGAGTTCTGAGATTTGAAAAGACCAACCACTCCCTTGCCATGGAATCCTCCAGATCGGAGAAGCAGGGTACCGCTTCTTGAGTTCTTCCAACATACAACAGGCAGGCGATTGTGTCGATAGCAGCGTGCAACTCTTGGTAAACTACTGTCTTGTACAGCCTGAGGTACAACTAAAAGGCCAGGATAGCTTCAGGGATGTGGAAAGGAGAGAATGATTTGGGTGGCAGGGGGTGGGGGGAATAGGAGAACAGGAAAGAAATGGGGAGGGGGGACAGAGAATATGAGAACATGAATATCATCATAGTCTGTAATTTTCTAAGACTCAGAAACATACTGGTTGAGGGGGAAGACATATTTTTTAAACATGGAACTTACTTTCAACTCATTTCTTTAGGGATTGAGAAGAAATAACTGAGGTGGTGAGAGCAGCTAATAAATTCATTAATCTACAGCCTTTTTTGAAATAAGACCGCTTTAGCAATACTGTAGACTCCTATGGAATAACCTAAACTTAGAAAATAAAACTATGTGGAATTACTAAAAAGCCCTCTGTTAAACTGACGATTCCTTTGCCTTATATACTACTTTTTGTCAACTTGAATTAAACTCAAAATGGATGAAAGATCTAAATGTGAGACAAGATTCCATCAAAATCCTAGAGGAGAACACAGGCAGCACTCTTCTTGAACTTGGCCACAGTAACTTCTTGCAAGATACATCCATGAAGGCAAAAGAAACAAAAGTAAAAATGAACTATTGGGACTTCATCAAGATAAGAAGCTTTTGCACAGCAAAGGATACAGTCAACAAAACTAAAAGACAACCTACAGAAGGGGAGAAGATATTTGCAAATGACGTATCAGATAAAGGGCTAGTTTCCAAGATCTATAAAGAACTTCTTAAACTCAACACCAAAGAAACAAACAATCCAATCATGAAATGGGCAAAAGACATGAAGAGAAATCTCATAGAGGAAGACATAGACATGGCCAACATGCACATGAGAAAATGCTCCGCATCACTTGCCATCAGGGAAATACAAATCAAAACCACAATGAGATACCACCTCACACCAGCGAGAATGGGAAATTAACAAGGCAGGAAACCACAAATGTTGGCGAGGATGCGGAGAAAAGGGAACCCTCTTGCACTGTTGGTGGGAATGTGAACTGGTGCAGCCACTCTGGAAAACTGTGTGGAGGTTCCTCAAAGAGTTAAAAATAGACCTGCCTTATGACCCAGCAATTGCACTGTTGGGGATTTACCCCAAAGATACAGATGCAATGAAATGCCGGGACACCTGCACCCCGATGTTTCTAGCAGCAATGTCCACAATAGCCAAACTGTGGAAGGAGCCTCGGTGTCCATCGTAAGATGAATGGATAAAGAAGATGTGGTTTATGTATACAATGGAATATTACTCAGCCATTAGAAATGGCAAATACCCATCATTTGCTTCAATGTGGATGGAACTGGAGGGTATTATGCTGAGTGAAATAAGTCAATCAGAGAAGGACAAACATTATATGTTCTCATTGATTTGGGGAATATAAATAATAGTGAAAGGGAATAGAGGGGAAGGGAGAAGAAATGGGTAGGAAATATCAGAAAGGGAGACAGAACATAAAGACTCTTAACTCTGGGAAACGAACTAGGGTTGGTGGAAGGGGAGGGTGGGGTGGGGGTGAATGGGTGACGGGCACTGAGGGGGGCACTTGATGGGATGAGCACTGGGTGTTATTCTGTATGTTGGCAAATTGAACACCAATAAAAATAAATTTATTATTCAAAAAATAAAAATAAATAAATAAAGATTGTAGGATTACTGGATTAAAATAAACTTTATAAAGATGACAAGCCAAATTGTCAACTCATTAGTCTGCATTTTGAAATGACAACTGAGCATAGAATACACTCATAGCAGCCTGTCTGAGATAGTGAAAGAACTAAAAATCAAAACCAAATGATTTCTGGTATAAAACAGTATGCTCAAATGTTAAAATAAGTCTAAATATCTTATTAACACTACATGTTGATAATTTTTAAAACAAGATTAGCTCATAAAGTTACAGGATATGATGCTGGGAAAATACAAAATAGACAGGAATACTTTTTTTTTTTTGAATACTTTGTTTTTATAGATTAGGAAACACAAGAAGATAGGCAGGTTTCAGAGTCATTTCCTTTAGTTTATTTAGCAATATTATACTAAAGACATTTCATATTAGTAACCCCCCAACCTCTAGTTTTATATATTTGCATCTATGTTTGATCTTCTTTCTGACGAAGGCTCAATGCCTGGCATGGAACCCAAAGTAGGGCTTTAACTCATGACCCTGAGATCAAGACCTGAACTAAGATCGAGTTGGATGCTCAACTGACTGAGCCACCCAGATGACCCTGATAATCTTTTCTGTGGTAAAATATACCTAATATAACATTTAATTTGTTAACAATATTTAATTATACAAATCAGTGACATTAAGTACATTCACTATATTGTGCAACCATCACAACTACCCATTTCTAGAATTTCTTTTTTTTTTTTTTAAAGATTTTATTCATTTATTCATGAGAGACACAGAGAGAGAGAGAGAGGCAGAGACACAGGCAGAGGGAGAAGCAGGCTCCATGCAGGGAGCCTGATGTGGGACTCGATCCTGGGACTCCAGGATCATGCCCTGGGCCAAAGGGGCAGGTGCTAAACTGCTGAGCCACCCAGGGATCCCCCATTTCTAGAATTTCTAATCCCTTATCTTAATATAAGCCAATGCTGAGAGAAGGGGGAGAAAATGCAGTTTATGCTGCATTTTTCTATACTACAAATTGATGAAAAGAAGCAATTCCATTATTATGGCCCTCTATTTTTTTTAAGTTTTTAAATTCCAGTTACGTAAAATACAGTGAAATGTTGGTGTCAGGTGTACAAGATAGTGATTCAGTGCTTCCATACAGCACCTTGAACTCATCACAAGTGCACTCCTTAATCCCCATCACCTACCTATTTAAACCATGACCCCACCCACCTGTCTTCTGGTAACCATCAGTTTGTTCTCTGGAGTTAACAGTCTGTTTCTTGGTTTGTCTACTTTTTCCCTTTGCTCATTTGTTTTGTTTCTTAAATCTCACATATGAGTGAGATCATCTGGTATTTGTTTTTCTCTGAGTGATTTACTTCACTTAGTAAAATACTCTCCAGCTCCAACCATGTCATTGCAAATGGCAAGATTGCACTCTTTTTTATAGCTGAGTAATATTCCATTATATGTATATAATATATATATATATATATCTTCTTTATCTATTCATCAGTTGATGGACACCTGACCTATTTCTATGATTTGGCTATTGTGGACAATACTGTTACAAACATTGGGATATGTGTATCTCTTTGAATTAGTATTTTTGTATTCTTTGGCTAAGTACCTAATACTGGCTAAGTACCAAATACTGGATTGTGGAATAGCTCTATTTTTAACTTTTTGAGGAATCTCTATACTGTTTTCCAGAGTGGTTGCAGAAGTTTGCATTCCCACCAACAGGGTAAGAGAGTTCTCCTTTCTCCATATCCTTGGCAACATCTGTTATTTCTTGTTTTTGATTTTTGCCATTCTGACTGGTGTGAGGTGGTAACTCATTGTAGTTCTGATTTGCATTTCTTTGATGATAACTGATGTTGAGCACCTTTCACGTGTCTGTTGGACATCTGTATGTTTTTGGGAAATTGTCTATTCATGTCTTCTATAGGGCCCTCTATTTCTTTAAAAATTTTTTAATGATTTTATTTAGTTATTCATGAAAGACACAGAGAGAGAGAGAGGCAGAGACACAGGCAGAGTGAGGAGGAGCAGGCTCCCTGTGGGGAGCCTGATGCAGAATTTGATCCTGGGACCCTGGGATCACACCCTGAGCCAAAGGCAGATACTCAACCACTGAGCCACCCAGGTGTCCCCTATTTTTGGATTAAAAAAACATGGAATAAATAGAACTTATTCTTTTGCATATTTTACTCAACATTACGTTTGTGAGATCCATCCATGCTATTGAATATAGCTATAGTTTGTTTTCACTGCTGTACAGTATCCCACTATGTGGTTACACTATTTATCTATTGTTGATTTTGAATAGTTTCTAGTTTTTGACTATGTAAGAAAAATGTTGCCATGAACATTCCCATAGGTGTCTTTTGGGAATTCTGGCAGATAACAGGTTATATGTATGTTCAATAGATGTTTAGATGTTTAGTAGATACTGCTAGACAGCTTTCCAAAGTTGTTTAATCAATTTGCAGTCCCACCAGCAATAAATGAGAGATCCATTTGCTTGACATTTTTACTAGCACTTTTGTTGTTAGTCTTTTAAATTTTAGCCATTTTTGCAGGTATAAAGTAGTCTCATTGGGACTTCAATTTCTAAAAAAAAAAAAAAAAATTCCATTCATCTAAAGATTAATAGTTTGAGTATCTTTTCAATATTTATTGGCAAAAGGATATCTTTTTTGATGAAGTGACTGTTTAAGACTCCTGTCATTTTTTTATTGCCTTTTAATTATTTTAACGATGTTTTCTGATGTTATCTACAGAAGGTCTTAATTTATTAATCCCCTCCTTTTGGATAGTGCTTTTCCTTCCTCCAGAATTCTTTTTTTTTTTTTAATTTTTTTTTCTTTATTTATTTATGATAGTCACACAGAGAGAGAGAGGCAGAGACACAGGCAGAGGGAGAAGCAGGCTCCATGCACTGGGAGCCCGACGTGGGACTCGATCCCGGGTCTCCAGGATCGCGCCCTGGGCCAAAGGCAGGCCCAAACCGCTGCGCCACCCAGGGATCCCAGAATTCTTTTCTTACTTCAAGGTTATGAAGATATTCTCCTATCTTCTAGAAGCTTTATTGTCTTAACCTTTTACATGTAGATCTACAGACTAACGTGAATTGATTTTTGTGTGTGGTATAATGTACGTATAAAAATCAACTTTTTTCTTGTATAGATATCTAGTACCATTTACTGATAAAACATCTTTTATTGACTACTCTTAAGGGCTATCTTTATCCAAAATAAAGTGTCCATATATGTTAAGCTGTTTTATATTCCCAATGGTCTGTTTGACTATCCTTGTGTGAATCCCATACTATTTTAATTCTGTAGCTTTATAAAAAAGTCTAGGCATCCTATAGTATTATTCTATAAGACTATACTGACTATTCCTGACCTTTTGTATTTTTATGTAACTCTTAGAATCATCTTTTTATTTTCCATAAACATTTTGCTGGGATTTTGAATGGGACTACACCCAATCTACAGACCATTTTCTGGAAAAATTATAGTTTTCAAATATTGAGTAATTCTAATTCAAGAACATGAAATATCTATTTATTTATATATTTAATGATCCTCAGTATTATTTTGACTGTTCCATGTAGAAGTCTTGCACATTTTTCATTAGATTTATTCCTCAGAAATGCTTTTCAGAGTTACTCTAAATAGTATCAGTAGTACCAAAATAAAATCACTTAAAATTGCATTTTTAAATTATTTGCTTTTGGTACATATAATGGTAATTTTTGTATAATAATCTTGTACCAGTGGCCTAACTAAATTCATGTACTAACTTTAAAGGTATATTTGTAGATTCCTTCAGATTTTCTGTGTATATAATCAAGTCATCTGTGAGTAAGGATAGTTTTCTTTCTCTTCATCTTCATGTCTTTGTTTATTTTTCTAGTCTTTTGGCACTTTGTAGTGTCTCTAGTATAACACTGAGTAAAAGTGGTCATCCTTAATTTGTTCTGACCTTAGAGTAAAAGTTTTCAATATTTTCTCATAAAATAATTATTGCTGTAGGATTTTTTTAGACACTAAAGAGCTTATTTTGGGGCACCTGGGTGGCTCAGTGGTTGAGTCTACCTTTGGCTCAGGTGTGATCCTGGGGTCCTGGGATCGAGTCCTGGAATGGGCTCCCTGCAAGAAGCCTGCTTCTCTCTCTGCCTGTGTCTCTGCCTCTCTCTGTGTATCTCTCATGAATAAATAAATTTTTTTTTCTTTTTTTTTTAATTTATTTTTTTATTTTTTTTTTTATTGGTGTTCAATTTACTAACATACAGAATAACACCCAGTGCCCGTCACCCATTCACTCCCACCCCCCGCCCTCCTCCCCTTCTACCACCCCTAGTTCGTTTCCCAGAGTTAGCAGTCTTTACGTTCTGTCTCCCTTTCTGATAATTCCCACACATTTCTTCTCCCTTCCCTTATTTTCCCTTTCACTATTATTTAAATAAATTTTTTAAAAAAGAGCTTATTTCTAATTTGCTAAGAGTTGTATTAAAAACCATAAATGTACATTTGATAAAATACTTTTCTGTATATAATTAATTTATGTTTTTCTTTTTTTCTTGGAGTTAAAAAATATTATTAATTTGGAAATCTTAAAAAAAAAAAGGAAATATTTTAGCCCCATTTTCACAGTTTACTTGTTCTGGAAGTTCTAAGCTTGAGTTTGAGATCCTCCAGCGGCAAACATTCAAAGTTTGTGCACTAATTTCCATAGGAGGAGGGGGTAACGGTGGGCCTGAGGATCACATGCCCCTAAGGCTCCCTTGGCTTTCTGGCCTAGAGGAATCTCCTGTCTGGTTGTTCTGCTATGTACTGTCTCCAGGACCTTCCATCACTGCATGCCTTGGACCAGTTCACAACAGCTGTTTCTGCTTTGATTCACCTTCTGGAATGCAACATATTTTTCTTTCTAATTCTTTTAAGATGGTGAATTATGCTGACTGATTTTCAATTTAAAAAAAAATTTTTATTTATTTATGATAGTTACACACACAGAGAGAGAGAGGGAGAGGCAGAGACACAGGCAGAGGGAGAAGCAGGCTCCATGCACCAGGAGCCCGACATGGGATTCGATCCCGGGTCTCCAGGATCGCGCCCTGGGCCAAAGGCAGGCGCTAAACTGCTGCGCCACCCAGGGATCCCTGATTTTCAGTTTTTCAAGCCAGTTTTGTATTCCTGCAATAAATTCCACTTGGTCATAATGAACTGTCATTGTAATATTTTTAATTTTAATTTTTATAAGATTTTATTTATTTATTCACAAGAGACAGAGAGGTAGAGACATAGAAAGAGGGAGAATCAGGTTTCCCACTGGCAGCCAGATATGGGACTCAATCCCAGGACCCTAGGATCACGCCCTGAGTCGAAGGCAAAGACCCTTGACCACTGAGCCACCCAGGCTTCCCCACTGTGATTTTTTTCTTTAAAGGCAGTTTTGCAATGTTCTATCCTATTACTTTCAACCTTTTTGTATTCTTGATATATGATATCTCCTTTAAAAGCAGCATAAAGCTCTTAGAAAATTCTGGTAATATTTTTTCTTTTAATTGGAATATTTAGTCAATTTATAACAATTTTTACAATTACTGATATATTTGAATTTAAATTTACCATCTTACCATTTGCTTTCTATTTTCTCTGTTCCCTTTTCTCTCCTTCCTGCCTTCTTTTGGATTATTTTATTATTCCATTACTTTCCTACTGATATATTCTTTGAAGGATATATATCACTATAAACATTTTGTAAGTGTTCTAATAAGTGATCTATTTTATTTTCTTTCTGACAGATTGAAATGATAAATGAGGCCTATTTTTGCATTAGCAGGCATGATTTTTTATAGCAAGCTTCCTACACAGCAGGACAATACACCCTGATACCACTATTTACACTACCTACAAAGAGAATTTAGTTAGAAGGACAGAATATCCAGGAAAATTATTGAATACTGAACATAATCATAATCTTTCAGTACTTAATGCAAAATTTTTATTTGGCCCAAATCTCAAAACTGTATTTCCAACTTGTTTCTTAAGTTTCACATTGGTGTTTATTTATTATACATTTTTTTCCTAAAAATATTTTCAATTGTCTTTTTTTGGAAAATATTTTTGTTGGGTGTACAACCTACATTGATGATTATTTTCTCTCAGCCTATCGAAGATATGATTCCATTGCCTTCTCACTTATATTGTTGCTGTTGAAATGACATTCATCATTGATATTCCTGTTTTGGTGATTTGTCTCTTTTCTTTGCCTGCTTCTAAGATGTCCTCTTTTTCCTTAGATGGTCTGTGGGTTCACTTCAATAGCTCTAATGAGGATTTTTTTCCTTTGGATTCATTTTGGCTTCCTGGACCTGAGGATTTCCTCCCAGCAGTAAGTTCCTTAACATTGCCTTTTCCTCTATTATCTCCAATAGAAGCACTAATTACTTTATTTTTTTAAAAGATTTTACTTATTTATTTGACAGAGAGAGGGAGAGAGAGCATAAGCAGGGGGATAACAGGCAGAGGGACAGGGAGAAGCAGACTCCCTATTGAGCAGGGACCCTGACGCAGGGCCTGATCTCAAGACCCCAGGATCATGACCTCAGCCAAACGCAGATGGCTCAACTGACTGAGCCACCCAGGTGCCTCAGCACCAATTACTTTAAACTTCTCACTCAATCCATGTCTTTGGCTTTTTTCTTTCTTTAATTTTAATTGTAACATAGTTAAAATACAGTGTTGTTAGTTTCAGGTTACAATATAATGATTCAACAATTCTGTACATTGCACAGTGCTCATCAGGATAACTGTACTCTTTTTTTTTTTAAGAAAAGATTTTATTTATTTATTCATGAGAGAGAGAGAGGGAGAGGGAGAGAGAGAGAGAGAGAGAGAGAGGCAGAAACACAGGCAGAGGGAAGAGCAGGCTCCAAGCAGGGAGCCTGATGTGGGACTTGATCCCGGGTCTCCAGGATCAGGCCCTGGGCTGAAGGCGGCACTAAACCGCTGAACCACCCGGGCAGCCCTGTACTCTTTTTAAAAAAGTTTTTATTTAGGGATGCCTGCGTGGCTCAATTGGTGAGCATCTGCCTTTGGCTCAGGTCATGATCTCAGGGTCCTTGATCAAGCCCCGCATTGGGCTTCCTACTCAGTGGAGAGTCTGCTTCTCCCTTCCCTCTGCTGCTCCCCCTGCTTGTGTTTTCTCTCTCTGTCAAATAAATAATAAAATCTAGGGATCTCTGGGTGGCTCAGCAGTTAAGTGTCTGCCTTCTGCCCAGGGCATGATCCCGGAGTCCCGGGATCGACCCACATCAGGCTCCCTGCATGGAGCCTGCTTCTATCTCTGCTTATGTCTCTGCATCTCTCTCTCTGTGTCTCTCTTGAATAAATAAATAAAATCTTTAAAAAAATTTAAAAATCTAAAAAATAAAACAAATATTTTATTTATTTCAGAGAGAAGGCGGGGAGAGAGAGAGAGAGTGTGTGTGTGAGTGAGCAGGGGGAGGAAAAGTGGGAGAGGGAGAGGGAGAATCCCAAGTAGACTCTAAGCACAGAGTCCAACTCGGGGCTCAATCCCATGACCCTGAGATCATGAGCTGGAATCAAGAGTTGGGACACTCAACTGACTGAACTACCCAGGCGCCCCAAAATAGCTATTCTTAATCCCCACCGCCTATATCATTCATCCCTTTACCTATCTCCCCTCTGGTTATAATCTGTCCTTTATAGTTAAGAAACTGTTTTTTTGGTTTGTCTCTTTTTTTTCCCTTTTGTTCATTTGTTGTGTTTCTTAAATTCCACATATGAGTGAAATCATATGGTATTTGTCTTTCTCTGACTGACTTCTTTTGCTTAGCACTATACTCTCCAGATCCATCCATGTTATACTCTAGATCCATCTATGCTGTTGCAAGTGGCAAGATTTCATTCATTTTATGGCTGAGTAATATTCCATTGTGTGTATCTTCTTTATTCATTCATCAATTGGACTGCTTTCATAATTTGGTTAATGTAAATAATACTGCTATAAACATAGGGATGCATATATTCTTTTGAATTAGTGTTTTCATATTCTTTGGGTAAATACCCAGTTGTGTGACTAATGGATCTATAGGGTAGCTCTATTTTTAACTTTTTTTTTTTTTTAAGATTTTATTTATTTATTCATAAGAGACAGAGAGAGGCAGAGACACAGGCAGAGGGAGAAGCAGGCTCCATGCAGGGAGCCTGATGTGGGACTCAATCCCGGGACTCCAGGATCACGCCGTGGGCCGAAGGCAGGTGCTAAACCGCTGAGCCATCCAGGGATCCCTTATTTTTAACTTTTTGAGGAACCCCTCCATACTGTTTTCCAGAGTGGCTGCACCAGTTTGTATTCCCACCAACACTGTATGACAGTTCCTTTTTCTCCACAATCTCATCAACACCTGCTGTTTCTTGTGTTTTTGACTTTAGCCATTCTGACAGGGGTGAGGTGATATCTCATTGTGGTTTTGATTTGCATTTTCCTGATGATGAGTGATGTTGAGCATCTTTTCATGTGTCTGATGGACAAGTATTTGTAAATTTAAACTGTCATTTAAAATAAGATATCCATAGTTCTTCAGGATCAGAGAGGTTGAAACTAATAATAACATTAAGATAACTTTCTAAAATATATACAAGGCTTGCAATATACAAAGTACTTTCACAGTATTATTCTTCTCAGTCAAACTGGGAATTGATGAATGCAAAGGAAACAACTTACCTGGAGATCAAAATGATTAAACTTGTGGACGGCAGAAATGTAGTTAAAAAAAAAAAAAAAAAGCATGGAATAGGACTTAACTGACATAGGAAACAGTGAGAGATGACAATAGAAGAAAATACATTCATTTACATTCTCTAAGAAATATCTCTTGAAAATATTCTAATTAGCATAAGAAAATCCTGCCTACACTTAGGGCAACAAATTACAGCATGCAGCCCAAACAGTCCCCACCCATTCACTTATTTACTGTCTATGACTGCTTCTGTGGCAAAGTAGTGCAATGAGACCATATGGTCTGCAAAACTGAAAATGTGTACCATATGGCCCTTTAAAGAGAAAGTTTGTGGACACCTGCCCTACAAGCAGGCTTTCATCTCTACTATTTGTCTGGGCAAATCCTATTTTTATTTCAAGTTATCTTCAGGCATGGTAGAAAAGATGCAAATGGGGGTAGAAAAACAAGAAAAAAAATCATAAAGGGGACAAAAACTTTGACCTTTATCCTTTCGCTCTAACCTAGGCACTGTTCACTGATACAATTATACTTCTGAGAATGCCAAGGAGATGCTTGCTCATGCTGCTAAAAAGTGTCCCTTAAACACACATATCCCTGGAGATCTTGCTCCTAATTTTTTGATATTTTTCTCTCTCTGGGCTATGGGGACAAACAGCCTATTCAGACAAAATGGGAGAAAAGAAAGTGTTTTTTTGGGGCCCACTAAGAGACTTACCTCCGGCAGAGTGAATACATCCTATTGGAGGCAGTGATTCGAAAATACTCTGGTTTTGAGCGAGAAGAGCTGCCACTTATGGTTCCCAGACCTAAACGCTGATAGTCTCTGAAACAAGCTTTTTCCACTAACTGTTCCATTGTAGACTTCTCTGAGGCCTTCAGAGTGGTACTTGTAGGGAGTTCACTATCATCTGAAACTGTGAAGGCAGAAACAGATTTTGAAAAAATGATATAGCTTAGAAGATTAGAAGCTTCCTTTTGTAGAGGATTCTTAAACCAAGAGAGGTTTATATTAGGGCTCCAGGCACTTTGTGTATCACAAATTAAGTCCTGCTAATTCTTTGAAGAATCATTATGTTCAAACATATATTAAAACAGTAATGGACAGTCAGGAAAGAAAATTCAGGAGCTCAAAATGTCAGGGAAATTAACTCAAAATGCCAGAGAAGGGGTATGTCTGGCTGGTGCAGTGGGAAGAGCATGTGACTCCTGATCTCGGGGTTGTGAGTTTGAGTCCCACATTGGATGTAGACACTACTTAAATAAAAAAATTAACAAAGTTTAAAAAAAAATGCCAGGGAAATTAACTCAAAATTTCTAAAAATAGTAAAATTTTGAATTCATTAGCCACATTTTTCTGTTTTAATCAGGCTTGCTTTTTTTTTTTTTTTAAAGATTTTATTTATTCAGAGAGAGAGAGAGAGAGAGAGAGGCAGAGCCACAGGCAGAGGGAGAAGCAGGCTCCATGCAGGGAGCCCGATGTGGGACTCGATTCCGGGTCTCTAGGATCACACCCTGGGCTGCAGGCAGCGCTAAACCACTGCGCTACTGGGGCTGCCCTCAGGCTTGCTTATTAATGCCAAAGTATAGTGATTTCTATTTAGAACTCTATAAAATAAACATTTAAATCTTATCAGAGGCTAACCCATCAGTAAAATTTATCTTTAGTATGATCACTACACAAACTTCATTACCCAAGTTTCATTTAACTTTTCAGAACATATTCATTCATTCATTCATTCATTCATTCATTCGAGACACAAAGAGAGAAGCAGAGACATAGGCAGAGGGACAGGCAGGCTCCCTCCAGTGAGCCTGATGCAGGGCTCAATCCCAGAACACTGGGATCATGCCCTCAGCCAAAAGCTGATACTCAACCACTGAGCCACCCAGGTGTCCCAGAACACAGACTTTTATTAGAAATTTCTAGATTAAGGAGAAGTCCACTTGTGGGAATAGACCTTTCTTAGAGAGGTATCAAGAGGTTATACTTTTTTTTGGAAAATATTTTTGTCAGAGGATGTGGTATACATGGGAAACTCCCTCATAATTTTGCAATCACAGGTTGCAGAATCGCTTAAGATTTTAGATGTGGAGGGATTTACCCAATAATCAAGCATTTTAGGGAGGATTTAAGAAAAACCCCCAACATTCCTAATTGGTACTGCATGTTCTAACAACAAAAAAAAAATTTCCATGCTAAAAACTGTCCTAATTTACTTTCTTACTTATTTCTACAGTGAGAGAAGTCACATTATGGTTTCAGAATTTTTGGATATATATTCAAAGTTCTAATGTCAAAGGGAATGATATGGCTCTCTTGCATTTAAAGAAAAAAAAAATCCTAACAGCTTATCCCTACAAATACAAGACTTTGTGTTTTAATTTATTTTTTAAAATTTTAATTCAATTTGCCAACATAAGACTTTGTGTTTTAGTTTGTGAACTTCACAATGCAAATATATTATCAGGTATCGGTTTTGTGTTGGCTTTTTATTTTCAGAGGAGCAAAAAGCATCATATAATTGGTCTTTTGGTGGAATAAATATCATAGAATAATAGTTTTTCTTCTGTGTAATCATAAAAACTTCAAATTAGAAGAATCAATACTGATGGCTAATTTTTTTACGGCTTTCCATGTGACTGTAAGGAGGCCAGGGTTCCAACAAATGGGTCACTCCAGTAATGCAATGGTGGGTCTTTTCATCGCTCTCAGAGTATGTAGATACACACACTGAAATGGGGACTTTTGACCAGTGATCTCTCTAAACATGAAGTTTCTTTCTTCAAAATGTCTTTATTGTTATTAGTAGAAGTAATAGTGGTATAGTCACAGGTGATTGGCTCTAAGATCCTGAAAAGAGAAAGGGTGGAAAGACATCCTGCCTCCTATTAGAGATCAGATTCTCCCTAGTGTTAGTTTTATAAACATACTCCACAGTGGGTTAAGGAACAGAAAACAGTCAATAAGACGTTTTGCAATTGGTTTCCTAACTCTGTTTTCCCAACTGAGAGGTACCTCAGCTTCTCAGATTCTGTCCTTTTAAATATTTACAAGGCTTTTTTTTTCTTACCATCTAAGAATCTCTTCATCTTTGGTCCTTCATTTTGATTAAGTGTACCCACAGTGTTCTTATCTCAAACCCAAATCTTTAATTTTGAATATCCAATGTCCTTGTTTTCTTATTCTTATTGCATAATAATAAGGTACAGGGGATTACTTTATATCTAAATTTCCCATGCACTGGGGTTTCTTTCTTTCTCCCTTTGATGAGACCCATGTAACAATGGCCAACCAGGTCTGTGGATTTAGTAAAAGAGAAGTATAATTTAGCAAAATCTTATCTGAACAATGGAATATTGAGAAAATAACTGAAAAGCTGGTAAGTGCCTCCAATCTTCTTATGAGATCTAGTTCTTGTAAGTCAAAGTTTAAGGGCAACTACATCTGAGTCTCTTATTCTTACTCACATAAGAAAGAATAAAACTGATTCATAAAGGAGAAAGGAGTTCTCACATACCTGATATGTCATCTTCTTCATTCCATCCAGGACGATTCACTCTCTCTTCCACAATTGTCCCTGTCCTCCTCTTCAATAAATATTGCCGCCCAATTGTCATTTTCCCTGCCCTTTTGGCACCTTTCACAATTGTTTTTGAGAAGGTGCTATAAGTCATAAAATCAAAGAGACAATCAATTTAATATGAGGACACCATTTACATTTTTTGATACCTACATAGCTCAACTCGTTTCTTCTCCATACCTACAGCTACTACTAGGATTGTCCAGACCTTTAGTAAGCCTTTCTTTCTTTAGATAATTTTTTATATGGCAATAGACTAATTTCCTATAAAATGTTGTTGTCATCATTACAGTTGTAGGCAAGAACGTAGAGTGGCACACAAGCCACTTAGCTCAAATCTAAACTCAGTTTGGCTTTTTGGTCAAACACGCACCTAACACACTCTGGTTATCTATGCCACTGCCTCCACCAGTTCCCACAAACTATGCTGGCAGAAGACTTACCGCATCGAAGCCAATCTGCCCCCTTCTCTATTAATTCAAACTCTTTTTACTAACTCATAGGCTTTCCATTGAGATCATAGGACAGTTATAGTTAGGCACCATGTTTAAGTGTGTATGTGTGGTGTCCTTTCTTCTGACACTGTAAACCTTTACATAGCCAAGAAAATTCTAAGGTGTTTTAAATCTTAAAATTGCTATATCTCTTTTGCAGCTGGATAGATTAAGCTTGATACAAAAAGGTTGATTTTATATGTGTGTGTGTGTATGTATGTTGGTATTTCTTCCCATAGTCCATAGATTCTAAACATAAAACACCATACAAAGCTTTGTATCTTCCACAGAGAGTTGGAATAATAGATGTAACAGGCTCCTCTGTGACTCCACAAAGCTATGACAAGATACTTAGCTCACTGCTGTAAATACCTAGGAAGCTGCTCATGTCTTAGTGTATCATTTCTGGATCTGCACGGTCCCTTTCACTTACCAGGTAACAGTGATACAGGTGGTCAGCTCTGTAATTTAGTAATCACACACTGTCTGGAACCTCAACTCTTCTATAATCTCCGGCCTACCCCACTTTTAGGCAAAGGAAAGGGCTTTTCTCCAACATCTGCAGAGTACTCCCTAATAGGTAATTTGTACTGGCAGATGCCCAAATTCTAAGTGATTAATGATGAGTGAACTGAACTTTTGGCCCCTATATTTTATCACTAATTGAAGATAAATTTTAAGCAATTGTTATTTTGTAATAACCAAGATATAAAAGTTTCAACATAAATTACTAAAAATTTTCATCAGAAAATAAGGGGTCCTACAAAGAAATATAACAACTAAATGCAATGCCTTATCCCGGACTGGATCCTGTACTAGGCAGAAAAAAAAAGTACCTATAAATGATCATCAGCAAAATTTGAATAAGGACTCTGAGTTAGATAAAAATTTTATACCAATTAAATTTCCTGGTTATAAACCATGGTTTCTTCTTAGAAAATATATATTGATACATCTGAGGATAAAGGGGCACTATGTATATAACTCAAATGGTTTAGAAAAAATATATATGAGAGAATGATAAAGAAAATGGAGCAAAACATAAATAATTGGTGAATCTGGGTAAATGGTATACAGGAATTCTTTGTGTTATGTTGTAACTTTTTTGTAAATTTGAAATTGTACCAAAACAAAAAGTTACAGAAAAAGAAAAAATAAAGGGTACCATCTCTAGGTCAAGGCAAAACTGTCTGCTAAGCCTGGATATCAAAGAAAACTTTGAAGGGCTTGCTCAAAGGCAGTTAGCAAGGGATCAATATGGGACAAAGGGGGGAAAGAATTTCACATCTAAGAACAGATCATGAGTAATGGACATATTGGTTAAAACCTCTTGTAGCATTTATTTTTTGAAGCCTGTGCCATATATCAGTGCTGCTGTTGCATAACTTTCTGAGTTTGGTCCAACAGGCTTGACAGAATGGCAGACAAAAAGAACATTCATGTATGCAATGACACGAAGGATGGGTCACTTCCCCTGACCAGGAGCTATGAAAAGGCTGACATGAAGAAATCTGTCTTCTTACCGGAAGGAGGTGTTCTTTTCCTTCTGTTTGGGTAAAATTATTTGTGGGGTAGTCTGTCCAGCAGCAAAAGCAAAGGTGGTGAAAATGGACTGAGGATAACGGAACTTCATTAGCTGCTTCTTAAAGATCTCTACTACTTCTGGACTCACTTCTTCATCAAATGCTACTTTAATCAACTAGAAACAAAAGAGAAAAATACATCAGAAGGATTAAGGATTTCCAGATAACTTATCCCCAAGTGACTGAAGGAACAGAAAATAATATTAAATGGCAGAAGTCCAGAGGTTGAGGGGACCTTAGATATAGTGTAATATAATTTTTTTATTAAAAAAAAAAGGCCCAGAAAGGCTCATTTGTTATAGATGGTTTTCTGGCAAGGAAAATCATGTATCTTAGAGCTGAGTTTCTTTAAGACTTTCTTTAAGACTATCTGTTCTATGATGGGATTGAGAAATTAACTTACAGTGGCTGAAGTAGGAAACATGTCCTCCTTTTTTTCAACTATTGGTTCTAGGTGAGGATTTGGCCTAAGGAAGCCTTTTCTTACCCAGAGATACAATATACCTAGTAAGAAAAAGTGTTTGACTAGAATCCTAACCAATATAGTCAGGTCATATTCCAGTTTAGAGTCCTTTGGCAGGTGGAACAGAAATCCCAAGGATGTGCCTGCTCCCAGGTGATGGGAGAATGTCTGGAGCTTAGAGATCATAATTCACACAATGAGTACAGGGAGGTCCTAGCTTCCTGGCTGGAAGGAATGTGGTTAAGAACTGGCACCCTCAGAAATCTGCAAAGTCAGAGACAAGGCATAAAAATAGGAAGAGCAAAGTATCACCTACTGAGAACTGTAAAAAGGAAAAACTAAGAAAAGATCACTCTTCCAGTGTCTTTTGTACCAGTGTTTTGTATCAGTAATTCCACAAGTTCTGACACATTCAAAGCCCCCTAGAAAAACCTCTGCCTAATTAGAGGTTTATTTAGTTAGTACCAATAGTACTTTAGCCCTGACTATAATTCTAAGACTTTTATCTCTTCCACAAGAAGGGCGATAGGGCATTTCCTTCTGAAACAGGTGCCAAGAGAATTGCTTTCTATTTAAAGCCTTTATTAAACACAAAGATAAGACTTGGCACAGAAAACAAGTCAACTGTATGTATCTGAATTTCTAGGATCACTTAATATTGACAGATAATCTGTTGGTACTCAGTTGGCCAAAGGGTTCAGGAAGTGAGGGATTAAATAAAATGATTCAGGGGTTTACTCAGTTGAAGATTACCCTCTCAGACCCTCTGATCCTCCTCATCCTCGAACTTCTGACCCCATTACCACAGAAAGTGGCCACATCATTTGTAGAAAACTTTTAAATAGTAGAGGAATGGTTAATACCTGAAAAGATGCTGATGTAATCTGCAGTCCTTCTTGCATGTTCTGCTGAAGCTGGTTCTGCATTGTAATCTTTTTCTCCTTGGTGATAGAGGCAATAGGAAAACTCCGCACAACTGTCTGCTCACCAACTACAGGAAAGCAGGACACAGACTCAGCAACAGTACTTTACAGCTTTATTTATAGAGTTTCTGCTTCTCATTTTATCAGCCTCTGCTAAAGAAATGTATCTGGAGAGGACAATGCCCAGGAATGCAGTGAGAGAAAATGCCTGATTCTAGAATCACAATCACTGATTTTATTGCATGACAATTCACTCCTGAGATACAATCCTTTCTAGGAGTGAATGAACAGTCTACCTGCTTTCATTCTTTCTATTTCCCCAACCTGCTCTGTGCCACATAAGATCAGCTGGTTTAAGGCAATCTTTAAGATACTTAATCTTGGGGATCCCTGGGAGGCTCAGTGGTTTAGTGTCTGCCTTTGGGCTCAGGGTGTGATCCTGGGGCCCCAGGATCGAGTTCCGCATCAAGCTCCCTGCATGAAGCCTGCTTCTCCCTCTGCCTGTGTCTCTGCCTCTCTCTCTCTGTGTCTCTCATGAATAGATAAATAAAATCTTTAATAAAAAAATAAGATTCTTAATCTTAAGGGCATCCGTGATATTTCATGTAAATATAAAGCAAAAGAGAAAAGATTTTAAAAATGTGTTTCCATACATGGTAAAAGGTGCTGTACACCATGTATTTGTGCCTTCGGAAGACACAGGACTAAACTTAGGCTGAAGAGTTTTAGGAATTTAAATATTAAAGCAAGGAAGGGAAAACACAAATAATTATCAACTACTAGAGGTTGTGAAGATGCAAGTTTAGAAAATAAGTATCACACATAAAGCCTCTCTTTGACAGTTCAAAGTTCTCCCTGGGAGAGGAGAGTCACGTGCAGAATATAACGTAATTAGCTCCTAGGTTTGAGGGAACAGGGCTTTAAATATTTCAGAAAAGGGAGATTTCTGCATGCTAGATGGCTAGAGAATGATTCCTGAAAGATGTGAGAAATGGTTAAGTGAGGTTTGAAGAGAGCATAGGTAAAGAGGGGGGAATTTCAGGAAGTGCTACAAGTAAAAGAACAGGAGCAGCAATGGGCTAGGTGCCTTGGCTGGTAAGCCAGAGAGGTGAGAACTTGAACTAGATTTATCTGAGTTCATACATATATCCACATAGCATCAGCAGAATTTCTCATTCTCTGGATCTGTCAATTCCTAACCTGGAAAATTCTGTTTATCCTCTTATGTTGAGCTTATATCCAGAGGCTAAACAAAATTAGGATGTATACAGAATTTAAGTCCTAGTATTTATTAAACAACCTATACTTATATAGCACATGTAAATTTATCAGATTTGTGTTTTTAAAAGAGATTTTTAATTTAAAATTTTAAAGGATTTTATTTATTTGAGAGAGAGAGAGAGAGAAGAGAGAGCACAAACAGGGAGAGCAGCAGAATGAGAAGTAGACTCTCCGCCTAGCAGACAGTCCAATGTAGGGCTTGATTCCACAACCTGGGATCATGACCTGAGCTGAAGGCAGACACTTAACCGATTGAGCTACCCAGGTGCCCCAAAGGAGATATTTTAAATTAGATATTTAAAAAGAAATAAAATAAAAGAAGCAAATAAGAAGGCTTTTTCTGATAAAAAGAAATTCCCTAAAATACAAAATTAACCCAAAAATTGACAGGAAAAACCGAGAACAATATAAGCCTTCACATTAAGTATGGTTTTGATTTTTTTTAAAGAAATAAATTAGAACAACATAAGTGACAAAGTATCTCAAATATTTATATCCTCAGAATGTATGTTGTGGCCATTGAACCACTCGCAAAAGAAATTGTAATTACTGGATATTTAATTTCTTTTAAAATTACATTTGCCTTCAAATACAAATATAATTTATGTATAAGGATATGACAGGAGAGGGCTAAAAAACTTTGCTCCATTTTCACGCTTTTTCAAATGAATACAACTATTCCTTTAGATTCACTTTGTTTATTGAATTTTATGAGCTTTTTGTTATTATATGGTAAGTACTCTTATGAACAAGACCATAAGCCATCTTGATTCTATCTAACCAAGGAATCACACAACTGTGAGATTTTAAAGATACTGCATTTTATACATCTGAAGTCCACTAACAAAATATGGTATATAGTTTATCTCATCAAATGTAACTGAACTGCAGACGAGGAAGGAACTTTAGTGATCATTTAGCCCAATGGTTTTCAATCCTTCCTATGGATCATAATCACTTCTGGGGCTTAAAAATGCAGATACCTGGGTCTTTCCCATTTCTAGAATCCTATTCTAGGTACTAATTCAACTGTGTGAGGGTTGGGCCCAGGTTGGTAATTTTTTTAAAGCTTTCCAGATAATTCAAACACGCAGTCAAGGTTGAGAACCACTGAATTATTGCCAATCAAGCCCAATTCCTGGGGCACTGGGATGGCTTAATTGGTTGAGCATCTGACTTCAGCTCAGATCATGATCTCAGGGTTCTGGGATCAAGCCCCACGTTGGGCTCTCTGCTCAGCTGGAAGCCTGCTTCTCTCTCTCCCTCTGCCTACAGCTCCCCCTGCTTGTGCTCTCTCTCTGTCAAAGAAGTAAATAAAATCTTAAAAAAAAAAAAAAAAAATCCCAATTCCCTAACTTTATGAAAGGGGAAACTGAAACCCAGCAAGAGGTCAGGAATTTTACTTAGGTTATCAAGATTGGTCAATAGAAATCTATATCTGAGCTCCTTATTTGGAGCCCAAAAGTTTTAGCCCAAATCTTCTATGCTTTTCCCAACAACCAGGATAGTTTAGATAGAGATTACAGTGATTTTAAAAAGATAATTTGGATTTGAGAGGGCATGCTATTTATTTCTAATATGGAAGACTGCATAGAGTAGTAGAAAATAGAAATAGAAGTTGAGGGTGGTTAGGGAATGGAAGTTGTCTGCCAAGAGGGAAATGGGGTTAGCTGAAATATGATGAGAGAAAGTGAGGTTAGTTAGTACTGTACAACCCTGCAATGGTTTGCATATCCTTCCACAAAAGGGATCATGTGTCTGGAAGACCTGAGCCTTACATTTAAATGTAGGACTTAGAAAGGTGGAACAAATCAGCAGGAGACATTGTTAGTAGCTATATACTATGAGTATCTCTAAATCACAATATACTGCCTCAAAAAATTATGTGAACCCTTGACTTATTGTTTAGAATATATCCTTGGTTCCTTAAATAAGACTCTATAATCCAAATTATCATTAGCTTTGAAAGACAAAGGATTCTAAAAAATACCTGGTGATAAAAGGCTTACTTTGAATCTGAAATGATCTACAAGTTACTGCACACAAATAGAATCAAAGCCTCAAGTAGCACATGGATATCCATATTCTGGTGGCATAATATGATCATACCTAGCTGATCATGGGGAGTTCCCCTGAATAGAATTCTATATGTGGTGAGGAACAAGGCTCCTTCTGCTGGCAGGAGCTGAGGGCCTCCAAGAAGGCCTCCAGTAGCTTCTTCTCTTCCATCAGGGTCTAGCAGGACTCGAAGACCTTCACAGATGATTTCTTCTCCTGGCAGTAGAGAAGGTCTAAGAATCTTGGGCTGACAACAGAGAAAGTATTTTAAACACAAATCTGGGGTATCCAACACTTAGACCAAAGTTATCTTTTCAGTTGCAGATCTAAAAAACCTGAGTCAGACTGCTTAGGTAGCCAAAATGAGAAAACAGATCTGGGAAGAGGCAGAAATGATGTTTTTACATCCAAATGTAAAAAGATTTTTTGCTTATTAACAGCAAAATCATTAGAAATTACTAAGATGTTTAAAATATCTTCAATAGAACATTTTGCAACCATGAAAAAAAGATCTAGATCTATACCTATTAACATAGAAAGATATCAAGAATACATTGTTAAGTGAAAGAAGCAAGCTGTAAACCAGGGTGTATATTATAATTCCCTCTTTTTGGAAAAAAGAAAGTTGTGAGAATATGGACCAAACTATTAAAGGTGGTACTATCATGGTTAAGGGTAGAGATGAGGTGGGGTTGGAAAGACCATAGAGGACTCTCACTTTGTATAATGTGTATTTCTTTAATGGTTTGATTTTATATAAAGAACACTGTTGGGCAGCCTGGGTGGCTCAGCAGTTTAGCGCCACCTTCAGCCCAGGGCGTGATCCTGGAGACCCGGGATTGAGTCCCATGTCGGGCTCCCTGCATGGAGCCTGCTTCTCCCTCTGCCTGTGTCTCTGCCCCCCCTCCCCCGTTTCTCATGAATGAATAAATAAATAAAACTTAAAAAAAAAAAAAGAACACTGTTACTTCTGTCAACTTAAAAAACAAATCCTTAGAAAAATAGATATATCTTTAAAAGGATCTGTCCTTCCTGGCCTTTACTGAAGATTAACACAATGAATAGCCAAATAATGAACATTTACACACCTTGGGAAATATATAACCACATGACACACTCCTCTGAAGATATCCGTGCCAGAAAAAAAAATTTCTCCTGAAGATCTGATATGCTTATTTTTTACTAAGCAATAAAAACTATATAAATCAGCACTATTCTTTTTGTTGGCTCAAGGAGGCTCAGAGCTAAATGTAAAGCCAAAGTTATAATGATCATCCTGTTTCAGATTTCTCATATAAATATCTTTTCTATCCATCTGGCTTCTGATTTTTCCTTTGAATTTATTTTTAATAGTTTTGTGATATAGGTAAGAGGGACCTGACCCAAGTCCATAGACTGGTGCCAGACTAGCTGCAAAATAATCATCTGGGAGGCTTGTACTTGAAAGTATGGATTCCCAAGCCAAGTCTCAGGGAACTCCAATTCAGGAGGCTGAGGTGGGGTTCAGAATTCTCAAATTTTAATAGATTTCCCAGATGCTTGTGATGTATGTCTATAACGTAAACAGATTCAGGAACCTGGTATTTTTATAGTAATTGCCTTAAGTCCTTTTTTTCTGGAAGTAGGCAGGGCATAAAATCTTGGCTTGGGTTTAGAAGTTAGAATGTTCATAATTTATGCCCTGCCTATAAAAACAGACTCAACAAGAGGCCATTATTGCTCCTTTGTTGAATCTACTATTCTCCTTCAGTATCTGTTTTATGAGGATCTACATGATAAACTCCTCTGAAAGTTAAATGTATCATTAAAACTGAAGTCTAAATCTTCCTCTGTGAGATTTCTCTTCATGTCTTTTGCCCATTTCATGATTGGCCAACACGCACATGAGAAAATGCTCTGGATCACTAGCCATCAGGGAAATACAAATCAAAACCACAATGAGATACCACCTCACACCAGTGAGAATGGGGAAAATTAATAAGGCAGGAAACAACAAATGTTGGAGAGGATGCGGAGAAAAGGGAACCCTCTTACACTGTTGGTGGGAATGTGAACTGGTGCAGCCACTCTGGAAAACTGTGTGGAGGTTCCTCAAAGAGTTAAAAATATACCTGCCCTACGACCCAGCAATTGCACTATTGGGGATTTACCCCAAAGATACAAATGCAATGAAACGCTGGGACACCTGCACCCCGATGTTTATAGCAGCAATGGCCACGATAGCCAAACTGTGGAAGGAGCCTCGGTGTCCAACGAAAGATGAATGGATAAAGAAGATGTGGTTTATGTATACAATGGAATATTACTCAGCTATTAGAAATGACAAATACCCACCATTTGCTTCAACGTGGATGGAACTGGAGGGTATTATGCTGAGTGAAGTAAGTCAGTCGGAGAAGGACAAACATTATATGTTCTCATTCATTTGGGGAATATAAATAATAGTGAAAGGGAATATAAGGGAAGGGAGAAGAAATGTGTGGGAAATATCAGAAAGGGAGACAGAACGTAAAGACTGCTAACTCTGGGAAACGAACTAGGGGTGGTAGAAGGGGAGGAGGGCGGGGGGTGGGAGTGAATGGGTGACGGGCACTGGGGGTTATTCTGTATGTTAGTAAATTGAACACCAATAAAAAATAAATTAAAAAAAACTGAAGTCTAAAAAATAAAAACAAACAAAAACAAAACAAAACAAAACAAAAAACCAGTGTCTCTGTAAATGATTAGCAGAAGGTACTTTCTGGGGGCACAACAGTCTATTGTTGCTGTTTTTAAGTAAGAGATGCTATACCCTGAAAACATGTAGTCTGAAATAATTACCTTTTGTATAGGTGGGAGTCTTCTACTCTCTCGATGTACTGCTTCTAGGGTCTCAATATGCATAGCTACAATTCCTAGGATAAGTCAGGTATTCAAAATAAAAGAGCCAACATGTAGCATATCACTCAGTGCTCATCCCATCAAGTGCCCCCCTCAGTGCCCATCACCCAGTCACCCCAACCCCCCGCTCACCTCCCTTTCCACTACCCCTTGTTTGTTTCCCAGAGTTAGGAGTCTCTCATGTTCTGTCTCTCTCACTGATATTTTCACTCAGTTTAAAGTGGCAAATTTTATGTTACATGTATCTTATCATAACTTAGAAATATTAAAAAAATAATCAGAACATAAATAAATAGCATGGCTAAGCTACATGGAAGACAAGTATTATTGGTGTTATGTTGAAAAAAATAGATCCCTAAAAACAGTTCTTACTCATTTATCTCCAATATTCTTGTTCTCCAATATCTGCAAATTGATTACCTGGTATCATGCAATGAAGGCTCTTGATATGATCCTGAGTAACTCCACTTTCTGTGCAAACCTTGTCAATAAATCGGGTAATGAATCGCACAACAGAATTGGCAATGTCATTATTTTCTGAATCTTCAAACCCACTTTCTGTATCATAGCTCTCAGCTACACTTCCTGCAATACTGAGAAAATCAAGGAAAGGAATCATGATCAGTACGCAAATAACAAATGTCTACTCTATCACAGTCAATTGTGATAAAAATTTAAATTTGCTCATATTATGATTTTCTACTTGCCTATATTTGAAAGCTACTATCGGGCATTGTCCTTTGGACCCAGATTTGTTTTTGTAAGAAATACCTCTGTCATTCTCCTAAAAAGGAACTCAGGAACCACAGAAACTAAAGCAAAAATAGACTCTTTCATTTATTATCTGATACTTGAACCTTCTAAGAAAAACCTGTTCTCTCAAGCTAATTACCACATAGAGCCAGACAAAGTAATACAGCTATCTTTGGCCTTTGACAACAGGGAGACATGTTCTCTGGTGGGCAAAGTAAAAGAACTTTTCCCTGAAAATAGCATATTTCTCCAAACGAAAGAATCAAACTGTCCTGTGAATCCCTCTCTTGCCAATATTTGTCTCTTTTGGGTGAACCACAATACTTTGTCACTCTGAAGCCATCAATCTTCTGTAGGTGATAAAAATCATGCAATAGAAGGGAATGAATATGAAACAGGATGTGAAAGTGCAATCCCTGTCCTTGCTGCTTTTCAATTCCCACTGTTCAACAAATACTCCTGCCTCCCCTGCCTTCTTTTAGACTGTTAATCATGGAAAAGACTCATTTGTCTGTTCTAACTTAGTTCTCTTTCCTCCAAATCCAACCACATTAGCTGAATCAGTTTTAAGGGAGAGCTAAACAGTGAATATGGCCTCATATCATTCTAAAGCATTAAAGAACTTGAGTGCCTTAGCCACTCACTAGACTTTCTTTTTTACTCACTAGACTTTCAATGAGCACGGTCATCTATAGTTTGAAGTGATGAAGGCTTAGGCTGTATTGTTCACATAAAATAACTCCCTGAAGGAAGAAATGAGAGACCAGTGCAGCCGACTGCATGGTGTAAAAGGCTGACTTCAAAACAACAAAAAGTTGTCTAGCGTGGAAGACTAGAAGCTCTCAGGTGTTCTTGACAAAAATGAAGTAACTGGGATAGGGAGATTGAGAGGTTGGGGTCAGAGATGTGGGCTTGTGGATGAGTTTCTAAGAGAGTATGAGGAGCATGGAAGAGGAATTGAGAATGACAGCAAAGAGAAGCTGCCTGAAAGAGCCTGAGAGGGATTTATAAAAGTTAGAAGAACTACCAGCATGTTAGAGCATCACTGAAGACCTAAAATGTTAGAATGTCATTACTGTTGGGTAAGCAGTTCATTTATTAATTCATTTAATCATGTTCAACCAAATATTTATTGGGCATGTACTACATGCAAAGAGCTGGGGGTTCGGCAATGAATGAGGTTTACAATAAGCAAATATATGAAGATAAATCAGGTTGTAGAAGATAGCATGAAAGAAAAAAAATGCAAGGTAGGAGAAAGAGTGATGGATCTACTACTTAAGACAGGGAAGTCAGGAAACCTCTCCAGGTAGATGACATTTGGGCAGAGTTTTATGAAGTGAGGGAATGATTCATGTGACTATTTCGGGGAGAGTATTCCAGATTGTGGGAACAAGTACAAAGACCCTGAGGCAGTATTATGCTCAGAGTATCTGAGGATTAGCATTAGCAGGGAGACCAGTTTTCTCAACAGAAGAATGACAGGAAATAAGGTCAGAGCAGAAGTCATCAGGAGCCAAATCCTGTTAGGCCTCATAGTCTATCGGTTTATTCTCAGTGGTACCAGAACAAGGTACCACTGGTTGGGAGCAAGGCATAGTTGAGGACATGATTATAGACAAATGCAATGACTAAGTTGAAAAAAAGGAGGGCTGAGAAACAATAACTTTGGTAAAAAGTTCATTAGTTATTTTCCAGAGTGCTTTCTGTAAATTGCTATGGCAGAAAGTAACTGAAGGGCTTATTCAGTAGTGGGTGAGACATTTGAAAAATTAGGTCATGAAAGAAATGAGACTGTGGGAGATGGTTATGAATAGTCAGATGAAGTGAATGTCTTTTAACATAGGAGAGTTGGAAAAAAAAGGAGTTAAGCAAGTCTGAAGATAAGGAAAATGCTTAAATTTTTGAAATATGCACAGCAGTATTTGCCTAAAATACTTTCTTTTGTTTGCTAAGCCAAGAACAGGAGTGTCTCTGTATGTGCACATTTTGGTACCTGTTTGTGACAATGCTGTTGCTTCCACTCTCCCAGTCACCTGGTGCTGATGTTCTTAGGAGCTTGTTTTTACTTGTATCCAATGGAACTAGCAGGTTGACCATGAGGTTCGCAAAATGAATGGCCTGACTGAAGACAGTGCTTTCCTCACGTTGCACCAACTCCTGTTGCGTTGATTTGCTCAGAGAAGGCCAAAGGCGTAGTTGTTCAGCTGCCAGGTCCATTGCAGTCTTCTCCTGATACTGGTCATCTGGAAGCTTATCCTAAAAAAATGAAGCAGAACAATGCAAATCTATGACACAAGCTTCAAAAAACATGGAATGTTTCAATTATCCATCTATTAAATACCTGTCACCAAAAAAAGAAAATATATAAATAAAACATAACAACAATAACAAGACAAAATCAAGTCTTTTTTTCCCTGCTACCTCCAGCCAGCCTTGAGTAGAACAATGTGATAAATCCAAGAAAGCAGTACCAAAGCACAGATGGATACACTTTTCACTGCTAACATTTCATTGCATTTATTTATCTCTATAGCTCCATCCTTTCAAACTGCCAGTTATAAAAAAAGGGTTGACGTGAAATACCTATAAATAAATGAATGTCCAGTAGCATGTACTAATATTCTGGTATGTTTCTTCTCTTCTGCTCTTTGGGAGGAGACAGAATGACCAAAGTTAGAAAAAACAGAGCTAGATTTTCTTGTAAATGTGGGAGTCAAATATTATCAGGACATAGGTACTGATAATACACACTGTTACCTAACAATGGGATTTCATTTTATCTTATTTTTTTGGGCGCCTGGGTATCTCAGTGGTTGAGCATCTGTCTTTGGCTCAGGTTGTGATCCTGGGGTCCTGGGATTGAGTCCCACGTCAGGCCTCCATAGGGAGCCTGCTTCTTCCTCTATGTCTCTGCTCCCTCTCTCTGTCTCTCATGAATAAATAAGTAAATTTTTATTTTATGTTTTTAATTTTAATTTCAGTGTAGTCAGCATACAGTGTTATATAAGTTCCAGGTATACAATATAGTGATTCAACAATTCCATGCATTACTCAGTATGCATCATGATAACTGTACATTTTTTAAAAGACTTTATTCATTTATTCATGAGAGACACAGAGAGAGAGACAGAGAGAGGCAGAGACACAGGCAGAGGGAGAAGCAGGCTCCATGCAGGGAGCCCGATGCGGGACTCGATCCCGAGATTCCAGGATCACGCCCTGGGCCAAAGGCAGGCACTCAACCGCTGAGCCATCCAGGGATCCCCTGATAACTGTACTTTTAATCCTCATCACCTATTTTACTTATTCCCCTACTCACCTCCCCTCTGGTAAGCACTATGTTGTTCTTTATAATTAAGAGCACATTTCTCAGGAATTTTTTTTTTCCTTATGCTTGTTTGTTTCTTAAATTCCACCAGGTCTGCCCGATTTCATTATTTTTTTTTTTATGGCTGAGTAATATTCCAGGTGTGCTTTTGTGTGTGTGTGTGTGTATGTGTGTATGCCCCACCCCTTCAATCAATGGATACTTGGGCTGCAGTCATAATTTGGCTATTGTAAATAATGCTGCTATAAACATAGGGGTGCATGTATCCCCTTGACTTAGTCTTTTTGTATTCTTTGGGTAAATACCCACTAGTGTGACTGCTAGGTCCTAGGATAGTTCTGCTTTCAACTTTTTGAGGAACCTCCATACTGTCTTCCATAGTGGCTGCACCAGTTTGCATTCTCACCAACAGTGCACAGGGTTCCCTTTTCTCCACATCCTTGCCAATACTTGTTGTTTCTTGTGTTGTTGATTTAGGCATTCTGACAGGTTTGAGGTGATATCTCACTGTAGTCTTGATTTACATTTCCCTGATGGTAAGTGATGATGAACATCTTTTCATGTGTCTCTCGGCATCTGTAGGTCTTCTTTGGAGAAATGTCTGTTCTATATCCTGCCCATTTACTAATGGGACTATTTGTTTTTTGAGTGTTGAGTTTTATAAGTTCATTATATATTTTGGATAGTAACCCTTTATCAGATCTGTCATTTGCAAATATCTTCTCCCATTCAGTACGTTGTCTTATAGTTTTGTTGATTATTTCCTTTGTGGTGTGTAAGCTTTTTATTTTGATGAAATCCTGATTGTTTAACTTTGCTTTTGTCTACCTTGCCTCAGGGAACCTTTCTTAAAAGAAGTTGCTATGGCTGATGTCAAAAAAATTACTACCTGTGCTTTCTTCTAGGATTTTTGTAGTTTCAGGTCTCACATTTAGGTCTTTATTCCATTTGGAGTTTACTTTGTGTATGGTGAAAGACAGTGGTTCAGTTTCATTCTTTTGGATGTTGCTGTCCAGTTTCCCCAATGCCATTCATTGAAGGTTAATTTTTTCCCATTGGATATTCTTTCTTCTTTTGTTGAAGATTCACATATAGTTGTGGGTGCATTTTTGGATTTTCTATTCTGTTCTACTGATCTAAGTGTCTATTTTTGTGCCAGTATCATATGTTTTGATTAATATAGTTTTGTAATATTACTTGAAATCTGGAATTGTGACACCTCTAGCTTTGCTTTGCTTTTTCAAAATTGGTTTGGCTGTTCAGGGTCTTTTGTGGTTCCATATACATTATAGGATTGTTTATTCTGGTTCTGTGAAAAATGCTATTGGTATTTTGACAGGAATTACATTTAATGTGTAGATTGCTTTGGGTAGTATAGACATTTTAATAATATTTGTTCTTCCAATCCATGAGCATACAATGTTTTCTCATTTCTTTTTTTTTTAAGATTTATTTATTTATTTGAGAGAGAGAGGCAGAGACACAGGCAGAGGGAGAAGCAGGCTCCATGCCAGGAGCCTGCCACGGGACTCGATCCCGGGACTCCAGGATTGCGCCCTGGGCCAAAGGCAGGCGCTAAACCGCTGAGCCACCCAGGGATCCCCTGATTTCTCATTTCTTTTCATTATCTTCAAGTTCTTTCATCAGTGTTTTATAGTTTTCAGAGTACAGGTTAGGTTTATTCCTAGGTATCTTATTATTTTTGGTGCAACTATAAATGGGATTGTTTTCTTAATTTTTCTTTCTGTTGCTTCATAATCGGTGTGTAGGAATATGACCGATTTCTGAACGGTGTTTTTTTTAGTCTGTGACTTTACTGAATTTGTGTATCAGTTCTAGCAGTTTTTTGATGGAATCTTTTGGGTTTTCTATATAGAGTATCATGTTATCTGCAAATAGTTTTACTTCCTTATCAGTTTGGATGCCTTTTCTTTTTGTTGTCTGATTACTGTGGCTAGGACTTCCAGTACTATGTTAAATAAAAGTGTTGAGAATGGACATCCTGTCTTGTTCTTGACCTTACAGGAAAGCTCTCAGTTTTTTTCACCATTGAATATGATGCTTGCCATCGTTTTTCATATATGGCCTTTATAATGTTGAGGTATGTTCCCTCTAAACCTGGGGCTTTTATCATGAATGGACGTTGTTGTACTTTGTCCAAATGCTTTTTTTCCATCTATTGAAATAATCTATGGTTTCTTAACCTTTCGGTTAGTGATGTGATACATCATGATAATTGATTTGCAAATACTGAACTACCCTTATAACTCAGGAATAAATTTTACTTGATCCTGGTAAATGACTTTTTTAATGTATTGTTGGATTTGGTTTGCTACATTTTTGTTGAGGATTTCTGCATCTACATTCATGAGACATACTGGCCTCTAGTTCTCTTTTTTAGTGACATATTTATTTGGT
This sequence comes from Canis lupus dingo, assembly GCF_003254725.2. Classification (NCBI taxonomy): domain Eukaryota; kingdom Metazoa; phylum Chordata; class Mammalia; order Carnivora; family Canidae; genus Canis; species Canis lupus. The sequence continues at coordinate 33,594,241 of NC_064263.1, forward strand.
TTTGGTATCAGGGCAATGCTGGCCTCATAGAATGAACTTGGAAGTTATCATTCCTTTTCTGTTTTTGAGAATAGTTTGAGAAGAATAGATTTTATTTATTTTTTATTTTTAAAGATTTTATTTATTTATTCATGAGAGAGACAGAGAGAGAGGCAGAGACATAGGCAGAGGGAGGAGCAGGCTCCATGCAGAGAGCCCGATGTGGGACTTGATCCCAGGATTCCAGGATCACTCTTTGGGCCAAAGGCTTAACGCTTAACCGCTGAGCCACCCAGGATTCCCGAGAAGAATAGATTTACCTCTTCTTTAAATGTTTGACAGAATTTTCCTGTGAAGCCATCTGGTCCAGAACTTTTGTTTGTTTGTTGATTACTGATTTAATTTTATTGCTGGTAATCAGTCTGTTCAAATTTTCTATTTCTTCCTGTTTCAGTTTCAGTGAGTTATATGTTTCTAAGAATTTATCCATTTCTTCTAGGTTGTCCAATTTTTTGGCATAGAGTTTTTCATAACAATCTCTTATAACTGTTTGTAATTCTGTGTTGTTATTTCTCCTGTCTCATTTGTAATTTTATCTATTTGGGTTCTATTTCTTTTTTTCTTGATAAGTTTGGCTGGAAGTTTATCAATTTTACTGATTTTTTTTTCAGAGAAGCAGCTCCTGGTTTCATTGATCTGCTCTATTGTTTTTTTAGTTTCTATATTATTTATGTCTGCTCTAATCTTTATTGTTCCCTTCCTTCTGTTGGTTTTAGGTTTTGTTTGTTGTTCTTTTTTTAGCTTCTTTAGGTGTAAGGTTAGGTTTTTATTTGAGATTTTTCTTGCTTCTTGAAGTAGGCCTGTATTGCTGTAAACTTCCAGTCTTAGAACTGCTTTTGCTGTGTCTCAAAAATTTTGAACTATTGTGTTTTCATTTTCATTTGTTTCCATGTACTTTTTAATTTGTTTTATTTCCTGGTTGACCCATTCATTGTTTAGTAGCATGTTATTTTACTTCCATGTATTTGTGGTCTTTCTAGATTTTTTAATTTGACTTCTAGTTTCATAGTGCTGTGGTCAGAAAAGATGGATACTATGACTTCCTTGTTTTTGAATTTGAGGCTTGTTTTGTGGCCTAATATGTGATTTATTCTGGAGAATGTTTCATGTACACTTGAAAAGAATATGTATTTTGCTGTTTTAAAATGAAACGTTCTGAATATGTGTTAAATCCATTTGGTTCAGTGTATCATTCAAAGCTATTGTTTCCTTGTTAATTTTCTGTTTGGGTGACCTGTCCATTGATGTAAGTGGGGTGTTAAAGTCCTCTACTATTATTGAATTATTATCAATTAGTTCCTTCATGTTTGTTAACAACTATTTTATGTATTTGGGTGCTCCCATGTTGGGTGCATAAATATCTTCTTTGTGGATTTTCCCCTTTATTATTATATAGTGTCCTTCTTTGGCTCTTGTTACAGTCTTTGTTTTAAAGTCCAGTTTGTCTGAAATAAGTACTGCTACTCTTTTGACATCCATCTACATGATAAATGTTTCTCCATCCCCTCACTTTCAATCTGCAGGTGTCTTTAGATCCAAGATGAGTCTCTTGTCAGCAGCATATATATGGGTCTTGTTTTTTTTAATCTATTCTGTCATCCTCTGTCTTTTGATTAGAGCATTTAGTCGATTTACATTCAAAAATATTATTGATAGATAGCTCTTTATTGCCATTTTATTATTGGTTTTATTGTTTCTTAAGGTTTTCTCTGATCTTTCTTGTCTTTCTTCCGTGTTTGCTGATTTTCTTTAGTGATATATTTGGATTTCTTTCCCTTTATCCTTTGCATATTTATTAGTGGTTTTTGATTTGTAGTTACCATTAGGTTTGTACATACCCTCTTCTGCACATAGCAGTCTACATTAAGTTGATGGCCATTCAAGTTTGAACCCATTCTTTGCTCCTGTCATCCTCTCCATGTTTTAGGTATATGGTGTCATATTTTACATCCTTTTATTTTGTGAGCTCCTTGAACTTTTTTAATAGAAATATTCATTTTAACTGCTTTTGTGATACCTACTTTCATACTGTAATTTTTATCTTTCTCCTCCACTCACAGAGTTCCCTTTAGTATTTCTTGTAGGGCTGATTTAGTGGTCATGTACTCCTTTAATTACTGTTTGTGAATCTCTTGATTTCTCCTTCTATTTTGAATGTTAGCCTTGCTGGATAGAGTATTCTTGGCTGCAGACTTTTTTTTTTTTTTTTTTTTTTTACCACTCAGCACCTTAAATATATCATGCCACTTGTATTTGGCTTGGAAAGTTTCTGCTGAAAAATCAGCTGATGAAACCTCCTTATAAGGTTTCCTTTGTGTGTAACTGTCCTTAATATTTTTTCTTTATCTCTATATTTTGCCATTTTAATGATGAGATGTCTTGGTGTGGATCTGCTTATGTGAATTTTTTTTGGGATCCCCTTGCCTTCTGGATCTGGATATCTGTTTCTTTCCCCAGATTAGGTAAGTTTCCAGCCATTGTTTCTTCAAGTAAATTTTTTGCCCCCTTTTCTCTCTTTCTGGGACTTCTATAATATATATGTTACAATGTTTGATAGAGTCACAGAGTTCCTTAAGTCTATTGTTAATTTGCATGATTCTTTTTTCTCTCTTTTGTTGATCCTGATTACTTTCCTGATCCTAGTCTCCTAGGTCTTTAATTCATTTCTCTGCTTCTTCCATTCTGCTATTCATTCCATCAAGTGCATTTTTCATTGAATTTACTGAGCCCTTTGTCTATACTATGTTATTGCCTTTAGAGCTCTGTGTTAATGGTCTGTCTCATGGATGTTTTCCACTCTTTCCTCAAGTCTAGGAAGTCTAGTGATCCTTATGATCACTGATTAAATTCTGCACCAGGCACGTTACTTATATCTGTTTCATTTAGATCTCTGGCTGTGGCCTTGTCCTATTCTTTCATTAGGGACAAATTCCTCTGTTTTCTCATTTTATTTAAGTCTCTGTTGCCTATTTCTCCTGTTCTTGAGGATAATGGCTTCATGAAGAAGTCCTATTGTATAGTGTCTCCTATTTCCTTGGGCCTGGTGCTTCTATATGTGTCTCCAACATGTCCTGGTGTGGTCTGCTGTTGTGTCCTGGCTGCTTTATCCTTCAGGTCAGTCATCTGCAGAGGCTCTCTTTGCCTGTTGTAGGCAGTGTTTGGTTCCTGGCCCAAATGTGGCATGCTGTAATTAGGTATGCTCTGGTCTGCTTGTGAAATGAGACCTATTGCCACTGCCATTTGAACTGAGGCCTTACAAAACTCCTGGGTGTGGAGGGGTGCCTGGGTTAAGCACCCGCCTCTTGGTTTCAGCTTAGGTCATGATCTTGTGGCTTGTACGATCAAGCCCTACATATGGCTCTGTGCTCAGCGGGGAGTCTTCTTGGGATTCTCTCCCTCTGCCCTTCTCCCCACTTATGCCCATGCTCTATCTCAAATAAATAAATAAAGCTTAAAAAAAAACAAACACGGGGTGCCTGGGTGGCTCAGGCAGTTAAGTGTCTCCTTCAGTTCAGGTTATGATCTCAGGGTCCTAGGATCAAGCCCCGCATCAGGTTCCCCATTCAGCGGGGAGGCCTGCTTCTCTCCCTCTCTTCCCTCCTGCTTTCTCTTGCTATCTCTCTTTCTCAAATAAATAAAATCTTTTAAACAAATTATTAAAAACAAAAACAACCAACAAAACTCCCAGGTGGGGAGATGTAGTATTAGCAGGGATTTGGTCCAGTCTTCTAGGGGAGGGGATCTGCTATGTTGGGACTGAGAAGGGTGGTTCCACTTAGTGCAGGGGGCTTGGCATAAGCAAATTATGAAGTGAGTGTTGGTGCTGTGCTAGTTCCTGCAGTTCCATGTTTATGCTGAGGAGAGATAAATGGCACCTGCTAGCTCCTTTGTTACTGGAGGGGTCTCTCTGAATGTTGCCTTTCTGGAACATGCTCTGAGATGAACAACTAACCTCCCCACTGTCTGTCTCAGGTATTCTTCAGACTACTGTTTCCATGCTGTTATGTCCTTGGGTTGTTTGATCTGCTTTTTTTCCAAGAGCAGCCTGAATGTCCTCTGGGAATTCCTTGAGCCAAGTCTTCTGACCCTTAAAACTCCAGGTTTTAAGCTCCACTGGTTTTGAGAACTCATGAAATTTGGGCCCTCTTATTTTTTCTAAGTCAATTGCTATGGGGATTTCTTTTCCCCACGTGCTCCCCTGTGTGCTACTTTGTCTCTCACTCTTCTGTGCATCCATGGTTCTCTCCCTACTGCAGTGGCCATGATACATTTCCCTCCCAAGCTGCATCTCTACACGTTCTTTGATGTGGCTTCTTCTCTACCTTTAGTTGTGGAGTTTGTTTTGCCAGTCTTCAGATTGATTTCTGGGGTACTTAGGACAACTGGATATATTTGTGGGATGAAACAAGCCTATGATCCTCCTACTTTGCAGCCATTTTCTCAAAATTCTTTTTTTTCCATGAATCTGACAATGGGATTTTAAAGAATTTCCTAGTAGGCTAAAAAGTTGAGAAGAGCTAGTATGTATATAGTCTCACTTGTATCTAATCTAGGCATCATAGAGAGACTTCTCAGAAGAAAGGACAGAGTAGCAGTGACATATGTTTGCTCTACAAAGGCTTTTGAGTTATACCAATGTAAGCATTATAACTGCTTAAAAAACCTATCAAAAGCACCATACCACTCCAGAGATTTCAGGAACATGACCTCAAACTAACTTGCATCAGTTATAGTTACCATTTACTCAAATGCGTTTGGTGTTTGAAAGAAAAATCTGAGTTTTATATTAAATTAAACAATTCACACTAATGGTATATAATAAAAATTTGGAATATGAGATAAATGTCAGTGCTATTTTTTTTATTAAAGTTTCTGTTTTATCATACTCAAGAACAGACAAACAATATGTTTAAAATTACATGAGACATAGAAATATCTGAACACTACTATGTAGTTCCTGTTAGAAATCTAAATTAATGGGGGCACCTGGGTGGCTCAGTTGGTTAAGCCTCTGCCTTTGGCTCAGGTCATGATCCCAGAATCCTGGGATCAAGCCCCATATCAGGCTCCATGCTCAGTGGGGAGTCTGTTTCTCCCTCTTTCCTGGCTAATTGCCTCTCTCTCTCAAATAAAAAAAAAAAAAAAAAAAAAAAAAAAAAGAAATCTAAATTCATTTACCTCACATAAAATAAGATCAACTTAAAATGGAGGTTGATGCAAGATGCTTAACCAACTGAGCTACCCAGGCACCCTGCAATTTTCTTATTTTAAAATATTTTCTTGATATTTTTCTTAAGTATAATTTATGCTGAATAAACTATATGGAAACATATAGAATATTCCTAAAAGGAAGACTAGATTTATCACTGACATACTTCTAAGAACTATTGAGTTTTATATTTTTTAGAGCCATTTAACTTTTTGTTTTTTATATTTTATTTATATTCAATTAATTAACAGAGTGTATTATTAGTTTTAGAGGTAGAGTTTAATGATTCACCAGTTGCATATAATACCCAGAGCACATTACATCAAGTGCCCTCCTTAATGCCTATCACCCAGTTACCCCATCTCCCCACACATCTCCCCTCTAGCAACTCTCAGTTTGTTTCCTATACTTAAGAGTCTCTTATGGTTTGTCTCCTCTGCTTTCATCTTATTTTTCCCTTCCTTCCCTTATGATCTTCTGTTTTGTTTCTTAAATTCCACGTATCAGTGAAATCATATAATTGTCTGTGATTGCTTATTTTTCTTAGCATAATACCCATAGTTCCATCCATATAATTGCAAATAGTAAGTTTTCATTTTTTTTGATGGCTGAGTAATAATATTCCATTGTATATCTACCACATCTTCTTTATCCATTCAACCTTTTATGGACATCTGGGCTTTTTCCATATTTGTGGACATTGTGGACATTGATGCTATAAACATTGGGGTGTAGGTGCCTTTTCAGGTCACTATGTTTACATCCTTTGGGTGAATACCTAGTAGTACAGTTGCTGCGTCATAAGGCAGCTCTATTTTCAGCTTTTTGAAGAACTTCAAAAAAGTTTTCCAGAGTGGCTATACCAGCTTGCATTGGTTCCCCTTTCTCTATAACTTTGCTAACATCTGTTGTTTCCTGACTTGTTAGTTTAGCCATTCTGACTGGTATGAGGTGGTATCTCATTGTGGTTTTGATTTGTATTTCCTTGATGCCAAGTGATGTTGAGCATTTTCTCATGTGTCTGTTGGCCATTTGTATGTCTTTGGAGAAATGTCTGTTCATGTCTTCTGCTCATTTCCTTTTTTAAAAGATTATTTGTACATTTATTTGAAAGAGAAAAAGAGCAAGAGCATAAGCAGGAGGAGCACAGAGGGAGAAGGAGAAGCAGGTTCCCTGCTGAGCAGGGAGATTGATGAGGGGGCTTGATCCCAGGACCCTAGGATCATGACTTCAGTTGAAGGCAGATACTTAACCAGCTGAGCCACCCAGGTGTCCCTTTTCTGCCCATTTCTTGCTTCTGGTGTCAAGTTTGATAAATTCTTCATAGACTTTGGATACTAGCCCTTTATCTGAAAAGACATTTATAAATGGTTTTCTCCCATTCAGGAGGTTGTTTTTTAGTTTTGTCAACTGTGTCCTTTGCTTTGCAAAAGCTTTTTATAAGAATCATTTAACTTTAATTTGACATTTCTTCAAAAAGTTAATTGCACAAAGACATCTGCCCAGGTATTTTCTTTCTTTTTTTTTCTGTTCAACTTCCTATAATTGTTTCAAAAGAACTCCTACTTATTAAAATGTAATAAAACAATTCTACCACTAAAGAACGATATTAAGAAGTTATTATGGAAAAACATAATATCAGAAATCAACAGAAGAAAGATGCTCACCACAGGACTCCCTAAAATGAACCTCAAATATACTGGTAGAAAGTGACTGGATATTCTTTTGCCCTAGGAATATCTGAATAAGCTTTCTTTGAAGACAGGATGCCAGTCCCACACTAATATCTTTCTTCTCTTACCTTCTGTTTCAGATATGGGGCATGATTGTCTTCCTTGGCTGAGAGATACAGGGAGCGCACCTGTTCCTGCACTGCATTGTAGAAAGTTGTCTCCCAAAACTGCTGATTCGTCCAAATGGGGTGGTCCTGAACACAGGTGTAAGCAAACTGGCTGACTCCAGGGGCCAGTTTCTGTGAGAACATACAATATGCATCACCACAGGGCTGACAGTCATGGCAATTCAGAAAATTACAGGACTCATGGTTAACCACAGATATCATCAAAGGGTTTATCTAAACAGTATTTTACGGCAGTACAAGCTTAGCAATCAGCAACATATTCATTTTTAACTGACAACTTTGGGCTTGCTATGAAGCCCTTTACGGTTTCAGTCACTTTATGGACATTTTAGCAACAGCTAGAAATCAAAGTTATTATCTGATTTAGAGAATATTTGAAAAGTACTTGGCATTGTACTATGCACATAATAGACACTGTAGAGTTGGTAGCTCTTATAACAATTAGGATATATAAATGAAATCCATCATAACCTAAACATAAAACTTCAGATAATTCAAATTTTTTTCTACAGTATTTTTTTGAGGGCACAAAATGAAATGTGAGTGCGCCTGCAGCTTGGCCTTACACACAGAATGAAGGCAGATCATGCATTTGGGACTCAAGAAGAATCGTACCCTCCCTACTGATTACTCTAGCCCTTTTCCTCCCCACCAAGGCTGCTTCCTGTCTCACATACCCCTTTAGCAGACTGTCCTGGGCTTTGAGGGCCTTTTCTGGTAACCAAGTCTGGTCATAGGAGGTAATCTCAAACCAGACCTTCTTTTCCAGGACTTCTTGCTGGGCTTCAATGCACAAGTAAACCTTACTCTGTGATTTACAATAGAGAGAAGGAAAACTAACTCTGCAGGTACTTGTGTCACTTCATAAATATTGACATATCTTATTTAATACCGAATATAAGTTGCACATTATTGCCAATTTAAAAAGAGGAAATAAAAGTTCAGGGAGGTTTAAGTGATTGCCTAAAGTCAGATAACAAAATACAGAAGTAGTGAAGCTAGTTTTTTTTAAGCCCAAAGTTTGTTTGGTTCCAAAGCCCCTGATTTTTTTCTATACCAAATTGTCTTGCAAAAAGAACATCATAAAATAAGTACTAATTAGCACTGCTGTTTTTTTCTGCACTTTAGGATTTTCTTTCCAAAGTAATATTCTTCCTTGAAAATCTGATATGATTTTGATTAACATTGCATTTTGACTTTTACATATGATACATACTATCAAGTTTCAGTTAATGATTTAAACCATCTTTCCACAGCTCTTGCTTTCATTTCCACATATTAAAGCTATTTCAAAAAAATTTTAATCCATCATTTCTCAGCAAACAGAAGGTAACATTCTCAATAGACAATTTTCTTTGTCCATTTTATTTTTTGGAATTAAGTTTGTTTTCTGTGAGTAGAACTAAATATTGGACACTGAAGATTACCATTAAGGTTATATATATAGTTGGTTCATTTCTTAGGAATGCCTAACAGATGAATAAGATACCTGGTAAAAATGATATCCTCAATACATCCTAATTTCCTTTTTGGTCTAGAGCAGACTAAAACCTAGAACTGGAAATAGGCACCACACATTCCGTGAAACGTAGTACTTATGTAGTTGGAAGTCGGATGGCTGTGATTTTGCTTTTGAGAGTCTTTGTAATTCTGCATCCCAAGATAGGATTATGTACTGCTGCTGAGGTGACTGAATGTAACTCCTATCAGGTGGCTATAAGTTGGGCTTGACTATGAAACAAAAATCAAGAGTTCCCCAAGGGGAAGCTGCATTAGGATCACAGTTGATCTTCATAATGCCTGTATACTTGTTTAAAATACAGTTACGATCTACCAATGGGAAATAATGGGCAAAATGTGTGTGGTTTGTGCATACGTAAGCAGAAGCCACAATATGAATCACATATTCCTCCTATACTCTGCTTGTAGATACTTGGGGTGTAGGTTGCACTTCTGTTGTTGTTGCCCCGCAGCACTCTCAGGACTAACAATGATCTCAGTAGCAGTGCACAGACCTATTTTGAAAGGGATTTTAAAGGCATGAAATTCAAACAAGACAAAAGCATAATTTTCAGTTGCCTTTCCTGTAAGTACGGTCAAAGGCAGCACTATTTCTTACAAGTGCATAATAATAAATAGCAGCTCTTGAAATTTCAGAGTTCTGAAATTAATACAGATGAGTTCAGAAAACCACAGCTTTTTAATAAATTCTTATCAGTTTCTCAGATAAGGTACTTTTAGGATCATTGACACACCAAAAAAGCTATTATCAATTATAGATCTCTTATTACAACTTGACAGAGCTCCATAGGGATCTGAGAGTATAATGAAGCCTTGCCTTTCTTTTTCAGCACTTTTCTTCCTGATGTTGCATATTCCCTTTCCTTGGCACATATCAATTATCATCTTCCTATTTATTTTATTTATTTTTTAAAAAGATTTATTTATTTACTTATGATAGACATAGAGAGAGAGAGAGGCAGAGACACAGGAGGAGGGAGAAGCAGGTTCCATGCAGGAGACGTGGGACTCGATCCCAGGTCTCCAGGATCATGCCCTGGTCTGCAGGCAGTGCTAAACCGCTGCGCCACTGGGGCTGCCCATCTTCCTATTTATTGACAAACAAAATGAATAAGCAAAAACTCCCCTAAATCTTCCAAACAAAAGTGGACTGTATATGTTTCAAGGCAGAAAGATGTTATAAAATAGTGACAGTGGCTCAAAAGGTCAGAACTCACAACTTGTTTACCAGGTGAGAAACTGTAGCAGAGGGAAGTGACTATAGAATACTTTTTGGTGACAAGGCAGTCACACAATAGTTATTGCATCTGATATATGCATAAGAAATCATTAATTCCCAAAATACTTCAAATGTGATTATTTTTCCAAACATGAAATTCACCTCCTTTTTTTTGTGGCTTCCTGCTGTTTTGCCAGCCACAAGCAAGGCCCACTGTGTCTCTCACTGTTAGGATGGGCAGGGCTGCTCAATGATGGGTGGGTATGTTCTTAGGACCAGCAGAGGGCAGTAGCATCTTATTCTGCCTACATCACATCAGGGTTTTAGATAGGAATTAGAAAAATGGAGCATTGTAGTCTAGCTGGTCTTGAAAAGAGGTGGTAAGGTGAATAGTGCCTATCTTCACTGTATATTTGAGAGACTGGCTCTATGAAGAAAATGGATTTACCCAAGGTCATTCAGCAAGATGGATAGAGGAGAAAGGAATAGAAATAAGGTTTTCTATTATTCAACATCACTTCTGTAAGATACAAAAATTAAGATATTCCACAAAACAAAAACTATGTTATAATTATCTAGAGAAAGATGTGATAAGATTGTTTAGAGTTTCCAACTTGCTATGTCCTATGATAGTAATATTAGTTGTAAACAAAGAAAACAGGCATCTATCTATAAAACTATCTCCTGATTCTAATCTTTGGTTTGAAGAAAAAATTTTCTTTCGTTTGAAGAAAAAACTTTCCTAAAATGGTTTCTCAAATTGGCCTATATGCCAACTTTATGACCTTTTATTTTGCACAAAGATGAGACACAATGCTGTTGTCAAATGACATCTCTTCTTCTTTCCCTCCAATTTTGGCAATACTATTTAATTTACACTTCCTAATAATTCTTGATTCTTCTCTAAACAAACAAATGATATTTTGCCATACAATTTTATGAGATGTTAAAAAATATGTTGACTACCTTCCTTATCTAGAAAAAAAATAACCCAGATGGTACTAGATTAAGCAATGCCATTCATTTTCCACAAAGCGTTCAAAGGAAACCTCAGCAAGGGATAGGATATGGAGAATAAACTCACAAGGTTCACCAATCAAGAGGCCAGATTCAAATCCAAATAAATGGACACTTATCATCTCAGAGACGAGTTGGTCAAGGGAAAGGTTAAGATATCAGTATGAGGGGCCTGTCTAAGGTCTGGCTAGACATGTTTGTTCTCTAGGCCCAAGGCTCCAATTAGGGAGCTCAGATGGAAACCAGATTTCAGGAAAAAAAGCTAGCTAGTAGGACTGATTCCATAAATATGTAATGGTCTTAAAGAATAACACAGAATACAAAGATTCACTGTTTAAGTTGCTGGGTATTTCCTATCTAGCTCTGGATACTGGAATAAAAGTATACCTCTTTGCACAGTCTGGGGACAGTGCCAGCCAGTCATTTTATGATTCTACACTGGCCAGACCAATTCCAGATATTCAGTCACTTTAAGAATTTGAATTTTTTTTTGTTTCAAATTTTATTTAAGTTCCAGTTAGTTAACAGTGTCATATTAGTTTCAGAAGTAGAATTTAGTGATTTATCACTTACATATAACATCCAGTGCTCATCACAAATGCCCTTTTAATACCCAACACCCATTTAACCCAACCCCACCCCCACCCCCTTGCCTGCCTCCCTCCAGCAACCCTCTTTGTTTTCTGTAGTTAAGGGTCTATTTTATGGTTTGCCTTTCTTTTTTCCCCTCTAAATGCTTAGTCTGAGAGACAAACAAAAGGAAGATAGGAATAGGAAAAATGTGAATCAAAAACTAGTATTTATTAACTTTTTTTTAAAGATTTTATTTATTCATGAGAGACAGAGACAGAGAGAGAGAGAGAGAGAGAGGCAGAGACACACGCAGAGGGAGAAGCAGACTCTACTCAAGGAGCTCGTTGTGGGATTTGATCCCAGAACCCTGGAATCACGCCCTTAGCTGAAAGCAGAGGCTCAACCGCTGAGCCACCCAGGTGTCCCTGTATTTATCAAATCTTAAACAAACCTTAAATGTCTTTGCTTGGTGCATTTTTTTTTTAAACGGGACATTTTATATTGTAGATTTGGTTGAAGCCCATTCTGTACCTCTCTTGATCCCATTTCCCTCTGAATCCAGAGGTAACAATGATCCTGAATTAGGTATTTTTCACTCCCATTTATATGATTTTTATACTGTATATGATTCACAAATCATATACAGGGGTTATATTGTAGGTTTCATTTTATCCCTTACTGATGATGCTTCTCAAAGTATACAACTTATATTTCATTGACTTATATAACATTTAGTTAAACTATATAATTAATTGAAAAAAACACAACGAACTCTGTAAACATACAACTCAGAAGGAGCAGAAAGAGAATAGCCTATAAGCAAGGAGTATATTGGATATTGTGTGCACTAGTCAGTGGAATTTATAGAATGGTAAATAATCCAAGTAATTAAAAAAAGGTAACTGTTATAGTTTTTTCTGTTCTGCTACCTGACACTCCAAGATTGAACAATGAACGTAACCTCAAATTCCTAATGGTCTAAACTTCTCTCAGGTTACTTAGAAAATCCAGGCACACAATTCCTATACAAGAAGTATATTCACTCACCAGCATTGCCCAGTATTCATTTGATATGCCAATTTCAGTAGCTGGAATGACAGGGATGAAGTCCTTAAACCACTTATCCTTCTAATGATTCTCTGTATTAAGTTGTTTAGTAAATATTAAGAGATCAGATGACATTTCAATTTTTTTTCCTTTGTGGTCCAAAAACTAGTAGGTATCAAATCTATGCTTGTTGTCAAGTCCTCTGCCTGGTTTGGTAGTCTTTTTTTTTTTTTTTTTTTAAGGTTTTATTTATTTTAGAAAGAGAAGTAGAGTTGAGTGAGTAGGGCGAGGGGCAAAAGAAGAGGGGAAGCAGACTTCTCGCTAAATGTGGAGTCCAATGTGACCAGCAGCACTATTTCACAACCTTGAGACAATGACCTGGGCCAAAACCAAGAGTCAGATGCCCAACTGACTGAGTCACCTGGGAGACCCTCTGGGTTTGGCTTTTTTTTTTTTTTTTAAGAATGCATTTTATTTTATTGCAGTACTTCTTGTAGGGACAAAATGTGGAAACAGAGTGTATTACCATCACTAGGGAAATAATTGACTAAATGGTGGTATAGTCACATCACAGAAGATAAAGCAACACAGACTATTGTATGGCTAAGAGTGAGTAAGCTCTCTATCAATTGACCTGGAAAGATTTCCACTATGTATTTTTACTAAGAAAGGAAATGCAAAGAATTTTATAACCTCTTTATTTTGTAAAATGGTGAGGAGGAAATCCCCATGTATAGAGTTTGTCTAATTTAAGGAATAGGTAGAAGGTGTGCAAGGGCACACAGAAGTTGTTAACTAGCTCAGAGCAAGGGGGATGGAGTTATTGGGGAGAAGGGGAGAGAGAGGAGGTAAGCAGGTGGGTTAGCCTTCATATATATAATATATATTTTTTATATATATATATTTTTTTCTTTATTTATTTATGATAGTCACACAGAGAGAGAGAGAGAGAGGCAGAGACACAGGCAGAGGGAGAAGCAGGCTCCATGCACCGGGAGCCCGACGTGGGATTCGATCCCGGGACTCCAGGATCGCGCCCTGGGCCAAAGGCAGGCGCCAAACCACTGCGCCACCCAGGGATCCCCAGCCTTCATATATTTTAAAGGGATTCAAACCATACAAATATATTCTCTAATCAAAATGGAATTAAATTAGCAATTAATAACAGAAAGTTATCTGGAAAATCTCCCAAATTTGGAAACTAACTCATGGATCAAATAAGAAATAAAAGGGGAAATTAGAAAGTACTTTGCATTAAATGAACATGAAAACATATTAGAATTTATGAGATGCCACTAACCCATTTCTTTTGGGAAGATTTATAGCACTAAATGCCTGTGTTAGCAAAGAAGAATGGTCTCAAATCAATAACCACAGCTTACACTTAGAAAAAATAGGAAAAAAAAAAGCAAATTAAAGTCAAAGCAAACAAAAGAAGGGAATCAAGATCAAAGCAATCATCAATGAAACAGAAAAATAAAAAAAATCAATAAAACCAAAAGCAGATTCTTTGAGATTACTAAAATAAATCTTTAGCTAGACTGATTAGAAATAATAAGACAAAATTACAAATGTCACAAATGAGAGGTAACATCATCAAACATTCTACAGACATTTTATAAAAATCATAAAGAAATATGAACAACTTTATAGTCCATAATATTGACTATTTAGATGAAATAGACAAAGTCCTTAAAAGATACAAACTACAAACCTCACTCAGGAGGAAATATAACTTGAATATGCCCATAAGGATAAGAGAAATTGAAACTGTAGTAAAAAGACTTCTCAAAGAAAGCCCCAACATGAATGGCTCCACTAAAAACTCTCAAACATTTAAGAAATAACTTATACCGGGATCCCTGGGTGGCGCAGCGGTTTGGCGCCTACCTTTGGCCCGGGGCGCGATCCTGGAGACCTGGGATCGAATCCCACATTGGGCTCCCGGTGCATGGAGCCTGCTTCTCCCTCTGCCTGTGTCTCTGCCTCTCTCTCTCTCTCTGTGACTATCATAAATAAATAAATAAAAATTAAAAAAAAAGAAATAACATACCAATCTACCAAACTCTTCCAAATAATTAATGACAGAAGACCTCTCAACTCATTCTATAAGCGTGTTATCTCTGATTACAAAACTAGAAGACATTACAAAATTAGACCAATATGCTTCACGAATATAGATGCAAAAATTCTAAACACAATTTTAGCAAATCAAATGTAGCATATATATAAAAGGATAATACATTTTTACCAAGCAAATTGCAAATTCAAAATAAGGCAATGGCATAAAGAGTGAGGGTGGATGAGGTACTGACGAATCAATGGTTCCAATGCCCAGGGATTTTTGGTTTGGCAGATTCCAGAGATGAAATGACAAATACAAAGAGGCTATATATTTACCCCAAATAGCACATGTTCTAGAGTAACCTTTATTCATCCACTGATGAAAATGAATACTGTTCCTAGATAAAAATAATAGGTTAGCCACTCTAAAAACAGCTGATACTTCTTGGATTCCACTTTATCAGAGATTAAGGGGAAACTGCCTTTTAGGACTTAGGGAATGTTTTAGATGACCTGAAGTGATCACTATAAAACAATTTTTACAGTGCATCACAAAGGTCTAAAAGAGGTGGGAATTCATGATATAAAAAATTATTACATTGGACTTGGCAATGATTTATTTCTCAGATTATTAAAGGCATAATGATAAAAGAAAAATAAGGAAATTGTACTTCGCAAAATTTAAAAATTTTGTGCATCAAAAGATACTATCTGCAGAGTAAAAAGGCAACTCACAGAATGAGAGAAAATATCTGCACATCATACATAAGATAACCATACTCTGAAAAATATTACAAGTCATGTATCTGATTAATATTTAGAATATATAGAGAACTTCTAAAACTCAAAAATAACAACAAGAAAAACAGCCTGATTAAAAAATGGTTAAAGGACTTGAGTGGACATTTCTCCACAAAAGATAGATGGCCAATAAACACACGAAAAGATGCTCATATCACTAATGGTTAGAGAAATGCAAATCAAAACTATAGTAAAATACTACCTCACACCCATTAGGATTGGTACTATCAAAAAAGAAAAAAGCTAACTCAGAAAATAGGATGAAGGAGATTGGGAGATATAGGCTTCCAGTTATGAAATGAGTAAGTCATGGGGATAAAAGGTAGAGAACAAGGAATACAGTCATTGGTATTGCAATAGCATTGTCTCGTGACAGATGGTAACTACACTTGTGAGCATAGCATAATGTATAGACTTGCTGAATCACTATGCTGCACATCTGAAACTAATGTAACATTTTGTGTCGGCTATATTTCAATTAAAAAATAATATAAAAAATGAATAAATTAAAAAATCATACTGTATTCCTTAAACTTAGTGAAGTATGCTAATTATTTTTCAATAAACCTGGGTAAAAAAAAAACAGAAAAAAAAAAAAAACAAAAACAAGGGCTGGAGATGATATGAAGAGGGAAGACTTGTACACTGCTGTTAGGAATGTAAAATGGTGCAGCCGCTATGGAAAACAGTTGTGTGGTTCCTCAAAAAAAAAAAAAAAAAAGTCAGAAAAAGAATTATCATATGATCTAGCACCTCCACTTCAAAAGAACATATGGTGGCAGTGGTTGACAGTGATGTGAATGTATTTAATATCACTGAACTGTACACTTAAAAACGGTCTAGGGGAGCCTGGGTGGCTTAGCTGGTTAAGCGTCTGACTCTGATTTCAGCTCAGGTCATGAAATCAAGTCCTGCGTCAGGCTCTGCACTCAGTGGGGCATCTACTTGAGATTCTCCCTTTCCCTTTCCTTTTGCCGCTCCCCCTGCTCACACGCTTGTACATTTTCTCTCTAAAGTGAATTAATAAAAATCTTTAAAAAAAATGGTCAAGAAGGTAAATTTTATGTTATGTATATTTAACAACAATAAAAAAGAAAAAACTAGCCCACAGTCATGAATAGCAGTTGTAGTCATTCGTCACAGTCTGGTAATTCAGAAGATACACTATGGAAGTAAATCTAAGAAGATTATACTATAACATATGCTCACTTCATTTCAGGGTAGCTCTGCCCCATGGCAGTGGGAAGATCCAATAAACAAAACACTCAACATAGTATCTGGCACTTAATATGTATTTAGTAAACAGCAGCAGTAGCCAGGGGCTAATGGAGATAGAGCAGGCAGTGGCATAGTTATACAGGTCATTGTATAACAGGTGAAAGCCTATGTGGGAAGTCATGGATATCTTAGAAAAATATGAGCACCTGCCTGGGTAGACAATAAACAGTTTTAGGGGTCTGCAGAGGTAGCAAGGCAGACCAGGCTCAGAAAGCTGCCTATGGCCATTCACCTCTAGATAATCTGCATATAATACGTCCCTTTTTTTTTTTTGTTATATCAGGATAAAAAGACAAAGATGTATCCCCTGGAAGTGTACATTTCATTACTTTTATGATTAAACTTTACAGTTAAACCTTCTGATTAAATTTGGATATTATCACTACTTGAGAGACTA
Organism: Canis lupus dingo; assembly: GCF_003254725.2. Lineage (NCBI taxonomy): Eukaryota > Metazoa > Chordata > Mammalia > Carnivora > Canidae > Canis > Canis lupus. The sequence continues at coordinate 33,611,267 of NC_064263.1, forward strand.
TTCTGATAATGAACTGAACCTAGAGGAAAAACACAATTAGCAAGCTCTAATTTTTAATTTGAATTTCATTACCAATAATGTAAGAAAAATGAACTTCCTTATACTATATTCTGTTTTGTATTAGATGAAAGCAGAAACCAGTGCTATTGAATTACAATTTTGTAGTACATCTTTTCCTTTCATAGTTTCCATCTATTCAACTTTTCCAAAGACAAAAAACAAAACAAAACATAAAAAACCCCAAAATATTCTTTTGTTAGAACTAAAGCTAAGTAAGTTTTGAAAGCATTTCCTATGAACAAAAGAATCAACATCTTAGGGACTATATTTCTGAATTTCACTAAAGTTTTGACTCAAAAATTTAAGGCCGTTGTCAATGACCAAATAAAGACTCAAATTGTAGGTTACATTCATGGTACAGTGAACCGTGGGTGAAGTAACTGCAACTGTTACTTCAGTGCCTACATTTTCTAAGGGTTTTATTTTGAAACTGTGGTCTTCAAAGAATGAGTGACGGATAGCCAGTGTGATTCACTAAGGTGGTGCCTACGCAAAGTGGAGGCCACAGAGCAGTAAATACTGGGGTTGGACCTTGAACAGTTTCTGACTGATAGAATATTCTGAGATGAGTCACCCAAGCTGTAGCTTAAGTTCATTATGAAGATAACACCTTCTTGACGTGGATGTGTATCTGAAAAAGGCAGACACTAACCTATTTTTGAGAAGTAAAACTTAGTATTATATGCTGACTATATATAGTAGGGAAAGAAAATGTATTTCTTAAAAAGAAATATGCCCCTGTTTTTGAGGAAAACAATTCTTCTTCAACTTTAGTTCTACTGCTTCTTTTTCAAGTTGGAAAGATTCATTACAACTAAGTCTCTAAATAAGGAACAAGCTGTTAACCCAGTAGCCATTTTGCAGGAAGAAGAATTATCTACTGAATCATATAGATTGGGTCAAAGTTATCAAAGTGTTTGCACAGGTAAGCCCACAACTATATCTAGAATTCTAGAAAATAAGTAAATAGTAGTAATTATTTTGCTAAAAATAACCAAGACAGGTCCAGGGTTAAGAATAAATAGTTGTAAAGTATATTAGACTGTTCTAGGACTGAAGATGGTCTTCAAGCTCCAGGGGATCATTTCCCACCTCTAAGGCTTTTAGGAACACCACAACATTCACCTCCTCACCTCTATTCCCAAGCTCTATGTCCATTTATTGTCTAGAATTTTACTGTTCTTGTTTCATTCTTATAGCTTAAGGCCTAGTTCCTAGTAAAAAGAAAATATCCCTTCGAGTCTATGGATTCCTTACCCAGGTGCCTACAACTGACTATGAAAGAAGGCTTTGAGATTAAGTTTCCTTAACAGGACAAAAGAAACTGTCATTAAAGAATCAGGAATCTACAGCAGGAGAAAATAAAAGAGCCAATGAAGTTGGAAAAGGGCATGGAACAAGGTTGGGGAAATCACATATTTTCCCCAGTGTGCCTGGTCACCTCACCCTAAGGGGTCTGGTCTGGGTCACTGGAATATGCAGAAAAAGGTTCCCAATTTATGTAGAGGTGGGAGGAATACAAGTCAATGTTGATAAGTGGCAGTAGATTTTTCTGCCTATCATCAAACATTTGTATGAGTGTGCACATCTACTGCTGTGAGAGCACAAATGTGGAAGTATATGGGCACACACAAACACATACACATAATACTTGTGAACTTTAAATCACTTACTTGTTTTGAAGTATAGACTCATTAAATTAAATGAAACCCCAGAGATAATTTTTTCATTGACATATGGGATGCTGAGACACACAGAAGTAGAGGGGCATAACCAAGGTCACACAGCTAGTTATAGAAGTGCTAAAACCAGAAAATGGTGTTTTATAAGGTATAAAATAATTTGGCCACATCTTTCCAATCCTCTTGACTTCCTAAGTACTATCCACTCATGTAGATATCATCCTGCAGGTGAAAGAACTGATTCCCTCTGTGCTAAATATACCCCTTCCTTCTTCCCTTCCCTCCTTCCTTCTTTCTTAAAGAAATTATTTGAGAGAGAGAATGACAGAGATAGTGAGAGAGAGTATGAATGGGAAGGAGAGGGAGAAGTAGGCTCCCCGGTAAGCAGGGAGCCCAACATGGGGCTTGATCCCAGGACCCCAGGATTAGGACCTGAGCTGAAGGCTGACGCTCAACTGACTTGAGCCACCCAGGCACTTCTACTCTGCTTTCTGGTTAAGCTATTTCTTCCACTTGGAATCTCTCCTTCCAACTTCTACTGGTTAAAATCCTACTCAATCACCAGGATTCTGTTCAAATGCTACCTTTTCCAAAATGCCTTCCTGGTTGCTTCCGCTCTGTTTCCAATTTGTTATAAATTGACTGATTATGTCCCCCTAAAATTCATATGTTGAAACCCTAGCCCCCACTATTGTGTATTTGAAAGAAGTAATTAAGATTAAATGCGGGGTCCTGAGAGTGGGGTCCTGATCTGATAGGATTAGTGTCCTTCTAAGAAGAGATACCAGAGAGTGCTCTCTCTCAACCCCTTTCCCTTCCTCCTTCCCTTTCTACTGCATATGCACTGAGGAAAGGTCATGTAAAGACAGCAAGGAGGCAGCTCCAAGTCAGACAGAGTCCTTAACAAGAAATTGAATTGGCCAGAACCTTGATCTTGGATATCTAGCATCCAGAAGCATGAGAAAATAAATGTTTATTCTTTAAGGCATGATCTATGCTATTTTGTTATGGCAGCCCAAGCAGATCAAGACACTGTCTTATGCAGAACTTTGTTTATACTTCTCTAATAATTATTTTATTCTGTTTTTACTTTTAGGACATTTTTACTCAAGCATGTGCTGAAATTACATGTTAGAATCTCTCAGAATTAAAAAAAAAAAAAAAAAAAAAAAAGAATCTCTCAGAATTATCCAAGATGGAAGAGCTTTTGACAGATTTTAGTGGCCATTATGCTCTATTTAGTAGCAATAAGGAGAATTAGTATTTTTATTGCAGAAAATAATCAAGATATAGAGGGCTTTTCAAAATAATTTTCTACTGTTTTCTAAGAAGATGTATCATATGAAATCAGTTCCTACATTGTTCTGTTTTTGCATGCTCATTAAGAGATCATAAATATTAAAAGACCAACAATTTATATACTAGGTTCTATATACTAGGTTTTATAAATAAAGTATTGAACTATTAATCAATTAAACATAAATAATTTTAAAATTTTGTGTACATATAGTCTCTCCCCTAATGGCCTTTGAGGGAGAAACCATTTCTGGCACATATTGGCATCAACTCAAATGTCCAGTTAAAGTACCTTAAATATGAACATTAGAGATACATAGAATGCTTGTTGAACTCTAAAGAAGTTAATTATATATTTTCCAGGGGTTTGCTTCTAACATTACAATTTTTATTCTAATTTTATTGGTTGGAAATGTCACCCAAGAGCATAATAAAACTATCTAATTTCTCACAGCCATTCCAGATGGTTCTCTGACTTTTTCCTGGTAATCCCCTGCCATCAACACAAAAGCAGTCCAATGACTGAGGGTTCCGGCACTGCTTTCATTTCCCAATACTTAAATCTCCTGCTGAACATGGTCTCTCTTTATCTTTATGTCTCTCACATTATGTAAAAATCTATCAGTGACAAATAGGAACGACTGCAAAGCTGAAGAAATTAAAAACAGACCTCATAAGTTAGGTACAACATGTTTCTCTTTGTACATAAAGGGAATTTGCTGAGTCACTGAGTCAAGTATTTATAGCACCACATAATTTATTTTCTGCTGTAATAACTTCTGTAATTCAGCAGCTCCTCCACAAGTCTCTGTTAAATCTATGATTTCTCAAAAATGCTAACAATGCTGACTAATAAGAAGGAAACAATGCTACCTAAGCAAAATTAAGCTAAAGGAGCAATCTATTTATAAATTGCTCTTTAGGGACAAGTTATTAATAAAATCTTGGCTTTTGCTACCCATAAAAAGAGTCATGAGCTGTGCATTTTCCATTCTTTTCTCTATTATGTTATCAGGCTGTACTTAACCAGAAGTTTTCTAATTCTTGCCCTTAGGTCTTTTCCCTACTATACTACACAATAAGAATTCATAGCCAGAGAAGCTAAAAGCTATAGGTTGTAAAAGCTAGCATCTTACCAGCTGCAGATACAGGGTTTTTGTTTTGTTTTATTTTTTGTTTTAGCTGTCTAGAGTTTTTTTTTTTTTTTTTTTAATTAAGCCAACATTTACAAATGAGATTTTATTTAAAGGCTAAATTTTCAGCTTCTCTTGAAAAACTGAAAAATGTGGTAACAATGTTTCTGCATTCCTATAGGGTGACAACTGATGGAGCTGAGTGGTAGCTGCCCTCATTAGATATGTTCTTCCTTTGACCTGCTTAACTCATTTGCATCATTCATTGGCCTCTTTGGTTTATAATCCCTGCTAAAAGCAAACCATGCTATAGATAACTTTCCATGTAGATTTCTAGTAACTGTAATCAACATTTGTCTGTCATAGTAGCCTGCTACGTGGCCTCTGTTCCTCCAACCTCTAAATCCTCTTGAACATCTTCCACTCTGTTGTAAGATTCTGAAACAAGGGATCCCTGGTGGCTCAGCGGTTTAGCACCTGCCTTTGGCCCAGGGCGTGATCCTGGAGTCCCAGGATTGAGTCCCGGGATCAAGTCCCATGTTGGGCTCCCAGCATGGAGCCTGTTTCTCCCTCTGCCTGTGTCTCTGCCTTTCTCTCTCTCTCTCTCTCTCTCTCTCTATGTCTATCATGAATAAATAAATACAATCTTAAAAAAAAAAGATTCTGAAACACAATTTTGTCATTGCCTTGTTCAAGAGTATGATATTAGATTCTTCTTGGTGACTAGAGAATAATATTAGTCTAAACTCCTTAATATGACATCCTGACACTGCTATAGAAAAGTAAAGATGGATGGAAATTAAAATGGATACACTAATCCTTTAGCAAGGCTTGACTTTAAACTGAACAAAACTTTCTCTTCCTCATTCTTGAAGCCTCCCAATCCTCTTCACTTGTTTTTCTATAGAATTTTTTGTTCTAGGAACTCATATTGATATTGACATCTCACTGATTTCAACACATACTTAGTTACGAGATTTGAGAGAGATTTGGATGGTCGAAGCCAATGCTACTCATGTGACCACCATGAATACATAATAAATGCAGGTAGCAGCATGTACCAGATTCCTATGGAAAACACTCAGATTCTGTATTTTCCTCTAATATCCGCTTTTTAAAGATTTTATTTATTTATTCATGAAAGACACACAGAGAAAGGCAGAGACATAGGCAGAGAGAGATGCAGGCTCCTCGCAGGGAGCCCAACAAGGAACTCAATCCTGGGTCCCAGGATCATGCCCTGAGCCAAAGGCAGACACTCAACCCCTGAGCCACCCAGGTGTCCCCCCTCAGTCTTTTATACTGGGCAGTTTTGAAGGCAGCCTGCTAAAACCTCCTTTGCCTGACAAAATAATAAAATTACTGTTTCTCTTTATCCCAAAACTCTCTTTGTGTTATATTTTGGCTCCAGAGAAGAAAGTTTGGTTTTTGACAATTCTAGGCATTCTGTGATTTGATTCCAAATTATTTTACTCGTCACATTTTCTACATCTAATGACTAAGTAGAGTGACACTATCCTAAAAGAAAGTGTCAAGTAGCCTAATATAAAGTTCTGCCCTTTCCAACATTTTTATCAATAACTGAGATAATAAGAAGTATGATTTTCAAATTTAAGTAGGAGAAAGAACAGGAAATATTTGTAATTATTTATATCAATCCTATAGGATGCATACCTTAATCCTGTTTACTGACTTTGAACAAATGCTCATCATGGAAAACAAAAATATCTGGAGTCTGTGGTATTTTAAGATTACATACATGTCAACCATAAATGTAAAGATACTAAACTTCTTTGCCTTTTATAGCACCAGAAAGCATTCCTAAAGCATTTTTGGATTAGAAGCTCATTTTTTTCAAGACCCAAAAGAAACACGTGATGACATATAAAATAATTAAGCAATGATTAAAAAAAATAAGATTTGCATTTGGAAAGAGGGCTCTCTGCACAGCATAGGTACCTAAGGATAAATTATACTCTAACTATGAACATTTTTCAGAGCACCAAAGATGTGGTTAGCACTATGCTGGGGGCCATGATGGTATTCTAAAATGTACTGTCATGTACAAGGTTTAGAACATTGGGATGAAGCCATTGGGATAGTATATAGTTACATTAGGAAGAACAAATAACTGACATTTGTGACACAACATCCCACTAACAGAATTGTGCTGTAAAAACGTCAAGTTTATTAATTCCAAAAAAGGTGATATAGTCCAGATAATTTTTTTTAATTCAATTCTTTGAAAGGATTCAAATTCCATTCCTGTTGGACCAATCTCTCATGATAACATTTTGGTATGAGGCACACCCAGATGTCAGCTCAATGCACTTCTCAAAGTCATGTCAGCTTCAGTTAACTTTCTTGGATGGAGAAGATAACAGATTTTAGTATTGGCCAAGTATAGTCTCTGCAATCCCCTCCACCTCCAATTAAATAAATGAATTTATTTGGTAAGAAAAACAGTAAAGCAAAATGTGTTGTTTTTCCACAGCTTTCCTTGTAATACCATAGATCTTTATAACATAATGAGTCAAGCCATCAAACATGCAATTGGGAAATCAATTATTTAGTAAATAGATAAAAATTCTGGTCTAATACAAATGCCTTTTTAACTTAAGACATAGCAAAAATGTAAACGGCAGCCAGAGAGCCTTTCTAGGCTTGCATTGCAGGGCCTGCTTAAAAAGAAAACAAATCTCTTTATTATTTGTTAAACTCTGAAAATTATGAATTAGTACTTTCATTGTTATTCTATAGAAAATCTGCTATCAATTTCACCAGTATTAGGATGAAGCCAGTAAAATTTTGACTTAACCACAAGAAATACCAAGAATTATTAATGGTGATATATTTTCTTGAATCACAGAAAGTATACAACTGTTTACTTCAGCAGATATTTGTAATAATGAAGTGAAGTAATTTAGCATGATGAGACCACAGATTAACACTTCAATATATGATATTCTACTTTTGTGAATCTTCCAAAAACAGTTCTTAAAAATATTTTCTCTTGGGGCTCTGAGTGGTGCAGCTGGTCAAGCATCTGACTTTTGGTTTTGACTCATCTAGTAATCTCAGGGTCATTAAGATTGAGTCCTGTGTTCACACTCAGTGTAGAGTCTGTTTAAGATTCTCTCTTCTCCCTCTGCCCCTCTTGCTCCTGCTCTTTCTCCCAAATAAATAAATCTTAAAAAAAAATCTTCTCTTACACTAATCAAGATTTCTTTTAAGCCATATTCCACTACAAAGTTAAGAAAATATTGTGTAATTAATGTTGTTCCCCTGACCCAAGCACCTATAACCGCCCCTTCATTGATGATATCTGGATGTCAGAACTTGGCATCAAAGATCTACATAATAATAATATCAATATTAGCTAAGTGTTACATAGCACTTGTTATGTATCAGTATCTCTGTTATCTATTGCTCTGAAAAATAACAGCCCAAAAGTTAGTGGCTTAAAAAGAACGATTTCATTATCTCTTACTACTTAATAGGTTGACTGATGGTGAAGGGGAATGGGTCCTGGACTCAGACTACCTATGTTTAAATAACTTTGGGTAAGTTACTTAGTTTTTCTGTGTCTTATTTTCCTCATCTGTTAAATAAAGAAAAAAGTAGGGTTTTTAATCTCATACTTCTCAAGGTTATGACTGTGAGGATTAAACAGCATGGTACATGTAAGGTGGTTCATACAGTGTCTCTGGTACTTAGGAAATGTACAATCAATGCTAAGTATATTATTATTATTATTATTGCATTTTATAAGTTCTTTTTTCCAAATAAATTATAATAAATCACAAGTTCCTCAAAGATAGAGTCTATATCTTCTATGTTAAGGTTCCTCATTTAGCTTACCAAAGGGTTGTGAACATAAAGAGCTGAATACATACTTTTTAACAGAAATCAATAGGTACAATGAATTAAGACAGGTATCTTATTTTTCATTAACCTTTCAGAATTTTAAACTTCTAGATCTGAAAAAAGGCAGGGAGTTATTTTTTAGGTCCTAAAAGCACCATTCTCTCTCTCTATCAACTCTGGAGAGTACTATCTTTAAAACAATGTCTACTGGTAAAGTATGTTATTAAGCTATATGAGACAGCACCAGCATTTTCACAAATGGTAACAGATTCTCTGGGTTTTAGGACCTTTAAAGACTTCTGAGTCTAAATATGAACCTTTTTTTTTAAAAGATTTTATTTATTTATCCATGAGAGATACAGAGAGAGAGGCAGAGATACAGGCAGGGGAAGAAGCAGGCTCCCTGTGGGGAACCTGATGTGGGACTCAATCCCAGGACCCTGGGATCACGCCCCTAGTCAAAGGCAGATGCTCAACCACTGAACCACCCAGTGCCCTTTTATGTGCAACTAAAATGTGCAACTTTTAAGGCACTGATGTCCAGACCTTACCCCCAAAGATTTGGTTTCAACTGGCTTTGATGGAAGTTTTGTATTTGCTGTCTTTAAAATCACTCAGGTGACTAATGTGCAACAAGGTTGAGAGTCATGGATCCAGGCCAAAGGATTACAGCTCATATAGTACAAAGAGCTGATCTGGAATTAGAGGACTTGGGCTCTTGTACTGAACACTGGATAATCAACTCAATTCAACAAATTTTTTGGTGACACTCTCTGGACCACTTAAAGATGGGAGTGGGGTTCAGACTTTTTTTTTGAAAGTGGAGTTTAAGTTTCAAATGAAATCTTATTTGTAAGTTCACTGTGTATAAAGATATGTTAGGTTAGGGTTAGGAATCTCTGCTATATTGCTTCCCACTGCTCTTCTATGTAGGAAGCTGACTCTCTAACCCTGCATTTTCCTCTTATAGTTTTGGTAGCACACTTGCTCCTTACATCAACGTTGCAGATTTTACTCTTCTTGGGGCACAAATGAAATGAGGACAAAAAACTGTTACAGAGCTGTGGATGGAAAAACTACTTGTGCTCACAAGAATATTGCCCCAGGAGGGTCCCTATCTGTTCAAGCCCTGTTGGAGGCACCATACTATGTATCTAGCTTCTGACTTCTCACTTAAGATGGTCACCAGTATCTTCTGAGCTAAATTAAGAATTATTCACTTTTCTATAATTGTTCCCTGTAATGTTAAAAGAAAACCTAAAGGGTACCTGGGTGGCTCAGTGGTTGAATGTCTGCCTTTGGCTCAGGTCGTAATCCCAGGGTCTTGGGATCAAGTGCTGCATCGGGCTCACCACAGGGAGCCTGCTTCTCTCACTGCCTATGTCTTTGCCTCTCATGAATAAATAAAATCTTAAAAAAAAAAAAAGGAAACCTAAAAAAATAAGTTATGTATTCAATCATATAAACTCATTCCCAAGATTTCATGGAAACACCCCGAGGAAGTAAATATAAAAACCAAAGCTTTTTGGGACCTAGATATTCAAATAGTATAAATTTACCCATTACTACACATCATGTCAACTCTCCCAAGTGGCTTGTGTACTTTTAATTGCATTATCTTGAAAATTTGAAATATTCTCTAAATAATTTAAATCTATAATCTAACAGTTTCTTCCAACCCTCATGCTGCCCATGAATAAAATTCTGTCTAGTCTATGGCTGTATAATTCACAATCATCTCCCCTACCACAGCTCTCCTGCCTCCCCGCCAAAGTTTTACAATAGGTGGGACAGTGGGTAGAAATAGCAGAGATCTCACTGTTTCTAAGCAAAACCAGAGTGGACATTAAAGTTGGTTGGTTCCTTTCTCAATTTGGGGGACATAAATATTTTATACTAGATTCTATACATGATTATAGCAAAGTAAGAAGAAATACACTTTTGAGAGAAGTTCATTTTCTCTAGAAGATGGAAATATTCAAACAAATTTTCATGTTTTGATTAAGTTATTCTGCTGTAAAACTTTATTTTTAAATCAAAGGAATGATTTGACTGCCCTGGAATCCTTAATAGGATCCAGGATACTAGATATACTAAGTCTGAGGCAGAATCAGAAACACAGAAGACCCACCTCTGCAGCCTTGCCCCCATCTTCCTGTGTGACTTTTCAGCATATGGGATGCTGCCTCCTTTCAGTGCATTCTTTTTAGAGAAAATATACTTGGAGGGGACAACAGAATATATCAAATTCTATGCCACTGTGGAATAAATTAGAGCCTAGCTTCCACTCATATTTCCTTTCTCATTGTTTTCTCTCAAAATAAATGATTAGTTGATTTTAATGGCACTATACAATCTACTAAAAGACTGCTCAAGTTAGCAACTTTCTTTTAATTTCTATTCCAAAGTAGGAATTTAGCAACTTCTTTTGATCTCCTACATGTGAGCATCTTATGCTGTCTTATTCTTTGGCTTTTCCTCCTTATCTCATTCCACAGGTTTTTTCCACAAGTTTCTGACCTCTATCATTTTTTCTTCTCTTTCCTCCCAACTGGGCTTGGTGGTCTTCTCTCTTTACAAGACTCTCAAATTCATATTTTTCACCAGAACTATCTTTCAAGTTAAAATTCTGCAATTCTCATTATTTTCTACACAGCTCCACATATAAGTTCTGTAGCAGAGGCTACAGACTGGCAGCTTGTACTTCTTTTGTTCTGAATCTTGTTATTAATAATTAGGAAAATTGTAAAAGTGGATGTCTTCTTTGAAAACTGTGACCACGTTTTTGCCTGACAAGAAATGACTGGAACTAAATAAATGTTCCTTTAACATGAAACAAGAATTCTCCAGTTCTATACGATTTCCTCTTCAATCATTTACAACATTTGTCTGGTTTCTTTAAGCATTTGAGTTTGTCATCTTGTAAAAGAGGATAGGAAGAATAGATAGCAGGCTTGAATAGAACTTTTAAATTCCTTCTACCCCAAAGTGACGAATGTTTAGTGACAGATTGCTTCTAAACATATATTTGACATGATACCACTGGGGAGTTAGTCAGATATCTTGTTTGTTTTCAGTTAGAGTAACCAGCATATGACCTTTTAAGTAGGAAGTATATAGGCTAAGTAGAGTAGGGTGTTTGTGAATGAGGGGAGGAGATTTGTTGTTATGTAGCTTTTGGAGGGTTATCCCAAAGTTCTCCTGATCCAAAAGCAATACACAAACCATGTTCTCCATTCTTCAACTCCACCCTTCCCCACATTATTGATCTGTTTTTGCCATCAAAACTTAGCACAGAGCCAATAACAATTAATGACACAGTTGGTTTGAGTATTGAATCTTGTACTAAACATCCAGTGTGTCCACCTATAGGACTTTTGATTGGCTTTTACCACATTCATAAGACCTCCTGGAAGAACTGAGTTAACTCGACAAGAAAATGGGGGGTGGTTAATGACAGCAGCAGTCATTTGCATTTATTGAAGGCTTATCACGTGCTGGGCAGGAAGCACTTTACATGTTATATTGCATCTAATTCTCATAATAACCCTACAAGGTAGGTACCATTATCATCTTTATTTGTAGTTAATGACACTTTAGCACAGAGAAGTAAAATAACACATCCAAGGCCACAGAGCCATTAAGGCCTTGTCAGTGTGACTCTGATATCCAATTACTAGATGGCAAATTTTGTGAAAGTGGAAGGAAGTTGTATTTTGGAAGCTGTATACTGTGTAGCGGTTAAATGGATGGGTTCTGGAGTTAGACAAAATGGAGTATGAAGTCTAGTTTTAGTTTTCAAAAAACAACTTTGGGCTTTATTGGTCTTCTTTATTGTATTTTTCTTTTTACATTTCATTAATTTCCTTCAATCATTATTAAGGACCAATTATGTACCAGATACAATCCAGGTGATGAGGATGTATCAGTGAAGAAATGAAACTTCCTTCTTTCCTGGAGCCTACATTCATGTGGCAAGACACAGAAAATAAATATAGTAAGTATATGTGATGCACACACACACATAAGAACAGAGAATGGAGAATAACAGTGTTGGAGAGGGATGGGTAGAATTTTAAATAGGGTTATCAGGATAGACCTCACTGAGAAACTGACATTTAGGCAAAGACATGAGGAAACTAAGGGACAAAATTATGAAGTTAAATTTGGAAAGGTGCTTCTGAGTAGGATGAGAAGTCACTGTAGGGTTTTGAGCAGAATGACATGATTTGACTTATGCTTTAAAAGGGTAACTATGAAAAAAATAAATAAAATAAATAAAAGGGTAACTATGGCAGCCATGCTGATGATGGAATGTAAGGGGCAAAGGTGAAAGCAAGGGAAACCAGTAAGAGGATAATAATTCAGTTGAGAGCTATTACCATGGATTAGAAATTGTTTCCTTAAATTATAAATATTTACAAATTTCAGTCTCCCCACCCAATACTGAAGGCTCTAGGTTCCAAGTATTACTAGATGTCTTCAGGTTAGCTGCAGCTTAAGCTGCAGTGGAAGCAGATCACCTCAGATTTCTGCCTCCTTTTCATCTTTCATTCTTGAAGATTTCTCTTACTTTCTTGTGCTTAGTTATGTACTTAATAACATACCTGTATTTTATATTACATTTTTGGTGGGCTTTTTGCTGCTGGTGGTGGTGTTGTAGGTGTAGGGGTGTTTCAGAATATTTAGTGTGCTATATTGCTAGACTAGAAGTCCCTAGGTTCAAATTTCACCATTTCCTATTTGCTTGTTGAATGACCATGACAAGGTCTTTACATTTATCTAGACCCAGTTTCCTCAAAGATGAAATGGAGACAATAATACTTAGTCCATGGGATTGTTGTAAAGATTATGATCTAATTAATGCACATGAAGTACTTAGCCACAGTGCATGACACATAAGGAAATGCTTAATACACCTTAACTATCCTATCATCATTATCATCATCACCATCCTTGCAGCATCTTATATATAATACAATTATATACTCAATAAACAATTTCTAAGAGATCTACTGAAAATGAATTACAAATGGCAGTGTGCTTGGTGGGAAAGAGGTTCATCTTTCCCATTGGTTTGTCTCTAAGTGTATATCATAATGAGAGCCAAATGCATAAAAATGTTACAAGAACTCTTGCCACCCCCTCCTTTAAGAAAATTGATAGGGGCTGTACTAATACAGCTGCGATTCATTAAATGGCTTCAGTTAAACACCCAATGCTATGTTTATTGCCACCTCCCACTACTCCAGGACCAGAAGTGAAAGGGGAGGTAACCAGCCAAATATCAGACCTAACAATCTCATGCCTCTAAGAATAGTCAGTTTATGCAAACAGAGGGAAAGAATGTAGGATCTCTCCTCTGTAACCTGTGGGTCCCGCTGAGATACTAATTCTTTTTTTTTCTTCTAGGCAGTGTTTCCTCTGGTCTGCAGTTGACTTGGGGGCAGTAGGTAAGCTGTTCATTAGGTTGTCTGGAGGAGGCTCAGGGCTTCCTCCTCCCATGAGATTACACTCATTAGCTACTTAAATAAGATATTATCAGACAAAAGTTTAATTGAGCTCTACCTTAAAGTGTAATTTTTTTCCATAAAATACATGTTTCTTAAGTATAAATCAATGTTATTTGAATTGTAATCACATACAATCTGGGTCCGTCAATGCAAGTAATTCTAGAGAAGTGGGTGAAAATTTGACCTAAGAGCACTTCTCTTTCCATTAAAAGGAAAATTTTATTTTATAACCTGAACTAATCATGAAGGGAAGCCAGCATAAAATAACAGATGATTCAGGGTTAACTCAATTTTTCTCCTGAAATCAGCTCTCAGTCCTTGGTTTATGGTGGCTGGGTATTACCCATTGCCCCACCATTCCCTACAAAGCCCAGCACCTGTTAATAATATAACATGTGACTAAGTATTATATCATATATATTACATATAATATATATTAATATATTATAAAAATAATAAAAATGTTTTTCTGAGGTTTAAGAAGTTAAAATGGCTTTGAATATGGCTTATTTTTGACTGATAATATCTTTGTGGGTAAATATTTTTTATTTCATAGTGAATTCTAATACAAATCGAACTATCAAGTATAGAAAATCCATGAGGGAAAAATTATTTCATGGGTTGTTTTAGATATCTGAGTTTTAGATAAGCTCAGACTTTAGATGACAGGAAGTCAGACCACACCTTAAGGAAGAATTTAAAAGCAACACAATTAAGGGCACCTCACTGGCTAAGTCGGTTAAGTGTTAAGACTCTTGATTTCAGCTCAGGTCTTGATCTCAGCATCATGAGGGTAAGCCCTGTGTTGGGCTCCAGGCTGGGTGTGGAGCCTACTTAAAAAAAAACAAAAAAGTAACACAATTATACCTAAAATACGGAATACTGGGGGTTTGGAGAGCTTCTGAATTGGTGAACACAGGGAGACTTTGGGAGAGAGGCACACCTGGAGAGGGCACAGAAACTATGCACCCTTTCCCCACACCTGGTCCTTTGCATCTTTTTCCATATGGCTGTTCCTGAGTTACATCTTTTTTTTTTTTTTTTTGAGTTATTTCTTTTCATAATAAGCTGGTGATCTAGCAAGTAACATGTTTCTCGGAGTTCTTTCAGCTGCTCAAGCACCAATGGAACCCAAGGAAGTGGTTAAAAGCACAGATTCCTACTAGATTCTTGGGGGAAGATGGTAGTAGAGTAAGAGGACCCTAGGCTCATCTTGTCCTATGCATACAACTAGATAGCTATCAAATCATTCTAAATACCACAGAAACTGACCTGAGGACTGGCAGAACAAACTCCACAACTAAAGATACAGAAGAGGCCACATCAAAGAAGGTAGGTAGTGCGGAGAAATGGTTTAGGGGAGAAACAGATCTTGGCTGCTACAGAGGGGAGGGAGGGAGCTGTGGTCATGGAGAAGGGTGAGAGAGAGGGGCACACAGGAATGCACGAGGAGAGTATTTCCCCATGGCCATTGGCTTGGAAAGTGAGAAGGGCTGAATTTTGTGAATTCTTGCAAGCAGAGGGGCTTAATGCCTAAAGTTTTAAGTGTTGGTGGGCTGTGCTGTGGGAGAGTCCAGAGGCATCAGGGCTGCTCCTGGAGAGAAGGTGGGCAAACAACCATGGCAGAGACAGTGTGGAAATAGTGAGCTAAAGAGCGCATGGGACACAATGGGGAGATTATTTGCTCTTCATGGAGCATGTCCTTGAGAGGCAGCATTCACTTAGACACTGCTCCAGGAACAAAGGAGCTGGCCAGCAACATTTCTCATCCCTATCCCTCAGCACAATCATAGGCCACATGCAGGAACCAGCAGAATGCACGCATTGGCTGCCTAACTTGCTTTTACACTAAGCTCCTGGTTGGGACTGTCCTTCTTGGTCACACTTCCCTCAGTCCCTGTGTGCAGAGTCCTCCCCCAGAAGACTAACACAAACTCTGCCCACACCATGTCTCTGACCAGAGAATTCTGCAGGGACTCATTATCTTATGGAAGTGGTGTCAGGTCTTATTTTATAAGCAGACCAAAGTATACCTAATTAAAACTTGCCACATTCAGGCCAAGGACCAAATACTGCCGACAACAGGTAAAGAGAGCCTCCATGATGACTGGCTTGAAGGACTGAACACCCAGAACACAACAGCAGTTGTGTTATGTCAGGTCATGTAGTTCCTTAAAGCTTCAGGCCTCAGAACTACATGACATCTTCTTCATATGGCTATTTTTTCTCTTTATTTTAAAGATTTTGTTTATTAATTTGAGAGAGTAAGTGTGAAAGACACACAGAGAGAGAACGAGAGAGAGCACAAGCAAGGTGGAGGAACAGAGGGAGAGGGACAAGCAGACTCCCTACTGAACAGGAAGCCCAACTCAGGGCCCCATCTCAGGAGCCTGAGATCATGACCTGAGCCAAAGGCAGATGCTTAACTGACTAAGCCAATCAGGTGCTCCCACAAGGCCATTATTTTCAAGAGCAGGCTTTTCTAAGAGAAGCAGGCAGAGACTTAGACAAAATGTAAAGGCAGGAATTTATCCCAAATGAAAGAACAAAATAAGGCCACAGCCATAGGTCTAAGTGAAACATGCCTGATTTAAATCAATGACTAAGGTTACTCTCTAGATTTGAGAAAACAGTGGGGAACATTAGTGAATCCTTTAACACAGGGATAAGGAATAATATAGCAGAGATTAAAGGGCTCAACAAATGAAATGAGAAACACACTTGATGGAATAAACAGCAGGATAGAAGAAGCAGAGAAATGAACTAGTGACATAGAAGACAAAGAAATGGAAACAATGAAGCTGAAAAAAAATGAAAGAAGAACCATGCAAACAAGAATAGACTCAGAGAACTCAGTGACTCCATCAAATAGAATAATATTTGTATTATAGGAGTTCCAGAAGAAAAAGGGAAAAGGGGGCAGAAAATGTACTTGAAGATACAATGGCTGGAAACTTCCCTAATCTGGGGAAGGAAACATATCCAGATCCAGAAGGCAAGATCTGGATGTTTCCGAAAAAATTCACAAAAAGCAGATCTACACCAAGACATCTAATCATTAAAATGGCAAAATACAGAGATAAAGAAAAAATATTAAAAGACACAAGACAACAAAGGACAGTCACATACAAAGGAAACCCCATAAGGGTTTCATCAGCAGATTTTTCAGCAGAAACTTTCCAAGCCAGAACCGAGTGGCATGATAAATTTAAAGTGCTGAGTGGTAAAAAATCTGTAGCCAAGAATACTCTATCAGCAAGGCTAACATTCAAAATAGAAGTAGAAAGCAAGAGATCACAGACAAGCAATAATTAAAGGAGTACATAACCACTAAAATCAGCCCTATGAGAAATATTAAAGGGAACTCTGTGAGTGGAGGAAAAAGACCAAAAACGATAGTATGAAAGTAGGAATCACAAAAGCAATTAAAATGAATATTTCTATTAAAAAAAGTTCAAGGAACTCACAAAATAAAAGGATGTAAAATATGACACTATATATCTAAAACGTGGGGAGGACAGGAGTAAAGAATGGGTTCAAACTTGAATGGCCATCAATTTAATATAGACTGCTATGTGCAGAAGAGGTTATATACAAACCTAATGACAACCACAAATCAAAAACCACTAATAAATATGCAAAGAATAAAGAGAAAGAAATCCAAATATATCACTAAAGAAAATCAGCAAACATGGAAGGCAAGAAAGATCACAGAAAACCTTAAGAAACAATAAAACCAGTAATAAAACGACAATAAAGAGCTATCTATCAGTAATTTTTTTGAATGTAAATGGACTAAATGCTCTAATCAAAAGACAGATGACAGAATGGATAAAAAAAAAAACAAGATCCATCTCTATGCTGCCTACACATACTTTATTTATTTTAAAATATCTATTTATTTGAGAGAGAGAGAGAGAGAAAATACAGGAGGAAAGGGGCAGAAAGGGAGGAAAAGAATCTCAAGCAGACTCCCCATAGAGTCTGAAGCCTGAAGTGGGGCTTGATCTCCCAACTCTATACTATGACCTGAGCCAAAATCAAGAAATGGATGCTTAACCAACTGAGCCACCCAGGCACCCCTACAGAGACTCATTTTAGATCTAAAGACACCTGCATGAGCACTGGGTGTTATACAATATGTTGGCAATTTTAATTTAAATAAAATATTTTAGTAAATAAATAAAATAAAGACACTTGCAATTTGAAAGTGAGGGGGTGGAGAAACATTTATATCAGAAAAACTAGACTTTAAAAAAAGACTGTAACAAGATACAAAGAAGGGCCCTATATAATAATAAAAGGGATAATCCAACAAAAAGATGTAACAATTGTTGAGGTTGAAATTGGTAACAGATTATCCTTTGTGAATAAATTTCCCTATAATATTAATAAAAATGTCTTGATTGGTATGGCTTTCGTGTGTGTGTGTGTATTATTTTTTTTTAGATTGTATTCAATTGATATATATATATTATATATATATATATATATAAGAGAGGAAAGAGCACATGAGCTGGGGAGAGGGGGAGAGGGAGAGGGAAAAGCAGACTCCCCACTGAACAGGGATCCTGACCCTGGGATCATGACCTGGGCTGAAGGCAGATGCTTTTTTTTTTTTTTTTTAAGATTTTACTTATTTATTCAAGATAGACATAGAAAGAGAGAGAGAGACAAGGCAGAAGGAGAAGCAGGCTCCATGCCGGGAGCCCGACGTTGAGACTCGATCCCGGGACTCCAGGATTACGCCCTGGGCCAAAGGCAGGCGCTGAATCGCTGAGCCACCCAGGGATCCCCTGAAGGCAGATGCTTAACTGACTGAGCCACCCAGGTGCCCCAGCTTTCATGTATATTAATGTTGAAGGATGCTCTAAGACTGCTTGCAGCAGAAGCAGTAATAGAAAAAGGGTTCTGAAAAGGAAAAGAGGGGAGAATGAGGAATAATCCCAGGAAAGTATGGAGAGTGGATTAGAAAGCTGAGAAAAAAGGCCCTCATATGAGGGAGGGAACAAAAATCACAGGTATCAAGGCCTGAACCCAGAGGGAAAGGGAAGAAGGGGAAATAGTTACCATACATCACAGTGTCATTATGTAAGGAAGCCTATAAGAGTATGAGGGATTCAAATAAAAAAGGTTTGTGTCCTTCATCATTGGCACATTCTTCAGTATAACAGTTCACTTTGTTTCCTCCTATTCTGCTTACTAGTAGTGATTTTCATTCCTCTCTACCCTATAAGATAATCAGCTACAGGGGAGCGTGGGGGGCAGAAATCATGTCTTAGGTATCACTGCAACTCACCCAATGCCTAATACAGAATTTTACACAAAGGAGACACTCAGCAAATTAGTTTAAATACAATTTTTTACCAGGCAGTTAATGTAACTTTATATCTATAAGTAACTATGTTCCTTTAAATTTCCAAACTGCCTTATATTACTAAACAGTGAAGATAAGTTGATAAAGAACAGTAATTCTAAAGTAATTCAGTTTCTCAGAAGGAGAGGTTTTACAGGACTAGGAGAAGAGAAGCAGCCACCCAAAACTGGAAAGAAACAGTAGGAGGAGCAAGAAGAGGTTGTGCTTAGAGGGGAGGAGGAAGGAATGCTAAGTTGTCTGAAAGAACAAGAAGAAAATGAAGGGAGGAAATAAAAGCAAGACACTGTCTCTGGCCATTCTAAAATTCTGCTGTGCTGGAGGTATCTGCTGTAATAAGCACATTCATATCTTTGCCAGGCCAAATTTGGATTCAGCCCACTGTTGATGTCTGTCTTCATTCTCAAATGTTTTTCTGCTAATTTATTTTTAAGCTTAGTATTTTATTTTACAGAAGAAAAAAGATGAAAAAAGACCCTTCATCACCACCCTCTGCCGATTTTTGCCAAAAATGTCATCCTTTGAGACCTATTGTAGGAAATGCAATGTATCCAGATCATGAAGTTTAGGAAGAACAAAATTCTTTTCCTATTTTGTAGATTTTTAAGAATCTCTCTTGTCATTTACCATTAGAGGGGAAAGAAGAACTGATGAAATATCTATTTTTTTATGTTATTGTAAGAGTTTTCTTCCAGCAACAATCTTAATATCATGAATTAGGTTCATCTCGATTCCATTGGTTAAAATTATCTATATGTTTTTTTTTAATTTTTATTTATTTATGATAGTCACAGAGAGAGAGAGAGGCAGAGACATAGGCAGAGGGAGAAGCAGGCTCCATGCACTGGGAGCCCGACGTGGGATTCGATTCCGGGTCTCCAGGATCGCGCCCTGGGCCAAAGGCAGGCGCCAAACCGCTGCGCTACCCAGGGATCCCTATCTATATGTTGTCATATCAAAAGTAGGACAAGTAGGGTCTATATTACTAACTTAAGGGCAAAACCAGTTAGTTATTCAAGTAACTTATAAATTATCAGAGAATTACAAAAGTGCATCTGGTGTGATTCTGAGTACTTAGTATGTTTTCTATTAGAAATACGTGGAAATTAGAGATTCACATATAATAATATGTGACAATTATTTATTAATCATAACATCCAATTAACCAGTATTTCCTGACTTTGCCCACTCTAAGCCAAAGCTTAATGAAGTATCCTTGCTGGATATAAGGATAATATTGGTCAGAGAAATGAGGGGACAGGAGTGATGTCAATTCAGTACCTCTAAGCAAAAAGATGAAAAGCTCCCAGAACTCTGCTATATAAATTGAGACTCACTTGGGGAATCTTATTATAAAGAATACAAACTTTGGAGTCAGACACTGAGTTTGAGTCATGGCTCTGCTACTTACTAGCTAAATGGTAGAAATTCCTTCATCTAAAATGGGAATAATATCCATTCATTTGGATTAGGCCCTGCAAGTCAAATGTAGCACTTTGTACTAGGTAGTAAGAATGAGCTGTCTTTATTATTGCTATCACTTTCCTTTGGACTTCTGTTCTTTACCATGTTCTATTTGATACATAGGCTTGCTTACACAAGAAATATCAGGTTTTGACATGAAAGATGCAGAAAACAGATTTTAGTTTGCTCATTTTGGGGGTCAAGGTTTGGGAGGAGAAATACTTCTAGTATGGTGGCAGAAAGGTCATTACTTAGGAGGTGGCTCAGGAAATTCTGGTTCTCCATGCTTTAATGCTCACTTTTCCTTCTCTGACTGATTAGGTAAAAGCTAGGTTTACACAAAGGACTTTTTTCGGGTAGTAATGAACAGATTTTCCTATCACACACACTATCCTGAATATATCTACTTGCCTTTGGCTTTTATATTTTGAAGTGGATAAATACCTATATCTCAAATTTATTTACAATTAGGTAAGTCGATATTCATTTAGACAGTATAAGCAAAGTTTACAATTTAGCAACAGAAAAATTAAAGAACTATAAAATTAGATTCTACATCTCACATTTTTTTCTTGGTATATTTACTAAAAGAGAATTAGTTTAATTATACTTTACATCTTGAATTAGATACAATTTAAAGCTATACAGAAGGTGACCTAAGCACTCTGGGTATGAAGAATTCTTAATTAATAACAGTCCTAAAGAAATCTTCTAACAAAATGGGCAAACTTCAAATATACTTTATTCAGTAAGAGAAGCCAGACATAAAGGAACATATATGATTACATTTATATGAAATGTCTAGAAAAGGCAAATTTATAGGGACAGAAAGTCTATTAGTAGTTGCCTGGGAATGAGAAGTGACTGCAAATGGACAGGAGATTTCTTTTGGAGTGATGGAAATGTTCTAAGATTAGATAGTGTGAGAGTTATACAAATCTGTAAATATACTAAGAATTGCTAAAATATACCCTTAAAATGAGTGAATTTTATAGTATACAAATTATACTTCAACAAACCTGTTAATAAAAATGAGTCCTCTGGGAGTATCCTTTTGGATACTAGAGAAGATAAGTGTTTTTTTTTTTAACATGTTGGAATGAAATGAGAATTTTAAAGAAGAAATAAGTCCACTTCTATTGAGAATGAGAGCCTGAATAATGCTGTTACGAAGCAAGACCTATCTTGATCAATAAATAACCTACAAAGTGCCACCCGTGTATGGGGGGATCTTTGCAATCTGGCAATGTGTCTCTTCAGGGTGCTTGAATTTAAGTCAAATAGGGTATTTCTATTTCTTCCCAGCGTAAACATGAATTACAATGAGTACCAGGGAAGAAAGCATCAATTCTTCTGGGCATTCATTTTGAGCATCAGTAACCAACCAATGCGCCTCAAAGAAGTAAAAGAAGGGATCTCTCATATTTTGATGGATTCTAGGATACTCTCTAGATTATCTGGGTGATTAAGAACTACAACAGGATGACTCTAAGATTTATGGATCATGGAGAGGGCACTACACAGTAGCTCATGATGAAGGGGCCCCATGGCCTTTACTTTTGTCCAAGGCTATCATGGGAAAAGATTAAGAGAAGGGTATCTTATTTTGGTTTTATTTCTGCTCTAACTATTGGGTTTTAGCTTACTCTTTAATTCTTTTTATTCCAAAAAGTGACATTTACACAAGAATCCTTGCTTTAAACTTTGAGTATATATTTCAATTAATTAAAAAAAACATGATTTTTTTTTAATAAAAAGGACCTAAGTAAACAAAAGGTAACCCAATGTTATTCAGTAACTGAAATGTTCCTCCGTTAAAAGCTGATTGATGAATATGAAAGGCCATTAGACAGTACGTTTCTTCAGGGTAAGGACCATGTGCTATTCACTTGCAATTAGGCAACAAACATAAGCATAGGGCTTGCCGTACCTAATAACTATTTGCTGAACTGAGGATGAAAGCATCATATAAATGTTAAGCTAATATAAATGTAAATGATTACATTGTTTTTCACCATTAAAGTAATCCTTAACAATTTTTTAAAAGATTTTATTTGAGAGAGAGAGAGAGAGAGAGCATAAATTGTGGGGGGGGGGAAGGGCAAGCAGACTCCCCGCTGAGTAGTGAGCAGGGAGCGGGCACAATCCCAGGACCTAAGCCAAAGGAAGATGCTTAACCAGCTGAGCCACTCAGGTATCCCCAGTAATCCTTAATAATTTAAACCTGGCTCTTAAAATATCACCTTCAAGAAAGGCTTCATAAGTTAAAGAAGCATGAGTTACTTAGAACTCATTAAAAGTAGAGAAAAGTGAGAAAACTGAAAGGGAAAAAATGCCTCAAATTTGTGGTGTTGTGGCATAAAAAATTCCCAAGGATCTAAGATATATAATGTTACAAGTGAAACATCTTAGATATTTTTACACAAAGGAAAATGCTAAAAGACAAACATCACATTTCACCTGGATCAATGAAATAATCTGCTCTTTTTTTTTTTATAATCTGCTCTTATACTTATGGTAAATAAACACACATACACACAGACACTATCTTTTCATTAAGAAAAAATATATTTGCATACTAATACCTAATATAATTAGGTATTAGTGTTATATACTAATTAGGTATACAAAAAGATCTTCAAGATGACTAAATGAAAAAAACAAGGTGAGAAAACAATGTAAATGATTGATTAGTTTTTAAAAAAAGAGTAATTTTATCTGTATTTATCTACTGGCAACGAGTGACTTTTTTTTCCCTAAGAATAAGCCAACTGTCAGAGGATATGGGGTAGAAGTGGGAAAACAAGCTTTTGTTTTGCATTTTTATATGTTTCTGTAGTATCTGAATTTTCTAATCTCATATATATATTTTATTTAAGGAAATACCCTTCCAGTTGATGCACTGTGGAACAGTTTTATGTGTTTATTATTTGGTATTAGAAAGACTAATATAAGCTCCTACTGGCCATGTCAATGTTTCACTCATGTGGCTGCCCATATGTTACCTGGCATAGTAACTTTGTATATTGAGATGTTCAATAAAGTTTTGTTGCATTGAAAAAAAAAGTGCAATAAATATTATTAAAAATATTTTCACGTAAGTTCAAATATGACAAACTGCTGAGTCAATTCTGTGAAGCATGCTGAGCAAGACCCAGGAGTTTATATTGGCTGAACACCATAAGCATGGCTCATTTGCAATCTGTGACCAGGATAGTGCAATTTACATCTACAAAATTTTCCTCAATTATACACCAGAAATAATTCCCTATAAGTTAGAAATTTAGAAAGTATCTGAGAATTGGTATGATCCACCCTCACCCTCTCTAACCCCACTGTGTCAGTTACTGACGCAATGTCTTTCCTCCAAATTGACCTTTCTTTGCCCTGCTTTGTGGTACTGGAACTGGACATATAAACATTTCTCCTTTACCAGCTGGCACAATTCTAACTTTTGTCAGTATAAAGTGCTGAAGGGCCAATGCAGTAGAAAGTGGTTTCTTTTCCTGGTTCTGGTGTGCTTTTTCCTTCTAGTTCCTATGGCATGCCCCTGCTAGTGGTGTACGGGACACCCCCAAATGCTCACCATTTTTGGAATTTCAGTGGTGGTCCAGACAGTGGCTTCTTATTAAGTTTCACTGGCTTTCTACTAAGGGGGATTACCAGCAAGTTTTGCCAGAACTTCAGGAGGTAGTTTCCCACTTAACAGCTCTGGTCTGTGGCACCTCAATGAATTTCTATGCCATCCAGTGGCCAAAACATTGCTCTAGCAAGGTTTGAATCACAAGTCTTATTGGGATGAAGCCTTCTTCCAAGTTTGCTCCTTTCTTGGGTACTCTACCTACACCCAAGAAGTAGTAGCTGCTCCCTATTTCTGATATGCCTGTATTCTTTGGAATTCTATTTACTTCTTGGGAGTTAATCCCCTGCTACTTACTACTTAATAACTTAAGGTTTTCCTGCACATATTACTGGTATGGTTTCTGGCTCCTAATTCATGGCCAAACCAAGCCAACAACAAAGAATTAAATCCATAAACCCACTCCTAAAACATACGTTTGAATTATTGTTTGATAACACAGAGAAACAATATGGCATTTAACCCAACTTATTAACTACTTAAAAACTCCCACAAAACTAAAAATCAGTATGATGGTTTTGTACTGTGTAAACTAAGCTAAGTGAGGACATTTCCCAGATTTTCTTTTCTCTATGATTCCAGGGTTTGGGTTGGCCACAAGAGAAATTTCTCTAAGATTTGAACAAAAATGAATCAGCAGTCATTACACTTTGAAGGTAATATCGGATGTGCTGCTATAGCTCACACACTGTCACTGCTATGCCGGCTCACATTGATATGGCGACGAGACTAAGCTCAGAGTTTTCCAGTTCCTGCCACATCTCCTTCAGCTTCTCCTAGCCCAGGGCCAGATGCTTGTGTAGCTCTATGGCTAATAGTGCTGCTTTTTTTGCAGGTCATTTGCACTGTTTGGGTTAGAAGAAGTAAGAGATATACACAGATTCCACTTTGTCCTTGTTCTTCCCTGTGTCATGACCTATAGAGACTTCAGGCCCACAGGTAGAGCCTAATTCAAAGCCTTCCAAAAACTTTCCCCCCAGTTTTTATAATAATATAAGTAAGGGCTGGTCCCTTATAATAAATTCCTTAATTATATCGCTCATGGTACTTCTGCTATCCTGATCAAACCCTCTTTAATATACACTATAAAATGGTTAAATGACTCTCCTTAAAAAAAAATCATAAGCAATGGGTTACTTAAGCAATTGAGTTTCTATTGCAATTCTTATTTTCCCTATGTTTCTTATTTATTTCTACATAGTATTTTTTAAATCTTGGAAGTGGGATAGATTTAAAATGTCATTTTCTTTAGCAAATGCCAGGTGAGGGCCTAATATGAAGGCTTGTTAGGCAGAGGACTAAGTCTTCTGGCTGCTCTGAGATACAGAGATAAATTTCCCACATGGTTTGGGATCCAGGATAGCCTGGCCTATTTCTGTAATAGTGTTCTCCATGCTAGCAGGGGAATGAGATGAAGGATCAGGGAGTTCAGAGAAGACTAGTATGTATGCATTAAAGGAAATATGAAGTGGGCCTGGAGCCAGGCTTAAGTTGGGGAGGGAAGACCAAAAGATGATGGTGAGGCTCATTAGTTGTCATTAGCCTCTAAACCTTGAATTCATTTGTTTGACATTTTTGAGATTTGTCCTTGTTTCCTGAGCATGTTCAGTATGACTTGCCAGTTCTCAGAAGTGTGAACATCATAAATTCCACTTTCTGTTTTCAAAGAGGAAGGGAGGGGTAAGTAGGAAGAAAGAGGGATATGCAGTGACTTAGCAGAGAAAGAGCTCCAAATAATGGGGAACGTTTGGGTTAAGATCTCTAACTGTGTGGACAGACTTAAAAACAAACAAACAAATAAACCTGGCCTTATCAATAAATATCTATGAAATAATATCCTAGCCTCATGGAATTTATTTTCTGTGGTAGAGGAAAATACTCAAATGTAAAAAAATGAATATATAATTTCAGGTGTTACAAAATGTTTTAAAGAAAAATAAAGCCCCCCCCCCAAAAAAAAGGAGGGATGGAATGGGTGGGGTTCCATCTTAGGAGATGATTTAATATTATATATTAAATTTTCTACACACAGTATCTTTAGCCCTTGAACAATGTGGGGATTAGGACACTGACTCTCTGTGTAGTCAATAATTTGTGTATAACTGTTACGCCCCCAAAACCTAGCTATTCATTGCTTAGAGATGACTGGAAACCTTACTGATAACATGAATAGTTGATTAACACATAGTAGGTGCATGTATTATATACTGTATTCTTGCAATAAACTAGAGAAATGCTATTAAGAAAATCATAAGGAGGGACGCCTGGGTGGCTCAGCAGTTGGGCACCTGCCTTCGGCTCAGGTCATGGTCCTGGGATCCGGGATCATGTCCCGCATCAGGCTTTCTGCGAGTAGCCTGCTTCTCCCTCTGCCTATGTCTCTGCCACTCTCTCTGTGTCTCTCATGAATAAATAAATAAATCTTAAAAAAAAATCACAAGGAAGAGAAAATACATCTGTAGTACTCTACTAGAAAAAACACAAATAAGTGGACCCATGCAGTTCAAATCTGTGTTGTTCAAGGTCAACTGTATGCAATAAGTGTTACAATAAATATAACCATAGATGTATCTAAGATATACAATAGGAAAAGATTCATGTAGTTCCATGATAGATCAGACTACTTATATTTATATAAATCATAATGAGCTTATGTATAGACCAATGAAACTTACCCTGTAGAAAGCACTGGTCAAAGGGAGCAATGCTGCAGCAATGTTATATTCTTCTAAACTTGAACAATCCTTAAACAAAGAGAAACAAGCATAATTAGGACATTTATACTAGAAATCACAAATATATGGGAAAAAAAATCTAGGATACACTGTTTACTGTCTTACGGGGTTTTTACTTTTATTCCAAATTGTCACTAAGTCTTACTTAGGTAAAATTGAAAAACAAAACTGTCCTTGAAGCACATTATTTTAGAAATGAGATAAAAATATGTTTGAGAAAGACTTTTTAAAAGTTTTTATTTAAATTCCCATTAGGTAACATATAGTGTAATATTAGGTTCAAGTGTACAAAATAGTGATTCAACACTTCCATACAACACCTGGTGCTCATTACAGCAAGTACTTCCTCAATCCACATCACCTGTTTAACTCTATTCCCCACCCAACCACCGCTCTGGTAACCATTCTTTTCTTCTCTAAAGTTACATAAGTTTCTTGGTTTTCCCTCCTTCCTTTCCCTTTGTTTTGTTTCTTCAATTCAATTCCATGTGAGTGAAATCACATGGTATTTGTCTTTCTCTGACTGACTTATTTCATTAGCATAATACTATCTAGCTCCATCCAGGTCATTGCAAATGGCAAGATTTCATTCTTTTTTATGGCTTAGTAATATTCCAATGTCTTTGTGTTTGTGGTTATGTGTACACACACCCCACTACTTCTTTATCTTTTCATTCAGCCAATGGACATGTGGGTTTTTTCCATAATATGGGTATTATAAGAAATGCTGCTATAAACATTGGGGTGCATGTATTCCCTTTGAGTTAGTATTTTTGCATTCTTTGGATAAATACCTAGTAGTGCAATTGCTGCACCATAGGGTAGTTGTATTTTTAACTTTTTGAGGAATCTCCATGCTGTTTTCCAGAGTGGCTACACCAGTTTGCATTCCTACCAACAGTGCAATATTGGTCTATACATAAGCTTATTATGATTTATATAAATATAAGTAGTTTGATCTATCATGGAACATGAATCTTTTCCTCTTGTATGTCTGAGATACATCTATAGTTATATTTATTATAACACGTATTGCACTTATTTCCCTTTCTCCACATCCTTGCCAGCACCTGTTATTTTGGGGTTTTTTATTTTAGCCCTTCTGGACTTGTGTGAGATGATATCTCATTGTAGTTTTGATTTGCATTTCACTGATGATGAGTGATGTTGAATATCTTTTCATGTGTCTGTTAGCCATCTGTATTGTGTCTTCTCTGGAGAAATGTCTGTTTGTGTCTTTTGACTAATTTGTAATTGGATTATTCATTTTTCTAGGTGTTGAGTTTGATAGGTTCTTTATATATTCTGGACACTTACTCTTTATCAGATATGTCATTTGCAAATATCTTCTTCCATTCTGAAGGTTGCCTTTTAGTTTTGTTGTTTCCTTTGCTGTGCAGAAAGTGTTTTATTTTGATGAAGTCCCAGTCATTTACTTTTGCTTTTGTTTCCCTTGCGTAGTAAGAAATTGCTATAGCTGACATCAAAAAGGTTACTGCTTTTATTGTCTCTAGGATTTTTATAGTTTCAAGTCTCACATTTAGTCTTTATATATATATATATATATAATATATATATATAAAGATTTTATTTATTTACTTATTGAGAGACACAGAGAGAGAGGCAGAAACATAGGCAGAGAGAGAAGCAGTCTCCTTGTGAAGAGCCTGATGCGGGACTCTAATCTATTTTGAATTTATTTTTGTGTGTGGTGTAAGAAAGTGGTCTAGTTTCATTCTTCTGCATGTAGCTGTCCAGTTTTCCAACACCATTTGTTGATGAGACAGTTCTTTTCCTATTGGATATTCTTTCCTGCTTTGTGGAAGATTAACTGCCCATATATAGTTGTGGATTCATTTCTGGATTTTCTATTCTGTTCTATTGATCTATGTGTCTATTTTTGTGCCAGTACCATACTGTCTTGACTACAGTCTTGTTATACAGCTTGAAGTCTAGAATTGTGATGCCTCCAGCTTTTTCTTCTTCAAGTTTGCTTTGGCTATTTGGGGTCTTTTGTGGTTCCATGCAAATTTTAGGATTGGTTCTTCTAGCTCTTGAAAAATGTTGTTGGTATTTTGATAAGGATTCCAATTAAATGTGTAGATTGGTTTTGTTCTTCCAATCCATGGACATAGAATGTCCTTCCATTTCTTTGTGTTCTCTTCAATTTCTTTCATCAGTGTTCTGTAGTTTTCAGAGTACAGATCTTTCATGTCTCTAGTAAGGTTTATTCCTAGGTATCTTTGGTGTATTTGTAAATGGGAATGATTCCTTAATTTCTCTTTCTGCTGCTTCGTTATTGGTGATTAGAAATGCAACAGATTTCTGCAGGTTGATTTTTTTATCCTGCGACTTACTGAATTTGTGTATCAGTTCTAGTAGTTCTCTGGTGGAGTCTTTTGGGTTTTCTATATAGAGTATCATGTCACCTGCAAATAGTTAGAGTCTTACTTCTTCCTGATTGGCTTAGATGCCTTTTATTTCTTTTTGTTGTCTGATTGCTGTGGTTAGGACTTCCAGTACTATGGTAAATAACAGTGGTGAGAGTGGACATCCCTGTCCTGTTCCTGACTACAGAGGAAAAGGTCTCCGTTTTCCCCATTGAGGATGATATGCGCTGTGGGTTTTCATACATGTCCTTCATTACACTGAGGTATGTTCTCTCTAAACCTACTTTGTTCAGGGTTTTTTATCACGAATGGATGTTGTACTTTGTCAAATGCCTTTTTTCCATCTATTGAAATGATTATATAGCTCTTATCCTTTCTTTTACCAACATGGCTTATCATGTTGATTTGTGAATATTGAATTTCCCTTGCAACCCAGGAATAAATCCCGCTTGATTGTGGTGAATGAGTTTTTTTAATGTATTGTTGGATTCGGTTTGCTAGTATTTTATTGAGAATTTATGCATCCAAGTTCATCAGGGATTGGCCTGTCATTCTCCTTTTTAGTGAAGTACTTATCTGGTTTTGGTATCAGGATAATGCTGGCCTCATAGAATGAATTTGGAAGTTTTCCTTCCTTTTCTATTTTTTGGAATAGTTTGAGAAGAATAGTTATTAACTCTTCTTTAAATGTTTGGTGGAATTCACCTGTGAAGCCTCTGGCCTTGGTCTTTGATTTGCTGGGAGTTTTTTTGATTATTGATTCAACTTCTGTTTACATTTTCTATTTCTTCTTGTTTCAGTTTTGGTGGTTTATATGTTTTTAGGAATTATTTTCATACACTGCTGGTAACCAGCTACCTTTACTTTCTTATTTTATAAAGACTGTTAAAAGCTGTGTAATTTATACAAAAAAAAATTTGAGGGGCTCTTAGTGTATTTACTGTATTTCATGGACTCTAAGATGACACTTTTTTTCCCCCACACTTTAACTTCTCCAAGACTGGAATCCATCATATAACTGATTGGAACTGTTATATGACATTAGTCATTTCATTTCATTAAATGAAATTAGTATTGAGCACAAAAGGTATTTTGTTATTAATCGGGCAAGAAATGTTGCCAATGCCAAAACTCATTGGTTTTGAAATGCTGGGGAATGGGATAGTCAGATAATCTCAGTGGGAATGTAAAATGGTATAGGTGCTAGGAAAACAGTATGGCAGTTCCTCAAAAATTTAAAAACAGAATTACCATATGATCCAACAATTCTACTACTAGTTATATATCAAAACAAGTGACTTGAATAGATTATTTGTACATTCATGTTCACAATAGCACAAAGTTAAAGCAACTCAATTCTTAGTTCCTCAAGGAAACATACCTAAAAGGTTTCCGCAGGAATGATAAGGGGAGTATACTTGAACTTGCACAAACATTAATTTTATAGAGTATTGATAGCTGTTCCTTGTGGGGAAATTTGGCTAAACAAAATTAAATGAGGTGTTTTTTTTTTTGTTTTTTTTTTTAACTGTAGGGCTTTTCAAAGTTTTTACATTGTGACTGTTATGGAGAAAATTTGGTTGGCAGCATTTCCAAACCTACTTTGACTAAGAACAGTTTTTTTAAAAAGCAGTTGAAAATATATTTTGGAAAAATTATGATTCAAGATTATCAAAAATCTGAGAGAATTCCTACCAAAAGATCACTTTAAAACCTGTTATGGAAAATAAATAAATAAATAAATAAATAAATAAATAAATAAATAAATAAATCAAACCTGTTATGGACTTTTATTTGTTTAATATCCTATCACTTTCAGGGGTACGTCATAGTGACTCAATATTTTTCTACATTACCCAATGATTCCCATGATGAGGCTAGTTAGTCTCATCAAAGAAGTGACTACAATATTGACTAAATTTCCCATGCTGTATATTACATCCCCATGATTTATTTTATAACTGGATCTTGATTTCTCTTAATCCCCCCCTTCACCTATTTTGCCTATACCCCAACAACTCTCTCCTCTGGTAACCAAGTTTGCTTCCTGTATCTGAGTCTGTTTCTGTTTTGTTTTGTTTGCTCATTCATATTGTTTTTTAGGTTTACATAAGTGAAATCATACAGTATTTATCTTTCTCTGATTTATTTCACTTAGCATAATATGCCTACTCTAGGTTCATCTTTGTCCCAAATGGCAAGATTTCATTCTTCCCTCTCTCACACACACACCCCCCACATCTTTATCTGTTTATCTACTGAGGAACACTTAGGCTGCTTCCATATCCTAGCTATTATAAATAATGCTGCTATGAACAGGGGAGTGCATATATCTTTTTGGATTGGTGTTTTTGCTTTCTTTGGATAAACACCCAGCAGTAGAATTGCTGGCTCATATGGTAGTTCTAGTTTTTATTTTTTTCAGGAACCTCTATGCTCTTTTCCTTCCTTCCTTCCTCCCTCCCTCCCTTCCTTTCTTCTTTCTTTCCTTCTTCTTTCTAAGATTTTATTTATTTATTCATGAGAGACACAGAGAGAGGCAGAGACACAGGCAGAGAGAGAGGCAGAGAGAAGCAGGCTCCATGCAAGAAGCCCGACACAAGACTTGATCCCAGGTCTCCAGGATCACGCCCTGGGCCGAAGGCAGGCACAAAACCACTGAACCACCCAGGTGTCCCGTCTATGCTGTTTTCCATATGGTTGCATTTCCCACTAACAGTATAAGAGGGTTTCCTTTTCTCTACATCGCTGGCAACACTTGTTATTCTTGGACTTTTTTCTTGACTTATGGTTAATTTCATTCTTTGATACTTTTGTTGAATGATTAAAAGATGCTAGATAAAATATAAAAAAATTTTTAATGCAAAGCAATGAACTGGCAAGAAAGTAATGAATATTCAGGCCAAAATGTAAATTAAGTGGAATTGGAGTGATATATAGAGCACTGAAGTAAAATTTTACCTCAGAAGCAGCTTGTGAGCAAAGTAAATTTGAATATTAGTTTTGAACAATTAAAGGAGTCATGAGTGAGGAAACAAAGCCTAGTGCTTGCTAAACTTGGAAGTTCATTAGGAGAGCTATACCATAAGGCTGGGATCCCTAGGACCACCTAGGACACCAGTTAAAAAGTCTGAGATATAAAAAAGATAATTCTTCAAGGAAATTGACAAGTATGTGGGTAAATCTAAACATACAGTGACCTAAAACAATGACAATTACATCTTTGGGTATCAAAGAAAATTACGATACAAGTAACATATACAACCGCAATAGGACAGAAATTGTGAGGTGGCAGACTGGAATTGGATTTTGATAAATTGAGTATTTAAAATTTTCTACATTATTGCCAAAGAAATATAGGATGGGTTATAACTTCCAGTCTAACAGAGAAAAAAATGGAGAGGAAAACTTATAACTCAAAGGAAAGCCCGAAAGAGGAAAAGAAACCCCCAAGGAGAAACAATCAGAAAAGAACAAAATAAGATGGTAGAAATAAATAAAATTATAATAGCCAAAATAAACCAAATATTCTGGCTAAAAGATTGTCACTGAATAAAAAGCTAGAGTCTATGGGAGCCTGGGTGGCTCAGTCAGTCAAGCATCTGCCTTTGGCTCAGGTCAAGATCCCAGGGTCCTGGGATGGAGGCCCCCTCCCCTGCTCAGCGGGGAGCCTGCTTCTCCCTCTGCCCTTCCCCCTGCTGTGCTTTCTCTCTCTCTTTCAAATAAATAAATAAAATCCTAAAAAAAAAAAAAAAAAGCTAGCATTCAAATATTTGTTCTTTATAAGGACATTATCTGTAACTTAAGAATACACAAAAGTTAAAAGGATGGAAAAAGATGGACCAAGCAAATATTAAAAGAAGTTGAGATAGCAATATTAACAATCATACAAAATAATCTTAAGGAAAAAGGTATTATAAGAAATAAAAAGAAGCATTATATAAAATAGCTCAATTATTCAGGAAGATATAACAATTTTAAATGTGTATATACTTAACTCAGCCTTCATTTGAAAATATATAAAGCAAAAATTGACATTAAAGAATATAAATCCACAATCACATTGAAAGATTTTAATATACCACTTTCAGTATTTCATTCCTCAATCAGGTAGAAAAATCAGTACAGAAGATTTTTTTAAAAGTCAGAGCTAATGGACATATAGAGAACACTATATACAAAAACCTACTTGGATCTATTTATACTCTAGCCCTATATAACTGTTCAGATGGATTTAGAAAACCTGACTTCATACAGGGTCATCAAATAAATTTCAGTAAATTTCAAAAGATTAGTAACATAGAGGTATGGTTGTCAGATCACATTATAATTAAGTTAAAAATCAGTAATACAAGTAAAATACTTAAAATTGTACCTAGCACATAACAAATATTCAATATATATTTTTTTCATTATCACCAAGGTTAGGAAATACTTAGCATAGCACACTACATTGTAATTATCTATTTACTTTTCAATCTCCTTACTAAACTATTAGCTCTTTGATGGTATTTTTACAGCAGTGAATAAGAAGCAGTATCAGTGTTTATGGAAAACTGATGAATGATTTATACCTTTTCCAGAGTTTCACAAAGCATAAAGATCAGTAGAAACAAATTATCTTGGTAAGTTTTACATTTCCAGAATGAATGTTGAGAGTAGTTAGCACAATACTCCTTTCAATAACAATTTTCATTCATTCAACAAATATTATCTAAATGAACTCAGGAAGCTGTCCCAAGAGGGAAAACATATGACAAGTAAGAACACATTTTATAGGGCTGAGATAGATCCATGGCTTAATGGAACCCATCCTTAAAATATGAGGGACAACCATATTCATTCATGATGTGTCTTTGGAAATGGTTGCTGGAGTCAGGTTACAGGTTGGATAGATCTAAACTTAGATCAAGTGATCTTTGGTTTTATTTTTTTTTAATTTTTAAAATTTTAAAAAAGATTTTATTTATTTATTCATGAGAGACAGGGAGAGGCAGAGACACAGGCAGAGGGAGAAGCAGGCTCCCTGGAGCCTGATGCAGGACTTGATC
Source organism: Canis lupus dingo (assembly GCF_003254725.2). Lineage (NCBI taxonomy): Eukaryota > Metazoa > Chordata > Mammalia > Carnivora > Canidae > Canis > Canis lupus. Next base: position 33,645,472 of record NC_064263.1, read on the forward strand.
TCAGGACCCCGGGATCATGACCTGAACCAAAGGCAGATGGTCAACCACTGAGCCACCCAGGTGCCCCTGATCTTTGGTTTTTATATTCAGGAACATAAATTTTAGATATAAAAAGAATGACTAATAATACTGAGTAATGTCTCTCAGCCATACTAGTAGAAAAGAGTGTGTGTTAGAAAGTGAGGAAGAGGGATCCCTGGGTGGCGCAGCGGTTTGGCGCCTGACTTTGGCCCGGGGCGCGATCCTGGAGACCCGGGATTGAATCCCACGTCGGGCTCCCGGTGCATGGAGCCTGCTTCTCCCTCTGCCTGTGTCTCTGCCTCTCTCTCTCTCTCTCTGTGTGACTATCATAAATAAATAAAAAAAAAAAAAAAAAAAAAAAAGAAAGTGAGGAAGAAAAAGAGGGAGGGAGGGGTGGTAAGACAGAGACAGAGCTAAGGGAGGGAGGCAAAGGGGAAGGAGGAAGAAGATGAATCAGAACTCATTTCAAAGAAAATGATATAATCAACTGAGAGATGATTTTGAAGGCAGTCATTACCTTGGAGTCACAGTTTTATTTTAAGATATCAGGCTGGGAAAACTAGGTATCTATATGCAGAAGAGTGAAACTGGGCTCTTTTCTTATACTACACAGAAAAGTCAACTCAAAATAGATTAAAAACTTGAATGCAAGACCTGAAACTGTAAAAAACTTCTAAGAGAGAACTTAAGTGGTAAGCTTCTTGATATTGATCTTGGCAATAAAAAAACACAAAAAACTGCAAACTCAAAAATTAAGATAGATTTATTTATTTATTTATTTATTTATTTATTTATTTATTTATTCATGAGAGACAGAGAGAGAGACAGAGAGAGAGAGAGAGAGGCAAAGACACAGGCAGAGGGAGAAGCAGGCTCCATGCAGGGAGCCCGATGAGGAACTCGATCCCGGGACTCCCAGGATCACGCCATGGGCCGAAGGCAGGCGCTAAACCACTGAGCCACCCAGGGATCCCCTAATTTTTGAATTTGATACCAAAAAGCAAAGGCAATAAAAGTAAAAATAAACAAGTAGCACTACATAAAATGCTCTGCACAGCAAAGGAAACCATCAACAAAGTGAAAAGACAATCTATGCAATGGGAGAAAATATATGCAGATTACATATCCAGTAAGAGATTATTTTCCAAGATATTCAAGGAACTTACACAATGTAATAGTAAAACAAACAAAAACCAATTTTGAAAAACCCCAAATAACCCAATTAAAAATGCGTGAAGGAACAGAACAGACATTTTTCTAAAGAAGACATACAAATGGCTAATGGGTATATGAAAAGGTACTCAACATCATTAGTCATCAGGGAGATGCATATCAAAGCCATCATGAAATATCACTTCATACCTGTTAGAATAGCTATTATCAAAAAGACAAATAATTACAGGTGCGGTGAGTATGTGTCATATACTGTTGGTCAGAATGTAAACTGGTATAGCTACTAAGGAAAACAATAGAGAGGTTCCTCAAGAAATAAAAAAATATAAGTACCATATGATCCAGGAATCCCACTTCTGCACATATATTCAAAGGGAAGGAAATCCTTATCTTGAAGAGACACCTATAATCCCATTTTCACTGCAGCATTATTCACAATAACCAAGGTATGGAAACAACCTGTGTCCATCAATGGAGGATAAGATTAAGAAATTGTGGTATATATTTACAGTGGAATATTGTTTAGCCTTAAAAGGAAATCCTGCCATTTGCAGCAACATGGAGAAATCTAGAGCGTATTACAGTAAGTGAAATAAGCTGGATAGAGAAAGACAAATACTGCATGATACTACTTGTAAGTGGAATTTTAAAAGAAAAATGTTGAACTCAGTAACAGAGTAGAATGGGGTCATTGCCAGAGGCTGGAGTATGTGGGAAATGGGTTAAGATGGTCAAAAGCGTATAAACTTAGTAAGATTAGGTCTGAGGATCTAATGTATAATATGGTGATTAGAGTTGATAATACTGTATTGTATAAAAAAAACTTGTTAAGAAAATAGAACTTAAGTGTTCTTACTTCCAAAAAAGGCAAATATATGAATTTGTGAAGTGACAGATATATTAACTCAATTGTGGCAATCCTTTCACAATATATAAATTGTCACATTGTACTTTTTTTTTTAAGATTTTATTTATTTACTTATGAGAGACACACAGAGAGAGGCAAAGATGTAGGCAGAGGGAGAAGCAGGCTCCCTGCAAAGAGCCCGATGCCAGCCAGACTCAATTACAGGACTGAGGATCATGACCTGAACCAAAGGCAGACGCTTAATCACTGAGCCACCTCGGTGCCCCATGTTGTACGTTTTAAATATATTACAATTTTGTCAATTATACCTCAATAAAGCTGGAAAAAATATACAGTCAGGTCATGTAGGAAAATATCACACCTTCTTCGTATATGGTATCACCCACTGTATAGTCTCTATCACTTCTGTGGATTTTATAAAATGATCCCAGAACACGGCAAAAAGTGTGAATCATCTTTTCCTCCCTTATTCCTCATTCCCTTGCTTAAGATACTGCTATGCACAAGAATGTCATCCCCTGTGTCCTAGCACATCTGAGTTTCTTTAACAGAAATGCCTAGCATGTTTCTGAAGACTGTCATGAGGCCCAAGGCAATAAAATTCAACAGACTTGAGCCGTAATCTTCTCCTAAGGAAATGGTTGGGATGCCAAGATGCCTTTTGACTTTGATTTCACAGCAGGGCTTCATTTGTAATGATGCTGTCCAAACTTTAAATGACAACAGCTGTGATATGAAGCCCCACACGCTCATTTATAAAAATTTCCCACAAATTAAAAAAAATTAAACAATGGGGATTTTCAATCCATGACCAATTAGCAGGGACCAGGCAATCATAAAACATTTAGGAGCTATTTATTATTGTACAAAATGTTTACACATTGTAGTGCATGTCTCAAACCTGAGCGCCGTCAAATGCTGATTGCAAAATATAAATATAAAATTCTTTGTAAATCACGTTAGAGACATTCTAAGTTAATTAGGTTGAAAAATGGAAAAATTTTAAAACAATAGGCCTAAAACTATTGACATAGCAATAGCATTCCGGAATAGTGCAGTTATCTGTTGGGCAATCAGTCCATAAATACACATCCTGAAGTCCCCTGTGCTTTGGCCACATAATAGCAATGTAGCTGCAGACATAACAGGCAATTTATAAACTTGCAAGGACTTGAATACTTATACATGTTTTATTCTGAACTTTGTTATGTAGTTTACCTTTAATTTTCCTGCTACAACTGAAAAGTGAGCTCTGCAATCTTAATTTCCCATTATCCTCAATTACTTCAAACTTTTAATCTGCATACCTTTGAATTGTCATGGCCCATCATTCCTATTTCACAAAACTTTGGAATCTCACAAAAATGAAATATTTAAATATTAAAGAAAAATGAGTCAGAAAGGCATAATGTCTTATAGAACTAACTTTTCTTTAGATTAGACATAACCCAGAAAGAAGTTTCTCTGAATTGTCCAAAACACTGAGAAATTTACTTATATCTTCCACATAGGGATGGAAATTTAAACTACAATAGCCAAAAAGACCTCTTTATATCATACTCTTCCATTCAAAAATCCCTGACCATTACAGGATATAACCCAACTCTTGTGCCAGCAACCCTCCATGGTTTGTGGACCTAACTACAAAACCCAACTGCCCAAATTGGCCCCCAACAAAAAGCTGCAGCTCTAGCCAGTCTGCTTTATTTATCACATATTCCACATCATAGTAATTCCTACCACATCTAATATCCATGCCTCGCTTTGTCATTTATACTCTTGCCCCCTGGCACTTCCATATGATGTCCCCATATGTTCCTACCCTTTCCAAGTACAGTGCTAAGCACAAAATAAGCAAAAGGACTCTTACTATAGTTTCAGCATCAGGTTTATTTTAATACTAAATTAATTTACACAACCATAAAGAATGTATCATAATTTTGAACACTATGGCTACTTAATATGTAACATAACTTCTAATGGGATAGATGGTGAATGCTAGGCTAGACAAATAATATCAATCTTTGTTATAAGTTTTTGAGTGAATGTCCCAAGTCTGCTTCTATTTTATATGCCTGGAAACCAGAACACTGCACCAGGTTCTAGAAATAATAGCTAACATTGAGTGTTTATGAAGTATCAGACAAGTTTTAATTATGAATTTATAGAAATTATTTTATTTAATTTTCATGTCTCTAGACGGTAGATACTATAACTATGTGCATTTTGTGGAGGAAGGAACTGAGGCTCTCAGAAGTTAGAAGGCATTTTACAAATGGCAGAGCCAGAATTTCAAACCAGGTAGAAATCCTCACTCCAAGATTTGTGCTTTATTTTTTTATATTTTTAAAGATTTTATTTATTCAGGAGAGGCACAGAGAGGCAGAGACAGGCAAAGGGAGAAGCAGGCTCCCTACAGGAAGCCTGATGTGGGACTTGCAGGAACCCGGGATCACAACCTGAACCAAAGGCAGAGACGCTTAACTACTGAGCCACCCAGGTGTCCCCAAGATTTGTGCTTTAAACCTCTGTCCTCATGTCTCTCAAATGCAATAAGGTAGGACATGGAATCTAAAACTGGTATCTCCTTTAAAAAAAAGCGCGGGGGGGGGGGGATCCTGGGTGGCTCAGCGGTTTAGTGCTACCTTCAGCCCAGGGCGTGATCCTGGAGACCAGGGATCGAGTCCCATGTAGGCTCCCTGCATGGAGCCTGCTTCTCCCTCTGCCTGTGTTTCTGCCTCTCTCTCTCTCTCTCTGTGTCTCTCATGAATAAATGAATAAAATCTTAAAAAAAATAAAACTGGCATCTGTGGAAACATATAATTTAGACCAAAGAAGAAATCTTCCAGTAATTATAAATAATATCCTCAAGAGAGTTTGAAATTATATTTCATCTATGAAAAGTAATTGAAAATTTAAAAATGTGCTTACTAAAATTAAAATACAAGGAAGGGCAGGAAGATAATTTTTCTCATGGTATCCTTTTATGCCATCAGGAATTTGAAATATTTAAGAAACAGGGGATCAAGTCAAAGTTTCTCAAATAAACCTAATGGGGTGCTACAGATAAAAAACGGAGAAAGTAGGTAGGGGAAAGTAAAACAAATAATGAAAAGAAGTTAGTCTTCATATGTAAAGAGTCTGGTGTCCATTATAACAAAAAAAGGTATTCGGCAAAATGAGTAAAATGTGGTATAATAATACAAAGGAATACTATGTCCAAGTGAAAATGAATGAATTATAGGTATATCCAACATCACAGATGAATCTACCAAACACAGTTTTGATCTAGAGAATCAACACAAAAAGAATACATTACACCAGGATCATCATTACCATCATCAAAATGAGTCTCTCCTGAACCATACTTTCTTGATTAACATTGGGCTCTTTCATCAAATCACATCAAGATATACATGTGCGAATACAATATAGGATGCCATGAAATTTACCACAGTGATGTAAAAGAATTGCTTAAATCAAATCATACCGACAAAGGAGAATTTAACAAAGTCAGATCAAGTAAAAAAAAAGATAATGAATTAGGATGATTTTATATGTGCATTAAAAGAAACAATTTGATGTCAAAGTGATTAATGGAGTTCCTTGGGAAAAATAATGAAGACTTTAAATATTTTTGCAAAAATGATCTGTAGGAAAGTGCTTTATAGCCAAACACAAAGGAAGCCATCATATGATTTTGTTAGAAAGAATATTTTAAAACCTTTCCCTCACCCAAATGAAAGTCAGATTCATACTTTAGTTCTAAAATAGTCAGCATAAAAAATAAAATAAAATAAATTAGCATATGGTGAAAATCATAACCTAAATATTTTAAAATAATATTTTATATACATATTTTTTAAAAACAAGCCCTTTCCCCCACTATTTGGGATGAAACTTTAGTCTCTATTTTAAATGGATCTACTGGTGAAATGGATTTACTGGTAGTGATAAAGAAAATTAGCTCCACTCATGGACCTAAAGGATTCAGGAGTAATGGTCTCTGTCTTATCTCTGTTTAATTCTCCAATCTGGTGACTGCAGAAACTAGATGCAGTTATGTGTCAAAGATGTGTTGTCTTTGCTAAAGCAGATTATCATGATCTCAGGTATGTTGCACACAACAATTGATTTGGCAAACATGTTCTTTTCTATCCCTATGAGAGAGGACAATCTGAAATAGTCTGCATTTATATGAAGTGGACAATGGTAAACAGGATTATGCTAACTAAAACCCCTTCCATCCAAAATCATTGTGAAGAAATTTGGACCATCTCAACATCACATAGAATATTGTGTTTGACGTACTACATTGATGACGACATGCTAATCAGGCTAGATGAAAAAGAAGTGGCTACCATATTGGAAACCTTGGTAAGGCATATGCACCCAGAGGATGAGAGATATGCCTTATGAAGGTTCTGGCATTTGGGGACATCTAATTTAAAGTAAAAGATAATTTGTTGCATCTTATATCTCCCAGTTGTGAAGGAAGCACAACTTCTGGTAGGCTCCTTTGGGTTATGGAGACAGCATATTCTATCTATATCTGGGCCTAGTATTCTAGCTCTACTAGGTGACACAAAAAGCTGCAACTTTGAGTGGGGTTCAGAGCAATAAAGGGCTCTGTAGGAGATCCAGGAAACATAATCCCTGACTACTTATCACAAATAGTGACCCACTTGGAGAATCTGCACTTTCCATTGATATAACTCTGAGCCCTGCAAGGTTAGAGGTTCTAGTCCTCAAAGGAAGAACACTTCTACCAGGAAACAAAACAAGAACCTCATTAATCTATAAACTATAGCTGTCACCAAGGCACTTTGACTGTTAATGCCCTGGGACCAGAAGATAAGAAAAGACCCATCATTTTGGCAGAGAGAACTGGATTGAGTTAAAATACTTTCATTTCATGAAGTAAAAATCAATGTGACTTGATGTTGGGGATGATGCAAAAGGTGTCAAAGATGACACAGGTTTTGGTTTGTGTAACTGGATCAATCGTGGTACATCTGCCAAGACTGGGAGTAATAAAAAGGGATCAGGTTTGAGGCTTGAGGGGTAGAGAAAAAGGATATCATAAGTTCAGTTTGTAACTGAAGTTAAAGTGTCTTTGAGACATAAAAATGAGATATCAGGTAGCCAGATGGATATCTGGGATACCTGGGTGTAGAGCTCAGAGGCAAGGTTTGGGGGAGAGAAACAAATTTGCAAGTTAAGTTGTGAAAATGGAAGATATCATCCTTTAAGAGGATACAGAATGAGACAAAAAAGGAATATGAGGCTTTACAAATTAAAAGCCAAGTGGAGAAGGATAAGCTTTCCAAAATGGAAAAGGAATGGCCAGAGAAGTAGGAGGATATGTAGGAAATGTTTCATCATGGAAGCCAAGGAAACAGAATGTTTCAAAAAGAAATTCTAATTGATAAACAGCTTCCTCTATCTTCAAAGCAAGGAAAAGCTGGTGGACTTAACCATGAAGAGACAACATTAATAATTTATATAGTTTACATAGTTTCAAGGTAGCTTTTATGCTGTATTTTTTGTTTGCTTTCCTTTGCTCCGCCTCCCCCCAAAAGAGCATATTTTAAGTAAGTTCCTATGGGGAAAAAATTAAGTAAATTATAAATCTGCCACAATTAGAGTGGCTAATCTGTCATATTTAGAATGGCTAATAAATAAATAAAACCTATAGAAAAAAAAAGCCTTCTAGATTAGAAAAGCCTTCAAGTATGTGAGGTTATAAGGAAAAACCCAGAGTTCTTGTTAGTATTTTAAATCCATAAGTTACCATTATGCTGGCTTTGTAATATTAACAAGAGAGAAAATACTTATATAACCAATTATCATAAATAACTAGAGATAATTTTCTACATGATCTACATTGTAAAAATAATAATAACATAAAATCAGAAAAACCTTACTTAGCTCTTATTTTCAAGAAGAATATTCTGGAATGTGTAAGACTTTAACTACTCAGCAGCAGTATTTATGAAAATCTTTTTGAAAGTCAAAAGCAGATTTCATACAATAAATTTAATACATGAAAGTGAGACTCAATTAACCACATCTAACTATCCTTAAAGATAAATAAGCAAGGAATTATCAACTCTGTGGTTAAATTTTTTTTCTACAGCACTGTTAAGACGGTAAAACATGAAATGTTATATAAGGTTAGGATAGGAACATGAAAGCAGCCCTGGTAATCCTAAGAAAACAATGTATGAGTTCTGTACTTATTTCTTAATGAAAACATACAACTAGACCCTGGCCATAAGATCAATCCCCTCTAGATTGGCTTTGGCCTTTTGAACCCCTGCCCCCACTTTCACTGCCAAAGTTCACCAAGATTAACCTCTTTTACTTGCTAACCAAATGGATTATGTTTAGACATTTAATTTAACCTCTATACTATTCGTTAAGATTAAATACATGCTTCTTTAAAAAAAAAAAAAAAAAAAAAAACTACTTCTTTTAAAAAGAAAAAAAAAGCCAAAATATACAAACTTCCATTTCATTATAAAAGACATAGGAAATACAGGTAAGTAAAAAAGAAAGAAAAACATCTTGTGATAAATTCCACAACCCTATAAACAACCAATGTTAACATTTGATACTTTGTATCAAATATTTTGTATTTTTCCTAATCACAAATCATGTTTATTCATACAATTTAACTTTTTAAAAAGTAGTCATTTTATTATTAACTAATTTTCTTCCTTGACCTCTATGACCGTAATTTTTCTTTTCACATCTTTTCTCCTCTTACATCTATGATCCTTTCGTCTCAACATCCTTTATTGGTTTTTATTATTCTGCCAACCCTCTAAATATCAGTATTTCTCAGCTCCTTTTTCATCCTTAGATCTCTCTTACAGTTGCTATTTTCATAGGCTGGTTTGACCATTTCTATGGTATAAGGTACCACTGAAATTTGTATTTTCAGCCTAGACAACCCTCCTCAGCTCCAGCTGACAAGATATCTCCAAACTGATGCCATGCAAACACCTCAAACTCAATATATCTTAAACTGAAATTATCTCCTACCCTTCACCCTCACCTTCAAACTTGATATTCTTCTATACTGTCTTAGTTAAAAAGGACCAGCATCTATTCAGCACCTAGCCAGAAATCTATCATATTATATTCTCACATTCAATCAGATACCAAGGTGATGCTTCCAATGCTAACTTCCTTCCATCTATCTACCCAACAAATATCTTTAGTTGAACTAGGTGCATTGTGCTGGAGTGTGAATTAAACAATTTTATAATCATCACCTTCTTGAAGCTTAATCAAATGCTGTTGATTCTGTTTTCACCACGTTTGTCATGTGTTCCCTCATCTTCATACTCACTACCTTTATTTGGACTTTCAACATGGCCATTAACTTTTTTACTCCTATTGATTCCTGAGTTTTGGGGGTTGTTCTACTATATAAATCAGAATGCTTTTCTGCTTTCTTCTCATGCTCCTAATTTAGCTTTCTCATGTCTGTGAAGTCACTTAACCACTTGCCCATTTGCTTTCTGTCTTCCAAATTTTTTTTGCTAACATTTCTTTGTTTTATTTGTTTTTGTGGGTTTATGTTATCTTAAAAAAACAATCCCTTTACTATCATTTTTAGTTGTGTTTTAGGAGTGGAGTGGAACTAAATGTGTGGAGATAATTGACCAGGAGCCCAAACCAGCAGGACATTCTAGAATTTACAATTTCTAGAAGTTTCTCCAGGCCATCACTGTTTGAATATTTTTATCTTTTCCTTCACATTTCCTAGCTACATGGTTTTCCAGCAAGATTTGAAACAGCTTCTACTTCATTCCTTTTTAAAAACTAATTAGTGTCTTCTAAGTCCAATAGTGAGGAAATAGGAAATAAAATTCAGTAAGTAGGCAGGTGTATTAGGGGAGTGTAACAACCATGGATAACTCTTAATATTGTGTAAATATTAAGTGACATACACATTGGGCCTTAAATCTCAGGTGGAAACCGTTTAAGTTTTTTATTTTGGAACACAAAAGTTTGTCAAATCACTGGGATGACAGCCTATTAAATTCTCTTTCTGGTTTTAATTAAACATTTTGAAAACATCCTCAACATCACTAATCATCAGGGAAATGCAAATCCAAACTACAATGAGACATTATCTTACACTTGTTAGAATACCTATTACCAAAAGACAAGAAATAATAGGTATTGGCAAGGATGTGGAGAAAGGGAGAAAGGGGAACCCTTACGTAGGAATGTGAATCAGTGTAGCTACTATGGAAAACAGTATGGAGGTTCCTAAAAAAGTTAAAAACAGCAGTATCATATGATTCAGCAATTCACTTCTGGGTATTTATCCAAAGGAAATGAAAACACTAACTTGAAAAGATATATGCACCCCCATGTTCAATACAGCATTATTTACAATAGCTAAAATAGGAAAGCAACCCAAGTATCCATCAATGGATGAATGGATAAAAAAAAGCATGGTATATAAACACAATGGGATATTACTTAGCCACACAAAAAAGAAGAAAGTCTTGCCATTTATAACAATATGGATGGAAGTAAAAGATATTATGCTAAGTGAAGTAAGTCAGAGGAAGATAAATCCTGTATGTTCTCATTTATATGCACAATTAAAAAAAATATCAAAACATGAAAGTCATAGACACAGCAGATCAGTAGTTGCCAGAGCTGGGTACAGGAGAGTGGGTGAAGGAGGTCAAAAGGTATACACTTCTAGTTATAAAATAAATAAGTCATGGGATCTAATAAAGTATAATTTAAAGTTGTTAAGAGAATAGATGTTAGAAGTTCTTATCACAATAAATAAAATTTGTGGGATCCCTGGGTGGCGCAGCGGTTTGGCGCCTGCCTTTGGCCCAGGGCGCGATCCTGGAGACCCGGGATCGAATCCCACATCAGGCTCCCGGTGCATGGAGCCTGCTTCTCCCTCGGCCTATGTCTCTGCCTCTCTCTCTCTCTCTCTCTCTCTCTCTGTGACTATCATAAATAAAAAAAAAAAAAAAAAAAAAAAATTAAAAAAAAAATTTGTAACAATGTGTGGAGATGGATGTTAACTAGACTTACTGGGGTGATTATTTTGCAATATATACAAATATTAAATTGTTATACTGTACATCTGAAACTAATATTGTACATCAATTACATCTCAATAAAAGAATAAAAACAAATAAAAAAGCCCTCCCTGGTCTGTCTTTCACAGCATAAAGGGATTTTGTAAAAAAAAAATGAAGATGATTATGTTCTCTTCTTTTTGAGTAATAAAATTATTTTTTCCCCAAGAAAGAAAGAGACATTATCTAAGATTTTTTTTTTCTCTTTAAGATTTTAGTGCTGGGCAGAAAAGTCAACCCTCAAAGTACTGGTTTAAAAAGACTAAATGCAGAAAGAGGCTAATTTTGTGAAACAAAACTGATTGGTTAGTAAAGAGTACTTTTGAGAATGTCCAGTTGTCAGGACAGTGGCATCCTAATAGGGAAGTAAGAAGTGGGAAGAGGATGTGTTTTCTTAATGCTTGGGGCTCTGCAACTGCTCCTATCACTAATCTTCTCAGTGTGTACATTGTTCCATTGCTCCCACTTCCCTCTTTCTCTGCTTCAGTTTGCTTCTATTCTTTTCTTAGTCTATTTGCCTATAATAGTGGTTCACAAGATGTGACCACAGACCAGCAGTGCTGGTATGACCTTAGAACCTGTTAAGTATGACAATTTTCAGGGTCCATTCCAGATTTACTGAATCAGAAGTCTAGGAGTAGAGACCAGCAATATGTTTTAACAAGCTCTCCAGTTATTCTAAAACATGCTAAACTTTGAGAAACACTGGCCAAGAGTGTACCAATATTGTCCTTCTGATATGACCTTGAACATCTAAAAAAATAGGGCTATATCTGACTTGATTTTATTTTATTTTTTTCTGACTTGATTTTAGAGTCATGTGAATGTGTGATATAAAGTTATTCATATTACTCTACATTTGCTTAAAGTAACTGGCACTAAATTCATTAGACTAAAATCTAAGTGTTTAGGGACACCAAGTGGCTGACTGGATTTCACCTCAGGCCATTTTAGCTCCTGAGATGGAGCCCTGCATCAGGATCCATGCTCAGCATGGAGTCTGCTTGAGATTCTCTCTCTCCCTCTCCCTCTGCCCCTTCCCCACTCTCTCTAAAATGAATTAATTAAAAATAATAAAATCTGTTTTATAAAAGTTTATCTTAGTTTATACTTGTGTGTTCATTTTTCAATATGGGCCTACAAAGTGAAAACTCAGATATGGTAACTATCATTAGAGTTAGTCTGTCTTCAAGGGGCTTACAAACTAGTGGAATAGACAGATAGGCCGAACATGAGCTAATGCAAATCAATGTGTTTAGCATGCCACACTAGAAGTAGAAAAAGGTGTTATGGGGGCACAGAATAGGGAGTGATACTGCCATTGCTATCAGAAAAGGCTTTATAAATTTAGGCATTTAAGCTGAACGGGAAAATGAACAGGCTCTTTGGATTCATTTCTCTCCTTTCACATCTCTAATTGTTTCCTCCTATATGCCGTTAGTTAATGGCTGTTAGTTTGCATATGGTTTTCATTGCAGTATTTTAAATATAAAGCTGAATGCAACAACCTATATATATATTCTGCATTAGAAATCAGGCCCACTGATTTTGATTTTTATGAAAAGCATTATGTTTTGCCTCAAGAGAAGTTTCCAACATTCAGCTAGTTTATGTTTATTTAAATGAATTAAAAAACTTCCTTAAATAAATCTGAAGAAATGTTATGGTTATAGACCAAACACTATTTTATGGCTTAAAGATCGTGAGTAGTACACTGGAAAAAGAACAGGGATGAACATCATTATACGATATCTTTTTTTCCCCCCCAGAAGACCAGTTTGTTATCTACACAGAGACATGATTAAAGATATCATTAGAGCATATTCTTATCTATAGTATGCCACTATCTTTGCTGTGATCTTATCTAGGCAAATCACATTACCTCTCTGGAACTTAGTTTCTCACCTAGAAAAGAGCTTGGACTCAGCAATTTGTAATGATTTTTATTTTTATTTTTATTTTTTTGTCTAAACTGTTTTAAGTGCCATTTATGATTTCAACTGGTTCAATTATTAAAATATTCATCAAGAAAGGGAATGTCTCTTTTTGTGGCTATCTAGACAAATATTCTCTGCAAATACTTTGGCTACAAGAGTAGATTCCAGAAGCTAGTCGCATGAAGTTTACAGAACACAATGTTAGGCTCAAAACCTGCTCATGACAGACCGCATTAGGAAAGACTGTCCTTAAAATTACATTACTTCATCTTTAACGAGAAGTGCCTCATGAGGCCACGATAGTGGTCAAAACCTTGGCTGAACAACTTTCTGATGCATTACTGATAAAAAAGTCATTCCTCAAACTGCAGAACTTGTTCTGAAACATACCCTAATTGAAAACAACAACAACAACACTACCACAGATAAGGCCAAAGTTGCATTCCACAAAGGAGAGCCTGAGAAATTTAAATCAAGTGGAAGAAATTTTGCAACTGTGAGATAGACTTTGAGGGGAGATGATACGCTGAAAATGTGGCTAGGATATTTCAGTCCAAATATAATTCTTAATGCACAGGAATATAATGGCAACTGTATACTATGGTTGTGAAATTCTGAACCTGTCAAAGGCTCAGTAACCTTGAAGAATGAAAAGTTACTATAAAAAGGGACACATCTTCCTGACAACAAAACAGGTTGTAAATCTTTACCAATTTTTAGTCTGGCTCCTGGCACATGGAGGTCATGCTGTGAACTGCAGAAGGAAGGACGTAGCAGTGACCTTTTGGAATGTACCAACTTACTGGACAAGTGTCTATACCTAATTGGTTTTCCTAACTGATAGACTTTCAAGAGTGCATCTCTAACTCCTGGCCCCAAATGCCTATCTAAAGTTCAGCCAAATATTGCAGTTAAGATCCAAGCTATGTGGATTTTACTAAAGTGTAAAGTGTGAGGCAACACACAGTTACAGACCAGAAAGTTTGGTAGCTTGGGATGAGTTTTTTGCTAAGTCCACTATTAAAAAGCATCACTGAGAAATCTCTGGAAGACTTTTGTTATTCTCAATTATTCTTTTTTAAAACCAATTTTCTATCATCAGGGTCAAAGGAAAATGAATATAGGGTAGAGTGAAGCAGGATCAATGTCTTGAGCTGAGGCTTGAGTGTGGGATTCTACAGCAATGTCCAACAGAAATATAATGTGAACTATACAAATAATTTAAAACTGCCTAGTAGTCTGATTTTTAAAAGTAAAAAAGAAACAGATAAAATTAAATATAATATTTTATCTAACCCAATATATCTAAAGTACAATCATTTCAATTTGCAATCAATATAAAAAGTATTGAGGCATTTTATACTTTTTCAAATGAAGTATTCAAAATCCAGGGTATGTTTCATGCTCACAGCCATCTCAAATTGGACTAGCTACATTTCACATAATTGGTATCTAGTTCTATGCACCATCTTAAGTAATGCTGCATTAGACTGTAATACCTTTAATATCTGAGTCTTGTAGACCCAAAGCTATGAAAACCAATTTTTTCCCCACCTTTCTCTTCCACAACTACGCTATTCCTGAGTTTTGATTGCAATTTTTGAAATACAATTTAGAAAATTTATGGCAGGGGCTATTAAGCCAGTGCATTTAATTCCTTCAAGAATAATAAAAATGTCCATCTCTGCAGGCTAAAAAAACAGGAGATTTTGAACTAGGTAATAAAAGTGTTTTTCAAAAAATAAGTCAGATAAAAGAGACAAGAGATCAGTCTGAAATTCAGAAAAGGTCCCTTTTCCTCTATATCCTGGCCAATACTTGTTCCTTGTGTGTTAGTTTTGGCCATTCTGACAGGTGTGAAGTGATACAGTAGTTTTGATTTGCATTTCCTAGTACTGGAAGTCCTAGCCTCAGCAATCAGACAACAAAAAGACATTAAAGGCATTCAAATTGGCAAAGAAGAAGTCAAACTCTCCCTCTTTGCCGATGACATGATACTCTACATAGAAAACCGAAAAGCCTCCACCCCAAGATTGCTAGAACTCATACAGCAATTTGGTAGCATGGCAGGATACAAAATCAATGCCCAGAAATCAATGGCATTTCTATACACTAACAATGAGACTGAAGAAAGAGAAATTAAGGAGTCAATCCCATTTACAATTGCACCCAAACGCTTAAGATACCTAGGAATAAACCTAACCAAAGAGGTAAAGGATCTATACCCTCAAAACTATAGAACACTTCTGAAAGAAATTGAGGAAGACACAAAGAGATGGAAAAATATTCCATGCTCATGGATTGGCAGAATCAATATTGTGAAAATGTCAATGTTACCCAGGGCAATTTACACGTTTAATGCAATCCCTATCAAAATACCATGGACTTTCTTCAGAGAGTTAGAACAAATTATTTTAAGATTTGTGTGGAATCAGAAATGACCCCGAATAGCCAGGGGAATTTTAAAAAAGAAAAACATATCTGGGGGCATCACAATGCCAGATTTCAGGTTGTACTACAAAGCTGTGGTCATCAAGACAGTGTGGTACTGGCACAAAAACAGACACATAGATCAGTGGAACAGAATAGAGAACCCAGAAGTGGACCCTGAACTGTATGGTCAACTAATATTCAATAAAGGAGGAAAGACTATCCATTGGAAGAAAGACAGTCTCTTCAATAAATGGTGCTGGGAAAATTGGACATCCACATGCAGAAGAATGAAACTAGACCACTCTCTTGCAACATACACAAAGATAAACTCGAAATGGATGAAAGATCTAAATGTGAGACAAGATTCCATCAAAATCCTAGAGGAGGGGAACCCTGGGTGGCGCAGCGGTTTGGCGCCTGCCTTTGGCCCAGGGCGCGATCCTGGAGACCCGGGATCGAATCCCACGTCGGGCTCCCGGTGCATGGAGCCTGCTTCTCCCTCTGCCTGTGTCTATGCCTCTCTCTCTCTCTGTGTGACTATCATAAATAAATAAAAATTAAAAAAAAAAAAAAAAAAAAAAAAATCCTAGAGGAGAACACAGGCAACACCCTTTTTCAACGTGGCCACAGTAACTTCTTGCAAGATACATCCACGAAGGCAAAAGAAACAAAAGCAAAAATGAACTATTGGGACTTCATCAAGATAAGAAGCTTTTGCACAGCAAAGGATACAGTCAACAAAACTAAAAGACAACCTACAGAAGGGGAGAAGATATTTGCAAATGAGGTATCAGATAAAGGGCTAGTTTCCAAAATCTATAAAGAACTTCTTAAACTCAACACCGAAGAAACAAACAATCCAATCATGAAATGCAAAAGACATGAAGAGAAATCTCACAGAGGAAGACATAGACATGGCCAACATGCACATGAGAAAATGCTCCGCATCACTTGCCATCAGGGAAATACAAATCAAAACCACAATGAGATACCACCTCACACCAGTGAGAATGGGGAAAATTAACAAGGTAGGAAACCACAAATGTTGGAGAGGATGCGCAGAAAAGGGAACCCTCTTACACTGTTGGTGGGAATGTGAACTGGTGCAGCCACTCTGGAAAACTGTGTGGAGGTTCCTCAAAGAGTTAAAAATAGACCTGCCCTACGACCCAGCAATTGCACTGTTGGGGATTTACCTCAAAGATTCAGATGCAATGAAACACCGGGACACCTGCACCCCGACGTTTATAGCAGCAATGTTCACAAGAGCCAAACTGTGGAAGGAGCCTCGGTGTCCATCGAAAGATGAATGGATAAAGAAGATGTGGTCTATGTATACAATGGAATATTACTCAGCCATTAGAAATGACAAATACCCACCATTTGCTTCAACGTGGATGGAACTGGAGGGTATTATGCTGAGTGAAGTAAGTCAGTCGGAGAAGGACAAACAGTGTATGTTCTCATTGATTTGGGGAATATAAATAATAGTGAAAGGGAATATAAGGGAAGGGAGAAGAAATGTGTGGGAAATATCAGAAAGGGAGACAGAACATAAAGACTCCTAACTCTGGGAAACGAACTAGGGGTGGTGGAAGGGGAGGAGGGCGGGGGGTGGGGGTGAATGGGTGACAGGCACTGAGGGGGGCACTTGACGGGATGAGCACTGGTTGTTATTCTGTATGTTGGTAAATTGAACACCAATAAAAAATAAATTTATTATAAAAAAAAAGAAAAGATTTGCATTTCCCTAATGATGAGTGATGTTGAGCACCTTTTCATGTGTCTGTTGGCCATCTGTATGTCTTCTGTGGAGAAATGTCTATCATGATTGATTGATTGACTGATTGATGACAGAGAAAGAAAGAGGCAGAGACACAGGCAGAGGGAGAGGAAGAGAAGCAGGCTCCATGCAGGGAGCCTGACAGGGTACTCGATCCCAGGTCTCCATGGTTAACACCCTGGGCTGAAGGCGGCACTAAACCACTGGGCCACCAGGGCTGTCCTTATTTTTTATTTTTTTATTTTTTATTTATTTATTTTTTAATTTTTTATTTATTTATGATAGTCACACACACACACAGAGAGAGAGAGGCAGAGACATAGGCAGAGGGAGAAGCAGGCTCCATGCACCGGGAGCCCGATGTGGGATTCGATCCCGGGTCTCCAGGATCGCGCCCTGGGCCAAAGGCAGGCGCCAAACCACTGCGCCACCCAGGGATCCCTGTCCTTATTTTTTAATTAGATTATTTGGCTTTTGGTGTTGAGTTGTGTTCTTTATATATTGGGTACTAACCCTTTATCAGACATATCATTTGCAAACATCTTCTCCCATTCAGTAGGCTGTCTTTCAGTTTTGTGGATTGTTTCCTTTGCTGTGCAAAAGATTTTTATTATGACAAGAGTCCCAATAGTTTATTTTTGCTTTAATGCTGCTCTTGTCTCAGGAGGCAGACATATCAAGAAAAATCTTATATAGTCAATGGTAGAGAAATTACTGCCTATACTCTCTTCTAGGATTTTTATGTTTTCAGGTCTCACATTTAGGTCTTTAATCCACCTTTTAAAAATATTTTATTTATTTGAGAGAGATAGAACACGAGCGGGGGGGAGGGGCAGAAGGGAAGAGAGAGCATGGGTGGGGGGAGGTGGGGCAGAGAGAGAGAGAAGCAGATTCCTCCCTGAGCAGGTAGCCCAACATGGAGCTCGATCTCAGGACCCCGGGATCATGACCTGAGCTGAAGGCAGATGCTTAACTGACTGCGCCACCCAGATGCCTCTAGGTCCTTAGTCCATTTTCCATTATGTATGGTATAAGACAATGGTCCAGTTTCATGCTTTTGCATGTAGCTGTCCAGTTTTCCCAAAACTATCTGTTGGAGAGACTGTTGTTTTATTTTTTTTCCCATTGCACATTCTTGCCTCCATTGTTGTATTTGTTGTACATTAATTGATCATATAATTGTGGATTTATTTCTGGCTCTATTCTGTTCCTTTGATCTATGTGTCTACTTTTGTGCCAGTACCATATTGTTTTGATTACCACACCTTTGTAGTATAATTTGAAGTCTGGAATTATGATACTTCTGGCTTTTTCTATTTTAAGACTGCTTTGGTTATTTGAGATCTTTTTAGTTCCATATAAATTTTAAGATTTTTTTTGTATTTATGAAAAATGCTGTTGGTGTTTTATTTTATTTTATTTTTTTTTATTTATTTATGATAAGCACACAGTGAGAGAGAGAGAGGCAGAGACATAGGCAGAGGGAGAAGCAGGCTCCATGCACCGGGAGCCCGATGTGGGATTCGATCCCGGGTCTCCAGGCTCGCGCCCTGGGCCAAAGACAGGCGCCAAACCGCTGCGCCACCCAGGGATCCCGCTGTTGGTGTTTTAATAGAAGAGTTACAAAGAGGTTATCAGCAAAGTTGGGGATGAAGTTCATTATCTTTAGTGTGGTAATAGTTTCATAGGTGTTTATACTTATTAAAAATGTTATCAAGTTGGACACTTGAAATATGTTACGTTTATTATGTATCAAGAGTTCAGTTTATTACATGTTTAAAATGTTACAAAAGACTATTATCAGTGCTATGGTAAGAGTATAATGGAGATGAGGCCATTTCTATCTGAGCATGGCATGAAAGATAAAAGTTGAGCTGAAGCTTAAATGCTATGTTCACCAGAACTAGGGGAAATTAGAAGGTAATTGACATTCCAGAACAAGAATCCTGGATGAACAAAGGTACAAAGGCAAAGAGTAGTTTTTGGTTACTATACTGTACAAAAGGTGGCTGTACTGTTACCATACTATATAAAAGCTGGCTGAGTGGAATTTAAACTAGTAAGATGAGAGGTAGTGATCAATATAAGGCTAGAAGACTTTAACACTTCCAAATTTGCTTCCTTCTAAAACCCCACTTATTATTTCCTTAAGAAAGGTACGCAATATAACTATACACTTATAAGAACATATAGAAGTGGAAAGCTGAAAAGCAGATGAACAAATGGTAGAAATGGAAACACTAAACCCTTAACTGACAATGGGGAAAAACCAAGAACAATCCAATTTATACCTGAAAATCATCAAAGGCTTATGAACTGGCCATAAATAGCTGCTTCCAAAATTGAGTGAAGGAACCCCAGCAGACACCTGGGAAAGGTACAATAGAGGATGACTAAATTGAAAAACAGTGGACCCAGCTGAAGGTTGGTGTACCAAATTGAAAATTAGCAAAATTAAGTAAAATATTATATAATGAATGTTAAAAACACCTAGCCCTCTTACTTTACTGGGCTCCTAGGACTCTGACAGCCAGATCTTCACATTCCAGGTAGGACAAGATTATTTTCTGGGAAATCTGAACAGCTCCCTAACTCCACCCTTAACGCCTCCCCCCCAAAAAAAGGGAAAAAAGGAGTTAAATATATTAAGAGTTCTCAAATAAGTATACAACTAAAGATTACCAGACATGTAACCAAAGCTTCAAATATAAAAGACAAAGACCAAAAGAAAAAAATTGGTCAAAGGAATTATAGAAAGAGAACCATGCAAGGATAAGAAAATTTCTCTCTCTCTCTCTTTCTCTCTCTCTCTCTCACACACACACACAATCAATATCCTCAGAAAGATATGTGAAATTATTACATTCATGAAACAAAATCAGAATACTAAAAAAAGGAATATTCAGAGACTAAGAAGTGTTCTTGGATATTAGAAAACATGAGCTGGAATGAAAATTCAATTGGAGGGTTGGAAGATAATGTTGAGATAATCTCCCAAAAGGTAAAGCAATCAGAGACTGAAAAAGGTAGTGAAAAGAAAAGAAAATTAGAAGATTGTTCCAGGGAGGTCAACATCTTTAGTATATCATAAAAGAGTAAATTGATAAAATGAAGGAACAGAAATCCAAAAAAACAATTTAAGAAAATTACCCAGAATTACGGACAGACTGGAAGGACGTATCAAGTACCCAGCAAAACACATGCAAATAGCCCAATGACATCGGGGAACATTGTGAAATTTTAAAAGACTGGAGTCAAAGAGAAGACCCAAGTTTCCACAGAGAAAACACAAGTTTCATGTGTAGAGTAAAAAAGTCCAAGTGTAATTCAATGAGGGAAATTTATCAACTTAATCCATCTTATCAATGCACTAAGGGAGAGAAAAACACTACTTTATTAGGTGCGAAAAAGCCATCAAAATATTTATCAGGCAATACACATAATAATTAACTAAAATGGGAATAGAAAAAAGTTCATTATATAATAAGAATATTTACTAAAGCCAAATAAGTATTATCATAAATGATAAAACACTATTTCAATTAGGAATAAGAGATGACTTCTATGAATTTTTTTAATACTATCTTAGAGATTCTGGCAAATACAAACAGATATGAGAATGAAATAAATGGTATAAACACTGGCAAAGAAGGAATAAAACATCTTTTGGAGGGATTGGTACCACCCTATGCCTAGAACACCCAAGATTTTAATAGAACACTAAAATTAATAAGAGAACTTGGTAAAATAGATAAATATGAAATAAATATAAAGAGAACTTGGTAAAATGGATAAATATGAAATAAATATATGAAATCAATAACTGATTTTTTAATTTTTAAAATTTTAATTTATTAATTTATTTATTTCTAAGAGAAAGAGAGAGGAGGGTAGAGAGAGAAAGAATCTTAAGTAGGCTCCACATTCAGTGAAGAGCCTGACACTGTGCTCGATCTTAGGAGCTTGAAATCATGACCTCTGAAATCAGAGGCTTAACCACTCAGTCACCCAGGCATCCCAATATCTTTTATTTATGTTAGCAAAAAGCAACTAGAAATGGAAATGGGAAAAGTGCTCTATTCACAAGAGCAATACAAACTATAAATACTATGGAATACATTTAATAAAGCAAAAATATTTACAAGAAGAAAACTTTAAGAATTTATAAAAAGGAAAAAAAATTGAAACAAATGTACTCGTTATTGGGGGCAGAAAGACTTAGTATATTAAGATATTAATTCTCCCCAAATTAACATATATGTTACATGCAATTTTAACGGATTTGCATTCTCTATTCTAATAGATTCTTATTGGAAATTCAATATTATCATCTTGATATTTGTACAAAAGAATCAGAGGCCAGGAATGATTTAAAAAGAACCAAAAAGAGTATCAGTGTAGGATAATTTGCCTTATCAGGTATCAGAACATAAAAAAACCTCTTACTAAAATCAATTATTAGTTTAGATATACATAAATATCCATGGAGTAGAAAAAGAAATGCAGAAATAAATCATAATATATATGAAAACTCTATATGTGACAATTGTGGTTGTTCAATTCAGTGGGAAAGCTATAAATTATTTAACATGTGCAACCATTAACTGGCTATCCTTTCAGAAGAAAATAAATTGGATACTTATAATAAACAGTGCAATTATAAAAATAGGTTTCAGGGCAGCCCCGGTGGCGCTGTGGTTTGGTGCCACCTGCAGCCCGGGGTGTGATCCTGGAGCCCCAGGATCAAGTCCCACATCGGGCTCCCTGCGTGGAGCCTGCTTCTCCCTCTGCCTCTCTCTCTCTCTCTCTCTATGAATAAATAAATAAAATCTTTAAAAAAAAAAAAAGGTTCCAGATGGACTAAGAATCTTACAAGAACATTTAGACAACACATATATCTTGGAAATGAAGAAATCTCTTAATTAAAGTGAAAATACAGGAGGCACCTAGGTGGCTCAGTTAAGCATCTGCCTTTGACTCAGGTCATGATCCCAGGATCCTTGGATAGAGCCCCACATAGGCTCTCGGCTCAGCAGGGAGCCTACTTCACCCTCACTCTCTGATGCTGCTCCCCTTGATGTTCTCTCTCTCTCTCCCTCTGCAAAATAAATAGAATCTTTAAAAAAAAAAATAGGGATCCCTGGGTGGCGCAGCGGTTTGGCGCCTGCCTTTGGCCCAGGGCGTGATCCTGGAGACCGGGGATCAAATCCCACATCGGGCTCCCAGTGCATGGAGCCTGCTTCTCCTTCTGCCTATGTCTTTGCCTCTCTCTCTCTCTCTCTCTCTCTCTCTGTGTGACTATCATAAATAAATAAAAATAAAAAAAATAAAAAAATAAAAAAATGAAAATATATAGAAGCTATTAAAAAACAGCTAAAAAAACCAGCTAAAATCTGAGCAAAAACTTAAAAGTTTTGCTATGGCAAAAGATAAAATATAAAGCTAATAAATGATGCGTTTGGGGTAAAAACTATAAATGCTTTTACAAAATGATCCAAAAGAGAAATAGGCAAGAGGTATTCATAAGCGAGCCACAAAAGAACAAATCTGGAAAGGTTAAACAAACATCTAAATTGATGATAAAATTCACTTATAGTCAAAAAATTACAAATCAAAGAAACAATGAGATTAATTGTTTGACTGGACGACTGGTTTGATTCATTTATTCCTGATTCATATACTTCATAAATAGTCATTGAAACTTTCTATGGTTCAGGCACTGCGTTAGGTGCTATGTATCAGAAGTGAACTAAAACAAGACTTTTGTATGTACTTTCCATCATATAATCTTTGCCCATCTGGAAAACAGCAAACATTGTAAAGAGCTACTGAACCTTGAACCTATTTTTGGCAGAGACGTGGAGAAGAAGATACTTTCAATAACTGCTGGCAGAAACATGAATCATAACAGCTTTTTTGAAAAGCAAACTGGTAATTCCCGTTAAAACTAAATATACATAAGCAATTTAATCTAGCAATTCTCTTCTAGGAATCTAACCTACAGCAATATAAAACTACCAGTGCATAAAGACATATGCACAAGGCTGTTTACTGAAGTTTTATTTAACATGGGGAAAAAAAAAACTGTACAGAAGGTGAATTCACATCAACAGATTAATGTTTCAAAAAAACTGAGTTGCTGGCACATTATGAAATATTATGCAGTTATTACAAAGAATGCCTTAAAGTCCTGGTTCCTAAACTGTGAGATGAGTCACCCTGGGGTGCTACATCCAAATCGCAGGAGTGACATGGTATAATTTAATTTAATTTAATTTTTATTAAAGATTTTATTCATTTATTCATGAGAGAGAGAGAGAGAGAGGCAGAGACACAGGCAGAGGGAGAAGCAGGCTCCATGCAGGGAGCCCAAGGCAGGACTCGATCCTGAGTCTCCAGGATCATGCCTTGGACTGAAGGTGGCACTAAACCACTGAGCCACCCGGGCTGCCCCTATAATTTTAATTTTTAGGGGAAACACAACATGTTTCAACATCTCTTAACATTTCATGAACAACTAGCTTGAGGTAAATCATGGTTTCAACATTTGATAGTGGTACAACATCACACCTTTATGAAGCTAGGTTATTCAATGGTGGTTATAATGTAAAAGCAAGTACTATGCTAAAAGCAAGGTGGAACAGGAAATGCAGGGGGTGCAAACCATGGTTTGAACAACTGTGTAGTACTTAACAGCAGTACACATACCATTAGCAAGCAGTTACAGTTATTTAAAAATGAAATAAAACTATTGATTTTTAGAATTTATGTGTATTTTTTTCAAATATGCATATATATTTTCAGTTTTTTTTTTAAATTTTATTTATTTATTCGTGAGAGACAGAGTGAGAGACAGAGAGGCCAAGACACAGGCAGAAGGAAAAGCAGGCTCCATGCAGGGAGCCCGACCCAGAACTCGATCCCAGGTCTCCAGGATCCCACCCTGGGCCAAAGGCGGCAATAAACCGCTCAGCACCCGGGCTGCCCTATATTTTCAGTTGTGAGGACAAAAATACATATTAAGTTGATCCACTTAATAAGTGAAACTGTTAGGCATTTCTTTTTGCCCAGCAGGCACCAAGGAAAAAAACTGCTGAGATAGAAGAACTCTGTAAACTCAGGAAGTTTGGGAACATCTTAAATCTGTAGCTTAAAGGAGTTAAAAAAAAAAAGGAAGAATAAAACTTAAAAGTAAATGAAAGAAAATAATAAAAATAGAGCCAAAAATAAATAAACAAAGATACAAAAACAAAGGGTTTGGATAACACATGTAGGACAAAGATGGCATCCAAGGAGCTGGACTCTGGGCTATTCTCGTGCCACAAACCCAACTAGGTAACCACCAAATCATCCTAAATACTCCAGAAATCAGCCATAAGACTGAGGGAACAAATTCCACAACTAAAGAGAGAAGAAGCCACATGGATGAAAATAGGAAGTGAGGAGATGTGGTTTAAGGGAGAAAGAGATTAAGGGTGCTGTGGAGGGGAGGGAGCTGTGGTTACAGAGAAGGCTAAGTGAGAGAGAGAGGGAGAGTGGAGAGGGAGGGAGAGGATAGTAGGTAGAGGAAGAGTGGGAAGGAGGGAGAGTGGTAGAGAGAGAGGGAGGGAGGGAGGGAGGGAGAGTGGGAGAGTTGTGGGATGAAGAGGGAAGGAGAGTGGGAGAGTGTGGGAAGGAAAGGGAGGGAGAGTGGAGGGGAGGGAGAGGGAGGAGCACACAAAAGAACACAAAAAAATGTGCTCTTAATGAACACTGAATAGAGACTGATGAATCACTCAATTCTACCTCTGAAACTAATACACTATGTTAATTAATTGAACTCAAATTAAAAAAAAATAATTATACAGTGAAGAGAAAAAATAAAATAAAGGTTAGCAGGCTTAGCTAGGATACAGCCTTGAGAGCAGTGTCCTGGTCTGAGAACCCTGAATAAATGTATAGAATTACTGAATCACTATATTGCACACCCGAAACTAATATAACAATGTATGTTAAATATACTGGAATGAAAATTAAAAACTGAAAAAAAAAAAAAGCAAATGGTTTATAGAGTAATAAAACTGACAAAACCAATTTTAAAAAAGAAGAAATCCATAACAGACAAGTTTCTAGGAAAAAATTACCAAATAAACTCAAGAAAAAATTACTAATCTGAATAGTCTATAATTGGATATTTAAAATATTCCTACAAAGAGAACACTAGGTTCAGATGGCTTTACTTGTGAATTCTAACAAACTTTTAAGGAACATGCTATTTCAGTCTAACCTTCACTCTTTCAGATAGGAGATACAGAGGAACAATCTCTACTTCATTTCATTCATAAATAAAGATTTATTTATTTATTCATGAGAGACACACAGAGAGAGGCAGAGACATAGTCAGAGGGAGAAGCAGGCTCCCTGCAGGGTGCCCGATGTGGGACTCAATCCTGGAACCCTGGGATCACGACCTGAGCCAAAGGCAGAGGTTCAACCACTGAGCCACCCAGGCGCCCCCATTTTCTTTTTTTAAAAGAAGATTTTATTTATTTATATGAGTGCATGAGTAGGGGGAGGGGCAGAGGAATACGGAGAAGTGGACTCCCCGCTCAGTGGGGAGCTGAGGCAGAGCTCGATCCCAGGACCCTAAGATCATGACCTGAACTGAAGTCAGATGCCTAACAGACTGAGCCACCCTGGTGCTCCTTTACTTCATTTTCTGACACTAAGTATATATAAGTTTGCTCCAATACCAGTCAAAAACAGTAAGAGATTTTATAGGCTAATCTCAAATGATGGAAACAATCATGAGAAAATTTCTAACATACCAAGTTCAATAATTCATGAAAATTGGTATCTGCAGAGAAAGCATTTCATGAAACAACACATATTAATGTTAAAAACTCTGAACAAACTAAGAATGGAAGAAGACTTTTTCCCCATACTATATTATCTTTAATTAAGTCTGTTTTACTTTGTTTTGAAATAGAACTTTTTATAGGACATCTAACCAAACTTGATGAGCACCAGGTGTTGAATAGAAGTGTTGAATCACTATATTGTATACCTGAAACTAATTTAACAGTGTTAAGAATAATAATAAAACTAAATTAAAAATAAAATGTTAAACGCTGTTAAAAAAAAAACCTTTAACAAATAGAAAGCTTAATGATTAAACTTTAAAAGGTGTCACTTCTATTTAATGTTATATTACAAATCTTTGCTAGACAATAAGAAAAAGAAATAAAATGAATAAAGTTTGGAAAATAAGGTAAAACTTATTACTAGATGATATGGATGACACTGGATGAAATGACCACCAACATAAAGAACTAAAAAGAATATGCAGACAAATTATTACATACAATGAAGTTTGCAAATATATTAAGAAACTTAATATATTTCTATACATCAGAGAAAAGCAACTAGAATATGTAATTTTTAAAGATACCATCTACAATAGCAACAACAGTTAAAAGCAAAATGATAGAATAACCAGGGATAGATGTAACAAAAGATATGTAAAGACTGTCATGGAGAAAAATCATAGAATGTTATTAAATCAAAACTAAAAGGCAACCTATAGAATGGGAGAAGATATTTGGAAATAATATAGTTGATAAAGGGTTACCATCTAAAATATACAAATAACTAATAAAACTCAATACCCCCAAAAATATTTCATTTAAAAATGGGCAGAAGACATGAACAGACATTTCTCCAAAGAAGACATAAGATGGCCAACAGACATGAAAAAGATGTTCATCATCATTTTCTTTCAGGGAAATTCAAACTAAAACCACAATAAGATATCACCTCACACCTGTAAGAATGGCTAAAATCAAATACACAGAAACAACAGGTCTTGGCCAGGATATGGAGAAAAGAAACCCCTGTGCACTGTTGGTGGGAATGTTGCCACTCTGGAAAACAGTATGGAGGTTACTCAAAAAGTTAAAAATAGAATTATCCTAAAATCCAGCAATTGTATTACTGGGTATTTGCCCAAAGAATACAAAAACACTAATTCAAAGGGATACATGCACCTCTATGTTTATAGCAGCATTATTTACAGCAGCCAAGATATGGAAACAGCCTAAGTGTTCATCCATAGATTAATGGATAAAGAAGATGTCATACACACACACACACACACACACACACTGGAATATTATTCAGCCATTAAAAAAAGAATGATATCTTGTCATTTACAACTACATGGATGGAGGGGGATCCTTGGGTGGCTCAACGGTTTGGCGCCTGCCTTTGGCCCAGGGCGCGGTCCTGGGGTCCCGGGATCGAGTCCCGCGTCGGGCTCCCGGCATGGAGCCTGCTTCTCCCTCCTCCTGTGTCTCTGCTTCTCTCTCTCTCTCTCTCTCTCTCTCTCTCATAAATAAATACATAAATAAATCTTTAAAAAAAAACAACTACATGGATGGAGCTAGAGAATATTACGCTAAGTGAAATAAGTCATTCGGAGAAAGACAAACACCATATGATTTCACTCATATGTGGAATTTAAGAAACAAAACAAATGAGCACAGGGGAAAAAAAGAGGAGAGACAAATGAAGAAACAGACTCTTAATTATGGAGAATAAACTGATGGTCATCAGAAGGAAGATGAGTGCGGGGACAGGTTTAATAGGTTACAGAGATTAAGAAGTAAACTTGTGATTAACACTGGGTGACATAGAATTGCTGAATCACTGTACACCTGAAACTAATATTACACTGTATGTTAACTAACGAGCTAAAATTGAAACTTATAAAAAGCATTTAACAAAAAAATAAAATGCAAAAAAGTTATTAAAACACATTAAAGGCTTATATACATTAAGAAATATACTATGCTTATGGATAGAAAGACTAGTGAATAGATCAGTTCTTACCTAAATTAGCCTACAGATTCAACACAATTTTAATCAGAGTCCCACAAGAGTTCTCATGAATTCAGTAAGGTGATTCTTAAAAGTATATAGAAAAGCAAAGGGCAAAAAACAGGGAAGATATTCCTTAGGATTTCATTGGGGTCAGTACAGGGACTTGTCTCACAGATGTTAAAATTATAAAACTTTAATTAAGTGGGGCACCTGAGTGGCTCACTTGGTTAAGCATCTGCCTTTGGCTCAAGTCATGATCCCAGGGTCCTGGGATGGAGCCTCACATCAGGTTCCCTGCTTCTCCCTCTCCCCCGCCTGCTGCTCCCCCTGTTTGTGTGCTCTCTCTCTCTCTCTCTAAGAAATAAAATCTAAAAAAAAACCACACACACAAAACTTTAATTAAGACTATATGATGCTTTTGGGAAAATAGGTAAATAGATTTACAAAGCAGAAATCCTGAACAGACCCAATATATATAGAAATGTGA